>NC_135981.1:22708084-24025584 GCF_053455715.1 Rhinoraja longicauda
TAAACTGAAGCTTGGCAAGGTTCAGCGTGTGACGCCACAATGGGAGGGGGGCACGACCAATGGGGGAGGGGCGGGACCCGCCAGAGTGGCGGCCAATGGGGGGGGGGGGGTAGAATTTTCTTATTTAAAAAACAGTACAGCTTAAAGAGGAAAAAAAAAGTTTCGTTTATTTCATCCTTTCGAAAAAAAAGTCCGTCAATTGCCCTCGACGCCCTATGGGGTTAGTGCCGCCCATTTAGAAAATAAAAGGCCTTCGATCCAGTTCAACACCCGATTGGTCCGGGTTCCACGTGGGGGGAGGGGGGATCTCGCCTTCATCGAGCTGCATGAGGTGGCGGCAATGGGTCCAATAAAATGGCCGTCGCCGCCATTTGCTGTTGCCGTTGTTCCCCGCCGCTTACTGCCGATCAGCGCTGCACGCACGGAGCACAGATTTTCACCTCAACGGGTGCCCAGATTAGTAGGGTTGCTGGGCCCCAGGGGAGGGGAGGAGGGGAGGGGGGGATGAGAGAGGGAGGGAGAGGGTGGGGGGAATGGGGGGAGGTGGGGTGGGGGGGAAGTGGAGGGGGAGTGGAAGGGGGAGTGGAGGGGGAGAGGTAGGGGGAGTGGGGGAGGGGGGTTGGGGGAGGAGGAGAAAGGGAGGGGGAGGGGGGTTGGGGGGAGAGGCGATGGGGAAGGGCAGGTGGGGTGGGTGGGAGGTGAAGGGAGAGAGGGGAGCAGGGGGGAGGGGGGAGAGTGGGTGTGAAGGGGAGGGGAGTGGGGGTGGGGTTGGGGGGCAGTGGGGGAGGGGAGAAGGGGGGGGAGGGGGGAGTGCGGGGTGAGTGGGTGTGGAGGGGGGGGGAGTGGGGGAGTGGGGGAGTGGGAGTGGGGTTGGGGGGCAGTGGGGGAGGGGAGAGGGGATGGGGATGGGGGAGAGGAGGGGGGAGTAGGAGTGGGGGGAGTAGGGGTGGGGGGGAGGGGAGGGAAGAGGGAAGGGCAGGTGGAACTAGCGTAGATGGGGCATTTTGGTCGGCATGAGCAAATTGGGCCGAAGGGCCTATTTCTGTGCTGTATGATTATGACTTTACGTTGTAAACACCTACCCGGTCGGTGATAACATGCAGGATCAATCTGTGGTGTTGACCTGAAGCCTAAGCAAGGGAGGGGGCATTGACAGGATCTGTGAGCCAACAACTGTCAGGAGTAGGGTTCCAAGGCAGCAACTCTGCCGCTGCACCAGGCCACACATGGAGGTGGTAAAGAGGTTAAGAATAAGAAATTCTCTAACAAGTTCATTCACACGGTATTTCATGTCTTTGTCATAGGACGCCGCCATTTGGCTCATCAAGTCTGTGCCATTCCCAATGTCCAGTGCCTCCATTTAGATCTATTCTCTCTCACATGCCCATCAGCTCCCCTTGATTCTTCTACCATGCACATAACACAATGGAGATAAACTACAGTAGCCTGTTAGCCCACGAGCACATTTTTGAGATGTGCAAGGAAACCAAAGCAGCCGGCAGGAAAGCCAAACAGTTCTGCAAACTCCACACAGACAGCATTGGAGAAATGGGGCACTGCAGGTGCCGGTTCACAAAAGAAGAGACAGCGTGTTGGAGTAGCTCAACGGGTCAGGCAGCATTTCAGGAGAACATACGCACGTGACGTTTCGGATCAGGACCCCTCTTCAGACTATGTAGTAAATACGCTACGCATTTACAGGAACATTGGAGCCTAGAATTGGGCCAATTTGCAGAGTCCAACAAACCTACAAGTGCACATGCCCCTGAGATGTGGGAGGAAATTGGAGCACCCGGAGGAAACCCATGTGGTCACAGGGAGGACGTGCAAACTCCACATTGACAGCATCTGAGGTCAGGAATGACGCTGTGTCTCTGGCTATGTGAGGCAGCAGCTCTACCAGCTGCGCCACTCTACCTACCACCTGTTCTGCAGACAATAGCATTCTGAATTTAATGCTTGAGGCGTTGTTTTACTGTTAACATTGTGACTGAAATCTAGCATTGACTGCAAAAGTGCACAGTTTTATTTTGTCACTTTACGTGTTTTATTACCTGGATTACTGCCTTAGGTTGTCTACTGTAATGGTAGATGGCACTTGCAAAATCATTCATTACAGCTGTAGAGACTCTCATCATTTAAGTACAAAGAAAGGGCACATGCTCTAATACTGGCTTCCCAAAAAAACCCCCTCCAACAAAAGCAAGCAGCTGAAATAATAATGGGCAGCTCAAACAGGGTAAACCGTGGATAAAGCTAAGTAGCATCTAATTGTGGTTATTTTAGATTAGCTTAGAGATACAGCATGGACACAGGCCCTTCGGCCCACCGAGTCCATGCTGACCATCGATCTATTATTCACACTCGCTCTATGTGTAGGAAGGAACTGCAGATGCTGGTTTAAACCAAAGTTAGACACAAAATGCTGGAGTGACTCAGTGGGACAGGCAGCATCTCTGTGTAAGGGCTCAAATTCAGCGTAGCCATGTGGGTTTTATAGCAGGGGTGTAAAAAAGGTGTAAAAGCTCCAGCTCGATTATGTTGCCAGGATATCCTGTTTATGGCTAAGGGTATCCTTTGATATGGGCAACTGGCTTTAAGGCTTTGATGGTTAGCCATCCTTTGAAGTGTTAAGAAGAACAACTTGCCATATGGACTGCCCTTTGTTCCCAAGAAAGAAGAGGTCACGATGGACACAACGGACACGGAGGTCCCGAAAGACACAAAGATTTATAGGACATTGTAAAACTTGCCATATAAGGTAGCAACAGGAAATGTACTGACACATGTATTTCGGGTATAAATATGTGTAATTGTTAGCATTCGGTGATAGAGACTACACTAGCTTCCTAAGCGTTTCTAAACGCTTCGGTTTCTAGGCTCTCTCCCACCTGGGTGAGTAGAATAAAGAGGTTAAACGAATTTGGTTGTCTGCCTGTTTTTTCTAATAGGCCACAGACTACAACATCTGGAGAGAAGGGATGGGTGACGTTTCGGGTCGAGAAGTGCGGCACGGTAGCGCAGCGGTAAAGTTGCTGCTTTACAGCGAATGCAGCGCCGGAGACTCAGGTTCGATCCTGACTACGGGTGCTGTACTGTAAGGAGTTTGTACGTTCTCCCCGTGACCTGCGTGGGTTTTCTCCGAGATATTCGGTTTCCTCCCACACTCCAAAGACGTACGGGTATGCAGGTTAATTTGACTGGGTAAATGTAAAAAATTGTCCCTAGTGTGTGTAGGATAGTGTTAATGTGCGGGGATCGCTGGGCGGCAATGTGGTGGGCCGAAAAGGCCTGTTTCCGCGCTGTATATATATGATAAGTCTGAAGAAGGGTCTCGACCCGAAACGTCACCCATTCCTTCTCTCCAGAGATGCTGCTTGTCCCGCTGAGTTACTCCAGCTTTTTGTGTCTATTTTCTAGTTCTACGTTCCCTTTCCCTCTCCACACATATTAGGAGGCAATTTACGGAGGCCAATACCCGCATGTCTTTGGGATGTGGGAGGAAACCAGAGCATCTGGAGGAAACCCATGCGGTCACATGGAGAACGTGCAAACTTCACACAGACTGCGCCTGAGGTCAGGATTGAACCCAGGCCTCTAGCGCTGTGAGGCTGCAGCTCGACCAGCTGCGTTACTGTGTTCCACATCCCACACTGGGGTTATCACATCCCATGAGAAGGAAGATTCATTTTCTTAAATTGCTGCAAGATTACAAGCAGCAACAACAGTTTCGGTGAATAGGTTTTTTTAATGGAGCTGATTGCTGTGCCAGTGGACTATTCAGCAAAGAGTGTCTGGAATAACTGCAAGTTGAAGGAAATTTCACAATCAATGGGAGATTCCATTTTCCATTGTGTACAATGACAAGAAATCACTTTGCCATTGCGACTGTTATTTACTGAGAATAAGATAGACAATTTGAAGAATCATCTTCAGCATGTACACTGAAATGTAGTGGACTTCAAAATGATCTGTGCTTGCAATTATTGCCTGAAAACTATTCTTGGTCACCAGGAAATGCTTGTGAATCTTTTTTTTCTTCTAACAATGATTTATATAAATTCATAACTTGTAGGCGCAGAAGTAGGCCACTCGGCCAACCGCCTACTCTGCAAATACAATCATGGCTGATCTATCTTTCCCTCTCAACCCCATTCTCCTGCCTTCGCCCCATAACCCCAGACCCCCGTACTAATCAAGAATCTGTCAACCGCCGCCTTAAAAGCATCCATTAACTTGGCCTCCACAACCGTCTGTGGCAATGAAATGCACAGACTCACCACCCTTTAGTGCAACTTTCCCTTAGTGTAAACAGTTGAGATTCTGGTGTAGTAAAAGTTGGCAAAGAGCTGGAAAGGTTTGGCCATGCTCACGGACACTTTTGCTCGCCAACAATAAATCACATCTCTATTCATGAGGTGTCAATAAAATTCAAGGGCTGCACTTGAGTCACAGAGCAGTTTTTATTCATTTTGGAACTTCTGTCCCACTCTGAACCTCAGCGAAGAGGAAATCTAAGCCCAAAAGATGCTTTCCAATTTCCGCATGTGTGATGGTTGAATCCTGAAACACTTGCAACATTGCACCATTTGTATTCTAGGCAAAATTTAATTTAAAGAAAAGCCATTGCCATTTACAACACAGTAAAAGGCTTCACAGGCAGTAGGGGATGCTGTACTGATTGGAGCAAAACCAATTTGCTCTTTGGTCATGACAAATGGCACATATACCGAGGTTTGGTCAAAAACTCTGCAGTGAAAATGGGCGGCACGGTGGCGCAGCGGTAGAGTTGCTGCCTTGCAGCGCCAGAGACACGGGTTCGATCCTGACTACGGGTGCTGTCAGTACAGAGTTTGTACGTTCTCCCTGTGACCTCGTGGGTTTTCTCCCAGTGCTCCGGTTTCCTCCCGCACTCCAAAGACGTACAGGTGTGTAGGTTATTTGGCTTCGGCAAATTGTCCCTGGAGTGTAGGACAGTGCTAGTGTATGGGGTAATCGCCTGTCAGCATGGACATGGTGGGCCGAAGGGCCTGTAGCCAGTCTAAAGTCTAAAGTCTGAAAATATCAAAGTGATATCAGAAATATACTTCAGTCATTGGTACACCCTTTCACCATATAGTCTAGAAAAAGATTCCGCCATCAGATGGCAGCTGTTTCTTTGAAAGCTGCAACATAAATTGTTACCAACATTGTCTGTTTAATCCAATCCTGTGTGTGAAACTATTCTGAAGGAGGGTCTCGACCTAAAATGTCACCCATTCCTTCTCTCCAGAGATGCTGCCTGTCCCGCTGAGTTACTCCAGCATTTTGTGTCTACCTTCAGTAAACCAACATCTCCAGTTCCTTCCCACACATTTTGTCCGCTAAACTATCGTCTGTTTGTCAAGCTGCTGAAACAAATATCCTTTATTCATACAGTTGCAAACTTTATAAGTGCAAGTCAGCTAAAAGTGTGGGTAAGGTTTGTTAAAATACTGCAACCATTTAGAGATTTTCCACAGAGTGATTGCTTCTACTCTTCCATTCTATTTGCCCTGCTAGAGAGAGCGTGTCATTAAACTGGAAAGGGTATCAAAAGATTTCCGAGGATGTTATCGGCATTGGAGGGTGTGCATTACAAGGAGAAGCTGGATAGGAGAGGACTTGTTTCCCTGGAGCATGGGAGGCTGCTGGAAAATCTTTAAACATGTATGGAAAATCATGAGGGTTATATGTAAGGTGGATAGCCATAGTCTTTTCACCTGGGCAGGGGAGACTGCAATGGTAAAGGTTTAAGGTGAGAGGGGAAAGATTTACAAGAGGCTTAAGAGGAAAGCTTTTTGCCCCCCCCCCCCCCCCCCCCCCCCCCCACTCCTCAGAGGGCAGTGCATATAAGGGGATGAGCTGCCAGAGGAAGCGGTACAAATAACATATAAAAGACACTTGGACAGCAATCATAGAGAGGCAATGTTTAGAAAGATGTCGACCAACATAGGCAAGTGTGATTAGCAGGGGAACAGGCC
Organism: Rhinoraja longicauda; assembly: GCF_053455715.1. Classification (NCBI taxonomy): domain Eukaryota; kingdom Metazoa; phylum Chordata; class Chondrichthyes; order Rajiformes; family Arhynchobatidae; genus Rhinoraja; species Rhinoraja longicauda. The sequence continues at coordinate 22,714,087 of NC_135981.1, forward strand.
TCATGGACTCGTGACTCTGCTCCCAGCCCTTCTGGCCTCCCCTCCGCCCACCCCCTGATTGTCACAGCTCAAAAGGCAGAGGGGATGTGTAGGGGTTGGGAAGAGATGGCAGGGAGAAATGTCCTGCCCCCCTGGCAGGAGACCAGGAGCCAACAAACTCGTCTACACCCGCCCACCGGGCTCTCAATCACTCCTTCATATGTCCACGGGCTTGGTGTTCATATCCCAGGGAGGACCTGCAGTGAGAATGGTGCTGCATAATGTATTCCCTTTCCTCATTCGAGTGGTCAACAGCCCATGAACTGACATCAAATTGCAAGTCAACTCGAGAGTCACGAGTGTCTAATTGTCCATTGAACCAGGACTAGAACAATGCCGTTCTTACTTTACAGGAACATTAACGCAACAACATGACATAACATTTTAGATAGTCCCCTCTGTCCCTCTCTTCTCCTCTCCCTTCCCAGATCTTCCTCTATCTTCCTGTCTCCGCCTATATCCTTCCTTTGTCCCGCCCCCCTGACATCAGTCTGAAGAAGGGTCTCGACCCGAAACGTCACCCATTCCTTCTCTCCCGAGATGCTGCCTGACCTGCTGAGTTACTCCAGCATTTTGTGAGTAAATACCTTCGATTTGTACCAGCATCTGCAATTATTTTCCTACAACATCACATAAAAGATACAGTACATTAGTTATTCTAGATAAACTGGTGCAAGCTAAAGTATGTTGTGCAACCTTAGCAGTGCAGTCTACAGTAGTTCAGTGCCAACACACAGATGTGGCTGGGATTTGTGATTGCAGCTTGATAGACAATAGTGTAGCACCCATTCATACCAGTTCTATGTTATCTCACTTTCCCACTCGCCCAACACCGATAACAATTTACGGTGACAAATTAATCTACAAACCTTTGTGTCTTTCAAATGTGGGAGGAAACCAGAGCACCTGGGGGAAACCTACATGGCTCACAGGGGAAACGTGCAAACTCCGCACAATCAGCACCCGAGGTCAGGATCGAACCCAGGTTTATGGTGCTCCTCCGTCTGTACCACTGTGCCACCCACATGTTAATGGGCAACAGCCCGACATGCGTTCCTTCTGTCAAAGTGGTCCAGTGCAGAGTGGAATGCCAGCGAGATTGCATTCGTAGTGACAGCAAGTGAATTGAAGTGCTTCCAGATTGATACTAACGCAGCAGATGACTAACAGCATAACAATCTCTCGAAGCACTTCATCACATCAGGCGTGAGTGCCACTGGTGGGTAGTGGTTGTGGCATATCACCCTTGCTCTTCATGGGCTCCAGTATTATGGATGTCCTTTTAAAGAAGGTGGCCATCTTGGACTATAGAAATGAAAGGTTGCAAATGTCCGCAAAACTCCAGCCAGTTGGTCCAACAACGTTTAGACAGCCAACTCAGCCATGGTCCTGGCGCGGCCAGTTGATAAAATGCCTAGAATACTTATGAATCTCCATGACATTCAGAAACCATCTAATATTAATAACACTATTAGAAAATATTAAATTATTAATCTTTCCAAATTCTGAAATACTAAATACAATTAAGAACTCCTAACAATTACTACATTTCAAAAGTACTTCATCTACTGGAAAGTATTCTCAAACATACAGAGGTTAGAAAAGCTGTTCTCTGAGTGCAAGTCACATAGTTATAGCATTACTATGTCAGACTGTAGTGTGGGTTTGATGGAGAAAAAACAGTGTCAGTTGGGGTCAGAAAGGAAATGAGCTTGGTTTCCTGGTGTACAGTACAAGTACTTTGTGTTTTAATAGTAATTTCAAGCATTAAACCGCATTTAATACCGAAATAATATTTTTTGTCATTTCTAATGTCTTCAAATATAAAGCCTATCTCTGGCATCATAAGAAGATTCTTCTAATGTTTTAGAAACCTAAGACTATTTAGGTTTCTAAAAATATGAGAAGAATATTTTTAACAACAATAAGGTGGGATTTCTTTGCTGTCTTATTTAAGAAGCACCACAAACTAATAGAGGCAGAGCTTGATGTTTCTAGCCAAGGCATGGGAGATGGACAGGATACCTTCTAATAAAAAGCTGAACATTAAAATTTGATGAGCAAGACACGACAGATCAGCATGCTGTTTTGAAATCCAGTTTAATTGCAAACACTAGGCAGCACGGTGGCACAGCGGTAGAGTTGGTGCCTTACAGCGCTTGCAGCACCCGAGACCCAGGTTCGATTCCGACTATGGGTCTGTACGAAGCTTGTATGTTCTCCCCGTGACCACGTGGGTTTTCTCCGAGAACTTTGGTTTCCTCCCACACTCCAAAGATGTACAGGTTTGTAGGTTAATTGGCTGGTATAAGTGTAAATTGTAAATGGTCCATCATGTGTGTGTAGGATAGTGTTAACGTGCGGGGATCGCTGGTCGGCGCGGACTTGGTGGGCTGAAAGTCCTGTTTCCGCATTGTATCGCTAAACTAAACCAAACTAGACTAAATGAAACATTTGCAGCATCTCACAGAGGCTTTAAAATCCACAAAGCTGAGTTTCTGCAGAGGGCTGCTCTTTCATCAGAGATTAAAATGGAGCAATCAGCACTACCTAATTGGAGCAGAACCGTGAAACTAAGTTGAATAGGCATCACTCCTTATCAACCGTGACCAAGATCTAATTTCCTCGGTCAGACCACAATGGCGGTCAATGAATCAATCAATTCATGAGGTGAATATTCAGACCATACAAATCAGGTCACCATTTCATTACCATTTACTGTATATTGTGCAGACTGTTCCATCACACAGTCAGAGGTACTGAGACACCAGTGTTGAGCGAGGTATTGTTACACTAATGATATCTCAATAGACAATAGACAATAGACAATAGGTGCAGGAGGAGGCCATTCGGCCCTTCGAGCCAGCACCGCCATTCAATGTGATCATGGCTGATCATTCTCAATCAGTACCCCGTTCCTGCCTTCTCCCCATACCCCCTGACTCCGCTATCCTTAAGAGCTCTATCCAGCTCTCTCTTGAATGCAATCAGAGAATTGGCCTCCACTGCCTTCTGAGGCAGAGAATTCCTCAGACTCTCCCATCTAGACTCTGCCAGCAACTCAAAGGCCGGCAGCGACTAAGGCTAAGTGATATTCAGAAATAATTATTTACATCAACTGGGACGGTGAACAGCATTAGATTTAATAACTTAATATATCTTTGACAAATGCTTATTGCACAGTGCATATTTTAAACAAGATTCTGACAGTGATATCTAACCAGAACATAAACGATTTTCCTTGGGATTTAAGAATACTGTACATTGAGTCCTTTAAATTTCATCATGTCCCTCCTCTGGAGTGTAATTAAATGAACAATTTTTGCTCACTCACATTAACTTCCAATGTCAAAAAATCAATTACTTTCTAACATGAACTTAACTGTCCCACACATGGGGCAACAGGATGCTTCAGAACAATAATGGCTGAACAATTACTCTCAGCATCCGTGCATTGACATACTGCAACTCAGTTACTGAAGCAAGACCTTTTTATTTTACCACAGAATGTCTTAGGAAAGTAGGTTGAAAGGGAATGCCAGGCACATATTGAAATATATCGCAGGGGCTTATTAGACATTTAGGGTCACTTTGAAGTTAGTAATTCAATTCAATTATACTTTGTCAATCTGAAGAAGGTTCTTGACCTGAACGTTTTGAACCGAAACGTCATCCATTCCTTCTATCCAAAGATGCTGCCTGTCCCGCTGAGTTACTCCAGCACTTTGTGTCTATACATTATTGTCACATGTGCCTAGCCACAGTGAAATGCTTTGTTTTGCACACAACCCGGTAAAATCGTACAGCAGACCTCACCACTGGCACCAACAAAGTTACAAAAAGTTCATCAAGCAGTGGCACAGTTAGGTCAAGGTGAAACATGTCAAAATGGCTGCTCTCTCTTTTCGTTTCCTTATACAGTGGAGGCAAGAACAGCAATTCACAATTACCCAATACTCGTAACATAGGGAAACATTCTAAGGTGTCTCATAAAAAGAATAAGTCTCACCCTGGTCACCCCCTCTACTCCCCTCCACCTTCAGGCAAGTGTGGAAACGCAGAACTCCAGATTCAGGGACAGTTTCTTCCAATCATCCCTGTCCCGCCTGCAATTGGTCCAAAACGCCGCAGCGAGACTCCTGACGGGTACCCGTAAAAGGGACCACATCACCCCGATTCTGGCCTCTCTCCACTGGCTCCCAGTACAGTACAGAATCAACTTCAAGCTCCTCCTATTCACATACAAAGCCCTAAACGAGCCCCCCCCCATATCAAAAATCTTCTAACCCACCACTCTATCTCCAGGTCCCTCAGGTCGGCCGACTTGGGGCTACTGACTATCCCGCGGTCTAGGCTTAAGCTCAGGGGTGACCGCACTTTTGCGGTTGCAGCTCCTAGACTGTGGAACAGCATCCCTCTCCCCATCAGAACTGCCCCCTCCATCGACTCCTTTAAGTCCAGGCTCAAAACCTATTTCTACTCCCTTGCGTTTGAGGTCCTCTGAGGAGGCGCTGTGAATTGTTTATGTATGTGCTGTTATGTTTGTGTGCCATTGTATGTTCGTTTCTTAGTACCTGAACTGATGTACAGCACTTTGGTCAACGTGGGTTGTTTTTAAATGTGCTATACAAATAAAATTGACTTGACTTGACTTGCCTCCTAACTAAACCATCCTCCCAACAACTAGAGAACAGTCCAGAGCTACCAAATCTCCCGTATTAGAGACCTTCGGACTATCTTTAATTGGACTTGTCTTGACTTTACCTTGCACTAAACGTTATTCCCTCTATCCACGCTGTGGACGGCTCGATTGTAATCACGTGTAGTCTTTCCGCTGACTGAAGAGCACGCAACAAAATAGGTTTTCACTCCACCTCGATACACTTGACAATAAACTAAACTAACTCAAATGATACTAAGTACACAGGGCAATATTAGGGTCAAAGTGGTTGGTTTAAAGTCGGTGGCATGGCTTCAGTAGAAGCCTGAGTGGCCTAAAGAGAAGCAATTAAAATTGTGATTTTACACTCAGACACATTTGAAAGAGCACAGTGATCTTGAAGACTGGCAAAGAGCAGACAGGCATTGGAACAGGCAAAGGCAAGGCCAGGAAGGATTTCAAAATTGACATGAATCAGAATCTGCAGCCAAAGCAAATTAACAGGTAAAGAGGTCAGAGATGGTGTGTGTAAATTAGAATATCGACAGCAACATTTTGGTCAAAGACACACAGAATGACAGATGGAACAGGTAGAAAAACAACAACATAATTACATCGAGGACCGTCAATAGCACAGATAGAGATCCCAATAATCAACAGAATGAGATGTAATGGAAACGATACAGAGAAGGACAGCTATAGATAATCCTAAGTGAACCTTGCAAATGGGATTTGTAAGTGTTTACCAGTCCGAAGAAGGGTCCCGACACGAAACATGGCCTATCCATCATTCTTTAGTCAGAGGATGGTGAATCTGTGAAATTATTTGCCACAGAATGGTGTGGAGGCTAAATCAATGGTTATTTGTAAGGCAGAGATAGATAGATTCTTGATTAGTACAGGTGGCAAGGGTTATGGGGAGAAGGCAAAAGAATGGGTTTAGGAGGGAGAGATAGATCAGCCATGGGCCGAACGGACTAATTCTGCTCGTATCACGTATGAGCTTATGATCTTCTCCAGCGATGCTCCAGCACCCAATACTTCTCCAGCACCCAATGTTTCTTTTTGCCCAAGATTCCAGCAGTTCCTTGCATCTGATTTAAAGTTGGAAGCTAATCTTAGAATCAAATGCCATGCAAAGCTTGTGAACGGTCCACCTTTGATTCCATTCACATGGGAGTATCTCATTGACTATAAAGTGCATTGAGATATTCTCAGGTCATGAAATGAGTCATTTCTTTCATTCATTGGCATTCTTTTGCACAGCCAAAATCACAGCATCAATTCAAACTCAGTTTATTCAATGAAATGCACCAGACCAATTGCATCTTTATGTAGTGCATGGATTCACAAATTAAATATCGCACCAAGTTCTTGGACATGTACTTGGAAAATTAAAATTGGAATCGTTTGTTTTTTAAACTGGTGGTTGCTTAGAGAGATAGAGCTTGTGACAATTTCCAAAATTAAGATTTGGGGAATCTTCAAATGGACTAGTTTCACTTCTAAACTATTTCCTTGGTAGAATTCTATAACATCTTACAGATGTTGCACTATATTTTTCACTTTGTTAGAATATGTTTGCAAAACAAAAGCCCACGGGATAAATGGTTATTGTTTCATTGATTGATGATGTATTTTAAGAAAACACTTTACAGTTCGGACTGTTGAATGTCATTGAATTTGTTCAGACTTGCACGTAAGAGCATCCTTATGTTTCATTAAATTTGATCCACTGTTATGATATCTCAAGAGAATGAATTGGTTATTAATCAATACCAAGACCTGGCCAATCTAGTAAAATGCCAACACAATTATAGGACGTAGAACATACAGCATAAAACGGTACAGCAACGTTCAGCCCACAATGTTTGTGCTGAACATGATGCCATGTTAAATATGATCCATATCCCTTTATTCCTTGCACTTACATTTGCCTAAGTAAAAGCCTCTTAAATGCCACTTTCACATCCGCCTTCACCACCACCTCTAGCAGTGAGTTTCAGGTCCCACCACTTTGTGTAAAAGAATTGTCCCGCGCAAGACGGCATATGGCTAGCACACATATAACATGTTATATGGTTAGCACTCTGGACTTTGAATCCAGCGATCCAAGTTCATATCAATGTGGGACCTCACCACCTTTAAGGGCGGCACGGTGGCGCAGCAGTAGAGTTGCTGCCTTACAGCGCCAGACACCCGGGTTCGATCCTGACTACCTTCTGCCTGTCAAAGACCCAAAGACCGACTCACCAACAGTCCCGCTCCCATCAGGCCTGGCATTGGACACTGTCAACGTCGCTGCTGGGACCAGAGACCTGGTACTCGTCTCACCGACAGTCCCACTGCAGGGCCAGAGGCCCAGTGCATGACTTGTTGTCAGACCACTTCCAGGCCCAGACACCAGGCCTACAGCTCACCATCAGCTCCAGTTGTACCATGAAGGAGGAGTAAGGTGATGAAAAGGGATGAGCCTGACCCCCCACCACACTGCAACTGCGTTTTACAAAACATTGACGTTTTGTAATGCATTGCCAAAAGTTTCCTGCATGCATAATGCAAAGTTATGTACACATTTAATTCTGCGTAATCTCACAGCGCCAAAGATCCAGGTTTGATCCTGACCTTGGGTGTTGTCTGTGTGGAGTTTGCATGTTCTCCCCCTGTCTGCATGGGTTTCCTCCGGGTGTTCTGGTCTCCTCGCAAATCCTAAAGACGTGTGGGTTTGTAGGTTGATTGTCCTCTGCAAATTGTCCCTAGTGTGCAGGGAGTGGAAGGGAATGTGGGATAACATAGAACTAGAGTAAACAAGTCATCGATGGTTGATGTGAACTCGGAGGGGCCGAAGGGCCTGTTTCTATGCTATACCTCAAAACTAAACTAAGATTTTGTGTTTGGCATGGAATATCAGCTTAGTTTAGTTAATTATTGTCATGTGGACCAAGGTAAAGTGAAAAGCGTACCAACCCAGTCAGCCACTGTAAAAGACTGTACATGATCACAATCAAGCCGTCCACAGTGGACAGATACAGGATAAGGAGGATAACATTTAGTGCACGATAAACAGTGCAAAACAAAAAAGTCCAACATTTTGAAATTTTGCCCATATAATTTCAAATGTATAATTATTCATAAATTATATAAACTATGGTGGGCCTGCCTCGACTGAGGGTGTCTTGTGATAAAAGGCCGAAACACCCAGTGACGTTGAGGTACACAACTGAAGATGTGTCTGAATGGTAGCAACATCACCTAGTGGTCACCCCCAAGAACAACACCAGTCAATTGTAGTGCAAACCTTAGGGATTGTAACATCTAGTCCTACTAATCAATCTTACCTACAAATATTTTCATTCCAGAAGATGGGCAGCACAGTGGAGCAGCTGCCTTCTACAGTGCCAGAGACCCGGGTTCTATCCTGACTATGGATGCTGTCTGTACAGAGTTTGTACATTCTCCCTGTGACCATGTGGGTCTTCTCCGGGCGCTCCTCCCACACTCCAAAGACGTGTGAGTTTTTAGGTGCATTGGCTTTGGTAAAATTGTAAGCTGTCTCTTGTGTGTTGGATAGCGCTAGAGTACGGGGATTGCTGGTCGGCGTGGACACGGTGGGCTGAAGGGCTTGTTTCTGCCTGTAAAGTCTAAAAGTCTGAGGGCTAAAGACATTTTGCAACTGACGTTGGAATTTGTCATGGTCAATGTAAAGTTCAGGGCATTTCTCCAGCAGCAAAACACTGAATGAAAGTTCCTTGCCTGTGGGATTGATCCCAGGAATCTGCTCCGTGTATCCCATGAAGTTCTTATCAGAGAAAGTAAAGTGGGCAAATGTCTCCATATGCAGTCAGAGCTTTATCCTTTTTACATAAACCACACTGCTGATGAAAACTTGTAAAATCTTTCCCTAGATTTCTGTTCTGTATTCTAGAACAGTGAAAGGCTTGGAGAGAGTGGATGTACAGAGGATGTTTCCACTAGTCCAGGACCAGAGGTCAAAGCCTCAGAAGGAAAGGGCGTTATTTTAGGAAGGAAATGAGGAGGAATTTCTTTAGTCAGAGGGTGGTGAATCTGTGGAATTCTTCGCCACAGAAGGCTGTGAAGGCAAAGACAGTGGATATATTTAAGGCAGAGATAGATAGATTTTTGATTAGTGCGGGTGCCAGAGGTTGTGGAGAGAAGGCAGGAAAATGAAGTTAGGACAGAGAGATAGATCAGCCATGATTGAATAGCAGAGTAGACATGATGGGCCGAATGGCCTAATTCTACTCCTATCACTGATGATCTTATGATATCTGCAAAAGTACTGGAATAACTCAAATCTGGGGATGTATCTAAGAATTAGTTGGAGGAAGCCTTTCAACCCATTGAGGAGGTGTTGGCTCACAGAGCAATCCCATTCCCTCACTAAACTGCTCTGTAATCTATTCCTATTCCCATTCCCATCAATTCCATTACTCGTCCAAACAAGGGGCAATATAGGACGGTCAATTAACCCATGTTAAGCATGGCTTTGGGATGTGGGAGGAAACCCGACTACCTGGAGACCTCTACAGTTGCAGGAAGAACGTGCAAACTCCACAAAGAGAGCACTGGAGCATAGGTTTGAGCCCGAGTCACAAGGCATTAGCTCTACTTACTGGTAATCACTCCAGATGGATTTTAAAAGTCTCTAAAGCTGGCATCTAAATTGTTGGCATTTTGCCATTCAAGCAAAATAACAGTCACTTGCATTTATAGCACCATCTCTAACTACATTAAGTAATTTTTAGACACATTAACAGATTTCAGTTTGTCCATTATTTTCAGAAATATACTTTGCTTTGCTTTAGAGTTCACTTGTTAAATCGTGTTTCAGTTTTCCTACTTACTGCTACTGAGAGCCAGAGAACTGCACACAATGTTAAAGGACAGACAGTGGTGCAGCTGGTAGTTGCTATTGAGGGCGTGCAGAGTAGGTTCACTAGGTTAATTCCCAGAATGGCGGGACTGTCATATGTTGAAAGACTGGAGCGACTAGGCTTGTATACACTGGAATTTAGAAGGATGAGAGGGGATCTTATCAAAGCGTATAAGATTATTAAATGGGTTGGACACGTTAGAGGCAGGAAACATGTTCCCAATGTTGGGGGAGTCCAGAACAAGGGGCCACAGTTTAAGAATAAGGGGTAGGCCATTTAGAACGGAGATGAGGAAAAACGTTTTCAGTCAGAGAGTTGTGAATCTGTGGAATTCTCTGCCTCAGAAGGCAGTGGAGGCCAATTCTCTGAATGCATTCAAGAGAGAGCTAGATAGAGCTCTTAAGGATAGCGGAGTCAGGGGGTATGGGGAGAAGGCAGGAACGGGGTACTGATTGAGAATGATCAGCCATGATCACATTGAATGGCGGTGCTGGCTCGAAGGGCCGAATGGCCTCCTCCTGCACCTATTGTCTATTGTCTACCTCCCAGCACCAGAGGCCCCGGTTCAATTTTGACCTTGGGAGCTGTCTGTACGGAGTTTGCACATTCTCGATGACTGCAGGGGTTTCCTCTGGGTGCTCCAGTTTCCTCCACTTCCTCGAGATATGTGGGGTTGTAGATTAATTGGCCTCTGTAAATTGCCTCTCACGCGTAGGGAGAGCATTAGAAAGTGGGATCATATAGAACTGCTGTGAACAGGTGACCAATGGTCAGCACGGACTCGGTGGCCCGAATGGCCTGTTTACATGCTGCATCTTTAAAACTAAAACTGAATAAGAAAATACCATCTGTAGCCTTTTACGATAGTTATTGAATTAATTTTGATTCAACAAAAAAATTGCAATTTATTTTTATTATAGTCACAGTAAGTTATCAGAGGGAGAGAGAGTATTCATAACAGTAAGACAATAAACTGCAGATGCTGGAATCTGGAGCAGTGTTTGAGGAACTCAAGGGGTCAGGCAGCATCCGTGGAAGGAATGGAAGGCAGCTTTGTGTGTTGGGACCCATTTTTAAACTGATTGTAATGGGGGGGTTGGTGGGGGGAAGCTGGAAAAGAGAGGTAGAGAGGGGCAGGACAAAGTGTCCTGGGGTGGGGACAGGCAAAGTTTGGCAAGTGATAGGTGGATACAGGTGAGGGGCGGGTGATTGGTAGATGGGTGAAGGAAGTAACAAAGTTCAGAGGTGAAAATGAGACAAAATGGCGTCAGTTACGAGGAGAAGAAAAGGAAGGAAATGTAAAACAAGAGGAAGGGAAATGGGTGGAAGGGGACAGGGGGCGAGGGGAAGAGAGGCGGGGTGAAAGGGAAATGAGGGACTTGGAGGAGAGGTGACAGTATGAGAGAGAGAGAAGGAGCAGGATGACTGGAGGGTGGGAGATGGGAGAGATGTGTGTGTACTGGGTGCATGGGAAAGAGAATGGGAAGTAGAGGAGGGTATTATTTGACAGTAACAGAGAGTCTGACCACTCAGACTTGTCATTCAATAGCATGAGGAACACAGAGACCATCACTGTCAACACATTCTCAGTGGAAGTCACACTTGAGCAGAAATGCAACTGTGGCAGCAACATAAATATTATGACTGGTCAGGCCCTGGGTTGTATTTTTTTAAAAGACACAAATTTCCGAAGTAACTCAGCAGGACTGGCAGTATCTCTGGAGACATGGATAGGCATAGTTTCGGGTCAGGACCCATCTTCAGACCACCGAGTTACTCCAGCACTTTGCGTGTTTTTATTCGCAAACCAGCATCTGCAGTTCCTTGCCTCCAAATGTCGCTGGTTTGTAGTTGTTGGAGGTTAATCATGGCAGCAGCAGGGCATCACTGCAGGACTCCCAGTGGGACAGTGCGTTACATCTAACTAGCCAGCTGCTCCATCTGTGACGTCATTTTTGCCACAGAGTCAAAAGTGGGGATTCATACTTGGGTTGATACAATGCCTAATTACATTCACAAATCCTCTGGGAGTAACCTCCTCAACCCTAGGGCAGAACCACAGTGGATTCCATAGTTTTCATTCTGAGCAAGAGATGATGGCTTTTGAACTGCAAGAAGTGCTGCAGGAGATCCTTTTGCCAGTTCTGGGCAAATAGTTAGAGCCTAATTTAAGTATTGCAGCACAGCGGTAGAGTTGCTGCCTTATAGCGGCCAGGGCCATGGGTTCAATCCTGACCACGGGTGCTGTCTGTACGGAGTTTGTACGCTCTCCCCGTGACCGCGTGGGCTTGCTCTGGTTTCGCTTCGCCCCCCCCCCCCCCCCCCCCCCCACACACACACTCCAAAGACGTACAGGTTTGAAGGCTAATTGGCTTCTGTAAATTGTACCTCGTGAGTAGGTATAGTGCTAGGATAGTGCTAGGATAGTGCTAGTGCTAGTAACCGCTGGTCGCCATGGACTCGATGGGCCAAACGGCCTGTTTCGACACTGTTTCTCTAAGTCTATAGTATGCTTTGGTCAACAGTGTGCTGTGGTTTCAAGTCTGTAAGAGACTTGGATTTAAGCATGTTTAAGATTGCTAGCTATTACTGGAATAAGATATGTAAAGACAAATGTAGCTCAAATCTAAAGGGATGATCAAATCCTGGCAACAATTTAAATGAAGCAAAGTGCATTATAGTGTTTTGCAACATATCAAGGAATTAGATTTTCAATGGGTCCCCAGAAAATAACAAAATCCAATGTATAGAAAGATGTTTATAATTTAAATCATCAAAAAGACTTTCTGCAGTAATAACTTAAAGCTTTAATGGTTTATGGAAATGCTATATTAACATGGAACAGTACAGCCCACATGATGCCCAGCTGAACTGATCATATTTGCCTGCGTGACCATACCCCTCCATTCCCTGCATATTCATGTACCTATCTAAAAGCTTCTTAAATGCCACACTCTTATCTACCTCCACCACTACCCCAGTCAATGGGATCCATGCCCCCCAGCACCCACTGGTAAAAAAATGTTCCCTTAGCATGCCTTCTTTAACATCCTATCTACTTGTGCTGCCACCTTCAGTGAGCTACTGGACCAAGTGGACCCGTTGGGCCCATTCCTCGTAGAGGGGGAACAGGGAAGGGGAGAGGGTGTCGTCACTGAGTAAGCCCTGGACTCAAAGCCTCTCCTGTATTGGTGTAGCACCCTCAACCCCCCCACTCAATCCCCCTTATCCCCCCCTCCTCCCCTCAATGACCCATTCCATCCCCCCTACCCCACCCCCACTTGCCCCTCCCCTGCCCCCACCGCCCCAGCCCTGCCTCCACCCCCATTCCCCCCTCCCCACCCCTATTCCCCCTCCCCCTCTCCTGACCCCCACCCTCCCCTCCCCACCCCCACTCTCCCCTCCTCCCCACCCCCACTCTCCCCTCCTCCCCACCCCCACTCTCTCCTGCCCCCCAGTCCCCCTTCTACCCCACCCCCACTGTTCCCCCACCCCCTCCTCCCCCACTCGCCCCGACCCCCTCTCCCCGACCCCCTCCCCCCGACCCCCTCCCCCCCACCCCCACTCTCCAAAGAGGTACAGGTGTATAGGTTAATTGGCTTGGTAAACGTGAACAGATTTGTCCCGAGTGGGTATAGGATAGCGTTAATGTGCGGGGATCTCTGGTCGGCACGGACCAGGTGGGCCGAAAGGGCCTGTTTCCGCGCTGTATCTCTAAACGAAACTATATCCCGCCGTATCTTCTTCTGATCTATAAGCCGCTGTACAACTCCTCTCAGAAGCAAACTTACTCACCAACCTATCTACATTTGCATCTGAGTAATTTATATGTGTCACAAACAGCAGTGGTCCCAGCGCAGATCCCTACGGAACTCCAATGGTCACAGACCTCCAGTCAGAATGTCTGCCTTCCACCACAACGCTTTGCCTTCTGTGAATGAGCCAGTTCTGAATCCATGTGACCAAGGACTATTTGAGCAGTCCTTCCTTCTCCCTGGTCACCCTCTTATTTTTAATGTATGCATAAAAAAAAACCCAGGCATTTTCCTTCATATTGAACAGATTGTCTAAAACTCCAGATTTTGATTTTTTTAATGTGATTTTGATTGTATATTCTAGATCAAAAATAGCAGGTCCATTCACCAACTGGGAAGCATTCCCAATTGGTTTTTGAATGGGAAAAAAAATGATTTGTACACCTGGTGTCAGTCTCCACAGAGACAAATTTTCTTTCTGAAGTTAGGCAGCAAAAAGAGCGGCTAAATATAATTCATTATTCTCTTTCTTGGAGAAGTTTGTGTTCTTTGCTGCAAATGTTTTAAAAGAACTGTCTTTGATAAACCTGACCACAGCTTCAGACAGATAAAACCTACAGACCCTTTGTGTTCATTTGATGGTCATCTGAAAAACCAAAGTTGGCTTGCATTAGGTGATGCTGGACTACCACAGTTAGCAAGGAAGCCATCTGTGGAGATATGGTGCAACTTAGTACTGAAGAACAGGTCTCAGATATGCAGTCATTTGACAACAGCATATCATGAAATGGTTTGACACAAAATGCTGGGGCGACTCAGTGGGTCAGGCTGAGAGGGGGAACAGGGAAGGGGTGTCCAATTCTCTGGAGAAAAAGGATGGGTGACTCTTTGAGTCGGGACCCTTCTTCAGACAGAAGATGAAATGGTTCATTTGGTTCAGGAGAAAGGTAACTGTTTAAGGCATGAAGGATCTGAAACAAATGATGAAGTTAGTCAAAACAGATATGAATAAAAATCAAGTTTGGCATCTAAAATGACAAATTAAGGCAAAAATCACGAATGGAGAGGACACGTTTGAAAGGAAACACTGAAAATATATAGTTTTTGCGCATTTTTGCAGGCGAGGCTTTGTCTGCCTACTAATATTTACAACATGAAATTGAAATATTACGTGATCGTAATTCTCAGGAAGGTCAAAGCCCCCAATGCAAAACAGCTAGAAATTACAATTGTTTATAAAACTAATATTGCGATTGGAGCCAAGGAAGAGTGTTGTAAAGATTAGTAAAACAACCACAACACTTATTAGCTTTGTATTAAAATGATGTAAGATTGAGAATCAATTTATGATAGCCATTAAAGTCAAATTGAATACTAACTGTAAAGAATGTAGTGTGGCCAAGCAGCTTCTTAGCACAGAGAGCTGGACAAACAGGAAAATTAGCCAAGCTGACCTAAGTCATGTACGATTCAGGCAGCACGGTGGCGCAGCGGTAAAGTTGCTGCCTTACAGCACCAGAGACCCGGGCTTGATCCTGATGATGGATCCTCTCTATGGTGTTCGTATGTTCTCCCTTTGACTGCATGGGTTGTCTCTGGGTGCTCACGTTTCCTCCCACATCCCAAAGATGTGCATTGACACAAAATGCTGGAGGAACTCAGCGGGTCAGGCGGCATCTCGGGAAGACTAGTGGGAGAGTTCCCAGTTCTCCCACTAGTCTTCCTGTCTCCGACTACATCCTATCTTTGTCCCGCCCCCTCCCCTGACATCAGTCTGAAGAAGGGTCTCGACCCGAAACGTCACGCATTCCTTCTCTCCCGAGATGCTGCCTGACCCGCTGAGTTACTCCAGCATTTTGTGCCTACCTTCGATTTAAACCAGCATCTGCAGTTTTTCTTCTACACCAAAGATGTGCATGTTTGTCACTTAAATGGCTTCTGTAAACTGTCCCTGGTATGTAGGATAGAACTAATGCAAGGGTGATCGCTGGTTTGCTTGTACCCAGTGGACCACAGAGCCTGATTCCAGGCTCTACCTCGAAACTAAAGTAAACAAGACGAAATCCACAGAACAAGCTGGATTAAACATTCAGTCTGAGTTCAGAGGTAGTGATACTATGGAAAGAATATGTGCTAGTGACCCTAATGCAGGCCCATCGATTAGTGAATAACTATTCAACCCGTCCGTCAATCAAAGTAGGGTACTATCGCAATGTTTAAGGAACATTTAGACAGGTACAAGGTTAGGATAGGTTTAGAGGGATATGGGCCAAACACAGGCAGGTGGGACTAGCTTTTGATGGGGCATGTTGGTCGGAGTGGGCAAGTGGGCCGAAGGACCTGTTTCCACATTGTGTGACTCTAAAGGTCCCGACCTGAAATGTTTAATGTGCACTTCCTTCCTCAGATGCTGCCGGCCCATTGAGTTCCTCCAGCAGTTTGTTTTGCCTCAGGATTCCAGCATCGGCAGCCTCTTGTTTCTCCTAAAGAAGTATCCGTCCGGAGAGAGATTCAATAGACAGGACGACTGAACGGAGTCTTGGTTTCCTGCTGCTCCTGCCTTTGGAGAATTGCATTCAAAGCCTCCACCCAGTTCGTGATCCTTTGAAGTGTCTCGTGGTGGCCCTCCCACCTCACCATCTGAGTGGTTGAGCGAGGAGAAGTTTCTGGAAAGTCACGGCAAGTTTATAATGACCACCACTCAGCAAACCAGCGCAGTGCTAATTCCAACCTTGTGGCCGACAGTGGCAGCAGTCGGTGGGGCCCACAGCCAGCGGAAGCCTACTCTGAGGGCTCTGGCCCAGGGAGGGAGGGTGGCAGCCTCACCTTCTGAAGGAAGGGACCATCCTTCACGAAGACCAGGGGTTCCAGAACCCCAGCAAAGATGCCCATGACTGGCCCCAAATGTAACGGGCAGTGTTTGGGACCCAGGCAGATAGATGGAGCTCAATTTATGTATTGCATGATTAAGGATAGACACTAAACGCTGGAGTAACTCAACGGGTCAGGCAGCA
Organism: Rhinoraja longicauda; assembly: GCF_053455715.1. Classification (NCBI taxonomy): domain Eukaryota; kingdom Metazoa; phylum Chordata; class Chondrichthyes; order Rajiformes; family Arhynchobatidae; genus Rhinoraja; species Rhinoraja longicauda. Next base: position 22,730,450 of record NC_135981.1, read on the forward strand.
TCTCTGGAGAAAAGGAGTAGGTGACCTTTCGGGTCGAGCCCCTTCTTCAGAGCATTACATAATTAACTGTGTTTGTACGTCTGTGTGTAAGAGAATAAGGTACATTTGCACAGAGATCCAACTCATGTCCTTTATTTTGCCTCAAAAGGATGTAGCTTAGCTTAGTTTAAAGACACAGTGGGGAAACAGGCCCTTCGGCCCACCGAGTCCGCACTGACCAGCAAACCCACACATTAACACTATCCGACTCACACCAGGGACAATTTACATACTTATACCAGCCAATTAACCTGCAAACCTGTACGTCTTTGGAGTGTGGGAGGAAACTGAAGATCTCGGAGAAAACCCACGCAGGTCACGGGGAGAACGTACAAACTCCGTGCAGACAGCGCCCGTAGTCGGGATAGAACCCGGGTCTCTGGCGCTGTAATCGCTGTAAGGCAGCAACTCTGGGGTGTGCTGCCCTGCATGGCACCTGGGAATCGGTCGACATGCTCAGAAATCATCGGAGCAACAATGCCAAAACGCAATTGAAAGGTGCAAAAGCTGGAGGCATTCACCTAGGCAGGGTGACAGTGGTGTTGTTGTTTTTTGAAGCAGGAAGCAGGGAACAAATTGACCTGGAATTGTGCCAATAGAGCACAGTACTTGAAACATGTAGAGTGGGGCCAGAACACAGACTCAGAGACAGAACAAAGGAGACATAGAGGTTGCTGAAGTGAATGACATTTGCCACAGAGCTCAGTAGAAACTCATGGAAGGGGGCCAATTAAATCGAGTAGCGGAATGTGCAGAGGGGAAAACAGGGGAGGAAATAAATGAAAGATCAAACATATTTTTGAAGGAACGACGGAAAGGTAGCTATGGGAGCCAAGATCAAAGAGAAAAAAGCAGAGAGTATCTTTGCAGGGTGCGATGGCATTTGTTGGGAAACTGGTTAAGGATAAGAAGTGGAAGCCAAATAGAGAGTGAGCTTTGTGATCGACGCTGCCACATATTGTGTGGAGTAATATTATGGAGTCAGACTTAGTTTGGTTTAGTTTATTTTAGAGATGCAGCATGGAGACAGGTCCTTCAGCCCAACCGGCCACAATCACCCGTACACCAGTTCCACCCGACCCACTACAGGGGTGATTTTCAGAAGCCAATTAACCTACCAACCTGCACGTCTTGGGAATGTGGGGGGGAAACGGAGCACCTGGAGAAACTCCACGCGGTGGCAGGGAGAACGGACAAACTCCACACAGACTGCAGCCCAGCCGCGGTCAGGAACAACCCGTCTCTGGCGCCGTGACGTGGAAGCTCCACCACGGAGCCGGTCCAGAGAGCACGATGCAGTGTACTCTCTCCCCACTTGCCCGCACGCATACAGCTCCAGCAACGTCGCAGTGTTGGGGACCCAGGCAGAGAGATGGAGCTCAATCTATGTATTGCATGGTTACGTTTTTTTGCCTTCCATCACAGTGAGGGGGTGTTTGGAGGAGTCACTGTGATGGATGTTTGTGTTGGGGTTGTGTGTCTTGTGTTTTTTTTTCTCTGTGCTGTTGTGACTGCTGGCAAAGGATTTTCGTTCAGTTCGAATGACAATAAAGGTATTCTGTATTCTGTAACTCGCCACCGTCCAGCACCAACCACTCCGTTTAGAGTGGGTGGAGAGAGCCGCACTGCCGAGGACAAGGAGGGCCGCTGAGAAACGCAGGGGGGGTGCTGAGAAAGAAGGGGGAGCCGTCGAGAAGGACGGGGAAGCCACCGCGTGTGACTGCAAGCCAGGCTCACCACACCAAGCCAGGGTATAAACCTGTTCAGTGAACTTGTTGCAACTGTGTCGCCACTAGAAACACAGCAACTCTCTGAGTGCTGCCCAGGTCAGGTCTGATGTACAATAGACAATAGACAATAGGTGCAGGAGTAGGCCATTCAGCCCTTCGAGCCAGCACCACCATTCAATGTGATCATGGCTGATCACTCTCAATCAGTACCCCGTTCCTGCCTTCTCCCCATACCCCCTCACTCCGCTATCCTTAAGAGCTCTATCCAGCTCTGTCTTGAAAGCATCCAACGAACTGGCCTCCACTGCCTTCCGAGGCAGAGAATTCCACACCTTCACCACTCTCTGATTGAAAAAGTTCTTCCTCATCTCCGTTCTAAATGGCCTACCCCTTATTCTTAAACTGTGGCCCCTTGTTCTGGACTCCCCCAACATTGGGAACATGTTTCCTGCCTCTAATGTGTCCAATCCCCTAATTATCTTAGATGTCTCAATAAGATCCCCCCTCATCCTTCTAAATTCCAATGACTTTACCAGATGGGATGCAATAGACAAATAATGTCACTGTGCCCAGGGACATGGGACAATAAAGCATCGTGATTGAAGTGTTCTTACAATAGACAATAGGTGCAGGAGGAGGCCATTCGGCCCTTCGAGCCAGCACCGCCATTCAATGTGATCATGGCTGATCATTCTCAATCAGTACCCCGTTCCTGCCTTCTCCCCATACCCCCTGACTCCGCTATCCTTAAGAGCTCTATCTAGCTCTCTCTTGAATGCATTCAGAGAATTGGCCTCCACTGCCTTCTGAGGCAGAGAATTCCACAGATTCACAGCTCTCTGACTGAAAAAGTTTTTCCTCATCTCAGTTCTAAAATGGCCCTCTACCGTTGTAGCAGCACTGATGTAGAGGTGCGAGTGGGGCAGTGAGTGTGTGGCACCGTGGTTGCTCAGCCTGGCCAGCCCGACAGTACTTCCCCGAGGAGTGACACCCACAGCGAGCAAGGAGGGCAGGTGCATGGGAACACTGCCTGAAAGTCACGCACCATCCCGACTGGGAAACGCACAGCCACTCATTCACAGAATGCTGGAGTAACTCAGCGGGTCAGGCAGCATCCCAGGAGAGAAGGAATGGGTGTCTGAAGAAGGGTCTCGACCCGAAACGTCGCCCATTCCTTCTCTCCTGAGATGCTGCCTGACCCGCTGAGTTACTCCAGCATTTTGTGGATGAATACTATTCATTCCCTGGCCACGGTCCTTCGCCGAGTCTACATTGTGGACTGTGCACTGCGGGGACCGAGTCTACATTGTGGACTGTGCACTGCAGGGCTGCCCGAGCACTGAAGCGGCTTCACCATCTCCTCAAGAGCCATCAAAAGAATCCCAGCCTTGCCAGTGTCTCCCTCATCCTGAAAAAACGTGATGAAGTCTACTCTGTGAACATTGTGGCGGCGTCCTCAGTCCCGACACTGACCCCAGAGACAGTGGACGTTCGGCCGCCGGTTCGTTTCGTGCCCACGGTTCTGGTGTGTGTGTGTGTGTGTGTGTGTGTGTGTGTGTGTGTGTGTGTGTGTGTGTGTGTGTGTGTTTCCTGTGGTGACTCCTGAGAGTTAGCCCACTCCTTGGCCGTGCCTGCCTCGGCACTGAGACTGACAAAGGGTCTGGGACTCCCAGCCCACGGGCTTTCCCCAGCAAGGGTTGGGGAGAGAGGAGAGAGAGAGATAGAGAGGAGAACATGTGTGCTGGCAGCGTGCTGTGTTAATAAAGCCATCCCGGCTGCACTAACCTGGCGTCTCGCCTTATTTCGGGCAGAACCAATCGCTCCCACTGCAACATATTACATGATTTCTGTCTGGGCTTACGAGTGGCGACTGAATAAATTGCCCTTGTTTGTCGATTTGCGAAAACAAGCCTCTTATTTTACTTAAACCTTCAAAATTCCTTTATCTTCTTTGAACAATTATACAATATAGAATGCAAAATGAATCAGTAAATGCTTAAGTAGGAAAATAACTGCAGATGCTGGTACAAATCGAAGATAGACACAAAATGCTGGAGTAACTCAGCAGGTCAGGCAGCATCTCAGGACAGAAGGAATGGGTGACGTTTCGGGTCGAGACCCTTCTTCAGACTGAACTTGCATTAGGTCTGAAGAAGGGTCTCGACCTGAAACGTCACCCATTCCTTCTCTCCTGAGATGCTGCCTGACCCGCTGAGTTACTCCAGCATTTTGTGATACAGTAAATAAATGTTTAACGTCTTCTGGATCAGCTGGATTTCTAATCCACCAACATTTGGATCAGCCTTGAAAATCCATCTGATCTTTTGCAACTTTTCTCTACAAAGTTTTCAGAGTCCAAGTATTGAGGCCAACAATGTTGGAAAGCATGACACCATCCCAGTCCCAACCACCGCGCTTCATTGGGTCAATAGACAATAGGTGCAGGAAGAGGCCATTCAGCCCATCGAGCTAGCACCGCCATTCAATGTGATCATGGCTGATCATTCTCAATCAGTACCCCATCCCTGCCTTCTCCCCATACCCCCTGACTCCGCTATCCTTAAGAGCTCTATCCAGCTCTCTCTTGAATGCATTCAGAGAATTGGCCTCCACTGACTGCTGAGGCAGTGAATTCCACAGATTCACAACTCTCTGACTGAAAAACGTTTTTCCTCATCTCCGTTCTAAATGGCCTACCCCTTATTCTTAAACTGTGGCCCCTTGTTCTGGACTCCCCCAACATTGGGAACATGTTTCCTGCCTCTAACGTGTCCAACCCCTTAATAATCTTATACGTTTCGATAAGATCTCCTCTCATCCTTCTAAACTCCAGGTCGAGGGACTTGCTCCGCCGGGAGTGAGGGGGGCCGCTGAACGCGCTGGGGGACGGGGTGGGGACCTCTGAGATCGAAGGGGGACGCGCCAGGGGGTCACTGAGAAAGACGGGGGACCCAGCTGCGTGTGTGGAGTTTGCACGTCTTTCCCCCCCGTGACCAAATGGCTTTCCTGTGGGTTTCTGGGTTCCTCCCAATTGTCAAAGACGTGCAGGATCGCAGGTTAATTGGCCTCGGCAAACTGTCCCGAAGGAGTCAATGCATAAATGGGACAACAAAGACTGGGTGGTCAATGGTCAATGGTCGCCGTGGATTCGATGGGCCGAAGGACCCGTTTTCATGCTCGACCTTTCAATCAAAAACCATTATTGCACGTTGAGCCTTTCAGTGATATCAAAGAATGTTGCATTGCCCGAAAGTCTTTGACCAATTTGACCGGAAGGTTCAAGCTGATCGTATATTCATTTCCACAATGCTACAAACGTGGATAGGATGCCATTAACCACGGGTAGATGTCATAATAACACGCATGCCTTGAGATTTGGCGATTTTTCAGGTGTCAAGCAATAAAATATTCTCACCTCTAACACTCTCGTCAATAAAAGATTAAGTAACCACAACACAATCCATGCGATTTCAAGATCAGAGCAACATTTTAGACAGGTTGTATGTAGAGTTTGAAGGTTTGCTATACTGTGGGTTATTTCTATGTCGGAGGTTGGTGGGGGGGGGAGGTTGGTGGGGGGGGGGGAGGTTGGTGGGGGGGGGGAGGTTGGTGGGGGGAGGGAGGTTGGTGGGGGGGGGTGGTTGGTGAGGGGGGGGAGGTTGGTGGGGGGGGAGGTTGGTGGGGGGGGAGGTTGGTGGGGGGGTGGTTGGTGGGGGGGTGGTTGGTGGGGGGGGAGGTTGGTGGGGGGGGGAGGTTGGTGGGGGGGGAGGTTGGTGGGGGGGGAGGTTGGTGGGGGGGTGGTTGGTGGGGGGGGGAGGTTGGTGGGGGGGGGACGTTGGTGGGGGGGGAAGGTTGGTGGGGGGGGAAGGTTGGTGGGGGGGAGGTTGGTGGGGGGGGAGGTTGGTGGGGGGGGAGGTTGGGGGGGGTTGGTGGGGGGGGAGGTTGGTGGGGGGGAGGTTGGTGGGGGGGAGGTTGGTGGGGGGGAGGTTGGTGGGGGGGGACGCTGGTGGGGGGGGACGTTGGTGGGGGGGGAGGTTGGTGGGGGGGGGAGGTTGGTGGGGGGGGAGGTTGGTGGGGGGGGACGTTGGTGGGGGGGGAAGGTGGTGGGGGGGGGTTGATGGGGGCATACATCCACTGATCTCTGATCTTCTACCAGATTCACTGGAGAAGTTTGCAAAGCATCAGTTCACGGATCATTAATATCCATGAAAATGACAAGCCAGGAGATCAAAGATCAGCAGATCTAGATGATGCAACCACTTCCAGCCTCTCAGCTCCCAGGTCAGACTGCAACAAAGAAACAGACAAAAGCAAAAAGAGACGGCAGATCAGACACAACTCAAAGACCAATTACAGACATCAAGCTGCTGTGGCCTTGCTGATACAACGGTGCCAGTGCCCTTTCATAAGATACAGCAGCAAGAGGCCATTCGGCCCACTGAATGTATTGATGCGCTTGAAAGATATTCGACCTGCAATTCCTTCGCTTATAGGGACAGAGAGACAGAGGGACAGAGGGAGACAGGGGGACAGGGGGAGACAGGGGGACAGAGGGAGACACAGGGGGACAGGGGGAGACAGTGGGGGACAGAGAGACAGAGAGACAGGGGACAGAGGGAGACAGGGGGACAGGGGGAGACACGGGGGGACAGAAGGAGACACAGGGGGACAGAGGGAGACACAGGGGGACAGGGGGAGACACAGGGGGACAGAGGGGGACAGAGAAACAGAGAGACGGGAGACAGAGGGAGACACAGGGGGAGACACAGGGGGACAGGGGGAGACACAGGGGGACAGGGGGACAGAGAGACAGGGACAGGAGACATGGAGAGGAGAGGGAGGAGGGGGCAGAGAGGGGGACAGGCAAGAGAGAGAGAGGGAGAGCAAGGGAGAGAGAGAGAGAGAGAGAGAGAGAGAGAGAGAGAGAGAGAGAGAGAGAGAGAGAGAGAGAGAGAGAGAGAGAGAGAGAGAGAGAGAGAGAGAGAGAGAGAGAGAGAGAGAGAGAGAGAGAGAGAGAGAGAGCGAGAGAGAGGCAGACAGACAGGGAGACAGACATAGGCAGACACAGACAGACAGAGAGAGACAGAGAGAGAGAGAGAGTTAGAGAGAGTTAGAGAGAGTTAGAGAGAGAGAGACAGACAGAGAGACAGACAGACAGAGAGAGAGACAGAGACAAACAGACAGACACTAACAGACAATAACAAACAGACAGGCAGACAGAGACCGAGTCAGAGACCGAGACAGACACACACAGAGACAGACACACAGAGCGAGACACAGAGACACAGAGAGAGACACACAGAGAGAGACAGACAGAGACAGACAGAGCGAGAGAGACAGAGAGAGAGAGACAGAGAGAGAGACAGAGAGAGAGACAGAGAGAGAGACAGAGAGAAATAGAAAAAGCATGTTCACACATTGTGAACTACTCTTGAACGTGAAGCCTATCTCAAATTCAAATATAGCAACCCAGTTCAATACCAATAACTGAACACTACTTTTGAGATCTGACTTGCTGGTAATTGGCTCAAAGTGATTTCCTGCTCTATTTATCTGAATATCAGCCAATAAAACAGAGCAGAGTTCAAATATCATTCTTCAAGCACACAGAAGTCTTTTTGGCACTGGTTTAACTTTATTTAATGATTTTCTCATTATTAAGTGTTATTTTCTTCCCATCTCTTTATAAAGACATCATACCATTTGCTTTGATTCATATTTGCAATATCTGCAATATTTTGCCTTTGGACCCTTTCATCTCCCCTTAGGGAAGATTAATGGCCTCAGTTATTATCTCCTATTGGCAAGATACCTGGTATCACGTTGTTGAAGGCTGTGAGATGTGGGCCAGAAAACTTTAACACTGCAGGATCACCATTGACTAGAGGTTTTCTGGGCCATGTCAATACTGCCTGCAGAAGTAAAGCAGAGGGCGGGTGCTTCAAGACAAGTAACTCACTTCTTTACCCCCGAATGTCTATCGAAGGTGTCACAAAATGCTGGAGTAACTCAGCGGATCAGGCAGCATCTCAGGAGAGAAGGAACGGGTGACGACTGAAGTCTGAAGAAGGGTCTCGACCCGAAACGTCACCCGTTCCTTCTCTCCTGAAATGCTGCCTGACCCGCTGAGTTACTCCAGCATTTTGTGACACCTTGGATTTGTACCAGCATCTGCAGTTATTCTCCTACACAACCTGAATGTCTACCAATCGTTTACAACAAATTCAGACTGTGATGGGATATTCAACGACCGCGATCTTCCCGAAAAGCTCAGCATCATCAGGATAACAAAGTTCTTCTGCCACGCAACTCAATAACCAACACCCAAGAAGGGTCTCGACCCGAAACGTCACCCGTTCCTTCTCTCCAGAGCTGCTGCCTGTCCCGCTGAGTTACTCCAGCATTTTGTGTCCGTCTTCAGCCTCTGCAGTCCTTTCCTACACAACCAACACCAATACACTGTGACTCGATCTACAGGTTTCGTTTGAGTAACTCCTGGCACATTAGTGTATTTTTGAGAGATACAGGCCATTCAGCTTGGAGAGTCCACGCCGACCATTGATCGCCCTTTTGCACCGTGATCTCTGTTATCTTACTTTCTCATCCAATCTCCACACACTATGGGCAACTTTTAGAGGCCAATTAATCGACAAACCTACACACCCTTGGGATGTGGGAGGAAACCAGAGGAAACCAATGCGGGCACAGGAAGAGCGTTCAAACTCCACACAGACGGCACCCAAGGTCAGGATCAAACTCAGGTCTCTGGTGCCGAGAGGCAGTAGCTCTTCCAGCTGTGCAATGTGCCGCCTACAAAATGTCAAAAGCATTCCTGTATCTCCACCAATCTCCACCTGTATCTCCACCAATGCTCAGCCCAAGAACTAGGTGCCCACGCCGTTACCTTCTTTATATCTTATTCATAAACTGGTTCAAATATTGCCATTTGATTATCACTGCTCAGTTAATGCCATGGAGTTCCTTGTTTAACATTGCAACTGCATCAGCACAAGGCCTACAATGGTTGGAAGACAATACCCATTTTCAGGGATGAGTCATGAATCTGTTGGCTTGCAAGCACCCACCCACAGCCCGAATCAAAATACACATGTTCAAAACAATACAATGGATTTACTGAGTCCTTTAAATAGTAAGTGGAAGTATGATAGGAAATATTGCAACCTGCCGCAACAGAGGAATGAATCGGGTAGATGCATAAAGTCTCTTTCCAAGAGTGGGTGAATCGAGGACCAGAGGACATAGGTTTAAAGTGAAGGGGAAAAGATTTAATAGGAATCCGAGGGATAGCTTTTTCACACAAAGGGTGGGGGGGGGGGCAGGGGTATGGAACAAGCTGCCAGAGGAGGTAGTTGAGGCAGGGACTATTCTATACCATCATCTTACATTCCAGTCTTTTCAGTCTGTTGCTTATGTTGCTATAGTTTAGAGGAAGTATAAGCAATAACTGCAGATGCTGGTACAAATCGAAGGTATTTATTCACAAAATGCGGGAGTAACTCAGCAAGTCAGGCAGCATCTCGGGAGAGAAGGAATGGGTGACGTTTCGGGTCGAGACCCTTCTCGAGAAGGGTCTCGACCCGAAACGTCACCCATTCCTTCTCTCCTGAGATGCTGCCTGACCTGCTGAGTTACTCCAGCATTTTGTGAATAAATACCTTTGAATAGTTTAGAGGAAGCTCAGTGTGTACCGAATTGCACCAAGTGTTTAAAGATGATACCAGAAATAGTGCAGTCAAAACTCTTCTACCACTTTTGCATTCATTTTCAACAAAAAGAAATCACAGGTCTAAATACCTACAGTACAAAATTACATAAAACACAAAGTGTTGGAATAACTCAGCAGATCCGGTCGCACCTGTGGTGGGAATGGATGGGTGAAGCTTCAGGTCCAGTCTCTTTAGACTTTAGAGATACAGCGTGGGAACTGGGATTTTGGCCGAGAGTCCACACCGAACAGCGATCATCCCGCACACACGAGGGTCAATTTACAATTCACTGAAGCTAATTAACCTACAAACCTGCACGTCTTTGGAGTGTGGGAGAACACCAGAGCACCCAGAAAAAACCCCATGTGGTCACAGGGAGAACGTGCAAACTCCGTATAGACAGCACGTGTAGTCAGGATCGAACCTGGGTTTCTGCCGCTGTAAGGCAGCAACTCTACCGCTGTGCCACCGTGCCGCCCTAATGGTCTTCAGACCATTATCCATTCCCTCCACAGATGCTGCCTGAACTGCTGAGTTACTCCAGCACTTTGTGATTTACTCAAGATTCCAGAAACTGCAGTTCTTGGGGTGGCTATCCAGGCCTCCCAACACTTCCGAATTTGGCGGAAAGTTTCTGCTTTCTTATTTCAATTCCGCCATTCCGATTTCACCTCACATTTTTCCGCAAAACACCTGCCTCGCCGCTTGCCCTGCCCCTCGTCGTCGCCTCACCGCTCGCCCGGCCTCACCGCTGGTCTCACCTCGCTGCGTGGCGTGAGGCCCGTTGATGTCGAGAGGGGATGGGGTGTGTGAATGGGGGAGGGGGAGTGCGGGGGAGGGGGGCAGGGGAGGGGAGTGAGGGTGGGGGAGGAGGGGAGGGGGAGCAGGGGAGTAGAGGCGGGGGGAAGGGAGTGGGTTGAGTGGGGGGAGGGGGGTGGGGGGAGGGTAGTGGGGGGGAGTAGGGGATGGGGGGGACATGGACCGTTGTGATTTGCTGTTGAAGACCACTGGAGCAAGTATGTCATCAATGAAATTAGGTATGTGCAGTTTTAAATGAAACTCTTTCTTCATAACTTAGTCATACATTTTATGACCATTGTTCTTTTATTCAATACCAAGAGAATTGGGATGTGTAAGGAAAAAGCAAAATAGAAAAAACAAAACAAAACAGTTTTTTCTTTGTGTTGTAAAAAGTATTTCTGTTCAATAACCTTTCCATAACTAGCAGAATATACTCATGATAGGCCTGACATTGTGCATGTTGTCCAAGAACTACAGACTGTTGGAAATAACAGTCGTTTTTCACACGTGAATGTAGAACAACGCGTACGCGCATTTGGCGTGCATACTTTTTTGTTGCTGAAAAGTTGCATATTATGAACTTTGATGTAAAATTCTGGATTTTGGACGTCAAAATTCTGAATTTGTAAAATCAAATGTTGGGAGGTCTGGTCTATCCATCATATTATATTCGGCTTATAGTCTATTTATAACCGAGAATACAATATTTTCCAGCACTTTTTTTGCATTCGTCTTTTCTTTCTGGCGTTGGAATCCCATGCTTGAATAGAGTTTCCGGGTGATTAATGTTTCAGTAATTATCCCGAGTCAACATCTGCTGTTTGTTTGTCTGGATCCAGTTGATCGTTTATTTGACTCTGTGGAGACTAACCTGTCCTGCTTCACCTCCTCTCATCTTTAACCGATGACCAGTCTGTCACCATGTTGATTGAGGACAAGTCATTAACAAGACGCTGATTTCATGGGTGGGTGGTTGACTCGAGTTGCCAGCCAATCTAAACTGTTTAACAGCGGCACCCGTGTAGAGTTGCTGCCTTGCAACCGCAGAGACTCCGGGTTCCATCCTGACTACGGGCGCTGTTTATATGGAGCTTTTAATAATCTCTCTGTGACCGCGTAGGTTTGCCATGGGTGCTCCGGTTTCCTCCCACACTCCAAAGACGTACAGGTTTGTAGGTTAATTGGCTTTGGTAAAGATCGCAAGTTGGCCCTCGTGTACGGGGATCACTGGTTGGCTCAGACTTGGTGGGCCGAAGGGCCCATTTCCACGATGTATCCCTAAACTAAATATAACCTGCAACCCCGAAAGTGATACAAATTTGTTATGCCGATGGATACAGATGCATAATTCCTTGGATAAACCAATGCATGCTAACTGGAGGTTGAAGGCATTAATTGACGAACGGCTGGGGTGGCTGCACATCTAAAGACCATGCCGGAGATGGGCTTCTCCAGCATTGAAGTTTGGTGGCTGTAGGACTGAAACTATCAAAGGCAACTGCATCCTCTGTTCTAATCCTCATATCCCACATTCCCTTCAGCTCAGACTCCTTCCTGATTTGCACGTCATACACAGTATCATCATGCACCACTGACATTTTGCTCTCCCCAACCCATTATATCCTTCTCCAGCATCCATTTTAGATGCTCAAGGACACGGCCACTTGGGCAGTTGGTGAAGGAACAGCCAGAAGATAGTGATGATGCAGACACAGCATCAATCTATTTCATACCATCAACCATCACCTCTGAAGCACTGGGGAGAGATGATTTAGGTGGGGGAAGAGGGTGCTGTGGGAATTTGATATGGAGATAAGCAGCCTGCTGTCAGTGTCGGGAATTAGGATAAAACATTTGACCAAAACACAAAGTGCTGGAGTAACTCAGAGTGTCGGGAGGCATCTATGGAGAGAATGGATTGGTGACGTTTCAATTTGGGACCATTCTTCAGAATTAGTCTGCAGAAGGGTGTCAACCCAAAACGTAGCCTACCTCTTCCCTCTATAGATACTGCCTGGCCCACTTAGCTACTCCAGAACATTGTGCTTTCCTCAAGCTGGTGAAGGAACAGCAGTTCCTCACATGATGAAGATAAAACATTTGCTGGTTTGCTGGAGGCCAGTTCCTACACAATATCCATTGTAGAGACAGGCATTAAAAAAAATGTTGATTAATGATGCAGGAAGCCTACACTGAAGCTTGCATTTAACACGGAGAAGTCTAGCGTTGATGGTGTAAACCTTCAGCAGAGCATGCTCTTTGTAGTGTGTGTAGGAATGAACTGCAGATGCTGCTTTAAACCGAAGATGGACACAAGAAGCTGGGGTAACTCAGCGGGAAAGGCAACATCTCTGGAGAGAAGGAATGGGTGACGTTTCGGGTCAAGACCCTTTTTCAGACTCTAAAGAGAGGTCTCAACCAAAAACATCACCCATTCCTTCTCTCCAGAGATGCTGCCTGAGCTACTCCAGCTTTTTGTATCTCTGCTCTTTGCAATGGCGCACAAACTAGTCAAGAACTTGTGGAAGCAATCGTGATGTGCCTGATGTTGAAGCTCGTGATGCAGCATACGCAGCAGTGAACCAATGCATGGATGCTGCAGTGAAAATGCAAGATACGGTCATGATGGCTGCAGATTATGCCCTTTCATAACATCACGCCCGATTTCACAATGCTATTCTGCCAGAGCCTTTGTTACTGCCCCTCAGACAACCCACTCTCACTGAAGACATTAATGTGGAGATGATGCAGACCAAAATGCTGGAGTAACTCAGCGAGTCGGGCAGTATCACTGGAGAAAATGAATAGGTGACATCTCAGGTTGATACACTTCTTCGGACTGAGAGTCAGGGGAGAGGGAAACTAGAGGCATGAAAAGGTGCAAGGAACAAATAAATGAAAGGTATGAAAAGAACACAGTAGAGCCAGCAATGATGATCAAGGAAAGGTGGAGCCCACAATGGTCCATTGTTGGCTGTGGAAAACTAGGCCTTGTTGGTCTACACCTACTAAAGATCATTCTCTAAAGCCATCTACAATCCATTTAATTGAACATCTACATTGCCTATCCTAGAGTTTTGACGTAGACCAAAGTCATACAGACTATAGGCTTAATGGGAGTGTGAATGCAGTTTTTAAATTGATCTTTTCATTAGAAAATTGGTTTGAATTTTTTTAATTCATGTTGAGGTAACTTTTATTTTAGTGATGATCAGTGGCAGATGGAAACTAAGGAGTGGGTACGAGGGCAAGTTACTACCCGATATCAGACTCTTCATGCAATGTCAAGGCCGGCGAGCAACTCGTTTGTCCAGATGCCTAATGTTAGAAAAAAAGCACCTTACCACCTTAACCACACAGCACTGCTCCCGGTCACAGGTCAAACCGATGCTCGAAAGCATCAAAGAATCATTGCAAGATGAAGAAGTCAACCAGCAGTCAGACAGTCAGAGTCATTGCCATAGAAACCGGCTCTTCGGCCCAACTTGTGCATGCTGACCATGACGCCCCATCTAAGCTAGCCCCATTTAACCCCCATCCCTCTAAACCTTTCCTGTCCATCTACCTGTCCAAATGTCCATTCAAAGTTATTATTGTACCCGTCTGAACTACTTCCTCTGGCAGCTCGTTACATATACCCACCACCCAGTGTGTGAAAAAGTTGTCCTTGCGTTCCCATCAGGTCGTTCGCCTCTCACCTCAAGTCTATGTACTTTAATTCTTGATTCACCTATCCAGGGTAAAAGACTCTCTGTATTCACTATCACTCTACACCTCTATCAGGCCCTGTCAGTATCCTGCACTCCAAGGAATAAAATCCTATGGACAGTGGATGTTCTCTTGAAATATTGCCTTTCCCCTCCCTAAACACAAGGCCATCTTGCAAAGTTAAGAAAGGGCAGAGATTGGTGTTCCGTGGCCCAAAATAGCAGCGTTGATGTGAAGTTAGCGATGTTTGCTGATTAGTTTGGGTGTTGGTCGCATGTACTTTCCGAGAACAAAGAGGGACCCATCGCGTGGGGGGGATGTCGAGAGAACAAAGTGAGATAATTGGGGACTAAATGGAATACTTTGCAACTTTGGCTGTGCCCTTTATATGGTGACTCATTGCATACTTGTGCATGGCAAAACAAAGAATCTCACCGGGACATGTCACATGTGACAATAAAGTATCATTCATTCATTCACTGCCAACATCAGCACACCAGTGCCATGGTTTGCCCTCCCAATGGGCACCCGAAGCAGACAGAGCCTCTTTGGCGCAGAGAGCACTTAAAAGACCACACTTGAGTCTTACCAATCCCAGTGGCTTTGCTAGATGTCATATCACCTCAGCAAGAGCCACCCCCCCCCTGCTTCTATTTGACTACAGATCCATTTGCACCAGCAGGTATTTCTTGACTCAATATTTTTCCAAAAATAGGGTCTCTTATGTTATGCAGAAACAACGCAAACACTTAAAGTTAAAGAGAAAGAAACCTCCACCTCATTAAGAACTGAAAAGGAATAAAAGTCAGATTTCTTGTTGCATCATGAGTTCCCTAGCCAGTTGTAGCCGTTACGGGCAGTGGGAAGCATAATTGTATTTTACGAAAGTTAATATGTTTGAATCAAGTTCCTTAATCTATTGCCAGCATAAAGCCTTTGAGATACAAAGGATCTGGGTATGAATGTTCACGTTTCATCAAATAATATTAGAAAGAACAATCTCCGTACCAGCTCTTATGTTGGAAAGAAACACATTTCTACTTTTATATATTCAAAAGTGATTTCATTCCACAAGCCTGTCTTGTCATGTGTATCAAACACCCACTCCACTGTGAATGATAGAATATGTCAGGTGTAACATCTGTAGAAGGAGAATTTGTAGGTTAGTATTCTAGATATACCAGTTGTAATGAAATGCAAAGGGACATATGCCAATTTAAAAATAACTTTCAATATTAATATGTAATAATAGCACATGGACTTCATCATATTTTGGATCTGTTGCAGCCTCTTCTGTTATCAGGCAACACGGAAGTCAAGAAACAATTCACACAGTCAACTATTTGACAAGTTTTTCCCTGCATTGTCCATGCCTCTGGAGACCTAGATTCACAAGTTGACAAGTTGCAGGAGCAGAATTAAGCCACCCGGCCCATCGAGTCTACTCTGCAGATTATTCCAAAAGTCACAACTGATCCGGTATGTCAGTAATAAATGTCAAGTGAGCCCATTCCCACTTAGATCCCACGAATCCGACAGATGACCCGTTTGCCATCGCTTTTTTGAATGCACAACCTAGAATTAGTAAAGTTAAATGAACGATTCGGGAAATCTGCCCAGTAACAGTCACTTGAAGTGATCACCTTACAAACAAACAAACAGAGCAGCGCAAAACCTTTATTATTAAAACATTTCTATTCACTGCCGTTAAAAAAATGTCTCAGAATATTTCATTGATAGCAACCGAAGCCCCTTCACACACAGAGACACACACACACACACACACACAGAGACACACACACAGACACACACACACACACACAGAGACAACACAAGCACTGTTGTGTTTCCTGTTCTGTGACGTCCAATACAGTTACATGGTGAGCAATAACATGTCGACTCACAGCTGGGTTGCAGCAGATTAAAATGCGATTTGCTAAACACTTTCCAATTCATTAAGAGGCAATGGACATAGAAACATAGAAAATAGGTGCAGGAGTAGGCCATTCGGCCCTTCGAGCCTGCACCGCCATTCAATATGATGATGGCTGATCATCCAACTCAGTAGCCTGTACCTGCCTTCTCTCCATACCCCCTGATCCCTTTAGCCACAAGGGCCACATCTAACTCCCTCTTAAATATAGCCAATGAACTGGCCTCAACTACCTTCTGTGGCAGAGAATTCCACAGACTCACCACTCTCTGTGAAGAAATGTTTTCTCATCTCGGTCCTAAAAGACTTCCCCCTTATCCTTAAGCTGTGACCCCTGGTTCTGGACTCCCCCAACATGGGGAACAATCTTCCCGCATCTAGCCTGTCCAACCCGGACGAGGCACACAACATGCACACCTCTTTGTCAGGTCAACAAGTAACGTGCCATCCCCAAAGTAGGTAACGACAAGGAACTAAGAAACGGAAAGACTCACTGAGGTAAAGTTGTGCGGCCCACACATGTCCCCTCGGTATCTGCAAGACAGGAGCATGTCGTCCAACTGGTGGCCCAAGCGGTCCATGAAATTCAGGCTGATGCCCTCAAAAGTGCGGGGCGGCAGAAAGAGGCGAAAGTCGGAGAGTCTGTGGAACCACTGCTGCCTGTCCTCCTTCAGCAGCTCAACGACCAGGGGCCGTGCAGTGCGGTTCTCAGTGAGTAGCCCCAGCCACTGGCCCGCGTAGTACAGGTCACTCTTGGTCAGCTGGTAGAAGCGGACCGGGTTGTTGTTGCAGATGGTGAGGGCGGGGAAGTTGAGCTCCCTGCTCCAGTCCATGTGGAAGCGGGTGTGGGACGGGAAGGACAGCAGGTACAGGACCCGGTTGGACGACCAGGAGATGAGGAACCCCAGCGAGGTGCAAAACGCCAGGAACCAGACGGCCCGGCGGTGGAGAGAGTAGTGCTGCGAGCAGATGTACTTGACCCCGTGGACCTTCACCCTCCTCACGAACGCCTGGGTCACCTCGTGGATGCCCTGGTGCCTGCCCTTCCCTCTGCCCCTCTGCGGGCTGCTGCTGCTGCTGCTGGTGGTGGCGGTGGTTTCTCTGGTGTCTCGGCGACCCTCTGGGGCCATGTCTCCCCAGGGCCTCACTCCGAGAGCTGCCACGTCCTCCAAGCAAAACCCGACTCCACTTCCCCACATCCAGCCCGCCGGCTGCTGACAGGGTCCAAGTCCCAAGTCCCAAATCCCAACCCAAATCCAAAACCCAAATCCAATCCCAAATCCAAAACCCAAATCCAAATCCAAAATCCCAAATCCAATCCCAAATCCAAATCCAATCCCAAATCCAAACCCAAATCCAAATCAGAATCCAAACCCAAATCCAAACCCCAAACCCAAATCCAAACCCAAATCCAAATCCCAATCCAAATCCAAATCCCAAACCCAAATCCCAAATCCAAACCCAATCCAAGGCGGCTCTCAAACAGGCGGCGCCAACCCTGTCATTCTTCACAACTTTCCTCCCCCACAAACAGTCTTCATTGTAAGCCTGTGCAGGAAGATAACTGTCGATGCCGGCTTACACCGAACACGGGCACACGATGCCGGAGTCTGTCTTCATTTCAAACCCCGCTGCGAGCTCCATCCATCAGAGAAGAAAAAACAGCAACAGCGGAAACATTGGAAATCCTTTTGTTTTTGTATTCCATCAACTTTAATGACTGGCGTTGCAGTGAGCGTGGACTAGCCTCCTCTCTCTCTCTCTCTCTCTCCCTCTCTCTCTCTCACTCTCTCTCACACACACACACACACTCAGTGAGAGGGGTACACATACTCCCACGGACTCACGCAGCCGGCTTCCCCAGCGGTCGAGAGTGACCGGTGTCCATGGCTGGAAGGCGAATGCATGTTGTCCATGGTGGGGCTTCAGATGTGCTCAGCGTGTCACCAACCTCCGCCGCTGCACCTTGCACTAGTTTGAACTCTCCCTCTCTCCCTCTCTCTCTCTCTCCCTCTTCTCTCCCTCACTCTTTCCCTCCCTCCCTCTCTCCCTCTCTGTCCTCCTCCAATGCACTGTACGAAGCTCCCACTCCGGGCAGCGCCGGTGCAACTCTGAGCCTTCTACCCCTGACTGGCATCCAGTTGAATTCACGGTGTGGCTTCTTCACCCGTCCCCATACCAATCCAGCATCCCAGAAGCGCAGAGTAGAGCAGAGCAGCGAGGAAACACAAGCCCTTCCTTCTTCACTTGGTGTCTCTCATTCCGAGTGCCAGCCAAGTGAGTAACGAGGGCAACAGCCAATTGTGAAAAAGGGCAGGGAGCTCTCTCGCCAATCGGCTGGGAGTCGGCAATTCATCGGCAGGCAGGAGATTCTTCACAGTGCAACGTTAACCCCCTCGCTGCCGGACGGCAGGCAGGCAGGCAGAATTAAAAAACCCAAAGCAACTTTAGCAAAGCACTGTGTTCACGGGGATGACAGAATACTGGAGTAACTCAGCAGGTCAGGCAGCATCTCAAGAGGTGAAGGAATTGGGCGACGTTTCCTTCTCTCCTGAGATGCTGCCTGTCTGTCCCACTGAGTTACTCCAGTATTCTGTGTCTATCATGGGTTCAGACCTGCAGGTTGAAACCGTTGCCTCCACACCCCCCCCCCCCCCCCCCCCCCCCAGCTCCAGCGGAACCCCATTTGTCTCAAGTTCTCTTTTTTTTTGTTGCAGAAACCCCGCACTGGAATGCTTTGTAAATTATTTGTTGACAGTTGCAAAGTCGCTCCTTACATCAGCGGGTCATTGGAAGGTCCCGGCTAGACGGCGGAGACTGCTCGCTGTGTCCACATCACTGGTCATCAAAGCGGCTAATACTCGGGCACTGGAGGCGGTGCAGCTTCAATGATCCTTCCCTCTCCCCCCCTCCCTTCCTCTCCCCATCTCCCCTCCTTTCCCCTCCTCCCCCCTCCTCTCCCCCCCCTCCTATCCTCTCCTCCCCTTCTCTCCCCTCCTCTCCTCCCCATCTCTCCTCTTCTCCCCATCTCTCCTCTCATCTCCCCTCCTCTCCTCCCCTCCTCTTCCTTCCTCTCCTCCCCTCCTCTCATTCCTCTTCTCCTCTCCTCCCCTCCTCCCTCCACTCCTCTCCCATCCTCTCCTCCCCCCTCCCCTCCACTCCCCTCCTCTCCCCTCCTCCTCTCCCCTCCCCTCCCTCCCCTCTCTTCTTCCCCTCCTCCCCGCCCCTTCCTTCCTCCTCTCCCCTCCCATCCCCTCCTCCTCTCCACTCCCCTCCTCCCCTTCCCTCCCCTCCTCCTCCCCTCCCCTCCCCTCTCTTCCTCCCCTCCCCTCTCCTCCCTCCCCTCCTCTCCCCTCCTCTCCCTCCTCCCCTCCCCTACCCTCCCCTCCCTTCCCGATCTGGACACATAACATTACAAGGATGAACCCATTCGTGAGCGGCAGGTTGTTGACCCTGTGATTTTCCGCAGGAGTGAGCTGGGGGAAGTTGATGGTCTTCGCCTGGAACTTACGCAAGCTGTTTCACATCAGCGATCACCATCCTGTCCCCTCCCCTGCCACTCTCCCCCCCTGACCAAAGGTAATAAATAGTATCTGTGCAAGACACTGGCAAGGGTCAGTTCAACACATCCACTGTGTGTGGAGACCCATCCAGACACCTCATCAGACACCAGACATCCAGACACCAGATCAGGAGTGCAGGCCGGCGTTCTCTCGTCTGCCAGAGACCCTGCCTCTTTCTCCACACACGCTGTCTGACCTGTTGACAACTTCCAACAGTTTCTGTTTATATTCCCGAATTGCAGCATTCAGACTTCCTGGCTCCAAAACAAAGTTGAACCTTGGTCGCCCTCGCAGAAATAACGAATGTGTGAAATCAACATATCCCGTTGGATTGCAACCAAACGAGTCCACACTCAAAGGCATAGTGTGGAGGAAGGAACTGCAGATGCTGGTTTAAACCGAAGATGGACACAAAATGCTGGAGTAACTCAGCGGGACAGGCGGCATCTCAGGAGAGAAGGAATGAACTGAAGAAGGGACTCTTTCAGCCTGAAGAAGGGTCTCGACCTGACCTCGACCCATTCCTTCTCTCCAGAGATGCTGCCTGCCCCGCTGAGTTACCCCAGCTTTTTGTGTCCACACTCAAAAACAGATATTTAGTGTTATTGACAAAATGTGCGGTGGCTGCCTTCAGAATAAGAAACAGTCTTCTACTAATTAAATATTTAAGTATCAATAATTCATTGTCCCAACTCACAATTGGTAGATTTGAAAGATTCGAAATGGCACATTGACATTGCATTTCTCCATCTTAAGGGGTGGCACATTGGCAAGGCTGGTAGAGCTGCTGCCTCACAAGTCAGAGGCTCTGGTTCAATCCTGACCTCAGTGTGGAGTTTGCATGTTCTCCCAGTCACCGTATGGGTTTCCTTTGGGTGCTCCAGTTTCCTCCCACATCCCAAAGATGTGCGGGTTAGTAGGATAATTGGTGATTTTATGGACAGACCTATTGCTCGGCTTCAAGTCTGCACCTTTGTTCCATGTTTTGTCGTGCTTTACAAAAGAGTAGTTCTGGGACATGACATTTAAATCTGTTAGCATGAAACCTTCCCTGTGTTTTAAATTCCATGCTATATATTCTTGCTATTGAGGGCGTGCAGCGTAGGTTTACTAGGTTAATCCCCGGAATGGCGGGACTGTCGTATGTTGAAAGACTGGAGTGACTAGGCTTGTATACACTAGAATTTAGAAGGATGAGAGGGGATCTTATCGAAACGTATATGATTATTAAGGGGTTGGACACGTTAGAGGCAGGAAACATGTTTCCAATGTTGGGGGAGTCCAGAACAAGGGGCCACAGTTTAAGAATAAGGGGTAGGCCATTTAGAACTGAGATGAGAAAAAACAATTTCAGTCAGAGAGTTGTGAATCTGTGGAATTCTCTGCCTCAGAAGGCAGTGGAGGCCAATTCTCTGAATGCATTCAAGAGAGAGCTTGATAGAGCTCAAGGATAGCGGAGTCAGGGGGTATGGTGAGAAGGCAGGAACGGGGTACTGATTGAGAATGATCAGCCATGATCACATTGAATGGCGGTGCTGGCTCGAAGGGCCGAATGGCCTCCTCCTGCACCTATTTCTATTGTCTATTCCACTTTCCTGAACTCATTGTATACAAGATTATGAAATGGGAACAAACAAAATAACATACCGAACACAGATGCCGTATATCTGAGCTATACTCCACCTCAGTGGTGTATAGAAGGGTCCCAGAAAGAGATTCAGTCAAAACTTTCAAAAGAAAATTCGATGTGTAGTTGAAAGAAACGAGAAGGAAGACTTTCATTTCTTTGGAGACACAAGGAACAGCAGGTGCTGGAAACTCCGACATAGCACAACTGGTCAGGCAGCATCTGTGGTAGGAATGGGTCAGGACTCTTCTTTAGACTGATTGTAGTAGGGGGGAGAAAGCCGAAAAAGTAAGGTATGGGCGGTACATCTCTCTTTCCCAGCTTACTTCCCTCTACTATACAGTCAGCCTGAAGAAGGCGGCACGGTAGCGCAGCGGTAGAGTTGCTGCTTTACAACGAATGCAGCGCCGGAGACTCAGGTTCGATCCTGACTACGGGTGCTGCACTGTAAGGAGTTTGTACGTTCTCCCCGTGACCTGCGTGGGTTTTCTCCGAGATCTTCGGTTTCCTCCCACACTCCAAAGACGTACAGGTATGTAGGTTAATTGGCTGGGTAAATGTAAAATGTAAAAATTGTCCCTAGTGGGTGTAGGATAGTGTTAATGTACGGGGATCACTGGGCGGCACGGACTTGGAGGGCCGAAAAGGCCTGTTTCCGGCTGTATATATATGATATGATGATGATGATAAGAAGGGTCCTGACCCGGGACATTACCTGTCCATTCCCTCCACAGATGTTGCCTGACCCGTTAAGTTTCTCCAGCTTTCTTTGTTGTGACTCACATTTATGCAGCGTTTTTCACAACCGCACAAAGTTATAATCTGCTTTACAGTCGAAGGAAGGATAATACTGTGGACATGGGGACTAAAGGAGCAAGAGGTTGTATTAGATCGCTCCTTCAAAGAGGGCACATCAACACTGCGATAAAGCGTGAGCTTTAATAAGTGATAGGAGCAGAATTAGGCCATTTGGCTACTCCACCAGTCAAACATGGCTGGTCTATCTTTCCTTCTCAACCCCATTCTCCTGCCTTCTCCCCTGACACCCTTACCAACCAAGAATCTGTCAATCTCCACCTTAAAAATACCCAATGACGGCCTCCACAGCTTTCTGTGTCAATGGATTCCACAGATTCACCACCCCTCTGACTAAAGAAATTCCTCCTCATCTCCATTCTAAAGGTACATCCTTTTATTCTGAGGCTGTGGCCTCTGGTCCTAGACTCTCCCACTGGTCTCCAAATCCACTCTATCCAGGCCTTTCACTGTTAGGTAATTAATCTGGTAAACAAATTGTCATTCATGAAAGATTTCAAAGTGTGGAGACTATGTGGTTTGATGTTAAGCAAAGGATAAAGGATATAGAGACCTGGCCTGGTGTGAAGGGAAAGGATACAGTATTACTGTTGATTTGTACGAAGCCATACACACTCTCCTAGCAGACCTTCTTATGAGCAGTCATGGGTCACAGCGGCCCATGTTTACTCTGTTTTGAAAATAAGAATACTGTATCGCTTGGTAGAACTCTCACCAATCCTTTTTGCTACCAATGGGTTTTTTTTTAATGATGATTTTTTAAAATCTCTGATGACTTAAATGGCTCATAAACACTCACCATCCTGTTCATCGGTCTCTGTGGGGCACAATTGTTTCTTTGACTTATACTTGGCAGGAAAACTATTTTTGAACTGCACTTGTTACATGCACATGTGTCAGAATGCAAAACGCTAATTCACATCTTTGACATATCATCATATCATATACATACAGCCGGAAACAGGCCTTTTCGGCCCACCAAGTCCGTGCCGCCCAGTGATCCCCGTACATTAACACTATCCTACACCCACTAGGGACAATTTTTACATTTACCCAGCCAATTAACCTACATACCTGTACGTCTTTGGAGTGTGGGAGGAAACCGAAGGTCTCGGACATGTTTCGGTAGGAATGCATTAGTCTGCTTGTATTTCCTATCAGGCATTTTGTTCTTGGCACCTGCTGTGTTTGTAACTGTACAGTTGTGTCACTAGTGAACCAGTTCATCTGAGACTACATGTCCTGGCACTTGTTCCAAACATATACCATTTGAAATCAAGTATTCCATGAATATTTAGTTCCATCGGTTTACCACGTCTAAGCTATGAAAGGCATTTCTAAAATTCTAATCAGTTTCTTAAATTTAATTTACTGAGTTAGAAATACAGTATATCCCTCATCTGAAGCACTTTTCCTTGACTAACAAAACATAAAAGTCTTGTTACAGTTTTGTGATTTTTATGCATCTTCCGTATTTTCAATAAAAAAAGTTATAAATTCACTTTTAAAT
Organism: Rhinoraja longicauda; assembly: GCF_053455715.1. Lineage (NCBI taxonomy): Eukaryota > Metazoa > Chordata > Chondrichthyes > Rajiformes > Arhynchobatidae > Rhinoraja > Rhinoraja longicauda. The sequence goes on from NC_135981.1 coordinate 22,753,904, forward strand.
TAACTTTTATCCAATTAAGTAATTATATCCCAAGCCATAAAAAATATATTCTTCCCCTTAAGCTGTAGTTCCTTACAGCACGTACCTATTTCATAGCATGTATATTTAATTTCTGTACTGGACTTCTAGAAGCAATTATGATCATTCGGATCATGTTCATACCTTCAGAGTAATATAAACAGGTAGTTTATCTTAATTCCTAATTCAATTTTATGATGTTTCTTTCTAACAGCATATTCATCGGTTGATATATACACTGATCAGCCAAAATATTATGACCTGATGAGCCAAAACATTATGGCCACCTGCCTAATATGCTGTTGGTCCTCCGTGTGCAGCCCCATACGCAGCAGGGTGCGATGCACTGTGTATTGTGACATATTCCTCCCATGACCACCATTAAAATTTTCTGTGACTTGTGCCACAGTAGACCTTCTGTCGGTTCGGACCAGATGGGATAGCCTTCGTTCCCCTCGCGCATCGATGAGCCTTGGGCGCCCAAGAACCTGTCGCCGGTTTGTGGTTTGTCCCTCCTCGGACCACTGTCGGTAGGTACTCACCACTGCTGACCAGGAGTACCCCATAAACCTTGCCGTTTCAGAGATGCTCTGACCCAGTCAATTGGCCAGAACAATTTGGCACTTGTCAAAGTTGCTCAGGTCTTTACTCCTGCCCATTTCTCCTGCATCCAACACATCAACTTCAAGAACTGACTGTTCACTTGCTGCCTAATATATCCCACCCATTGACAGGTGGTGCCATTGTAACAAGATAATCAATGTTATTCACTTTGCCTGTCAGTGGTCATAATGTTTTGGCTGATACCTGTATAGGAAGGAACTGCAGATGCTGGTTTACACCGAAGACAGACACGAAATACTCAGCGGGACAGGCAGCACCTCTGGATTGAAGGAATGGGCTGACGTTTCGGGTCGAGACCCTTCTTCAGTCTCCAGCACTTTATGTCCATCATAGGTTGATGTACATTTCTAACAGTTTATTCAGTGTGCTTTCTAATAGGTTGATATGCATTTCTGATTCCATTAAGTCACCGAATTCACATTCAAAGTTTAAGTTGTCTCCTAAATCTCTGGGTTGTCATCATATCTGAAGCAAAAAATTGGCCCTACTGGGAATTAGTTTTGCTAGGACTTCACAAGAAACCGCAGATTACTGGAATCTTGAGCAAAACAAAAAGTACTGGAGGAATTCAGCACGTCAGTTAGCAACTGTGGAGGGAAGGGACAGCGGTTGGGTCATTTGGACTGAAACATTTCCCATCCATTCCCTCCAAAGATGCTGCCTGATCTATTGACTTTCTTCAGCATTTTGTGTTTCACTGAGGTTTCAGCCTGATGAGAGTCATAGAGTGATACAGAATGGAAACAGGCCCTTCAGCCCAACTTATCCACACCGGCCAACATAATCCTAGCTACACTAGTCCCACTTGCCCACAATTGGTCTATATCCCTCCAAACCTGTCCTATCCATGTACCAGTCCAACTGTTTCTTAAACGTCGGGCTAGTCCCAGCCTCAACTACCTCTTCTGGCAGCTTGTTCCATACACCCACCACCTTTTGTGTGAAAAAATTACCCCTCGGATTCCTATTAAATCTTTTCCCCTTAAACCTATGTCCTCTGGTCTTCGGTTCACCTACTCTGGGCAAGAGACTCTGTGCCCGACCTATTCCTCTCATGACTTTATACACCTCTATAAGATCACCGCTCATCCTCCTGCATTCCAAGGAGTAGAGTCCCAGCCTACTCAACCTCTCCCTATAGCTCAGACCCTCTAATTCTGAAAATTCTCTGTACCCTTTCCAGCTTGAAAGAAAAGCCAAATATATAAATGGGGCAGAGGATATGCTGCGGTATTGTTGGGTAAAATATTTAGTGTGGTGCACTAGGGTCCAGAGACCTGCACTTTGATTATTTTTAGGCTAAGCAAAGAGTCGAAGCCTGAAGAATGTGCATTAATGAAGAGAATGATGATTGATCTCCTTGCAAGAGGATGGGCTGAGGTAATGGAAGACTGCAGGATGTAACTTAAACTATATGCAGTGCACTCAGAAAGTATTCAGACACCTTCACTTTTTCCACATTTTGCTACATTACAGCCTTATTTTAAAATGGATTAAATTCATTTTTTTAATCATCAATCTACACACATTACCCCATAATTAAAAATGAAAACAGGTGTTTAGAAATTTACAGGGCCACTCAAGGACATTAACAGACTTTTCACAAAGCCACTCCTGCATTGTCTTGGCTGTGTCCATAAACCTCCTGTCTCGGAGGTTTACGGACAATTCCTTCGTCTTAATGACTTGGTTTTTGTCTGACATGCACTGCCAACTGTGAGACCTTCTATAGACAGATGTATGCCTTTCCAAATCATGTCCAATCAATTTAATTTACTTGGTGGACTCCAATCAAGTTGGAGAAACATCTCAAGGATAATCAATGGAAACAGGATGAACATAAGCTCAATTTTGAGTGTCACAGCAAAGGGTCTGAATACTTATGTAAATGTGATATTTCAGTTATTTCTTTTTAATTACTTTGCAAACATTTCTAAACACCTGTTTTCACTTTTTTCATTATGGGGTATTGTGATTTAAATTTTTTTTAAAAATCCATTTAAAAATAAGGCTGTAACGTAACAAAATGTGGAAAAAGTGAAGTGGTCTGAATACTTTCTGAATGCTCTGTAGAACATAAAACATGGAGCGGTACAGCACAGCAACAGGACCTTCGGCCCACCATGCCTGTGCTGAATGTGATGCAAGGACGAACTCTAAGGTATTTATTCACAAAATGCTGGAGTAACTCAGCAGGTCAGGCAGCATCTCAGGAGAGAAGGAATGGGTGACGTTTCGGGTCGGGACCCTTCTTCAGACTGATGTCAGGGGGGCGGGACAAAGGAAGGATATAGGTGGAGACAGGAAGATAGAGGGAGATCTGGGAAGGAGGAGGGGAAGAGAGGGACAGAGGAACTATCTAAAGTTGGAGAAGTCGATGTTCATACCACTGGGCTGCAAGCTGCCCAGGCGAAATATGAGGTGCTGTTCCTCCAATTTCCGGTGGGCCTCGCTATGGCACTGGAGGAGGCCCATGACAGAAAGGTCAGACTGGGAATGGGAGGGGGAGTTGAAGTGCTCGGCCACCGGGAGATCAGGTTGGTTAAGGCGGACTGAGCGCAGGTGTTGAGCGAAGCGATCGCCGAGCCTGCGCTTGGTTTCGCCGATGTAAATAAGTTGACATCTAGAGCAGCAGAATTTAATATAGGCAAATCTAAGGTCATCCAATTGAACATGAGAAAGATAAGAAAAAACAGCAAAGGAGCAAAAAGATTTAGAAATAGGCAGATCATTTCAAATCACAGAGATGTGCAAAATGCAGTCTCGAAAATGGCTATAGGAATGTTGGTCTTCGTATCGTCAGCACTGCACTGGCTTCCAAGAGAGAGCACGCTAACTTTCACACGCACAGCTGGTTAGACAATCAACAAAGGACACAAAAAGCTGGAGTAACTCAGTGGGACAGGCAGCATCTCTGGAGAGAAGGAATGGGTGACGTTTCGGACCGAAACCCTTCTTCAGACTCAGAAAGGCTGCAGAGCAGATTCACCACAAAGGTACTAGAGATTTATGGGCTCAGTTAAACTGTGTATACACTCCCTTAAGTATCGTATTCTCATTTTATAATCCATATTTTTGAAAGGCATTGGAAGAAGGCCATTCGGCCCACCTTGTCCATGCTAGCTCTCCGTGCGTCCCCATCAGTCCCATCACCTCACTTATTTCCCTGTGACCTATCCCATCTCCAATACTCATTAACCTCCCCAATACTCCTGCCACAACCTACAACAGGGCTAATGAACCTTCATCTTTCAACCAGTAGATATTGTAATGCGGGAGAAACCTGAGCACCTGGGGAAACCCACCTGGTGCAGGGAGAACATGCAAGCTCCACACGGCCGCAGATCAATGAGTGATTTAATTTTTTTTAACATTTCAGTTAGAAGGATACAAAAGTTTACATGTACAGAAATAATTCTGCCTCATGAAATAATCAAAACAAGGAATTTAAAATTGGCCTTGGTCCATTTAGACTTTAGAGGTACAACGTGGAAACAGTCCCTTCGGCCCACTGAGTATGCCGACCAGCGATCACCTCTTACACTAACACTACCTGCACACTGGGGGCAATTTACACTTTACAGAAGCCAATTAACCTACAAACCTCTACATCTTTTAGAGTGTGGGAGGAAACTGGAGCACCCCGAGAAAACCTACGTGGTCACAGCGAGGACGTACAAACTCCATACAGTCAGCTCCCGTAGTCAGAATTGAACCCGGGTCTCTGGAGCTGTAAGGCAGCAATTCTACTGCTGTACCACCGTGCCCACCCTCTTTAATCAAAGGTAACAATGGAATTCTCTCCCATAAAAGGCCGTGGACACTTGGTCTTTTGGAGCTTTTCAAGACTAATAATTTTTATTTAAATCAGAATTTCAAGGGATTTGGAAGCAAGATGAGCACGTACATTTGAGGTAGAAATATGTAGCGAACTCCAAACGAAGTGACTAATAGATGAACTAAGGAGGAGATAGAGTTCGGGGATGGGGCCGGTGTACGTCCGGAACAGGGATTGTTCGACATACCCGACAAAGAGGCAGGCGTCTGAAGAAGGGTCTCGACCCGAAACGTCGACCATTCCTTCTCTCCCGAGATACTGCCTGACCTGCTGAGTTACTCCAGCATTTTGTGAATAGGTGAACTAATATTCATAGGAATACAGCAACTTTTTTTAATCATGCAAGAAGTGTGGGCTTTCAAAGGCTGGGCCTGCATTTAACTTCCATTGCCAAGTGGGGTTGAGAAGACCGTTCTGCCTACTTGTACTGCTTTCAGGTGTGGGGTGTGAGGGAGATCCATGATTTTGACTCAGTCAACGGTGATATATTTTCAAAAGTTAGGATGCCGCATGGCTTGGTGGGCAACTTCTACCTGGTGGTGTTCCCATTATGTGCCACCCTTCTCCTTCTATTCCGTAGAGGTTGTAGGCCAGGAGGGTGCTGTCTGAGGAGTGTAGGTGAATGGCTGCAGTGCATCCTGTAGCCAGTGCAAGTTGCTGTCTGAAGAAGGGTCCATCCGAAACGTCATCCGTTCCCTTTCTCCAGAGATGCTGCCTGTCCTTCTGACTCACTCCGGCATTTTGTGTCTACCTTCGGTCTATAACCAACATCTACAGTTCCTTCCTACACAAGCTGCTGTTACTGTGCGTCGGTGTGCAGTGAGTGAATGTTTACGGACGGGGTGCCTATCAAACCTTTGGATTCGGGAGTAGGAGACATCCTGATATATAATATCTTCACGATCACCAAGCAACCCGCTTCGCTGTCATCCTGTCAGTGATTCCCCTCCGCCAGCCTTCAGTAATGATCCACTGCACTCCCAGTTGTCAAGTGGTTGCTGGTTTTTGAGTTTGTTTAAAGTACTTGTGCAGTAATGGAACATTTGCTAATACACGCAATCTTTACTGAACATTAATTTCCACAAAATGCTGAAAAGTTCATTACTGAGTCAGTTGCATAAGCAGCATGATCATAAAAGATAATTATGTCAGAAAATCCCATTGCTGCAAAACTTTTAACTATATCGTGAAATGCCCTAGATAGACACAAAATGCTGGAGTAACTCAGCGGCACAGGCAGCATCTGTGGATCGAAGGAATGGGTGATGTTTCGGGTGAAGAAGGGTCTCGACCCGAAACGTCACCTTCTCTCCAGAGATGCTGCCTGACCCGCTGAGTTACTCCAGCATTTTATGTCTATCTTTGGTGCGAATCAGCATCTGCAGTTCTTTCCTACACATTTCTACTACCTCTCAATTTTCTAATCATTCTGAAAAAAAAATCATCATGATGTATTCTGGAAGCGAATGAGCTTGATCTGCACATGATTGTGTTTCAAAAGAGAAAATTATGAATCAAACTTTGTGTCATTCTGAAGAAGGGTCTCGACCCGAAACGTCACCCATTCCTTCTCTCCCGAGATGCTGCCTGACCTGCTGAGTTACTCCAGCATTTTGTGAATAAATCGATTTGTACCAGCATCTGCAGTTATTTTCTTATACTACTTTGTGTTAATCTGACCAGATTAGTTTCATAACTATAAGGAGAGCAGCCAGCGAGGTGAAATCCATAATTTCAAATCTATCTTACTGAATTAACTCAAAAATGATTAATGCCATTTTACACAGAGAAAAATAAATGCATTTTCCTTTGTTTTCTACACTTGATGAAAAACAACAGGGTAAATAAGCACCTAAATAGGTAAATAAACAAATAAGACCTGCTGTGGTTTGATCAGAAAATGTCCAGGGGAAATTATCCAGATGATATCCCAAAACAACTTGCAAGCAACTTAAAATTAATTTATTACAAGACATAATAGCAATTCTATATGTAATTTTGTTGCTGTGAAATATATAACTTTGGGTGATTTTAAAGTAATAGGAAACAGGCCCTCTGGCCTAACTCATCCATATTAGCCAAGATATCCCATCCAAAGTAGTCCCATTTGTTCACATTTTGCCCATATTCCTCTACACCTATCCTATCCACGTACCTCTCCAAATGTTTTTTAAATGATGTTAAAAGGTTCCTTTTAAATCTTTCCTTTCTCACCTTAAACCTATTTCCCTACCTGGGGGTGGTGGGGGGTAAAACCCTCTGCATTTACCCTATTTATTCATGTCATGATCGTATACACCTCTACAAGATCACCCCTCAACCTCCTGCACTCCAAGGAATTAAGTCTTAGCCTGCCCAACCTCCCTTTAGTTCATGTCCTTAAGTCCTGGCAACATATGCATGAATCTCTGCTTTCTTTCAGCATAATGGCATTTTTCCTATAGCAGGGTGACCAAAACTGAATGTAATGCTCCAGGTGCAGCCTCACCAATGTCTTGTACAACTGGAACATGATGATGATAACCAACTTCCATTCCCTGAATAATGAAGGCCAATGTGCCACAAGCCTCCTTTCCCACCTTATCTATCTACCTGATACAATTTTCAGGTAAAGCCTCTTCCTTTTCATGCATTGGACATTGGACTCCACCGGGTGGCGCCACCTGTACTGGCTGCCTCGCCAGCAGTCTGTCTATCCTTTGTATTGTTTTTGTTATTTTAAGTACGTGTTAAAAGCATGTTTTAGTGTTTCTTGGTTTGTTTTATGTGGGGGGTGGAAGGGGGGGAATTGGGGGAAACATTTTTTCAATCTCTTCCTCGACGGAGATGCGATTTTTCGCCGATTTTTCTCCGTATCGTATCTCCGTCCCCACTGCGGCCTAACATCGAGGAGTTGGCGGCCTTTCCTGGAGACCGGCCCGGCGCTTCAAGCCACGGGCGCGGCGCCGACTTTAACATCTTAGAGCAGCGATCCTTTGCCAAGGATCGACTGTGGAGAGCTCCAACCGCGGGGCCTGTGGACTCTAACATCGTGAAGCCCGCGGTCTCTGGTAAGAAGAGGCCGACTCAGGAGCTCCACGCTGCGGAGAGTGGTTCAACTGTCCCGGCGTGGGGAGTATCGATCATCCTGACACGATGGCTTCGGACAGTCGGCAGCGGCGACTATGTTGACAAGAGGAAGGTGATTGGACTTTATTACCTTCCATCACAGTGAGGAATGTGGAATCCGCTGTGGTGGATGTTTATGTTAAATTTTATTTTATGTGGCTGTTTGTCTTGTTGCTTTTCACTTAGTATGGCTGTATGGTAACTCAAATTCCACTTTACCTTAATTGGTGCATGTGACAATAAATTGATCTTGAAATGTTGAAATCTCTTCTCTTGAAATCTTGGACATAATAATCAAATTGAAAATTGCTTTACTGAATGATTTGAGCGTGGATGTTAGTCAGAAAGATACAAACTGACATACATTTATATCACACAATCACAAAGTATGGATGGATCATAAATTAATTTAGGGAGATGAGAAGCCAAAAGTAACAAAAAGTAAAAGCTTATGGGATTAAATATGACAAAAAATATTTGATGAAAAGTATTGACTAGAAGCAGAATTATTACATTTACATGGCTTCAGTGGCATGCAATGTTTCATTTGCTTTAGTGTTGCACAAAGTATATTGTAAAATAGAGTCGGTTTTTTTTTTGCTCCTGTACCTTTTCAGACCTCTAGTTTCCCTCTTCCCTCTCCCAGACTGAAGTAGGGTCTTGACCCGAAACATCACCTATTCCTTTTCTCCATAGATGCTTAGAAACATAGAAACATAGAAAACAGGTGCAGGAGGAGGCCATTTGGCCCTTCAAGCCAGCACCGCCATTCATTGTGATCATGGCTGATCGTCCACAATCAATAACCCGTGCCTGCCTTCTCCCCATATCCCTTGATTCCACTAGCCCCTAGAGCTCCATCTAACTCTCTCTTAAATCCATCCAGTGACTTGGCTTCCACTGCCCTCTGTGGTAGAGAATTCCACAAATTCACAACTCACTGGGCGAAAACTTCCCTTCTCACCTCAGTTTTAAATGGCCTCCCCTTTATTCTAAGACTGTGGCCCCTGGTCCTGGACTCGCCCAACATTGGTGAAAAAAATTCTGCATCTAGCGTGTCCAGTCCTTTTATAACTTTATATGTTTCTATAAGATCCCCTCTCATCCTTTTAAACTCCAGTGAATACAAGCCTAGTCTTTTCAATCTTTCCTCATATGACAGTCCCGCCATCCCAGGGATCAATCTCGTGAATCTACGCTGCACTGTCTGAACCTACGCTGCACTGCCTGCTGAGTTACTCCAGCATTTTGTGTCTCTCTTTGGTGTAAACCAGCATCTGCTGTTCCCTCCTATACATATACACGTAGAGTATATTGTTCTATAACAATAAGGTATTAATAACAAAGTGCCACTTGCCATTGAAAGTGTAATCATTATAGGAAATAATTCAAATATGAAGACATTCAATTGCAAATATATTATACGGACCAGAGTTGTGTCAAGATTTATTAAAACGTAAGCAATAGGTACTGTATTAATGCCTTTTTAACTGTTTAAGGTCATGTTAATGTGTTTTTAGCTTTTTAAGATGTTGTCAGTATAAGAAAAAACTTAAATTCACATGGCAAAGTTAAATTTGTCCAGTGGTTATGTGAGTATGGGTTTGCCAGAGCTATCTTCTCTCAGAGCACCCAGAGGCTTGTGTAGACAGAACAGCTGATGGCAGCAGCTGCCCAGTTTGTGGAGCAAGCTGCTGATTTTCATTGTGGGGAGGAGCGTCATTGTCGAGGGCTGATGCAACCTATAATCCTGTGGCAGTTTGCGTCATTTTTACTTTATCGCTGATCATTTCCTCAGAATGCCACTGCCAAGAACCATCTTCCTTTCTTGGTGCTTTACGTTTAACCGTCAAGGTGCCAAGGCAAGCACCTGGGGTTAAAACGTGCATTCATTCTTCATACTGTCAGCCAAGGAGAAGGAACGAGTCATCTCCAGGCACACTAAAGGGTTTTTTGTCGTAGTTGAAGCTGAAAGCAAGTCAAGTCAAGTCAATTTTAATTGTATAGCACATTTAAAAACAACCCACGTTGACCAAAGTGCTGTACATCAGTTCAGGTACTAAGAAACGAACATACAATGGCACACAAACATAACAGCACATACATAAACAATTCACAGCGCCCCCTCAGAGGGCCTTAAACGCTAGGGAGTAGAAATAGGTTTTGAGCCTGGACTTAAAGGAGTCGATGGAGGGGGCAGTTCTGATGGGGAGAGGGATGCTGTTCCACAGTCTAGGAGCTGCAACCGTAAAAGCGCGGTCACCCCTGAGCTTAAGCCTAGACCACGGGATAGTCAGTAGCCCCAAGTCGGCCGACCTGAGGGACCTGGAGATAGAGTGGTGGGTTAGAAGATTTTTAATATGGGGGGGGGGGGGGGGGGGGCAAGCCCGTTTAGAGCTTTGTATGTGAATAGGAGGAGCTTGAAGTTGATTCTGTACTGTACTGGGAGCCAGTGGAGAGAGGCCAGAATCGGGGTGATGTGGTCCCTTTTACGGGTACCCGTCAGGAGCCTCGCTGCGGCGTTTTGGACCAATTGCAGGTGGGACAGGGATGATTAGCTGATCCCAGTGTATAGGGAGTTGCAGTAGTCTAGGCGGGAGGAAATGAATGCGTGAATGATTTTTTCAATGTCGTCAAATTGGAGGAATGGTTTGATTTTAGCTATGGTACGAAGCTGGAAGAAGCTGGCTTTTACCACAGCGTTGACTTTCTTGTCAAACTTTAATGCAGAGTCAAATATCCTGCCAAGGTTTTTGACGTGCGGTTTGACTAGGGAGGATAGGCTTCCGAGGCTGCCTGTTATCGTTTTGATGGAGTCGGGGGGGGGGGGGGGGGGGGGCCGAATAGGATGACCTCAGACTTGCTCTCGTTTAATTGAAGGAAGTTCTGTGCCATCCAACATTTTATGTCCTCAAGGCAGTGCATGAGGCTGATTAAATTTGACCGGTTGTTGGGTTTCAAGGGGAGATAAAGGCAAGGGAACTCACAACTCCTGGCTTTCCGCAATGGATCAGTAAAGCGAATTAGCACAAATAAATATGTTTTTTTGCAATTACCCAATTTGCGATGACTTCTCGGGTTTCATTGCAGAGTTCATCGTGCCTGGTTTCTGTACTGCTAATTCAGAAACATTGTGGATTGTGTCTACTCGTCAGTGAACCAGAAAAAGCGGAGACACAGACAACCAGTTTAAGACGTGGAAAATTGAAACACGTACATGGATGAGGTACAGTATGGGGGTTCACTATTAAGACAGGAGTGCACCATAGAGAGCTCCAACAGTGAGATTACCATGGGGAAGGACACCACTGTGGGAGCTGAAGGGTACAGCAGTATGATTTGCTACATGTAAGGCCCAGAGCTATGAAGAACGCACAAATGAGAATGCAGGCTTTATAAAACAGTACCATATTTGCAACAAAAAAATGATACAAAGAGTGGATTAACTGTGGATCAGGCAGCATCTCTGGGGAACATGGATAGGTGATGTGTCTCGAAGGGTCCTGGTCTGAAACGTCACCTATCCATGTTCTCCTGGGATGCTGTCTGGCCTGCGTTACTCCAACACTTCATGCCCTTTTTTGTAAAATAGAATCTGCAGTTCTTTGTGCCTATAGTATCTTATCTGTAATCACTTTAAAGAAGGAATAATAGGAAATTGGCCTTCATACAATGGTTGACAACGTACTTACTTACTTACTGCCCATTATGCCTCCCGGCATGTAGGGCAACAATGAAGGTTCTCCACCTTCGATCATCTGATCAATGGTCGGCATGGACTCGGTGTGCCAAATGGCCTGTTTCAATGCTGTACATCTAGCATTCATTGGACTATCAATTGCCCGACTATGCCTTAGAAGGATCTATGAACTGATACTCCTTTATCAATTCCTTTTTCAAAGGTACTTAAAAAAACCTGGATCAATTCGGTATCTGGATCAGCCAAACCATGCATGCTTCTACAGAGGAACTAACCATCTTGGAAGGTGTACAACTTCACTTCATCGATATTTTCAGTGACATTACGGACATTACTGAAGACCCTTACTGGATTTGTTCGGTGCAATCAGTAGGATCAATAGTTAATCTGCTGCTCACCATGGAACAAACATCACTCTGTATGTAGCCATTTCAGTATCCCTTGAGCCCTCACGACCAAATTACAGAGAATAGACTTTTAGATTTTTGAGATACAGCGCGGAAACAGGCCCTTTGGCCCCTCCGAATCACCCCTACACGAACACTATCCTACACACAAGGGACAGTTAAAAAAATAATAATTACTGAAGCCAATTAACCTACAAACCTGTACGTCTTTGGAGTGTGGGAGGAAACAAACAGGAGCACCCCGGGAAAACCCAGACAGTCACGGGGAGAACAGGCAACTCCGTACAGATGCCACCCATGGTCAAGATTGAACCCAGTTCTTTGGTGTTGTAAGGCAGAAACTCTTCTGCTGCACCACTGTGCTGCCCTGGTGGACTGGCTGACAGTTCAACCGCCAATACTGGCTGCTGTCATTGTGCTTGAAGTTTATCTCTATTTAATATGTAATCCCAGAACATCCTGGGAATAACAGTTCCCAGCATGACTCTCTTACTTATGAACTCCATGAATGGTCACTTCAAAAGTAATTTTGTTAAGGCAAAATATTATTTGCATCATCCAATTAATTTAAACAAAAAACATTCTTATTATTACTTAAGATTTGTCTGAGTGTGTTTTATACAGAGCAGATGTTACGATGTTATGGAAATTATTATTTAGTTAGAGAGTCATAGAGTGATATAGTGTGGAAACAGGTCCTTCGGCCCAACTTGCCCACATCGGGCAACATGTCCCAGCTACACGAGTCCCACCTGCCTGTTTTGGGTCCATATCCCTCCAAACCTGTCCTATCCATGTACCTGTCCAACTGCTTCTTAAACGTTGGGATAGTCCCAGGCTCAACTACCTCCTCTGGCAGCTTGTTCCATACACCCACCACCCTTTATGTGAAAAAGGTGCCCTTCAGATTCCTATTAAATCTTTTCCCTTCACCTTAAACCTATGGCCTCTGGTCCTTGATTCACCTACTCTGGGCAAGAGACTCTGTGCATCTGCCCGATCGATTCCTCTCATTATTTTAATGCACCTCTATAAGATCACTCCTCAACCTCCTGCGCTTCAGGGAATAGAGTCCCAGCCTACTCAACCTCTCCCTATAGCTTAGGCCCTCTAGTCCTGGCAACATCCTCCTACCTTTCTAGGTGACAACATCTTGCCAATATCTTTCCTATAAAGATTATACTTTTACAATTTTAAATATCAATTGTCATTGCAACTTCAGTAACATTATTTTTTTCTGGTTCATGGTGAAAGGTATATTCCTTAAAATTAGAGCATAATTGTTTAATTTTAAATATCACAATTTTTAAATTGTTGACAAATATAGTATATCGCCAGTAATAAAAGCTGTTTCACATATTCCCTGCACCAAAAATTTGTCTTAGTGGTAGAAATGTGCAAGTAATTAATTTAGCTGCTGTTTACCAGCTGTGAAACATAGAACGTAGCGAATAACACAAGAACAGACCTTTCGGCCAACAATGCCTGTGGTGAACATGACGGCAAGTCAAACACTCTCTGCCTGCATGTGATCCATTTCCCTGCATTTCCTGGGTATCCAAGTGTCTATTCAAAAGCTTCTTAAATGCCACTATTGTATCTTCCTCCCCTGCGTCAGTCTGAAGAAGGGTCTCGACCTGAAACGTCGCCCATTCCTTCTCTCCCAAGATGCTGCCTGACCTGCTGAGTTACTCCAGCATTTTGTGAATAAATACCTTCGATTTGTACCAGCATCTGCAGTTATTTTCTTACATTATATTCCTCCTCTGCAGTACGTTCTAGGCACCCACCACTCTCTGCATGTTAAAAATCTTAACAAGTGGACCGATGGTAGAGCTGCTGCTTCACAGTGCCAGACACCTGGGTTCGATCCTGGTCTTGGGTACTGCCTGTGTGGAGTGTGCAGTTTCTCCTGTGACCGTGTGGCTTCCCTCCTGGTGCTCTGGTTTTTATCAAAGACGTGCACGTTTACAGGTTAATTGGCCTCTCTAAATTGCTCCAAGTGTGTAGGGAGTGGATGAATAACTAGATAACACAGTGGTGTGTGAATGGATGATCAACGGTCAGCATGGACTCGTTGGGCTGAAGGGCCTGTTTCAACGTTGTATCTCTAGAAAGTTAACAGGGGAGATGATGAGTCAATTAAAATGTGCTCTTTCCGAGGAACTTTAGATGTTGTAATGGAAGGTATGTGTTGGACAACCATCCAAAAGCAGTGATCAATTGATGATTGATCTCACTATCAAGGTTCCATGCAATCTCCTCAATTCATTGTGGAATGGATAAAACACAAAGTGCTGGGGGAACTCCAGCATCAAGGCCGTTGGTGGGGTGAAGGGAGGCTGAAGGGGAAAGAAGGGGGATTAAAGGGAAATGAGGGGCTCGGAGATGGGAGATTAGTCTACAAGGGAGGGGCAAGGAGGAGGGCGACTAGGAGCGTGGGAGATAGTGGGAGGAATGGGTGCGCGCAGGGGAGAGAGAAATCGTGGAATGAATGCTGAGGAATATCCAAGATACACTTCCAACAGCCTGGAGCACTGCCATTATTTTAATTGTGCCTGGATGGATGGGCTTTACAGAATGTGGGATGTCATGGTCATGAAGGTGTACCAAGCAGGTCCACCATGCAGTGAGAATATCATGAAACACAAAGCTCTAATATTAGGTCGAAAGAGTTGGGAATAAGGACTGTGGAAGCAATTTTTAATTTTGGATCTGGGGAACTCAGTGGAATGTGGGATGTCATGGTCAGTAGACCACAGCACAGCTCTAGAAAGGTCAGTGCAATCAGTTTAGCTTAGTTTAATTTAGTTTAATTTAGTTTAGTTTAGTTTAGTTTTGTTTTAATTTTCTTTAGTTTAATTTTGAGATACAGCGTGGAAATCGGTCTTTCGGCCCACTGAGTCCACACCAACAATACTAGAGGAGTGAAATGAACCACTCCCTCGAAATTGCCTATACTGAAGTGTAGTACGCAAAGGAGCGTAATGTCCGCCATTTTAGCAGCCAAAACCTGCCGTCCAGTATGCCTCTCGCAGTGTAATCAGTGTTTTGGGGGAACAGTGTGTGTGTTGATGCAATAAAAATGCAGAATATATCTCACCTATCAATTCACAGATTTTTGTTATTTTTCTTTTTAAATGTTTCTACAAATTTCAGCTACTAAAATGGCGCCATGACATACTACGGTTTATAGGGTCGAGTGGTCTATCTTGCTCTGCTCTACTATCTTTGATCCGCCCCGACCATCCCATTCACCCATTCACACTACTTCTATGTTATCCCTCTTTCACTTCCGATACCTAAGGACAATTTACAGAAGCCAATTAACCGACAAACCTGCAAGTATCTGGAAAGTGGGAGGAAATCGGAGCTCCCAGAGGAAACCCACACGGTCACAGTGAGAACGTGCAAACTCCGTACAGACAGCACCATGGTCAGGATTGAACCCGGGTCTTTGGTGCTGCAAGGCAGCAACTCTACCGCTGCACAATGTGTTGCCGCTAGCATTGTGAATTGCGGTTGTCTGAAGGATCAGGAGGTGGGTCAGGAAGGCATTGAAGGCAGAGGCATTGGCCCCAGACCAAACAGCCGTTCACTACAGCAGAGAATGATAAAGAGGTAAAGATCTTATGTTCAGCAATTTCCATTAAAGTTCGCCATCCCAGCCCAGCGATTGGTGATGAGACATTGCAATGAGAAGAGTGCATTGAACCATTACAGCATTTTCCCCAGCCTCACCATTGAACCTGGTCCATTATCAGTCATCACACCCACTTGATCTATTGCAGACTTGTTGAGATTTAATTAGCTGATAGTGTGGGCAAGTCACGGTGTTCAGCAGGTAGGTTCAAAATGTCACTTCAGAGCTCAGCATCCATGGCTGACAATAACCACAGGGTCTGGCACCTCTCCTTTGATGTGGAATTTTCCCAGGGCATAGATTTAAGGTGAGATAGATAAAATTGAAAGGTGATTTGCACGACAGGTTTTTTACATAAAGAGTAACAGTTGCGGCACCTGTCGACAGGCATATTGCACAGTGGGCAGAGTTGCTGCCTTATAGCACCAGAGACCCGGATTCAATCCTGACTACGGGTGCTGTCTGAATTGTACATTCTCCCTGTGAACATGTAGATTTTCTCCAGGTGCCCCGGCTTCCTTCCAGACTCCAAAATGTGCAGGTTTGTAGGTTAATTGGCTACTATAAATTGTAAATTGTCCCTAGTGTGTAGGATAGTGTGTGTAAGAGGTTATTGCTGCTCAGCGTCGACTCGGTGGGCCATAGGGCCTGTTTCTACTCTGTATCTCTGAAGTCTAAAGGTGCCTGGAATGTGCTGCCCCCACCACATAGATATGCAGGGATTGGAGGGATATGGATTACATGCAGGAAGGGGAGATTGGTTTAACCTGTCATCATGTCCAGCATGGGCATTGTGGGCCGAAGGGCCTGTTCCTGTGGTATACTGATCTATGCTCTGTGTGCACTGTAAGATACGAGATGATGCTGCATGGTGCACAGATGATACAGCTGCACCACGGTGGTGCAGTGATAAAGTTGCTGTCTTATAGCACTTACAGCACCAGAGACCCGGGTTCGATCCCGACTACGGGTGCTGTCCATGCAGAGTTTGTACGTTCTCCCCGTGACCACGCGGGTTTCCTCTGAGATCTTCAGTTTCCTCCCACCCTCCAAAGACGTACAGGTGTGTAAGTTAATTGGCTTGGTATAAATGTAAATTGCCCCTTGTGTGTGTTGGATAGTGTTCCTGTGCGGGGATTGCTGGCCAGTGTGGACATGGTGGCCCAAAGGGCCTGTTTCCGCGCTGTATCTCAAAACTAAACTCAACTAAACTAAACCTCACATCTTGCAATGTGGTTGCTCTCAACGATTTTTGTAGAAGCACAAAGGGAGGGAGTGCTTACGACCATCACAACCCCCTCTTCATACATTTTGTTTTAATTGCAGTGCAGAGGATACTGAAGTTTGGCCCATTGTTCAAGAGCATGAGTTCGAATCCCAATTTGCCCACTGCAGCAGTTAAACTTCTAATTAACTAAAAATTGGAACACCTATTTAATAGCAGCGGCCATAACACCACAGGTCTGCTGTGCAAAACCAAACTGGCTGGCTGATATCCTTGAGGGAACAACATTTCCCTTCCCTATCTGGCCCATTTGAATGCACACTCTTCAGTAGAGGCAATTAGGGACTGGCAACACATGTTGTCAATGTGCCCAAAGTCTACGTCCTGAGAACAAGTAAAAACAATGCATTTGACTGAGTACATACCATTATACAAATGTGTGTATGCTGCCCAGCCAAAGTATCGACTGTCTGCGTGTCTGAAATCAATAAATGATAAGGTGGCTGCAAATAAAGGGTTGGTTTACGACTTGCAATTCTCTCCACCTGTAGAAGCAAACGCTTTCGATTTATTTCCGGCAGACGGGTATGACCTTGCAGATTTAGACTTTAGACTGTAAACTTTAGAGACACAGCGCGGGAACAGGCCTTTCGGCCCACTGTATCCGTGCTGACCAGCTACACTAGCACCGTCCTACACAATGGGGACTATCTGCACAATTTTACCTAAGCCAATTAACCTACAAACCTGTTTGTGTTTGGGATGTGGGAGGTAACCGGTGCACCCGGAGAAAACCCACGCGGTCACAGGGAAAACGCACAGACTCCGCACAGACAGCACTCGTCATCTGGATCGAACCTGGGTCTCTGGTGCCGTAGGGTAGTAATTCTACCGCGGCGCCGCCCCTTCAGAAAATAGATGAGAAAGTGGCTGCAAACAAAGGGGTGACAAGAGGTGTTGGTTTTCCACCTGCATGCCTCCCCGCAGTAGAAGCAAACGTTTTAGGATCATTTCCTCCAGATGGCTATGCGGTTTCAGATTTGCCCTGCTCCTACCAATCATTACATTTCCTCTCTCGTTTTGAATTTCCTCCACCAGCCGTCAGAAACAGGCTATCATCACGATGCTCTCTCCTGAAGTGTGCAATTGCTTTTTCATTGTGTCCTGGTCCTTTTTCAAAGTACAAAAACGTACCGCCTTCACCGCGAACTCACAGAGTCTGTTTTGCATCATTGAAAATGTCGTTTGGGAACTGAAACCTGTGCCATTCATGAATCTGCCCTGGTGGGGTTTCAATTTCCCAGATGTTACCTGGGATTGCCTTGGCATTAACGACTCACAGGAGATGGAAGTTTTTTCATGTATCCAGGAGAGCTTTTTGATACAGTGTGCAGATAGTTTGGTTTAGAGTTACCGCGCAGAAACAGGCCCTCCTGCCCCACCAAGTCCGTGCCGATCAGCAATCCCCGTACAGTAGCACTATCCTACACACTAGGGACAAATGTTACCGAAGCCAAATAACCTACAAACCTGTACGTCTATTGAGTTGAGGAGGAAACCGGAACACCCGGAGAAAATCCACGTGGTCACAGGGAGAACGTACAAACTCCGTAGAGATAGCACCCGAAGCCAGGATCAAACCACGTCCATTTCATCCACATGAGGAATGGGGCTGCACGGTGGCGCAGCAGTAGAGCTACTTCCTGACAGCACCAGAGACTCGGGTTCGATCCCGACTGCAGGTGCTGTCTGCGGAGTTTGTACGTTCTCCCCATGACCTGCGTGGGTTTTCTCCGAGTTCTTCGGTTTCCTCCCACACTCCAAAGACGTACATGTTTGTAGGTTAATTGGCTTGGTAAATTGGCCCTAGTGTGTGAGATAGTGCTAGTGTACAGGGATCGCTAGTCGGTGCGGACTCGGTGGGCTGAAGGGCCTGTCTCCACGCTGTATGCACTTTGTTCCTCGGGATTGTGGGAAACGGTATTTCGATTTTCTGTCTGTGTAAACTGGCTGAGGATTGACAATAAAATTGACTTTGACTTTGACTTTGATCTCTAAACTAAACTAAAGATGTTGCCTGGCCCACTGTGTTCCGGCGGTGCTCTGTGTTTAGCTCCTGTCAGAAGCCTCAGCCTTGAATCCACCAGAATCCTCACGCCAGCCTTTCACAGGGCAGTCATTCCGGGGATATCTTGTAATTATATAAATGAGGCATTCTTCAAAGAATGGCCTGAAATGTTGCTCGCCACCACTGTGGTGTGAAATTGAGAGAATCTCCCCGAAACTTTCCGTAGAAAACATAGATTAACCGGTTCCATCATGGGTGAAATGATGGATTTAAACAACTGTATGAAACCTTTACTTAATTCAAACATTACGTTATTGTGAGGATGTGAATACATCAATCAAACCTGTTTAAAAAACGTCCAGCTGCCAACTTATAACTGAAGATCAATTCAGTTGTTCTTGCCATTCTGAAGTCTGGCCACTCCCATTTGCCAATGGAAGACTGTAAAGCAAATATTTATAATTCTTTTGACGAAATGCTTTAAAAGATTGTTTTTCCTTTTTGTAAAGTATTCTTCTTTCCCTTTAGGAAAGATTGGGCCAATTACCACCTTATGCATATGAGGATGGCATGAATTTAACAGCCGCTGTTTAATGGTTGACCAGTGGGATCCTGCTTACTGTAAATGGTGTCTGCACAGGTTCACCTGCCCGAGCTTTAGTCCTTTGTGAGTAAAATGGGTACGTGATCCCGTGCATGTCAATTGTGCAGTGTGACCTCTAGTGGAGTCATTCTGTCTTACAACAAGGACATGGTTTGCACTGAATTACAGGCTGCGGGTTGTTTCTAATGAAAGCCACTAATGACAGTAATCTGTACATTGCTGATGATAATTCCAAGCTTTGCCACTTTTTTTTTTGTTATCAAAATAAAAGATTACAACATTATGATAATACTCGTGTTCATATCAGAAGGGCATTCTCTTTCGCGGCAAAGCTGAGTTCATACAGATTACATTTTAACTCTTGTGTCCACCGGTACTAAGTCACTTCCCGAAACTCGTCACCCATTAATTTAAAAGTCTCCAAAATAAGTCCTTGAAAAGAAACATCAGCAATATTTCTATGGGCCAATACTGATCCCAAGTCTCTCCTCATGTCATTGAACATAGACAGCTCAGACAGAACAAATACTGTTTCATCACCAGTGGCCTGAAGTTCCATTGACCCACCTGGGTCAGTAACGATGACCACATCTGTCGTACAGGATTGATTTCTGATGCTGTTATATGAGACCAACACGATGATGAAATTTAATTCATAGGCATGTCCACTTAGTTTCTTCTTTCCACTTAGAATCCACTTACCAGTGTATTTAGTTCAGAGCAGTGCTTCTTAAACTGGTAAATGGTTCACCCAAGCGTGAACGAAACTAGAGGGGTGGGTGAAGGGTGAATGGCTTAATATATATAAAATGATACACAAGGGAGAACAAGACAAAAATTACCAAAAGACATAAGAAAATTTAGTCGAGGGTGAATGAAATTTTGTGATGAAGACTCAAGGGTGAATGGGTTTAAGAAGCACTGGTTTAGAGGTACAGAGTGGAAATAGGCCACTCGGCCTACTGAGTCCATGCCAACCATCGATCACCCTTACACGAGTTCTATGTTATCCCACTTTCACATCCGACACACGAGGGGCGATTTTTACAGAAGCAATTTAACCTACAGATATGTACGTCTTTGGGATGTGGGAAGAAACCAGAGCACCCGGAGAAAACCCATGAGGTCACAGGGAGAACATACAAACTCCGCACAGACAGCACCCGTAGTCAGGATCGAACTCAGGTCTCTGGCGCTGTGATGCAGCAACTGATGCAGATGCGCCACTGAGCTGCCCCATTGTTCAGTAACTGATGTATGTAGGTCTTAGGGCTCACCTTGTAGATGGTAGACAAGTGGCA
This sequence comes from Rhinoraja longicauda, assembly GCF_053455715.1. Lineage (NCBI taxonomy): Eukaryota > Metazoa > Chordata > Chondrichthyes > Rajiformes > Arhynchobatidae > Rhinoraja > Rhinoraja longicauda. Next base: position 22,774,440 of record NC_135981.1, read on the forward strand.
CTCTATATAGTGTTGAGGTTCCTGAGCTACAGGGACCAGTTGAGCAGGCTAGTACCGTATTCCATGGAGCGCAGGAGGATGAGGGGTAATCTTATAGAAGTGTACAAAATCGTGAGAGGAATAGATTGGGTAAACGCACAGAGTCTCTGGCCCAGGGTGGGTGACCACTCTGAGAACCAGAGGACGTAGGTTTAAGGTGAGGGGGAAAACATTTAATAGGAACCTGGGGGGTAACTTTTTTACAGAAAGGATGGTGGGTGTACGGAATGAGCTGCCAGTAGTTGAGACAGGTATGATCGCAACGTTTATGAAAGATTTAGACAGGTACATGGATAAGATCAGTTTAGAGGGATTTGTGCCAAACACAGGCAGACGGGACATGTTGGTCTGTGTGGGTAGGTTGGGCCGATGGGCTAGTTTCCACACTGTATGACTCTATGACTACACGTTCAACACAACCAAACTACCGGCCACAGCACAGACAGACCATGCTTCTTTATTCAACGTTTCCACAGTTGAATATCAGTAAGATTTTGTAATGCACATTCAAAGATTGTCACCATCAAACGTTGACTCTCTGGAGAGCTCTTACTGAGTTGTTGGTGAAGATTGTTTTAATTATTTATAGCACACAGGATGTTTATTTTCTCAATTAAAGCAATTTTCATTGTAATTGTTAACTGTTGGGCTGGGGGAAGAGAGTGTCCACAGATAAAAATCATAATTATTCGACACCAAAATGGAATGCAGCATTCAATAAAACCGGGCAAGTGGGGGAGAGGGGGGGTTGGGGAGGGGGGGGGGGGAGAACAAAGGAGGACTTGGCATGGGATACTTTGTAACTTTGTAAGCACCCTTTACATGGTGACTATTTGCATACCTTGGGAAAGCACGCAAAGAATTGCACAGTGACAATAAAGTATACAATTCAACTCAATTCAATTCAAGTAACCCTCTGTAGAAGAGTCCCGTGTCAACCTGACTTGCCCATTCCCTCCACAGATGACGCCTGAGCCGTTGAGTTACTCCAGCTCTTTGCTGGAGATTCCTGCATCTGCATTTCTTTGTGTCTCCACAAACCTCACATTCTGTTGTCTTCTGAATTCAGCATTCTTTTTCATTTGCGTATTTTATAACATCACAATTTCAAATTTCCAAAATGGCGATCAATGCCCTGGATATTTGTGTCTGCTTTAGATTTGCATGTTATTAATGGTTTATTTTCACAAACAAAAGAAAAGAATAATACCCATTATCTGCCGCCTAATCTATCAGCCCGTCACCATTTAATTACTTGTATTCAGTCTCTGAGTCAATTTTGAATTGTTGTATTTTTATGGTATTTCTCCTTTTTAGGTCCCTGATGAAGATGTACACGCTTTCTAGTTTGTGTGAACATGGGGAAGAGGCAACAGAACCCACAGTTATACTTGGAGGTCGCTTTCTATGAACGGAAGCGAATTCGAGGTAATTTTACATTGAAACATAAAAACATAGAAACTAGGTGCAGGAAGGAGGCCAATTGGCCCTTCGAGCCAGCACCGCCATTCATTGTGATCACGGCTGATCATCCACAATCAGTAACCCGTGCCTGCCTTCTCCCCATATCCCTTGATACCGCTAACCCCTAGAGCTCTATCTTACTCTCTTTTAAATTCATCCAGTGAATTGGCCTCCACTGCCTTCTGTGGCAGAGAATTCCACAAATACACAACTTTCTGGGTGAAAAAGTTTTTTCTCATCTCAGTTTTAAATGGCCTCCCCTTTATTCTTAGCTGTGGCCCCTGGTTCTGGACTCCCACAGCATTGGGAACATTTTTTTCCTGCATCTAGCTTGTCCAGTCCTTTTATAATTTTATACGTTTCTATAAGAAATTTTACTTTTTGGAGGATTCCACAATAAGAATGTAGAGGGAATATTTTATCCATCAAGATGTAATACAATTTGAGAGAGAGATGCAGCGTGGAAACATGCCCTTTAGCCCACCGAGTCCACACTGCCCATCAATCGCCCATTAGAGTAGTCCTATACTAATCTAATCCAACTTTATTCTCTCCCTATTGTCATCAATTCCCTCCAGATTCTGCACCGACTCACCCACTCACCAACACCCAAGAGACCCTTGACTTTGGCCAATGAACTGAACAAGCCACACGTCTTTGGGATGTGGGGGGAAACCGGAGCACCCGGAGGAAACCCATGCGGTCACAGAGAGAACGTGCAAACTCCACACAGATAACACTCGAGGTCAGCATTAAACCTAAGTCTCTGGCGCTGTGAGGTAGCGGCTCTGTGTGGAATGAAGGTTAGTTTTAGTGTTTGGGAAATAGAAGGGCAGGAAGTTAGGTCTTTTGCTTGTTTGGTGGAAAAGAACTGAAAATATTTGTTTCCTTGGAATGACATCATTAGATCAAAAATCCAATTATTTATCTAAAGGCTGTTCTGTTTCATTTTCTGAAACAAATCTTGAGTGCAAAGAAATGACAGAATTCATGTAATACATAATCATAAGCAATAAACTAGTTTAAAATGCACTTCACAAAAAACAGAAAAGCTCTTTAATGAAGCATATCAGACAAAAAATGTTCACTTCTGTCCCCAAAAATGTACGAAACAAGAAATGTTGCACATTTGATGGAAAGATTGATGCAGTTTTATTATAAAAACTGAACAGCATGTCAGCAAAATACATCAGTGGATATATTCAAACATAATGCAAAAGGTACACAACGGTTCTGTTTCCCAAAGGAGATGGAGACCAGCACATTTCCTTTTGTTCAGCTCTGAATCATAATAAGAAAGTTATAAGAAAGTTCGATCTAAAATACCAATCGTTTTAAAAAGAATGCATCTCACTCTTCATCTCACCAAGTGTCTGACAGTGGATGAAAAACCCACGTTGTCTTGCACTTGACTTATTCTGTTCCAGAGTAAGGGAGTGAGCTGATGGACGGGTATTTGATCATGTCCAAAGGTCGGCACGGTGGCGCAGCGGTAGAGTTGCTGCCTACAGCGAATGCAGCGCCGGAGACACAGGTTCGATCCTGACTGCGGGTGCCGTCTGTACGGACTTTGTACGTTCTTCCCGTGACCTGCGTGGGTTTTCTCCGAGATCTTCGGTTTCCTCCCACACTCCAAAGAAGTACAGGTATGTAGGTTAATTGGCTGGATAAATGTAAAAATTGTCCCTAGTGTGCGTAGGATAGTGTTAATGTGCGGGGATCGCTGGGCGGCGCGGACTCAGTGGGCCGAAGGGCCTGTTTCCGCGCTGTATCTCTAAATCTAAATCTAAAAAAAAAAATCTAAGGCGTACAGGTATGCAGGTAAATTGTCTTGGTAAATGTAAAAATTGTCCCGAGTGTGTGTAGGATAGTGTTATTGTGTGGGGATCGCGTACCCGGTGGGCCAAAGGACCTGTTTCCGCGCTGTATCTCTAAACTTATCTAAACTAAACTAATCTCATAGAAATCTACTTCTTGGCCGAGGGATGGAGTTGAGTTGAACAACCAATTTTTTTTGTGGTGAATAAACAAAGTAATGATCAGCCATGATCACATTGAATGGCGGTGCGTACAGGCTCGAAGGGCCGAATGGCCTCCTCCTGCACCTATTGTCTATTGTCTATAATGCTCACAGACACGCAGGAAATAATAATGAGACCACAGCCAAGCACAAATTGCAAAAGTTATTTTCATATTATTGAACTAAAAGGTTGAATGACCAAGTTGCATCGAAAGACTTCACTAGGTCCATATCAACAGCAATGACAAAATTGAACCCAATGTTTCAATCCAAACAGACAACAAATTGTACCTGCGCCTCAGAGATATTTGAATTTTCCACCATCGGTTTTGGTCAGAAAAGCATATGGTAGTCAAATTACTTTACAGATGCACCTGAGAAAACAGTGCTGTAATATATATTGTTGATTACATTTGATTTGTGACAATGAGCACGAGATCTATTGGATGCATTGTCCTGAAGAAGACATATTCATAGCAATTGAAATAAATTTGCTTAATCTTCTATAGAATCCAACTGTTTTAATTGAATTTAGTTTGGTGAACTTTAGATGTAACCACTTTCCAATTATTCTTTTTTTATGGCTTCAAGGGAATGAAACTGGCAGTCAATTTTAAAGTTATCAAGTTCCGAAGTTTAATTGGTGCATTGCTTAAATTACCAGAGAGCATATGAGACTACCTGTATGTCAATTTTATGTTAATTTTTCTTGTACCTGAGGAATGCCAAGCAGCATTAGGATCTTAATTCAATAAAGGAAATGAAGAAATCATGCTTCAAAATGGTGGTGAATCTGTAGAATTCATTGCAGCAGACAGCTGTGGAGGCCAAGTCTGGGTACTTTTAAAAGCGGAGATTGATAGGTTCTTGATAGTAAGTGTGTCAAAAGTTACAGGGAGAAAGCAGGAGAAATGAGTTGAGGGTAAAATAGATCAGCCATGATCGAATGGCGCAGCAAACTCGATGGGCCGAATGGCATAATTCCGCTCCTATATCCTATGATCTCAAATATCATCAGTGAACTGGTTTACTGAGTTCACGAACGGGTAAATCTTCAATGTTGCATGCCTGACCCTAATAAAGAGCAGCATACAACCCGACCTCAATGGCCAAGTTCATGCCTGAGATGCATAAGCACTTTCAGGATAGAATGGACCTTGGATCCTGGCAAGGCAGTATCCCAATTGGACTTTATGCATCTCCTCTCTACAAACTCCTGATCTGTCTATATAACAATCCTAGAAATATTGTGATCAGAGAAAGCCGGGACAATATTGATTTGTTTTAGAATCCAATCATAGAATCTCCAAATTCCATCTCCAAAGACGTCCAGGTTTGTAGGTTGATTGGCTTCAGTAAAATTGTAAATTGTCCCTAGTGAGTAGGATAGTGTATGGGCTAATCATTGGTCGGCACAGACTCGGTGGGCCAAAGGTCCTGTCTCCACATTGTCTCTCTAAAGTCGAGAATCCTTGGAAACTTCACTTTTACTCTGGTTTATTTTTTTGCTCTGGTTTATTTTCACCCACATGTTTAGACCGCAATGTTGTATCCTTATTGTTTTGATGTGTTTATGCTTTATTCTTAATTGTTAACTGTATGTTTGTGTTGTCATTTGTGAGCGGAGCACCAAGGCACATTCCTTGTGTATATGCACATACTTGGCCAATAAACTTATTCATTCATTCATTCAATTCATTCATTCATTCATTCATTTTAATTGTATTATGGCGAGTCCGGAAACTTGTTCGTTGTAGAAGAAGTTTATTGCGACAGCAATATTCGAATACAAAGGTTAAACAACAAGGTAAAGGACAACCATCAAAAACTCACTGTCTTCTTCGAAGACTTCTCTGAACTGAACCTTTTCGGGCGCCAAAAGCGCACATGACAACGCTGTCCAATCAGCGATGTCGCTCTCTGGACCAATCCCTACGGTCGCGCTCACACGTGACCTTGCTGGCCAATCTGAGGGTTCGACGACCAGGACCATTCTCTACGGTCGCTACATGACCCCCCCAGAACCCGAGGTACGGAACCTAGCAGGGAGCCGGATTTCGCGACCATAACGAGTAAGGAGAGGGGCCGCCTGAATCGCAGGAGCCGGAGATTCCGGACTTGGAGGAACAGCCGGAGCGGGGGGTCCTGGACTGAGCGGAACTGACGGAGGCCGGCCTCTCCTAGGGGTTTGGCCGACCAGGACTGGTTGATCCGGATCCAAGTGTGCAGGTTTAAGCCGGGACACCGAGACGAGCTCACTCCTGCCGCCCACGTCTAAGGTGAAGGTAGCCGTCCCCTTACGCAAAACCCGGAACGGCCCTTCATAAACCCTCTGCAACGGGGCACGATGGGAATCTTTTCGCAAAAACACAAACTCACAGTCCTTCAGGGAAGGTGGTTCATGTACCATGGGACATCCATGACGTGAAGTCGGAACTGGGGCCAGGGAACCCACCCGTGCCCGGAGCGATGCTAAGACTGATGGGACTGGAGGCAGCTGGTCTGAGGGGTCCGGAAACAAATCCCCGGGTACTCGAAGTGGCGAGCCATACACTAGCTCCGCGGACGAAGCACCGAGATCTTGCTTAGGAGCAGTCCGGATGCCCAGAAGGACCCAGGGGAGTTGGTCTACCCAGTCCGGGCCTTCAAGCCTTGCACTGAGGGATGCCTTGAGTTGACGGTGGAACCTCTCTACAAGTCCATTTGCCTGGGGGTGGTATGCAGTAGTGTGTTGTAACCTGGAACCGTACAGCTCTGCGAGCGCGGCCCAGAGGGACGAAGTGAACTGCGGCCCCCTGTCAGTGGTAATAACTGCCGGGACCCCGAAACGTGCTACCCAATGGAGGGCCAAAGTCCTGGCACAAGAGGCTGCCGAGATATCAGACAATGGGAAAGCCTCTGGCCACCGGGTGAACCGATCCACCACCGTGAGGAGATGGGTGTAGCCCCGGGAGGAAGGCAAGGGCCCGACTAAATCCACGTGGATGTGGAAAAAACGAACTGCTGGGACCTCGAACTCCTGTACGGGGGGCTGGACATGGCACTGGACTTTAGCGGTCTGGCAGGGAACGCAGGAACGTGCCCAACCCGCTACCTGTTTACGTAGGCCATGCCAGACAAACCGAGCTGCTACTAAGGCAGAGGTGGAGCGGATGGACGGGTGCGCCAGCCCGTGAATGGCATCGAAAACCCGGCGCTGAAAGGAGGGCGGCACTACCGGCCTGGGACGGGGAAGAGAAACATCACACCAGACTTTTGTGCCTTCCGACCCGCAGGCTACCTGAGCCAACTTCAACCCCGAAGTGGTGGACTGGTATGCCGAGGCGGTATCCGCCAGAAGCTGTGCCTCCGCAAGCTCCTGGGGATCCACCTCGCAGTCCACCGCCGAAATGGGGGAACAAGCAGGTCTAGACAGGGCGTCAGCAACGGCATTAAGCTTACCCACGACATGACGGACATCGGTGGTAAATTCGGAGATGGCAGTCAGATGCCGCTGCTGGCGGGCCGACCATGGGTCAGACAATTTGAAAAATGCAAATGTTAATGGTTTGTGGTCCGTAAAGGCCACAAATGGGCGGCCCTCAAGGAAATACCTGAAGTGACGAACAGCTAAATAGAGAGCCAGAAGCTCTCGGTCAAATGCGCTATATTTCAGCTCAGCCGAATTTAGTTGCCGGCTGAAAAACGCCAAGGGCTGCCAACGGCCACCGACCTGCTGCTCCAAGACCCCACCAACCGCCACGTCAGAGGCGTCAACCGTCAGGGCCGTGGGGGCGGAGGGACTCGGGTGGACCAACATGGTGGCATCTGCCAAGGCTGCCTTAGCTGCTGTAAAAGCCGACTCTGCGGCCGGGGACCATATCAACTCTACCGGTTTACCCGCAAGGCACTGGAAGAGCGGGCGCATGACCCGCGCAGCTGCCGGAACGAACCTATGGTAGAAGTTAACCATGCCTACGAACTCCTGCAGCCCTTTCACTGTGGTGGGCCTGGGAAATGCCCGGATAGCCTCCAACTTCTCGGGCAAAGGGATGGCGCCGGCAGGGGTGATTCTGTGCCCTAGAAAATCAAGAGAAGGGAGGCCGAATTGACACTTGGAGGGTTGGATAATGAGCCCGTGGTCTTGGAGCCTCTGGAACACAGTCCGCAAGTGGACCTGGTGTTCCTGCACTGAGGGGCTGGCGACCAGGATGTCGTCCAAATAAATAAACACAAAGGGTAAACCCCGACCCACACGGTCCATCAGTCGCTGGAAAGCCTGTGCCGCGTTCTTTAAACCGAAAGGCATGCGCAACCATTCGAACAACCCGAACGGAGTGATCGTGGCAGTTTTTTGTATGTCCTCCGGCCGCACAGGAATTTGGTGGTATCCTCGCACCAAATCGATCTTGGAGAAAACCACCGCCCCTTCCAGCCCAGACGAAAAGTCCTGCAGGTGCGGTATGGGGTAGCGATCAGCCGTGGTGACAGCATTGAGACGCCGATAATCGCCACATGGTCTCCACCCCCCAGATGCTTTGGAGACCATATGCAAAGGCGAGGCCCACGGGCTGTCGGACTGACGGACAATGCCCATTTCTTCCATTTTCCTGAATTCCGCCCGTGCCACCACCAGTTTGTCTGGCGGTAGTCTCCTGGCCCGAGCGAAAACGGGAGGGCCCTCGGTGCGGATGTGATGGACCACGCCGTGCTTGGCCGAAGGAGTGTCAAAACGTTGGATGAGCAGCTCTGGAAACTCCACCAGGATCTCAGCATACGAGTCAGGGGCCGCGACGACGGCCTGGACAGTAGGGCTGGGCGGGGAGGCGATTGTCGGAGCGACGGGCTCCTCGCTGGCGGAGGGTCGGAGGTCGTTACCGCGGACATCAGGGACCAGTGAAAAGGCCCAGAGAAAATCTGCGCCTAGGATCGCTTGTCTGACGTCTGCTATAATGAATGGCCATTCATACGTGCGGAGGCCTAACACAAGGGACATCTTCCGTATACCGAAAGTGCGAATGGGGCTGCCATTAACCGCGATGAGGGTGGGACCTGTCTTACCCGTTCTGGTTTCGAGGTCGGTCGGCGGTACTATACTGACGATGGCTCCCGTGTCCACCAAAAATTCTCTGTCTGTGAATCGATCTCGGACGTAGAGGCGTCGGTTCTGGCCAATCGCAACTGCCCCTATGTACGATCGGCCGAGGCATTTCCCGCGAAAGTACAAGGTGAGCGGCAGTTGCGGGATTCTCTACCCCATCGTAGGTGATAATAGCACCAGCCGCGCTTGCGCGGATCTTTTTGACGGGCTTTTGGAGAACTGGCGGGAGACGCGGCGCCATCTTGATGTTGCTGTGGCGTGGTCAGTGATGTCGAGACCTTGTTGATCGAACCGCTTGCCTTCGATTTAGCCGCTATGAGCGCGTCCGCTTTCTCTGCATATGCTTCGGGGTCCTTAAAAGAACAATCCGTGAGCAGAAGTCTGACATCTTCGGGAAGCTTCTCTCGGAATGCCTGTTCGAACATGAGGCAATCCGTATGCTCCCCGGCCAGCATCATCATCTCGGCCATGAGAACGGACGGCAGTCGATCTCCGAGGTCCGGTAGGTGCAGAAGTTCTTTAGCGCGATCGTGCCTATGAAACCCGAAGGTTCGCAGTAACAATGTCTTCATTGCCTCGTACTTGCTTTCCGCAGGCGGATTAACGATGAACCGCATCACGCGTGTGGTCGTCTCCGGTGATAGAGCGCTGACGAGATAGTAATACTTCGTCGCGTCGGCCGATATGTTCCTTAAATGAAATTGGGCTTCGGTGTGGACAAACCAAGATTGCGGTTGATGTGTCCAAAACGACGGAAGTTGAATGCTTACTGCGCTTAACTCCGGTGTGCCAGGCGCAGCATCCAACAACGGGGCGTCGTGTTCCTGCATAGTCGGTGATCGTCCAGATCACGTCGGGGTCACCAATATGGCGAGTCCGGAAACTTGTTGGTTGTAGAAGAAGTTTATTGCGACAGCAATATTCGAATACAAAGGTTAAACAACAAGGTAAAGGACAACCATCAAAAACTCACTGTCTTCTTCAAAGACTTCTCTGAACTGAACCTTTTCGGGCGCCAAAAGCGCACATGACAACGCTGTCCAATCAGCGATGTCGCTCTCTGGACCAATCCCTACGGTCGCGCTCACACGTGACCTTGCTGGCCAATCTGAGGGTTCGACGACCAGGACCATTCTCTATGGTCGCTACAGTATACCATTTCACCTTTTATTTTGGTTGAAGAAGGGGGAGTCTTGGGGTGCCAGTGGCAATGACAAGGAATTAAGGACTAACTTCCTGTAATTCACTATATCTTGGCATGTCATTATTGGTGGTCTTCCACATTTGCTTCTGGTAGTTGAAGCCTCAATTCCCATTTCCATATTTTTTTTAAACTGGGCCAATAATTGAGTGGCACACTGCCAGAGGTACCATTTTTCAAACAAGACTTTACACTGAGATTCTACCTTCAGATCAATGCAGTTGAGCATGATTGGAAGAAAACTAAAGAGCCAGAGGATATTCTTGAAGTGAATGGGCCAGTGTGTATCCCTCAATTAAAATCACCTCAACAGCAAATAATCAAGACATGATGTTTTGATATATGACTTAACTGTTGGTGAAAGATTAACGAGCCATACATTGGTTGATATATTTATTATCGTTTAGCAGTGACTGTTTCGGAAACAATGTTTTTACTTTAAAAAATGTGTTTTCAGGCAAATATCACATGAGCAATATTGAGTGGACAAATAGATAGCCAATGATGTTAGGTGGATGTTTCTTAAATTTGGAACTTTGTAAATGTATCCTGGTATCGGATGTAATGTTGTAATTAGTTTTGTGAACAGTTTCATCTTGTCACTTGTGTGGGGTGGCATAAGCTCGTTAACAGCAGGCAAGCAAGCAGTCTGAAGGTGGTTCCTGAGCCAAAACATCACCTGCAGTATCTATGTTCTAAGCACTTTGTGTCTTTTTTGATTAGCAAGTTAGAGGTGCTTTTTTAAAATTTAACAAGTTAAAGATGGTTTCACAATGCAATTATATCAACAACCAAGCACATGGATAGTGATTTAGGAAAATAACTGCAGATGCTGGTACAAATCGAAGGTATTTATTCACAAAATGCTGGAGTAACTCAGCGGGTCAGGCAACATCTCAGGAGAGAAGGAATGGGTGACGTTTCTGGTCTGACCCGCTGAGTTACTCCAGTATTTTGTGATACCTTGGATAGCGATTTGATAGTTGATGCTCAAAGGCGATTGTTATGAAATTCTAAGCTCCTGCTTTAAAGTGGGTACTCAGCAATCGCAGCTGTGGTATAAATATGGGATCGAAAAGAGTGTTAATCTTCTTACAGCTGAACAAAGAATGAATTACACTCATTTAAATCAAATTTAGTTGCTGTCATTTACAATTCTGCAGTCTTGGGCAGGTAGAAATTTGATTTGCACCCAATGACATTTCTTAAGATTCAGATTATTAATAACCTACAATCAAACCAAGATTAAATACAACAAACAGGAACCACTTTAAGCTTTTTGACTCTGATCCATAATTCCCCGTTCCTAAGCTCGGCCAATGCATTGCAAACTGTGCAGGATATTGTGAACTTAGGTACACGGTACCTCCTGATAACAGTTGGCCATTCTAGAAATGTGCACGTGTATTCCAAATTGTATTCCATATTTCTTGTTATGTTCAACACTTCTCCCCATTCTTTTTCAGTCCCATAGCTAAACCCCTATTCTACACTACACAATGCTCAATGTCAACGCAAGGAACTACAGATGCTGGAAGAGTCCCGAACTGAAAAGTTAAGTCAAGAGTCAAGAGTGTTTAATTGTCATTTGTACTGATGATGGAACGATAAATTCTTACTTGCTGCAACTAAACAGGCCCATAAACGCAAAACCTACTGATATGAGTCAAGAGTCAAGCGCGTTTAATTGTCATATGTCCCAGAGTGAACAATGAAATTCTTACTTGCAGCAGCACAACAGAATATGTAAACATGGTACACTGTAAATAATATAATAAACGAGAGAAAAAGTTCAATGTGTGTATACATATACATACACACATATACATGTGTGTGTGTGTATTCACAAAATGCTGGAGTAACTCAGCAGGTCAGGCAGCATCTCGGGAGAGAAGGAATGGATGACGTTTCGGGTCGAGACCTTTCTCTGACACCATATTATTGTATGTGTGTGTATATATACATGCATACATGCATACATACGTACACATAGAAAACAACCAAACAATAATAGTTCAAACAGACAAAATCAATGTCCCCAAGTCTATGTAGTTCAGAGTTTCTAATGAGGTTGTAGTGTTTAATGGCCTGATGGCTGTAGGGAAGGAGCTGTTCCTAAACTTGGACAGATGTAATAATCAGAAAAAAAATCAATAAATTAATAACCGTAATACTATGTAATCATAATAGTGCACAAGTCAAAGTCCATAGTATCACCAACGACAGAGTCCAGACAAGTTCACAGTCGTTGAGGTTGGTATGGTGCAAGGGTCTTGAGCCTAATGGTTGCTGGGAAGAAGCTTTTCTTGAATCGGTTCCCATTCTCCTGAACTTCCTTTCCAATGTTAGGAGCAAAATGAATCATCTGTCCATTACCTCCACGGAGGCTGCCTAACCTGCTGAGTTCCATCAATACATTGTGTAATATTGAATGAATACTTCCATAACTCACTACACATTAGCTAACGAGGCCAATTATATTCCACAATTGTCCATCAACTATCAGGGCACATGCGACCCACAGCCTTCCACCATCATTCTCGCGATACATTATTATATTTCCATATTCATTTTTAACGTTTCCACTCAGAATTTCTCTCCTTCTTTAGTTTAGATTTAGATTTATTTAGAGATACAGCGCAGAAACAGGCCCTTCGGCCCACCGGGTCCGCGCCACCCAGCGATCCCCGCACACCAACACTAGTCCTACACCCACTAGGGACAATTCTTTTTAACATTTACCCAGCCAATTAACCTACATACCTGTACGTCTTTGGTGTGGGAGGAAACCGAAGATCTCGGAGAAAACCCACGCAGGTCACGGGGAGAACGTACAAATTCCGTACAGACGGCGCCCATAGTCAGGATCGAACCTGAGTCTCCGGCGCTCCATTCGCTGTAAGGCAGCAACTCTACCGTTGCGTCTCTTCCGTTTATCCTCTTCCGTTATTGCCAGATCAGACAATGGATGCGATATGATAAACTTTATTCATCCCCAGTGGGAAGTTGGTCTGCCGACAGTCACAACACACGAGGTACACAAAAACTTGAAATTAAAAGTGAAAACATAAAGAAAAGGACAAGCGACTGTGGGCCGGCTGCCGTGTGCACAGCGCCTTCGCCGGAACAAATGAACAAACAAACGCGGTTGTTCTGCGGGTGGATCGGGCCCGCGTGCGGCTCCCCAGGATACCACTATCACTACTCTACATCATCTATACTCTATTGTTCCCGCTCCACGTTGGACACTGTGATGTATATGTAATGTAAATGCCAGTGCCCCCTTGAGGCCAAGAGCAGAAGCTGGCCAATGGGCTTGTGCCTTGTGACTGAGGTCAGGTGACCTTCTAGGGCCAATGGGCTTGTGCCTTGTGACTGAGGTCAGGTGACCTTCTAGGGCCAATGGGCTTGTGCCTTGTGACTGAGGTCAGGTGACCTTCTAGAAGTTTCCTGGTGAAGGATCAGTAATAAAATCTTCTTACAAGATGTCGGGCGCATATTCATTGTGCTAGCCACAACAGGGTCTTACAGAGGACATTACATGGTGTCAGAAGATTTTATTACTGATCCTTCACCAGGAAACTTCTAGAAGGTCATCTGACCTCAGTCACAAGGCACAAGCCCATTGTGGCCCTAGAAGGTCACTTGACCTCAGTCACAAGGCACAAGCCCATTGGCCCTAGAAGGTCACCTGACCTCAGTCACAAGGCACAAGCCCATTGGCCAGCTTCTGCTCTTGGCCTCAAGGGGGCACTGGCATTTACATTACATATACATCACATCTCCCCCTTTACTTTAATTACATCACATCTCCCCCTTTACTTTACTTACATCACAGACACCACTGTGACACCTCCTCTATATCTCACTCGCATCGTTGCACATTTCTGTGGGATATCTTTGCGGATGCTCTAAGCAAAGATAACTTAATTCTCAAGCGCTTTCTTTGCCCAGTTATTTTCTCAAAAGGCAGTCACAATCTGTTTACCCTTTTACGATAAATAAGCAATCCATAATTATAGTGTCATTGTAATTAAGGTTTCAAGAAGCAAATCCATATCGGAACTGGATGACACTTTGCATTTACTGAAGTAACTTTCCCAGCTACTTCCCAGTCAGCAGTTGATAATCATGAGGCATTGTCACTGAAGGGAAACAAACAAACATAAAAGGGCAGCACGGTTGCGCAGTGGTGGAGTTGCTGCCCGATAGCACCAGAGGCACAGGTTCGATCCTGACTACGATTTGTAGATTCTCCGGGTGTTCTGGTTTCCTCCCACATTCCAAAGGTGTGCAGGTTTGTAGGTTAATTACCTTCTGTAAGTTGTCCGAGTGTGTAGGATGGAACTAGTGTATGGATGACCATTGATCGGCACGACTCAGTGGGCCGAAGGGCCTGTTTCCACACTGTATCTCTAAACTAAACTAAATAAAACTCTGAGGTTCATTATCTCAATTCTGCCTTCCTTCTGCATCAAAGCAAGGCCGACTATGAGCCTTGTTTGTTTCGAGAGTTAGCATGCAGTCAAATTAGTAGTTTGCTACAGCCAATACATATTCTCATTGAGGACTTATTTATTGTTAAGTGATTCCATCTTTCAAGAGAAACAGATAGTCCATCATTCAGTCCATTATTCATTATCAAATCAATCAAAATGAGCAGGTACAAAATAGATTGCAGTATGAATCAGCCAGAAGTGTATGTGCCACAGCTGAAAGATTAGTTAACTGTGTTGATTTTAATGAAGTGTTTCCTATTTGGAATGTACTTTATCATACTGAGGTATTCCAGAAGTAAATTAATGTTACTTATGATCAACTTCCATCTTTCTCTGTTTGATTTGATTCAACCCAATTTGACATTTACACCAGATATGCGTTTAATCTCGGCTGTCACACGACAAACCAGGCAGCTAACAGTTTGTGTTGCTAAATATTCTCCTTGTTATCACTGGGACTTGCCAAGGAAACCTCAAGCACTGTTGATTTTATAAAATGCACTGCAAGTGGCATATTTTGGAGAGGAGAATGGTCAGCTTCAGTGTAGGAAAAACTTCTTAAGCCTGAAAAATTTGGGTTTACCATACTTATGAAAGATATATGGCAACATCACAAGCAATTTCTGCTGGAATGGCTCACTGAACCATAATAACTCCCTCGGCACTAAACCTTCGTCATTTAGGGAGGCATTGGCAGTATGCTCTAAATAGATGCCTGGCCAAATTAATTTCAATTTGCTTAAAAATATAGTGGAGCCCAGTACTTTAACTGCTCCACTTCATACTGCATTAGCCCATCTCAATCTGAATTCAAAGAAGGACAATTATCCAGGCTACCTGGTCGAGATTTATTTTAAGCAAATCATCTCTGCTGCTTATTGCCTCATTGGAGACCCTTAGACTATCTTTAATCAGACTTTACTGGACTTTATCGTGCACTAAATATTATTCCCTTCATCCTGTATCAGTACATTGTGGACAACTTGATTGTCATCAGGCATAGTCTTTCCGCTGACTGGTTAACACGCAAAAAGAAGCTTTTCAGTGTACCTCGCTCGGTGCACGTGACAATAAACTAATCTAAACTACTGTGGATAGGAAAATAAACTGCAGCTGCAGGTTTAAATTGAAGGTAGACACAAAATGCTGGAGTAACTCAGCGGGTCAGGCAGCATCTCGGGAGAGAAGGAATGGGTGACGTTTCGGGTCGAGGCCCTTCAGACTGATATCAGGGGAGGAGGCGGGACAAAGATAGGATGTAGTAGGAGACAGGAAGACTAGTGGGAGAACTGGGAAGGGGAGGGGAAAGAGAGGGACAGAGGAACTATCTGAAGTTAGCGAACTCAATGTTCATACCGCTGGGATGTAAACTGCCCAAGAGAAATATGAGATGCTGTTCCTCCAATTTGTGCTGGGCCTCACTCTGACAATGGAGGAGGCCCAGGACAGAAAGGACAGACTGGGAATGGAAAGGGGAGTTGAAGTGCTGAGCCACCAGGAGATCAGGTTGGTTAAAGCGGACTGAACGAAGTATTCAGGATTACACGGTCTCTTCCTGTTGCCGTGACAACAAGTGACACTTGCAAATGGCTAGCATGTATCTGCAATGATCTTATGTGTGAAGGCTGATAATAAAACACTTTAGATAGGTTAGAAAGAAACTAAGTTTACCTTGTACTGTTTTAATTTGTGCAAGCATGAAGTAAGATCAATGTAGAGAAAGGACTGAGAATAGTCTTCAGCAGCGGAGTTGCCCTGTCCAAAGAGGTCAATGTCATCTCAAGATAATCAAGATGGGGCAGCACGGTGGTGCACCTGTTGCCTCGCAGCGCCAGAGACCCAGGTTCCATCCTGACCTCGGGTGCAATCCATGTGAAGTTTGCAAGCTCTCCCCGTGCCCATGTGGGTTTCCTCCAGATGCTCTGGTTTCCTCCCACATCCCAAAGGCCTGCGGATTTATTTGGCCTCTTTAAAAAATGTCCCTCATCTGTAAGGAGCGGATGAGAATGTGGGATAACATAGAACTAGTGTGAATGGGTGTGATCGATGGTGGGCCGAAAGGTCTATTTCTATGGTGTATCTCTAGAAAATCAAATCAAAACTAGCTAACTAGGAGTAGTGGAGGAGGGGAGTAAATCCATAGATGGAGTAAACTAGGGAAATAAATCATAGCAAAAGAATAAGGGGCCACAGTTTAAGAATAAGGGGTAGGCCATTTAGAACAGAGATGAGGAAAAACTTTTTCAGTCAGAGAGTTGTGAATCTGTGGAATTCTCTGCCTCAGAGGGCAGTGGAGGCCAATTCTCTGAATACATTCAAGAGAGAGCTAGATAGAGCTCTTAAGGATAGCGGAATCAGGGGGTATGGGGAGAAGGCAGGAACGGGGTACTGATTGAGAATGATCAGCCATGATCACATTGAATGGCGGTGCTGGCTCGAAGGGCCGAATGGCCTACTCCTGCACCTATTGTCTATTGTCTATAACTGAAGAATATATGGAATCCTTTGGTATCCAATCCTATGGTGTCAAAAGGAGGGATGTTGCAAATCAGCAGATGTAGCAAACTCTCAACCAATTCCTTCAAACTGCTGAAGAAAGTCACGAACTCATCCATCTTCACATAAAGTACCGCAATATATTGAAGCATTTCTATAATCAAAGGCAAACTGACAGATGAAAGGTTTTTCATTGATCAAGAACCAATCCCAACTGTGTCAGAGAAGCCAATTAAACGTCTGGGGAGATGGTATGACTCTAAACTGAAGGACACGAGCTTAGGCAAGAAATCATCAAAGGTCTGGCGAACATCAACCGATCCATGCTGCCTGGAAAGCTGAAAATCTGGTGCCTGCAGTTTTGGTTACTACCTCGCCTTATGTGGCCACTAACCATGTATGACATCACCCTCACAAGAGTCCAGAAGTTGGAAAGAACTATCAGCTCTTTTGTGAGAAAGTGGTTCGGTGTTCCTCGATGCCTGAGCAGCGTAGGCCTGTACGGTCAGGGGTACTTCAGCTGCCTCTCTCTAGCCTCACAGAGGAGTTCAAGTGCACTAAAGTCAGACTAGAGATGACCCTGGCGGAATGGAGGGACACTGTCATCCGAGCTGCTGCCCCAACCCTGGCAACAGGAAGGAAGTGGACGGCAAAGAATGCGACACAGCAGGCAAAATCTGCTCTCCACCAAGGCGACATTATTGGGCAAGTCCAACACGGAAGAAATGGCTTGGGGCTTGGCGGAAAGCGACCTTGCTGGAACAAGGCATCCTCACTGGAGCGCCGGAATTTGGTCACGGCCGAAGTCCGCCGACAGGAGGAGTCGAGTAGGTGTGCCAAGGCTGTGTTGCAAGCTAAACAGGGCCAGTGGATGAGATGGGAGAGTGTGGAAAAGCGGAAGATCAGCTGGAAGGACATGTGGGAGATGGAGGCGAGCAGGATAAGCTTCCTCATTCGGACAACCTATGATGTCCTTCCTAGCCCAAAAAATCTCAACCAATGGCTGGGCGAAGATCCATCATGCCCCCTGTGTTCAACATCAGCCACGCTTAAGCACATCCTCACTGGGTGTAAAGTAAGCGTCTCCCAAGGACAGTACACCTGGAGACATAATCAAGTGCTCAAATGCCTGGCAGCAACTCTGAAAAGCAGGAGAACAACCAACAATGCCCTGCTGCCCAGAACAACCAACCCAGTTATGCTAATTGCCTTTATTCGGGAGGGGGAACAAAGGCAACAGAAAATTCCACCAAGGACAAGGTTTGGACAGCTGGAGGCAGCCCGGGACTGGCAAATGCTGGTGGATGTGGCTTACAGTTCCATCAGAGATAGCCATCACCAACTTGAGGCCTGATCTTATCCTCTGGTCCAACTCTCAGCGCATGGTGTATCTTGTGGAGCTCACGGTCCCTTGGGAGGATGCTGTGCAGGAAACCTTCGAAAGAAAGAATCTGCGATATACAGAGCTTGCAGCGGAGGCAGAACAGCGGGGCTGGAGAGCAAAGATCTGCCCGGTAGAAGTTGGATGTCGAGGATTTGTGGCAACATCTACCGTAAGACTGATGAAGGACCTGGGGATCAGCGGACAAGCCCTACGCCAGGCCATCAAGGAAACATCACGGGTGGCAGAGCGGAGTAGCCAGTGGCTCTGGCTAAAGGGGAAAGACCCCATTTGGTCTCCCAAAAAATCTGGCTAGGCAGATGCAGAGGGGGGTGGTTCTGGGACGCCAGAATGCACTGCTGAGCCTACTGGAGACGTCGTGGGTCCAATCAGCGAAACGTCGATGAAAGTAGGTGCCCACTTGATAACCCCAATGACGTGTCTGCCTAGCCTTTCTCAACATCGGAGGAGCATAGGTGAGTGCATAAGCCTCCCATCACCACCGGGAGCAAGTTGACGTTTGGCACTTTGGATTTTTAACATCTTGTCCTGTGTATTTGGAAACAAGGATGGATCTTTGATGTGACATTTCTGACTGATTTCTCAATTATTCTTATGTGCTGATAATGAAACAAAGATTTCGAGTTCATTGTGGGCTTGATGTAATAATGAGCATTAGTCAATTATGGGAATAAAAGGAAGTGGTGGATCAAAGGAAGTTAAAAGAAAGAACCAATATTCATCATTCCCTCAGCAATCCTAATAGTGGGCAAACCTCTGTCAAGTGCCGCCACATTTAACAACAAGCATTTGCATTTAAATGGTGTTGCTTGGTGTATTTCCTATGACTTTGCGGAACGGTGGAACAGTGGCGCGGTGGTAGAATTGATGCTTTACTGCACCAGAGACCCGGGTTCGATCCCGACCACGGGTGCTGCCTGTACGGAGTTTGTTCGTTCTCCCCATGACCGCGTAGGTTTTCACCGGGTGCTCCGGTTTCCTCCCACACGCCAAAGACATGCAGGTTTGTAAGTTAATTGGCTTTGGTAAAAACGGTAAATTGTCTCTAGTGTATGTAGGATAGTGCTCGTGTGTACAGGGATTGCCGATTGGCGCGGACTCAATGGCCTGAAGGGCCTGTTTCCACACTGTATCTCTAAACTAAACTAAACTAAACTCCCTCTCTTCAATGAGTCTCGTTCCATGCTCATTGGTGTGCATGGGAGGTCTTGTGACTGGTATGCAAGGGAGGTCACATGACAGGTGGTCATGTGATGGGTATGCGCACTAATAACGCCAGAACTTGGTATTTGAACTTCACGGACAAGGCCTAACAATTGAATTCCTTTTATTATTAATGAATATGTGATAAAAAAAACCCGGGGAAAGCAGAACAAGGTTAATTTAAGTGACTGGGTCATGGAAACTGGGCAACCAAATTACATAACAAAGTAGATTCAGAAATTCAAGGATTGGTTCAATCGTTGAAAATCAATGCCTTCTTCAAAACCATAAAGTGTGGGTCTTTTATATTTCTGTGCATACCTGCTTGATCTGCAGATATATGTAATATCTCAACTGACAGTATAGCACAATTAATGTTGTAATCAAAAGAAAACAGACAGCTCAGAAGCAAAAGTAAGTAAGGAGGTAATACATATGTTTGCTCGTACCATGAACCATTTCTGGGGAGCATTATTGCAGGACTGAGATCAGTAGAAAGATCCAATTCCTATTTACAACATGAACCCTTTTTTATCACAAGTTGTAAAAGGGTTTACGATCTGTTGTGGGAGAGAAACACATTATTTCTCTATCTTTCTCTCTCTCTCTCTCTCGCACAAGGCTTTGACTTTTGACACAAGACCGTCAACATTATCATCAAGAATTCAAGAATTAAATCATTTATGCTGACTAGAAATTAAAAGTTTAAAGTCAGTTTGAGATTCTTATATAGTCTTCAAAGGAAGAGAAGGCTTGTTTATTTTCAAAGAATTAACACTTTGTTAAAGTAGAAGCTGGACAAAGATAATGCCAACAAAGTCAATAAATGATGACTGCAATTTCTAGCAATGTTTATTAAGGGCTCCTGGCAAGCTCGATACTGTAAAATAAATATGTTCATTCCAATCAAGCAAAAAATAAATATTCTGTGAGCAAGGGCCTTATATCTAAAACCTATAACTTTATTTCCTATCCATGTTCCGTGACAAAGGTGCTGGAGAAAACTGATCCAGAGAAAAAAAGTTTGTTTATTAGAAATGGATTTGAGAACTTGAATTGAAAGATTGGTGTTTTCATCAACTTTAACAGGACAAAGTCTGGTTGTGATGACAGAAAGCTGATAAATTATGTTATCTGATGAAAATGATGTAGTAACCTTGATCATCTGGTCCTCATTATAAAACCAGTTACATCGCCATCCTATTCTGCTCGACTGTCAAATGATCAATAACCAGCTGTACTATTTATAACTTCCCTTGGAACATCGCCTGGGGACAGTTACATGTAATGAGCATTGGATCCTGAGTTGTTATTACAGAGAAGGTTAGAAATGGCATATTTCTCAAATGTTATGAAATGTTATCATCTTTTCATTATTTTTTATTATCTGTCACACGACATTTTTTTTTTCCTTTTCATTTGCTAGTCTACCGAATATGGCCGACATTCCACTTCTGGTTTCAGAGTTTTAACGTAAAAACAGGCCCTTCGACCCATCGAGTCCGTGCCAACTAGCGATCCCCATACTATCCTGCACACTATGGACAATTTACAATGTTTACCAAAGCCAATTAACCGACAAATCTGTTCGGCTTTGGAATGTGGGAAGAAACAGGAGCACCCGGGGAAATTCCTCGCGGTCACGGGGGAATAAACAAACTCCATGCAGATTGCACCCATAGTCAAGATCGAACTCTGGTCTCTGATGCTGTAAGGCAGCAACTCTACCACTGAGCCACCATGCCACCCCATTTAACCAATACCACCAAACCGGTTGGTCCACCCGTATCAATCCTCTTTAATAATACGCTTATCAACATTTGTTAAAAGAAAAATCAACTTTCATGGAAATTGAAAGCAACTAACGGATACTCAGAAAGATGAATGTTTTGTATATTGATTTCACAAAGGCACATTATTTTCTGGAACAATATAAATATGCAAACTTACTCTTATGAATTCAGTCACCAATGGCATTTTTTTAGTGAGATTATAGATATCATGACACTAATCATTTCCCATGGTTGCTTGTAGAATGTTACTGTGTGTATATTTGCAGATTGGCTGTTGTATCGGTTCATGCTACAACAGTTCCAAAGTACTCCACTGGTGGTGAATCGCCTTGGGGCTTCTAACTTTGTGAAATATGTTGTTATATAATTATGTTCTTTCTTGATTGAAAAGGGCTGTTTTTTTTCTCTCGGATTTTGCACTGTACTGAGTAACACAACACGTCTAATATAAGATTATGGATTTGAGACTTGGTTGCCGGGAGGGACAGGACCGGCAGCTTAACGTTCCAGAGCTTCCATGGATTTTTGGCATGAAGGAGGGAGGTAAAAGAGCTGGAAGAGTTGTACAACTAAACAGGGAGAAGGTCACAGCTCCACTCAGGAAGCACATACTGAAGACTTCATCCACCGAGGCAATATGGATAGAGCTCAAAAGTAAGATGCAGTCACTCTGATGGGCTTATCCTACCTACTTCCCAGAGCCAGGGGAGAGAGAAGAACAGATGTGTCGACAGATTATGGAAAAATACGAAAGGAACAGGGTTGTTGCAGTGGGTGACTTTACCTTACCCAACATTGATGGGGACTACCTGAGAACAAGAGGCTTAGACGGGGCAGAGTTTGTTAGGTGCATCCAAGATGGTTTCTTATTTTAGTTTATTACTGTCACGTGTACCGAGGTACAGTGAAAAGCTTTCTTGGTGCGTGCTATCCAGTCAGCAAAAAGGCTATATATGATTACAATCAAGCCGTCCACTGTGTACAGATGCAGGATAAAAGGCACGACGTTTAGTGCAAGATAAAGGCCATACTAAAAACAATATGCGGATAGTCCAATTAGAGCAAGGACAGGCACAGTGGTCGAGTTACTGCCTTGCAGTGCCAGAGAGCCGGGTTTCGATCCTAAACTCGGGTGCTGTCTGTATGGATTGTGCATGTTCTCCCTAAGACCAAGGGGGTTTTCTTTGGGTGCTCCGGTTTTTGGCTTTGTTAAAATCATGAAAATTGTCCCTTGTGTGTAGGATAGTGCTAGCTTGCGGGGCGATTGCTGGTCAGCGCAGACTCGATGGGCCGAAGGGCCAGTTTCCATGCTGTATCTCTTAAGTCTAAAATAAAGCTTTATAAAACTTTGGTTCAGCCACATTTGAAATATTGTGTGCAGTTCTAGATACCCCATTACTGGAAGGATGTGGAGACTTTAGAGAGCGTGCAGATGAGGTTTACCAGGAAGCTGCCTGGCTTACAAGTTATTGTCCATCACATGCAGGCAGAGGAGATTAATGTAACTTGGCATTATGTTCGGCACAAGATTCAGGTCAGAACCCTTCTTCAGACTGAAGGTGGTCTGAAGAAGGGTTTCAGCCGAAAACATCACCTATTCCAGAGATGCTGCCTGACCCGCTGAGTTACTCCAGCATTTTGTGTCCATCTTTGGTGTAAACCAGCATCTGCAGTTCCTTCCTACACATACTGTAGTATTGTATGTTCCATGTCCTATGTTAAAAGTTAACTAATTTTCCCTCCCCACTGACACTGCCTGGTATGCTGAGTGTTTCCAGAATTCTCCTTGTTCTGACTTTAAAAATAATTCAGCCATCTGTTACACTCTCTACTTTTCCATCCACATGTAGTTTTCATGAGCCTTTGGTGCTTAAACAGGAATTCCACCAAGCATTTTTACACCGAAAACTAAATGCAAGGCAGGTTTCACAACTTTAATTGATAATTTCCCTTGCTTTGTACTAGCGGTTGCTTCTTGAAACCATTAGGGGAAAAGAGTCATGGTAAGTGGGTTATAGATCATGAGGCTGTTTTCATGCAGATTATGACAAAATTAATTATTTCTGGCCTAAAAGAGACCTCAAAGAGGCCAGAAAGAAGCAAATAGTTTCCAACACTAAATCTCATATAAAGGTAGTGATAGTCCAGATACGATTGGGCAGTGCCACAGTGGTAGAGTTGCTGCCTTACAGTGCCAGAGACCCGGGTTCGATCCTGGCTACGGGTGTTGTCTGTACGGAGTTTGTACGTTCTCCCTGTGACAGTGTGGCTTTTCTATCGGTGCTCCGGTTTCTTCCCACACTCCAAAGACATACAGGGTTTGGAGGTTCGTTGGCTTCTGTAAATTGTAAATTGCCCCTAGTGTGTAGGATAGTGTTAGTGTACGGGGTGATCGCTGTTCGCCATGGACTCGGTGGACCAAAGACATGTTTCCATGATGAATCTCTAAAGTCTAAAGTATCTAAAGATACTGGCACTAAAATCCAGACGTAATCTGTGCTTGGATTAATCCAATTAAAATCATGACTTTTAGAATAAAATCATGAGAGGAGTAGATCGGGGAGATGCACTGAGTCTCTTGTCCAGAGTAGGTGAATCAAGGACCAGAGGACATAGGTTTAAGGTGAAGGGGACAAGATTTAATAGGAATCTGAAGGGTAACATTTTCACACAAAGGGTGGTGGGTGTATGGATTAATCCAATTAAAATCATGACTTTTAGAATAAAATTTACAGTTTCCAGATATAAATGTTGGCACAGCTGATTTATTGGTCCAGTGTACATTGTTATGACAGCCATTGGTAGACTTACTTTTTTTGTTAATTCAGTTTATCGAGATTAAGAAGCAAACGGAAGATCCACAATGTGTATCTTAACACTGACAGAGAATCCTTTTGAAGAAATAAAAATAATAAAAATAATGCTTGAGGTGATCACGGCATTAGCCACAGAGTCATAGAGAGTTAGAACACGAAAACAGTCCCATCAAGTCTACACCGACCATCAGCCACCCATTTATATTAATCCTACACCAATCAAATCCAACTTTTGTTATCATCAATTCCCCCCCAGATTCACCTACTCACAAGGGGCAATTTACAGCGGCCAATTAACCTACCAATCTGCCATTTATGGGATGTGGGGGAGAGCCCAGATCACCCAGAGGAAGCCCACACAGTTACATGGAGTATGTTCAAACTCAACACAGACAGCACCTGAGGTGGCTCTCTGGTGTTGTGAGCCGGCCGTTCTACAAGCTGCGCCAGAATGCCGGCCCCTTCATTCTTCTGATAGTCTTAAACCTTTGCTCGAAGGGACGAATGGCCTACTCCTGCACCTATTGTCTATAGTCTAAAACTGCCACATCAGACAGAACCATCAGAGTGGGAGAACACTGCCCACTCAACAATAAATGGCACTTTAATTTTTATGAGATAAAAAATGATACCTCTTTGAGCAAGAGATAGGGGCAGGAGTGAGCCATGTGGCTTGTTGAACATAGAACATAGAATAGTATGGCACTGGAACAGGCCCTTCAGCCCACACTGTCTGTGCCGAACATGATGCTAACTTAAACTAAGCTCTGCCTGCACGTGATCCATATACCTCCATTCCCTGCCTATCCATATGCCTATTTAAAAGCTGCACCATTAATAAAATCTTGGCTAATCCGATCATTGGCTTTAACTCCAGTTTTCTGCCAGGTCATCATGAACTTTGATTCCCTGATCGTCCAAAGTTCTATCTGTATCCAGGTACATGGATTGGACAGGTTTAGAGGGATATGGGCCAAACGCCGGCAAGTGGGACTAGTGTAGATGGGGCATGTTGATCGCAGTGGGCAAGTTGGCCTGAAGGGCCTGTTTCCATGCTGTATGACTCTATGACTCAAAATAAGTTTTGAATTGAGTTAATTTTCCTGAATCAAATCTCACTGACCTAGAAAATTCCAAAGATTCAGCAACAATTACGAGGATGTTGTCAGGACTAGAGGGTCGGAGCTACAGGGAGAGTTTGAGTAGGAGCACAGGAAGATGAGGGGTGGTCTTAGAGAGGTGTATGAAATCATGAGAGGAATACATCGGGTAAATACACAGAGTCTCTTGCCCAGAGTAGGTGAATCAAGGACCCGAGGATATAGGTTTAAGGTGAACGGGAAAAGATTTAATAGGAATCTGAAGGGCAACATTTGCACACAAAGGGTGGTGGGTGCATGGAACAAGCAGCCAGAGGAGGTAGTTGAGGCTGGGACTACTACAACTTTTAAGAAACAGTTAGACAGGTACATGGATAGGACAGGTTTGGAGGGATATGGACCAAACGCAGGCAGGTTGGACTAGTGTAGCTGGGACATGTTGGTTGGCGTGGGAAAATTGGGCTGAAGGGCCTGCTTCCACACTGTATCACTCAATGACTCTATAACACACTGGAAGAATTCAAGGAAACCTGTGACCTTTGCTGTTCGCTCGGAGTAACATTTAGGAAAACAGCACAGGGCAATTTCATTTCACTCTGTCTCTGTATACGTGACAATAATAAACTCACACCAAGCCATCTGCTCTGGCACAATGATGTTCTTCAGTCTGAAGAAGGGTCTCGACCCGAAACGTCACCCATTCCTTCTCTCCCGAGATGCTGCCTGACCTGCTGAGTTACTCCAGCATTTTGTGAATAAATTCCCCACACAACATCTCCCAGGAGGTGCAAATACATTGCAACCAATCAAAGAACATTGAATGTGGATACGAAGGCTAGAAAACCCGGAAACATTGAAGAACGGAGACCATTCTTATCCAACATAATCAAATACTTGTCCCACCCGGTCATTCCTTCTTCATCTTGCTCCCGTCGAGCAGAAGGTACAGAGGCTTGAAAACGGGCTCCGCCAGACTTGAGAACAGCTTCTTCCGCTGTGTTATCAGGCTCCTGAGTGGCCCTTCCATAAGCTAGGGTACTGTCCAATTCACCTCTACCCCATTGCGTACATTGGACTTTGTCCATGGAACTGATGTGGTACAATGCTGAGAATTATATTCTGCACTCTGTATCTTTCCCTTTGCTCTACCTATTATAGTTGAATTTGATTTGATTGTATTTACAGAGTATTATCTCATCTGATTGAATAGCCTGCAAAACAAGGCTTTTCACTGTGCCTCATTACACGTGACGATAATAATAAATCTAAACCTCAACCATCATACAGATCTTTTCCTTTGATTACAGCCTTTTATTAAGAATACATGGCCCACATCAGCAATATAAAAAATATCTGTGTGGAGAATGCAAACTAATCTATTATTGATATAGTGTAGTTCAAAACAAAATACAATTGCAGCTCCATTTTCAAGATTACTGTATGAGAATTTAAAATTTGAGATTTTCACCACAGTAGGAGGTAATTTTCAGGTAACAACCATGGAGATAACAGAAAACAGAAAAAGATCTCATCTTCAAGGGAGTATACCTTTTTCAAAGGGTGGGCCAAGTCAGAAATATGACCCGGTTAAGGTGGTACTCCAGCATTTTGTGAATAAATATGAAGAAGGGTCTCGACCCGAAACGTCGCCCATTCCTTCTCTCCTGAGATGCTGCCTGACCTGCTGAGTTTTAGATTTAGATTTAGATTTAGAGATACAGCGCAGAAACAGGCCCTTTGGCCCACCGAGTCTGCGCCGCCCAGCGATCCCCGCACATTAACACTATCCTACACACACTAGGGAAATTTTTTACATTTGCCCAGCCAATTAACCTACATACCTGCACATCTTTGGAGCGTGGGAGGAAACCGAAGATCTCGGAGAAAACCCACGCAGGTCACGGGGAGAACGTACAAACTCCGTACAGTCGGCGCCAGGAGACGTAGTCAGAATCGAACCTGAGTCTCCGGCGCTGCATTCGCTGTAAGGCAGCAACTCTACCGCTGCGCCACCGTGCCGTACTCCAGCATTTTGTGAATAAATATGAAGAAGGGTCTCGACCTGAAACGTCACCCATTCCTTCTCTCCTGAGATGCTGCCTGACCTGCTGAGTTACTCCAGCATTTTGTGAATAAATACCTTCGATTTGTACCAGCATCTGCAGTTATTTTCTTACACTGATTAAGGTGGTGCTCAATAAGAACACAGAATTGTCATATCAAGTGCAGAGTCGTGGAATTAGAGAGTCGTGCAGCACAGAAACAAGCCCCTTGATCCCACTCATCCATGCCGACCAAACTGGCTCATCTAAAATAATCCCATTTGCCCATGTTTGTCCCATATCCCTCTGTGATAGTACCTGTCTCAACTACTGTACCTCCTCTGGCAGCTCTTTCCATATATTCACCACCCTTTGAGTGAAGACGTTGCCCCTCAGGTTCCTATTAACTCTTTTCCCTCTTGTTTTAAACCTATGTCCTCTGGTTCTTCAATCCTCTACCCTGGGTGAACAGCCCTGTGGATTGAACATATAAATTGCCCCCCATGATCTTACACTCCTTTATAAGATCACCCCTCAGACTCTTGCGCTCCCAGGAATAATGTCCTAGCCCTCACATTGAACATTTTTGTGTTTCGAGCATGTAGGTAAAGCCAGAAACATTGCTGGATAAAGATCTTGATGAATTAATAGACCATCCAGCAGAAATATAATTGAAGACCTGAAAATAGCCAGTGCGATCTTTGCAAATGATACACATCGATTACTGTGAGAAGGAGATTAATAATGTCGGTACTCAAAATAGATCAAACGCATAAAACACTGCAGAATATGAAAAAATGATATCCATTTTCTCTTATTAGGGCTTACCAGAAGACTTGGACAGAGATGATGGTTCTCAGTTTCACTCATTTATATCTTAGTGCTTTATGAAACAAAATATGAATGAACCATATTTATTTGTTTAGGGCAGCACGGTGGCGCAGCGGTAGAGTTGCTGCCTTACAGCGCCAGAGACCCGGGTTCGATCCTGACTGCGGGTGCTGTCTTTACGGAGATTGTTCTCCCCGTGACCTGCGTGGGTTTTCCCCGGGATCTCCAGTTTCTTCACACACT
Organism: Rhinoraja longicauda; assembly: GCF_053455715.1. NCBI lineage: Eukaryota > Metazoa > Chordata > Chondrichthyes > Rajiformes > Arhynchobatidae > Rhinoraja > Rhinoraja longicauda. The sequence continues at coordinate 22,802,669 of NC_135981.1, forward strand.
CCAAAGACGTAGACTACAGGTTTGTAGGCTAATTGGCTTGGTGTCATTGTAAATTGTCCCCAGTGTGTGTAGGATAGTGTTTGTGAGGATCGCTGGTCAGCGTGGACTGTCTGTATCTCTGAACTAAATTAAATGCATTGTAAAGTGTAAACATTCTGGAAAGAGATCAGTGAGAAGTGTTAGAGGAGGAATGAGGAGAATAGTATTTTAAAAGCGCTGGCATTTTACAATGTGACATTGATTAGCAATTTTTATTTTGCTAAACAAACAAACGGTGATACATTCCATACCTGGTTATTCTGCTGCTTGGTCACTAACACAGAGAAGGTTCTGAACACTCTCTTTGTTAAAGTTCAGCCAAATCGTGACAGAGATTGGAAGAAACGTAGAAAATAGGAGCAGGAGTAAGCCATTTGGCCCATCGAGCCAGCACCGCCATTCAATATGATCATGGCTAATCATCCAAAATCAGTACCCCGTTCCTGCTTTTTCCCTAAATCCCTTGATTCCTTTAGCCCGAAGAGCTCTATATAACTCTCTCTTGAAAACATCCAGTGAATTAGCCTCCACTGCCTTCTGTGGCAGAGAATTCCACAGATTCACAACTCTCTGGGTGAAAAAGTTTTTGCTCATCTCAGTCGTAAATGGCCAACCCCTTATTCTTACACTGTGACCCCTGGTTCTGTACTCCCCCAACATCGGGAACATTTTTCCTGCATCTAGCCTGCCAAAACCCCTCAAGAATTTCACATGTTTCTACTGCCAAGATAAAGATGTTAATGTGATAGCTCAAGCATGCAATACAGTAAAATACCTTGTAAAAATAAGAAATACAATCAGAAAACTGAAAACTTTTAATTCCTACAAGTGGTACAAGAGTTGGATGATGGTGAATGTATTTCAGAAGCGGCTCTGGTGAAAACCATGGGTGAAACAACGTAAACGTCAAGAGCTGACAGTTTCCTCAAGTAGAGGTGATTACATAACACCAGCAACACACACACGTTCCTTTGAAAAGATCAAAGAAAATCACAAAAACTGTACAGTGAGTAAATCTGTCAATAATGTGACAGGTAAAATACACTCTTCAAAATGGGGAGATCAGTTTACTGTGTGCAAATGTGTGACATAAATAGATTATAACATAGAATCATAGATTTTTTTTAGATTTAGAGATACAGCGAGGAAACAGGCCCTTCGGCCCACCGGGTCCGTGCCGCCCAGCGATCCCCGCACATTAACACTATCCTACACACCTTAGGGACAATTTTTACATTTGCCCAGCCAATTAACCTACATACCTGTACGTCTTTGGAGTGTGGGAGGAAACCGAAGATCTCGGAGAAAACCAACGCAGGTCACGGAGAGAAGGTCCATACAAACTCCATACAGACGGCACCCGTAGTCAGGATCGAACCTGAGTCTCCGGCGCTGCATTCGCTGTAAGGCAGCAACTCTACCGTTGCGCCACCGTGCCGTAAAATTACATGTACCTTATGTAATTTAACAATCAGCCACAGTTGGAAAGTTGCTGAGTAGTATCAGGCAGAAATGAAGTCCCACCTACCAAGTTGTCGAGTAATAGTTGATGTGACTTAATGTCATTGAAAGGTTATCATGAACTGCGATCTGCAGAGGTCGCTACCTTGGATTCATTGCTATCATTTCCTCCCTGTAAGTAACCTGAGTCATTTTTCTAAAGATTATTAAAATTATTGGGTGTTCATCTGATTGATGGAAAAATGAAATCCTCATGTGACTGGGTAATTTCATATTGAAATATTACCTTTGTAGCCAGACCTGAATGAGACAAGTTTGATAGATGCCACTGATCTTCTTAGTCCACGGTAACTAAACATTACGCCAACTTGAATCAGACTCGATCAACTCAACTGATGCAATCTCAGTGTGTTATTTTATTTGACTATAAATCTTCTCCAGAATGGCTTCAATGTAAAAGGAATGCTTTGGCTGTTACATATTTAGAATGACAATCTGAGTTCAGTGTGTTAGTCAGCATCCCAAATGTCATTATTACAAATATCCTACTCCCTGAAACTGTCAGATCGCCCACTAACCATATTCCCAACATAAAAGAGGAATTAAAGATCCAAGATCATTTTTGGCCCACAACTCCAATATTAACGTCTGGCAAAGGAATTTTAAATTGGTATGTTCAAAATATTTTCTGAAACACAATTACATAATCAGAAGAGCCAAACCAGGGTGGTAGAGTAGCGCAGCGGTAGAGTTGCTGCTTTACAGTGCCGGGGTCCCGAGTTCAATCCTGACCTCGGGTGCTGTCTGTACTCCCTGTGACCTGCGTGGGTTTTCACCGGGAGCTCTGGTTTCCTCCCACATTCCAAAGATGTACAGATTTTGTAGGTTAATTGGCATCGGTAAAACATTGCAAAGTGTCTCCAGTGTGTAGGATTGTGCTCGCGTGAGGGTGATCGCTGGTGGGCACTGACTTGGTGGGCCAAAGGGCTGCTTCCCACGCTGATTCTCTAAAGTCTAAAGAAAAGTCTCAAAGGGTTTGGAGGCAATCAGCAGTGTAGACAGCATCGACAAAGTGAGAAGTGGAGCTAACATGACCAGTTGAATAGCTTTCATGGAAACTGGGGACGAGAGAAAAGATTAAACGTTGCTGAAAAGATTGGAAATGGATGGGTCTGACTCTACATTGATGCTGCTTGACCTTCTGAGTGTTTTTTAACAACACAGGTTTTAGAAATTAGATATAAAAAGCAGGATTCAGGAGGTCAGGCAGCATCAATAACCTGCTTAGTTGATATCTAAGCAGTTGATGATCATTATTTTCCTTTGGAGGAGTGAGGCAGCTGGGTTTCCATTCCTAGAGCATTGTTATTTTTAATTTATAATTTTGCAAAATAAATTCAGTTAATAATTTAAGCGCTAAGGAATGCCTGCAGTTTATAATGTTATCTGCCTTACTGAAAATATGAGAAATATGAAAATACGAGTCTGCAAGGAGACACTGAATAATTCCAGTGGCTCAATCATATAGAAATATTAGTTTATTGCTTTGTCCATGATGCTAAAGTCTCAACTCAGTATGAATAATACCATGGGTATCTCTGGAAGTTGAGAAAAACCTAAACCAGCTGACAGAAATTGTCTAAAATCTAGAAACCAAGATTGAAGAGTGGTAAAATATGTCTAAAATGAACGATCTGCAGCAATAAACTTTGAGCTTTTCATAAAACAACAGCATTCCTTCCTCAGAATGCAATATTTCTATTTCCTACATTTTTATTTGTGCTACGGTTTATTTTGTTATTAAATGTTGCTGTTGATGTGTTGGAGAATCATTTCAGTATGATTGATCCTAATAACACACCATAATAATGGGTGTTTGGGAAGATGTTCATTATACTTATTATTTTATTTTCATATTGCAGTTAGTCGCTGGCATCAAATATTTTGCGCCCATCTCTTCAGACAACACAAAGATCAATTTGGAGAGAGTGTCCAGCTTCAAGTTTCTGGGCACTCACATTTCGGAGGACCTAACATGGTCCACTAACACTGCTGCGCTGGTCAAGAAGGCACAGCAACGACTGTTCTACCTAAGAACACTGAAAAAGTCTGGTCTACCCCAACAGCTGCTGACGACCTTCTACCGCTGCACCATAGAGAGCATCCTGACACATGGCATCCCTGTGTGGTATCTCAGCTGCACGGAGGCAGACAGGAAAGCTCTTCAGCAGGTAGTCCATAGAGCTCAGAAGACTATTGGAACACAGCTACCAGCCTTGGAGGGCATCTACAACACACGATGCCTCAGAAAAGCCACCAGCATCCACAAAGACTCCTCACACCCCTGCAATAGTCTGTTCGAACTTCTACCATCGGGCAGACGCTACAAGGCCTTCTACGCCCGCACCTCCAGACTCAGGAACAGCTTCATCCCCAGGGCTATAGCTGCTATGAACCGGTCCTGCTGAGCCGGATGGTCACATCGCACAGTGAACCGGCACAGATCTACTTGCACTTTATTCTGTTTTAAAACTGTTTCTAATTTGTTTCATTGGGTTGTTTAAATTAATACTGATTAGCTAATGGATTTATTGCATTGTATGGGAGGCGCATTCCCAATCTCGTTGTACCCCTGTACAATGACAATAAAGATATATTGTATTGTATTGTATTGTATTGGATGCACATTTATGTCGGATTGGAGATAGACACAAAATGCTGGAGTAACTCAACGGGACAGGCAGCATCTCTGGAGAGAAGGAATGGGTGATGTTTCGGGTCAAGACCTTTCTTCAGGCTGATGTCAGGGGAATGGACGGTACATAGATAAGGAAGTGCATAGATAAGGAAGTGCAAGGTGTGAAAACAAAGGGAATGGAGAACAAGGAAAATGTTGAATAGATCATTGTTAGTTGGGAGAAGGTAACAACACAGCAAACAGAGATAAAATATAGTCAGAGACAGTAAGACTGGTCGGAGAACTGGGAAGGGGGAGGGGATTGGGGGAGAGAAAAAGCAAGGGTTACTTGGAGAAATCAATGTTCATACCGCTGGAGTGTAAGCTGCCCAAGCGAAATATGAGGTGCAGTTCCTCCAATTTGCGCTGGGACTCAGGATCCAGGATCAGTTTTAGGTGTCTCTGCTGTGGTGCAAAAGGTTCTACTGAATCATCTCTGTGCAGATGGGGAGAGGTCATGGGGAAAGAGGTTGGAGATCATGGGAGATTTTGAAGATGGTGGAATTGGAATGTTGCCAAGGAGGATAGACAATAGACAATAGACGACAGGTGCAGGAGTAGGCCATTCGGCCCTTCGAGCCAACACCACCATTCAATGTGATCATGGCTGATCATTCTCAATCAGTACCCTGTTCCTGCCTTCTCCCCATACCCCCTGACTCTGCTATCCTTAAGAGCTCTATCTAGCTCTCTCTTGAATGCATTCAGAGAATTGGCCTCCACTGCTTTCTGAGGCAGAGAATTCCACAGATTTACAACTCTCCAACTGAAAAAGTTTTTCCTCATCTCCGTTCTAAATGGCCTACCCCTTATTCTTAAACTGTGGCCCCTTGTTCTGGACTCCCTCAACATTGGGAACATGTTTCCTGCCTCTAACGTGTCCAACCCCTTAATAATCTTATACGTTTCGATAAGATCCCCTCTCATCTTTCTAAATTCCAGTGTATACAAACCTAGCCGCTCCAGTCTTTCAACATACGACAGTCCCACCATTCCAGGACGAGGGTGGTGAGCAAAGGTGTTGGAAATTGTGGGTTTGTTCGGAGTAGATGCTAGAGCTGCTGAAGGGTTGGGGAGGTGATGAAGTGACCTGATCAATAATTGTGCCTTAAGATGCATTGCTTTCTTTATCACAGGTGTGTTTTTATGATTTAATGTCATCCATCTCACCTCTCCAAAGAAACCAACTTTGAGTTTACAAAGCAAGTCCTATTGACAATGTATAAACCATTTTGTTACATATGATGCCAGAAGGCATGTGCTTTTAGGAGTCCAGTAAGCAGTGTGCAGAGAGAGTGAGGAGGGGCCAAATTGCAAGCTTGAATTGGCAACATACTCAAATTTCCATGTAGATTAAGAGACAAAGCAGCAATCAAAATTATTTAGACCTAGAGTGACCCCATTGAAGAATTAACAGTCATGTGGATTAAAATGCTTATATTCGACATTGGACAGAGCTTCAGGGGTTTTTAAACATTTCTTCCTATTGTCATTATGTAGATTCAATGTCATAGCACAGAACAGTACAGAAATAGGCACTTTGGCCCAGCTCATTCATACCGACCAAGAAGCCCCATCTATACTAGCCCCCTCTGCCCGCGTTTGGCCCATGTCCCCCTAAACCTTTCCTATCCGTGGACCTGAAACATCACGTATCCATGTTCTCCATGGATGCTGCCTGACCTGCTGAGTAACTCTAGCAGTTTGTATCTTACCTTCTTGTTCATGTCCAAATGTCTTTTAAACTTTGTTATAGTATGAGACTTTAGATTTTTGACTTTAGGCAGGCAGCGTGGAAACAGGCCCTTTAGCCCACTGCATCCACGCCAACCAGCAATCAATCTGTACACGAACACTACTCTACACACCAGGGACAATTTACAGAAGCGAATTAACCTACAAACCTGCACGTCTATGGAGTGTGGGAAGAGACCGAAGCACCCGGAGAAAACCCACACAGTCACAGGGAGAATGTACAAATCCCACACAGACAGCACCCATAGTCAGAATCCAACCCGGGTCTCTGGCGCTGAAAAACAGGAATTATACCGCTGAACCACCGCGCCACAGATTAATGTTATTGTGGTATTTCCATGCTTCCAGGTTTGATAACAGGCTTCTTTGATGGCACCTTCCCACCACTGAGACTGCCTGCAGACTGCACGAAGCAGGCGCAAAGACGGTCACGTGACTAAGCAAAATGCCTTTCCCCACTTCCTCAAATCCTGTTCATCACTTGGTTTTGCATTTGTTATTAAAGCCGTTAATAGGCAACAATTCGTAACCTTTGGTGACATGTAACTTCAAAGACTCCGATGTGGGCTCTGTATGTGTTGGGTAGTCGTGACATATCCCCAATGAGCCTTCACATTAAAGTGACTTTATTAACAGGATCAGTCTGAAGAAGGGTCTCGACCCGAAACGTCACCCATTCCTTCTCTCCTGAGATGCTGCCTGACCTGGTGAGTTACTCCAGCATCTTGTGAATAAATACCTTCGATTTGTACCAGCATCTGCAGTTATTTTCTTATTAACAGGATGGATCATGATGGATCTCAACAGGTATCTTTACTGAAAATTAATAGCTTCCAATTACCCATTACGATTCGATCCTGACTACAGGTGCTGGATGTGTGGTTTGTATGTTCTCCCCCGTGACCTGCGTGGGTTTTTTTCCAGGATCTTCGTTTTCCTCCCTCTCTCCAAAGACGTCCAGGTTTGTAGGTGAAATGGCTTGGTATAAATGTTAATTATCCCCAATATGCAGGAAAACGTTAGAGTGCAGGGATCGCTGATCGACGTGGACTCGGCGGGCCGATGGTCATGTTTCTTCACTGTATTTCTAAACTAAACTTAATTGTAAGGGTATAAAATGCTATCAAAGTATAGAATTACGAATCTGTAGTTTTAAGCTTTCCAAACCAGAGAGCCATCCTGTCAAAGGACATTGCTCTTCTCCAAGTAAAACATGCTGCTTAATCTGAAATAGATGCTCAACAAATCCATTAACTGCATTGGGCTTCGTTGCTTTATGCGTAGAGTGCTGTGGTAAAGCTTAAATTAACTATGGAATAGTGAATCCATCTTGAACATACAAAATGGAACAATCTAAACTAAACCAATGGTTACATTTCCATTTATACCTCTGTTCCCTGGTTCCCTGGCTACAAGCACAGCGAAGATAGGAGCTCCTGTTGGACTCTTTGCAGATATTGTTTCATGTTTTTCACAAGCAAACTTTCTGAATTTTTCATGGCACATTCTCTTACATAATGCAATGTGAAAGATGCACACTGCATATTATCATTCTTTAAGTCTAATAGCTGGGTTACGTTGCAAATCCTGTTGCATTAACTTTTCATGAGACACTTTCCTCTTCTTCTTTGCATCCCTCAGCATCGAGCACGACTTGCCTTCACACCAGTTCTGCTTCTGAGGTGATCGATGAGGCCAAAGTGGGAACCACAGGCTCTTCCACTGACAGGGCAAGAGGTGGCAGATAGGGCAAGTAGCTGGGTAGTTTGAAAGATAGTGCACTCCTTTGAACCTTTCCACAAGGTTCCTATCAATTCCCAATGAACAAATCATCTTGAATGCTCCTTCTGCATATTCATGCTCACGGGCCAGGGATTCTCACGTCATAAGTTCTAGGAGCAGAATTAGACCATTCAGCCCATCAAGTCCCAGGGCGTGCAGCGTAGGTTTACTAGGTTAATTCCCGGAATGGCGGGACTATCATATGTTGAAAGACTGGAGCGACTAGGCTTGTATACACTGGAATTTAGAAGGATGAGAGGAGATCTTATCGAAACGTACAAGATTATTAAGGGGTTGGACACGTTAGAGGCAGGAGACATGTTCCCAATGTTGGGGGAGTCCAGAACAAGGGGCCACAGTTTAAGAATAAGGGGTAGGCCATTTAGAACTGAGATGAGGAAAAACTTTTTCAGTCAGAGAGTTGTGAATCTGTGGAATTCTCTGCCTCAGAAGGCAGTGGAGGCCAATTCTCTGAATACATTCAAGAGAGAGCTAGATAGAGCTCTTAAGGATAGCAGAGTCAGGGGGTATGGGGAGAAGGCAGGAACGGGGTACTGATTGAGAATGATCAGCCATGATCACATTGAATGGCGGTGCTGGCTCGAAGGGCCGAATGGCCTCCTCCTGCACCTAATGTCTATTGTCTATTGTCTATAAGTCTACTCTGCCATTCAATCATGACAGATCTATCTTACCCTCTCAACCCCATTCTCCTGCCTTCGTCCCATAACCCCTGACACCCGTACTAATCAGCAGAGATGTTTTCTCAAGGAAGCATTTGCGCAAATCCTTGAATCTATTCCTCTGTCAGCCTGGTTGTTTCTTCCTGGGTTTGAGAGATCGGAATAGAGTATCAGGTGGTGGTCATGCAGGTGACATGGCCAGCCAAACTGAGCAAGGGTGGTCCTGCTGGAGATATTGGCCTGATTGAGCACCGATGGAGTTTGTACACTGCCATTGGGCAACCTGATCCCGCCAGTGAATTTGTTGGGTTTTGTAAAGGTTGTGCCAGTGGTGTTACTTCAAAGCTATGATGTGCTTGTCAATTGTCCAGGATCCAGCAGCATATTGAAGGGCAGGAATCGGTCTTTATGAGTATTTTATAAGTCTGTCTCTTGTGCACATTCCAAGATCTCAATATTTTAACAGAACCCATTTCAGTTATATAAATTTAAACTGAAGATAGGCACAAAAAGCTGGAATCACAAAATGCTGGAGTAACTCAGCAGGACAGGCAGCATCTCTGGAGAAAAGGAATGGGTGACGTTTCGGGTCGAGACCCTTCATCAGATATTTAAACTTTTCTCTTTGCCATAGAAAATATGTGTATGATTACAATACAATCTGTGCCTCAGTGTATCACTGAGGGTCTTTTGATTATCATTATACTGGCCTGTGTGGTGGTGGAAGAATTTGAAGACTCATTCATCTATGTTTCAATTTTTTTAATATTTGGATGTGTGTCCGAGCCAGCATCAGGCAGATAACAGAGCAGAAGAAGAGTGAACTATTTCAAATGCAAAATGGATGCCCTGCTAAAACAACGATGTCAGCAGAATCGAAATTTAGGTTAGGTTTGAGATAAAGCATGAAAACAGGCCCATCGGCCCACTGATTCCATCCTGACTGACCATTGATCGTCCATGCACGCAAGTTCTATGTTATCCCGCTTTCTTCTCCACTCCCTGCACATCAGAGGCCAATTAACCTACAAAGCCAAACATCTTTGGAATGTGGGAGGAAACCAGAGCACCCAGAGGAATCCCACGCGGTCAGAGGGTGAACGTGCAAACTTCACACAGACAGTCTCCAAGTTATGAAGAAGGGTCTCGATCCGAAACATCGACCCATTCCTTCTAACCAGAGATGATGCCTGTCCCGCCGAGTTACTCCAACTATGTTCGGTTTAAACCAGCATCCGCTGTTCCTTCCTGCACATCGCCAAGGTCAGGATTGAATGCAGGTCTCTGGGGCTGTGAGGCAGCAGCTCTACTAGCTGCACCACCGTGCCGCCCTTCCCAAGTTGGACTGTTTCACACTATTTTTACCCACTAAGAATAAACATTTCGAGGACTGCCTGCGAGGAGAGAAGAGGAAATCCATCAAGAGGAGAAAGGTGGGCTAATTATCTAACAATAGGTGGCGTGGGCAGCAGGACACAACTGGTAGAGCCACTGCTTCACAATGCCAGAGACCCGGGTTCGATCCTGACCTCGGGTGCTGTCTGTGTGGAATTTGAACGTTCACCCTCTGACCGCCTCTGCTTCCCCCATGTGCCTCCCGCATCACGAAGACTCAAGGGCTTGTGGGTTAATTTGCCTCTGTAAGGTACCGCTAGTGTGCAGGGGGTGAACGAGACAGTGGGATAACACAGAACTAGTTTGAACGGGTGATCAATGTTCAGAGGCACACAAAATGCTGAAGTAACTCAGCGGCAGAGGGAGGATCTCTGGGTAGAAGGAATGAGTGACGGTTTGGGTCGAGACGCTTCTTCAGACTGGCCAGCGTGGGATCTGTTTCCATGCTGTATCTTTTAATCGATCAATCAGTTGAAGGCACACATGGGGTGAGGAAACTCTGGATCCTCAGGGATATCATTAGTGCCAGAAAATTGTTGCTGTTAGATTTTGTGCATAGACAGCGATATCTCAATTGCCACTAAAGATAACGACATCTGCTCAAACAAGAGAACCTGGAATATGTGCAATTTCTTGAAGCCATTTCTGCGGGGGAAAAGATATCATCCAGTCACCAAATTTAGTTTGCATTGACTTCTGTAATGTATTGGAAATGAATCAGTCCCAAAATACTTCACAAGGGTTCGCTGCTTCTGATTGCATCTTCAGGATAGCAACTCATCAACATAGTTATTGCAAAATGCTGGAGTAACTCAGCAGGTCAGGCAGCACCTTGGAGAGAATGAATGGGTGATGTTTCGGGGTCGAGACCCTTCTTCAGACCTCAGTCTCCAGAGAAGGAGAGAAGGGTCTCGACCCGAAATGTCACCCATTCCCTCTCTCCAAGATGCTGCCTGACCTGCTGAGTTATTCCAGCCTTTTATGAAACCTTCGATTTGTACCAGCATCTGCAGTTATTTTCCTACACAACATAGTTATTGCTGTGATTTTATAATATTTATAATTGTGGTGTATGAGAACGATTTAATATGAAATGACTTGTGCGATTGTATACATACGCAGAGAGACTCAAGATGGCGATAACATGACCAAGGCACGTTTAAATACTTGTGTGTTCCGAGTTTTATTCATAGTCCGATTACAGCACAAAGACATAACAATTTGGCGACGAGGATGTATTCCTCTAACAGGAACAGATTGCGGTCACTTTGAAGTTTTCGCACGATCAAACATGAAGTTAATGACGCGGTATGTAATTGGAAAACATGGAACGCACGATCGCCAAGTGCACGTCAGCCCCTCGATGCAACCTACCGTACAAGCAGTGCTGTAGTCATGCAGCGCAGCTCATAGAGGAAGCTATAGCCAGCAGAACAGCAATCGTGTTCGCTTGACAGTAATAGATAAACCACCAGACGTAGGTGTCGTGCAGCCCAAGGCCCAAGTCCAGCTGCCGCCATTTTGTCACCAGCAACCACCACCGACGACAAGAAGCCGAGTATCCGAGAGCAGACCAGCGACGGTGATAACGTTTAAATAGTGTTGTTGTGAAACCGAGTATTAATAGTTGGCTAATCCAATCGTTGGGAATGGGCCCCAGTTAGAATCTGGTTATACATTTGAGGAATGGACTGAAGTCTTAGAGGCTTGGTTCACTTCAAACGATATCACGTCAGAAGAGAAGAAAAGAGCATTGTTCCTTACAGGTTTAGGAAGCAAGGGTTACCACACCCTACGGGCATTGCTGCAGCCAGCTAACCCCGCAAGTAAAACGTATCAGGAATGTAAGGATGCTTTAATTGCTCATTTCTCGCCAAAACCAACAGATATAGTGCAAAGGTATCGATTCGATACCTGCACACAAGCAAATGAAACAATCCCTCAGTTCCTAGCAAAGCTTCGACAGTTAAGTGATGGGTGTAATTTCAAGGAACTGGAGAATATGCTGAGAGACAGATTGGCGGTAAGGTGTGCAGATGTGAACATCCAGCGGAAACTGTTGGGTACACAAAAATGATCCTTTGAGAAGGCAGTCAATATTGCGACAGCGATGGAGGTTGCCAAACAAGATGTAGAGCAGATCCAGAAGATCGGAAGGCCTCAAGAGGATACTACCTCCGTCAATCAGCTTCAAAGGAAGGCGTCCGAACAGCAGAAGACAAGGAGTCAACAAAGGACAACCAAAGACAAGGGTCACTACTCTAAGGAATGCTGGAGATGTGGTGGCAGCCACGAGCCAGCGAGGTGCAAATTTTGAGATGGCAGGTGCTTCAGGTGCTCTGGAATGGGCCACACTAAGAGTCAGTGTGAGGCTGTTAGAGCCGACCAGTGGAGGAGAGGACAATCTCAGAAAAAAGCAAACCACTTGGAGGAGGCAGCTTCGAATTCATCATCAGAGGAAACAATGAGCCACTTGGACGATGAATAGATCGACAAGTTGACGAACTCTGAACCGTATACAACCACTTTGATAGTGAACGGCAAGGAGGTACAACTGGAAGTTGACACTGGAAGTCCTTGGACTATCGAACCAGAAGAAGTCTTCAGCAAACTCGGTTAAGACCCTAGACTAGATCCCAGTAGCATCAAGCTGAAATCCTACACTGGAGAGAAGGTTGACATCTATGGACAAGCAGCGGTCGGTACAGGTACAGCTCGAACCTCACCGTTCCGAAACCAGATGGGAGAATGAGAGTCTGCGGCAACTACAAGCTCACAGCAAATAAGGTGTTGAAAGTCGAACAGTATCCCCTTCCAACTTTGGAGGATCTACTGCAGGAACTAGAAGGAGGAGATAAGTTCTCTAAACTAGACTTCTCCCAAGCCTATCATCAGATAGAGTTAGACCCTGAAGCTTGAATGTTCACCACGATTAACACACATAAAGGTCTCTTTGAGTATACCAGACTGCCCTTTGGGATATCCAGTGCACCAGCCATGTTCCAGAGAACAATGGAAAGTCTGCTAGCCGATATTCCTATGTGCAATCCCATATTCATCAGCGGAAAGACTGACGAAGAGCACCTCAGGAACCTGGAAGTGGTCCTGTCAAGACTAGAGACCAATGGGTTACGTCTGAAGAAGGAGAAGTGTGCACTGATGCAAGAGTCAGTCGACTATCTCGGACATCGACTGAACAAGAATGGTCTTCGCCCTCTTCAAGACAAAGTTGCCGCGGTGCGGGAAGCAACGCGGCCTGTGAACCAAAGCCAACTCCAGGTATACCTCGGCTTACTGGGGTATCACAGGAGGTTTATACCCAACCTGTCACAGGAGATTGCACCATTGACTCAGATGCTGAAGGCAGAGTACAGATCAGCAGATTCAAAGGGTGGGAGGAGAAGCAGCAAGCCTGATCCCAAGTTCAAATGGGGAAAGGAACAAGAGCAGGCATTCCAGAGAACCAAGCGTCTTCTTCAGAGTGACAGTGTGCTGACTCATTACGATCCAGCCAAACCCATCCTGCTCCAAACGGATGCAAGCCCCTATGGCTTAGGTGCTGTGATAAGCCATGTTGAATCAGGTGGACAAGAATGCCCGATAGCCTTCGCTTCACGCACTCTCAAGCCCAGCGAAGTGAACTGCGCACAATAGGAAAAGGAGGGTTTATCCATAATCTTCGGACTGAAGAAGTTCTGCGAGCAGTTACATGGAAGGTCTTTCACCATTGTGACTGATCATAACCCTCTGGTGGGACTCTTTGGAGACCACAAGCCAGCCAGCCCAATGGCCTCTGCTCGCGTAGCAAGATGGCATATGATCCTGTCTGCCTACAGTTACCAGATAGTCCATCGAGAAGGCAAGCAACACCAGAACGCAGATGCGTTGTCGCGCTGGCCGATCCACGAAGAGGACTCTTCATGGAATCATCCGGAGCTCGCCGAGCTTGATGACGCACCAGTGACACGCATCAACATGCTCATCGATCTGGACACAGGAAGTGAACATGACCAAGGCACGTTTAAATACTTGTGTGTTCCGAGTTTTATTCATTGTCCGATTACAGCACAAAGACATAACAATAATATAGGCTGTGTCTTGCATGGTGGGGTGTCTCTTTTTAGAGCTGCATGCAGTGCTATAATGTGAAAGCTGCGAACTTGCTTGCACATCAGTTGGCACGGTTGAGAGAGCATTACACAGGGTAGCAGGGTTCCAAAGGGTGGCACGGTGGCACTGCTGGTAGAGCTGCTGCTTCACAGTGTCAGACCTGATCTTGATCTTGGGTGCTCTCTCTGTGAAGTTTGCATGTTCTCCCCATTACCACCTGACCCTCTGAGTCCTTCGGTTTCATCCCACATACCACAGTGGTGTAGGTCTGAAGGGTCATTGGCCTCTGTGGAACAGAAATCCCCCCTAATGAGTAGGGAGTGGATGAGAAAGTGGGATAACACAAAACCAGTGACCGGGTGATCGATGGTCGACGTGGGCCAAGGGGCCTGTTTGCATGCTGTGTCTCTAACCTAAACTAACCTCATCTACACTGTCCTATGACTACCCCAATTATTATTTTTTGCTTTTTATTTAAGTTCACAAACAATAGATGAGAGACAAACTGGTTCATTCCTTCTTTGCAAGTACTGGGTTATAGTCTTGGAGTCCTAGAGTCATACAGCGTGGAAATGGGCCCTTCGGCCCAACTTGCCCATGTCGACCAAAATGCTCCATCTACACTAGTCGCACCTGCCCACATTTGGCACATATCCTTCTAAACATTTCCTAACCATGTGCCTGTCCAAATGTCTTTTAATTGAAAGCTGAACTGGGTTAAGCTGAATTCAATCTTGCAAGTGGGGGTGGGTGGGGGGCAGAGGTCTCATCTCCATTCACCATCTCCACAGAAGAGGCATCCTCATGGTTTAAATGCAGAGAAATCAACGAGAAGGTAAACTTCACGAGCAGATGATGACTGGAGGTGGCATATTTGTGCCACCCACTTGCTGCATGCCAGAATACATTCAGCCAAGCTGGCCCTGTATGGGAAAGGAGTCATGTTCAAGCCGTGTATGGAACTGCTGAGCTGCAATGCTGAGGACTATATTCTATATTAGAGGCGGCACGGTGGCGCAGCGGTAGAGTTGCTGCCTTACAGCGAATGCAGCGCCGGAGACTCAGGTTCGATCCTGACTACAGGCGCCGTCTGTACGGAGTTTGTACGTTCTCCCCGTGACCTGCGTGGGTTTTCTCCGAGATCTTCGGTTTCCTCCCACACTCCAAAGACGTACAGGCTTGTAGGTTAATTGACTGGGTAAATGTAAAAATTGTCCCTAGTGTGTGTAGGATGGTGTTAATGTGCAGGGATCGCTGGGCAGCATGGACTCGGTGGGCTGAAGGGCCTGTTTCCGCGCTGTATCTCTAAATCTAAATCTAAATTTTGCAGTCTGCATATTTCACTTCACTCTACCTATTGTACTTCCTTTTGACTTGGTTGTATTCATCTGGAGAATTACCTGATAGCATTGGAGAGCATGTAAGCTAAATGTTTACACTGTACCTCACTGTACGCCTGTGACAATAATAAACCTCAACTCATGTCCTTTCCCAAATAATTTTACACAAACACATCTTTTCTTTGGGGAAAAGGACACAGAGTGCTGTAATAATTTAGCGGGTCTGGCAGCATCTCTGGAGAACATGGATAGGTGACATTTTGGGTCAGGATCCTTCTTCAGACTGATTGTAGATAGGGGGTGAAGGAAAGCCGGGAGAGGGGAGAGGCAGGACAAAGCGTGGCAGGTAGTAGGTGGACACTGGCGGGGGAGGTTTATGACAGGCGGATAGGTGGAGCAAAAACCATAGAGGGAGAGGGAGAGGGAGAGGGAGGGGGAGGGGGAGGGAGAGGGAGAGGGAGGGGGAGAGGGAGAGGGAGAGGGAGAGGGAGAGGGAGAGGGAGAGGGAGAGGGAGAGGGAGAGGGAGAGGGAGAGGGAGAGGGAGAGGGAGAGGGAGAGGGAGAGGGAGAGGGAGAGGGAGAGGGAGAGGGAGAGGGAGAGGGAGAGGGAGAGGGAGAGGGAGAGGGAGAGGGAGAGGGAGAGGGAGAGGGAGAGGGAGAGGGAGAGGGAGAGGGAGAGGGAGAGGGAGAGGGAGAGGGAGAGGGAGAGGGAGAGGGAGAGGGAGAGGGAGAGGGAGAGGGAGAGGGAGAGGGAGAGGGAGAGGGAGAGGGAGAGGGAGAGGGAGAGGGAGAGGGAGAGGGAGAGGGAGAGGGAGAGGGAGAGGGAGAGGGAGAGGGATGTTTACAGCATTCAGTGAGCAGAGGAGGATGTCTCTTCTTTGTGGACCAAATCGCTGTTAATGTTTAAGCAGCCTTTCGGCAGACAGAGAGAGCTGATGTTCTGCTTCAAAGAGTAACACTTCCTTGACAATTTGCTAAACGTTCTCAAGTGTTGGATTGTGCTGCATACCTGTCATCCACTAAAAAGATGAAAACTGTGCAAAAGGTTATTTTACAAATGGTCAATTTAATTTCTATACTCAACAAAGAGAATACTCAAAAAAATGTCAAACAGTATTAACAGAACAAGTGTTTAGTTCCAGCTCCCTGTATCTTGAAATGCCAAACTAGTGAGGACATTTTTCTTTTTAATCTGCGCCCAAATTTGATAGCTTCTTCTCATTCATTTCTTTCCTTATATATTCTCAATTTGAATAATTCACTAGTACTATATTGTCACATGTACAATGACATTCCTCGTTTAGTCTACAAACCAGTAAAATCATACTATACATAAGCACAATCGTTCACATGTGCAAGAGGGTAAGGGCTGCAATGTAAAAATAGTAGATTTCTCATGAGGCCGATACACAAAAAGTCGCCCAAGAAGGGTCTCAGCCCGAAACATTACCTCTCCAGAGATGCTACCCGACTTGTTGAGTTAATCCAGCACTTTGTGTTCATCTGTGTAAACCAGCATCTGCAGTTCATTGTTTCTACACAAAGAGTTACAATAGACAATAGACAATAGACAATAGGTGCAGGAGTAGGCCATTCAGCCCTTCGAGCCAGCACCGCCATTCAATGCGATCATGGCTGATCACTCTCAATCAGAACCCCGTTCCTGCCTTCTCCCCATACCCCCTCGCTCCGCTATCCTTAAGAGCTCTATCCAGCTCTCTCTTGAAAGCATCCAACGAACTGGCCTCCACTGCCTTCTGAGGCAGAGAATTCCACACCTTCACCACTCTCTGACTGAAAAAGTTCTTCCTCATCTCCGTTCTAAATGGCCTACCCCTTATTCTTAAACTGTGGCCCCTTGTTCTGGACTCCCCCAACATTGGGAACATGTTTCCTGCCTCTAATGTGTCCAATCCCCTAATTATCTTATATGTTTCAATAAGATCCCCCCTCATCCTTCTAAATTCCAGTGTATACAAGCCCAATCGCTCCAGCCTTTCAACATACGACAGTCCCGCCATTCCGGGAATCAACCTAGTGAACCTACGCTGCACGCCCTCAATAGCAAGAATATCCTTCCTCAAATTTGGAGACCAAAACTGCACACAGTACTCCAGGTGCGTTCGTTTCCAGCACCATCTTGTCCCTTTCAAATCCCTAAAAATATCAAAGTCTTATCTTGGCTTTGAAGGTCCGTTGTCTTGCCTCCCACTAGAGTGCAGATCTACATGCATCAATTTCTCTCCATGGATCTCGGTTAAACATAGAAACATAGAAAATTGGTGCAGGAGTAGGCCATTTGGCCCCACAAGCCAGCGCCACTATTCAATATGATCATGGCTGATCATCCAACATCAGTACCCCGTTCCTGTTTTCTCCCCATAACCTTTCATTCCGTCAGCCCTAAGAGCTATATCTAGCCCTCTCTTGAACACAACCAGTGAATTGGCCTCCACTGCCTTCTGTTACAGAGAATTCCACAGATTCATATCTCTCTGGGTGAAAAAGATTTTCCTCGTCTCAGTCCGAAATGGCCTACCCCTTATTCCTAAACTGTGACCCCTGGTTCTGGGCTCCCCCAACATCGGGAACATTTTTCCTGCATCTAGCCTGTCCAATCCCTTAAGAATTTTATATGTTTCTATAAGATCCCCTTCTACATATCCTTCTACATTCCAGTGAATACAAGCCCAGTCGATCCATTCTTTCATTATATGTCACTCCCACCATCCCGGGAATTAACCTGGTGAACCAATGCTACACTCCATCAATAGCAAGAATGTCCTTACTCAAATTAGGAGACCAAAACTGCTAACAATGCTCCAGGTGTGGTCTCACCAGGGCCCTGTACAACTGGAGTAGGACCTCCTTGCTCCTTTACTCAAATCCTCTCACTCTGAAGGCCAACATCCCATTTGCTTTCTTTACTGCCTGCTGTACCTGGACAAGGACACCCAGGTCTCGTTGTACCTCCCCTTTTCCTAATCTGACACCATTCAGATAATAATCTGCCTTCTTGTTCTTGCCACCAAAGTGATAACCTCACATTTATCCACATTATACTGCATCTGCCCACACTCACCCAACCTATCCAAGTCACCCTGCAGCCTCATAGCATCCTCCTCACAGCTCACACTGCCACCCAGTTTGTGTCATCTGCAAACTTGGAGATGTCACATTTAAAAGATTCATCAAGTTTGGAGCAGGATCATGGAAACGTACATCCTAAATAGTGCTCCCAACATACAAGAACCCAGAACATTTTACAGAGCTGGGGGCAGTGACCACTCACTGGGCGTTGGTGATAAGAGAAGAAAGCAGATGCATTTAGAGGATGATTGCTTCAAGCCCGTTGACATATTAATTGGCTGTGTTAATATTCTATTGAAGAACTTTGGTAACTCATTTGGGTTTAATACACACAATAAGATGGAACTGAGACCCAAGGATGTGCAGATGCTGGTGTACAACAAAAAGACACAAAGTGCTGGAGTAACTCAGCGGGTCAGGGCAGCATCTCTGGAGAACATGGATAGGTGCTGTATTGGGTGGGGAACCCTTGGAAGATGAAACTGTCTGCTACCCATGAAAGACTGTGCATTCATCCTATCTATTCCCCTCATCTATATATTAAAAGTCTTGTTTGTTTGTTTGTTTGTTCCTGAACTACAGCCAAAAAGGTACATGATATCGCAACAATTTTAGGCCCACCTTACTCACTGTCATCCCTTTGGTGCTAATGGAAGAGGTTTCATTGAAATTGGTGTTATATTTTTTAAGTTATTCACATTTTTAAGTTTAAATCTGTCTCCTAGGGAGGGAGGGGGGAGGGAGGGAGGGAGGGGGAGGAGGGAAGATATGGGGTTAGGGGGGATGGTGGGGGAGGGCAAGGGGGGGAGGGAAGTGGGGAGGGGGAGGGGAGGGGGAAGGGGAAGGAGAGCGGGGGAGGGGGAGGGGAGGGGAGGGGAGGGGGAGGGGAGGAGGGAAGGGGAGGGGAGGGGAGGGGGATGGGAGGGGGTGGGAGGAGGGAGGGAGAGAGGGAGGGAGGGGGAGGGGAGGGGGGGAATGGGGGGGAGAGGGGGGGAGGGAGTGGGGGGAGGGGGAGGGGAGGGGAGGGGAGGAGGGAGGGGAATGGAGGGAGGGAGGGGGGAGGGGAGGGGTGGAATGGGGGGATGTGGGAAGGGGAGAGGGGGGATGGGAGAGGGGGGAGGGGAGGAGGGAGGGGTGGGGGGGAGGTGGAGGGGGGGAGAGGGGAGGGCGGAGAGGAGAGGGTGCTGCACCAATGCAGGAAAGGTTTGTGCCCAACGGGTCCACTTGGTCGAGTAATGTTAGACTCCTCTGTAACATCATCCTTCAGCTTCCTGTACTCCAAGCAACAAAGTTCTAGCCTGCCCAACCTCTCCCTATAGCTCAGACCCTCGAGTCCTGGTTCAATCCTCGTCAATCTCCTCTGCATCCTTTCCAGCTTAAAGGCATCTTTTTACAGCTTAATGCATTTTATTTTAGATTACCAGCATCTGCATTATTTTTTCATTCCATCTCTTAATAAACTGTTTTCCAATGGACTCTGACTAAAACAATAGAAATGTTTCTCTTGTACATGCACCAGTCTCCATAAAGAATCAAGTACCCATGCATTAGTCCCCATAAAAATCAATACTCCATGGACACTATCACAAAAACAGTGCTTTCGAGTGACACATTTGTCGTGCCATCCATTTAGGCAGCTTGAAGTTCTTTGAAATTGAATTTTCTTTTCAGTATTTGCAAGTCAGCTGCTTGCACAGAGCATTTATTAGTAGTAATATACCATGGATCATCCACAGATTTGTTGTGTCTGATAATATCTTGTTCTTGTTGGTTCTATTCGATCTACAGATCTTGTCGGCTATTTACTGTGGGCACACCATATTAAATTTTGAAGCTGTATCTATTTACACCAGACCTACTCATTCAATAAACGTCAACAGTGCTTTCAGTAAACAACTATATGTTGCAAATGGGTTCACGTGGGAATGCATTACATAACCACCTCATGCAGCTTACCAGGAAATTAAAGTTGATCTTCTTATCATAGCACATATTTGAATCTAATAATTATTCCTTCCATTTTACCTAAAAGTCTTTACAACTAAGATTAGGTGGTCAGCTTACCCCAAGATGTGTAGCAATGGGAGAACACATACATTTTAGCATCAGTTAAAACCAGGGAAACCATACAAATATAGAAGTGTAGAAAGGATTTGCAGATGCTGCTATATACCGCTGACAGACACAAAGTGCTGGAGTAACTCAGTAGGTCAGGCAGCATCTCTGGAGAGAAAGGATGGGTAACGTTTCGGGTCGGGACCCTTCTTCAGACTGAAGAAGTCTTCAGGGTCCGAAGAAGGGTCCCGACCCGATACATCACCCATACTAATATATTTTTATATTAAAGAATGTGCCTCCTCAATTGCACCAGTGTTAACTAAGATTTTTCAGAAATCATTTAATTCTGGTTGCTTACCGAATGCCTGGTGCCATGCTAACGTAACACCGCTTTACAAGAAAGGCGATGGAAGTAACTCCAGAAACTATGGACCAGTTTCATTGGCATCAATTCCATGCAAGATTTTGGAACATATCCTGCATCACCATATCATGAATTATTTTGACCAATATCACATCTTAGTCACCGTGCAAGGAACGCTCCTGTGAAACTCAACTATCTGCTCTTGTTGACGACCTTGCAAAGATTTTGGATGATAAAGGCCAGGCGGATCTGATTCTCATGGACTTCGGAAAGGCGTTCGATTCCGTGCCCCACCGATTCGTCTATTGACGAAACTTCGCCACATGGGAATTAGACACAACGCATTGAAGTGGATTGAGTCTTTCCTTACAAACCGTCACCAACAGGTTGTGTTGGAGGGTGTTTCTTCCAACAGAGCTAAAATCTCATCTGGGGTTCCCCAGGGTACAGTCCTGGGACCCCTACTATTTTTGGCATATGTCAATGATCTGCCTTGGAAGGTCTGATTGTATCCTCTATAATAGAATACGATCCATGGAGGATTTGGAGAGACTCCAACAAGACCTTGATGCCTTTAGTCAAATGGCAGGTGTTTTTCAATTCTTCTAAGTGCTTCAGTATGAGAGTCACCCACAGGAGGAATCCAGTTACCAAGAAGTGCAAGATGTGGTGCTCCACCCTGGAAGGGAAGAGGTGAAATATCTGGGAGTGGAACTTAGCGGTGATTTGAAATGGTCTACTCACATCAACCAAACACCCATCAAGGCTAACAGAATACAGAAATATTTACTATTGTAACAACAGAACCAAATCTGTAGCCTACAAGACTCTGATAAGACCCAAACTTGAGTATTGCTCCGAAGTCCACAACACAAAACCGATGGGGACAAGTTAGAAATAATTCAGGCTAGAGCTGCAAGGTTCACCATTGGTGAATACAGTAGGGAGTCCAGTATCACTAAAATCCTTGCTGATCGAGAGTGGGAAACTCAACAAGACCCTAGGACCAAATTACGCCTGACGACCATCTATAAAGAAACGCAGGGGTTTATTCCAAGCGACATCAAGAGTCATCGTCAATCTGCAAATGCATCCAGACAACTAAAGACCAGGCAATCGGGGGTTTTCAAATACAACATCATCCCAAGAAGTAAAGACGGTTATAGGTATTCACTGTACCCAAAGACAATTCGTCAATGGAATCATCTCCACCATGACATTCGCACTGCATCCAACGTTAAGACCTTCAAGACCAAGTTAGAAACAATCGATATTAAGATGTTGACCTTTAAGGCCCACTTTAATATTTAATTGTGACTTGGTTCATGACCCTCCTAACGTCTGTGACAACCTGTGGTGGTGATTATACGTCAAGATACAGATACGGATACAGATGTCTATTTAATTCCCCCTGACTCATTGCAATGCTTTGCTGATACAGCTGAACCATGCTGAATATTTACAGCAAAATATTAATAATTTGTAATTGCATGGCATTACAACTGGCACATAATGAATGCTCTTTGTTCTGTTCAATGATGCAAGAATATGGAATGAACAAAAAGCCTTTATTTCTGTGTAATAAGATGAAGACAAAGTGTTAGCTGAGAATAGTTCCCAGGCTTTCATCTTGGTGGATAATTCAGCCCCACTCCAGCGAGATCAATGAGCCGTAGATGAGCAATTACTCAGCAAAACAGTGAATGGGGATACTTTGAAGATGAAACTTCAGTTCTTAAAGATGCAACCTTCAATTACGGCAGGAGGATTTTATGTGCCTCTTGTCCTTTCCTGTCATTTTTTTACTGTAAGAGTTTTGCGGTAATTTGTCAAATAAATTAATGACGTTTTTTCTATGGATTCATGAATCAGAACTTTGCCAGAAACTGAAATGGGTCTGTTGTGCGATTTAATTTCAATGAAAAATAACTTTCTGTCCAATGACATACAATCCCCGTGATTACAAATAGATGCTTCTGGAGGTTCCATCCTTGCATGTGTGGCTTATGGCATCTGTAAGCTGAACATGAAGGACAAAGTTTTTTGCTGTGCTTGTACCAACGTCACTTGAAGGTGACCTGCCTGAGCTGATCCTGGATCTTACGCTGGCAATTTACTTCAGGGAGTTTCCCTTTAAGTAAATTTCACCCACAGAGTTGTGAATCTGTGGAATTCTCTGCTACAGAAGGCAGTGGAGGCCAGTTCACTGGATGTTTTCAAGGGAGAGTTAGATATAGCTCTTAGGGCTAACGGAATCAAGGGATGTGGAGAAAAAGCAGGAACAGGATACTGATTTTGGATGATCAGCCATGATCATATTGAATGGCGGCGCTTGCTTGGGGTCCCACTCACAATCCTTGCCAGACAGTACCCTCAACCAAATTAATGACTTCCACGGCCTTCTAATAAAGAATCTGACCAAGAAGGGCCTCGACCAGACAAGTCATTCATTCCTTCTCTCCAGAGATGCTGCCTGTCCCGCTGAGTAACTCCAGCATTATGTGTCTGTCTTCGGTGTAAACCAGCATCTGCAGTTCCTTCCTACACATTGATCTACTAATCCGTCTTCACTCCTGTCCATCAATGTCCACTGCCTTCCACTGAAGTCACTGGCCACCATCCAAACTCCTCCACCACCTTCTGTGCTAATTGCTAGCCTTCTGATACTTGACTCCTTACCTCTGTCCCCATACTCCTGAACCTATGTCCGTTGCAACCATCCCATCTTTTCCTAATGACCTGGACCCCAACCATGGACTTGCCTTGTGTGCACTTCACAAGAAGAAAGGTTGTTTCCTTGCACAAGGCCAGTCCAGTAGAATAAAATGCATTGAGCCTTGTATGACTTCCCCACACGGAGGGAAAGTCACTTGGTTTGTAACTGCACTTCTTTGTCTATCCAATGGTTCAATGCTTGCATGGTTCTTGATGCTAAGAACAGTGAAATTCTTTTATGGCAAACAGCTTAATTTGTTCCTGTTTTTAATGTGCAATGATGGCAACAGTGAGGCATGAAGAGTATTGCAGGATTTATTCAATGACCAGTATTTTCTGTCCTGGTCTTCATTCGAGTTAC
Source organism: Rhinoraja longicauda (assembly GCF_053455715.1). Taxonomy (NCBI): domain Eukaryota; kingdom Metazoa; phylum Chordata; class Chondrichthyes; order Rajiformes; family Arhynchobatidae; genus Rhinoraja; species Rhinoraja longicauda. The sequence goes on from NC_135981.1 coordinate 22,826,559, forward strand.
TTAAAGTCATAGAATCATACAGTGTGCGAACAGGCCCTTCGGCCCAACTTGCCCATGCTGACCAAGACACTGCAGCTACATTAGTCCCTCCTGCCCTGTATCTGTACTTGTCCAAATGTCTAAAATTCCAGTGACTTTAATGATTTCTGAAGAGTGGTAATTCTGTCAGACTTTTCTTTTGGTGTGCTGGTGGATGAAGGTTGTTTTGAACTCTGAATAAAGAACAGCATTGACATTTTGTGTGGTGTTTTCATTCATTTTATGCAAGAACAAAGCAAGACAATAAATTGCCTTTCTGTTGCTGTCAAATGTTATCACCTTTACATTTCCACCAAAGCATCTTTGACTTTTATGCCTTTTACTTTGAACAATGTTATCAAACTGACAGTACTTGCTGTGAAAATAAATTAAAAAAACCTGTAGGTGCTGGAAATCTGAAACAAAACATAAAATCCCATCGAGATTCAGCAGACCAGGCAGCATCAATGGAGACAAAAACAAAGCTGTTATTTCAGAGGCCCAAAGGGATATAAAAGTTGTGAAATGCAGGCAGCACGGCAGACAATGCCTTGAAGATTGGACTGTGAGAAAAACAAACTCAATATGAATTTTGTATTTATTTTTATAAAATTGTGTTTATAAATGAAATTTTCCAGCTAATTGGAGTGCAGTGTTTGGTGGTAGAAAGTGTGAGAGCACAGGTCATTAAGCCTCCACATCAGCACTGTTAATGAGTACTAGACCAAGTGGACCCGTTGGGCCCAAAACTCTCCTGCATTGGTGCAGCACCCTCTCCTCCCCCTCCCTCTTCCCCCTCCTCCTCCCTCCCCTCCACTCTCCCTTCCTCCTCCCCTCCCCTCCCCCTCCCCTCCCCCTCCCCCTCCATCCACCCCCTCCCCTTTCCCCTCCCCTTCCCCTCCCCCATTCCATCCCCCTCAACCCCCCTTATCCTCCTTCCTCCCTCCTCCCTCCCTCCCTAGGACATAGATTTAAACATTAAAATGTGAATAACTTAAAAAATATAACACCGATTTCAATGAAACTTCTTCCATTAGCACCAAAGGGACAACGGTGAGTAAGGTGGGCCAAAATTGTCCCACTATCGTGCACCGTTTTGGCTGTAGTTCAGGAACAAACAAATAAACAAACAAACAAACAAACAAGAGTTTCACCTCCCCCCTCAACTCTGCCTTAACCAACCTGATCTCCCGGTGGCTGAGCACTTCAACTCCCCCTCCCACTCCCAGTCTGACCTTTCTGTCATGGGCCTCCTCCAGTGCCATAGTGAGGCCCACTGGAAATTGGAGGAACAGCACCTCATATTTCGCTTGGGCAGCTTGCAGCCCAGCGGTATGAACATTGACTTCTCCAACCTTAGATAGTTCCTCTGTCCCTCTCTTCCCTTCCCCCTTCCCAGTTCTCCCTCTATCTTCCTGTCTCCACCTATATCCTTCCTTTGTCCCGCCCCCCTGACATCAGTCTGAAGAAGGGTCTCGACCCGAAACGTTACCCATGCCTTCTCTCCTGAGATGCTGCCTGCCCTGCTGAGTTACTCCAGCATTTTGTGAAATAAATACCTTCGATTTGTACCAGCATCTGCAGTTATTTTCTTACACTGTAATTTTTTTCATTTGTTCATTTGTAGAAAATTGGATCAAACAGGCGTGTAGTTAACTTACAATTTCCAACATGTGTTCTTTGAATCACTGCATTAACCTATTCTTTTAATGGATTATGATAGTATTTATCATCCGGAAATATTGGGTAGTCTGTTCTAATGGCGATGAATGTGACAGGTTAAGAAGATTAAAAAATGTAAAGGAAAAGTTGGTAAAGATGTAAGAAATGTATAACTGTATATCAGTCATAATGAAAGAATAAAACGCAGAATGGTTTTAATGGAGGTCGGTTTGGTATACATAATGGGAGACCTATTATCAGTCATTGCTCCTAAAATACTTAGCTGCCCATTTCTTTCTCACACGACTTCAAGGTTCATCTCACTTTAATGATGCAATGTGTGTGCTTAGAATTTAGATTGTGTGGCAGAGATTATTTCAGTGTTATGCAATTGAAAAACACTTAACACAGAATGAAATATATTGAAGGGTTGCCAGGAAATTTGGCTGTGTTTCTCTACAGCGCAATGACCCAATGGTGAAGCAAGAGAAACTGGTGCCTCACTGCTCCAACGTGTTCAATCCTGCCCTCCAGGACATAGAAACATTGAAACATTGAAAATAGGTGCAGGAGGAGGCCATTTGGCCCTTTGAGCCAGCACCGCCATTCATTGTGATCATGGCTGATCATCCACAATCAGTAACCTGTGCCTGCCTTCTCCCCATATCCTTTGATTCCGCTAGCCCCTAGAGCTCTAACTCTCTTTTAAATTCATCCAGTGAATTGGCCTTCACTGCCTTCTGTGGCAGAGAATTCCACAAATTCACAACTCTCTGGGTGAAAACATTTCTTCTCACCTCAGTTTTAAACGGCCTCCCCTTTATTCTTAGACCATGGCCCCTGGTTCTGGAAAGTGTGTATGGAGTCTGAAAATTGTGTATGGAGTTTGCATGTTATTTTAGTGACCACATGGGCTTCCTCTGTGTGCTTTAGTTTCCTCCCATATGACAACCATAAGACCACAAGACGTTGGAGCAGATTTAGGCCATTCGGTCCATCAAGTCTGCTCCGCCATTCCATCATTGCTGATCTATTTTCATGCTCAACCCCATTCTACTGCCTTTTTCCCATAACCTTTGACACCTTTACCAATCAAGAAACTATCGATCTCCACTTTAAAAATGCTCTCTGACTTGGCCTCCATCACTGTCTATGGCAATGAATTCCACAGATTCACCACCCTCTGACAAAATAAATTCCTCCTCGTAACCTTTCAAAAGGTATGTCCATTTATTCTGAGTCTGTGCCCTCTGTCCCTAGACTCCCCCACTACCAGAAACATTCTCTCCACATCCACACTATCTAGGCCTTTTGTTATTTGATAATAATATGATCACATTATTTTGAATACAAACACACATTTAATGCCGTACAATGATTTGCACAGGACCCTGAGAGCCAGCGGTTATCACAGTGTGGGTCTGGTATGGGAGGGAGATCGTCTATCTTACCTGCAATTGCATCATTTGGAAAATTATATCACTCACAGATATATTTTCTATGTTTTCGTTCTGAGAAAAAATATCATTAAATGGATATTTGGCCAAGTAATTTTATGTGGTATTATTTTTCACTATTTGCTGCCTCTATTTTACTTCAAATGTAAATGCAAAAGGAATATTTCCAACTGGATGTCAGAATAATATGACAAGATTCAGCTTGCCTTTATAATTTGGTTGAATTATGATGCCATTAATGAGGTTGTGAGCCTCCGTGAAAATTCATTCTGCAATTTCTCTGTTGCAAGTGAATAATACAATCAAAACAGCTGAAATAAAGTTCATCACTGCAATGACTTAGTGTGCTTCTAATCAGAGCGTTTCTTCCTCGGTAAAGGATTAAGGCTCCTTACATGACTTCATGGAAAAGAGTGACCCTTTAAGGCTGTGTGACTGAATAGGTTTTCAATACAGTTCATTCACTGTAGTCAGGTCCACACAGCATGCTGCAAACTCTGCATTCTTTTATTCATGAATCAAAATGTGTTTTATATTGCGCACAGACGTATGTTTACAAAGATTTAAAAAATACCTGGGGAGAAAAAAAAATCACAAAATATCTGAAAATTTGTTTCTATGGTAACTTTTCAAAAGTTGTCCATACAATTTTGAAAAAGAGCCTTAGTAAAGTTAGATAACCGTAAAACAAAACAAAACAAAAAAGATTTATTCAACATATCAAAACAGACTGCATTCAATGAAAAGTCTTCACTTCCTACCAAACTCTCACCTTGTCAAAGAAATGCATATCTTTAGTACATATCTTTAGTCTGAAGAAGGGTCTCGACCCGAAACGTCACCCATTCCTTCTCTCCTGAGATGCTGCCTGACCTGCTGAGTTACTCCAGCATTTTGTGAATAAATACCTTCAATTTAGTACAGGAAATAGCTTGTGAACCAGTGTGTAAATGTGCCTCAAAAGGACACCAATGCTGGAGTAACTCAGCAGGTCAAACAGCATCTCTGGAGAACATGGTGACGTTTCAGGTCATGACCGTTCTTCAGACTGAAGAAGAAATGGTGTCTGGAAATGTCACCTATCAAGCTCTCCACAGATGTTACTTGACCAGCTGAGTTACTCCACCACTTTGTGTCTTTTTGTATAAACTAACAACTGCAGTTCCTTGTTTCTGTAAATGTGCCTTGATGGTACTAGTAAAAGACATTCATCTGTGTAATACATTTTGTGAATAGTGCCCCTCATTCACACTGAAGGAGGCCCTTACTGAAGTGTTAAAATCCACTGCAGCATTAGTTAATGGAACCAGGCCCACGAGAAAGGTAAATGCAGTCATTTTTTTTACAGGTCAGAACTGAGCATAAGCTATTAGTTCAGAAAAGTGCATTGTTCAAATAAATGTCTTTCTGATAGGCCCACAAATTTCATCACTGCAATGATTTTGTGTGCAAGGTGATAGAATTTCATTGAAAACCAATCAAAACATGGGATTAAGTATAGACTGCACATTTGAGGAAGGTACTGATTTGTTCTTGGGTGCCTCTCCCTGTACAGCATGCTAGTATACAATGATGATTGAATACACCCAATATTGTCAAAAGGCATTCAATGCATGTTTGTACATCGTCCCTTAATTTTCATTGCACATATATATCCACCAGGTGGCGCCACAATGGCAGCCTCGCCTACAGTCCGTCTGTCCTTTTCGTCTTTTTTTTGTTATTTTTGGTGTGTTTAGAAAGTATGTGTTAATGTTCTCTGGTTTGTATTATGTGGGGGGTGGGCGGGGGGGGGGTGGGTCGGGGGAAACTTTTTTTCAATCTCTTACCTTGCCGGAGATGTGATTTTCTTCCGGATCGTATCTCCGGTCGCTCTGCGGTCTAACATCGTGGAGCTGTAGGCCTCGCTCGGGACTGACTTTGAGCTTCAACGCGGACTTACCATCGGAGCCGATTCCTTGCCTGGGATCGACGCTCCAACCGCAGCCTGCGGATTTTAACATCAAGGAGCTCGCAGTCTTGGGTTGAGACCTTGGGAAGCTACAAAAACAGCACGAGGTTCGATAGCTCCGACCTGGGGTTAGATCGCCTGGCGTGGGAGAGCTGAGATTCCCCCTCGATGCAGGAGCTTGATCGCCCCGACGAGGAAGGCCAGCCGCTGGCTACGGGAGTCAAGATTGTCCCCTCAACGGAAAGTTAGAGGCCCCCGACCGCTGGAGGACAAAGAAGGGAGAGATTGAACTATTTTTCGCCTTCCATCACAGTGAGGAATGTGGAGGAGTCACTGTGGTGGATGTTCATGTTAAAATGTATTTTGTGTGTTCTGTTGCTTTTTATTGGTATGACTGTACGGCAAATGAAATTCCTCGTATGTTGCAAAACATACTTGGCTAATAAAATATGATTATGATAATGATTATGATTATGACTTTAGCCACTAATGCAGAAGCAGATGTTCATAATGGATGTGAAGTTCCGATCACACCTTTCACAAAATGTATTGACAGATGAATGCCTTTTACCAGTACCATCAAGGCACATTTACAGAAACATGGAACTGCAGAGGTTGATTTAGCATGCAGGAAATAACATGTCAACATGCATTAGAACATAGAGCCTAGAACAGCACAGCACAGAAACAGTCATTTCAGTTCACAATGCCCATGCCGAACACGACACCAAATTAAACTAATCTCCGAAGATGGACACAAAATGCTGGAGGAACTCAGTGGGACAGGCAGCATCTCTGGATAGAATGAATGGGTGACATTTCGGGTTGAGACCCTTCGTCAGACTCTAATCTCCGCTGCCTGCATGTGATCCATATCCCTCCATATCCATGGACCTATCTAAACGCTTCTTAAATGTCCCTATAGTATCTGCATCCACTACCACACTTGGCAGACATCCACAAAACAACACAAAACAAGAATCAATAGTTACATTTGCATTTGCTTATACTGTTACATTTACAGTTACATTTGCTTATACTGTGTGCATCACCCACCAGTTTTGTTCAGTTTTTCTCCCAGCAATAATATGAAAATGAGACGTAGTGTGGCTGCAAGGTGAACGGAGTCCATGGGCTCGAGGAGACAGCCCCCGAACAGCCCCCCGAAGCCTGTTTCAACATTGAGTTTGATCAGAGTTGATCGGAACTGCAACTTCACTTAACCTGTCTTTGCTCTTTATCCTTCAATGTCTTAACCTGCCAGATATCGGTTGATCTCAATGTTTTAAATTTTCTGTTAGCTCAGCATTCACAGTTGCCTGGAAAGCTAAAGCCGAGATTGCTTGATTTCAAGATTTTCCCCATGAAATGAAACGATGGCTCGTGATTTCATTCCAGAGTGGCTTCAGTTTTAAAATTATGCCTTCTTCTAAATTTCCTACAAAGCAGATGTAGTGTTGCATAACATGAGGGTTGCAACTCACCCTGGCCACAAAATATTTGAAGCACTTCCCTCTGGAGGGTGACTCCGGACTGTCAAAGCAGCCACAGTCAGACGTAAAAACAGTTTTTTTTCCACGAGTAGTTCTACTCAATAACCAAAAAGTCTGGAGTCTCTTTTTTGCACTGGTTTATTTTCACCCACAGGTTTAGACCGTAATGTTGTATCCTGATTGTTTTGATGTGGTTATGCTTTATTCTTAATTGTTAACTGTATGTTTGTTGTCATTTGTGAGCGGAGCACCAATGTATTCCTTGTATATTCCTTGTATATGCACATACTTGGCCAATAAACGTATTAATTCATTCATTCATTCATTCATCCATTCATAACATGCTAGTTACAAAGGCAGGGCTAATAACATAGGACAATAGAGCACAGCCATGTGTTCTTTGGCCCACAATGCCCATGCCGATGTGATGCCAGGTTAATCTAGTCTCTTTTGCACGCGCCTGATCCATATCCTTCTATTCCTTGCATAACTATCCAAAAGTCTGTTGAGTCCACCTATTGTATCTGCCTCTACCACCCCCCTTGCCAGTGTGTTCCAGACACTTACCACTCACTGTGTAAAGAACTTGCCTCACAACTCTCCTTTGAACTTTGCCCTTCTCACCTTAAAAGGCATGTCCCCTAGTCTTTGACATTTCTACCCCTGGAGAAGAGTTCTGTCTGTTTATCCTGTCTATTCCTTTAATTCCCGGAATGGCGGGACTGTCGTATGTTGAAAGACTGGAGCGACTGGGCTTGTATACACTGGAATTTAGAAGGATGAGAGGGGATCTTATCGAAACATATAAGATTATTAAGGGATTGGACACGCTAGAGGCAGGAAACATGTTCCCGATGTTGGGGGAGACCCGAACCAGGGGCCACAGTTTAAGAATAAGGGGTAGGCCATTTAGAACAGAGATGAGGAAAAACATTTTTACTCAGAGAGTTGTAAATCTGTGGAATTCTCTGCCTCAGAAGGCAGTGGAGGCCAATTCGCTGGATGCTTTCAAAAGAGAGTTAGATAGGGCTCTTAATGATAGCGGAGTCAGGGGGTATGGGGAGAGGGCAGGAACAGGGTACTAATTGTGGATAATCAGCTATGATCACATTGAATGGCGGTGCTGGCTCGAAGGGCCGAATGGCCTACTCCTGCACCTATTGTCTATTGTAATTTTAAATACATCTGTCAGGTCTCCCCTCAGCCTCCACGCTCCAGAGAATACAGTCCAAGTTTATATTTATACCAAGCCTATTAACCTACAAACCTGTATGTCTTTGGAGTAGGGGAGGAAACCGAAGATCTCAGAGAAAACCCACTCAGTTCTCGGGAAGAACATACAAATTCCGTACAGATAAGCACCTGTGGTCAGGATCGAACTCTGGTGCTGTGAGGCAGGAACTCAACCACTATCCCCACTGCACCGCCCTTTGGAGTCTGAAAATATGGAATTAGGCTGGAAAGTTCTGTGACGGATTGAGCCAGTGCCTGAGATAGTTGGTGTTGGTTCCCTCACCTTTATCCCAGTCATGGCAGCCAAGGCACACATATTGTGCAGCCCAATTATCATCATCATATCATATATATACAGCCGGAAACAGGCCTTTTCGGCCCTCCAAGTCCGTGCCGCCCAGCGATCCCCGTACATTAACACTATCCTACACCCACTAGGGACAATTTTTACATTTACCCAGCCAATTAACCTACATACCTGTACGTCTTTGGAGTGTGGGAGGAAACCGAAGATCTCGGAGAAAACCCACGCAGGTCACGGGGAGAACGTACAAACTCCTTACAGTGCAGCACCCGTAGTCAGGATCGAACCTGAGTCTCCGGCGCTGCATTCGCTGTAAAGCAGCAACTCTACCGCTGCGCTACCGTGCTACTATTGAATGTGTTGCTAACCTTCACTAAAAATGTTAATATTGCTAACTGTTCTTTTTTTTCCATTGTACTGTAATTAAATTAATTTATATTACTGCTATTCTCCACTAACATACTGTTTTTAATTTTTCCATTATATAAGTGCTTTTCAACTGATCGTCAGGGCAATACAGGAATGGCAGCGAGGCAGTAGAAGGCCAGCAGGATGGTCAGAGAGGGGCCGAATTTTCTGCCACTACTAGCTACAACAACATCAGGTGCTGTCCGTGTGGAGTTTGCACGTTCTCCCTGTGCTCCGGTGTCCTCCATTGTTTCCTCCAGGTTTTCTCTCAAGTTCCAAAGACGTGTGGGTTTGTAGGCTAATTGGCCATTTTAAAGCATGTAAGGAGTGGATGAGACAGTGGGATAATGTAAAGCTAGTGTGAATGGCTGATCGATGGTTGACATGGACTCAATGGCAAGTGGACCAGTTACCATGCTGTGTGACAAAACTAAACTAAACTAAACTAAACCAAACTCAACTAAACTAAACCTGAAGTGCCCAGTGGGCATCCAGCTGCAGCATGGTCCAGCACATAATATCTGTCTAAATATCCAACCAAACCCCATTGTCATTTCAGAAATCTCACTTAATTCACTTCTTCACTGAGATGCAGTCCCCAAAACTGACATACTCTAACCAAGCTCCATCAGATTCAGGGGCATATCTTGTCCACTTTTGAATTCAAGCTTCTTGAGATAAAGAACACTCTGTCGTTGACCTTTTTGACTACTTTCAATTCCTGTGCATGAACTTTCTGTGATTTGTGGACATGAACATTCAAACCCCCTGACATCACCACTGCTCCTGGGCATGGAATTTTAACCTCCATCTCAAGCACTAATCTCGTGGCATCTCAGCGCATGAGAGGTGTCCTCTGCCTCTGAAGGTTAGTTCTATTCAGATCACCAAGTTTCAGTAGCGTAGAACATGCATTGCTTACTACATTGCTTGGAGACAAGGGAACTGTAGATGCTGGAATCTTGATTTAAAAAAATGCTGGAGTAACTCAACAGATCAGGCAGCATCTTTGGAGGGAATGTTTAGGCAATGTTTCAGGTTTTGACTCTTCTTCAGAACCTGAAGAAGGGTCCCGACCCAAAATGTTGCCTATCCATTCCCTCCACTGCCTGGCCAGCTGAGTTACTCCAGCATTTTGTGTTTTACTACATTACATTCTCCGTCCCTGCAGTTTTGTGTAATGTTTTGGTCCCCAGCAAGAAAATATTCTCACTTTGCTTTTTCATATCCAGAGAGGACAATTTTGCACCTGTTATGGTTTTTGCCCACTGTCAGTCCATCTTCTTGATCCCACATATATGTAACTTGCTCTACATTCTAACTAAATGCTCTTTGCAAACATGAATATACTATTATCTTTAGCTTCATCTAAGATTCAAGATTCAAGATTCAAGGTTCAATTTATTGTCACATGCACCAATTAAGGTACAGTGAAATTTGAGTTACCATACAGCCATACTAAGTAAAAAGCAACAAGACACACAGCCACATAAAATAAAATTTAACATAAACATCCACCACAGCGGACTCCACATTCCTCACTGTGATGGAAGGTAATAAAGTTCAATCTCTTTGTTCACCTACGGTCGAGGATGTTGAACCATCCGCAGTCGTCGCTGCCGACCGTCCGCGGCCCTCGCGTAGGGATGATCGAATTCCCGTGTTGGGACGGTTGACAAACTCTCCGCGGCATGGAGCTCCTGAGTTGGCCTCTTCTTACAAGGGACTGCGGGCTTCCTGATGGTAAAGTCCACAGGCTCCATGGTTGGAGCTCTCCACAGTCGATCCTCGGCAAAGGATCGCAGCTCCCGATGTTAAAGTCGGCGCCACGCCCGCGGCGTGAAGCACCGGGCTGGTCTCCAGGAAAGGCGGCCAACTCCTCGAAGTTAGGCCGCAGTGGGGACGGAGATACAACACGGAGAAAAATCGCATCTCCGTCGAGGTAAGAGATTGAAAAAAAGTTTTGCCCAATTCCACCCCCCCCCCCACCACCCCCCACATAAAACAAACCAAAACATACTTTTATCACATACTTAAAATAACAAAAACAGAATAAAGGACAGACAGACAGACTGTTGGCGAGACAGCCAGTGCTGGTGGCGTCACCCGATGGACAATCTAAGTCATTATAATGAGAAGTAAATGGATGTCCCAATACAGATACCAGGGAATACAGTTGGCTGGATTCTGGCAATCATTGATTGAACTATAAACCCTATCTTTTATCACCTAACCAACTGCCAATCCAAGTTACAAGATTTTGCGCACTCTCATTTTTGTTAAGAATTCATTAAACATATACACTTAAATTCCCTCCAGCAAATTTCCCCTATTCTTAATGCAAGTCCTGAAAATCTCAACGAGATCCAAAAGCTTGGGTATTCCTTCCATAAGCTAGAGTACGGTTCGATTCACCTCTCCCCGTTGAAGTCATTGGACTTTGTCTAAAGAACTGATGCGCTACAATGCTGAGAACTATATTTGCACACTGTATCTTCCACTGTATCACACACTGTATCTTCCCCTCTACCTATTGTACTTGACTTTGACTTGATTGCATTTATGTACAGTATATCTGATCTGTTTGGATAGCACGCAAATCAAAGCTTTTCACTCTACCTTGGTACATGTGACAATAATAAACCGACACCTAAAACTAAACCTGGACATGAACTATCCAACACCTAATCCAAATCTGGGAGCATGTCGTCAGTATCAAAGCCGGGGGAACGCATGGATCAGACGCCACTGGAGGTGGCCCACATTAGACAGATGAGCGCGTGGATCAGATGTGGCCTCCTGCAGCTGCATGAAATGGCGGTGGAAGTTCCCGATAGCATCTCCTACATCACCGATCCAATGTCAATGCCAGGCGAACTGGCCTTCAAGCCCAAGGTAAGACTCGATAATTTTAAGAACTTGATACTTGAAACCTAGAAGATGGTGGCGGAAACGTGGTGACTCTTTATGCACTACCTCAGAAGAAATCTACCATTTCTTACCTCTCCAATTATTCAACTCTTTTACTTACTTACTTATGCATTACTGTGCTAATGTACAGGACAAGTTTACTGGATTGAAGACAAACTAAAGCATTTCACATGTGGCAATAAAGTATCTATTGACTGGTGGGCTATTTATACAGATTGGCCGTGGTTCATAGAAGTTCTGCCAGTCTTCCTAGTTATTGCTGCCGCATGCAGAGGAGCTTTGTGCTCCAGGGCAGGGATATACCCTGACAAATTTCCTCTGATCCTCTTTTGAAGATTCTGCTTGTTAAACACCAACAGAATTCCTCTGTAAAAAAAAACAATGACTTATTCTTGCTTCATGGTGTCAATTGAAAATTAGGAGCAATATTTTAAATGTGTGTAATCTAGATGCATCGGCCAAATTTAGTGTCCCTCTTTCAATGTTCCTTACCATAAATCTGTCTCTGGAAATGTTTTATTTGCAATAATTACTGAAGTAAAGTTGCACAGGAAGGCTATGGGCAAGTTTTAAGTGCTCGATACAAGGATGTTCTAAAGAATTTCATCAGGATGAAATACCCATGGATCTGAAGAAATGCATGCTAACAGAAGATTTAGCACCACAATCAGCTTGCCACGCAATGAATTGCAGGCAGTAGTAAAAGTTTATTACTCATGTATTAGAGATATATATGGTGTCAATATGAACACTCAGATCACATAAAATGTAACTCACTACTGTAGACATTTGCTAACGGTTTAAGTGACTTTTATTACCAGTGTCATAATACAGAATACAATCAGGTTTTATTGACGTAGAAACAACAATAATGTCTGAAATAATAGAGATCTGTCAGATTCTGACTGGTTAATAATTTCAGTGAGAATTCCTATTCCAAACAGCAACCTCCATGTCTTTTCAAAAGATAGACAATAGACAATAGACAATAGGTGCAGGAGGAGGCCATTCGGCCCTTCGAGCCAGCACCGCCATTCAATGTGATCATGGCTGATCATTCTCAATCAGTACCCCGTTCCTGCCTTCTCCCCATACCCCCTGACTCCGCTATCCTTAAGAGCTCTATCTAGCTCTCTCTTGAATGCATTCAGAGAATTGGCCTCCACTGCCTTCTGAGGCAGAGAATTCCACAGATTCACAACTCTCTGACTGAAAAAGTTTTTCCTCATGATGGGTGATTTTGAAGTTTTTTTTCCTGATTTCACTTCATAGTTTAAAGGTTTGTTTTATATTCAGTGTCAGAGAGGGATAATGGGACCTCAATTTTCTTGATTTGCAACAATTGTACATTCCCGATTCAGGGACAGTTTCTTCCCAGTTGTTATCAGGCAACTGAATCACCCTATCACAACCAGAGAGCAGTGCTGAACTACTATCTACCTCTTTGGTGACCCTCGGACTATCCTTGATCGGACTTTGCTGGCTTTACCTTGCACTAAACGTTATTCCCTTATCATGTATCTGTACACTGTAAATGGATCGATTGTGATCATGTATTTCTGTCTTCTGACTGGTTAACACGCAACAAAAGCTTTTCACTGTACCTTGGTATACGTGACAATAAACTAGACTGAACTTTGGAGTTTGTATATTCAGTGGAAGGCTACTTCATTATTACAGAACAGGTAAGGACTACATGAGAACCATCACTGATATGAGACCAGAATTCTATTCCACTCCCCACATGTGCCTAAGGTGCTGCCATTTCTTTAAAACCTAATTTTTCGCATCTGCAGTATTTTGCTTGTGTACCATTGTACATCGGGAGCCAGACATTTTCGGACTAATAAAAAAAATGAAGGGATTGACAGGTGATTACTGTTTTCATTATCGTCATTGAATCATAGAGCCGTGCAGCATGGAAACAGGCCCTCAGCCCAACTCATCCATGTCTATCAGGGTGCTCCATCTACGTTAGTCCCATTTGGCCATGTTTGCCCCATCCATATATTAACTCCTCGTTTGTTAGTTTGTTTGTACCTGAACTACAGCCAAAACGGTTCACGATAGCGTGACAATTTTAGGCCCACCTTACTCACCGTCATCCCTTTGGTGCTAGTGGAAGAAGTTTCATTGAAATCGGTGTAATATTTTAAAAGTTATTCACATTTTAAAGTTTAAATCCATCTCCTAGGGAGGGAGGGGGGTGGGAGGAAGGGTGGGAAGGGGAGGAAGGAGGATAAGGGGGGTTGAGGGGGGTGGAGTTGGGAGGGAGGGGAAGAAGGGAGGGGAAGAGGGGAGGGGAAGGGGGGGAGGAGGAGGGAGTGGAGGGAGGGGGGGGGGGGAGGGGAGGGGGAGAAGGGGGAGGGGGGAGGGGGGGAGGGGGGGGGGGAGGAGAGGGTGCTGCACCAATGCAGGAAAGGTTTGGACCCAACAGGTCCACTTGGTCTAGTATCACTCTAAACCTTTCCTACCCATGTATCTGTCCAAGTGCCTTTTAAATGCTGAAACTTAGTGTAGAAACAGAGAAATGCAGATGCTGATTAATACAGAAAAGGGCACAAAGTGTTCGAGTAACTCAGAAGGTCAGGCAGCATCTCTGGACAAATTGGATAGGTGACATTTCGTGCCAAGACACAAAACGTCACCTATCCATTTTCTCCAGTGATGCTGCCAGACTTGCTGAGTTACTCCAACACTTTGTGTCCTTTTGTGTCTTTTAAATGCTGTTATACGTTCTGCCTCAAATACCTCCTCCCATGTACCACCACCTTCTGAGTGAAAAAGTTGCCCTTCAGGTTCCCATTAAATAAATCTTAGTCCCTCTCACCCTAAAGCTTGTTACATTAAAACTTTGTCATAAAACTTGTTATATCAACAATTCTGAAAATTGAAACTGGAATTAGGCAAAAGGTAAAATTGGGATATCTGTAGTTGTCCTTTACTTTCACTGCCGGGTCCTGCTTACAATGCCATTTAACAATTGCTGTCCTCAATTGTAAATCTTCACAGTGCAAAATAAATGTATTATTGATGCTGGAGTTTTTCTCTTGCTGTTTTTACTCTCTATTATAAGAGCTACAATCTGCACAACAAGACATTAAATAAAATATGTGACGTGAGAATGATTTACAAGTGAATTTGCTGATCTCATTTTGCTTTTGAACAGAACTCCACACAAACCCTGAGTGATTAATTGTCCCTTCCATTTTTTTTCACTGAAAGGGACTAATATTTATACTTGCATACTTATAAGATGCCTTAATGCTATGTTTGAATCTTTGCCCAGATTCAGTCACTGTGAGGCCTTGAATCTGATGAGTAACTGTCCATGCATGTTTCTGCTACCAGAAAACCTGATATTGAGGAAAGCATTTGCTGTGTAACAGAACAGCAAACCTACCAAGTACAGAAAGTATGAAGAATAGACATTGTGCAATAATCATGAACAAAATTAATACAATCAATGTAATTAATACATTTGGGGTTATAGAGATTATTGGCAAGACGTATTTACATCACAATCATTGAAGAAAATATTCTCAATATAAAAAATTGAGGTTAAGGTGTCTCAGATTGTCGAAGGTGGCATTTTAATCACAACGATGAGAAAACATTATAGATATTTATGGGGATAATTTTAAATAAATTCACCCAGGATAAACTGACGAGGTTAGATAGGTGGCACATTGGGTTCTGGTTCTGGTTGTTTACTGGGTTCAATTGAGAGTAATGTTGGGCTGGTTATAAAATGGACAGCCAAACCAATCTCCTCAGTTTCTCCAGTTGTATTATCTCCCCTTCACTATTTGCTTCCATTGTTGTCCATGTCTTTCAGCTAAATATCTTGCGCCAATTGCAAGACCTGTTTCTTCAACAAGATGACTGCATTCTGATCCTGGAGAACCAATGTTGCATCAGGTAGTTAAAAACAAGGAACTGCAGATGCTGGTTTACAAATAAAAAATACAAAAAAGTGTAACTCAAAGGGTCAGGAAGCATACCTCGAGAACATGGAAAGGTGATGTATCAAGTTGGAACCCTTCAGAGTGATTGCCCAATTTTACTCTCAATTAAACTCAATGTGTCACATATCTAATCTCGTCAGTTTGCTATGGGTGAATTTATTTAAAATTATCCCCGTGAGTATCTATAATGTTTTCTCATAATTTTGATTAAAATGCAACCTTCGATAATCTGAGACACCTTAGTCTTAAGTATTTAAGGGTCCCAACCCGAAACGTCACCTGTCCATGTTCTCCGGAGATGCTGCCTGACCCGCTGAGTTGCTCCAGCACTTTATGTCTTTTTTTCACTGCTACATCAATGGCAGCAACAGACCACAGGAGACTAGAAACCAGAACGTTGACTGACTGTAAACAATGCTAGAAGGAATCTTCTTGATTGAATGAATAATGATTTGTTTGAAAGAAATCCCTGGATAATTACTTTCAAAAGTAAACCATCTCAACTTCAAATAATAATCATTTTCCTGGAAGCGTTTGCATATCATTTGTTTAAACAGCTTTGAAGAACTTTCAGAACGATCTGATGTCAGACAACATTTTAGCAAAATGTGCAAATCAGGCACAGTCTTAACAATTCAACATGGCAATGGGTGCAAGATGATCTCAATTTGGTTGAATGGAGCTTTGAATCCAAATTGCTCAATACTGTAATCAGTATGTTTCTACTCAGAGCCTGAGAGAAGGCATAAGAGCCTGGGGAGAAGGTAAGAGCCTGAAAACTGTGACATACAGGTTCAGGAGCAGCTTCTTCCCACCAACCATCAGGCTATTGATCACTCAAACTCCAACTAAACTCCGAATTACAAACTACCTTGATTACAGTAGGGACTTGAGGCATCGTTTTTGTCTTTGCACTGTATAGTTTCTTTTTAAATATTTGAACTTCTTTCTGCTGTCCGGTGTCCACTGAGTACTATGTTTTACATATCTGTTGTGCTGCTGCAAGTAAGGATTTCATTGTTCCGTTTCAAGACATATGACAATAACACAGTCTTGGCTCTCTGTCAGCCATGATCGCATTGAATGGCGGTGCTGGCTCGAAGGGCTGAATGGCCTACTCCTGCACCTATTGTCTAGTGTCTATTGTCTATTGTCTATTGTCTATTGTCTAAACACCCCAGAATGTGCTATGTAGCAGAATAATGCACTGTGTCCAAAGCATACACTTCATTAAAGTAATATTCCGTTCTGAGAAATTATTGGGTTCTGACTTATTGATTGGAATTCCTAACGGAGGTCTTTATGTTTTATTCCAGTTGCTGATTTGGTCTTCATATAATGTTGCTGGACATAGTCTCGATATTATACAAATGCAAGCCTCACTCCCTTCATATCATTCTGCTCCCTTTCACATGCTTTTTTATTTCATAAAGTATTTCTTAGGTTGGTGATATAATAGACAAAATACTTCAGAGTCAGAACCATCCTGTTTTGAATATGTCCGGCTGGTAATATGCTGGAAATCATGCCAGAAGTGCATCAGATTCCTGAAGATAGACACAAAATGGTGGATTAACTCAGCAGGTCAGGCAGCATCTCCTGGAGAAAAGGAATAGGCGACGTTTCCGGTCGGAACCCTTCTTCAGACCATTTGGGCTCCGACTCGAAATGTCACCTATTCCTTTTCTCCAGGACATGCTGCCTGACCTGCTGAGTTACTCCAGCACTTTGTGTTTATCTTCGCTGTAAACCAGCATCTGCAGTTCTTTCCCACACAGATTCCTGGCTTTGATTCAAAACTTGCATTTACACAAGGTGGTTCATTGGAGCACTATCAAACTGCAGTTGACATCAAGCTAAATGAGTGATCATGCTTTGGACAACCGACCACCAGCACAGTCTAATGGGCATCTGTCGGTATCATGTGTGCCTCAGATATTTAAGGGACAGATGATACAAATATATTAATTACATGCTACTAATTTGCAGTATAATTGAGAGGGCATTAACTGGTAACTGGAAGAGTTTATAACACTATTAATTAAATAAACAAGATCAGACATAATAGCCCTTCAGCCTTATTTTATATCATGTACCTACCCTGAAATATCGCCTTGCTGTGCACTGTAAAGGAGCCTGCATTTGAGGAGACATTTTCATGAGTCCAAGATGCCCCAAAGCACTTTACAGTCGATGAAGCACCTCTGAATGGCCTTCATTCTTTTACACACATATCATGTGTTATATCACATTTATGGACTGTCCATCAGTCTGTATACCTCACTGCCCTGCTTCAAAGGTGCTCTAACTCACAGCACTGGCTGCAACACAATGTTCTGTCAGAACCAGCCTGATGCATTTCTTCATCATACTGTCGGCCCTGAATAAACCTGATGTGGCGCACTGCCTGTCCTCTGGCCAGTCTCATCATCGGGATATTTCAGGGACTATCAAACAAAGCTGTCACTGACATGAGGAGTCAAAAATTACTTGTCATCTCCCGCCATGATGGAAATAACAGTAAGTCACACTGTTACACACTTCACGTTACGCCCTCAGCACATTTAAGAGAATAATAAATACGAGCAGGATTAGGCAACCTGGGCCTACAACTAGAACCAGCAAGCCTGTCCTACCATGACTGATAGACAATAGACAATAGGTGCAGGAGGAGGCCATTCGGCCCTTCGAGCCAGCACCGCCATTCAATGTGATCATCGCTGATCATTCTCAATCAGTACCCCGTTCCTGCCTTCTCCCCATACCCCCTGACTCCACTATCCTTAAGAGCTCTATCCAGCTCTCTCTTGAATGCATTCAGAGAATTGGCCTCCACTGCCTTCTGAGGCAGAGAATTCCACAGATTCACAACTCTCTGACTGAAAAAGTTTTTCCTCATCTCAGTTCTAAATGGCCTACCCCTTATTCTTAAACTGTGGCCCCTTGTTCTGGACTCCCCCAACATTGGGAACATGTGTCCTGCCTCTAACGTGTCCAACTCCTTAATAATCTTATACGTTTCGATAAGATCTCCTCTCATCCTTCTAAATTCTCTTACTTCAATGCCATCTTCATGCCTAAGGCCAACAGGCAAGTGGTACACACCTTTGAAAACGTTTACTTCCAGATTCAGGGACAGTTTCTTCCCAGTTGTTATCAAGAAACAACCATTCTCTCACCAACTATTGAGCAGTCCTGACATCCACCATAACTATCTTTAATCGGACTTTACTGGACGTGAGTTTAGTTTAGTTTCGTGGAAACAGGCCCTTTGGCCCGCCAAGTCCACGCCGACCAGCGATCCCTGTACACTCGCACTATCCTACACACCCGGGACAATTTACATTTTTTACCGAAGGCAATTAACCTACAAACCTGTACGTCATTTGAGTGTGGGAGAAAACCGGAGCAGCCGGAGAAAACCCAGGCGGTTACGGGGAGAACGTACAAACTCCGTACAGCCAGCACCCATAGTCAGGATCGAACTTGGGTCTCTGGCGCTGTAAGGCAGCAACTCTAACGCTGCGCCACCTTGCACAACATGTTATATATCTTGCATCTGTACACTGTGATTGTATATATTTATAGTCTTTTCGCTGACTGGAGAGCATGCAACTGAAAGCTTTTCATTGCATACCTCACTGCCTGCTTCAAAGGTGCACCAAATCATAGCCAGCAATATCACGACAATAATAATCTAAACTAAACTATTCCGATATGGCTTGATCAATCCCAGCTTTCAACTCAAGAAATGACACATCACTGCAGATTTCGGAATTCCAAAGGTCCACTTCTAAGCCAGGATATTTCTCCTCATTTTCATTCTCCTCATTTTTGGTGAAGTGCCGGGGGGATCAGCACTGGGGAATCGGCAGTATAAAGTAAGCAATGACTTGGGTGGCAAGACAACCTGCGTTCCAGCTGAATCTGTTTCCAGATTTGCACTTCTATGCCCACTCTCACAACCTGTCCAAGTCCTTCTGCAGTCTCTCTGCTTCCTCAACACCACCTGCCCCTCCACCTATCTTCATATCACATGCAAACTTGGCCACAAGGCCATCGTTTCCCTCATCCAGATTATTAACCTATAACGTGAAACGTAGCGGACTCAACACTGATCCATGTGGAACACCACTAGTTACTGGCAGCCAATGCAGAAAATGGCCCCTTTATTCCCACCCTTTGGTCAGCCAATCTTCTATCACTTTGCCTCTAATGCCATAGGCTCCGATCTTGTTCAGCAGCCTCACGTGTGGCACCTTATCAGAGGTGATCCTGAAAATCCAAGTATACAACATCCACTGACTCTCCTGTATCTATGCTGCTTGTGACCTCCTCACAAAACAGATTCATCAGGCAAGGCCTCCCCTTAACAAAACCATGCTGACTTTGGCCTATCTTGTCATGTGCTTCCAAGCAAAGATAATAGAGCAGAGACCAATCGACCCTAAAAACCGTAGTACGTCATGACGCCGTTTTAGTAGGCAAAAGCTTGCAGAAACATTTAAAAAGAAAAATAACAAAAATCTGTGAATTGAATGATGAGATATATTCTGCATTTTAACGGTATCATCACACACACTATTCCCCCAAAAAGCGAGAGGCATAGCGAACGGCAGGTTTTGCTTACTAAAATGGCGAATGTATGCTCCTTTGCGTACTACACTTCAGTATAGGCAATTCGACACAGTGGTTCATCTTGCTCCTCTAGTATCTTTGCTTCCAAGTACCCTAAAACCTCCTCCTTGATAATGGACTATACCGACCACAGAAGTTAGACTATAATTTCCTTTCATTTGGCTCGCTACCTTCTTAATTAGTAGTCATATTTGCAATTTTTCAGTCCTCTGGAATAATTCCTGACTCTAGTCTTTCTAATGAAAGTGATTCGAAATAATTGTGGCATCAAATTCGTGACAGGTTGAATGATATCACATTGTGCTTAATCAACTGTATATGTGTTCAATAATGTTAGCATTACGAGATGCTAAGGCCTTTCTTGCATGATATCTAGTGCAACACACACATGGTAAGTGTGTTGTGCTGGGCATCATATTAGAAAGATGCTTTCCAGGAAAATAAACTGCCCAGTAAAACATTGCATCTCGACCTCATTATTAGTCTTACAGTCTTTGTATTATATACCAGTCTGATAAATCATTGCCTTGTTACTTACTTAATTACCTATACTGATAAATCATTGCCTTGTTACTTACTTAATTACCTATAGGTACCTTTCTCTAAATTCAATTTCATGTAACTCCTGCATTGTGCCCCCCCCCCCCTCGTCTCTCCACCCACCCCCCCACCCCCCCACCCCACCCACCCCCACTCTAGTTGTCCTACTAGTTCCACTGTTCGCATCCTTGGGTATCCCTGCTGTTTGCACATCTTCCCCAGCCAACAATGGGCCATTATGGACTCCACCCTTCCTGAGGTCACCTGTTGCCAGCTCTGATTTGTTTGGCCTTACCTTCCCACCAAAAAAACCCCAACCTGCATTGTAAACTCTGTCAGATGGCTGGAACTGACAGAATCTCTTTTCCACTCTAAAAATCCATATATGACCTCCACACAGTCACCGAATGTCACATTGCTGATTCCAGTAATGGGTCTGTTCTGTTACTATCTAACCTCTTATATATTGTCAATATTCTGTCCAGTCGTACTGCAAAGGTGGGCAAAAGATGAATGGGTAAAGATGATTTAAGATGATCAAAGGTCCATCCATATAAAACATGGGGATGATAAATGCACAAGTAAAGTTTGCCATGAAATATATGATCGCTGGACTACATTTTTTGCTGTGCTAAGCAATTGAGATAAAGAGTTCATTGATGCTGCAGTTATGAAATAGACATTCAGCAATGCTGCAATAGACATTTCCATAATTAAATCCGCTGAAGTGGACAAATGAATGCCTTAAATTATTGACTAAGCCAGGCAGGGCGGCACGGTAGCGCAGCGGTAGAGTTGCTGCTTTACAGCGAATGCAGCGCCGGAGACTCAGGTTCGATCCTGACTACGGGTGCTGCACTGTAAGGAGTTTGTACGTTCTCCCCGTGACCTGCGTGAGTTTTCTCCGAGATCTTCGGTTTCCTCCCACACTCCAAAGACGTACACGTATGTAGGTTAATTGGCTGGGTAAATGTAAAAATTGTCCCTAGTGGGTGTAGCATAGTGTTAATGTACGGGGATCGCTGGGCGGCACGGACTTGGAGGGCCGAAAAGGCCTGTTTCCGGTTGTATATATATGATATGATGATATGATAAGATTAAGCTTCTTGTAGTCCCCATATATGACCTGTTGTTGCAATAATGTTCACGTATCATATAGGAAAATATTCAAGTCAATTGGGTAGAAAATCATTTATACGCCACAATGTTTTTGCGTCTTCTGTAATGCAACTCTGTTTAAAAACAGTAATGTGTGCAAGTAGTTCATGCTGATACTGAAGTTTGAAATTTCCATTCACCATTCACTGGCGGCGGGTGTATGGAACAAGCTGCCTGAGGAAGTCATTGAGGGCCATAACACCATTTAAAAGGCATTTATAACAGTATAACAGTATAACAAAACTTTATTGTCATTCGGTATAAATACCGAATGAAATTTCAGCAGTCACAAGACACAGCAAAAAAGAAAAGAACACAGGACACACAACCCCAACACAAACATCCATCACAGTGACTCCAAACACCCACTCACTGTGATGGAGGCAACAAAACTTCCCCTCTCCTCCCCCCGCACCCACGGACAGACAGCACGACCCCTACCGAGGCAACCGACACGCACAGCCCCCGCAAGGGGATGGAAGGCCCCGCGGCCGAGCCGCCCCGGGCACTGAAGCGTCCCGCGGCCGCACCGGGCGATGTTAAGTCCAGTGGCCAAGCCGCACCGGGCACCGAAACGTCCCGCGGCCGAGCCGCACCGGGCACTGAAACGTCCCGCGGCTGAGCCGCGCCGGCGATGTTAAGTCCCGCAGCCGAGCCGCGTCGGGCACTGAAACGTCCTGCAGCCGAGCCGCACCGGGCACTGAAACGTCCCGCGGCCGAACCGCGCCGGCGATGTTAAGTCCAGCGGCCGAGCCGCGCCGGGCGATGGAAGGCCCCGCGGGCGAGCTGCGCCCCGGGGAAGAGACCTAATAAAAGAAAGGTTTCCCCCGCCCCACCCCACCCCCCCCCCACACCCCACCACACATACACAGCCAAAAACAGAAACAAAAACCATCCCAACACCGACACAAACAAAAAAAAGAAAAAAGACAAACAGACTGCCAGAGCTGCAGCTGTTAGGCGCAGCCAACTCCTCCCACTGGACATGGACAGGAAAGATTGAGAGAGATTTGGGCAAATGCGGCTAGGTTAGATAGGTGTTGTGGTTAGCCTGGACAAGTTGGGCCAAAGGGCCTGTTTCCGTGCAGAAAGGAACTGCAGATGCTGCTATGTGCTGAAGATAGATACAAAGTGCTGGAGTAACTCAGCAGGTCAGGCAGCATCTCTGGAGAAAAAAGATAGATGATGTTTCGGGTCAGGACCCTTCTTCAGACTGAAAGCTGCTTTGAGTCTGAAGAAGGGTTCCAACCCAAAACGTCACCCATCCTTTTTCTCCAGAGATGCTGTCTGACCCGCTGAGTTACTCCAGCACTTTGTGCCTTTCTCCGGCCTGTTTCTGTGTTGTATGATTCTGTGGCTCTCTGACA
The DNA here is from genome assembly GCF_053455715.1 of Rhinoraja longicauda. Lineage (NCBI taxonomy): Eukaryota > Metazoa > Chordata > Chondrichthyes > Rajiformes > Arhynchobatidae > Rhinoraja > Rhinoraja longicauda. The sequence goes on from NC_135981.1 coordinate 22,849,687, forward strand.
TGAAGGCCTCCAGGCCCGTGTGGTCTTATTAACAGGAGTGCAACCGATATCATCTGGCCAAAGTAAACTTGCATATTCATGGCTCACTTGTGGCAGCGATCACATACAGATGTCGAAGAGTTGAAACCTGCTTCATTGTTAATTATAGTGGAACAGCCATATTTGGTCTGCAGCCATGGCACCTGGGGCATTGGATGACAAGCAGTTAAATCCTCCTTAAACTGAGTACTTTGGCATTCTCATTTGCACCTTGCTCGTCTCTCCAGTTATCTCTCCAGGCAGAATTCATGAATGGACCCTGGTTCGATCTGGTTTCTGACCTCTGGTTAATTTTGTGTCCATCTCCGTCTCCAAACACTGATCCATACCACCAATCCCCATCCTTGCCCAACTCTGCCCCAGTTGCTGATACCACCAATGCCCGACACTCTGAGCCTGAGCTTCCCCATACCTCTGCCTGCTCCTCTTTCCAGTGAAGGAAGCATACACCATATTTGCCTTCATCAGTCACGGCGTAGAATAGGAGAGTCGGGATGATATATTACAAATTTACACACTAGTTAGCCCCACTTGCCTTATGTGTGTTGTTCTGGTCACCACACTTGATGGAAGCATGTGATTTTGTTCGGGAGAGTGCAGAGTGTCTTAAATAGATATCCCTTCATTTAGCAGTTTTATTTTCATTATTTTTTATTCACAAGTTACTCAAGCATTTACTGCACCAACTAACAGTCCATACATTTAGTCAATCATTCCTGTCATGAGAAATCACTTTTTACATTTCACATTTATTATTTGCTCCAATGCTTTCATCTCACAAATAAATACGTTTTTTAGAATTGACTTGAATGGGGTGGGATACTGATCCTTTATTTTTAACCTTTCGAGGAAGATGAGAGAAGGTTGTGGATCTACCACATGGTTGCAGGTAGTTGATGGATGCAAGTGTGAAAAGGCACACCTCCAGATTCAGGGACAGTTACTTCCCAGCTGTTATCAGGCAACTGAACCATCCTACCACAACCAGAGAGCAGTCCTGATCTACTTACCTCATTGGTGACCCTCGGACTATCCTTGATTGGAGTTTGCTGGCTTTACCATGCACTAAACGTTATTCCCTTATCATGTATCCGCACACTGTTAACGGTTCAGTGGTAATCACGCATTGTCTTTCCGCTGACTGGATAGCACGCAACGAAAGCTTTTCACTGTACCTCAGTACACGTGACCATAAACAAAACTAAACTAAACCTGTGCTACAATCAAAAGACAATTTGTGTCCTTTGGTCTTACTCTCTTACTCAGACTCTGGACCTTGGTTTGGTTATTGATGCTGTGGAGCTAAAGTCCACAAACAGAATCCTGGCATAGGTCCCCCATAGGTGTGTAGGCAGGTGTTAATTTGTGGGGATCACTGGTCTTCAAGAGAGAGTTAGATTTTACTCTGAGAGGTAATAGAATCAAGGGATATGGGGAAAAGCAGGAACGGGGTACTGATTTTAGATTATCAGCCATGGTCACATTGAATGGCGGTGCTGGCCTGAAGGGCTGAATGGCCTACTCCTGCACCCATTTTCTATGTTTCTATGTTTCTATGCCAGTACAGACTCTGTGGGCCAAAGGGCCTGTTTCTGCACTGTATCTCTAAACTAAACTAAACTAAATCTCGACTAGTTTTAGGATCTTATTATTAAATAGAAGAATATCAGAACTCCAGAAATATATGTTATTTACAGGCTGTTGACAGGTTTACCATATTGCTTGTAATAAAGGAGTATGACATGCAGTGGGCAGATTTGAGAGGGATGTGTGAAGATGGGTAAGTTAAAATATATTTTTTTATTTACATTTTTCCTGGTATGCAAACATTGCTGGCAATTTTTGGTTTCCATCCATTCCTAATTATTCTGAACTGACGATGTAGTTGACAGCCAATATTTCATTCCTTACCTGTTACTGAACAAACCCTTGCACAATCCAGATATAAAAAGACAGCCTGAAATGTGCTCGCCGGCAGGTAGTTGCGCAGAAGCACAAAGGTGCTTGAAACACTACTAGTTTCTTTAATAAGTACCCTTTGTTCTTTATATGGATTTTATTTCACTGCTCCACAGTTCGACAAAGCACTGGGTTGGAGATGTAACCATAAAAACATTTTGCTTTTGTTGACAAGATTACAAACTTTACTGCATGCGTCCTCAAAATGTTTTTCCAACTGAGTGATGAAGTTCATTTAGAAGCTTGCCCACTAGTAATCAATAACTCTGATAAAATATGTAATAAATCTTACATTTTGTAAGGGTCCCAACCCGAAATGTCACCCATCCATTTTCTCCAGAGATGCTGCCTCCCCACGGAGTTACTCCAGCACTCTGTGTCCCTTTTCTCATAATTTGTCTTCCTTCTCAAAGCAAATGAATTAATTAAACTTCTTTGCTCCCAAGCTCTTGGTTGTTTTTACTCTAATATTAACCCGATCTCTATGTTGGCTTTGCTTCTTAAAAAAAATTGCTGCATCCATCGATCTCTTGTCAGTCTTTCTGAAAGTGACTTCGAGCATCAATTCCCCATTTCTCTTTATTTAAAAGAGTATTCACATTCGGCATAAGGGGAGTGATTCTGATGGTCACACTGACTCTATTTCTGGTTTGATCTTCAGCAAGCCTGCTCCTTGCCTCAAAGCCACCAGCATTTTATCCTGACATGTTTCCAGGTTTCTATGTTTCTATGACATTTTTTAAATATAAAGGACTATCCCCAAAACTGTGCCTGAATGTTTTGCGGCGAAGATTTCCTCATATTCATTGTTTCACAAAAAAACGTGCATCAATATATCTATGTTTCTGTGACATTTTTTAAATATAAAGGACTATCCCAAAACTGAGCCTGAATGTTTTGCGGCAAAGATTTCCTCATATTCACTGATCCACAAAGAAACGTGCATCAATATAACTTTGGCATATCTCATCTCTGCCTTGGTGCTGGCTGTAAAAGACTTTAAATCTCAGACTTACAAGTAACACATCAATATAAATTTTACCCAGGTATGTCTATGAAAAAAAAAATCCATATGTCTCCAAATCTTATCATCTTCTACAAATCAATAACTAATGTCATGTTGTCATCACAGCCCCAGCAAGATATATTTGATCTGTATTGATTATTGTTGATTTATTTCTTTTGGAAGACAATGTATGTGCCACAATGGAGAAGAACCAGAGTTGGTCTCATTGCGACAGACATAATTCTGTGGATTGACAATGTAGATGCCAAGAGGCTGTTTCTTCAAGCTGGAGGTTGGGGAATTTTTGGAATAAAGGTCAGCAATATACAGTACAGGCCATTTAGGTCTAAAATAAAGAAAACAAAATCTTTATTCTACGGATCGTTTGCCTTTAGACTCATCCTTTTCAGAGGGCTCTGGTTGCCCTGTGTCATTAAATATAATTCAAGGCTATGAACAAGAGACCATGGGTGTTCTGCAGATCGGGGAAGCGGTGAGAAAGGTGGTATGGAGGTATAGATCGACCAGGAAATTAATGAGTGGTGGATAACCCCTTGGGATCTAGACGCCTTGTCTTGCTTCTATTCTTCATCACAGAATCTTCCATCAGGTCAAGATTAGTCCTGCACATCAGCTTGTTCCCTATTAAATGATCAATTATTGGTCCTCTCCAATAAATGCAGTACAGGTTACACTAATCAAAGTTTAATAACTTTGTTATTCTCAAAGGGACCTTGCACACCTGTCAAGTGTATTTCTGCATGCGCCATTTTTTTCTTCATTTGAACAATTGGAGTATCTCTGAGAAGTCCAGAAACAAAGTGCTGGAATAACTCAGCAGGTCAGGCAGCATCTCTGGAGGGAATGCATAGGCAACATTTCGGGTTGGGATCTTTCTTCAGACTCAGTTCATTCCAGAGATACTACCTGATCCGCTGAGTTACTCCAGCACTTTGTGTTTTTTGCTCAAGGTCCCAGTATCTGCAGTTCTCACAGATCTCCGAGAAGACCAACATTTAATGCTGATCTCTAACTGCCACTTGAGAAATGGAAAGAGCCACTTTCTTGAATACCTGGACCTCTTGTGGTGCTCCTCTGTTAGATGGGGAATTGAAATTTTTGATCTAGTGACAATAAAGAACCAGTGATATATTTCCAAGTCCGAATGTTATGTAACTTGTAGGGAAACTTGCTGGTTGTGACAATCCCATGTGGGTGCTGCCAAGTCCACCAAAGTAATATACGTTAACTGCTTGGGAAGAATTGCTGAAGATGCCTCAATGGGACACTGGCCACTAGTGGTGGGAGGAGGGAGCGCCAATCGAATGGTGGAAACAAGAAACTGCAGATGCTGGTTTACCCTGAAGGACATAAAGTGCAGGAGTAACCCAGAGGCAGGTAGCATCACTGGAGAACATGGACAGATAACGTTTCGAGTTAGGGCCCTTCTTCAGATCAATCCAATGGACTGCGTTGTCCTGAGTGGTATCAATCATCTAGGTGGTTGTGGAGATGCATTCATGCAGGCAAGTAAGGAATATTGTATCACCTTCATTACCTGCACCTTCATTGTGATGGAAAGATTTGAGGCAGGTAGTGAGTGAATCATTCATCACAGGAGACCCAGTCTGGGAACTGCTTATACCTACAGAATTTAGGTCTAAGATATCCAGGATGTTGGAGGTGAAAGAATTGGGTGTTGATAATGTTGTTTAATGTAAAAAAAGGTGGTGAGATTTTATTTCTTGTTAGAGGTGAACACTGTTTGAGATGATGATCACACACCACTCATTGTCCAGGCTCGAGTGCTGCCCGGGCCTGTGGCATAAGGACATGCACTGCTTCCGCATCCAGGACACTGCAAATGGGAGTTCATGCTGTACCATCCTCATCACACATTGCCAAAGGTGCTTTATTCAATGGTGCGTTATTGTCACATGTGCACAGTTAAATTATTTTCTTACAAACAGTCCAGTAATCACCATACCACTCCGTCTCAGTCTGAAGAAGGGTCTCGACCCAAAACGTCATCCATTCCTTCTCTCCTGAGATGCTGCCTGACCCGATGAATTACTCCAGCATTTTGTGTCTACCTTCGATTTGAGCCAGCATCTGCAGTTATTTTCCTACACACCATACTATTCCCGATTAACAGTTGTATAGAAATAGTCTACTGAGCCCGCATGCAAGAGTTTAGTTTGGTTTAGTTTAGTTTAGTTTAGTTTAGTTTAGTTTAGTTTAGTTAAGTTTAGTTTAGTTTAGTTTAGGGATACAGCATGGAAGCAGGCCATTCAGCCCACTAAATCCGGACCGACCAGCGATCCCCGCACACTAACACTATCCTACACGATGGACAATTTTTACATGAATACCAAGCCAATTAACCAACAGTACAAACCTGTACGCCTTTAGAGTGTGGGAGGAAACCGAAAATCACGGGGAGAACGTACAAACTCCGTACAGACAGCACCCATAGCCAGGATCGAACCCGGGTCTCTGGCACAGTAAACGCTGTAAGGCAGCAACTCTACCACTGCATCATGTTTGGCGCCATTTTCCAAGTCCAGCCCACACTCCAGTTGTTGAGAGCAGTGCCCAATTCAGACAAGCCCCAGGCTGCTCCAAGGCCTACAGCCATCGCCTTCTGTTGGCTGTGATGATAGAATGCAGCTGAAGGTATGAATGAAGCTGCTGAGGATGATGAGGCCTTGAACACTGCCCAGAGGAACATGACCCTGGGGAAATCCTGCAGTGCTACCCTGGGGTGTGGAGGCCGTCATTGGGTATTTTGAAAGCGGAAAATAATAAGGTTCGTGATTTGTAGGAGTTTCAAAGGTTACAGAGAGAAGGCAGGAGAATGGGGTTGAGAAGGAAAATTAGATCACCCATGATCAAATGATCAATGGGACGAATGGCCTAATCCTGCTCCCATGTCTTATGGTCTTATGATGGTTATTTAACTGTCATAGAGCCATACATCACAGAAACAAGCCCTTCAGCCCAACTTGGCCATGCTGAACAAGATGTCCCATCTAAGTTAGTGCCATTGGCCCACATTTGGCTCATATCCTTCTAAACATTTAAATCTTAACTCTCTCACCTTAAACCTACGTCCTCTGCTTTTTGATTCCCCTACTCTGTGTAAAAGACTGTGCATTCACCCTGCCAATCCCCCCATGATTGTATACACATCTAACAGATCCCCTCATAGGCTCCTGTGCTCCAAGGAATAAAGTCCTAGCCTGCCAACCTCTCTCTAAAGCCGAGGCCCTCAAGTCCTGGCAACATCCTCATACATCTCCGCACTCTTTCCAGTTGTGTTGTAGAAAACATAGAAAATAGGTGCAGGAGTAGGCCATTCGGCCCTTCGAACCTGCACCGCCATTCAATATGATGATGGCTGATTATCCAACTCAGTATCCCGTACCTGCCTTCTCTCCATACCCCCTGATCCCTTTAGCCACAAGGGCCACATCTAACTCCCTCTTAAATATAGCCAATGAACTGGCCTCAACTACCTTCTGTGGCAGAGAATTCCACAGATTCACCACTCTCTGTGTGAAAAAAAACGTTCTCATCTCGGTCCTAAAAGACTTCCCCCTTTTCCTTAAACTGTGACCCCCCTTGTTCTGGACTTCCCCAACATCGGGAACAATCTTCCTGCATCTAGCCTGTCCAACCCCTTAAGAATTTTGTAAGTTTCTATAAGATCCCCCCTCAATCTTCTAAATTCCAGCGAATTTTGTCTCCTTGCATCCCAGTGAGACAGGAAAGGATCGGGTTTCTTATTCCTGTCTTATAAAGACTTAAGATCTCTCAGGAATCGTGCCTGTTCTGTGCAACAATGCTTGTCTGCAGAAGCCATGGGTTCCTGCTACAGTCCAGTGACATATTTACATCCTTTTATTAATTCTGTTATTCTGCTTTATAACTCGGCTAATTATCATCAGCCTCTGGCTCTTCTCTGCAAAATCTATATTGTGCATTGCTTTTTGGAAAGTGGAGGGTAAAACGTATTCAATCCATTCAGTGTGCAGATTTGATCTATTGTTTTGTTCAGTCAGACAGTGACATTAACAAGAAAGCTTTATTTCAGGGCTAATATGATCAGACACTGTTTATTTGATTGCAAAGATCCCTGCCAAGTCTTGGCATTTACAAGTGATTAGGAAGGTCAGGGTTGATGTTTGTCATGTGTGATTATATTAAAGCTTTTCTTTTCAGCATTCTCAAGTGAAAATAACAGCAGAAATCAGTCAAGTCCCGAAAGATCTGCAATGATAAGTGAGCGGGATATAATGTTTGACTCGGATTTTTTCCGATATGTCTTTTTTTTCTCTCCGGCAGAATAAAACAATCAACATTCTGCACAAGTGTTCTTTCTTCCAAATGAAAACACATCCTGTTGTCAGCGTTCAGTAAACTGTTCAGTCAACAGAAAACCAAGAGCTGAATTGTTCATTTCACAAAGAGACCATCGTTTCCCAGAAAATGCCGCACATATGTTTGTTAAACGTTCCAGGGAAATTGAAATGTGGAGAAGCTTGAAGCAGGATGGGCAACCAGATGACACAGATTTAAGTTAATTGGAAGTACGTTTAGAAAGCAAGTGAGGAAATAAGGGAATAATGAGGATCTGGTAGGTACTGCCTTTAAGGATGATGAAGTAAGGAACTCTCACCACAGTTAAATTGACTTGGATGAGCATTCGAAGTGCTGTTACTTACCTGGCAATGATCTGAAAGCTAGAAAGTGCAAGTAATCCAAATCCCCATTCTAACGCATCAGTGCCATAAATTTCTATGATTCTAAGAGCACTGTGGTCAATGAATCGATGACAGACAATATTGAAAGATGATTGCAGTTTATGGGATTGTCTTTCAGGGTCCTGGTGTGTGTCATGAATGAAATCAAGCTGCTTCTAAGTCTCTTGATGTGCATTTAGAGAGCCTTTCTCAATGGCTACAGGCAGAGCCATAGTAGAGGACACCGACAGCATCTAAAGCTGACAGTGCCGCCGCCAAAACAATGGACCTTCACAGCCAAGGTACGACTCTGTCCTGTCAACAACTTTGTCATTTGAAGAACACAAGTTGACACCAGAAATACGGTGACCCTTTATGTAATGCCTCAGTGAAGTAAACTAGTCTTACGCTACGATCGATGCATTTCTGTACTTATCGATGATTGTGCTTATCTATTGTATGATTTTACCAGATTGCACGCAAAACAAAGAATTTTACTGCAGGTACATGTGACAATAAAGTATCATTGAAGCTTCCTTGCATTTGTGATTTTAAACCGAAGTGCACATGAAGCAAGATTAGTTTCGATAAAAGGTGAACATCAGGTTGTTGGCAATGAGTGAATTGGCGATACTTACCCAATTGATTGTGAATGGGCAAATGTTGAAGTTTCTTATCGAGGAACATGTTCAATGCTGGGCACTACTGTGGTACAATGGTTACTTGCTCTTCAGTATCCAAGCTAAAGCAGATGAGAAGATTTTGCCGTAATCAGACAAGGACACTCTTGTTCGAACATTCATTCATTAGCCCAGTTCTCAGTTAAACCTCGCTAATATGCACCTACAAAGCTGCAATATGTTGGATACAGTGGACTGTTTCAGAGGGACAAAGTCAACCAAGCTTCCGAGATGCACATTGATCATGATATTCTTTTCACAATGATTACATGCTATTTCCATAATAATGGAATTACAACTTTTATTTGAGTTTGAATTTAGTTTGTTATCATGTGTACTGAGGTACAGTGAAAAGCTTTTGTTGCATGCTAACCAGTCAGTTGAAAGACAATACATGATTATAATCGAGCCGATCACAGTGTACAGATACATGATAAAGGGAATAATGTGAATAACATTTAAGGCAAGATAAAGTGCAGTAAAGTCCGATCTAAGATAGTCCGAGGGTCTCCAATGAGGTAGATAGTAGCTCAGGACTGCTCTCTAGTTGGTGTTAGGATGGTTCAATGGACAAGAGGTTCAAGTGTCGAGACCCATCAGCATGATCTTTGGGACACTCACAGTCTTAGGCGCTGCTTATTTAAGGAGAACTAGATGATCTACCAACTCCCCTCCATCTTCCTGAAAAGATTCTAAGATGTGCAAATATCAGCTGCAGCCACTGAGAAGATATACCTGGAGGCCATGAAGTAGTGGCCAACTGTGGCCTTCACATGCACAGACGGTCAAGTCAGGACACGGATGCACAGCTGGAGCTCTGTATGCAGCTGCTAGATCGCACGAATCACAGCCCTCTAAAAACTATAGCCTCCAGGCATATTGTTCCTCAGACATGTGGAGTTAAGAGCTTTGCTTTCAAAAGCCTCCTTCGGATCGCACGCCTGCCTTTACTGGCAAGGCTGTCGAACACAGCCTACAGGAGATCATGATGCATTTGTACATATTGTTGTGAGACCATACTTGGAGTTGTGTGTGCAGTTGGAAAGGGTGCTAAAGAGATTATCTCAGGTGTTATCTGGGCTTGCAGGCTTACGTTATAGGACGAGGTTGGATATGCTGACACGTAGGAGGCTGAGGGGTGACCTTGTTGAAGTGTACAAGATCATGAAAGGCAATGGATACAAGGCATGAACGCTCACAGTCTTTTTTCCCCAGAGTAGAGGATTCAAAACGAGGAGGACATTGACTGAGGGTGAGAGGGGAGAAATTTAAGAGGGATTTCAGGGGGAAAATTTTCACTAAAGGAAGTATATATCTGGAATGAATAGAGAAAGCTGTGGAAGTGGTTACAATTATGACTTTTAAAAGCTATTTGGACAGATATATGGGGGGCAAGGATTGAGAGGAATGTGGGCCAAATGCAAGCAGATGGGACCCAGCCAATATGCTAACTTGGTCAACATGGACAAAGTGGGCCAAAGGGCCTGTTTCCATGCTGTGCAACTCAATGACGCCATCTCCTTACCAGTGCTAGTGGTCCCCTCTTCCTTCAGTAGCTCCCTCCTCCCTCAACGAAGAAGCCTCACAAAGGAGTAGCATAATGGTTAAATTAGAAGCCTCAAAGGACCTGAGAAGCGAGTTCAATTCCACCTACAACTGGTGATGATTTTGAATTCAATTACTGAAACAAACATTGCATTTGAAATGCTAATTTCGATAATGGTTACCGTACAATTACCAGTTTGTCATAAAAAAGCACAACTAGTTTATAGCTACTGTCTAACCTTACCTAGTCTGAACTATATGCGACTCCAAACACAAAACAATGTGCAATGCTGCAGAACACCACTCAGTTGAAGGTTAATTGGGGAAAACCTGATGCAAAAGGAACTGCCAATCCTGGTTTACAAAAAAAGACACAAAGAGCTCGATAATTGGTCAGGCAGCATCTGTGGAGAACATGGATAGGTGACGTTTCAGGTCGGGGCCACAGAATGCTAACAGTGACAGAGGGTCTCATCGAACTCCAGTTGGAGAGAGGAGGAGAACTTCTTCAAAGTAGGCATACCTTGAGGAGATTTCACAGTGGAGCAGTAAAATGGAGGCACACAGAGCTGCAGACACTGGTTTAGAAAAAAAGACACAAAGTGCTAGTGTAACTCGACTCACGAGTCTGAAGAAAGGTCCCGACCTGAAACGTCACCTTTCCATGTTCTCTAGAGATGCTGCATGACCCGCTGAGTTACTTCAGCACTCTGTGTCATTTTGGGGGGGAAATCTGTCTTGCTGGCAATGTCTGTGCCCAGGAGTGAATTTTAAAACTCATTGGGCGGCAGTTCATTCTACAGCAAGATAATAATCCCAAACATACTGCTAAAGCAACAAAGGAGTTTTTCAAAGCTGAAAAATGGTCAATTCTTGAGTGGTCAAGTCAATCACCCGACCTGAACCCAATTGAGCATGCCTTTTATATGCTGAAGAGAAAATTGAAGGGGACTAGCCCCCAAAACAAGCATAAGTTAAAGATGGCTGCAATACAGGCCTGGCAGAGATCACCAGAGAAGACACCCAGCAACTGGTGATGTCCATGAATCGCACACTTCAAGCAGTCATTGCATGCAAAGGATATGCAACAAAATACTAACCATGATTACTTTCATTTACTGTACATGACATTGCTGTGTCCCAAACATTATGGTGCCCTGAAATGGGGGGACTATGTATAAACACTGCTGTAATTTATACATGGTGAAACCAAAATGTATAAAAATGGCCTTTATTAAAATCTGACAATGTGCACTTTGACCACTTGTGATTTTTTCTATTACAAATCTCAAATTGTGGAGTACAGAGGCAAACAAATAAATGATGGGTCTTTGTCCCAAACATTATGAAGGGCACTGTACTGGAGTCTGAATAAGAATCCTGACCTGAAAGATCACTTCTCCATACCCTCGTGACCCAGTGAGATACTCCAGTACTCTGTATTTTGCTCAAGATTCCAGCATCTGCAGTTCCTTGCCTCAGCAAAATAATTTTATCCCCCATTTTAAAAACCCTTAAAAGATTAAATTTATATTATGGCAATGACCCATTACGTTTGATATTTTGTGACAGGCAGACAATTGGTCCAATTGTGACACAACAGTTTGTCTATTTCGAACAGAAAATAATCTTTTCTGCGAGATAAATATCTCCTGGTTATGTAAATTATGATTCAAATAAGCAGTTCATTCCAATTACTGTCTACCCATCAACCATCGTATTTATTTAAGTGTGCAGCCCCTAATTGTTTTCTCAATAATTGTTAGTGATGTTTTCTCAGTTAAATAGAAAGATGTGGACTGAACTAATAAGTCTCACAGTTAGTTGGTACCGAGAGTAAATCTCATCTCTGATCAGCATTAAATAAGTTGCTGTCATGTGTTGTAAACCTTAATAGATCAAAAACACTCAGGATAATACTGAACTGCAAATTAGATTTCACAAGAAGAAGGATGTTCAAATTTGAAGCAGTTGTTTGATGTTGTGAAATGGCACAACATTTATGGCAGCTCGGTGGCGCAGCGGTAGAGTTGCTGCCTTACAGCGCTTGCTTACGGCGATCCTGACTACGGGTGTTGTCTGTACGGAGTTTGTACGTTCTCCCCGTGACCTGCGTGGGTTTTCTCCCAGATCTTCGATTTCCTTCCACACTCCAAAGGCATACAGGTTTGTAGATTAATTGGCTTGGTAAATATAAAAATTGTCCCTAGTGTGTGTAGGATAGTGTTAATATACAGGGAGCGTTGGTCAGCGAGGACCCGGTGGGCCGAAGGGCCTGTTTCCATGCTGTATCTCTAAAACTAAAACTCAGCTAAACTCAGGATTTGAAGACAGTTTTTGGTTCACTTTTCCGGGGTGCAGTTCCAGAAACATATTCTAGGACTACAATTAAAATCAAGCAATTACATCAAAATTAAATAATGAGAGATAACATCGAACAGTGGAGATCAGGAACAGGGCCTTCAACCCACAATGTCTGTGCCAAACAATACAATACAATACAATACAATACAATACAATACAATACAATACAATACAATACAATACAATACAATATATCTTTATTGTCATCATACAGGGGTACAACGAGATTGGGAATGCGCCTCCCATACAATGCAATAATTTAATTAATTTAAACAACAACAACCCAACGAGACAAATTGTAACAGTTTTAAGACAGAATAAAGTGCAAGTAGATCTGTGCCGGATCACTGTGCGTTTTGACCATCCGGCTCAACAGGACCGGTTCATAGCGGCTATGGCCCTGGGGATGAAGCTGTTCCTGAGTCTGGAGGTGCGGGCGGAGAAGGCCTTGTATCGTCTGCCCGATGGCAGGAGTTCGAACAGACTGTTGCAGGGGTGTGAAGAGTCTTTGTGGATGCTGGTGGCTTTTCTGAGGCATCGTGTGTTGTAGATGCCCTCCAAGGCTGGTAGCTGTGTTCCGATGGTCCTCTGAGCTCTATGGAGCACCCGCTGAAGAGCTTTCCTCTCTGCCTCCGTGCAGCTGAGGTACCACACAGGGATGCCATGTGTTAGGATGCTCTCTATGGTGCAGCGGTAGAAGGTCGTCAGCAGCTGTTGGGGTAGACCAGACTTCTTGATGCCAAGTTAAAGTAACCTCCTCTGCCTGCACCTGATCCATGCCCCTCTATTCCCTGCATATATCCATGTGCCTATCTAAAAGCCTCATATGCCACGATCGATGCCTGGATAGAGTGCATGTGGAGAGGTTATTTCCACTAGTGGGAGAGTCTAGGACCAGAGGCATAAAAAGACGTACGTTTAGAAAGCAGGTGACGAGAGATTTGTTTAGTCAGAGGGTGGTGAATCTGTGGAATTCATCGTCACAGATGGCAGTGGAGGCCGTCAATGGATATTTTCAAGGTAGAGATAGAGAGATTCTTGATTAGTGAGGATGCCTGGCTTCTGGGGGGGAGAAGGCAGGAGAATGAGGGTTGAGAGGGAAAGACAAATCAATCATGATTGAATGGCAGAATTGACTTGATGGGCCGAATGGCCTAATTCTGCTCCTATAACTTATGAAGTTATGAACTTACGCTTCCGCCACCACCACTACTGGCAGTGTGTTCCAGGAATCCACCGGTCTCCATCTCAAAAATGTACACCGCACATTTCCTTTAAACTTTGCCCTTCTCATCTTAAACCTGTGCCCTCCAGCCCTCTAAGAAATGAATACTATAGACAGTTTCTTGTTACTTCATAGGAAAATCTATTTAATTGTGAAAGAAATAAAACTTTGTGAGCGGCCACTTCATACCATTAACAAATATTTCTTGACATCTAATAACTGGATCAAAAGACCACGGCTTTCTCCTTGTGCAAAGTCAATCATGCTTCACTAACTCTCAACTCTCCTCTCTGCAGCTAATGAGCCTTTATCATTCATGACAGTGTCTTGTTTAGTGTTCAGAGATTAGATCCATTCTCAGAATTAAATCATTGCAAGACGTGTGATTTTTGTCCGTGTCCTGGAAATTGTTGTGCACTGTAAAAGGGCAGTGGAAGGTCACCAGTGCCTGGGCAACATTCTTGATGAAAGACTTCAGCTGTTGTAATTTTTAATAAAGTACAATTTATTTCATCATCCCTTCCCCAATTTTTGTGTTAATTTGCTTCATGCTGTTCAAGTCAACACTTGAAGCCCAGCCCACTAAAACCAATAGGCTGGCAGGTTATATGCTCCGAATCTGATCGAACACAGGGTCAGAATTCAGAATTCAGAATCGGAATTACCTTTATTTGTCATCCAAAAAACAAGTCTTTTGGACGAGATTTCGTCACCCACAGTCCAACAATAAGAGCAATGAAATACGCAATTACACAACCACAACCAACACAAAACAAAAAAAACACCTCAAGTCAGAATGGTGACTGTGTTGGTAGCCTACCATGCAATTGATACGATTTACCAACAAGTTCCAGCACCAATCTATTTCAGAAATGAATTTCTGTGGCACAATTTTTACTGATGGCTTTGACACTTCAAATTCAATGTGTTGCAGCTGCCAAGTTGAAATACCATGTAGACAAGTGTTGGTAATGCAAGTTCAGGCCAGAAAACATGTGCAGTGTAAAATCGGCTTGTTTCCGTATGCAGAAGAGGTGCTTCTGATAAATTGTCAGACCTTTCACTGTTTTCTCTTTTCTACTTTCTGCAAGCACCCAGTTCTGGGCACTACATTTTAAGAGGGATGTGAAGGTCTTAGCGTGAATGCAGAACAAAGGAGGCTCATGAGGGATCTGATGGCGGTAGATGGAGAGAAATGACCGAGGGGGCCTTAGATGGATAGAGATAGAAGGGTCTCAACCCGAAACGTCACCCATTCCTTCTCTCCTGAGATGCTGCCTGACCCGCTGAGTTACTCCAGCATTTTGTGAATAAATACCTTTGATTTGCACCAGCATCTGCAGTTATTTTCTTAGAGACAGAGAGAAATTGCTTCCCTTGTTGGAAGGGTCAAGATCAAAAAGACAAGGAAGAAAGGTGATTGGCAACAGGACCAAAGGAGAAGTGAGGATAAGTTTTTTTGCACAGCAAGTAGGTAGAATTTGGAATGCTCTGTTGTAGCCCAAACTAGAACTGAGGTGGTAGATAATGGGGGCCGATTCAAAAGTGGCATTTTAAAGGGAAGTGGATAAGCACGAAACAAAACATACATAGTTTGGCCATTGGGACACAACGAATAGGACTTGCCAGATGGATCTTGAATTGACATTACGTGGATTCAATATGGCAAATTACCTTCATCTAAGTGGAAACCATTTTGTTGGAAATGTGTAGGAAAGAACTGCAGATGCTGGTTTCAATCGAAGGTAGACACAAAATGCTGGAGTAACTCAGTGGGACAGGCAGCATCTCTGGAGAGAAGGAATGGGTGTCGTTTTGGGTCGAAACCCTTCTACAGACCAATAGAGTGCTGTATTGTCATAGGGAGTGCTGTGACAGAAGGCATTGGATATTTTTAAGATGTCCAAGGCAGTTTTTAAAGATCTCATTATTTTTTCTCTGAACTTCTCCTTGTGAGCTAGCCACTAATAATTCCTCAAATATTATCATGTAATTATCTAATTATTTGCCATGGTTACCACTTGGCTACGAATGATTCCCACAATTTTGGAAATATTCTCTTTGGTTCACAATTTCTGTTTTATATTCCTGGGACTATGAATTTTCTACAACCTCCCATTATTTTCATTCATCTGTAAATAAACATGGAGCACATGTCAAACAAAGGCAGAATATAATGAAATATTGATCTGTTTAATATTTAATATTTAATTGTGATTCCAGATAAAAGTGCATAAGTGATTAGCAACACAAATAGTGACTGGAAAGAACTTCCTTGAGTTGTTCCAACCAATGTGTTTTTTTTAAAAGCTCTAAGATTCTGACAACACAATAAAACATAGATTGTAGAACAAAACCTGATCTGGCATCACAATGTATCATCAACACAGTGGAAATGGAATCATGACCTTCAGATCAGAAGCTTCTGAAATTCTCTTATATTTAGGTTTGGGAAGAGTTGAGAAAACAAAAACTAAATTGAATATTGCAATTCTGGAACAGGATGAATGGGATTTACACCATAAATCTAAACTTCCTTCTATCCCACCTCTCATCAGACAGTCGACAGCCTCCAACCTTTTAATGTTGGGGTCCAGGCTGTGATTGACTGAAATATGTAGCATGGCAAAACGGGCCTTTGGCCCACCGAGTTCACATCGACCATCCGTTCACATTAGTTCCAAGTTATACTGCACTCACATCCATTCCCCACGCACTAAGGGAAATTCACAGAGGCCAATTAACCAACAAACCTGCACATCTTTGGGACTTGGAAGGAACCCAGAGCACCCGGAGGAAACCCACGTGGTCGCAGGGCGACTGTCCAAATGCCACACAGACAGCACCCGAGGTCAGGATCGAACAAAGCCTTTTCACTGTACCTCGGTACATGTGCCAATAAACTAAACTGAAGCTGTGTCTCTGGCACTGTGAGGCAGCAGCTCTATCAGCTGTACCAATGTGTATGTATCCCATCTTAGAAACAGGAGACATGTCTTTTGTAACTAATCCCATAGTATACAGAGTCCGATTTAACATGCAATTTGTCGGATGCAGGTTAAATCAGGAAAGCTGGCATGAAACAAGGAAGTTGGTTTAATTGGCTATGTGGTTCCCAGATCACTCCTGTGTCAGAGAGTTCCTCAATTTCCCAAGGAAATCTTTGGCATGTCTCCTGCCACTCACAACCTCTACTTTATTTGAAGAGTTGACCAAGAGGATTGGCACTTGGACAGGCACATTGAAATGAAAGAATTGGAAGGATATGGATCAGGCACAAGCAAATGGAACTAACTAGTCTTTCCAATAGTCAGATCACTCTGAATAAGGGTCTCGACCCGAAACGTCATCCATTCCTTCTCTCCAGAGATGCTGCCTGGCCCGCTGATTTACTCCAGCATTTTGTGTCTATCGAGTCTTTCCAGGTAGAGGTCTTTCCAACCTCTCCCTGCAGCTAATACCATCTAATCCAGGCATTCTAGTGTGGAAACAGGCCCTTCGGCTCAACTTGTCCACACTGGCCACCATGTCCCAGCCATTAGTCCCATCTGCCTGCGTTTGGTCCACATCCCTCCAATAACTGTCCGATCCATGTATCTGTCTAACTGTTTCTTAAACGTTGGGATAGTCCCAGCCTCAACTACCTCCTCTGGCAACTTGTTCCGCAAACACGCAACCCTTTGTGTAAAAAAGTTACCCCTCAGATTCCTATTAAATCTGTTCCCTTTCACTTTAAACCGATGTCCTCTGGTCCTCGAATCATCTACTCTAGGCAAGAGACTCTGTGCATCTACCCGATCTATTCCTCTCATGATTTTATACACCTCTATAAGATCACCCCTCATCCTCCTGTGCTCCAAGGAATAGAGTCCCAGTCTACTCAACTTCTCCCTATAGCTTAGACCCTCTAGTCCTGGCAACATGCTTGTAAATCTTCTCTGTACCCTTTCCAGCTTGACAACATCTTTCCTATAACATGGTGCCCAAAACTGAACACAATAGTCTAAATAGGGCCTCACCAATGTCTTATACAACTGCAACATGATCTCCCAACTTCTGTACTAAATACTCTGAATGATGAAGGCCAATGTGCCAAAAGACTTTTTGACTACCTAATCTAACTGCGACTCCACCCTCAAGAAACCATGTACCTGTACTCCGAGATCTCTCTGCTCTACAACACTCCCCAGAGCCGTGCCTTTCACTGTGTAGATCCTGCCTATGTTAGACTTCCCAAAGTGCAACACCTCACATTTCTCTGTATTAAATTCCATCAACCATTCGTCAACTCACTTGGCCAATCGATCAAGGTCCTGCTGCAATTTTTCACAACCATCTTCACTATCTGTAAAACCACCCACTTTGGTATCATCAGTAAACTTGCTAAGTTTGAACTTAGCTAAGCTAACTAAGCTAAACTTGCTAATTATTCTGGTAAAACTCCTGTGCACCCTTTCCAAAGCCTCTACATCATTCCTTTGGCAACAAGGTGACCAAAACTGCATGCATTACTCCAAATGCAGCCCAACCAAATCATTTTAAGCTTCATCATGACTTCCTGACTCTTATTCTCAATTACTCGACCGATGAAAACAAGCATACCATATGCCAAGGAAGGAACTGCAGATGCTGGTTTACACCGAAGATAGACACAGATTGCTGGAGTAACTCAGCAGGTCAGGCAGCATCTCTGGAGAAAAGGAATAATTGACATTTCGGATCGAGACCCTTCCACCATGTGCCTTCTGGAATTGGATGCTGTCTGAATTTAAAATGTAGGCAACATCTATGTGAATCTCTTCTCTGCCCTCTCCAGCACCATCACACCTTTCCTTTGCCGAGAATTATTTGAATAAATACTCAGTAATAATCAAATTCAGCAGGATTCCACGTTCACAAATTTCCCACATTAGGAGGTGTTCTCCCAGTTCCACACAAAGAGCCATTGCAATAACTGCATTTGCTCATCGCTGAAACTCGGCACTAATTTTGAAGGTGGATGAAGAATCCCTCTTGTGATTGACAGCCAGACTATCGTGGTGAAAAGTTTCATGGGGTAGACGTGTTGCAAAAAAAAACAATGGTGAGCGCTCATTTCCCAGAAGGTCAGTCGCTCGCTCAAGTCTGGCTGACTGTGACAGCTTTCCGTGAACAATAGATATTCTCGCAGCCATTAAAAATCACATCCCAATTTGACTCACCGACCTCACTGGGTGACATTGTCAATTAACGGAACATTAGATTTGGTTTTGAGCACGGGGCCAAAAGCTGTTTTTTGACACTGTCAAGATCATTTCCCACAAAAAATTATAAACTGACCCGTGGGAAAAAAAGAACCATTTCTCGTCTCAGTTTCTTCGTTAGCACTAGTTTCATGCTTAGCTCCCAGGGGCAAAAGAACAGCCTTTTGACTCGTTGTCCATCAAACTCCCAGGGATTCTCTTTTCAAAATCAAATTTACCGAACACACTGACAGCGAATGCAGCGCCGGAGACTCAGGTTCGATCCTGACTACGGGTGCTGCACTGTAAGGAGTTTGTACGTTCTCCCCGTGACCTGCGTGGGTTTTCTCCGAGATCTTCGGTTTCCTCCCACACTCCAAAGACGTACAGGTTTGTAGGTTAATTGGCTGGGTAAATGTAAAAATTGTCCCTAGTGGGTGTAGGATAGTGTTAATGTACGGGGATCGCTGGGCGGCACGGACTTGGAGGGCCGAAAAGGCCTGTTTCCGGCTGTATATATATGATATGACGATATGATTATGATATGAGCATAAATTCTGTAATCCAGCATTTGTAGATCAGAGGAACCATTTGATGAACTGCTTCCTTGTGTGAAAGGAAGGAACAGCAGATGCTGGTTAATGCCGAAGGGTTAATCTGAAAAAGGGTCTCGACCCGAAACGTCACCCATTCCTTCTCTCCAGAGGTGCTGCCTGTCCCGCTGAGTTACTCCAGCTTTTTGGGTTTGCTTCCTTGTGTGATTTGGCAACGACTTCAGAAATTCTTTGATGTAACTCCAGTTGAGTAGCTGTGCAGACTGCAGAATATGTAATGACATCATATAATGGAGGTACCTTTAATAATAACAAACAGATTTTTTAATACATTGAGAACATAAATATTCCCAGGTGATCCTGCAGTCCGTTTTAATCCGTGGACGAAAGAACTGCAGATGCTGATTTAAATCGAAGATAGACACAAAATGCTGGAGTAACTCAGCAGGACAGGCAGCATCTCTGGAGAGAACGAACGGGTCATGTTTCAGGTCGAGCCCCTTCTTCTGAATAAATAGAAAAACCATTATAAAGAATTCCAGTTCATAAATATAATATTGAACTGAACCAAATTTCATCAATTGTTTCACGCAATGCACATCAAGTACAACACCATTCCTTAAATTGGCTATCGATGGTCTTCCTGGTAAGAGCTTTAAGGGTCTCGACCCAAAACGTCACTCATTCCTTCAAAACCTCGGCATGATATTTGACTCTGCGTTAAAATTTGATAAGCAAGTCAACGCTGTGGTAAAAGCCAGCTTCTTCCAACTTCGTACCATAGCTAAAATCAAACCTTTCCTCCAATTCGACGACACAGAAAAAATCATTCACGCTTTCATTTCCTCCCGCCTAGACTACTGCAACTCCCTATTAACTGGGATCAGCCAATCTTCCCTGTCCCGCCTGCAACTGGTCCAAAACGCCGCAGCGAGACTCCTGACGGGTACCCGTAAAAGGGACCACATCACCCCGATTCTGGCCTCTCTGCACTGGCTCCCTGTACGGTACAGAATCAATTTCAAGCTCCTCCTATTCACGTATAAAGCCCCAAATGGACATTCCCCCCCCTACATCAAAAATCTTCTAACCCACCTCTCGAACTCCAGGTCCCTCAGGTCGGCCGACTTGGGGCTACTCACTATCCCGCGGTCTAGGCTTAAGCTCAGGGGTGACCGCGCTTTTGCGGTTGCAGCTCCTAGACTGTGGAACAGCATCCCTCTCCCCATCAGAACTGCCCCCTCCATCGACTCCTTTAAGTCCAGGCTCAAAACCTATTTCTACTCCCTAGCGTTTGAGGCTCATTGAGGAGGTGCTGTGAACTGTTTGCGTGCTACTGTATGTTTCATTTTTTCCCTTAGTACCTAATCAGATGTACAGCACTTTGGTCAACGTGGGTTGTTTTTAAATGTGCTATACAAATAAAATTGACTTGACTTGACTTGACTTCTCTCCAGAGGTACTGCCTGTCCTGCTGAGTTACTCCAGCATTTTGTGTCCGTTCCACTTTTATTTATGGACTCACCAGGAAGACCATCGATAGCCAATTTAAGGAATGATGTTGTACTTGATGTGCATTCCTTCAAACAATTGATGAGATTTGGTTTGGTGCAAATTTCTCATTTATGAACTGGAATGCTTTATGATAATTTTTCCATTTATATCCTGTTCAGTTGCAGTCTATTTTATCTTCTTATTGCTTTGGCTCATAGTCATAGAGTTTTAAGTGTGGAAATAGGTATTTCGGTCCAACTTGCCCACACCGCCCAACCTGTCCCATCTACACTTGTCCCACTTGCCTGTGATTTGGCCCATATTCCTCTAAACTTGTCCTATCCATGTACTTGTCTAAATACTACCACCAGGCAACTCTCCAAGCTTGAAAGGGTTCAGAAAAGATTTACGAGGATGGTACCAAGGCGAGAGGGTGTGAGCTATAGAAAGGGGTTGAGTAGGCTGGGTCTCTATTCATTAGAGCGCAGGAGGATGAGGGGTGATCTTATATAGGTGTATAAAATCATGAGAGGAATAGATCGGGTAGATGCACAAAATCTCTTGCCCAGGGTTGGGGAATCGAGGACCAGAGGACATATGTTCAAGATGAAGGGGAAAAGAATTAATAGGAATGTGAGGGGTAAATTTTTCACATTAAGGGTGGTGGGTGTATGGAATAAGTTGCCAGAGGAGGTAGTTGAGGCTGGGACTATCCCAACATTTAAGAAACAGTTAGACAGGTACATGGATAGGACAGGTTTGGAGGGACATGGACCAAACGCCAGCAGGTGTGACGAGTGTAGCTGGGACATGTTGGCCGGTGTGGGCAAGTTGGGCCGAAGGGCCTCTTTCCACAATGTGAAAACATTATGACTCTAACCACTATTTCACCCGTGGTCACCATCTACAATGTGTCCATGTCAGCAAGGATTTGACTGGAGACTGATGAGAGTGCAATTCGATTTCATAAGATGCTTTATGAAAATGCTTTCTGGAAATAAGATAACACTTTATATATTGGCAGTAATATCTGAAATATGGCAATGGTTTCCTGATTGTTGACATTGCAGAAAGACAACCATCTTCACTCTGTGCGACTCGAAGAAAATTAATTTATCTTTGATCATTGGGGATCGCAGCCACACTGTTAAATACTTTGTTTACTCCAAAATCTCATTGCAACAGTGAATAGCACAAGTTTATTAAACACATATATTCCTCTTATTGGATTTTTGACAGGTGCATAAAATAGTCTGTTTTATGAAATGAAATGGAATTGGGAAAATATTATCAAAATGCACTACAGGACCTCTCAGCAACCAAGGTTTCAAATTATACATTAATATAAAGAAAGATAGCCGGATAAAAATTACAAGAGGGATTTCATGCTACACATGAGTAGTTTACTAGATTCCAAACCCCTTCTTTCTATCAGATCTTGTTATGTTACGAGGTGCACTCTGTATTCTTTAATAACATCATGCTGTCTTTGTGCCATTAAATATCCAACAAGAACATCTAATTAAGGTTAGATGTCCCAATTATGAGAGTAGGCTCTGACAGTTTAGAGAATACATATCCTCAGACAAATTCAATAATCCCAAAACCATCACCATACTTTTGATGCTACTTCCAGTTCAAAGAATTTCATGCTGGTTCACAAAGGTGTATTCCTGCATCTTAATAAATCTAAATATCCAAGATGTTTCAGAGCGTGAATTATTTTTTCAAAAGCAGATGTCAGGACACAAAGTGCTGAGGTAACTCAGCGGATCAGGTAGCATCTCTGGAGAACATAAATAGATGACGTTTCGGGTTGGCACCCTTCTTCGGAATCAAACTGAAACATCACCTATCCATGTTCTCTAGAGATGCTGCTTGACCCACCGAGTTACTGCAGCAATTTGTGTCCTTCAGTGTAAACCAGCTTCTGCAGATCCTTGTTTCTATATTATAGCTGCCATGTTTACTGTTCATATAATATAAGAAGATAGCTGCAGATGCTGGTACAAATCGAAGGTATTTATTCACAAAATGCTGGAGTAACTCAGCAGGTCAGGCAGCATCTCGGGAGAGAAGGAATGGGTGACGTTTCGGGTCGAGACCCTTCTTCAGACTGATGTCAGGGCCCCCCCCTGAAGAAGGGTCTCGACCCGAAACGTCACCCATTCCTTCTCTCCCGAGTTACTCCAGCATTTTGTGAATAAATGTTTACTGTTCATACTAGCCAATTTGGGATGACATGGGAAATTAACTTATATTGTAACTATTGAAGTAAATTCCCAAGATACTGCATTTAATGAGGAGTGAACCTTTCTGGACAGGTTATGGCAGTGGGCTTGGTTTCTGGGTTGCTCCAGCAACAAGAAGGCTCGGGCAAAATGGGCGGAACAGCGATGTAGCGGTGGAGTTGCTGCCTTACAGCATCAGACGCTGGTTCAATCCTGACTACAGGTGCTGTCTGTATGGAATTTGTACATACCCTCTGTAACCATGTGGGAATTTTCCGGGCGATCCGGTTTCCTCCAAAATTTCAAAAAAGTGCAGGTTTGTAGGTTAATTACCTGCTGCAAAGTGTCCCGAATGTGTGGAGTAGAACTTGTGTAAGGGTGACCATTGGTCGGCGTGGAGTTGGTGGGCTGAAGTGCCTGTTTCCAAATTGTATCTTTACTATTAATAAATGATGAGAGAGATTTAATGGTTCATTATCTCCAGTAATCCTGTAATTTATTTCAAGTAAAATGAATAATTGGTCACGGACAATTTGAAGAAATCTTCCTCTGCTTGGGCATTCTTCTTGAAAGAAAATAGGGCGAGATCAAAAATCCAACGTGTGAGATGTTGAAGGATGCACACAATTTCACAATGCTTTTCTTCCCCAGTATAGTGTAATTGAAAATGGATTTTTGCCAGACTGAAATATAACAATATCCATTTCTGGGCTATTTCTGGCTCTCCAGAAATGTGACTGGACCGTTTCCTGCATAAGTTTCACATGCATCACCATCAACCAGAAACTCAATGGAACCATCACAGTGTGGGACTTACCACCTGCACTGCAAAGCCTTTCCACAGAGAGGCAAAATTGAGGAGGTCCTACCCACGTCAGTACTCTCCACTTGTTAGTGTGATTCCGATATCTCGCAAGAAGCTCAACATCATTCTTCCACATGCATCCACATCTATATACTAAAACTCTCGTTTGTTTGTTTGTTTGTTCCTGAACTACAGCCAAACCGGTACACGATAGCACGACAATTTTAGGCCCACCTTACTCACCATCGTCCCTTTGGTGCTAATGGAAGAGCTTTCATTGAAATCGGTATTATGTTTTTTAAGTTATTCACGTTTTAAAGTTTAAATCTATCTCCTAGGGAGGGAGGGAGGGAGGGAGGGAGGGAGGGAGGGAGGGAGGGAGGGAGGGAGGGAGAAAGGGAGGGGGGAGGAGGGAGGATAAGCGGGTTGAGGGGAATGGAGTGGAGGTGGAGGGGAAGGGATGGAGGGGAGGGGGAGAGAAGGGGGAGGGAGGAGGGGAGAGGGAAGGGGGGGAGGAGATGGTGCTGCACCAATGCAGGAGAGGTTTTGGGCCCAACGGGTCCACTTGGTCTAGTATAACAATAAAATTAGGGCAGCACGGTGGCACAGCGGTAGTTGCTGCCTTGCAGCGCCGGAGACCCGGGTTCGCCCCTCACTATGGGTAATGTCTGTGCGGTGTTTGTACGTTCTCCCCGTGACTTGCCTGGGTTTTCTCTGGGACCTCTGGTTTCCTCCAAAGACCTGCAGGTTTGTAGGTTAATTGACTTGGTAAAATTGTAAATCGCCCCTGGTGTGTGGTAGGGTAGTGTAAGTGTGCGGGGATCGCTGGTCGGCACGGGCTCGGTGGGATGATGAGCCTGTTTCCGCGCCGTATCTCTAAACTAAAATAAACATTCGGCGGTAAGCAACCTGCCTGATTGGTGTCCCATCCACAACCCTCAACTTTTATTCTCCCCTCACCGGTGTACAGTCGAAACCATGTATATTGTTTACTAAATAGTGTAAACATATTCACCAAGCCCAATTGCACTGCACCCCCAAACCTGTGAGTTCTACCACCAAGAAAGACAAGCAACAGGTGCATGGGAAAAGCATTTCCTCCAGATTCCCTTCCAAGTGACACGCAAGCCTGACATGAAACGATATCATTCTTCACTCTTCAGCCAGGTCTAAATCCAGCAACTCCCTACGCAACAGTAATGTGGATGTATCTTCACCAGCTGGACTACTGCAGTTCAAGAAGGTGGCTCAACTCAACCTTCATGAGTAATTGGGGATGGACAATAAATTCTTGCCTTTCGGCAATACCCAGATCCTGGAAAATGAATAAAAAAAGACACAAATCTATTTCCATGCCGGTGACACAGAGAGCAATGTTATTTCCCACACAGCCTTCCCTCTGGAGCAGTGTGGCTGGAATAATTATCCCACAAATGCAGGACCCGATCCTTCCTGAAGACTCTCCACATCCAAACATCTATCTCAACAGACACTGCAATCCGACGCACTCACACCACTCAGGATGGTCACCTTTGTCAGTGGCCCAACCCACTGCCCATCTCAGCATTCTTCCGGTAACTGTGTGGGTTTCATCCAGGTGTTCGGGTTTCTTCCCCATCCCAAAGATGTACGTTAACTGACCTCTGTGAATTGCTCCCTATGTGTCGGGAATGGATGTGTCCGGGTGTTCTGATTTCCTCCCACATTCCAAAGACCTGCAAGTTTGTAGGTTAATTGACTTTAGTGTCATTGTAAATTGTCCCTGGTGTGTGGGACAGTGCTGGCATGCGGGGATCACTGGTTGGCGTGGACTTGGTGGGTCAAACAGCCTGTTCCGCGCTGTATTTCTAAACTAAACTAAACCAAACTAAAGTCCCTGAAGAACGTGGATATGTAATGTTTTGTGTCAGGCCCCTTCTTTAGTCTCAGTAAGGTGATTGATTCTCAACCACCGTTGAAGTTACTGGTAGACAATAATACCGACTGCGTCAGCAATATGCACGTCATATGAAAAATATATTTAAAGAAAACATTCCCTTGATCATATTGCTCATAAAAGGGTCAAAAGCTTTCTAGCAACTTTGCTGGAGGAAGCGTCCAATTGATTTGTGCATTGAAAACGGCAGGTTGAATACAGGAGAACATCATAAAGCAGGAAGAAATTAGATTATTTCTTCAAAATGTACTCAGTGGCCAATTTCAGCAGGTGGTGTCAAGATCTTGAAAATAGTTTGATGCATTAGATGCACTTGAACCAAGCTGCTGAAACAGAACACTGCAGCCCCACCATGTGAGAAAATGTAATGTGCAATGGCAAAACCATCATCGTCCACCTGAGGTCTTTGAATATTGTCCGACTTGAAAATAGAGCTGTCAAAAAGTCTGAAGAAGAGTCACGACCCAAAACGTCACCTATCGATGTTCTCTGGAGATGCTGCCTTAACCACTGGTATACTCCAGCACTCTGTATCTTTATTTTGTAAACCAGGATCTACAGTTCCTTGTTTCTACTGTATCAACAACATTTACTAATTGCAATCAAGAGACACAAGTCATTTATTCCATGACCCTGTCCAATTCTCAATAGGGTTGTCAGCTCAAGGTTTATCAGGACCAACACTGGGTGCAAGTGCTCAGTGTGTGTGTTGCTCACCTTCTATTTACTACGATATGCTGTGGCAATCCTTGCAGGCACATTCCAACAAAAAATGAAAGTAAGCAAACACAGTGACAAGCAGCTGCATACACTTCGTGCAGTAGTCATGAAATGTGACTGATGTCATCTTGGATGTCTTGCCGAGATGCCTTACGCACAAAAGTGAAATGACAGTTTATAAAACTACCGCTGAATGAAGTTACACATATTTTTAATGTCTCGAGCAGAAATGATGGTGGGGTCTATCTCGATGCCAAGTTGAAGAGGCCAAGAACTCAGAAGCATTCTGAATTGAAGTCATGGAGTCATAGAGTGATACAATGTTGTAAACAGGCCCTTCGGACCAACTTGCCCACATTGTCCAACAATGTCCCAGCTACACTAGTCCCACTTGCCTGCGCTTGGTTCATATCCATCCAACCCTGTCCTATCCATGTACCTGTCTAACTGTTTCTTAAACGATGGGATAGTCCCAGCCTCAACTACCTCCTCTGGCAGCTTGTTCCATACACCCACCACCCTTTGTGTGAAAAGGTACCCCTCGGATTCCTATTAAATCTTTTCCCCCTCATCTTGAACCTATGTCCTCTGGTCCTCGATTCCCCTACTCTGGGCAATATGTGAAAGTTGCAGACAACTACTGCTTTTTATGTCCTATTTTTGTTGACGACATTTCTGAAGGACTATATTCATAAGAGAATGAATCTAAAACTGCCGACTAATACTCTGTAGATTCAATTTAGATTACTGGGGAAAAGCAGCCTAACATTCAACTCCTGTTCAATCCTCCATGAGCTGGTGGGTGGCAACATTTCACAGCAGCACACATGACAGTGACAACAAGAATCGAATTACATGCACACGGTTCGATGAACAGATATTAACATGCAAAGATTTTCCATGATGAATTTTCATATTGGATTTTTGGATATCCATCTGTCCAATGATCCAGACCTGCCTGCAAAGATTAGGTAAACTTGTCGTGTGCTATATTTCGTGGTCTTTCGTAAGTGTGTTATTTTAGGGAAACACTACGCACGTTGTTAATTAAAAGTTGTTTTAATTCAACAAAGCTTTTCACTTCTACAGACCATTTTGCTTAATGACTCCCACTTAACTCAGTCCTTCAGTAGCAAAATACAAATCCTTTATCATCCCCTCCGCGTAGGAAGATAGATAATTGTAATACCGTATGTGTACAGTCACAGAATATACGTTTATACTGGCCTTAGTGGGGCTCCTGAAGATTGAATTAGCTTTGGGCTTTAAATTTTAACAAACCTTGTTTGCTTGAGTGCTCAGGGCATCCAAACTTGTGAAGATGTAGGATAGGGTTAATGTGCAGTGATAGCTGGGCGGCACGGACTCGGTGGGCCGAAGGGCCTGTTTCCGTGCTGTATCTCTAAATCTAAATCTAAAGATATGAGCAAAAAGGAACTGCAGATGCTGGTTTAAACCGAAGATAGACACAAAAAGCTGGAGTAACCCAGCGGGACAGGCAGCATCTCTGGAGAGAAGGAATGGGTGACGTTTTGGGTTGAGACCCTTTTTCAGACTGGTTAGGGATAAGGGTAACGAGAGATATAGACAGTGATGTGGAGAGAGAGTGAACAATGAATGAAAGATATGCAAAAAAGTAACGGTGACAAAGGAAACAGGCCATTGTTAGCTGTTTGTGGGGTGAAAATGAGAAGCTGGGGGCGACTTGGGTGGGGGAGGGATGGAGAGAGAGGGAATGCCGGAATTACAATTATTAATTTATTGAATTAAAAAAAATTATCATCTGTATGTATCGTGTTGCCAGCTAAGCTGTGCAAGTAAGAATTTCATTGTTCCGTTATCGTTTCATATGACAACTGAACACTTGACTCTTGACTCTAATTTCTTATCAGACATTGTCCTACTGACATTGATTTAATGGTAGAATCTATTTGAATGAAATTATTAACAGTAAAAAAAATATGTTCCATAGATTTCACCATCTAATGAAAATATGGTTTACTTAACTGCATCAGTACAACAGTTTCTAATGACTTTAACAAAAATCCATCAATCTCAATTTTGATAAAAAACTTTTCCAATCTGAGGTAATAAATGGATAGTGGAGAACATCTTGAAGATGTTAAATAAAGATCTTAAAGGAAAAGACATTTCAACTTCCAAGTCAGAATGTCAATTGCATAAAGAACCTCAGCAGGAATGTGCAAGGTTGACTAGCAGAGCTTCTTTTACAGATGTGGCTCATCACGCAAGAGACACAAGTCAAATGCATTTGATATGAGCCGGAACAATTAAATTCTTAAGGGCCTGTCCCACTTAGGCGATTTTAAGGCGACTGCCGGTGACTGGGCTGTCGCCAACAGTTCGCTGGGGTGTCGCGGGCATGATCGTGAGGAGTCTTCAAAGAATCGTAGTGGATCTCGGCGCGTCGCTGAGAAATCATCCGATATGAAATTTCTCGGCGACAGCTGGCTTGTCAGCAGGTATCATTGCTGTTGCATGCTGTCCCCAGGTTTGTAAGGTTGTGTCGCCTGTACTTTATCATGACATCTCATTCAAAGAGTTTTTGAATAAAGTTGATTTTGGTGATTTTTCAAAAAAATAGGTGTCGGAATTTATTGAATTTCTAAGTACTTTATCACGACATCTCATTCAAAGATTCTAGCCGCATTCATTTTGACCATTAAAATCAAACGCTGACACACGCACTGCGCTATGAGAACTCTTTTCATTCATTTATTTAGATCAATGAGGCAAACACATACACAGGCATTTCACTACGTTTATTAAAGGCCAATGCTCACACATAGACAGACACTACTAACACAAAGATAAACTGAGTTTTACAGCTATGCTGTTTGTAGGGGGTATGCACACCTGACCATAAAGGACAGTGACGTGTGAAATGGTCTGGCTGGACCTTGCTGTCCTTTATGGTCAGGTCAGGTGTGCATACCCCCTACAAACAGCATAGCAGTAAAACATCTCCCTCCTCTTCTTCTCCCTCCTCCTCTTCCCTTCTCCTCCTCTTTCCATCTCCTCCTCTTTCCCTCTCCTCCTCTTCCCCTCTCCTCCTCTTCCCCTCTCCTCCTCTTTCCCTCTCCTCCTCTTCCCTCCTCCTCTTCCCCCCTCCTTCCCCCCTCCTTCCCACCTCCTCCCCCCCTCCCCCCCCCTCCTCCCCCCCTCCTCCCCCTCCCCCTTCATCCTCCTTCCCCTCCCCTTCACCTTCCCCTCCCCTTCCCCTTCCCCTCCCCTTCCCCTCCCCCTCCCCCCTCCACTCCATCCCCCTCAACCCCCCTTATCTTCTCTCCTCCCACGATTCCTCCCCCTCCCTCCCTAGGAGATAGATTTAAACTTTAAAATGTGAATAACTTTAAAAATATATAACACCGATTTCAATAAAACTTCTTCCATTAGCAACAAAGGGACGACGGTGAGTAAGGTGGGCCTAATATTGTCGCGCTACCGTTTTGGCTGTAGTTCAGGAACAAACAAACAAACAAACAAACAAACAAGAGTTTTAATATCTAGTTGGTTTCACCTCGGAGGACATGATGGTGTGCAAGGCCAACTGCAGTAGCCGAATGTTCATCTGAGCCTCCAGTTTAGCATGGATGTGTCTCTTTGCATTCTTGATGACCTTCCAGATGTCATTACCGAGCTTCTCGTAGGACATTGGATCACCTGACTTGAATGTCACAGATCTAGTTCTGCCGAGAGGGTTTCCAAGAGAATGCCTGTTTTTCTTAATGAACGATGAATTTTACATCAACCGACCTCGAACAGCAGTCGGAGGCAAGGGATGCCGCGTTCACGGGGAAATGGCGAGGAGGCGTTGGAGTGGTTGAGTCGGAGGAGTGGGCCCCAAAGCAGCTTGGGGCTCCATTGGATCGGACCCCACTTCAAGTGGCCGAATGTGCGGAATGGACACGATCTGCAGAGGCACGGAGCAGCCGAGCAGTGCTGGAGGACATCGACACATCGCCTGGCCAGGACGACCCTTGCAACACCGACCCAAAGGCCAAGGTAGGACTTTAACATTGTTTTTAAAATTTCAGACTTGAAGGGTTGCCAAAAATGTGGTGACTCTTGTGTCCTGACTCAGTTTGGTCTACTATCCTATACTCTAACACTGGTACCATTGTGCTTAAGGTACGGTAGGCTTGTTACTGAACTCTATGCAAAAGAAAAATAATTTCACTCTACACCAGATGTCCAAAGTCCGGCCCGGGGGCCAATCGCGGCCCGAGGTCAGATTTTATACGGCCCGCAGCTTCCATCTTAAAATGTATTATTTATGGCCCGCCAATACTGTCTAACAGAATGAAGGTAGGGGGAGGGGGGGAGGGGAGGGGAGAGGGCGACTACACCTCCCGGCGGTCAGCGCTGCCCGACCTCCACCCCCCGCCGCCCCGAGCGGGAAAGGCGACGGCGACTACACTTCCCGGCGACGGGGTTGAGGACGTGCGGGGGGGGGGTCGGGAGAGCAGCAGCTGAGCTCTCGTCACCCCGCACGCTCATTGGCAGGCACTCCCGTCAGTCGGGCAGGTGCCGCATCCCCTCCCCCCCCCCGCCCCGAGCGGGAGAGGCGACGGCGACTACATCTCCTGGCGGTCAGCGCTGCCCGATCTGCGGATTGTCAGATGCGAGGTCTGGGGGGGGGGAGCGCATTAGTTAAAGGTCCGGGGGGGGGGGGAGGGGGGGCAATTGGTTAAAGGTCCAGGGGTGGGGGGGCATTGGCCCTTGGGTATTTTCACATTATCAAATCCGGCCCTCTTTGAAAAAAGTTTGGACACCACTGGTCTACACGATTACACGTGACAATAAAGTCTCATTGAACTAGTAGTTTTCAGATCTCCTGATTTATCCAATGCTTCTGTTTAGAGACCATCTTGGTAGGAACACTCTCCTCCACAGAGGTACTTATGAAGTCAGTAACAACCATGGCGTATTCATTCAGGTCCTTTGTCGAGTCTTTAAACACCCACCGGTCCACGTCGCTCCTCTGCCTCCCTGACAAGTTCTGTGTGATCCGCTTCACTGAAGCTGCACTCCACAGTCATTGCCTTGAGATGTCCTGCTTTGACACAACATTTTACCAACTGTTTGGCCTCATAGATAAACAAATTAATTAACCTCTCAGCACTCTGGAGCACTGTTTTAGTCATCCGCTGAATGCAAATGGTGATGAATCAAGAATTACCATTGCAATCTCCCCTAAGTGCCAGGAGAGGTAACAAAAATAACTATGTTTTGATTGCCACAGCTGTGAGTCAGCAGTGGGAGTCACTGAGACAACTCCAAAGTAGCACTTTGGTTAACTTGGCACCTTATACAATGCTGCTGACAAGATCGGGTGATTCATCTGTTCTTGTACCTTTCCCGTTCTGCCCCAGCTTCACAGGCAGAATTACCACAGTGAGGAAAATATGTCACATCTGGCTATAAACTGGCTCCATTGCTAAAAGTGGATTTACAGCACTAGGAGTTTTGACATTCAAGAATCAGAAAATTAGTAAGGTTAAGGCTTCGCTTTTAGTTTCAGTTTTAAAGATACAGCATGAAAAACCCTTTGGCCCACCAGGCCCACGCCGACCATTGATCATATTCATACTAGTTCTATATAATCCCACTTTCTCTTTGATCTCCTTAACATATGAGGCAACTTACAGAGAGGCCCATTAACCTGTCACTCCCACGTCTTTGGGATGTGGGAGGAGACCGGAGTACCCAGAGGAAATCCCCACAGTCACTGGAAGAACACGCAAACTCATACACAGACAGCACCCTAAGTCAGGATCAAATCCGGGATGGTGGGAGTGAGGCAGCAGCACTATCAGCAGTGCCACAGTGCCGCCCGATTAACTATTTCATAAATATTTTAAATTCAGAGGTAATAATTACAATTACATTTTTAGTCTGCAGTGGATGGCACTGCGGCACAGATGCTGAGCTGCTTCCTCACAGCGCCAGAGAATCGGGATCAATCCCGACCACGGGCGCTGTCTGTGCGTAGATTGTGACCACGTGGGTTTTCTCCAGGTGCTCTGGTTTCCTCCCACATTCCAAAGACATGTAGGTTTGTAAATCGATTGGCTTATTGCCTTGTGGTTGCAGGATGCAAAAGTGGGATAACATAGGAATTGTGTGAACAGGTGATCGATGGTCAGTGTGGACACGATGGGCTGAAGGGCCTGTTCATCTATCTCTAAACTAAACTAAATATAATCTGTAATTACAATATAACTGAAGGGAAGCACTCTAAACACTTAAATTACGTTACCATTTGACCAGATTACATAAATAAATAAATACGATGTGGACCAAAGTCTTGCTACATATTCTGGATTAATTCTTAACCCAGTATGGACATTGATTCCACAAGTTAATTTATAAATCATTCGAGGTAATCATCCCCTTCATGCAAGGATCAATGTTACTTAAACGGAAAAACATATCAAATTCAAATGCTAAGGCAATGGCAATAGATAACACAGTAATTACAAGATAACAGCTGATCCCAGTGCATACAGATGGTAGCCAATTTAAGTTTCAAACCCCTTGGAAGTACTTTCAGATTTTATGACATTTAAAAGAGAGAACCTTTGTTTTCAGATCCACCTACATGTGAAATCTTGCCAATATTAACTTCATGCATTCAATTATTACGCTTTAGCATAATAATAATTTAGAATGGATTCTCTTGAACCTTAGATGGTGAAATTTTGCCAACATTATCACTGGAAATATTTACTCAGAATTTTTAATGTGCTTAAGAAATATGAAATTTATAGAAAAAGTTTTGACTTTCGGGGACATGGTAGTCTTTCGATTTTGTGACCATAAAAAACACTGCTGGCAAAGAACTCCACTGACATAAAACAATGAAACTTTCCTCTGTTCATGGGCTTTGAAATGTTTTATTTCATTTTTATAACGACACTATAAATATCAAAGGGAATCCACATAAATCATACTCGGTTATTATGCATAATAAGTACCCAAAATTTAGCGACTGCATCTCAAGGCAATGAAACACAAAATGATGTATTTCTCTTGTTGGATACAATATTTGCAATAGATCTTCCAAAGAGAAATATAGGTCGGCAGTGCATCTTGGGACCAAATCATTTTAGCTTCATGCTAGGAGTTACTGTGGAATAATAATAGGCCTTTTGTAAAATAAAGTGCAAAATGAATTGGAAATGATTTAGTGTTATGTTTTGTTGTGATCTTTTTGGCTTGGTGGCAGAGTAGACTAAGTGTGGGGAAGTCAGAAGAAGGTTCATTATTTTAACATTTATTAATATAATAGTTATCGGGACATGTAGCACAGAAACACGCCCTTCAGTCCAACTCATCCATGCCAACCAAAATTCCCCATCTTATCTCCTTCCATTTGCCTGTGTTCTAGATACTTCAAAACCTGTTTTATCAATGTACCTGTCCAAGTATCTTTGAAATGCTTGAATACTGGGCTTGTATTCACTGGAATTTAGAAGGATGAGAGGGGATCTTATAGAAACGTATAAAATTATAAAAGGACTGGACAAGCTAGATGCAGGAAAAAATGTTCCTAATGTGGGGGGAGTCCAGAACCAGGGGTCACAGTCTAAGAATAAAGGGGAGGCCATTTAAAACTGAGGTGAGAAGAAACTTTTTCACCCAGAGAGTTGTGAATTTGTGGAATTCTCTGCCACAGAAGGCAGTGGAGGCCAATTCACTGGATGAATTTAAAAGAGAGTTAGATAGAGCTCTAGGGGCTAGCGGAATCAAGGGATATGGGGAGAAGGCAGGCATGGGTTACTGATTGTGGATGATCAGCCATGATCACAATGAATGGCGGTGCTGGCTCGAAGGGTCAAATGGCCTCCTCCTGCACCCATTTTCTATGTTTCTATGTGCCTGCCTCGACTGGTATCCGCCCACCACTCTCTGAGAGAAAAGCGTGCCCCTTAGGTTCCTACTAAATCTCCCCCTCTCACCTTAAACCTATGTCCTCTGGTTCTTGATTCCCCTTTTCCGGGTAAATGACTGTGCGTTCAGCCCATCTATTCCACTCATAAATTTATACACCTCTATAAGATCACACCACAGCATCCTGCACATCAAGGAATAAAGTCTGAGCCTGTCCAACCTTTCCATATGGCAGTATCCTCGTAAATGTTCTCTGTACTACTTCAAGCTTAATGACATCCTTCCTGTAGCAGTGCGACCAAAACTTCAAAGGTTTCAAAGGTTTCAGAGGTTTCAAAGGTCTTTTACTGTCACGTGTCACAGTGATATTCTTACCCGTAAAAGGGACCACATCACCCCGATTCTGGCCTCTCTCCACTGGCTCCCTGTACGGTACAGAATCAACTTCAAGCTCCTCCTATTCACGTATAAAGCCCTAAATGGACACTCCCCCCCCTACATCAAAAATCTTCTAACCCCCCTCTCTAACTCCAGGTCCCTCAGATCGGCCGACTTGGGGCTATTCACTATCCCGCGGTCTAGGTTTAAACTCAGGGGTGACCGCGCTTTTGCGGTTGCAGCTCCTAGACTGTGGAACAGCATCCCTCTCCCCATCAGAACTGCCCCCTCCATCGACTCCTTTAAGTCCAGGCTCAAAACATATTTCTACTCCCTAGCGTTTGAGGCTCATTGAGGAGGCGCTGTGAACTGTTTGCGTGCTACTGTATGTTTTCATTTTTTTTCTATTGGAACCTAATCAAATGTACAGCACTTTGGTCAACGTGGGTTGTTTTTAAATGTGCTATACAAATAAAATTGACTTGACTTGACTTGACTACCATACAGCCATACTAAAAAAAGCAACAAGACACACAACTACATAAAATTTAACATAAACATCCACCACAGCAGATTCCCCACATTCCTCACTGTGATGGGAGGCAATAAAGTCTAATCTTCTCCCCTCATTTTTCTTCCGCGGTCAGGGCAGTTCAACCATCTGCAGTCAGGGCGATCGAAGCTCCGAAAGCCGGCTGTTGAAGCTCCAGCATCGGGGCGGTCGAAGCTCCTGCGGCTTGGAGCTCCTAGAGTCGGTCTCAAACCAGGGACCGCGAGCTCCACAATGGTAAGTCCCGCAGGCTCCCGCGGTTGGAGCTCCCGAAGTCGGTCTCCAGCGAGGCCGCCAGCTCCTCGATGTTAGGCTTCAGTGCGGACGGAGATACGATATGGAAAAAAAATCGCATCTCCGTCGAGGTAAGAGATTAAAAAAAAGTTTCCCCCAACGATGATGATAAAGGACAGTCATAATTGGAGTATTTTCTTCTCAAAAGCACTGCACTGGTTTTGTTCTGAGTGCCGAGATGTGTTACACATTGATTAAAGAGAATACAACATCATGATCCCACACTCCTTTTTGATGAAAATTAATGAAGATTACAGAGCAAGAAACATTCTTTCTTTGCATCACACCCCAATGAATTATTTTGTTGGTGGCTTTGTTAAATTACCAGGCTCTTGAACATTACACTGCACTAATCTCAACTATGAACTACAGCGGACTGCATGGAGTTCGAGTTTTTTCCCACTAGTACTAGAGTCGTTAATGCATTGGATTTTTGATGATTATCTTTATCTGTGTGTATTGGTTTTTCAGGCCTATTAAGGTGCTGCAAGTAAGAATTGCATTGTTAAGGTGTCGATACAACAGACAATTAAACAGTCCTGACTTGACAGCTAATATTTGCTGTCACTCAATACTAATTTCCCTTGCAATGTGAACATGTCTACAACAAAAAAGATCTCCAATTCACATTGGTTGCTCTATGATGGCCAGTCTATGAAAATTCAGATGTTCTGTGCTGAAACATTTCACATACTGCACAGCTGCTTTGGTACTTTCTTCATTTGTGTTCATTAGTGGCAGGTTAGCTGCTTGTGGAGTGTGAAAGGAGAATTATTTCAGATCTTGTCATGAATGACTGATTTCCTAATAATCCTATTAACAAAAACTGGCTGTAGCAAGATTCCATATACTTAGAATTTTGATTTTATGGCTGTTGAGAATTGTTCATTTTGCTGCCAGGCAGATAACATTATTAGTTCTCAAGATGATAAGATAGCCACTTTACAGCTTTACTTTATTGCTTGAACTCTTTCTACAGAATAAGCTATTTTTTTTATTGATCATTCTCCTCAGTTTTCCAACACCACAAAGTTCTTTCCTCATTCTCATAACGTAAGAGTGAACATTCTTCAGAGGTGCTTACTTGATGCCAAAACTGAGGTTCTGAAAGACACATAAATACAAGGCATTCTTTTCTTTTGCTTGGAACCAATAGACTACCGTACCAGGGTTCTCCCTGTGACCACGTGGATTTCCTCCGGGTGCCTCCGGTTTTCTTCCACATCCCTAAAGACATGCAGCTTTGTAGGTCAATTGGCCCCTGTAAATTAGCCCTGGTGTGTTGGGAGTGGGTGCAAAAGTGGGACACAAAATGCTGGAGTAACTCAGCGGATCCGGCAGCATCTCTGGAGATATTGGGTGGATGACGTTGAAAGATCCCGAACAGAAATGTCACCTATCCATGTTTTCCGGAGATACTGCCTGACCTGCTGAGTTGCTCCAGCATTTCATGCCTATCTTTGGTATAAACCAGTATCTGAAGTTCCTTTTTATTACGTAGAACGAGTGTGAAAGAGTGATAGATGGTCAGCGTGGACTCATTGGGCCTGTTTCCATGCTCTTAATTTCAATTAATCAAACCTGTTCATGCAACATTCTAAACCGTAGGGTATTTGGAGGAAGTGGTCCATGTCAGTGAGCGTAATCTGAGCCCACAGCAAGTCTGGGTAGATTACACTCCTGAGGCATGCTAAAGAGATGGAATGTGCTTCCCCTCCATCCATTGTTCATTACCTCTATCAGATCCACTCACAACCTTCTCTGCCCCAAAGTGAACATCCTCCGCATCCCCAGTTCCTCATCCCTGGACTCATCTTCCAATGTTGACCTTGTTCAGGCCCAAAACATTGGGAGGCTTGGTCTTCTTTGCCCATGGTTGCATAGAATAAGCCATTATCCATAGGGTATGATGCCTCATGGAATCATGGTATGCTAACGGCAGTCCATTCAACCCACCATGTCTGGAGCAACTCCACACCAGAGAAATTTACCACCCTGCCCCCTCCTTACTGCCATAGAAATTATTTTAATTCAGATACTTATTCTGCTCCTTTTTATGCCACACTAAATCTGCTTCCATTTCTCAAGAGTGCATTTGAGTCTTCAGCTATTAACTACAAAATGTGTAAAAAATGTACGTAATTACTCTGGGTTCTATATCTGAGAGAGGATGTGGTGGCATTGGAGAAGGCCTAGCGGAGGTTTACGGGAATGATCCCTGGGATGATTGTGTTCACGTATGAAGAGCATTTGAAGGCTCTCGACCTGCGCTCTCTGGAGTTTAGAAGAATGATGGGGGGGATCTTATTGAAACTTACCACATAATGAATGGCCTGGAGAGATCGGAGATTGGTAGCTTCTCGATTAGCAAGGGTGTCAAAGGTTATGGGGAGAGGGCAGGAGAACGGGGTAGTAAAGGAAAATAGATCAGCCATGGGAGAATGGCGGAGCACTGAATGGCCTAATTCTGCTCCTTGTCTTAGGAACCTACAAAGACAAACTGCTGGAGTAACTCAGTGGGTCGTGACATGAAACATCACCCATCCTGTTTCTCCAGAGATGCTCCCTGACCCACTGAATTACTCCAGTACTTTGTGTCTATCTTTGGGATAAGCCATCATCTGCAGTACTTTAATTCTACATTAGGAACACTCCACTTCTGATTATTTTTCTCTTCACTTTCATTACAAGTCCCTCTGCCAGCTTGCAGCCCAGCGGTATGAACATTGACTTCTCCAACTTTAGATAGTTCCTCTGTCCCTCTCTTCCCCTCCCCCTTCCCAGATCTCCCACTGTCTTCCTGTCTCCACCTATATCCTTCTTTTGTCCCGCCCTCTGAAGAAGGGTCTCGACTCGAAACGTCACCCATTCCTTCTCTCCTGAGATGCTGCCTGACCTGCTGAGTTACTCCAGCATTTTGTGAATAAATGCCTTCGATTTGTACCAGCATCTGCAGTTATTTTCTTACACACACTCTGCCATTGGGAGCACGTTCTCTCTGTCTAATATGTTTTATGATGTTCATTACCTCTATCAGATTCACTCACAACCTTCTCTGTTCCAAGGTAAACAACCTATGCTTCTCCAGTTCCTCATCCCTGGACTCATCTTCTGTGATCTCTCTCTAAAGCCATTACGCCTTCTCCATCGCACAGTGCTCAAATCTGGATTTATCCATAATTAAATATTTTTAATTGTGAATGAAAATGCAGAGATCGAGGGAGTTTTGGCACATGTGGCACCATTAGTAATTCATCACATTCATTTACAATTATGGTGTGTGAGCTGGAGTATTCTTGGTGGTATAACTGGCTGCATTTCCAAACTATTTACAATTCAATGTTTATTTTATTTAGCATCATTGCGTACTGTTATTCATTGAAGGGTTCAGTCGTGTGAACACAGCAGAAGAAACACTTGGCTCAAGTGTCCCCATTTTTGTTGTTGATTGATTGAAAGATGCAGTATAGAAACAGGCCCTTCAGCCCATCGAGTCCACTCCAACCGTCAATCACCTGTTCACACCAGCTCTCTGTTATCCCACTTTTGCCATCACTCTGTACACACAACAGGTAATTTACGGAGACTGATTAACTTACAAACCTTCACCTCCTTGGGATGTGGGAAGAAGAAACCGGGGCACCTGATGGAAATACACACGGTCACAGGGAGAACATACAATCTCCACACAGGCTGCACCTGAGGTCAGGAGCGAACCTGGGTCTCCGGTGCTTAGAGGAGACTCCCTCTATGTTTTTGTCTTAAAACAACATTTTACATTTTCTAATCAAGATCCAAATGGACTAGTTCTAACCCCATTGCTCCACAGAAGGAATTGGTGAGAAAATCATGACCCTGAGATTTCCTAGATTCGTGCAACATTTTCATGACACAATTGAGTTATGGTGCACGTTAATCGGACTACTCTATGACTTGCATGACGCTCTGCTAACCTTATAATTAATGAGACGGCCACGTCCGCTGTTGTTATAATAAGATGCTGGTGGATTGATGGCCAAATCTATTTTCAATTAAATATCTAAATTAAAAAATTAAGCTCCTCAGTTGGGTGATTTGAATGCAAATTATGTAGTGGTACAAACTTGGTTGTGCCTTGGGCCACCTAGAAAAATAAATAGTATATTTCCAGAGGAAAACGTCAATAGCCTTGAACCCGCTACTCAAGTGTAACTTTACTTCAATGTGAATGCAAGCAGTCAGGGTCACAAATTGGCCATTTGTATTGTCTGCAATCAAATTAGAAATAGCATTGGGATCCGAAAGTGCTTGGGCATAGGAGAGCTGTAAACTTCAAGATTTTATACTGCTGATTAAATTTCATAGGGAGGCGAGGATGGAAGTCATGTGATGAAATAAGCACGAAAATGTTATTAAGTCAAGTTGCATAACTATAATGTGAATTTATACCAGTTTCTGCCCTTTTGTTCAACGAATAAACATCAATCCTAATCATTTCCCAGATACATTAATCACACCATTTCCAATTCACGCAACATATTTTAATCACTTCTCGTTAATCAGCAATCAAAACAACTTCAATGTACCATATGTTGCCAAGATCACTCCTGCAATAAATTTTGGGCTAGGAGCTTAATGGCGTTAAGTTTGTGATGAAGCTTATCTTAA
The DNA here is from genome assembly GCF_053455715.1 of Rhinoraja longicauda. Lineage (NCBI taxonomy): Eukaryota > Metazoa > Chordata > Chondrichthyes > Rajiformes > Arhynchobatidae > Rhinoraja > Rhinoraja longicauda. Next base: position 22,889,998 of record NC_135981.1, read on the forward strand.
ACTTGTATATCATTTTCCCAACACACTGTCTTCTTCCAAAATTCATTACTCGTAAGAAAGCAGCCTCCTCCACATCAATTGTCACGGTATAGAAATGATATCAGCATTACTGGAACACCAGTTATTTGCAATTCACGGGAACATAGATTGTGAAACAGTGCACATCTCCCAACATCCATATGGTATTGAAAGACACAAAATGCTGGACTAACTCAGCAGGCCAGGCAGCATCCATGGATAGGGATGTTTTGGGTCGGGATCTTTCTGCATGCTGATACCTGAAGAAGGAGCCCGGCCCGAAATGCCACCCAACCCATCCATGTCCTCCAGGGATGCTGCCTGACCAGCTGAGTTACTCCAACATTTTGTGTCTTTCCTTGTTAAAAGCAGCATCTGCGGTTCCATGTGTCAAGGTTTTACCATATTTGCCTTATGCCTTACCATATTGCATGTGGCTCCTTATTGTGCAGAGCAACCGAAGTCTACGGGCAGTAGCAATGACAACAGGTTGCATCTCTTCGTGGAGTTAGAGAGCCAGTTACCCAGCTTTGCAGGAAGCCCTTTAGCTTACTGAACAAAGGGACATTACTCCAAAATTATGGACCGGTCATTTAAACCTGAGGTGCATCAAAATTTCTTCTCTCAAAGGGTAGTCAAAGAATCTCAGGAATTTTCTGCCCTGAGGGTGATCGAGACCAGATCGTTTGAAGTATTTAAGGAGGAGATAGATAAATATTTGAAAGATCAAAGAATCTATAGTCTGTGTCAGGCGATAGAGAAATGACACAGAAAGAGGAATTATCATATCATATCATATCATATATATACAGCCGGAAACAGGCCTTTTCGGCCCTCCAAGTCCGTGCCGCCCAGCGATCCCCATACATTAGCCCTATCCTACACCCACTAGGGACAATTTTTACATTTACCCAGCCAATTAACCTACATACCTGTACGTCTTTGGAGTGTGGGAGGAAACCGAAGATCTCGGAGAAAACCCACGCAGGTCACGGGGAGAACGTACAAACTCCTTACAGTGCAGCACCCGTAGTCAGGATCGAACCTGAGTCTCCGGCGCTGCATTCGCTGTAAAGCAGCAACTCTACCGCTGCGCCACCGTGCCGCCCGGTAATTGATCAGCCATGATCATATTAACCATCAAGGCAGGCTTGAAGGGCCTTGCGGCCTACTTCTTCTTCTGTTCTAAGTTCCTGTAAGTCTGTGCTAACACTTATCCAACGCCTACCCCATTTTATTTTCTCCATGTTCCAATCAACTTCCTCCAGATGCTACCACTCACCTGCACACTGAGAGCAATTTGCAAGTGGTCAATAAACCAATCGGCCCACTCATCTTCACTCATCGTGGGATGTGGGAGGAAACTAGAACACCTGAGAGGCAATCAGGGTTGAACATGAGTCATGGGCTTTATAGTCAACTTACAGCCCTGTGGTATGGATAGTGATTTCTCTAACTTCAAGTAACCCCGGCATTCCCTCTCTCTCATTCCCTTCCCCTACCCAAGTCACACTAGCTTCTCGTTTTCACCCGACAAACAGCGAACAATGGCCTGTTTCCTTTATCCTTGTTACTTTTTTGCACATCTTTCATTCATTGTTCTTTATCTCTCTACATCACCGTCTATATCGCTCATTTCCCTTTTCCCTAGCCAGTCTGAAGGATCTCGGCCTGAAACGTCACCCATTCCTTCTCTCCAGAGATGCTGCCTGTCTCGCTGAGTTACACCAGCTTTTTGCGTCTTTCTTTATGGACCATCTTGTGATCTTGTCTTCCAAACCAATTAGCCACTGTAATGGAGGCAAAATCCCAAATTCATAAGGAATTACAGGTGAATTAGGAGGAATTAAAACTGGTCCATAGTGTTCTAGCTACGACACTTAGTCAAAGTGCACAAGATGAAGCCGAGAACTGCAGAGATATCAAGGAAGGCATTGCTCAACACGAATATTTGGATCGAAGATGGACACAAAAAGTTGGTGTAACTCAGCGGGGCAGGCAGCATCTCTAGAGAGAAGGAATGGGTGATGTTTCGGGTCTTGACCGGAAACGTCACCCATTCCTTCTCTCCAGAGATGCTGCCTGTCCCAGTGAGTTGTTGCAGCTTTTTGTGTCTATCTTCGGTTTAAACCAGAATCTGCAGTTCCTTCCTACACTAATCACTGGATCGATAGATCTAATGGTAGCTCTCCAGGAATAGAAGCTGGTACTTAATAGGAGGTAGACATACGGTCATGCCATCTGCTTCCAGAAGACTTCCTGGGAACCATTCACTATTGACAATAGTATTAAAAATCACAATAGTATGCAGTATTAATCTGTCTGGCTGCCTTCAGGAATTGTCAGCCACAGCAAGCACTTGTATAAAATTGAACTGATGTGGTGACAGATACATTATTTAGCAAGGCCAACACCTGTTTTATTTACCACTGAACATCAACAACTTCACAGGAAAGGTTGATTGGTTGATTGATTGGTTGATTGATTGATTGATTGATTGATTGATTGATTGATTGATTGATTGATTGATTGATTGATTGATTGATTGATTGATTGATTGATTGATTGATTGATTGATTGATTGATTGATTGATTGATTGATTGATTGATTGATTGATTGATTGATTGATTGATTGATTGATTGATTGATACTTTATTGTCACATATACTTGGTACAGTGCAATTCTTTGTTTTGCAAACAATAGACACGTATGCAAAGAGTCGCCTCATACAGGGCGCCGACAAAGTATTCAATATGGACTTGCGACAATTGTAAGGGTCTGCTTGCTTTCCAAGACTGGAAGTGCAATGATCCATATTTTTTTATATATGTTCAAAATGTAAAAATCTCTGCAAACCAAGAGATTTGTTCCTCTCTCGTTCCTGCAGTTGTGCGCATCTAGTAGCAACAGGGATAGCAGCCTGTGATCTTTTAATAAGATGGTAAGTCCACCTTGCCGTGGGTCCACCTTCAAATAAGTCAACTTGAAAATCTGTGATGAGCTTATGTGTTGGCAGGTAACTGCTTTGTTCTTACAGACCACCGAGCAACTCCGTTAGTGTGTCTGTCCACTAACCTATCTGAGAGCATATCTCGAGCAGCTCGGAGATCCATAAACTCCTGCTGAGCGGACTCTCATTAGAGATGTTCCCACCGTTCCTCTGATGTGCACAATCGAGGGCTGTGGAAGTCAGAGGAGTTGCCACATGCTCCGTGACAGACTGGTTTGTGGACACCCATTCATCATCTCAGCGGAGGTTCATTGGAGGAGAGCATGTTCAGACTTGCAGTGTGTTTTGCACTGGCCACAGCTGGACAAATCTGTTCGGACAGCAGTGTCTGTTTGTAGGCAAGCTTAATGAGGTCTCAAAGTCCGAGTGTTACAACAGAATCATGAATGTGGCCCCTGGTTATCACGGCTTGTTCATCCCCAAACATTCACTGACATTCAAATGTTGCTGTCTGTGATATATGCTCGACCCTGTAATATGTGCAGCTATGCAGGTTCACAGTAGAGCTAGCAATAGCAAGGTGATCATTTGACTTGCCTTTGCACCACTTTAAAAATGTATTCACATTTATAAACATTCAGAATTTATAAAAACAGTCCGGATGTAATGAATGCATTTCTCCACTGATTTCATCGTGCAAGAGTGCTTGTATTCAGACCAAGTTGCACACATGTGCAACACAATATGAGCAGCCTCGTGTGTCCTTTTTGAAAGGAGTCAAGGGGTTGAGGTATTTGGTTCTGTCACATAGCAGTGGCAGGTTACAGGCGTGTGGACAATAAACACAGCAAAGACACACTGAAGGTGCCAGGAGGGATGGATATGGAATACAGTGGCAGAGGTTCAGAGTACCAGCTTCGTTTTACAAACACCAGGTATTTTCTATGTATTTGTTGTCTTGTATTATTGCAAGTTGTTCTGTTTCTCCTTCTTCCCCTCAAATGCCAGTCCATTTGTATTCCTTTCAGTCTAAAGCTGTCCCCCCACACGTTCAAACATACAGGAGATAAATGTACCACATGCAGACATGTTTAGTTCGCGCCGACCAGCAATCACCAAAATACACTAACACTATCTTACGCACGAGGGACAATTTCCAATTTTTACCGAAGCCAATCAACCTACATACCTGCACATCTTTGGAGTGTGGGAGGAAAGCAGAGCACCCGGAGGAAACTCATGTGGTAGAAACTCCGTACAGACAGCACCCGCAATCAGTATCGAATTCGGGTCTCTGTAAGGCAGCAACTCTACCGCTGCACCACCGTGCTGCTCCTAATGAAACCCACTGGAAACAACCTCTCAGTTCACAAAATCACCTTTGCTTCCTGCAGTTGAACCATGTATGCCCCAATCTGTCACACCTCTGTGGATCCTGTGCACATTTACCTTTTTGAACAGCCTGCCATGTTTGTTAAAAACTTTGCTCAGATCCAAACTAACTACATCATAAACACTGCATGCATTATTATCTTCCCAAAAAATCCAATCAGCCATGCCCATCCATTATCGGACCATTGCTGACTGTCCTCGATTAATCTATGTCATTCGAAATGATTTACTACGACACCTCGAATTGATTCCAAAAATTCAGCTGCTGCAGAAATTAAATAAATTGGTCAAGATAGATTCTGTTATCCCTTTTTCCACTGTGGAAACAACACCATTACATTCACAGTCCCCCAGCCTTCTGGCACCATATTTGTAGCTGGTGGTGAGTGGACAGGTTTGGAAAATGATGATCAGATACTCCTGCAATTACTTCCTCTGTTTCCATTTACAACTAATTGTTCCAGTCAACTATTCCCAGGAGTGGATTTATTGCCAACTCTGAACCTGGGCAACCGATTAGCAATTTCAGCATGAAAGACAAAAGTACTGATGGATGTAATTTCCTTCCACGTATATTATAGTGGAAACAACAAGACACAAAGTGCTGGAGTAACTCACCAATGACAGGCAGCAAATCTGAAGAACATGGATAGGTGACGTTTCGGGTTATCCACTTTGGCGGCAAGAACAGGAAAGCAGAGTATTACCTGAATGGTGGCCAATTAGGAAAAGGGGAGATGTAACGTGACCTGGGTGTCATGATGCACCAGTCATTGAAAGCAAGCGTGCAGGTGCAGCAGGCAGTGAAGAAAGCGAATGGTATGTTAGCATTCATAGCAAGAGGATTTGAGTATAGGAGCAGGGAGGTTCTGCTGCAGTTGAACAGGGCCTTGGTGAGACCGCATCTGGAGTATTGTGTACAGTTTTGGTCTCCTAATCTGAGGAAAGACATTCTAGCCTTAGAGGGAGTACAGAGAAGGTTCACAAGAATGATCCCTGGGATGGCAGGACTTTCATATGAGGAAAGACTGGATAGACTGGGCTTGTACTTGCTGGAATTTAGAAGACTGAGGGGGGATCTTATAGAAACATATAAAATTCTTAAGGGGTTGGAGAGGCTAGATGCGGGAAGATTGTTCCCGATGTTGGGGGAGTCCAGAACCAGGGGTCACAGCTTAAGGATAAGGGGGAAGTCTTTTAGGACCGAGATGAGAAAACATTTCTTCACACAGAGAGTGGTGAGTCTGTGGAATTCTCTGCCACAGAAGGTAGTTGAGGCCAGTTCATTGGCTATATTTAAGAGGGAGTTAGATGTGGCCCTTGTGGCTAAAGGGATCAGGGGGTATGGAGAGAAGGCAGGTACAGGTTACTGAGCTGGATGATCAACCATGATCATATTGGCTGTGTATGTGTGGCCACGGGGCCTTCCATCACCTGGTACGACCGCGGGACGTTTCAGGGCCCGGCGCGGCTCGGCCGCGGAACGGTTCAGCGCCCGGCGCGGCCGCGGGGCCTTCCATCGCCCGGCGCGGCTCGGCCGCTGGACTTAATATCGCCGGCGCGGCTCGGCCGCGGGACTTGGCAGCGCCCGGTGCGGCTTGGCCACGGGGCCTTCCATCGCCCGGCGCGGCTTGGCCGTGGAACGGTTCAGCGCCCGGCGCGGCCGTGGGGCCTTCCATCGCCCGGCGCGGCTCGGCCGCTGGACTTAACATCGCCGGCACGGCTCAGCCGCGGGACGTTTCAGTGCCCGGTGCGGCTCGGCCGCGGGGCCTTCCATCCCCTTGCGGGGGCTGTGCGTGTCGGTCGCCTCGGTAGGGGTCGAGCTGTCTGTCCGTGGGCGCGGGGGGGAAGAGAGTGGAAGTTTTGTTGCCTTCCATCACAGTGAGGGGGTGTTTGGAGTCACTGTGATGGATGTTTGTGTCGGGGTCGTGTGTCCTGTGTTCTTTTCTTTTTTGTTGTGTTCTGTGACTGCTGTAATTTCGTTCGGTATCTGTACCGAATGACAATAAATGTTCTGTATATTGAATGGCGGTGCAGGCTCGAAGGGCCGAATGGCCTACTCCTGCACCTATTTTCTATGTTTCTATGTTTCTATGTTATGACTGATTGTAGGGAGAAGGGAAGAGAAAGATGGAAGAGAGGATGTGCAGGTAATAGGTTGATACAGGTGAGGGTGATATATGTCATCACATTATATTATATATCGTAGCATAGCATAGCTCGGTAGGCCCATTTATGTTGAGAGGGGATGGGGTGGGTGAATGGCGGGGGGGGGGGGGGGGAGGGTGTTTCACCGATACAGAATAGTCTTTGGGTCCACGGCTCGCTCTGGCTGCAGCGCTGGCGGCACAGGGACGAAGTGAGTGGCACCCTCTCCCCTTTTCTCTCCCCCTTCGCCCGCCTATGGCCCCAGGACACATCCCCCCCCCCCGGATGGGATTGGGGTGGGGGGGGAAGGAGGCTGGGGGATGGGAGGGGGGAGTGGGGTTGGGGGGAGGGGAGGGGGGAGTGGGGGGTAGGGGGGAGTGGGGGGTAGGGGGGAGTGGGGGGTAGGGGGGGAGTGGGGGGTAGGGGGGTAGTGAGGGCAGGCGGGGGGAATGAAGGTGGGGGGGAGGGGAGTGGGGGTGGGGGAAGGGAGATGGAATGGAGTGGCTGAGTGGAGGGGAGGTAGGGGGGATGAAGTGGGGGTGGGGATGAAGGAGGGGGGATGGAGTGGGGGTGGGGGGATGGAGTGGGGGGCTGGGCAGTGGAAGTGGGGGAGGGGAGGATGCTACACCAATGCAGTAGAGCTTCGGGCCCAACGGATGCCCGTCGTATCCGTGCCTGCGCAGTTGGGGGAGGGTTGCCATTTTGTGTTCAGCTCCGACCTCACGCTCGACGCCCGATTGGTCCAGGTCCCACGTGGGGGGAGTGCCAGTGCTCCCCACTCTGATTGGTTGCCGGCGCGTCCTGATTTGCCGCTCACCCCCACATGGGGTCCATTGATTGGCTACAACCTCCCGCTCGACGCCCGATTGGTCCGTGTCCCACGTGGGGGGAGCGGTTTCTTCCCGCTCAAAGCAACTGCGGTCGCAGTGGAGCTGACGCAGTTGCTGAATGAGGGCGCAGTCTCGAGGATCTCCAAGAGAGGATTTTAACCATAAAACGCAAAAACATTCCAGATAAGATTTATTTTATTTTTAAGAGAAAAATGCTGTTTATTTTAAAGAACAAACGCGATTTTCTAATGTCACGATGGGAACCCAGCGAGGAATGGACCCAATTTGGTGTAGTAATTGTCTAAAAGTTCAATGATTATCTGTCTTAATGCAATTTTTTGCTTAATGCAGAGGCGTTGCAGAATACAGAGGATGCTGACTCCCCCCCAAATCTTTGTACATCCCCAATCCTTTCCACACGTCACTTTAATTTCATGGACTTTATGTTTTATGAATGTTGGCAGATCAATTTCCGTCCTGGGATAAATAAAGTTCTATCGTATCATTTGGTATCGTAAATATCTGAACCATCACTGGCCTCTTAGGCAGAGAATGTCAAAGATTCACTAACCTCTGGGTGAAGAAATTTATTTTCATCAAAGTCCTGCATGGTTGACCATTTACTTGATACCATGTCCCTTGGTTCTAGACACCTCAGCCAGGGAAAAAACGCCAATTCTGCATCTACCCTGTCAAGATTCATAACATATTTCTACATTAAAAAAAAAATCATGTCTTATTTTCTAAACCCAGGACATTTCAGATTCAGTCTCCATGGACACCAAATCCATTGCCCCATGAATCCATTTAGTGAACTTTCACTGCATTCCTTCTGCCATAAGTATGCCCTTCATAGAGTCATCGTGTGGAAACAGGCCCTTCGGCCCAACTTGCCCACACCACCAACAATGTCCCAGCTACACTAGTCCCACTTGCCAGCGCTTGGTCCATATCCCTCCAAACCTGTCCTATTCATGTACCTGTCTAACTGTTTCTTGAACGATGGGATAGTCCCAGCCTCAACTACCTCCTCTGGCAGCTTGTTCCATACACCCACCACCCTTTGTGTGAAAATGTTACCCCTTGGATTCCTATTAAATCTTTTCCCCTTCACCTTAAACCTATGTCCTCTGGTCCTCGATTCCCCTGCTCTGGGCAAAAGACTGTGCGTCTACCTGATCTATTCCTGTCATGATTTTGTACACCTCTATAAGACCTCCCCTCATCTTCCCACACTCCATGGAACAGAGACCCAGCCTACTCAACCTCTCCCTGTAGCTCACACCCTCTAGTCCTGGCAACATCCTTGTAAATCTTTTCTGAACCCTTTCAAGCTTGACAATATCTTTCCTATAACATGGTGCCCAGAACTGAACACAATATTTTAAATGCAGTCTCACAAACATCTTATACAACTGCATTTATTCACAAAATGCTTGAGTAACTCAGCACGTCAGGCAGCATCTCGGGAGAGAAGGAATGGGTGACGTTTCGGGTCGAGACCCTTCTTCAGACTGCAACATGACCTCCCAACTTCTATACTCAAAACTCTGACTGATGAAGGCCAAAGTGCCAAAAGCCTTTTTGACCACCTGCGACTCGACCTTCAAGGAACCGTGCACCTGTACTGCTAGATCCCTCTGCTCTACAACACTAACCAGAAGCCTACCATTTACTGTGTAGGTCCTGCCCTTGTTAGACGTCGCAAAATGCAACACCTCACACTTTTCTGTATTAAATTCCATCAACCTTCATTAGGTGGAGAGTCCCATCAGGGTGGCACAGTGGTGCAGGGGGCTGAGCCACCGCCTTACTCCTCCAGCATAGTATTGTTGGGCTGAAGGGCCTGTTTCCATGCTGTCTGACTCCATGACAAAGGTTTAATCCTGACTTCAAGGGTTCAACCCCGACCTTCAGAACAGCTTGTGCAGAGTTTACATATTCCTCCTTGTGACCAAGGAGTTTCCTCCAATGCTCCAGTTTCCTCCTTCATCACATATACATCCACGTTGCTATATTAACTGACCTCTATAAATTCCCTTGATGTGTAGGTTTGAGTTTGAGGTTTGAGTTTAGATTGTTGTCATGCAAGGTATACTGAAAAGCTTTTGTTGCATGCCAACCAGCCAGCGGAAAGACTATACATGATTGCAATCGAGCCGTCCACAGTGTACAGATACAGAGAAGAGGGAGTGGCCAGGGTGCGACTCGTCCTTGATTATGCTGCTGGCCTTTCTGCGGCAGCGTGAGGTGTAGATGGAGTCAATGGAAGGGAGGTTGGTTTGTGTGATGGTCTGGGCTGCATCCACGATTCTCTGCAATTTCTTGCGGTCCTGGGTGGAGCTGGCCCCAAACCATACTGTGATGCATCCCGATAAGATGCTTTCTACGGCGCATCTGTAGAAGTTGGTGGGGATTTACCTAAACTTCCCAAGCCTTCTAAGGAAGTAGAGGCATTAGTGTGAGTAGTAAAATATGTGGGAGTTCATGCGAATGTAGGAGTATTACGTGGGATTAGTGTAAATGAGGGCTTTATGATCAGCATAGTGTTAGTTTGGCTGAAGGGCATGTTTCCATTCTCTTTGACTTTATGAGTTGCATATACACAATATTCCAGAAGTAGTCTCACCAGGGCTCTGGTATAAATGAATCAATACATCTCTTTTCTAATACTAATATTCACTTGCAATCAAGACTTAACATACAGTACTGTTGCCTTATTAATTGTCTGTTGTACCAACCGCCCCGAAGTGCAGCGGCGGAGTTTTTGCCCGCCCCGAATCGCGGACCTTTCACCGACCGGCGCGGCCTGGAACGTGGCAAGTTCAACAGCCTGACCGCGGGAGAAGACGACAGGGGAAGAGAAATGACATTCTGGCCTTCCATCACAGTGAGGAGGTGACTGGAGGAGACTCACTGTGATGGATGTTTCTTTTTTTTTGTTTTGTGTTGGTTGTGAGTGTGTGTGAAATTGTTTATTTTTATTGCTCTATTGCTGGACTGTGGGTGACCTTTCATTTCACTGCACATCTTGTATGTGTATGTGACAAATAAACTTGACTTGACTTGACTTGACTACATGTTAACTTTGAGCAATTTGTGTTCGAGACACCCACGTACCTCTGAATACCAACATCCTTTCAAAAATCACTCAGCCTTTCTATTTTTACTACGGACGTGGGTGACGTCATACTTTTCCGCATTATATTCCAACTCTCGTGTTCTTGCTTATTGGTGAACTTACACCAAAAAAAGGTGCATTTTCAATCATAATTACATGTTCCTCAAATAAATAATACCATCCAATCAAATTTCTAACCCATTTATTCTAAAAAATAAACTTAATTTGAGAATGGTAGCATAATAATGAAGAGGGATTCTGGCCTATGTATAGTTTACAAAAATCAGATGGGAAAGGGAAGCCTATATAAGGAGTTCATTTTTAGTTTAGTTTAGTTTAGTTCAGAGATACAATGCAGAAACAGCCCTTCGGCCCACCAAGTCCGCACCGACCTGCGATCCCCGCACATTAACACTATCCTACACGCACATTAAGGACAATGTTTATATTTATTCCAAGCCAATTAGCCTACAAACCTGTGCGTCTTTGGAGTGTGGGAGGAAACCGGAGATCTCGGAGAAAACACACGCAGTCATGGGGAGAATGTACAAACTCCGCACAGGCAGCACCCGTAGCGGGATCGAACCCGGGTCTCTGGCACTGCAAGCGCAGTAAGGCAGCAACACTGCACCACCATGCTGCCCTAATTGTGGTTTCCGGATGTGTTTCTTAGAACAGCATGCTCTGGGACCTACCGGGTCAATAACTTGACCTACCGTATTATTGAGCAATGACGTAGAGTTAATTAATGACCTCTGAGTGAAAGGACCACGTTATGATTGGATTTTACATTCATTCTGAGGGAGAGTAGAAATGATCCACGAGGATTATTTTAAAGTAAAGTCAATCCAATTATGTGGGCATGAAACCAGCACTAGCTGAAGTGAACTGGCAAATTAGGTTACGGGATTGGACACTCAGCATGCAATAGGACATATGTGGTGGCATCCTTTAGAATCCAGAGAGTACAAGCATTCTACTTTGAAAGAAAAACTCCAAAGAAACAGCCCAGCCATGCTAACTCAAAAAATATATAGTCTAAAACTTAAAGAAAAAGAATATGAATGTTAAAAAGGCAGATGCAGGTCAGAAAGTTGGACAGAATATATATATTTTAAGAGAAAAAAACTTAAAGAAGGCAATGTTTGAATATGAGAGAAAGCTAGTCAGAAATATATATCCTGGAGTTTCTGTAGATATTTTTAAAAAACACATGAACAAAATGAGCAGTGGCTGGGGAATGGAAAAAATGTCTGGGGAATTATTCAATGAAAATAAGGAGTTTACTGATGTACCATCCTACAAGTTGGCATCAAACATTACTGAGGAGGATACAAATCATGTTCCAGAATACATTCTGGCAGGAACGCGGAACTCTTTGGGCGGCACTGTGGCACACCTGTAGAGTTGCTGCCTTACAGCGCTTACAGCGGCAGAGACCCTGGTTCGACCCGACTAGGTGCTGCCTGTACAGAGTTAGTACATTCTCCCCGTGACTGTGTGGGTTTTCTCTGAGACCTTCGGCTTCCTCCCACACTCCAAAAGGCGTACAGGTTTGTAGGTTAATTGGCTTGGTGTGAATGTAAATTGTGGGGTGGCGTTAATGTCAGTGCAGACTTGGTGGGCCGAAGGACCTGTTTCCCCGCTGTATCTCTAAACTAAACTCGGGTATAATTACAATCATCAGAGAAATGGCATTGAGCAAATTGTGGGAGCTGCCATCTGATTAGTCTTAAGTCCCTGATTGACAGAGGTAGCCTACGGGATAGATGGTGGATTATTTTTTAATTTCTGAAATGGCCCGGATTTGGAGAAAGTTCCATATGATTGGAAAATAGCATATTTTTAACAGTTATTCTAAAGGGTAGGGAAATAAAAAACAGGAAATTACGGCTTAATGTTTGTCTGAGGGAACATTTTCGAAGCTGTTATTAAAGATGCTATCCGAGGAGGCAGTAAGAAAGCAATTTAATCAAGCAGAGCTTGGTTGTGTGAAAGCAAAATCACATTTGAAGAACTTAGACCATAGGACCATAAGATATAGGAGCAGAACTAGGCCATTTGGCCCATTGAGTCTGTTCCGCTATTCGATCGTGGCTGATCTTTCCCTTTCAACTTAACGGGGTTCCTTGAAGTAATATGTGCTGGGGTTAAAGGGGAAAAGGTGGACACCATGGACTTAAATTTCCAGAAGGCATTGATTAGGTGGCATATACAGGTTGTTGTTAAAAACAACAGCTCGTGGTGTAGGGGATTACATATCGGCACAAGAAGAAGATTGCCTCGCTGATACGAACCAGAGAGAAGGCATTTGACAAGTGATGTGCCACAGTGCTGGGCCTTGGGTCTTCAGTTACTTCACAATAAGTGTGTGAAAGCATAGAAGGAACGGATGTTAAATTGATACGTATAAGAAAATAACTGCAGATGCTGGTACAAATCGATTTATTCACAAAATGCTGGAGTAACTCAGCAGGTAGGATCAGTCTGAAGAAGGGTCTCGACCCGAAACGTCACCCATTCCTTCCCTCCCAAGATGCTGCCTGACCTGCTGAGTTACTCCAGCATTTTGTGAATAATTAAATTGATACGTATTGCTGATAATTTGATACGTAGGAAAGTAAGTTATGAAGAAGATATCATATCATATCATGTCATATATATACAGCCGGAAACAGGCCTTTTCGGCCCTCCAAGTCCGTGCCGCCCAGCGATCCCCGCACATTAACACTATCCTACACCCACTAGGGACAATTTTTACATTTACCCAGCCAATTAACCTACATACCTGTACGTCTTTGGAGTGTGGGAGGGAACCGAAGATCTCGGAGAAAACCCACGCAGGTCACGGGGAGAACGTACAAACTCCTTACAGTGCAGCACCCGTAGTCAGGATCGAACCTGAGTCTCCGGCGCTGCATTCGCTGTAAAGCGAATCATATTCGCTGCATATGATAATCATAATCATAATCATACTTTATTAGCCAAGTATGTTTTGGAATAATAGGTTATATAGTTGGATTAAGTGCAAAGATCTGACAAATAGCGTGTAATGAGGGAATATGCAAAATTGTTCATTTTGACAGAAAAAAATAAACAAAAACATATTATCTACTTTGTGAGAGGTTTTCGAGATGCAGAGATCGTGTGTTTTAGTGCATAATTCGCAGAAGGGATAAAATATAGGTCACCAATTAATTAGCAAAGCTAATGGAATATTGCTGCTTATTGGAAGCGGTCTTGCAGACAAACAAATTGAGGTTTTGCTTCTGTTATTATAGGTTATAGGTTCCTGAGTGAGACCACATTTGGAGTACCATGTACCACATTAGTCTCCTTATTTTAGGAGATAGGTCAATGTGTTGTGAGCAGTTTAAAGAGGGCTAACTAGTCTAATGCCTGCAGAAAGTCAGTACTGTTGAGGAAAGGATAGACAGGCTAGACTTCATCTGGCATTTAGATGAAGGAGCAGAGACTTGAAGGATACATGGACTTGAAGGACTTGAAGGACTTGAAGGATACATACCACTCTGAAGGGGTCTTGACAGGGTGGATATGGAATGGATGTTTTGTTTTGTGTACTGAGGTACAATGAAAAGCTTTTGGCACAGTGACGCAGTGCTAGAGTTGCTGCCTTACAGCGCTTGCAGCACCGGAGACCAGTGTTCGATCCCGACGAGTGCTGTCTGTACAGAGTTTGTACGTTCTCCCCGTGACCACCTAGGTTTTCTCCGAGATCTTCAGTTTCCTCCCACACTCCAAATTCGGGTCGAAACGTCACCCATTCCTTCTCTCCTGAGATGCTGCCTGACCCGCTGAGTTACTCCAGCATTTTGTGTCTACCTTTGATTTAAACCAGCATCTGCAGTTTTTTTTCCTACACATCTGCTGGGAAGAGAGTATTAAAGGAGTGCAGAGTGTGGGGCAGAATCTATAAAACTATTCCTGGACACAATAATCTGCTGACATCACACTTCTGATCTGCAGGTGAAAATGAAGTGCCAGGGGAAGATTCTCCTAGGAAGCAGTCCGTGCAGATCTATACTCGGGCATTGATTAATACCCTTAGGAAATTAGAGAGCGAAAATTAAAAAGGTTAGGAAATTAAAAACTCGCATTGCTGAGATGTTGAATATTTAATCTTTACCCTAATTGAACAAATTGGATTTTATCCCATGGTGATATTCAAAAACGTTGCGCTTGCATCTTAAGTTACATGTAATCTCCTGCAATAAGATTCCAACATCAAAAGAAATTCAACAACTAGAGAAAGGAGATGAGGAAGAATTTCTTTAGTCAGAGGGTGGCGAATCTATGGAATTGATTGCCACAGAAGGCTGTGGAGGCCAAGTCAATGGATATTTTTAAGGCGGAGATTGACATATTCTTGATTAGTAAGGGCGTCAGGGGATATGGGGAGAAGGCAGGAGAATGAGGCTGAGAGGGAAAGATAGATCAGCCATGATTGAGTGGCTGTAGGAAAATAACTGCAGATGCTGGTACAAATCGAAGGTATCACAAAATGCTGGAGTAACTCAGCCAGTCAGGCAGCATCTCAGGGGCGAAGGAATGGGTGACGTTTCGGGTCGAGACCCTTCTTCAGACTGATGTCAGGGGAGGGGGCGGGACAAAGATAGGATGTAGTAGGAGACAGGAAGCCAGTGGGAGAACTGGGAAGGGGGAGGGGAAAGAGAAGGACAGAGGAACTATCTGAAGCGGCTGAGTTGACATGATGGGCCGAATGGCTGAATTCTGATCCTAGAACTTATAAACTATGAACAGGATAAAAGATAAAACACAATTAGTTTTTCCAAAGAATAAACCTCCCTGGTGGCTTTAAAATATGACAGTGTTGGAGAAACAATTCACTTTAATGGGACAAGTACATGGATAGGAAAGTTTTAGAGGGATATTGTCTATTGTCTATTGTATGGGCCAAATGCGGGGAAATAGCTTAGATGTGGCATCTTAATCGGCATGAATGAGTTGGGCTGAAGGGCCTGTTTTCTTGCCGTTCGTCTCTATGAGTCTAACTCGTAAGAAACTCTAGTAGAAAACATTTGGATTCTGACTGCCGTTGCAACAAATTCACTGCTCAAAGCAATGCTCTACATTCAGTCAACAAAGATATAGATTTAATGGATGGAGACTATTTCTGAAAAACTGATTGAAAGCCCATTTTTGTTGCCGTGGGCTTATCTTGTTTACAATACAGTTTTCACAAAACAGGCATGTTGACACTTCCTCCCGGTAATGTATCAGGTCCGCTGACAAATTGTAAATTGAAAAGATAAAGTAGAAAGAATAAAGTAATGAACAAATGGAAAGGAAAACACAAAAAAACAAGAAACAGAAATAACTCAAATAACAATCCAAAGAACAACAATGCATAAATTCAGTTATTTCACCCTTCATATTTATATTGTTCTATTTCTTAGTGCAGTCATATTTTGTTCAATATTTGTGTCTCCAAAGACAGATTTATTTCCTTCGCAGGTCTTGCTTACTATAATGCTCTAAATCTGGCCTTGCTGAACATGTTGAGTGTATATGTTAAGAATCAGTGATGCATCTTCGTTTAGCTTACTTTAGTTTATTGCTGTTAGATGCTGTTCATTGACTTTAGTTCAGCTTTCAATACCATAGTCCCCACCAGACTGGCTGAGAAGCTGCTGGAACTGGGGCTTATCACCCCTCTGTGTGCCTGGGTCCTGGACTTTCTCACCGCCAGGCCCCAAGTGGTCAGGATGGGGGAACACACATCTAGCCCCCTCACCCTGAACATAGGATCCCCCCAGGGTTGCGTCCTTAGCCCCCTACTGTACTCCCTGTACACACATGACTGTGTGGCCAGGTTCAGCTCAAACTCCATCATCAAGTTTGCTGATGACACTGTGGTGGTGGGCCGGATCTCTGACAACGATGAGAAGGCCTACCGGGAGGAGGTGGCTGATCTGGCACTCTGGTGTCAGGACAATAGCCTCCCGTTGAATGTCAAAAAAACTAAGGAGCTGATTGTGGACTTTAGAAGGGCTCAACATCCAGGGGCATACACACCACTGGAAATAAATGGGTCTACTGTGGATAGGGTGAGCAGTTTTAAATACCTGGGAGTCCATGTCAAAGAGGATCTGACATGGGCAACGCACATTGCCGCACTGTTGGGTAAGGCAAAGCAGTGCCTTTACCACCTTGGACAACTGAGGAAATTCAGAGTGTCTCTGAGGATCCTTCATTGCTTCTACTCTGTGGCTGTAGAGACCATCCTGTCCGGCAACATTACAGTCTGGTTTGGGGACAGCTCTGTCCAGGACAGGAAGGCCCTGCAGGGAGTAGTGCGTTCGGCAGAATGCACAATGGGAACTACACTCGTCCCCCTGCAGGACCTATACATCAGGAGGTGCAGATCGAGAGCAAGTAACATTATGAGGGACCCCTGCCACCCCAGCAACGGACTGTTCCAGCTGCTACAGTCAGGCAAACGCCTCCGCTGTCACGCTGTGAAAACGGAGAGGATGAGACCGAGTTTCTTCCCACAGGCCATCAGGACTGTTAACTATTATAACTCCAGGGACTAAATTTTGTCTTCTCTATATTAACTTTAATTTATATGCTGTAACTGTAATTCTTTTTTTAAACAATCAGCAGGCATTACCACTTTCATTTCACTGCTCATCATGTATGTGTATGTGACAAATAAACTTGACCTGACTTGATTTGACTTTAGAGATACAGCGTGGAAACAGGCCCTTCGGCCCACCAACTCTGCACCGACCAGCAATCCCCGCACATTAACACTACTCTACACACACTAGGGACAAATTTATATTTCACATTCATACCAAACTAATTAGCCTAAAAACCTGTACGTCTTTGAAGTGTGGAAGGAAACCGAAGATCTGGGAGAAAACCCATGCAGGTGACAGGGAGAACATGCAAACTCTGTACAGACAAGCGCCCGTAGTCAGGATCGAACCAGGGTCTCTGGCGCTATAAGGCAGTAGCTCTACCACTGCGCCATCATGCCGCCATCCTCCTCAGAAATTCGTTTCAGATGGCCTCTCTCGTGGAAACAGTATATCGAACGGATCCCTAACTAGTCTGAAGAAGGGTCACCCATTCCTTCTCTCCAGAGATGCTGCCTGTCCCGCTGAGTTACTCCAGCTTTTTGCGTCTAGCTTCAGTTTAAACCAGCACCTACAATTCCTTCCTACGCAGAATATAGAACCCCGATAGGTAGAAGTCATGAAAAAGCATGCATACGCATGTGAGAAAAAAACCACCAAACTTCTAAAGAAAGTTCAAATATATGATTTCATAAGGTGCAAATTAATTACATATCACTTGGACTACATAAACTATGTTAATTGAATGAACATAATTGTTAATGATAGCCAGATAGGAAATAGCTTTTAAATGGAGAACAGGATCTTAGTGTTCCATCCTTCAGAGTTGATGCTTTTTTCTAAATCACTGGTATGAACCTTACAGTAATTGCACTTATGAACAGATTTACTCCAATCCGACTTCCTTTAGATGCCAACAAAAAATACAAGAATCAAATCATTTGGTATTGTAAAAATCAATGCAATATTAATAACAGAAACAATTTATCTGACCAAGCTGGTCAAGAAATTATTATCAAAATTAAATGAAACAACATTTGCGAAAAAAGAAATGGTTGTTGGAGTTTTGTAATTCTGCATCTAATTAACTTAAAATTATATCATTTGTGCATCTCATCAATTCATATCCAGAACAAACTGATGCTCTTTCTTAAAATCCAGAACACTTTGCCTCTGATCTGAAAAATCTTAAGTGTTAAACCTATCTGATACAAAGCAAGGTAGACACAAAATGCTGGAGTAACTCAGTGGGTCAGGCAGTATCTCAGGAGAGAAGGAATGGGTGACGTTTCGGGCCGAGACCCTGCCTGACCCGCTGAGTTACTCCAGTATTTTGTGACTACCTTCAATTTGAACCAGCATCTGCAGTTATTTTCCAACTGATACAAAGCAAACTGACACCACAGCAGCACACTCAAAATGATCCTCTGTCTTTTAATTCAAAGGAGAGAAACATTGAAAAGCTAAGTTTTGTATCTTTGAATCTGTTTGTGTGCCTGATTTCAGTCTTTGGAGACAACCCCTGAAACAGTTGCCCTGAAGTCAGATGTGATTTACAGTATGGTTGATGGCACTCAATAAAGATATGGTCCACGACATTCTATTGTGTGGGAAATTCCCAGAGGAGCTGGTTGTATCTGAGATTAGTTAGGCCGGTTTTAATGTCAGTGATTCATTCGCTGTGAGTCAGCATTGACATCTAGTGCACGCTGAGGGGCCTCTGTCGTTGATTTAGAGGTAATGCGCTCTTAACATGAAGCCTGTGAAAATATCTGTGGCACTTTTGACAGCTCAGGTTAGCTTCCAATTGTTTCTTTATCCCTTTTCTTCTGAGAAACCTTAACGTCATTGATCATAATCCGCCTGATGGATTGTTTTAATAAAGAGACGCTGTCAAAGAAAATAATTTAAAGGGGAAATCACTGCTTCTGTGCTTCCATCGTGAAAGCTTGGCCACGGGGAAGGGAATAATCAGAAAGTTCTGCAGGGAAACTCCATGATTGTCATCCACAGGGGCAAAGCATCCCTAAGCATGCCTGCATGATTTATTGATGAGAGTTAGCCACAAGCAAAGCTTTGTGCATGAGCTTCAGAAGTAGAACATTTATTCCTTGTTTTTCATAAGCTCCAACCAACCAGTCAAAAAGGTCTGCAATGTAAGGAATTATTAATGCTTTTCAGACCTACAAAATCTGAAATATTCAGCATTGGTGAAAAGTGAACTTTTTTGACTGAATTTCTGCCTGCAAACTCTGAGCGAGCTGGTAGAAGATTCTGTGCTAAATTTTTCATTGCTTGAGTTCAATAGTTGAGCATCTGCTGCAGGTGCAGAACATTTCCATGGGCAGCAACAAGAATTTTGCCTTCGTATAACACCTTTAATATAACAACATTTAAAGTTGACACTGAATCACCAAAGGCGAAAGAGGCAAGAATGTTTTATTGTCAGATGTACTGAAATGGAACAATGAAATTCTTACTTGCAGCAGAACAACGTTATTCCCTTTATCGTGTACACAATAAACTAAAATAAACTGAAACATGTTTGTAATCACAGTCCTCAATACATAATATAATAAACAGACATTACGAAAAGTTCAATTAATTAAAAATAAAACACTCTTGTGCAAAAAAACAAAACAAACCCCAAAGTTCCTAGTGCAATTAAGGCAGTTTGTAGCTCAGAGTTCAGTTGTAGTTCACAGCATTCAACAATCTTATGTTTGTTATTAGTTATTAGATGGTTCGTATCAGACAAGTGACAAAAGTGTTGTCAAGAGAGAAAATCTCGGGGGAGGGGATGTTGAGAGATTTGGGAAGGCATTTGCAGAATAAGAAAGGTTAGACGGTTGTGAGCAATGAAAAAGATCAGGAATGTGCAAAAGTTTCGATTTGGAAGGGCTTAAAGATAATTCAATGTTGGAGCAATGGAGGTGGTCACAGCTCAGTGACTGTGGAACGATGAACAATAATGGTCAACGTTTAAAACAGTGCATTCACTTTACAAAGTGTAATCCATTGCCATAGAAGGCGGTGGAGTCAATGGATATTCTTAAGGAAGAGATAGATATATTCTTAATTAGTACTGGTGTTGGGGGTTATGGGGAGAAGGCAGGAGAATGGGGTTGAGAGGAAAAGGTAGATCAACCATGAGTGAATGTCGGAGTAAACTTGATGCTGCCTGGACCTAATTCTGCTCCTATCACTTATGAACATGAAAATGCTGGGTGGTCTCTAGGTATCTGTCACTCAAAGATCAGTTCTAATTGCAAAAAACCCATTTATATCAAAAAACGTTCTATTGGCAAAGAAATACTAGAGACTAAATGCAAAACACAAGGTGCTGGATGAGCTCAATGGGTCAGGCAGCATCTGTGAAGGGAATGGGCAGGCAATGCTGATCTTCAAAGTCTGAATAAGGGTCCCACTCCGAAACATCACCTGTCCACTCCTTCCACAGATGCTGCCTGACCCGTTGAGATCCTCCAGTATCTTGTGTTTTGCAAAAGATTCCAGCGCCTGCAGTTCCTAGTGTCACCAGAGACTAACTGGTCAGCAACCTGTTCAATCCTCATTTCTGCCAAACAATTATCAATACATTGCCATATTGAGCTGGATAGAGCTCTTAAGGATAGCGGAGTCAGGGGGTATGGGGAGAAGGCAGGGACGGGGTACTGATTGAGAATGATCAGCCATGATCACATTGAATGGCGGTGCTGGCTCGAAGGGCTGAATGGCCTCCTCCTGCACCTATTGTCTATTGTCTATATTATTGTCCAAGGAAAGCACCCATAGTGTGATCAATGTGCTGTGTATTTCACCCGTATATGCAGGGGACAACAGATTTTATTGAAAATCATAAAAACAAAGTTCCATTGATTGACTAAAATGTTATATAAGAAAATAACTGCAGATGCTGGTACAAATCGAAGGTATTTATTCACAAAATGCTGGAGTAACTCAGCAGGTCAGGCAGCATCTCGGGAGAGAAGGAATGGGCGACGTCACCCATTCCTTCTCTCCTGAGATGCTGCCTGACCTGCTGAGTTACTCCAGCATTTTGTGACTAAAATGTTATAATCTGTTCCAAACAGCAGTGTGTAGTTGTACCAAACCTTGAATGCAGGAGGCATTCCCCAATGAATTATTAATGCATTACTCTTCCCTGGAGAACAAACCCAAACTTGAAGGATGCACTTCAAACAAAATGAAAAATAAAACAAACAAAATAGCTGAAAGAGGGCTTACGGGGAGAAATTCAGTACAAACCCCATTGCTAGACTGTAAATAAAGCCGACAAATTTAAATTGGCTGCAAAAAAGAAGGTTACTTTCTCAAGCTTTTGCAGACCGCAATTTGGTCTCCTAATTTGAGGAAGGACATCCTTGTAATTGAGGCAGTGCAGCGTAGGTTCACGAGATTGATCCCTGGGATGGCGGGACTGTCATACGAGGAAAGATTGAAAAGACTAGGCTTGTATTCACTGGAGTTTAGAAGGATGAGAGGGGATCCCATAGAGACGTATAACATTATAAAAGGACTGGACAAGCTAGATGCAGGAAAATGTTCCCAGTGTTGAGGGAGTCCAGAACCAGGCGCCACAGTCTTAGAATAAAGGGGAGGCCATTTAAAACTGAGGTGAGAAGGAACTTTTTCACCCAGAGGGTTGAGAATTCTCTGCCACAGAGAGCAGTGGAGGCCAAATCATTGGATGTATTTTAAGAGAGAGTTGGATAGAGCTCTGGGGGCTAGTGGAATCAAGGGATATGGGGAGACGTTGGGCACAGGTTACTGATTGTGGACGATCAGCCATGATCACAATGAATGGCGGTGCTGGCTCGAAGGGCCGAATGGTCTCCTCCTGCACCTATATTCTATGTTTCTATGCAATGATCAGAGCTTCACCTGACTAAATGCTTCCACGCTTCCATTCTACCCAATGCCGTTTTCTTTGCACAGTCACACAATCTCTCAAATGCAAAATGGGCAAAAACAGGGCCACATAGAACATAGAACATAAAACAGTACAGCGCAGGGACCGGCCCTTTGGCCCACAATATTTGAGCTGAACATGATTCCAAGTGAACTGAACACGATCTGATCGACCTGCACGTGGTCCATATCCCTCTATTCTCTGCACTACCACGAGCCTATCTAAAAGTCTCTTAAAGGCCAACATGGTAGCTACCTCCACCACCAACCCTAACAATGTGTTTCAGGATCCCGCCATTCTCTGTGCACAGACAGCACCCGTAGTCGGGATCGAATCATGGTACCTGGTGCTGCAAGGCAGCAACTTTACTGCTGCGCCAACGTGCCCACACATTTACCTTCTTGACCTTCAGACAGCTGTTCCTCAATTAACCAAAGGACTGCTGGAGAACTGAAGGTGACGCCTGTGTTTCCCAGAGTTGTCAAGAACCTTTATTGCTGGAGGCCAATGTTGCACTCAAAGCACGGATTGACGGACCTGTATTGAATGTGAGGCCCATTTTCTCATACCCTTCATTGAATGAGCTCTGGCTTGGAGCACAGCCTCCGAACATGGTCAAATGCAGGCATTACCTGAATATAGCTGCTCGGCTACTGCCATTGGGCTGACCTTGGGTCAAGGGTATAGCTACCACAGGTGGAAATATTCCCTCTTCGCTGAGAAGATTAGCCCCATTCCCATGGTAGGGTTGTGGGAGGTGAGGTGGTGTGTTGTGAACGATTGAAGAAAGTAACGTCAATATCACTTATCGGCTCCTTTTCACTCTGATAAATTAACATTTCTGTCAAAATTTATTGACTCCAGCTGACTGCACATCTATTAAGGATTTGTGGTTTATGGATTTTTG
Organism: Rhinoraja longicauda; assembly: GCF_053455715.1. NCBI lineage: Eukaryota > Metazoa > Chordata > Chondrichthyes > Rajiformes > Arhynchobatidae > Rhinoraja > Rhinoraja longicauda. The sequence continues at coordinate 22,912,925 of NC_135981.1, forward strand.
GGCAAACAACCTCTGAATAACTTTCTTCCTGTCCACCCAAGTCCTGCCGTATTAATCTTCAACTCCACACTTATAAACTCACTCATCTCAGACTGGCAATTCTTGGACATTGATGTGCACAGGTTAATGTCAGGGCTGAGTGTCCCTCAATGTTACAGACAGTCGCGTGGAATTTTAAACTCACAACCATGGATTCTCACACTTACCATCATTAACAGTGAACTTTCAACTCAAGAATCACCAAGTTTATTCGCTTCAATCCATCCATATGTTGCTGTCATTGAGGCTGCCTTAATGCTGCATCAATCTGTTATCTCGGGTGCAACAGAAATTTGCAATCATGGTTACAATGCATGTGAAGAATCGCTGAGATTGGGGGAAAGATCACTGCTCGGGCAATGACCCAAACATCGACAAGTTTCATAACTTCTGGTCCTGGAGGATTTCAATTGATTCAGAAGTGACCATCAGAATTTGTGTAAGACCACCTTTGGGCAGCACAGCTGTAGAGATGCTGCCTTACAGCGCTTGCAGCGCTAGAGATGCGGGTTTGATCCCCGACTACGGGTGCTGTCTGTACGGAGTTTGTACGCTCTCCCCGTGACTGCATAGGTTTTCTCCGAGATCTTCGGTTTCCTCCCACACTCCAAAGATGTTTGTAGGTTAATTGGCTTGGGTTTGTATACTTGGTATAAGTGTAAATTGTCCCGAGTGTGTGTAGGATAGTGTTAAAGTGCAGGGGTCTCTGGTCGGCAAGGACTCGGTGGGCCGAAGGGCCAGTTTCCGCGCTGTATCTCTAAACTAAACTAAACTAATTAATAATCACCTCTTTGGTAACTCTGAACGTGTGCCCACTAATAAATTCATACTGCTTTTCTTTTAACGACATATTTCAGTTCAAGAAAGCCCAGACAATTGGAAAGCACAAGGGCTTTGTATAATAGTCTTGTATAGTAGGTTTCTCTCTGTTCATGCGAACAGACAACAAGGCAAAGTTTTTTGTTTGTAAGCATTAAATGCATTAACAAAGTAAGCATTTTACATTAATATTTTAATACAGACAAGATGTCTCATTCAAGTTTCATAAAAAATCTCTTCTGCATTTTGGTTGGTTTGAAACTTATTTAGAAACCAGAAGAATTTTTACCTTTCATTCAACAAATAAGTTGACCCATGATAATTATTAACTTTACTGTGGAGATGTACAATAATAACTGGAACTGCTTTAATAAAGTCATGCTAATTAAAGCAGATTTGGATGATTGCAATTTGCTAACTTCTAGCCTTACCTTTGAAGCTATATCATTGTGAAAATCAAGCTCTTCATAAGTTCGTAAGTTCTAGGTGCAGAATTAGGTCGTTCCGCTCATCACGTTTACTCCGCCATTCAATCATGACAGATCTATCTTTCCCTCTCAACCTAATTTGCCTGCCCTCTTCCCATAACTCCTGATACCCTTACTAATCAATATTCATTTGGGGGATGGTTTTTCTTTTTAGACTTCAGACTTTACACTTTAGAGATACAGCGCGGAAACAGGCCCATCGGCCCACCAAGTCCACGGCAACCAGCGACCACTAGCACTATCCTACACACTAGGGACAATTTTACAATTTTACCAAAGCCAATTAACCTACAAACCTGTATGACCTTGGAGTGTGGAAGGAAAATGGAACACACGGAGAAAACCTACGCAGTCACGGGGAGAACATACAAACTCCGTACAGATAGCACCCATAGTCAGGATCGAACCCTGGTCTCTGGCACTGTGAGGCAGCAACACTACTTCTGTGCTACTGTGCCACTTGTGGAGAATGAATTTGGCTTATTTTATTTCAAAAGCACAATTTACAGCATACTGTGATATATATAACTGAAACTGTTAGAAATGCTTATCATCAATTGAGGGAGAAAACTGGGAAATAATCAGAACAGGGAAAAGGGATGGATAGAAGGATTTTAAGTTGCAGGGATGTTAGTGTGGGACGACTTTAGTTATGAGCAGCAGAAAGAATGAAAAGGAATATGTGTGAGCGTGGGGGCAGACAAATATTGATGCACACCAATGCTAGTGGTGCAGGCTGAAGTAGGGTGATCACATTGGGTGAATTAACAAGCGGCCACGGCATTCAGCGGTGAGTTTACCAGAACGATTCCCCCCTTCATGGTCCTTCAGTTCTATACATCAAACACAGCCCACAGAATAACATTCACTGTCATTTAAGCAGTTCTTTATGATTTATCTGATCTTGTATTCCACACTTCATTATCTTGCCAGGATAAGTGGGCAGGATCCGTTTCCTTGAATTCCATTTATAACTAATGAGACACTATCAGGTGGATCGTGACTATTTAGTTGAGTTTATTATTGTCAGGTACAGTGATGATACAATTGCTGGCGGCACAGTGGCACAGCGGTAAAGTTACTGCCTGACAGTGCCAGAGACCCGGGTTCCATCCTGACTATGGGCGCTTGTCTGTACGGAGTTTGCACGTTTCATCCCACGTTTCAAAGACGTGCAGGTTTATAGGTTATAGGTTATAGGTTAATTTTCTTCTGTAAATTGTCTGCAGTGTTTATGATAGAACTGGTGAATGGGAGATCGTTGGTCGGTGCGGACTTGGTGGGCAGAAGGGCCTGTTTCCGCGCTATATCTCTAATTTTATCTAAACTAAACGATTCAATTTCTTTCTTATTCCCAAGACTTCAGTTCTCTCACAGCTTGGAGATTCTCTCATTTCACTTCCATGACACTCCACCTATCTCCTCCTTTAAATTGCTCCTGAAGTGATCTCTTCGACTGAGCTTGTAGACTGTCACCCGTTCTGATATCATTTTGTGTGATTCAGTCTCAATTTTTGCTTGATAACATAGCCACATTGGAATAAAAATAAACAACACAACCCTCAAGGCCATCGGTGATTCAGTGCGAACATGGTTGATCTGTGATCTCTCCAAACACTTATATCCACCATATCCCACAATAATATTGTTTAATAACATTTTATAAATCACAAATTTAATAACTGACCAGCATGGGAAGCTGGCCTCTAAAGGGTAGAACTCACTTAGTTTTCCTGATTGTTTTTTTAAAAACTTGTAATATCACACTTCCATCCACACTATTTACAACATTGCTAAATTTTGTGTCATTGCCAGATTTGGATAGGTTCTTTCCTTGTTCCTATCACAGAGGTTGATCATAACTGATAGCTGCAATCAGCAGTTGAGACCCTGCCAAAGACCTGAGTCAAATCGTGTCGACTACCATATCTGCAATTTCATCTCCTGTGAATTCTGAACGATGTGCTCTGCATCTTTCGTGTTGAAGTAACATTGCAGCTCGTCAGATATTGCTGCTTGTGGAAGTCAGAAAAAAAGGTGAAAACTTCAATCACAGGGTTCACAGGAGAGTGGTTTGGAGTTTCACTGTGTCACGCTGTACTGAAACTGACATTGTGGGCTTCGATGCAGTTTTTACCACTGACCTGTTGCAAGTTTGCACGATTTACAGCATTTCACACAACAGATACAATCTTCACAATCAGTTCTTGAAAGGAACTTCTGTATTTCGAGCAACACCCTCAGCTATGGGGAGTGTGATTCAATGCGTCAATGTTGCAATGAATGAAAGGGATACAGCAGAGCTCCCAGAGATGAGAGGAACCTGGACACTGGTGAAGAATAGAGGCTGGAAGGAATCGTGTGGTTTGTGCACGGGGGTTCTCCAGGGGACTAAGTTATCGGGGAGTAGAACACGAGGTGCTGGAAGAACTCAGTGTGTCGGACAACATCTCTGGAGGACATAGACAGGTGACATATCCAGTTGGGACCCTTCTTCTGAAAGGGATAGATGCTTGGAATCTTATGTCAGTCAGGAGAGGAAGGGTAAAATAGAAGGAGAGTGAGAGAGAAAGAGAGAGAAAAGGGGAGAGCAAAAGGTAAGGAAAGGTAACATATAGAGAGAGGGGAAATATGAGAAGATTTGCTCATACTTTCTAAAGAACAACAGTCCCAACCCGAAACTTTGCCAATCCATGTCCTCCAGAGATGTTACCTGACCTGCTGAGATACTCCAGCACTTCATACGCACAATTTTAGCATCTACGATTCCTTTACTTTAGACTTTAGAGCCCTTAGAGATACAGAGCGGAAATAAGCCCTTCGGTCCACTAAGTCCGTGCCGACCAGCAATCCCTGTACACTAGCACTATCCTACGGACTAAGGACAATTTACAATTTAGCCAAAGCCAATTAACTGACAAAGCTGTATGTCTTTGGAATATGGAGGGGAACCGGAGCACCCAGAAAAAACCCACGCAGTCATAGGGAGAACATGCAGACAGTACCCATAGTCAAGATTGAACCCGGGTCTCTGGTGCTGTAGGGCAGCAACTCTACTGCTGCATCTCTTTGCCCCTAAGAACATGGATAGACAATGTTTCAAGTCGAGACCATTAATCCATGTTATCCAGAGATGCTGCCTGACCTGCTGAGTTACTTCAGCGTTTTATGTCCTTTTGTGTATTAACCAGCTGTAGCAATGAGGAGCACAGTGAGAGAAGTGACAGAGACCAGCGGCAGTGGCTTAGTGTAGCCTTGAGGCCTGGAAGCTGAGACTGACCATGGGCCTGATCTGCACGTGTACCTGTGGGGGTAACTTCAAGTCTAGGAGATCGGAGATCACAGTCATTATAGAAAGTGTGGTTTAACTATTGGCCCTTTAAACACCATAGTGTCAGGGGAAACAAGATCAGTAAAACCTAAAAAGACACAGAGTGCTGGAGCAACACAGCAGGTCAGGCAGCAACTCTGGAGAAGATGGATAGGCAATGAATTTAGAAGATTGAGGGGGGGTCTTAGAGAAACTTACAAAATTCTTAAGGGGTTTGACAGGTTAGATGCAGGAAGATTGTTCCCGATGTTGGGGAAGTCCAGAACAAGGGGTCACAGTTTAAGGATAAGGGGGAAGTCTTTTAGGACCTAGATGAGAACGTTTTTTTTCACACAGAGAGTGGTGAATCTGTGGAATTCTCTGCCACAGAAGGTAGTTGAGGCCAGTTCATTGGCTATATTTAAGAGGGAGTTAGATGTGGCCCTTGTGGCTAAAGGGATCAGGGGGTATGGAGAGAAGGCAGGTACGGGATACTGAGTTGGATGATCAGCCATGATCATATTGAATGGCGGTGCAGGCTCGAAGGGCCGAATGGCCTACTCCTGCACCTATTTTCTACGTTTATGTTTCTATGTTTCAGGTCAAGACCACCAATCCATGTTCTCCAGAGATGCTGCCTGACAACTTTATGTCCTTATGTGTATTATCTGCATCTGTAGTTCATTTTTCCTACACCAGAAATACCTGAATACCTGATTGTTCTGTGAACAGATAGAACTTGGTGTTTTTGAGACCAGCGAGGTTGAAAATCTCTGCAAATGAATTTATATGTGGTGCCATTTGGGGGTGATGGGGTGGTGGGGGGGGGGGGGGGGTGGGGGGATGGGGGGACGTGTTCCACGCTGGAAATAAAGTGTCAGAGGGAAAATAAATCTATGTCAAGAAAAGAGATGAGTTTCTCAATGAGAAACTTCTGAAGACAGCCAGAAACATGAACAAAATTGCTCCACTCCAGTTCAGCCAAGTTTTCCACAGCATACACTTTTTTTTCTGAGAACCATGTGGAATTATGTCCAGCTCCAAATCAATAATTTTCCTTCAATTTCACAAAATTCATCTTGGGCAAACAGTCTCTTAAAAAATACTTCATTCAATGTGTTCCAGTTGTCCATTTAAATGATAAACATCCTCCTGAACACAATTTTAGCCAAGTTTTCTATGTCGAACTAAGCATCGACTTGCGTAATTTGATGGTGTCAGCTTAACTAAAGTTTACAGAGGGGGGGAGATGAATTGGGATTACTGGTTTTCTTTTTGAAATGGAATATGCAGCATGCTTGATTTTAATCTTTGAAATTGTGGTGACCGCCAAGCAATAATAAGTTTGTGTTACAGAAAGTTTCACCTAGTTATTTGTCATTGCATGGCACTGCAGAGATTCCGAAAAAGGTATTACAATGATTTTCCACACTGTACTCTTTCCCTGGCTCAATCTGACTCAGCAAGCACGGTATTACATTGAATCAGCGTTAAATCACGTCTCTCATAGTTGCTAAATTCATGCTGACTTTTCCAGCTCCGAAGATGAAATCTCACCTGTCAGCTTAATGTCCTTAGCAGAAATACCCACAGATATCAACACACAAACAGAACCTCCAGCTTGGAGGGGAAACATTCGTAACAAATGACTCGAAGATGGTTGTTGACAGCTCTGAATGTGTTTCCGAATTCAGAAATCAGAGGATTGAGTGGCCGTGCATGTGCAAGAAGTGAACCTACAGTCTGAGCCAAAAAAGTAAGGCAATTAGAAATCATCACAGATAGACACAAAATGCTGGAGTAACTCAGCGGGACAGGCAGCATCTCTGGAGAGTAGGAATGGGTGACGTTTCAGGTCGAGATCTATCCAGAGATGCTGCCTGTCCCGCTGAGTTACTCCAGCATTTTGTGTCTATCTTTAGTGTTAACCAGCATCTGCAGTTCCTTCCTATAGAAATCATCACAGCTGTTTTACTCAGGCAATTCTATGCTGCTTTGAAAAGACTACTGCTGTGAGACTTTGTGCCTATAGAACTCAAGGGTGGTCCTAAATGCATTTATATCAAGTAATTTACAAGGAAACAGGATTCGGCATTCAGGCTGATTATTGTACTTAGCTTGTTACTATGTCAGTGGCCTTTTGTGAGGCTGCATTTGTGGTTGGAAGTTGTCAAGGACCTGGAATTTGAATAAAGGAGGAATAAACTGTTTATCTAACGCCAACTAAAGCACAGCAGGAGTCACTAAAACTCCAGGAGTCCAGTGGGACAAATGTGCCAATGAAGTTTTCAGCGATTTTCTTGATACCAAAACAATAAAGCAAAGTCTGCATTCAGAATTAACCACCGTAACACCAGCTTTCAGAGATCAAATAACAAAGCCATTAGTGCCGAGAATTACAAATATAAAGGAAAGACTCCAACCTTGGGAACATGTGTTCCTATAGCAATGGAAGTTTGAAATATCATTGTTTCCTTTTATAGACACAAAATGCTGGAGTAACTCAGCGGGACAGGCAGCATCTCTGGGGAGAGAATGAATGGGTGACGTTTGGGGTCGAGATCCATCTTCAGACGTCAGTGCAATATGGAGAGACCAACTTGCTGCACTTTAAGCACAAACACCTGTAATAACTGAGCCTCCATCCCCACGCCCTGGTTGCAATGACCATCCCCCACCAGATGATGCCACTTGAACACCAACCACCTGCAGAGCGGCACAGAGGTGCAGCGGTAGAGTTGCTGCCTTACAGCGTCCAAGACCCACATTCGATCCTGACTACAGCTGCTGTCTGTGCAGAGTTTGTACGTTCTCTCTGTGACCCCGTGGATTTTTTTCTGGGTGCTCTGGTTTCCCCCCACACTCCAAGGACATACAGGTTTATAGGGTAATTGGCTATGATAAGTTGTAAAATTGTTCATATTTATTTATATATTTTTTCATATTTCAGATACAGCGCGGAAACAGGCCTTTTTGGCCCACCAAGTCCGTGCCGCCCAGCGATCCCCGCACATTAACACTATCCTACACACACTAGGGACAATTTTTACATTTACCCAGTCAATTAACCTACATACCTGTACGTCTTTGGAGTGTGGGAGGAAACCGAAGATCTCGGAGAAAACCCACGCGGGTCACGGGGAGAACGTACAAACTCCTTACAGTACAGCACCCGTAGTAGTATTGTGTAGGATAGTGTTAGTGTATGAGGTGATCGCTGGTCGGCGCTGACTCGGTGGGCTGAAGGGCCTGTTTCCGCACTGTATCTCTAAAGTCTAAAGTCAGATCATGACACCTGCCCAAAGTTAAAATTGCTCCTATTTAATGCTTCTCCCTTCCCCGTCTCTGCGACCCTCACCAATCCTACATCACAGTGGCCCAATGACTTATCAGTTCCTCCCAAATCGGTTTATGATTAGTAAGGGAATCAAAGGTTACAGGTAGAAGGCAGGAGAATGGGGTTGCGGGGGAAAAATAGATCAGCCATGATCGAATTGCAGAGCAGATTTGACGGGCCGAATGACCTAATTCTGCTCCTATGTCCTATGATCTTATGATCTTAAATGCTTCGCCATGGCAAATGACCTTGAAGCAAGGTGCTTCGGTGAGATGATGGAGTAAGACTGATTTTATAGCGTAAGTTTTCTTGGGTCTAAATACACTAAAGCTGTGGGCCTTTAAAGAAAGTCAATGTTATCCTACTACTCACTGCCCATTTAACTCAGTTCTGAATGCTAAAGCATTGCTGGTCGAGGCTGGCTTTGAATGAGTAGATATTGATCGTGTTATGATGCAAACTGAGGTATCCCAAGTGCATAGGATAGGCTAGGTGCATTCAGTTATTCTCCAGAATTCACCTAAAGGAAATGTTAAACCAATACCAATACACCGCTAACTTCAAAATAAATTCAGAAAAAAAATTGGACAACACATGTTACTCACCGTGCGTTTTCTCACTCAGGGTAATAATTGCACCAACATCATAATTTATTAAGTGTCCTTATGAACTGGCACATAGACTCTTTTCATTTTTCATTGATCAGCCATATATCAAAGGAAGACATGTCTCATGACAAGTTTTAATAACAGTGAGAATATCAATCCAGTCAGCATTAATCAAACGGCGACTCCGCACTGTCAAAGCAGCCACAGCCAGACATAAAAACAACTTTTTTCCACGAGTGATAGTTCTACTCAATAACCAAAGTCTGTAGTCTCTTTTTTTGCTCTGGTTTATTTTCACCCACATGTTTAGACCGTAATGTTGTATCCTTATTGTTTTGATGTGGTTATGCTTTATTCTAAATTGTTAACTGTATTTTTGTGTTGTCATTTGTGAGCGGGGCACCAAGGCACATTCCTTGTATATGCACATACTTGGCCAATAAACTTATTCATTCATTCATTCATTCATTCATTCATTCATTCATTCATTCATTCGTAAGCATTTAAGGTTTTTTTTTTAGAATATATGACTGCGTCATTGTATTTCCAGCTATTCACTTTGGGGTAAACTAAAGAACTAAGCTGTAATTTTGATGAATTTGCTTTGTGAAACAAATGCCAATCTTTATTTTTTATAATTTTATAAAATTTGTCCAATGTTGATCAATTCAAGCTGGGTTCTTGCATTTAAAAATCATTGAAGTGCATACTTAAGCCCAATATAATGGATACAAGTGTATTCAATAATTGGGCAATGTATATATTCATTGAATGCACTTAAATCCACATATTGGGCTGAAGTATGCACTTCAATGATTTTTTAATGCAAGAACCCAGCTTGAATATAAGTATATTCAGAATATATAAATACACACACACACACACACACACATACATATATATATTGCCCAATTATCAAACACAGTTACAGCCACAATGAGGCAAAAAACAATGTATTGAAACAAAAAAGCTGAAATTTGCATTCTCAAGAAGATGTTTTCCTCACCATATCTCTGGGGACTAGGATACACATACATCTAAAAAAAAATTGGTCAAGGCTGACTGGACAATGTACCATTACTGGTCACTGCATCAGTCTGAAGAAGGGTCTCGACCCGAAACGTCGCCCATTCCTTCTCTCCTGAGATGCTGTTGAGGGCGTGCAGCATAGGTTTACTAGGTTAATTCCCGGAATGGCGGGACTGTCCTATGTTGAAAGACTGGAGCGACTAGGTTTGTATACACTGGAATTTAGAAGGATGAGAGGAGATCTTATCGAAACGTATAAGATTATTAAGGGGTTGGACATGTTAGAGGCAGGAAACATGTTCCCAATGTTGGGGGAGTCCAGAACCAGGGGCCACAGTTTAAGAATAAGGGGTAGGCCATTTAGAACAGAGATGAGGAAAAACTTTTTTAGTCAGAGAGTTGTGAATCTGTGGAATTCTCTGCCTCAGAGGGCAGTGGAGGCCAATTCTCTGAATACATTCAAGAGAGAGCTAGATAGAGCTCTTAAGGATAGCGGAGTCAGGGGGTATGGGGAGAAAGCAGGAACGGGGTACTGATTGAGAATGATCAGCCATGATCACATTGAATGGCGGTGCTGGCTCGAAGGGCCGAATGGCCTACTCCTGCACCTATTGTCTATTGTCTGTTGTCTGACCTGCTGAGTTACTCCAGCATTTTGTGAATAAATACCTGCAATTTTAACAGAGGTCCTTTGTGTTAGGGGAATGAGATACCTTTTGGTCATGAGATACTCATTGGTGTAAGTTCACTGGAGATACTAGATGTCACCAGAATCCCCATTTTATCAGGTTACTGGGCTCCAGAGCCGGGGGTGGGGTGGGGTGGGGGAAAGGAGATGTGAGGTGGTTAAGGTCACCAAAGGGCCTTAAAAACTAGCAGAGGAGCCATTTTGATGGATGAGCAAGACTAAGGAAGCCTGTGCCTCTACTACCTGAGCTGCCCAATTGTCCCTCCCTCACCAGTTCCCATCCCTCTACTTCCTCTGCCACTACTGTTATTTGTACTAGAAGATGGCCTCTAGTATGTGTAGTTGAAATGACCTCTGTCTGGGAGGCATGGGTATCAGTGGGGAGTTTGTATATCTCCCCATCTCCAAACTGTCTCAAAACTCCTCGAGCAGCAAACTTGTCTCGACTCCCCAGACATGCAGATACAGACCTCACAAATGGGCATCCAGAAGAGGTGGCATTGATCAAAACATTCATCAAAAAGTGATTCAAGGGAAAATTGCTGAAAATGCTTCCAGATTACGTGAGGTGTTTTGGGGAATTGAGAATTATGGTTAACATTCACGTCGCCAGCCAGATAACCCACCCATGGGAGATATTGACACACTGATGCATTAAAGTATTATTATTTGAAACAATTCCTGAATATTTCTGTCACAAAATATCATTCATATTCTGAATGCAAAGTGTAATCTGCCTGCAAATATTTCTAATTTGCAATGCCAATCATACTGCGAGCTCTTTCACTGGTCTCAGGTGCAATAATATTTAATTAAAACTGAGCTATTACTAGGACACATTAAAGATTCAGGGAAGGCTTTGAAATAAAGACGTGACCTCTCTGTTCCTGCCCCATAATATTTAATTGTGCAACATTATTGTATTTGTCCTTGGGAACCATTGAGTTTTTAAAATTTACTCAAGGCACGCTGTCACAAAAGATTCCCATCAAGGCTCAGTTATGTGATTCTCATTGCTGGAATCATTGAATAGAAACTAGCCATTTCCCCATCAACTGACTCTTAACAAGACATCTTAACCTTCCGGGCTGAACAATGCTGCTGGCAGATTTAGGGGCAGCCTCAGTAGTTTCCATCAGCTTTCCGCGCACAGATAAAACTCTATGGCCGACACAAAGTCAAGTCATTGTGAGACAAACGTGGAATCAGAAGATAGGCACAAATTGCTGGAGTAACTCAGCGAGTCAGGCAGCATCTCTGGAGAACAGGACTTGCCTGACCTGCTGAGTGACTCCAGCATTTTGTGTCTATTTTCGGTGTAAACCAGCATCTGCTGTTCAAATCCTAAGCATGGAATAGATTGAATACTTAACAAAGCACAGTGAGGAATGAAGTAACACAGGGCCATAGTTCACCCCTCAAGGAAATGGTCATTCTGTACATCCAGAATATTCAGCAGAGCTGGTGGCATGGGCACTTTGGTGTCAACGGGGGGATAGAACCAACAGGAGTGCAACACATGTTAGGTCAAGTTTAATTTTCATATGTGCCAGCACCGCTCGACCGAGGTGCACATGACAATAACAAATCTAAAGCTAAATCTAACAGAACTATTCATTACTTTCTTGATGCAGCTGGACAGGCTGGGTAACATAATAATACACAGATAAAAATAAAATGATCAATAATGCAATACACTAATAACCATAATACTATGTAACCTTAACAGTGCAAAACCAAAATGCAAAGTGCAATCAAAGACTCATAGCATAAAAGACCATGGTTTCTTAGGTTAGTTTTATTGCAGTGTTCAATGCCTGATGCTGCAGGGAAAAGGCTGTTCTTGAACCTGGAAGACAAGGTTTTCAGGATCCTGTACCTTCTTCCTGATGGCAGGAACACAATGAGAGCGTGGCCAGGGTGGTGTGCATCTTTGATAATATCGGCTGCCTTGTGAAGCAGTGCATCCTGGAGAACTCTTCGATGTTTGGGTGGTCAGTACCTGTGATGGGTGGTCAGTAACCAGTGATGGGAGGTCAGTACCTGTGATCAATCGGTTAGTACCTGTAAAGTGCTTGGCAACATAGAAACATAGACATAGAAACATAGAAAATAGGTGCAGGAGTAGGCCATTCTGCTCTTCGAGCCTGCACCGCCATTCAATATGATCATGGCTGATCATCCAACTCAGTATCCCGTACCTGCCTTCTCTCCATACTCCCTGATCCCTTTAGCCACAAGGGCCACATCTAAATCCCTCTTAAATATAGCCAATGAACTGGCCTCAACTACCTTCTGTGGCAGAGAATTCCACAGATTCACCACTCTCTGTGTGAAAAAAAACTTTCTCATCTCGGTCCTAAAAGACTTCCCCCTTATCCTTAAACTGTGGCCCCTTGTTCTGGACTTCCCCAACATCGGGAACAATCTTCCTGCATCTAGCCTGTCCAACCCCTTAAGAATTTTGTAAGTTTCTATAAGATCCCCCCTCAATCTTCTAAATTCCAGCGAGTACAAGCCGAGTCTATCCAGTCTTTCTTCATATGAAAGTCCTGCCATCCCAGGAATCAATCTGGTGAACCTTCTCTGTACTCCCTCTATGGCAAGAATGTCTTTCCTCAGATTAGGAGACCAAAACTGTACGCAATACTCCAGGTGTGGTCTCACCAATGCCCTGTACAACTGCAGCAGAACCTCCCTGCTCCTATACTCAAATCCCCTCGCTATGAATGCCAACATACCATTCGCTTTCTTCACTGATCTACCACTATCTATCGGCATCTTCTTTCCTGGGCTAAAGTTACATGTGTGTACTGTTTGGGAATCCCACTCTTAACAGAAGATGCTAGTTGGGAGATAACTGCGAGGAAGCCCAGAGTATTTCTGGGATGAATTGAGAAAGTTCCTGATGAAGTATCCAAACATATTTAAAACTACATTTCAAAAGTCCTCTTCAAACTACTGGCAAGAAATGAACAGAAATGGTTAAATATCTTTGAGTAGTACTCAAAACCCTTTGTATTATTCCACATGAACTGATTGCTGTATTTCAAGAGAGGGTATTAAAAAGCATCCTTAATGAGCACTGGGGAACAATTTCAAGAGTAATGAGCATTTTGGCAATCCTTCAGGCAGCCATTCCTTGCTCTGTCTTCAACTTCTTTACCAAAGTAGCTTTTTGCTCTTAATCCAGACAAGGGCAACTCTTTGGTTTAAACCCTTATATTAACCATCTTGGAGACAGGTCAGCACTGGTCATATGGAGGCAAAAATGCCTGCCCCTCCCCTCCCCCCTCCCTCCCTCCCTAGGAGATAGATTTAAACTTTAAAATGTGAATAACTTAAAAAGTATAACACCGATTTCAATGAAACTTCTCCCATTATCACCATAGGGACGACGGTGAGTAAGGTGGGCCTAAAATTGTCCTGCTATCGTGTACCATTTTGGCTGTAGTTCAGGAACAAACAAACAAACAAACAAGACTTTTAATGTATAGATTAGAACCAGCATCTACAGTTCCATGTATCAAGGTTTTACCATGTAGGGCTGATCTGGGAGCCCTGCCGGTAAGCAATGTACGGTCTTGCCCCATTGAATGTATCTTCCTTTTGCCCTAGCCAACACCACCCACCCATAATCTTCAGGAAGCAGCCATATCCTATAATCTTAAGGGTTAGGAGGGAGTGATAGATCAGCCATGATTGAATGATGAAGTAGACTTGATGGGCCGAATGGCCTAATTCTACTCCTATCCCTTCATATGCATTCCACTTGCCCCTGCATTCCTCACCCCAGCCCACTTACCGGCCTTTTGAAATCTCCACTACACTAATGCCAGGGCAACCATTTCACTTAATTGCTACACCACATCCTAGACATGTTAGTGAGCCCATTACATATTTCTCTGCCTCACACACACATATTCACACACAGAATCAGAGTGAAAGCCATGGACAGTGGTGGCCCATTTCTTCCTGTTCTTTCAGACAACAAAGAAAATTAATGGCTTTGCTTATATATACAGTATATTAAAAAACTGTAACAATAAAATGTCAACTTAACATTTCCAATGTCTAAATGATCTATTACGAACACTGCTGATGGTAAGATGATCTGCTTGTCCTAAAACTGGCATATTCTGTTCCTCCTAAAAGATCATTAAGTATTAATTCTTGGATAATTGCTTTTATGACAAAAGCTACCATTGTGTTCCTCAAAGAGGAACTGCTCTCCACCAAGGTGACATGATTGGGCAAGTCCAACACGGACAAAGTGGCTTGGGGCTGTTGTGTTCTTTAAAAAGATACAGTGAGTCCGACTGTGTTTTTACGCGAGTGTTTATTCAACCGCCATCTGCTCCGCCGGGCTCCTCCTCCCTGTCGCCCTCTCATGACCCCCTACCAATAGACCTGTGTAGTCTTAAAGGCACATTGCAATAACACCACATCTCCCCTTTCTAGAATCAATCTGTAGACTGCGGTTGATTCACCAGACCTTAGAGGATTATTCTGCCTCTTTAGCTGGAAGGTCTGTTCCTATCTGAACTAAATTAATTCAACATAAGTACATGTAAACACATTGTCTTAGTGAAAAGGATTTTACCCTTTTCACTAAATTAGAAAAACATTTTTCTTTAGAAACTCTCTTTTTTTTTCCACTTATAGTTCAACCTATCTGGTCTCACCACTCTTCTCCCAAACCTGGTTCTGGGAGTGGATGGCAGTTCTGGAATGTTCTCTTTTGGTGGCTCTGCTGAGCTCTGCTCTGGAATGTTCTCTTTTGGTGGTTCTGCTGAACCCGGGAGTTGCTCTTTCATACCACCCCCACTCTGGTCCGGCAAGGGTTTCATGGGAATTAGATGGCGACGGTTTCGCCTGACCGTCCCGTGAGGTCCCTCCACGATGTAAGAGCGGGAGGGCGGTGTGGCTGCCGATCACAGCTCCAGCTTCGCCTTGATCCGTGACCCACACTTCTTGTCCGGGAAAGAGCCTGTCGAGACTCAATGCACGATGCCGCAGGTTGTACCGTTGTGCATCTCTGATTCTCTTCTCCTTTTCCTTCCACGCAATCACTTCATCGTCGGGAAGAGCAGGATTCAGCAGGGCTGGAAGTGTTGGTACCGTAGTGCGAAGCCTTCTCCCCATAAAGAGTTGGGCTGGGCTGTACCCGTTTTGCAGTGGGGTCGCTCTATATGCAAGTAAAGCGAGGTAGGGATCCGCCGCTTTCTTCAGGAGACCCTTCACTGTCTTGGCTGCACGTTCGGCCTCCCAGTTACTCTGAGGATATCTCGGGCTGCTTGTGACATGGCGGAAACCATACGACTTTGCAAACGCAGCAAAGGCGGTTCCGGCAAACTGAGGCCCATTGTCTGTGACCAATGTCTCCGGAATGCCGTGACGTGCAAACATTGATTTGAGGTGGTGGATTACATCTGTCGACTTGGTGGGGCTGAGTGGAGCGATTTCCACGTATCGCGATGCATAATCCACTACCAGCAGGTAGTTCTTGCTTCCTAGCATGAACAAGTCAGCTCCCAGCTTTTGCCATGGTCGGCCTGGGCATTGTGATGGCATCAGCGGCTCTGTGTGGTTCTGTCTCTCTTTGCTGCATGTCCGGCAGTTGAGGACCAATTCGTTCAGCTGCTGACTTAGTCCAGGCCACCACACTGATCGTCGTGCACGCTCTCTACACTTCACCACTCCCTGGTGACCTTCATGTAGTCTGGTCAGCACGTCGTTCCTCATAGTTGAGGGTATGACTAATCTGTCCCCTTTGAGTAACAGTCCGTCATTTACCGTGAGCAATGCTTGTTCTGCCCAGTACAGCCTGAGTGCCGGTTCACTGTTGCTATTCGTTGGCCATCCTTCCTGACACAGCTGCATTACGCGTGCGCACACACTGTCCCTTTTTAGCTCCGCTCTCAACTCATCCAGGTAGGCAGTGCTTGCCGGCAGGTTCTCTATTATCATGCCCACATAGATGTTTGTATTCTCAAACAACTCCTTTTCGTCAGGCGTTTCCCCCATTTTCACAGGAGCACGCGACAGCGTATCAGCTGTCCACAGACACTTTCCTGGCACATGAGAAATGGAGTAAGAATAGCGCATGAGGCGCATCCGGAAACGCTGAATCCGTGGAGGGAGAGCATCCAGTGCCTGTGACCCCAGCAGACTCAGGAGAGGCTTATGATCCGTCTCCATCTGGAAGTGTTTACCGATGAGAAAGTTGCGGAACCTTTCACAAGCCCAGGTCAGGCCCAAGGCCTCTTTCTCCACCTGCGCGTATCTCTGCTCCGTCTGTGTGAGAGATCGTGACACGTAGGCTACCGGTCTCCACTCCTCATCCCATTTTTGGAGAAGTACACTTCCCAGGCCGTAAGATGACGCGTCTGCTGAGACTTTGCATTCACGGTTCGTGTCGTACATGGCTAGTACAGGTGGGGATACCAGTGCATTTTTCAAATCTTGAAACGCTCTTGCCTGGTCGACGCCCCACAGCCAGCAGTTCCTCTTTGGCAGGAGGTCTCGCAGAGCCTTGTCTCTCTCTGCTAGTTGCGGGATGAACTTCCCCAGCTGGTTAACCATTCCGAGAAAGCTCCTCAGCTCACTCACATTGGTCGGCTCCTCCATCTTCCTTACAGCCTCAGTCTTGCTCGGGTCAGGACTAATGCCACTGGAGGAGAGGACATGACCAAGAAAGGTCACCTCTTCCTTCGACAGGTCACATTGTCAATGTTAAGCGTAATGCCTGCCTTTTGGATCCTCGCCAGCACAGTATGCAGACGAGCGTCGTGCTCCTCTCGTGTTTGGCCCCAGACCAGTACATCATCCATGTGGCAGACGATTCCCTCGAGTCCCTCCGTGACCTCTGACACCATCCTATTTTGAAAGTGTTCGGGGGCAGAGGCAATGCCGAAGGGCAGCCGCTTGAAGTAGTAACGACCGAAGGGTGTGATGAATGTTGTGTATTTTGCTGAGTCTTCGGTCAGGGGTATTTGCCAAAACCCCGTGTTGGCATCCAACTTGCTGAATATTCTGGCTCCAGCCAGCATCCCCAGTGTTTCCTCCACCGATGGCAGGATGTATTTTTCTCGACACACCGACTCATTGAGGTTAGTGAGATCGACGCATATGCGTACGGCTCCTGTCTTTTTCAGCACCACCACCATGCCTGAACACCAGTCAGTAGGCTCTTCAACCCTGGTGATCACCCCCAGGCCTTCCATGCGGGACAGTTCTCGCTCGACTTTACCCATCAGCGGCAACGGAATCCTTCTGGGTGTCTACAATGAGAACGGTTGGGCCCCTGGTTTCAGCTTGATGGCATACTGCTGTCGTACCTCCCCGAGACCGCTGCATAGCTTCGGGTAGCTAGTCTTAAGTGTCTCTATGGTGATGC
Source organism: Rhinoraja longicauda (assembly GCF_053455715.1). Classification (NCBI taxonomy): domain Eukaryota; kingdom Metazoa; phylum Chordata; class Chondrichthyes; order Rajiformes; family Arhynchobatidae; genus Rhinoraja; species Rhinoraja longicauda. Next base: position 22,930,642 of record NC_135981.1, read on the forward strand.
TGTCTAGCCGAACCACAAGCTCCAGCTTGCCGATAGCAGGCCTCCCCAGCAATACAGTGTGCAGGTGTCATGTGACGTACACATCCTCCATCAACCTTTTCTCTCCTTTCACCAGGAACAGCCCAGCGACGCCCACAACTTCTAGTGGACTCCTCCCGGGTCCCAGCAGTGGCTTGGTTGCTTTACGGAGGGTAGGTGGATCGCTGTCTCTATAGATCTCTTTAAACACGGTGTGGGGTATGACTGTAACATCGGCGTCGGTGTCAATTTTGAATGACACGTTTTTATGATTTATGTCGATGTTTACCATCCATGGCTCTCCATCGGCTGTGACGCTGCCTAGGAACATAACATCCTCGTCCTCATCAACTTCCTGCACGGTTTTGGGTGATCTATACACACGCTTGTAGTGTCCCTTTCTCCCACATAAATGGCATTTCGCATCCTTTGCCGGGCAATCCTGCCTTGGATGGGACGGAGAGCTGCCACATTTATGGCACTGTACACTTTTCCCCCTGCTGTGTTGGGCGCTGTGTGTTTTGAGTTGGTGGCCATAAGCCTGGTGAGGTTTGTTTTTGGCACCTTTACTACTGCTCTTATACACTCTGTCCACAGATTTAGCATCACTTGTCTCTGTCCTGGTGTCACCTTGCAGAGAAGATTGTTGCCGTTTCACCTGCTCACTCTGCCTCGCCATATTGACGGCCTTTTCGAGCGTCAATTCTGCGTCAAGCTGCATACGTTCGGACAGCCGCTTATCCATCAGTCCGACAACAAGCCTGTCGCGTATCAGCTCGTCGTGTAGCACCCCGTAGTTACAGTGCTCTGCCAGCGCATATAACGCAGTGACAAAGGCATCCACTGTTTCATGTTCTCCCTGCCTGCGCATGTTGAACTTGGCACGCTCATAGATTATATTTTTCTTTACTATGAAAAATCGTTGGAAGCCATCGCCCACCCACCCCTATGTACGTTCCGCTTTGTGCTACTGTCAGAACATCGTCCGCCTCATCTCCCATGCAATAAATCAGCGTGTTAACTTGATTATCTTCGGAGCTGGCATTCAAGTTACTTGCCAGACGGAACCTTTCGAACCTCCGTATCCATTTGGCCCACTCTTGCGGCTTTGAAAAGTCGAAGGACTCCGGAGGCTGGATGCTAAATGTAGCATTTGGTCCTACCGGGGCTCTCTGTGCGTTGTCGTCTTGCATGTCGCACTCTTCTTTCTCTTTTGCCGTCAACGAGCTCCAAACGATAGTTGTTCGACTCAAAGTACACTTCACGCACCCTACAGGACTTCTGACACCATGTTGTGTTCTTTAAAAAGATACAGTGAGTCCGACTGTGTTTTTACGCGAGTGTTTATTCAACCGCCATCTGCTCCGTCGGGCTCCTCCCTGTCGCCCTCTGATGACCCCGTACCAATAGACCTGTGTAATCTTAAAGGCACATTGCAATAACACCACAGGGGCTTGGCGGAAAGCGACTTTGCTGGAACAAGGCATCCTCACTGGAGCGCCGGAAGTTGGTCACGGCCGAAGTCTGCCGACAGGAGGAGTCAAGTAGGTGTGCCAAGGCTGTGTCGCAAGCTAAATAGGGCCAGTGGATGAGATGGGAGAGTGTGGAAAAGCGGAAGATCAGCTGGAAGGACATGTGGGAGATGGAGGTGAGCAGGATAAGTTTCCTCATTCGAGCAACCTATGATGTCCTTCCTAGCCCAAAAAATCTCAATCAATGGCTGGGCGAAGATCCATCATGCCCCCTGTGTTCAACACCAGCCATGCTTAAGCACATCCTCACTGGGTGTAAAGTAAGCCTCTCCCAAGGACGGTACACCTGGAGACATAATCAAGTGCTCAAATGCCTGGCAGCGACTCTGGAAAGCAGGAGAACAACCAACAATGCCCTGCCGCCCAGAACAACCAACCCAGTTATGCCAATTGCTTTTGTTCGGGAGGGGGAACAAAAGCAATGGAAAATTCCACCAAGGACAAGGTTTGGACAACTGGAGGCAGCCCGGGACTGGAAGATGCTGGTGGATGTGGACCAATGGCTTACAGTTCCACCAGAGATACCCATCACCAACTTGAGGCCTGATCTTGTCCTCTGGTCCAACTCTCAGCACATGGTGTATTTTGTGGAGCTCACAGTCCCTTGGGAGGATGCTGTGCAGGAAGCCTTTGAAAGAAAGAAACTGCGCTACACAGACCTTGCAGCGGAGGCAGAACAGCGGGGCTGGAGAGCAAAGATCTGCCCGGTAGAAGTTGGATGTCGAGGATTTGTGGCAACATCTACCGTAAGACTGATGAAGGACCTGGGGATCAGCGGACAAGCCCTACGCCAGGCCATCAAGGAAACATCACAGGTGGCAGAGCGGAGTAGCCAGTGGCTCTGGCTGAAAAGGAAAGACCCAATCTGGTCTCCCAAATAAGCCGGTTAGGCAGATGCAGAGGGGGGTGGTTCTGGGACGCCAGAATGTACTGCTGAGCCTACTGGAGACGTCGTGGGTCCAATCAGCGAAACGTCGATGAAAGTAGGTGCCCATTTGATAACCTCAATGACGTGTCTGCCCAGCCTTTCTCAACATCGGAGGAGCATAGGTGAGTGCATAAGCCTCCCATCACCACCGGGAGCAAATTGACATTTGGCACTTTGGATTTCTAACATCTTGTCCTGTGTATTTGGAAACATATATGTTTTTGTTGTGTTTTACAGTACGTATTTTTCTGTAATGGATACAAAATGTACCCCATCCCAAAAAGGTCTATAATACATTTTTATATTTCATGTATTATATTGATATCTACAAATATTTTGAATTAATAAAGAAGCCCCAAACACTATCTGAGCCTTGCTCATCGTGCAGGTAAAGTTTCAGCAATTCTGAAACTTGAAGCTTCAGGGACCTGAATATTTGGTCTGCCTTGCTAAATTTGAAGAGTTTGGTTTTCTTTCCTAAATATATTTCCCAGGCAATGCTCATGAGTCTCTATGTCTCTTTCTATCCAAAAATCCACAAATGCTCCCAAAGCTCTCTGTTCAACTACATGGATTTGCAGTGATTTACTCATGTTGCAGAACCCGGGGAAGCCCATCAGAAGGTTACAGTCACAAGTGATATTTACTTCTCAAGAGTCAAGAGTGTTTTATTGCCATATGTACCAAAGCAAAACAATGAAATGTTCACTGTCATTTATCCAGAATAAACATGTACATGGATAGGAAAGGTTAAGAGGGATGTGAGCCAAACACAGGCAGGTGGCGCTGAAGTAGATGGGGCACCTTGGTCGGCAGGCCAAGTTGAGCTGAAGGGCCTATTTCCGTGCTGTATGACTCTGTGACTCCATGACTCTAACTCCATGGCAGGTCTCGTACTCCCTGCTCCCATCCGGCAGAAGGTACAAAAGCTTGAAAGCGTGCACCACCAGACTCAGGAACAGCGTGTTCCCCTCTGTCATCAGGCTTATGAACTGTCCTTCCATAAGCTCGGGTACTGTCCAATTCACCACTACCCCATTGTAGACATTAGACGTCCTCTATGGAAATGATGCACGACAATGTGCTACATCTCTGAGAACAATATTCTCCATGTTGTACCTTCCCCTTTGCTCTAGCTACTGTACTTGAGTTTGACTTGATTGTATTTTAATATAGTACATCTGATCTGTTTGCAGAGCACGCATAACAACGTTTTTCACTATATCTTGGTGCATGTGACAATAAGAAACCTAAACCCGACACCTTCAATTCATCTTCTGGTATTGATTTTGGTTTTATTATTGTCATGTGTATCAGGATACAATGAAAAGATTTGTGCTATCCAGTCAAATCACACGGTACACAAGGACAATTGAATGAAACATAACGAGGACAATGGGTAATGCAAAGAGAACAATTCTGGAGTGCTAAATATAGTGTTACAGTGTTATAGTGTTATAATTACAGAGAAGGTGCTTATCCTGTAGACTGCGTGTCTTCTTCATGGTTTTGAATAATCTGTGCCTCCTTCCCCTCATCTTGGCTATCTCACAGGACCCTGGATTGTCCAGGGACATAAAGCAATCAGTCCGAAGAAGGGTCCCGACCCGAAACGTCACCTGTTCATTTCCTGCCAAATATTGCCTGATTCATTGTGTTCCTCTAGCACTTTGTAAATTTTGACTGGAGCAAAAAAATGCAACCATCTGTGCCAACCTGAACCATGGAATATTGTCAAGAAATGTCCTTAGTGCTAAAAATGCTAATCTCGGATACTCTGTGCAACCTTATGCATGTTTATGTTCAGTGATACGGCGTGGATACAGACGCTTTGGACCGAGTCTACGCTGACCGTAGATTACTCGTACACTAGTTCTATCCTACACACTAGGGGCAATTTACAGAAGCCAATTCACCTACAAACCTGCACGTCTTTGGAATGTGAAAGGAAACTAGAGCACCTGAAGAAAACCCACGTGGTCACAGGGAGAACCTATAAACTCCATACAGGCAACACCAGTAGTTGGGATCGAACCTGGGTCTCTGGCCCTGTAAGGCAGCAACTCTATCGCTGTGCCACTCTGTCAATAGTAATTCAGTGCTGAGGTATGGTTGTGGTTAGGGATATGCAGGGTGATTCGAGGACCTGATGGCTGATGGAAAAAAACTTTTCCTGAACCTGGAGTCACAGTTCTCAGGTTCCGTCCGGTACCTTCTTCCTAACGGCAGCGGTGAAATGACAACGTGGCCAGCGTCGTGTGGGTCCTTATGATATGAGCCGTCTTTTTAAGGCAGCGCTTCCTGAAAGGGAAGTCAATACCTGTGATGGACTGGGTAATGTCCACTACTTTCTTTAGCCTCTTTCATTTTTGGTCGTTCAAGTTACTGAAACCAGGTGGTGATTCAACCAGCCAGTTTGCTCTCCACTGGAGAAGTTGGATTGAGTGTTCGGGGACATGCCGAATTTCCTCAAACATCTTGACTCACAGAACTGCTCCTATTACCTTTTCCACAAGGTCTGTTCTCCTCTCAGCTCTGATGCACTCATCTCTGCCATTAGTTTCATTGACTTCTCTCAGATAGGAAACAATCCACATCACTATTATTCAGTGGAGATGTCGGTAACCTGGTAGTGACCTGCATGGGTTCTCTCAGACATCTTCCAAAGACGTACAGGTTTGTAGGTTAACTGGCTTGGTAAAATTGTATAAATGGAAAATTGTCCCTCGTGTTTGTACAGGGTAATGTTAATGTGTGGTGATTTCTGGTCGGTGCAGACTCGGTGGGCCGAAGGGCCTGCTTCCACGCTGTATCTCTAAACTAAACTACACTAAACCCATTAGAATATAGTTGCTACCACAGATGACTTCCATTTCGAAATTAGTTATCTCCGAAGACCAATAACATATTCTCTGCGAAGTGGAGGTTTGTCCATTGGGCAGCACGGTGGTGCAGCGCTTGCAACACCAGAGACCAGTGTTCGATTCCGACTATGGGTGCCGTTTGTACGGAGTTTGTATGTTCTCCGTGGGTTTTCTCCGAGGTCTTCGATTTCCTCCCACACTCCAAAGACGTACAGGTATGTAGATACAATGGCTTGGTAAATGTAAAAAAAAAATGTCCCTACTGTGTGTAGGATAGTGCTAATATGTGGGGATCGCTGGTTGGCGCGGACCTAGTGGGCCGAAGGACCTGTTTCCGCGCTGTATCTCTAAACTTTAAACCAAACTAAACATTATTTTTGGCGTGTTTCACTTGAGGCCTTCTGCATTCTTTTTCCCATTGGCATTTCTTGTGCTTTCTGAAGGCAGGAGTTCAGAGCATGTCCCTGATGCTATAATTTACAAGCTGGGTGGGGCAGGCAAAGGCCTCAATCAAACAGCATACCAGGTGTGCGGGCCGAAGTCAAGCCACCCACTTCTCTCACCATTTTCCCTCCCTCAGAATAACCACAGCATTGCAAGGTTATTTATAACCGGGGAAAATACAGTGCAGCATGACCTCCAACACAGTAATAATGAATGACTGTATGCCTGGTAAAGGGCAAGCTCTGCCTTAAGTTCTCCTGACAGTTGTGACAGGATGAATATAGGCTTTTCTGGCCGAGCAAACACTATGTTCATACAAATCAATCAACTGCAGAGATGCAGCTAAAACAGAAATGCTCCATTTTGTTAAAAAATAAACATTGTACATGTTGAATGCGACTCCCGGGGAATTGAATGGACTGTTTTCCCCAACGGTTGGTGATCAACACCAGGGTAAACACTACTTTGTCTCCACTAATATTTTTACCATGATTTACTACCTTGGTGTTTTTAGCAAAAAAAGTTTGAGAACCTATAAATTTCAAATGAAATTGCTGCTCGATGGTTATAAATAACCAAGGCATTTTGTTTAAATCAAAACACAATGATGCCGGGGGAACTCAGTGGGTCAGGCAGCATCTGTGGAGGGATGAACAGATCACGCTTTGAGTTGGGACCCATCTTCACCCGCAATGTCACCTTTTCACAGGTACTGCCTGACCCGTAGAGTTCCTTCAGCACTTTGTGTTTTGCTCAAGATTTCAGCATCCAGGATGTTTCCACAAGTGGGAGAGTCTAGGAACAGTGGTCATAGCCTCAGAATTAAAGGACGTTCCTTTAGGGAGGAGATGAGAAGGAATTTCTTTAGTCACGGTGGCGCAGCGGTAGAGTTGCTGCCTTACAGCGAATGCAGCGCCGGAGACTCAGGTTCGATCCTGACTACGGGCGCTGTCTGTACGGAGTTTATACATTCTCCCCGTGACCTGCTTGGGTTTTCTCCGAGATCTTCGGTTTCCTCCCACACTCCAAAGACGTACAGGTATGTAGGTTAATTGACTGGGTAAATGTAAAAATTGTCCCTAATGTGTGTAGGATAGTGTTAATGTGCGGGGTTCGCTGGGCGGCGCGGACACGGTGGGCCGAAGGGCCTGTTTCCGCGCTGTATCTCTAAAATATCTAAAAACTAATTTTTTTTAAAAAAAGATGATGGTGATTCTGTGGGATTCTTTGCCACAGAAGGCTATGGAGGCCGTCAATGGACATTTTAAAGCAGAAATAGATAGATTCTTGATTAATACGGGTGTCAGGGGTTCTGGGGAGAAGGCAGGAGAATGGGATGAAGAGGAAGAGATAGAATGGCGGAGTAGACTAGATGGGCCGAATGGCTTAATTCTGGTCCTATTACATGACCTTATTGTAGATCAACCACATTTATCTCTGTCAATATGACCTCCACCACATATCTTATGCATGGATTGATTACAAAACACTTATGACCTTATGATCTGCATTTCCTTGTTTAGTTTTGTTTAGAGATACCGCGCGGAAACAGGCCTTTCGGCCCACCGAGTCCGTACTAACCAACGATCCCTGCACATTTAGCCTGCACACACTGGGGACAATTTACACTTATACCAAGTATACAAACCCAAGCCAATTATCCTACAAACCTATACGTCTTTGGAATGTGGGAGGAAACCAAAGAACTCTGAGAAAACCCACGGGGAGAACGTACAAACTCCGTACAGACAGCACCCGTAGTCGGGATCGAACCCGGGTCTCTGGCGCTGCAAGTGCTGTAAGGCAGCAACTCTACCGCTGCACCACTGTGTCTCATTAAAATTAAGTTCCCAGGTTCTAACTGTTATCAGACCTTTGAGTAGATAGATCGCTCATCAACGAAAATGAAGTCATAATCTCCAAATCTTCCTCGTTGCAGCCAAACACTTTATTTTTACCAGCACTTTCTTTGTTCCTGCAACACTGTCGCCTGCACTGTTTACATTGCCTTGATGCACTGCCTGGTGTATTCATGCATGGCTCGATTGTACGAGTGCATGATATAATTTGCCTGGATAGCATGCAAAACAACATTTTTCCACTGTATCTTGGTGCACGTGACAATAATAAACCAATTCCAACTTTGCATAGTGGCACAACATGAGGACTCACTGCCTCACAGCTTCAGTGACTAAGTTCAATCCTGACCTCCGTGCTGTCTGTGTGGAGTTTGCACCTTTTATCTGGTTTCCTCTAGATGCTCTAGTTTCCGCCCACATTCTAAAAAGCTTCGGGGTTGACTGGTTTGATATCCAATGTAAATTGCCCCAAGTGCTCATGTGAATGGTAGAATCCAAGGGGAGTTCATCGGAATGTGGGGAAAATAGGTTATAGGGAAAATTGGCAGGGATTTATGATTGCCTTGTGAGATTTAAGAGAGGGTTAGATAGAGCTCTAGGGGCTAGTGGAAACAAGGGATATGAGGAGAAGGCAGGCACGGGTTACTGATTGTGGATGATCAGCCATGATCACAATGAATGGCGGTCCTGGCTCAAAGGGCCGAATGGCCTCCTCCTGCACCTATTTTCTATGTTTCTATGTGAGTTGAAATGGACTCAAATTAGCCTCCGCCTTTGTCAAAAGTAAATGGTGGCTTTTAAAAACGTTGTGTAAAATGGCACTCAATGAACATTGTGCTCTTTATAGGTACAATATTCAAGAATTACAAAAGTTCTCATTGAAATCCTAAAGAAAATCTTAAACAGTGAATTGCTGCTCAAAGCTTTACTTACAAGGACTTTTGAGCTAATTGTTGTACAATTCACTGAATTGTACAATTCACCCACTCAGACACTCAGAATGACATCTTATGGAGCTTCTCGATTGTCTGAGAGTATGTACACGATGGGCTGTGTTGTTCATCTCTCAGCCTCTTGAGTGGTTCATATCCTGCAGTTCGCTAAAGGAGCTTGTTGTACATCTCTCACACTGGGATTCATTTTCTTGCATTATGGCGACATTGGAAACGTATTATGTTGCTTAACTTTATGAAATGTGATATATCCTTTGCATTATTATGTGACTTGGTATGTTGAAACTTGTGATGGCATTGCAAAATGATAGAATTTGTAAACTGTATTCCTACATTGGCAGCAAATATGTGAAATATATAGAATTGGAATGCACAACAGGGAAATAGATAGTTAACCTCAAATGTTGACACCAGTGCTGAAACTGCAGGAATCTCCAATTGCATTGTCTTGTTCATCTCTCTACCCCACTGTGGACATTGAACTGTGTCATAGAGACATAGAAACATGGAGTGATTCGGTGTGGAAACAGGCTTTTCAGCCCAACTTGCCCACACCGGCCAACATGCCCCAGCTACACCAGCCCACCTGACTGCGCTTGGTTCATATCCCTCCAAACCTGTGCTATCCATGTACCTGTCTAACTGTTTCTTAAACGTTGGGAAAATCCCAGCCTCAACTACCTCCTCTGGCAGCTTGTTCCATACACCCACCACTCTTTGTGTGAAAAGGTTACGCCTCAGATTCCTATTAAATCTTTTCCCCTTCACCAGAGGTCCTGTGGTCCTCGATTCCCATACTCTTGGCAAGAGATTCTGTGCATCTACCTTGTCAATAGAACTGATGCACCACAATGTTGAGAACTATATTCAGCACTCTGTACCTTCCCCCTTGCTCTACCTATCGTACTTGAGTTTGACCTGATTGTATTTATGTATAGTATTACCTGATCTAAAAAGATTTTCACCCTACTTTACTACACGTGACAATAATCAATCTAAACCATACATTTAAAACTGTACTTTAACCCTTCTTAACACGCTAAAATGACAGAAATCCACAATAAATAGTAGAATGACATGCAAACCTACTAATGGAACCCACTGCATGTAGTTTCTTGGAAGAGGGATGGGGAGCCAATAATTATAATTTGCATTTCACGGAAAGAGTCTGAATGTGTTTCACAGGTATTTATTCACAAAATGCTGGAGTAACTCAGCAGATCAGACAGCATCTCAGGAGAGAAGGAATGGGTGACGTTTCGGGTCGAGACCCTTCTTCAGACCTGAAACGTCACCCATTCCATCTCTCCTGAGATGCTGCCTGACCTGCTGAGTTACTCCAACACTTTGTGAATAAATACCTTCGATTTGTACCAGCATCTGCAGTTATTTTCTTACACTAATGTGTTTCACAGTATCGTTAGTGGAATAGTGGAAGCATTGGAGATCATTTTTCAATGTTCTATAGATTCAGGATCAGTTCCTGTGGATTGGAGGATAGCAAACGTTATCCCACTTTTTAAGAAAGGAGGGAGAGAGAAAATGGATAATTATAGACCAGTTAGTCTGACATCAATGGTGGGGAAGATGCTGGAGTCAATTATAAAAGACGAAATTGCTGAGCATTTGGATAGCAGTAACAGGATCATTCCGAGTCAGCATGGATTTACGAAGGGGAAATCATGCTTGACAAATCTACTGGAATTTTTTGTGGATGTAACTAGGAAAATTGACAGGGGAGAGTCGGTGGATGTGGTGTACCTCGACTTTCAGAAAGCCTTCGACAAGGTCCCACATAGGAGATTAGTGGGCAAAATTAGAGCACATGGTATTGGGGGTAGGGTACTGACATGGATAGAAAATTGGTTGACAGACAGAAAGCAAAGAGTGGGGATAAATGGGTCCCTTTCGGAATGGCAGGCAGTGACCAGTGGGGTACCGCAAGGTTCGGTGCTGGGACCCCAGCTATTTACGATATACATTAATGACTTAGATGAAGGGATTAAAAGTACCATTAGCAAATTTGCAGATGATACTAAGCTGGGGGGTAGTGTGAATTGTGAGGAAGATGCAATAAGGCTGCAGGGTGACTTGGACAGGTTGTGTGAGTGGGCGGATACATGGCAGATGCAGTTTAATGTAGATAAGTGTGAGGTTATTCACTTTGGAAGTAAGAATAGAAAGGCAGATTATTATCTGAATGGTGTCAAGTTAGGAAGAGGGGATGTTCAACGAGATCTGGGTGTCCTAGTGCATCAGTCACTGAAAGGAAGTATGCAGGTAGAGCAGGCAGTGAAGAAAGCGAATGGAATGTTGGCCTTCGTAACAAGAGGAGTTGAGTATAGGAGCAAAGAGGTCCTTCTACAGTTGTACCGGGCCCTGGTGAGACCGCACCTGGAGTACTGTGTGCAGTTTTGGTCTCCAAATTTGAGGAAGGATATTCTTGCTATTGAGGGCGTGCAGCGTGGGTTCACTAGGTTAATTCCCGGAATGGCGGGACTGTCGTATGTTGAAAGGCTGGAGCAATTAGGCTTGTATACACTGGAATTTAGAAGGATGAGGGGGGATCTTATTGAAACATATAAGATAATTAGGGGATTGGACACATTAGAGGCAGGAAACATGTTCCCAATGTTGGGGGAGTCCAGAACAAGGGGCCACAGTTTAAGAATAAGAGGTAGGCCATTTAGAACGGAGATGAGGAAGAACTTTTTCAGTCGGAGAGTGGTGAAGGTGTGGAATTCTCTGCCTCAGAAGGCAGTGGAGGCCAGTTCGTTGGATGCTTTCAAGAGAGAGCTGGATAGAGCTCTTAAGGATAGCGGTGTGAGGGGGTATGGGGCGAAGGCAGGAACGGGGTACTGATTGAGAGTGATCAGCCATGATCGCATTGAATGGTGGTGCTGGCTCGAAGGGCTGAATGGCCTACTCCTGCACCTATTGTCTATTGTCTATTGTCTATTGTTATCAAACTAAATTTAGCCACGAGCAACTCAAACAGATCCTCAGGATGGTAAAGTTATTCAAAATATAAGTTGAGGGTTTAAAGTGAGGAGAGAGAGAGAGATAGTGAAGTTTATGCGGGGTATATTGGACTTGGGCAACTGAGGATTTGGGCAACTGAAAACCCCATAATTAGTGGCGGAGATATTCGGTTTGGCTGTGTACAAAAGCCCATAATTAGCAGGGCACAGACATTTTTCTGTACTGAAACAGTTCACAAGTTATAGGAGTAGAATTAGGCCATTTGACCAATCGAGTGCACTCCACCATTCAATCATGGCTGATCTCTGCCTCCTAATCCCATTTTCCTGCCTTCTCCCTATAACCCTTGACACCCATTCTAATCAAGAATGTGTCTATCTCTGCCTTAAAAATATCCACTGACTTGGCCTCCACAGCCCTCTGTGGCAATGAGTTCCACAGATTAACTACCTTCTGACTAAAGAAGTTCCTCCTCACCTCCTTTCTAAAAGAACACCCTCTAATTCTGAGGCTGTGACCTCTGGTTCCCGACTCTCCCACCAGTTCAAACATCCTTCCCACATCCACTCTATCTGTGCCTTTCATTATTTTGTAAGTTTCAATGAGGTCCCCCCTCAACCTTCTAAACTCCAGTGAGTACAGGCCCAATGCTGTCAAACGCCCATCATATACTAATCGCGCTTCCAATAGCCCACAATCATCCACCATCCTAATGGAAGCTCCTATTACCTGTTACTTATCTGCAATTTCTACAAATTATAAAGCAACTATGGAATAAGATTATTTCCTGGAACTTGGAGTTTGTTGTAATCTTGCCACCTATTATAATTAGAAGCAAGACTACATTAAACTCCAAGTTCATGGAAATAATCTGATTCCATAACTTTTTTTAACCTGTTTTATTATTCATAGTCAATTGTTTACCTTAGTTTAGTTTAGAGATACAGTGGGGAAACAGGCTCTTCGGCCCACCGAGTCCGCACCGCCCAGCGATCCCCGCACACTAACACTATCCTACACACACTGGGGACAATTTACAATTTTATGAAAGGCAATTAACCTACAATCCTGTATGTCTTTGGAGCGTGGGAGGAAACCAAAGATCTAGGAGAAAATCCAAGCAGGTCAGGGGGAGAACGTACAAACTCTGTACAGCCACCCCATAGTCAGGATTGAACCCGGGTCTCTGGCGTTGTAAGGCAGCAACTCTACTGCTGTGCCACAGTGCCGCCCTGAAAAAAATCCAGGTAAAGTAACAGGTAAAAGCAGCTTCCACTAGGATGGTGAGTAACTGTGGGATAGCACACAAATCCTGACGTGCATGCCTCTCCATGTATTTGTACATCAGGATTTGTGTACTTAACAAGAGGAGTTGAGTATAGGAACAAAGAGGTCCTTCTGCAGTTGTACAGGGCCCTAGTGAGGCCGCACCTGGAGTACTGTGTGCAGTTTTGGTCTCCAAATTTGAGGAAGGATATTCTTGCTATTGAGGGCGTGCAGCATAGGTTTACTAGGTTAATTCCAGGAATGGCGGGACTGTCATATGTTGAAAGACTGGAGCGACTAGGCTTGTATACACTGGAATTTAGAAGGATGAGAGGGGATCTTATCGAAACATATAAGATTATTAAGGGGTTGGACACGTTAGAAGCAGGAAACATGTTCCCAATGTTGGGGAAGTCCAGAACCAGGGGCCACAGTTTAAGAATAAGGGGTAGGCCATTTAGAACGGAGATGAGGAAAAACATTTTCAGTCAGAGAGTTGTAAATCTGTGGAATTCTCTGCCTCAGAAGGCAGTAGAGGCCAGTTCTCTGAATGCTTTCAAGAGAGAGCTGGATAGAGCTCTTAAGGATAGCGGAGTCAGGGGGTATGGGGAGAAGGCAGGAATGGGGTACTGATTGAGAATGATTGAGAATGATCAGCCATGATTACATTGAATGGCGGTGCTGGCTCGAAGGGCCGAATGGCCTACTCCTGCACCTATTGTCTATTGTCTATTGTCTATAAATGTTGAACGGTTAATAAACATCATGTTCAGCAAATTGAATTACCCCCATCTCCTTGTTGGCACCAGTTTGAAAGGACACTTTCTGACACATTGTCTTATTGCATCAACAGAATCTATGACACACTGTCCGAGAATAGAAAATGATAATGTCCTTTCACTCTTATACTTCACTCATACTTCACTCATGGCTACTACACACTGTCCACTCACACTCCGGAGATACCATTAAATCATAAACATTACTGATAGTCCAGACACATTCTGTGTAAGAAAATAACTGCAGATGCTGGTACAAATCGAAGGTATTTATTTCACAAAATGCTGGAATAACTCAGCAGGTCAGGCAGCATCTCAGGAGAGAAGGAATGGGTGACGTTTCGGGGTCGAGACCCCTCTTCAGACACATTCTGTACTGCAACACCTCCACTATCCCACAGTAACACACCATCCGAGTTACACACTAGATTAACCATTCAACATTTATGTACACAAATCAATATTTACATACACACAAAGTACATGCCTCTCCATGTATTTCTACTTTTTATATAACGTTCACTGCATTTGTAAGTCCTTCACTATGTTTTTACAATAATTTTTATTACAATTTATATTTTTATTAAAATTAATATTTAAATACATTTTGTTTAAATAATATTCTTAAATAATCTATTTACGGCATGTTTTTATTCTTAAATAATCTATTTACGGCATTCTGAAATTTAGTAGCGATAAAATTATTTGAAACACAGGCTTTCATCACAAAATGCTATTCTATACACACAGGCATCAGAGAATTACTTTCATCAAAGGATGGTATGAAGTGAGACAATAACTGGGAGGCATTTTGCTGTGAAAATCGGTAGAAATGAGAGCTTTCATCTCTGCTTGGTAAATTAAATGAAACAAATGATGATTTTTTAAAGTAAGAGTTGCACTGAAGAGGGAACCGAAACAGTCAAAGCTCATTTTAATTCAGCGAAGGATAAAGAAAACCTTGGGAGATTCGGAGATTGCACTTTCAAGCACATACGTAGAGGTGGCTAAATGTAAGGTCGAGCAGGAAAAGCAGAAAGATACTAAGAAAAAACCCAGAAATGAATGCAGATTCCAGACATCTGTACCGAAATAAAAATTGCTGGGAAGTCAAGCAACATTGGTGAACTGGGAAAGAAAGTTATCAATAACCCCCTCTCTCTTTCCACAGATATTCTGAGCAATTTCCAACGTTTTCTTTACTTCTAAATGCTTATATTAATACTTGATAAACTCACAGCTGGAGATTGCAATGTTGGGGGCAAACCCATTTTGATCTCCCTGCACTGGCCACTAATTCTATGCACCAGCCAGCAGCCATCGCTGTGAGTGGCTAGTTCCAGTTGTAGCTCACTGCTGGAGTTGAGATTCAGCCTCTGAGAGACCTGGATTCAGTGCTACATGAAACTCAATGATGTCACATAAGTTGTCAAGGTCTATAAACACATGGCCATGTATTATAAATGATAAACTGCACCATTAAATACAGACATTACTCAATTCCTAACAGCATCATCACTGACCCACCAACTATCTTTAACATGAATGAAGATTGAGAATTTAGAAGATTGAGGGGGGATCTTATAGAAACTTACAAAATTCTTAAGGGGTTGGACAGGCTAGATGCAGGAAGATTGTTCCCGATGTTGGGGAAGTCCAGAACAAGGGGTCACAGTTTAAGGATAAGGGGGAAGTCTTTTAGGACCAAGATGAGAAAGTTTTTTTTCACACAGAGAGTGTTGAATCTGTGGAATTCTCTGCCACAGAAGGTAGTTGAGGCCAGTTCATTGGCTATGTTTAAGAGGGAGTTAGATGTGGCCCTTGTAGCTAAAGGGATCAGGGGGTATGGAGAGAAGGCAGGTACGGGATACTGAGTTGGATGATCAGCCATGATCATATTGAATGGCGGTGCAGGCTTGAAGGGCCGAATGGCCTACTCCTGCACCTATTTTCTATGTTTCTATGAAGCTCACCAACATCCTTCCTTCTCTTTCAATGGACACAATGGGATTATTGAGAGACAGCAGGAGCAAACTAAATGAGTAGAGGTAAACCTGCAAGCACTTCTCTGTTGAGCCATTAAGCAATCAGAGGTGATTCCTGGAGTCAATGGTAGTTGAAGGATGGCAGTAACAGCATCACACTTGACCTGATACGTCACCAATCTATGGTCCCCAGAGATGCTGCCTGACCCGCTGAGTTACTCTGGCACATTGTGTCCTGCATGCTACATTTGTGTATTATCCAGCATCTGCAGTTCTTTGTTTCGACATCACACGTCTCTCACTGCATCCTTTATTCAACCCCAATTCTCTTCTGATTTGAATAGGAAAAGTTAGGAGGGATATTGGCCAGGTGTGGGCATGTGGGACCAGTGTAGTTGGGGCATCTTGGTTGGCATATTTAGTTTAGTTTACAGATACCGTGTGGAAACAGGCCCTTCGGCTCACTGAGTCCACGCCGACCATCATTCACCTATAGACTAGTTCTAGGTTATACCAGTTTGGCATACTACACACTGGCGGCTGCTTACAAAAGCCAATTAACCTACAAATCTGCACGTCTGTGGAATGTGGGAGGAAACCGGAGCACCCGGAAAAAATCCACCAAGCAGTCACAGGGAGAACGTACAAACCCCATGCAGACAGCACCTTTAGTCAGGATCGAACCCAGGTCTCTGGCACTGTAAGGCAGCAAATCTGCTGCTCCGCCATTGTGCCGCCCATGTGCAGGTTGGGCCGAGGGGCCTGTTCCCGTGCTGTGTGACTCCATAAACTGCAAGTAATGTAAGAAGGCCACTCCTAGTTTTCCCTTTCACCACATGAATTATTTTGCATTTCAGATATTGCAACTTGTCCTGGCACCAAGTGAGCAAGAGGAAGATAACAAAGTTAAAACCACACCTTGACTGGGTGACATACACGCAGACAACTGCCTGTGGTCCTGATGTGTGTCATGTAAGGATGAGATCTAAGACACAGGGCATGAATTGTCTGAAGGCAGGGACCCAGAGTGTACAGCTGTCAGACTTCCAGAGTGTGGATGCAACTTCTACTCAAGAATGACGTAGACAACAGAAGGCTGAGAGGAATGAAGACAATGCTCAATGTCAAGATGCATAAAGAGTCCAACACCAATTCAGCACGGCAGGTTGTGGAGAGGTTTGAGCCTGTCCACAACATTTGTAGAGTTCTTGAAGAAACATGTAATTTTTCCCCCACAAATTCTCTTAAAATCTGTTGAAATCAGAGTGTCATAACAAAGGAATATATTATTGTGCATTCTTGGTGGCAATACTGTACCGAAAAAGCAAACAGTGCACTTACTCCACTAAAGGAATAGAAAAGGACCATTATGGAGGCCACCTGCCTCTTTATAAGAAAATAACTGCAGATGCTGGTACAAATCGATTTATTCACAAAATGCTGGAGTAACTCAGCAGGTCAGGCAGCATCTCGGGAGAGAAGGAATGGGTGACGTTTCGGGTCGAGACCCTTCCTCAGACCTTGTCATGTAAGGATGAGATCTAAGACACAGGGCATGAATTGTCTGAAGGCAGGGACCCAGAGTGTACAGCTGTCAGACTTCCAGAGTGTGGATGCAACTTCCACTCGAGACCCTTCCTCACCTGCCTCTTTAACCCAGGTCGGTACAAAGACTATTGATATCTCTCACTCTTTGTCTCTTATAATGCTTTTTCAATATTGTGATCTTGCTGCACTCTCATTAGAGTTGCGAAGTTAGAACTTTAACGCAGGATGACTGCAAGTTTAATTAAAAGTCTCCCATCTGTCAAACTATATTTTTTTAAAGGAGGAAGACGGGATCGCACTCCATTGGATGGTGATGACTGGCTTATAAATGAACAGTACAAAAAACTAAACGTTGATCTAATTATCGCCCCTTGTGGTGCAGGCACATCTTTAACCTGTCAGCCAGGCCTTTGTACCGAAAAAATAAAAGTTTGAGGTTGTGATAACGATTGTTATAATCAGAGTAATTAAATGTCAATGCATTTCCGAGCAAGACAAAAAAACAACGACAAGTTATTGTGTTGTGATTGCAGTTGCCGCTACAGATTAACAACAAAGTCTGGTAGTTTGCACGGTCCAGCTTTTCAATTGAAATTAAACTCCTTTCACTCTGTGAAGAATATTTACTTGCTGCTTTTATCTGCTCGGATCGTATAATTAACATATAACAACATATAACAACTACAGCATGGAAACAGGCCTGTCCGGCCCTACCAGTCCACGCCGACCATTCTCCCTGACCTAGTCTCATCTACCTGCACTCAGACCATAACCCTCCAATCCCCTCCTATCCATATACCTATCCAATTTACTCTTAAATAATAAAATCGAGCCAGCCTCCACCACTTCCACCGGAAGCCCATTCCATACAGCGACAACCCTCTGAGTAAAGAAGTTCCCCCTCATGTTACCCCTAAACCTTTGTCCCTCAATTCTGAAGCTATGTCCCCTTGTTGGAATCTTCCCCACTCTCAAAGGGAAAAGCCTACCCACGTCAACTCTGTCCGTCCCTCTCAAAATTTTAAAAACCTCTATCAAGTCCCCCCTCAACCTTCTACGCTCCAAAGAATAAAGACCCAACCTGTTCAACCTCTCTCTGTAGCCTAAGTGCTGAAACCCAGGCAACATTCTAGTAAATCTCCTCTGTACCCTCTCCATTTTGTCGACATCCTTCCTATAATTTGGCGACCAGAACTGCACACCATACTCCAGATTTGGCCTCACCAATGCCCTGTACAATTTCAACATTACATCCCAACTTCTACACTCGATGCTCTGATTTATAAAGGCAAGCATACCAAACGCCTTCTTCACCACCCTATCCACATGAGATTCCACCTTCAGGGAACAATGCACAGTTATTCCCAGATCCCTCTGTTCCACTGCATTCCTCAATTCCCTACCATTTACCCTGTACGTCCTATTTTGATTTGTCCTACCAAAATGCAGCACCTCACACTTATCAGCATTAAACTCCATCTGCCATCTTTCAGCCCACCCTTCCAAAAGGCCCAAGTCTCTCTGTAGACTTTGAAAATCTACCTCACTATCAACTACTCCACCTATCTTAGTATCATCTGCATATTTACTAATCCAATTTGCCACACCATCATCCAGATCATTAATGTAAATGACAAACAACAGTGGACCCAACACAGATCCTTGGGGCACTCCACTAGACACTAGCCTCCAACCTGACATACAATTGTCAACCGTTACCCTCTGGTATCTCCCATTCAGCCATTGTTGAATCCATCTTGCAATCTCACTATTAATACCCAACGATTTAACCTTCTTAATCAACCTTCCATGTGGAACCTTGTCAAATGCCTTACTGAAGTCCATATAGACAACATCCACAGCCTTGCCCTTATCAATTTCCCTGGTAACCTCTTCAAAAAATTCAAGAAGATTAGTCAAACATGACCTTCCAGGCACAAATCCATGTTGACTGTTTCTAATCAGGCCTTGATTATCCAAATAATTATATATATTGTCCCTAAGTATCTTTTCCATTAATTTTCCCACCACAGACGTCAAACTAATAGGTCTATAATTGCTAGGTTTACTTTTAGAACCTTTTTTAAACAAAGGCACAACATGCGCAATGCGCCAATCTTCCGGCACCATCCCTGTTTCTAATGACGTTTGAAATATTTCCGTCATAGCCCCTGCTATTTCTGCACTAACTTCCCTCAATGTCCTAGGGAATATCCTATCAGGACCTGGAGACTTATCCACTTTTATATTCTTCAAAAGTGTCCGTACCTCCTCTTCTTTAATCCTCCTAATTTCCATCACTACTCTACTTGTTTCGCTTACCTCACATAATTCAATATCCTTCTCCTCGGTAAATACCGAAGAAAAGAAATTGTTTAATATCTCCCCCATTTCTTCCGGCTCAGCACATAGCTGTCCACTCTGACTCTCTAATGGACCAATTTTATCCCTCACTATCCTTTTGCTATTGACATATCTGTAGAACCCCTTGGGGTTTACTTTTACATTACTTGCCAAAGCAGCCTCATATCTTTTTTTCGCTTTTCTAATTTCCTTTTTAAGATTCCTTTTACATTCTTTATATTCCTCAAGAACCTCATTTACTCCCTGCCGCTTATATTTATTGTATATCTCCCTCTTTTTCCGAACCAAGTGTCCAATTTCCCTGGAAAACCATGGCTCTTTCAAATTATTATTCTTTCCTTTCCACCGAACAGGGACATAAAGACTCTGTACTCTCAAAATTTCACCTTTAAATATCCTCCATTTCTCTATTATATCCTTTTCATAAAACAACAATTTCCATTTCACTCCTTTTAAATCCTTTCTCATCTCCTCAAAATTAGCCTTTCTCCAATCCAAAATCTCAACCCTTGGTCCAGATTTGACCTTCTCCATAATGATATTGAAACTAATGGCATTATGATCACTAGACCCAAAGTGCTCCTCAACACATACCTCCGTCACCTGACCCATCTCATTTCCTAACAGGAGGTCCAACACTGCCCCTTCTCTGGTAGGCACCTCTACGTATTGCTGCAAAAAACTATCCTGCACACATTTTACAAACTCCAAACCATCCAGCCCTTTAACAGAATGTGATTCCCAGTCTATATACGGAAAATTGAAATCACCCACAATCACCACTCTGTGCTTACTACTAATATCTGCTATCTCCTTACATATTTGCTCTTCCAATTCTCGTTCCCTATTTGGCGGTCTATAATACACCCCTATAAGTGTTGCTAAACCTTTCTCATTTCTGAGTTCCACCCAAACAGCCTCCTTAATCGAGCCTTCTAGTCTGTCCTGCCAAAGCACTGCTGTGATATCCTCCCTGACAAGCAATGCAACACCCCCACCTCTTGCCCCTCCGATTCTATCACATCTGAAACAATGAAATCCTGGAATATTTAATTTCCAATCGCAACCCTCCTGCAACCATGTTTCACTGATCGCCACAACATCATACTTCCAGATGTCAATCCAGGCTCTAAGCTCATCCACCTTTCTTACAATGCTCCTAGCATTAAAATATACACATTTAAGGGACCCATCATTTCTTATTCTCAGTTTATTTCTTTTCCCTTCTTTCTCTCCTACATATTGGGTCTGAGTGTTTCCCTTTTCTGTCTCCTGCCTCACACACTGCCTATTAGCTATCTGTGTTTGAGTCCCTCCCCCCAACCGTACTAGTTTAAAGTCTCCGCAGTTATTTTAGCAAATCTCCCCGCCAGGATATTGGTTCCCCTCGGGTTCAGATGCAACCCGTCCTTTTTGTGCAGGTCATACTTCCCCCAGAAGAGGTCCCAATGATCCAGAAACTTGAAACCCTGCTCCCTGCACCAGTTCCTCAGCCACGTATTTATCCTCCACCTCACTCCATTCCTATTCTCACTATCGCGTGGCACAGGCAGTAAGCCTGAGATTATTACTTTGGAAGTCCTTTTTTTTAACTCTCTTCCTAGCCCCCTGAATTCTCCTTTCAGGACCTCTTCCCTTATCCTACCTATATTGTTGGTACCTATATGTACCACGACCTCTGGCTCCTCTCCCTCCCCTTTCAGGATATCCTGGACACGCTCAGACACATCCCGGACACCGGCACCAGGGAGGCAAACCACCATCCGGGTCTCCCGACTGCGTCCACAGAAACGCCTATCTGACCCCCTCACTATAGAGTCCCCTATTACTACTGCTCTCCTCTTCCTTTCCCTACCCTTCTGAGCAACAGGGCCGGACTCCTTGCCAGAGGCCCGGGCACCGTCGTTGCCCCCAGGTAGGCTGTCCCCCCCAACAGTACTTAAACAGGAGTACTTATTTCCAAGGGGTACAGCCACCGGGGTACTCCCTAGTCCCTGCCTCTGTTCCTTGCCCCCCCTAACAGTGACCCACTTGTCTACCTCCCGTGGTCTAGGAGTGACCACCTCCCTGTAACTCCTATCTATAACCTCCTCACTCTCCCTGATCAGACGGAGGTCATCAATCTGCCGCTCCAGGTTCCTAATACGGTCCCTTAGGAGCCCCATCTCGTCACACCTGGCGCAGATGTGGATGTCTGGAAGACTATCAGACTCCCAGATTCCCCACATCTGACACCCAGAACAAAAAACTGCCCTGGCAGTCATACTCTCCAAACAAAGCCCCGCGCTCGGTTACTAAACCTACCGCCCGGCCGCTACTCCAACCGCTCCAACTGCCCACCCAAAAGAACTGAGTGATCTCCTGGGAGAGGCGAAAAACCGGATAAAAAACCCAGGCCAATTTGGGAAAAAATCCGGGAAATTCCTCTCCGACCCCAAGCTAGGCGATCGAAACTAGTCCGGGAGATCACACAGGTCTTACTCCTTACTATCCCCACACAATCCCCACACAATCCCCACACACTACTTCCCAAGCAACACAGCTAGGTGCTGCTTGCTACTGCTGCTTGCTGCTGCTGCTACTGCTGATTGCTGCTGCTGCTGCTGCTACTGCTGATTGCTGCTCACATCATGATTCCAAATTCCCTCCTTGTCACTGCAAATACTGGGCTGAAGGTTTAATACTACATTCAAAATACACTAGATTTACGCTCTGATCAATAAGCCATGCAACTGTTGCATTTAACAATAGCTGGAAGTCATTTTCAATTTTGTCAGGGACAGAAGGTCGTGTATCAAACTCTTTCTGCATTGTACATCTTCACAATGCTCCACTCATTGACTTTGCTTCAGGTTGCTTATCCTCGAATTTAATCCTCTACCTTCATCAATATTAACCTGCACCTGCGGCCTGCAACTTAGTTACCAAATGTATTCAATGTCTTTACTCTTTGCATTATTCCTCATTATTTAGACTTCCAGTTGCTTTGGCAATCATTGGGATTTTCAAAACTTGAGAATTTCACATATGAAACACCTCTGGCTAAATTATAAATGTGAGCTCTTTGGTTTCTTAGTTTAGTTTAGAGATAGTTTAGTTTTGATTAGTTTACAGCATGGAAACAGGCTCTTCGGCCCACCGAGTTGGCGCTGACCAATGATCACCTGTACACTTATTCTATGTTATTCAGGTTTGCATCCAACACACTAGGGGCATTTTAGAGAAGCCAATTAACCTACAAACCTGCACGTCTTTGGAATGTAGGAAGAAACCAGAGCACCCGGAGAAAACCCACGCAGTCACAGGGAGAATGTGCAAACTCCATACACAGCACCCATAGTCAAGGATCGAAGCTGGGCCTCTGGTGCTGTAAGGCAGTAGCTCTATTGCAATGCCACTGTGCCGCAGTATTGTTACCATTCTTGCATGAAATGGAGGCATAACTATAGGAAAACTGTAACATGAAGGAAGGGACCGCATTATCTATATACTAAAACTCTCGTTTGTTATCTTGTTTGTGACTGAACTTCAGCCAAAACGGTACACGATAGCGCGACAATTTTAGGCCCACCTGACTCACCATTGTCACTTTAGTGATAATGCAAGTAGTTTTATTGAAATCGGTGTTATATTTTTTAAGTTATTCACATTTTTAACTTTAAAAGGAGGGGAGGGGGAGGGGAGGAGGGAGGGGAGGGGGAAGGGGGGAGTGGGGAGAAGGGAGAGGGGAGGGGGGGGGGGTTGAGGAGAGAGGGGAGGGGGGGAGGACAGGGTGCTGCACCAATGCAGGAGAGCTTTGGGCCCAACGGGTCCACTTGGTCTAGTTATATCTTAAAAGGCAGGCGTAGCTGGGGCCCATGTGTGCCCATGGCTACTACCCACTTGATCAGGGGGAAGAGGGAGTATTCGAAGAAGAAGTTGTTAAGGGTGAGGACCAGTTCTGCTAGGACGAGCAGAGTGTTCATAGAGGAAAATCGTTCGATTTGTCTGAAGATGGGTTCTGACCCGAAACATTTTTCTCCAGAAATGCTGCCTGACCCGTAAAGTTACTCCATTCCAGCAATTTGTGTCTGTCTCCAGAATACTTTAAAGCTGGTTTCTTTAATACCGCATATCTCCAGAGGGGAATGCCAGTACAACCATTTCCATGTAAAATATGGCCATTGTACCTAGGGTGACAGTTAGCTTTTGTCGCCTTGCCCAGGAAATCGATATGTGCTATTCTGAGGACCTCCTGTCGTTATTCACTACTATAAACAGCATTAATCCAGGATGGCTCCCACTTACTATGATCCATTCATTACCTCCGCTCCCCATATGACACCTAGAAATATGTAACAACATATGATTTATTTATGATATGTACGTATGCATCCAACACACTAGGGCATTTTAGAGAAGCCATCTTGTGTGTAAATCAGAGAGTGAAAGTAAACTGAGATTGCTATCAGTGGAAATTTCCTCTTTGATTACAATGGAAGAATGGAATGGAGAAATTGGGGATATAGTGGTCTAGAATTTGGATTAAATAGCACTATTAATTTTCAGCACCACAATGCAGATTGTGTAAAACAAGCCAAACTTCCTGGACCGTGTGGGCAGCACGGTGGCGCAGCGGTAGAGTTGCTGCCTTACAGCGCTTGCAGCGCCGAAGACCCGGGTTCGATCCCGACTACGGGTGCTTGTCTGTACAGAGTTTGTACATTTTCCCCGTGACCGCGTGCGTTTTCTTCGAGATCTTCGGTTT
Source organism: Rhinoraja longicauda (assembly GCF_053455715.1). Taxonomy (NCBI): domain Eukaryota; kingdom Metazoa; phylum Chordata; class Chondrichthyes; order Rajiformes; family Arhynchobatidae; genus Rhinoraja; species Rhinoraja longicauda. The sequence goes on from NC_135981.1 coordinate 22,954,911, forward strand.
CCTCCCACAATCCAAAGACGTACAGGTTTGTAGGTTAATTGGCTTGGTATCAGTGCAACTTGTCCCTAGTGTGTGTCGGATAGGGATCACTGGTCGGTGCGGACTCGGTGCGCCGAAGGGCCTGTTTCCGCGTAGTATCTCTAAACTAAACTAAATTAAATTTGGCTTTCCACTGGAAATTTGACCCGCCATTTCCTGGAATGCATCATACGTCGAGACAAATCATGTCATTCTTCATGCAATGCTCCGTTTGCACTTGAGTAAAGTTATTCCCAGTTGTAGTTAATTCCATTCCCAGTTCCCAGGAGCAACCATAATCCATCTTTCCGGGAACAACCATGTTTTCACAGAGGATTGGCCAAACACAAATTGCATTGATATACAAATGAGGTCTCGGATCGGAACCCTTCTTCAGACGAGAAATATCTGAAGAAGGATACCAACCCAAAATGTCACCTATCTATGTTCTCCTGAGATCGACACAAAAGGTTGGGAGTAACTCAGCGGGTCAGGCAGCATCTCAGGAGAAAAGGAATTGGTGACATTTTGGGTCAAGACCCTTCTTCAGACTCAGTCTTCCTCAGCCTGAAGAAGGATCTTGCCCCGAAATGTCACCTATTCCTTTTCTACGGAGATGCTGCCTGTCCCGCTGAGTTACTCCAGCTTTTGGTGTCTATCTTCGGTTTAAACCAGCATCTGCAGTTCCTTCCTATACATGTTCTCCTGAGATGCTGCCTGACCCACCGACCTACTCTAGCACCCTGTGTCTTCTTTTGTAAACCAGCATCTGCAGTTCCTTGTTTCATAGGTTGGAGGGATATGGGCTAAATAGGATTAGCGTGGGCGTGGTGTCTTGGTCAGCATGGATGAAGGATCTGTGTCCGTGATGCATGGCTCCGTGCCTCTAAGTGGATGGGGAGAGTGGCAAGTGGAGAGTAGACAGGCCTTGTAGGAACCAGAGTCCCAAGAGGAGACAGGGGAGTGGGGTAAGTGGGAAATGAGGTCCTGGCAAGTGGGTGGGGGGTATGGGTCCAGGGTCCTGGGTAGTAGACATTACCTAGCGACAGAGGTGCTGAACCATCAGCATATCCACACGGTCATGGTACGGGTTTTTACCGCAGTGACAAGGAGGGACAAGGTCACTGCGAGGCCAAACTGGTCTCCCGGTGGCTGAGCACTTCAACTCCCCCTCCCATTCCCAGTCTGACCTTTCTGTCATGGGCCACCTCCAGTGCCATAGTGAGGCCCACCAGAAATTGGAGGAACAGCACCTCACATTTCGCCTGGGCAGCTTGCAGTCCAGTGGTATGAACATCGACTTCTCCAACTTTAGATAGTTTCTCTGTCCCTCTCTTCCCCTCCCCCTTCCCAGATCTCCCACTGTCTTCCTGTCTCCACTTATATCCTTCCTTTGTCCTGCCCCCCTGACATCAGTCTGAAGAAGGGTCTCGACCTGAAACGCCACCCATTCCTTCTCTCCTGAGATGCTGCCTGACCTGCTGAGTTGCTCCAGCATTTTGTGAATAAATACCTTAGACAAGGTCACTGATCGTAACCTCAGTTTAAAGTCTCTCCTGAAAAACAGCACGTCGAACGTTGGTGCATTCCCTCGGCATTGTACCAAAGTCCCAGCCAGAAATTTCTGCGTTTGAGTCTCTGCTTTGGAAACTGAACTCGCGATTTTCTGACTCAGTGGCAGGAGGGCTATTAACTTTGTTGTAGCTGGCAATTAAAATCCCGACACTCCGCTGCAATAAGCTCAACAGCTGGCTAAGGAATTGGAGCCGAGGGATGTATGGCAACAAAGCAGCCGTTAAGCGCAATGCCATGCTGGGGAATGCAGCGGTTGATTATGTTTTAGTAGTGCCTTCTGAATCTTCATCACCATCTTCCAACTGGGCATGATATCCTTTATATGCACAACATGAAAAAGAAACGTTGCCGTGAAGATTGCTTTCAATTAAAATAAACCATAGGGATTTTCAGGATGTAAGGCAGTTCCCCCACCCCTCTCCACCCTGTAGCAACAAAGTATGAAATCAAAGAAAATAACATAGAGGGATGAGTCAAAAAATAAAAATTAACAAGGAAACAGAGGGTAGTGGGGATAGGGAACGAGCTGTCAGAGGAAGTGGTTGAAGCATGTAGAAGAACAACATAACAGTATAACAGAGCTTTATTTGTCATTCGGTACCGAAGTACCGAACAAAACTACATAGCAGTCATAGAAAAAAAGAACACAAGACACATGACCCCAACACAAACGTCCATCACAGTGACTCCAAACACCCCCTCACTGTGATGGAGGCAACAAAACTTCCACTCTCTTCCCCACGCCCACGGACAGACAGCTCGTCCCCGACCGACCCGCACAGTCCCCGCAAGGGGATGGAAGTCCCCGCGGCCGAATCGCACCGGGCGCAAAAGACATTTGGGCAAGTACACAAATAGGAAAGGTTTCGAGGAGAAAATGGGCCAAATGTGGGCAAATGAGACACGCCTAGATGGTGCATCTTGGTCAGCCTGATTCCATGCTGCAAGACTCTAAAACACTATGACTCGACGAGGCATAGTTGTTGCAGAGATTATTTTACAGGTACAATCTTTTCTACGCAAGAAGCAGTGAATGCAATCGAGCATTGTGCAATTATATGACCTGCCCCGCTTCTGAACCTATGGTGAAAGGAAGGTCAATTTTGAAAGAGACAGAATGGTTGGCAAGGAACCCAATTCTGAAGGACTCCTTGCATTTGCCCTGAGGCTTGGATGATTGACCTCCAACGATCAGAACCATCCTTCCTTTGTACAAGACTTGCCTCCAGCCATGGTGGTGTTTCCTCTTTCATCCCCGTTGATTTTCCTTTGAGTCCTAGAATCAAATGCTACCCTACTGTTGTGGGCAAGCACTCTCACTCTGCCTCTGGAATGCCTAGGAACATCTCCAGCAGAAGGCTCCTCTCAAAATGGATGAAAGCAAAAGTGTTTAGAAACGTAAACAGGAGCAACCCATTTGGTCCATTGCACCTGTCCTACCACCTCAGAACAGGCATGTTGTTTCACTGACCCCATGTTTCATGGTATCCTAAATATTCAAATGTCTATCAATCAATGTCTAGGATATACTCAGTGTGGGAACCTCCTCAACATTCTTTGGGAGAGAATTCTACAGATTCACTGCACGCTGGTTGAAAGCATCTCTTATAAATCCTGTTCTGAATGGTCAGTCCTTATTTTGAAACCGTGGCCCCTGGTTCAAGATACCTCAGCTTTGCATCAACTCCTCGTTTGCCCTGACAAGCTTTGTTTCAATAAAATCACCTAACGAAAAGACAGTACAGGCCCAGGAGGCTTAATCCCATCTCGTGAGACAGACAAATCATCACAAAAAAAAAATCTGATTCCCTTTGCCTTACTCATTCTATTTTTTAAAAAACGAAGTTTCTCATGTTGGGAGACCAGAGATGCACAGAATATTCCAGGTGCTAGAGAAGGTTAAGGGCATGGTTAAGGAAGAGCATGTTGAGGGGAGATTGAGTGCATTGGGCTTGGCTGTCACACCAGCATCGACAAAATAATAATACCCCTTCAACTGCGAACAATTGACAAGTTGAGCAAACTGACCTCTTCTCTTGCCAAACACATTCCATTGTTGCCAACTATTCTGAGTCAATGAGGGCATTGAGCCACAAATGATGTTCAAGACGAAGGTATTTATTCACAAAATGCTGGAGTAACTCAGCAGGTCAGGCAGCATCTCAGGAGAGAAGGAATGGGTGACGTTTTGGGTCGAGACCCTTCTTCAGAGACTTGTATGTTCAAGATATACAAATCCTCCAGTTTCAGGGACAGTTTCTTCCCAGCTGCTATCAGGCAACTGAACCATTCTTCCAACAACTAGAGAGCTGTTCTGAACTACTATCTATCTCATTGGAGAGCCTCGGGCTATCTTTGATCGGACTTTACTGGCTTTATCTTGCACTAAACATTATTCACGTTATTCCCTTTATCATGTATCTGTACAATGTGGATATCTCAATTGTAATCATGTATTGTCTTTCCGCTGACTGGTTAGCACACAACAAAAGCTTTTCGTTGTAACTGGGTACACATGACAATTATCGAAGCTAAACTAAACTGAACAGTTCAGTTTAGATTATTGGCATGTGTACTGAGGTACAGTGAAAAGCTTTTGTTGTGTGTTAACCAGTCAGCAGAAAGACAATACATGATTACAATCAAGCCATTTACAGTGTAAAGATACATGATAAGGGAATTACATTTAGTGCAAGGTAAAGCCAGCAAAGTCCGGTCAAGGATACTCCATGGGTAACCAGTGAGCTAGATAGTAGTTCAGCACTGCTCTCTGGTTGTGGTAGGATGATTCAGTTGCCTGATAACAGCTGGGAAGAAAATGTCCCTGAATCTGGAGGTGTGCGTTTTCACAATTCTATACCTTTTGCCTGATGGGAGAGGGGAGAAGAGGGAGTGGCCAGGGTGCGACTCATCTTTAATTATGCTGCTGGCCTTGCCGAGGCAGCTTGAGGTAAAAGTGCAGTCAATAGAAGGGATGCTGGTTTGTGTGATGGGCTGGGCTGTGTCCACAATTCGCTGCAATTTCTTGCGGTCTTGGATGGAACTGTTCCCAAACCAAGCTGTGATGCATCCTGATAAAATGTTTCTATGATGATCAAACTGGTGATCAAACGAGAGAATTGATGAATCATACAATGGAACAATGAAAACGCTTCATACAACTCAAATAAGTAAAATTCAACGTGAAATCAAAAATACTTGCAATGGCTCCTGCAGATCCCATTATTGCACCTGTACCCTAAACATTAACTGTAGGGAAATAAATATTAAGCTTTCCAGAAGGCATTGGTCTAACTAGACAACCATTGCTGGTGTGATTGTAAATATTGTGTTGTCGTCAATAGCCAGTAGTACTTTATTGCCACATGTACCTAGATAGTGATTTTTCTTTTGCATACAACCCAGTATGCAGTCTACTGTGGATAGGGTGAGCAGCTTTAAATACCTGGGAGTCCACATCACAGACGATCTGACATGGACAACACACATTTGCCGCACTGGTGAGTAAGGCAAGGCAGCGCCTTTGCCACCTCAGACAGTTGAGGAAATTCAGAGTCTCTCTGAGGATCCTTCAGTGCTTCTACTCTGGGGCTGTAGAAAGCATCTTGTCTGGAAACATCACAATCTGGTTTGGGAATAGCTCTGCCCAAGACAGGAAGGCTGTTTGGCTGAACGCACCATGGGAACTACACTCGCCCCCCTGCAGGACCTATACATCAGGAGGTGCAGATCCAACCACCCCAGCAATGGACTGTTCCAGCTGCTACGGTCAGGCAAACGCCTCCGCTGTCACGCTGTGAAAACAGAGAGGATGAGATGGAGTTTCTTCCCACAGGCCATCAGGACTGTTAACTCTCATATCACCAGGGACTAATTTAATTTACTGTATTCGTTTATTTTTTGTGTTAATTTTTTTTTTCTATTCTGTTTTGTAGTTTTAGCACAATCCGCAGGCATTGCCACTTTCATTTCACTGCACATCTTGTATATGTATGTGACAAATAAAGTTGACTTGACTTGACTTGAAAATCATGCTGCATACAGTCACAACCCTACTTAAGTACAAGAGTGCAATGATTGTAGTACAAAAATCTTCCGATTTAAAGTCTTCTAATTTAAGTGTATAAAATCCTTTATGGATTACAGCCACATCAGAGACTTTGAAAATCTCTCATAATCTTATTTTGTTAATCAGGAAATCAATGCAATCCTATTCATTAGACTGAGTAAATAAAGCTGATTTTAGTTTTCATTAACAAAGCTTTCTTTCAGGGCAAATCAATTGAAGCTGAACTAAAGAAACTGACTTCTGCTGCAAACATTGTTCCCAAGAATAGCTTTCAAAGCAATTTAGGATAAAGGAATTAAAACATTTTACGAATAACATTTTGTGGATCCAAAGCTCAAAAAAAATAATAGTTTTTGGAGCAAAACATAAAAGATAAGAGGCTTTTCTAATGCCTAGTTGGTACTTTTTTTCCAAATCAAATAAAATAATGAAATGGTAAGAGGAAGCAAAAGTGGTCAGCACCATTTTTAATGTTAAGAGGTTTTTAGATAGGCATATAGATTTGTTGGGAGTATGAATTATCTGTAGGTAATAAGGAGTAGAATAGGGGTGGAAACCTAAACCATTTGAATGCTGTATGAAATAGTTTTTTTGTCCCAAAATATTGTATATTGAGCTAAGTAAATTGCATTATCTAGAGCTTTTTGTTTAGTTTAATCATGTGTACAGAGTCAGGTAGCATCTCTGGAGATAAAGGGTGGGTGACGTTTCTGGTCGGAACCCTTCTGCAGACTCGGAATAAGGGTTCCTACCCGAAACGTGACCCATCCCTTTCCTCCAGGAGATGCTGCCTGGCCCGCTGAGTTACTCCAGCACTTACAGGTATATTCGGTATAAACCAGCATCTGCAGTTCCTTCCTACACAGTGTATAAATGGATTTGCAGGGGAACAAGTGTACATTGTTCCATATGATGAGGCATTGGCTAGATCTACATTTACAAAGCTACTTTCCCAAGGATTTCAATAATTTGGGCCGAGTCAATAAAACACCACAGTACTATTGGGCCGAGGAAAGATTTGGCTTCATAGCCACATTTATCTTGTGCTCTGGTCTTATTTTAAAGACTGCCCAGACTCACCTCTGCATCCAGGATTGTTTTCCAGGTTAGACACAAAGTGCTGGAGTAACTCAGCGGGACAGGCAGCATCAATGGAGAAAAGGATGGGTGAGGTTTCGGGTCGGGATCCTGTTTTCTGGCTCCTTTTTTCCCTAGACTTTGTGTTTCTTTCCCACTTCCAATATTCTATTACCAGAAGATGTCAGTCCTGGACCAGATCTAATCTCTCAGGCTCTGCAAGTCTCCTTCCTGGAGCACAGTCTCATTTTCCACCCAATGCACAGCAAGGCGACATTGTGTTACATTCTCCCCGGCACTCCACTGAGACCGTGACAGGTCCAGAGTCAATTGTTTTGGAAAATAAAATTATCTGGGAATATATTGGTATTTTGAGAACCAATTGCTTTCATAACGATACACAGACAAACATTTATCTTGGAGATAATGTGTTCCATTTTATCGGGGAGGGAGAAATATCACCACATCAGCTGAAACAAATAATTCATTCGATTTCATTCCACACGTTTCCATTCCAAAGACAATAGACAATAGACAATAGGTGCAGGAGGAGGCCATTCGGCCCTTCGAGCCAGCACCGCCATTCAATATGATCATGGCTGATCATTCTCAATCAGTACCCCGTTCCTGCCTTCTCCCCATACCCCCTGACTCCGCTATCCTTAAGAGCTCTATCTAGCTCTCTCTTGAATGCATTCAGAGAATTGGCCTCCACTGCCTTCTGAGGCAGAGAATTCCACAGATTCACAACTCTCTGACTGAAAAAGTTTTTCCTCATCTCTGTTCTAAATGGCCTACCCCGTATTGTTAAACTGTGGCCCCTTGTTCTGGACTCCTCCAACATTGGGAACATGTTTCCTGCCTCTAACGTGTCCAACCCCTTAATAATCTTATATGTTTCGATAAGATCTCCTCTCATCCTTCTAAATTCCAGTGTATACAAGCCTGGGAATTAACCTAGTAAACCTACGCTGCACACCTTGTTGGTCTAACCATCCTTGGTTGAGAGAGGGTACTGAAGAAAGTGGAAGGATAATGCACAACACCACAGCTAATCGCTTATTTTATTGAATTTGCATTTTCATTGAAAGCAAGTCAGCAGGTTTACGGTGCTTTGCCACGAAATAGTGCTCTCTGCCAGCACTCCACAGCAAGTAAAAAAACAAACTTTATGATGCACACAATTACACAAGGGCTGAGCCAGTTAAACGGACACCGATAACATGATTTACCGGAGATGTCCCTGTGCTAACAGTCTAAAAGACTGCATCAGAGGGCAGCTTTATGCAGAGGCTGCCAATACGAAGCCCAGGTAATAAATTTGGGAGGCAAAAACTACATTTGTTGGAAATCAGAAACAAAACAAAAAACAAAAGATGTTACAAACACACAGCAGTCCAAGCAGAAGGCAGACAAAAAAAGATGGAGTGACTCAGCATGCATCAAGAACCAGAGGGCATAGATTTAAGGTGAGAGGGGAAAGATTTAATCGAAACCTGAGGTCAAAAGTGATAGGAGTAGAATTAGGCCATTCAGCCCTTCAAGTCTACTCCGTCATTCAATCATGGCTGATCTATCTCTCCCTCCTAACCCCATTCTCCTGCCCTCTCCCCATAACATCTGACACCTGTACTAATCAAAAATCTATCAATCTCTCCCTGAGGGAACAGTTTTTCCACACAGAAGGTGGTGGTTCTATGGAGGGAGCTGCCAGAGGAGGTGGTCAAGCAGGTACTATTACGACATTCCAAAGATAATTGGACAGATACACGGACAGGAAATGTTTAGAAGGATATGGGCGAAACACGGGCAGGTGAAATTAGAGGAGATGGGGCACCTCAGTTAGCTTGGGCAAGTTGGGCTGAAGGGCCTGTTTCTGTGCTGTATGACTCTATGATGGTCTGCCATTAATTCTACCAGATCGCCACAGTGTCAGCAGATTGATTGAAAGGACAAAAAGCAAAGGATGGTGTGTTTTGTAGCAGGAAGGCTGACCGTGGGATGGTTGGTCAGAGAGAATGCTAGATCACCAGAAAAGAGACCAATGGACCCTCAATTCCGTGACTGATGCAACCACTGGCTCAGCTCATATTTATCACAGGTCTTCCGTTCACACTTCATTTGTGCCTTGCCGATTGGAAATCCATTGGCCTATTATTCTTTCTGAAGAAATCAGGTGCTAACGGGTCATGCTTTTTTTTCCAGTAATACTGAAAGAGTTTAAGTATTTAAAAAAATAAAAGATACACAAAATGTTTGCCGGCTTGTTCTTGCGCGTTGCACATGGCTTAGCTAAGCAGAGAGAGAAAAGATAAAGCTGTGGGAAGTGCAGCATGTACTTTAAAAAAACCTGACTTACTGATGACTTCTTAATACCTTATATGGACATGGTCTTATTTCTTTCTCTACCTTGTATGGGCATGGTGTGAGTGGTGGCACCTCATTCACTGATAAGAAACAGATATAATTGTACCGTTTTGTCCCTTGTTTCGGTGAGTGGGGGACGAGGTGAGCTTGGGTATCTGAAGGCACCCAGTGCTGATCTCCACACTCCCTCCCGCCTGGCGTAATAAAGACTTTACTGTTTTACCACTAACTTTGTTGCATTGTTGTCCGTCCAGAGAAAACGAACTTTAACAATACAATCCATTTTAGAGTCAATTAAATTAACCAATGAAATGTTTACAACTGATGTCAAGACTGGCCATTCAAAGAATACATTAGGAGTCCTCAATCATTAGGCTTGTTCCTAGTGCGTAAGAAGGAACTGCAGATGCTGGTTTACACAAAATGCTGAGTTACTCCAACATTTTGTGTCTAGGCTGGTTCCTTATCTGGTTCAGTACTGATTAAAACAAGTCACACTTGATAGCCTTTTTCCTGCGCGAAAATATTATTTCACTCAGTTATTCAGACTGTGATGAGAATAATCAGGTCACAGTGTTAAATCCCAATTTACATCTCGCCGAGGAAGTTTATCAGCTTTTAAACTGTACCTGCAACGTAACTTTTGATTTTGTTTTCTATTTACAAAATCTTGTCAACAGCCTGATCCCAGAGAATTTGGTTAGTGGCCACATACCCATCGAGTCTAAACTGGTGCAATCACAGTTTTCTCAATTCACAGAGAGAATGTACAAACTCTGTATAGAAAGCACCCGTGGTCGGGATCGAACTTTGGTCTCCAGCGCTGCAAGGCAGCAACTCTACCGCTGCGCCACCCTAGAATTGTATTTATTGAAACTAATTAAAGAGGATTATCTTGAAACTTTGCTGCAATTTAATTGCTCCAATTAAGGAGTATAAACCCTTTTAAGTACAATAACAACTTAAATTAGAGCTGATGGTAACCAAGATTGGGCACTAATCGCATCAAGGAAAAACAAGGGAGATTAATTTTTTAACCTGTACATACATAAATATATGAATGTTCTATTATTGCACAGGAAGGGTTGGTAATATGTTGGTTAGAGTGGAACCACCCGCCTATGACAGAGGAGAGGATCCGTCTATGACAGAGGACAGACAGGTGGGAGAGCTGGGGGCTCACCTGCTGAGCCCTTGCAGGCGCTCTGGGGGTTCCAAGGTTGGCCAGTGGGAGGCGACCTGGCACACAGAAACTGAGAAGTGGCTGTGGGAGATGAGGGGATGACGTGTCCGTGGGGCAAGGTGTCGGTGGGGTGCGCCGGTGGAGGCTCTGCGGCATCATGGGAAGTCGCATGATTGGCCGCCGTTGGAAGCCCACGGAGGTCGGATATACGTGTGTATTGGACACGGCCTGCACTAACCATGAGAGCCAGAGCAGCGGTGGAGGATACCGACAACATCACCAGGCCGGTCCAACCTCTGCAACACCGCCCCAGTGCCAGTGCCGGATTAACATAGTAGCAACAGTAGCATATGCTACGGGCTCCACATTTTCGAGGGCCCCGCACTAAATCGGCATCCCACTGGGGGGCGCTGTTTTGCGCGCGAGGCTCCCCAAATGCCGCGGTTTGAATGTGTTGGCGGGGCTGCGCTGACCAATGGGCAGCCGGCGCGTCACGGCTCAACCGCCAACCCCGAGACAAAGGCACCGAGGGACAGAGACCGGCAGCGGCACCGGGACAGGCAGCGGCACAGGGACAGGCAGCGGGACAGAGACAGGCACCGGCACCGGCACAGGCACCGGTACAGGCAGTGAGACTGAGACACGCAGCAGGACAGGGGTGAGAGGCTGGGGTAGACTGTGGGGTGGGGGGAGCACCGTTAATTGGTGCTTTGACAAGGCGTGGGTCGCGGCTGGTTTGGGGCAGAAACTGGTGTGTGGGCCAGTGTTGTCGGGGTGGGGGTGAGGATCAGTGTTGTTGGGGTGTGAGGGGGTGTGTGTGGGGGTGGGATCAGTGTGGGTGTGTGTGTGAGGGTGAGGGTCAGTGTTGGGGTGTGAGGGGGTTGCGGGGGGGGGTCAGAGTGCCTGGTGTGAGGGGGTGAGGGTCTGTCGCCAGGTTGCCGGGTGAGATGGGGTGGGTCACATGGCCGCTGGCTGGGTGAGGTCACGTGGGATGTGGGGTGGTGACGTTACCTTGTCCCATATTTGGGAATGAGGAAGTCGGCAATCCTAGCTACAGGCCCCACACTAGCTTAATCCGGCCCTGTCCAGTGCTGCCTCCAATACAACAGGTCTTCAAGATATGACTCTGTCCTCTTAAGATCTTTGAAACTTGAAGGGCATAAGTTGGCACCAGAAATGTGGTGACAGACATGTCCAAAGTCCGGCCCGGGGGCCAATCGCGGCCCGAGGTCAGATTTTATTCAGCCCGCAGCTTCAGTCTTAAAATGTATTATTTATGGCCCGCCAGCACTGTCTAACAGAATGAAGGTAGGGGGAGGGGGGGAGGGGAGGGGAGAGGGCGACTACACCTCCCGGCGGTCAGCGCTGCCCGACCTCCCGCCCCCCCCGCCGCCCCGAGCGGGAGAGGCGACGGCGACTACACTTTCCGGCGGTGGGGTTGAGGGCGTGCGGGGGGGAGCGCATTAGTTAAAGGTCCGGGGGGGGGGGGGGGGGGGAGCCATTGGCCCTTGGGTATTTTCACATTATCAAATCTGGCCCTCTTTGAAAAAAAGTTTGGACACCACTGGCCTAGGAGGTCTATTATTCTTACGCTACAATCATTGCACTTTAGTACTTATCTACTTATCTATTATTGAGCTTATCTGATTGTACTGGATGGGATGCAAAACAAAGAATTTCACTGCACCTAAGTAGTATGATGATAAAGTACCATCATCATCATGAAGCAGCAGAAGGGTTAACCAAGGGGATCCATTAATCAGCTTACATTTGCAGAGATGTTCCAAGCAAACCAATTGAAACCAAAAATTGTTTCGTTTAGTTTGGAGATACAGTGCGGAAACAGGCCCTTTGGCTACTGAGTCCGTGCCAACCAGTGGTCCTCACACACTAACTCAATCCTAAACACACTACGGGCAATTTACATTTATACCAAGCCAATTAACCTACAAACCTGTACGTCTTTAAAGCATGGGAGGCAACCAGAGATTGCGGAGAAAGTCCACACAGGTTACAGGGAGAACGTACAAACTTCATACAGAAGCAGCACCTGTAGTTAGGATCAAACCCGGGTGTCTGGCACTGCAAGGGCAGCAACTCTACTGCTGCACCTACTGCTCTTGCTGAGGACTACTTAGTTAATGATGGTCATTTGTGTCTCTTTCAAGCTGTAAAGAAATCAAGGTCTTCAGCAAGAATGAATCAGTCACAAAGTACTTTTCTTTGTTTCAACCAAAGTCGGGGTTGGATTTTGTGCTTTTGACCAGTTTAGAGGAAGATCTGAATCAAACAGTGACACAAAACATATTTAAAGTTGCATGATTGTAAGCTCCTGATGCAAGGCTTTGTGCCGAGATGAGACGTGAAACATGAGAATAAAATTAATCGAGATTCAGCTTGTTTGACCGAATTTTAAAAGAAATGTGTTTTGAAAGTATCCGCTGTCTGTTCTCATGATGAATTACAGTGCTCCTGAGAATTGAAAACAGTTAACCTTCCTTAATCTTACAGTGGAGATGTAAGATTTATGTGTTTGTGGAATGTTTTTTTTGTTTTGGACCCATTTGAGCTGTATGAATATTTTATGGATCCCTGAATGTTTCACCAAAAAAATAACAAACTTTTGAAGTTTATCATGGATGAGTGCTTCTCTCAAAAGAAAATGTGGTGCTTAGAATATTGCTAAACTTTATATATTTATAAGTCCAGTCCTGTGAGCAATTTTGGCATGTTTTCTATTGGTTCGGGACTTCCAGATGGATTTGCAATATCAATTTTAATGCTTGCTAAGCGCAGTTATATTCAATTAAAGCAGGGCTGAGGATTAGTGTTCTTTTATTGACTTCTCCCATGCCTGTACATTGGGGATTAGTCATGTGAGAATGAACCGTAAAGTTAAATTGGATAAAAGGGAATTAAATCAATGTACTAAACTAAAAATAATGTGATAAGGAAAAGACTTCAATCCTTCCCTAAGCTGTAAGTGGAAGAACCTATTTTATAAATTAAGGATAAGTTTTCTTTAAAAAGTATGTATAACATCACCACGTTTACAGTTTTTTATAAATCTCTTGTATGGAAATGTTGGAAGTTTTGTTAATGGGACAGTTTATCTTCTTCAATTTTATTTAGTAATTTACAGAAACCCAACAGTGACTGCAGAAGAGGAAAAAATGCAGTAATTTGGCGAATCTGTCTGTAAGCCTGTGCCCTCATTCCCTCCGGTCTCTCTTTCTTTCTGTCTTTAATGTTTTATTTTATCACTTCTTCAAAATATTTATTTGAATTTAAATAATAAAGGAAATAGTAAGGACAAATTCCACAAGGCCCTGGGCGATTCCGGCTAATGTAAAATTGGGTGGCTTAATCTTTCTAATTACCGATTAAATAAAATTGGCATTCTTGTGAGATTTCAAATGATTTTGCTTAATAAATGTCGTAAACAATCAAAGTTTAATCTCCAAAATAGGCACAAAATGCTGGAGTAACTCAGCAGGACAGGCAGCATCTTTAAAGAAAAGGAATGGGTAACTTTTCAGGTCGACCCTACATATTTAATCTCAAAATGTTGTCTTCCTTTGCAAGAGTATACTGTTTTGTAAAATCTTGATTATAACTCACTCGTGATTATTACTGTTCAAACTGATTTTCATGTCAAATTTTGTTAAGGTAATGTTGACTTTTTTAAGATAATGAATATTGATGAGACACAACATGAGAATTTGGAATTTGAAGATGTTTCATTGTTCCTGAAGAGATGTAAAAGAGATGATTTGAAAGGAATTTTAACCAAACATTTTGGAGATTTGAAGGACGTACACAGAAAGATATCCACACTAATGGAAAAGTCTCGTGATGGATTAAACTACTGCTGCCCTCCATCAGACTGCAAAAATAGGAAAAAGGAGATCAAATTATATGCAAGAGTCGGCATTTTATGTTACTTCTGAACCTTGCTGCATCGTGAAAAGGCTTGTCCAATAATTTTGATGGATTACATGGTTGAAGAAAGTGAAAGTGTGTTGGCCCTCCAATACAGCATGAGATATCATGACCATGATACAATAGATTCAATTACTGTGATCGGATGTCAATGACCCACAGTCAGAGCCACCTAAGCAAGCCTCTAAAGAACCATCAGTTCTGGCACTGGGGGGACCACCTTCACTATAAATATTTGAATGCTCCTGTATGCAAAGTTAGGGAGAAATCTCAGGAGGTAGCCTTTAGCGTTTGCTGGCAAAAGTGAAAATCCCACCTCCACCATGAAAGTAGATCTGGAGAGGAAGTTTCCAGTAGTGGGTAAGTCTAGGACCAGAGGGTACGGCCGCAGAATAAAAGGATGTACTTTTAGAATGGGGGTGAGGAATTTCTTTGGCCAGAGGGTGGTGAATCTGTGGATTTCATTGCCACAGACGATGGTGGAAGGCAAGTCATTGGGTATTGATTAGTAAGTAAGAGCATCAAATCATACGGGAGGAGAAGGCTGGAGAATGGGGTTTAGGGAGAAAAATAGATCGGCCATGATCAAACGAATGGAAGCTCAGCACATATTTAATGAAAGGGAAGCTGTTTAACAGATTTACAAATTTATCATTCTTACTAACGACTGGCACTAACTCCCATTGAAATGTTTGCAACTTCATTAGTTCTGCAATAATCTGAAAACTTTTAAGCTTGTGCGTCCAATGAATTTAGAATTTTATTCTTTTTATTTCTGTCATAATGGTGTCGCCTTTGAACTGAGTCGAAACAAGTGTCTTCATTAAAAGATTAGCATTTCAAGGTACTCTGTGAAGCACATCTTTAAAAAATAGATTGAAGGCAGTTCTACATCTGAAAATAAATTAAATTTGCAAACATGGTAATTTCCTGCTGGAATCTGGAGTCAAGAAATGGCAATGCTTTACAAAGTGAAAAGCCTGGTTTTGTTACGCTATATTGTTCGTATCTTGTTATGCTAAGGAGGACGTGTTGTGGGGGAACCGCTTTGAGCGGGGGGGGGGGGGGGGGGGGAGGGGAGAATACTTTGTAACTTTGTGTGTGCCCTTTACGTGGAGACTCTTTGCATACTTTGGGTATGCAAAACAAAGAATGTCACTGTGATTTGTCACATGTGACAATAGAGTTTCTTACTAACACAAGTCAATAGAAAACACACCTGAATGTGGCTTGGGGAATCATTTGAACTTTTGGAGTGAGGACAGCTGCCCATTGATATAGTTTATCTATTAGATTTTCCTTGCCTTCTCTTTCAAACAGTAGCACCTTGTTGGATTTGAATCTAGTTCAGGCACAGATGGGGACTGTTTGAAGTTAAAGTGGATCTTCGTCTACATCGTACCAATTACTACAAATAGCAAAGACATGTTGCTTTGTTGGTCTAAAGTGGATTATAAAATCACAAGACACAGGAGCAGAACTAGGCCATTTTGCCCATCAAGTCTGGTCTGCCATTCATCGAGTTGTAGAGTCATAGAGTGATGCAGTGTGGAAACAGGCCCTTCAACCCAACTTGCCCATACCGGCCAACATGTCCCAGCTACACTACTCCCACCTGCCCGCATTTGACCATATCCCTCCAAACCTGTCCAATCCATGTACCTGTCTAACTGTTTCTTAATGTTGAGAGAGTCCCTGCCTCAACTACCTTCTCTGGCAGCTTGTTCCAAACATTGCCACCCTTTGTGTGAAAATGTCACCCCTCAGATTCCTATTAAATATTTTCCCCTTCACCTTAAACCTATGTCCTCTGGTCCTCGGGCAAGAGACTGTGTGCAGCTACTCGATCTATTCCTCCTATGATTTTATACACCTCTATAAGATCACCCTTCGTCCTCCTAGGCTCAATGCTGATCATTTTTTCCCTCTCAACCACATTCTCCTGCCTTCTCCCCATAACCTTTGATACCCTTACTAATCAAGAAGCTATCAATGTCCATTTTTAAAATATCCAATAACATGGTCTCCACTGCTGTCTGTGGCAATGAAATCCACAGATTTACCACCCTCTGGCTAAATAACTTCCTCCTCATTACCATTCTAAAGTTACGCCCTTTAATTCTGAGGCTGTGCCCTCTGGTCTTAGACTCTCCCATGAGAGGAGACATCCTCTCTACATCCACTCTACCTAGGCCTTTCATTATTCGGTAGGTTTCAATAAGATCTCCCCTCAGCCTTCTAAACTCCAATGAATACAGACTCAGAGCCCATTGAATTATCCTTGTATGTTAACCAAAAAAAAGATCGGTAAACTTTCACACAGATAAAGGGAGATATTTAAGAAATCAGTGTGAAATTCAGCTGCTGTATAGACCCTTTTGTGGAGTACATATGTTGTAATATCATTCTCTCGATTGTACAGTCCAAATGCGGCTAATTTAATTGAGTCACTTTTGTTTGATCAACACAGGCATAATCGCATTTCACCTTAATGATAAAAATTCAACTCCAATTAGAAATGCAGTATCAATGAAATAGTTTAGACCTTAATATGAGCAGCTGGAATGGGCTTGAAATTGGTTTAACTGCCAGCAGTAAATATTTAAGTTTATGGCCTCAGGAAATTTGTTCTGCCACGTTTTAAGTATTTAACCAGCTTGGTCTCAGTAACTGAGCTTCACAACAATGGAATAAGGTCGCTGATCATCAAAGAAGCCCAGGAATGAAGGATAAGAAAACGTTTGGTGATTATCTCCAATTCCACAAATACCAATTTTTGTGATTTCACCAATCACCAATGAGTGGTGCTCCCAATGACCTCCATCAGGAACGGTTAGGTATAAAGACACCAAATCAGGTTGCAACTCTTATTGTCTTAATATAAGATCATAAGAACCCATAGACAAAGGAAGTAGGAGAAGAGTTGGCCAATTGGGCCTGTGAGCCTTCTTCAATATTCATTGAGATCATGGCTGATCTGGTCTTGATCTCAACTTCACTTTCCCTGTTTCCCATAACCCTACATTCTGCAATAGACTAGAATTATGTCTAGGAAGAAACTGCAGATACTGGTTACACTGAAGATAGAACAAAATGTTTAGTTTAGTTTAGTTTAGTTTAGAGATACAGCACGGAAACAGGCTCTTCGGCCCATCGAGTCAGCACTGACCAGTGATCCTCACACATCAACACTATCCTACACACATTAGGAACAACTTACATTTATACCAAACCAATTAATCTACAAACCTGTACTTCTTTGGAGTGTGGGAGGATACCCAAGATCTCAGAGAAAACTCACGCAGGTCACGGGGAGAAGGTATTAAATCCATAGACAGCATCCGTAGTCAGGATCGAACCCGGGTCTCTGGCGCTATAAATCAGTAACACTACAGCTGCACCACCTAGAAAGAATGAATAGGTGACGTTTCAGGTCAAGACCCTTCCCCAGCCCTGAGACTGCCTGCCCCGCTGAGTTACTCCAGAATTTTGTGTCCATCTTAAGAATTATGTTGATATCAGTTTTGAATATATTCACCATTTCACTCTCTTCAGCTGGAGGATGGAGGATTCAAAAGATGTATGGCCTTCTAAAGGGAGAACTGCCTCATCATCTCCTTCCGAAATAAGTAATTCCTTCCTCCAAAATGACGTCTCCCAGTTGTAAATCCACCTACAAGAACGAACATCCTTTCAGCATCTACCTTGTCAAGCCCCCTCAGAATGTAATGCCTCATTCAAATTATCTCTCATTCTTCTATACACTGAGCATTGGCCCAACTCACAAAGCATCTCCTCAAAAGCCCTTCTGACACCAGTTGGGTAATCATCATCACGATGGAGAGATATGTGGGTGCTATGAATGTGGGTAGAGTGCATATGATAAAGGCAGTAAGTATGGTGAGGGGACTGGGTGAGGACATGCTGGTTCTGTGGTGGTTGGAGGGAACATGAAAGCTTTGGTGTCTTGATCATGAATGGAGGCTAATTGCAGCATTGTTAAATTTCTCACCTCTCAGGACAGGAAAGGAGCCCCTTCAGCCCATTGATTCTATGCTAGTCCTAGCAAGATAGCAAGATAGGAAGCATCTTTGAATGAGTTAGGAAGTTAGCAGGTTAGGAAGCATCTCTGGTTAGTGCGGGTGTCAGGGGTTATGGGGAGATGGCAGGAGAATGGGTTTAGGAGGGAGAGATAGATCAGGCATGATTGAATGGAGGAGTAGGCTTGATGGGCCGAATGGCCAAATTCCACTCCTATCACCGATGACGTCATGACCTGAAGAGATCAGTAGAGTGAACTTTTGAACGCAAGTAGCCGAACCGCTGATCAATAGACAATAGACAATAGACATTAGACAATAAACAGTAGGCCATTCGGCCCTTCGACCCAGCACCACCATTCAATGTGATCATGGCTGATAATTCTCAATCAGTACCCTGTTCCTGCCTTCTCCCCGTACCCCCTGACTCCGCTATCCTTAAGATCATGTACAAGCTTTATAATTTCTACTTGCAATATGCACCATCTGCAATGTTTTGCTCCTCCCCATATCTACTCAGTCTCATTGGCTTTGACATCATAAGCTCTTAAATCCTGCGGTCCAGAATGACACCCGTGTGGAAATATTATCTAGAAGTTGCACAGAACATTCTGCCAGACGAACTCCTCAATTTCCTCGCCTTTCCAATGCCACTGCAGCAGAGACTCATTTATAGATGACACTCCAAGGCAAAGTCCCCAACTAAATCACACTTCTCCGGAATTTCATCCTGCACTAAATATGGTGTCTATTAGCATAATGGCATGGTCCATGGTCTCCATGTTCATTCCACTGAAGTCAATTGGTATGGGAAACATTTTGAAATAATCCAAATTTTAAACGACTTTTCTCTGCAAAAAAGACAAAGTGCTGGAGTAACTCAAGGGGTCAGGCAGCATCTGTGGAGAACATGGACAGGTGATAATTCGGGTTGAAACCTTTCCAAAATGTCACCGATACATGATCTTGGGAGATGCTGCCTGACCCGCTGAGTAACTCCAGCAATTTGTATTTTTTTTGTAAAAAAACAGCAGCTCCTGTTCCTTGTATCCTGTCTTTTCTTTTCTGTGCCCTATTTTGTTCCTATTCACCAACTTTCAGCCCTTCTACTTTACTTTAGGCTTCAGACCTTAGACTTTAGAGATACTGTGTGGGAACAGGCTCTTCGGCCCACCGAGTCCACGCCGACCAGCGTGCACACCTTGCACTAGCACAATCCTACACACCAAGGACAACTTACAATTTTACTGAAGCCAATTGACCTACAGACCTGCAAGTCTTTGGAGTGTGGGAGGAAACCGGAGCATCAGGAGAAAACCCAAGCGGTCACAGGGAGAACTGTCCATACAGACAGCACCCGTAGTCAGGTTCGAAACCGGGTCTCAGGCGCTGTAAGGCAGCAACTCTATCGCTGCTCCACCGTGCCGCCCCGACTTCTCGGTCCTTAAAAGTCATTGAGTAAGGTGGTACACCAGCCATTCAGGTGTCAGGTGATAGATGCTGGAGTAACTCAGCGGGACAGGCAGCATCTCTGGAGAGAAGGAAGGGGGTGACGTTTTGGGTTGAGACCCTTCATCATTTGCCATGTTATTAATTGGTTACGGTGCAATGAACATTTGGACAGAAGGGGAAAGATGTCTGATGAACAGGATGTGCCGTGAGATCACTCCATTGGAAAATTAAGCACCTTGCATACTTTTAACAAAGTGATCAGACCTCACGTATTACATGAACTACTGTACACCCTAGATAGCAGCGGGTCCCTTCGAGGTCTGTTTGTGATCATAATTACAGGTCTCTCAGAACTGTTCTCACTTCATTATAATAGAGCTCCACTCTCTGAGTTCGTGTAAGAGGAGTAATTTAATCAAACTGTCACCTTTGACTGATGATTGTAATAAAGAAATACTAAAATTCTCAGCGCACAGTAATCCACCACAAGAAAAAGTGCTTCAATTTGATTTTTAAAACTGCACAAATGTAGCATACAAATGATTATGTATCATACACAATAATTTTGCCAAACCATATATAAGTAATAAAACCATTAAAATTCTGTCAGCGTGTTGCTAAACTACACAAATAAAATTGAAATGAACAAGCTTTTTGACCTGCTTCTGCCACTTTATTCATTCACAATGGAAGTACAGACATCAATGACACCTTTCAATGAATTGTATGGATATATTCCCATGTGTAACTCTTCCTCGATGCACCCAGCCTGCTCTGACAGGATGTCATCTTACTTCAATTTCTTCCATATCGCAAAAGCATGTCTCACCCTGCGATTTGTGTGTCTTTGCAACAGGACTGCTCGATGCACCATTTCCAACTTTTGGAGACACAAGAAACTGCAGATAATAGACAATAGACAATGGCAGGAGTAGGCCATTCGGCCCTTTGAGCCAGCACCACCATTCAATGTGATCATGGCTGAACATTCTCAATCAGTACCCCATACCTGCCTTCTCCCCATACCCCCTGACTCCGCTATCCTTAAGGGTATCTAGCTCTCTCTTGAATGCATTCAGAGAATTGGCCTCCACTGCCTTCTGAGGCAGAGAATTCCACAGATTTACAACTCTCTGACTAAAAAAGTTTTTCCTCATCTCCATTCTAAATGGCCTACCCTTTATTCTTAAACTGTGGCCCCTTGTTCTGGACTCCCCCAACATTGGGAACATGTTTCCTGCCTCTAACGTGTCCAACCCCTTAATAATCTTATATGTTTCGATAAGATTTACCATCTTGAGCAAAACACAAAGTGCTGGAGGAACTCAACTGGTCAGGCAGCATCTGTGGAGGGAATGGACAGTTGACGTTTCAGATTAGGACCCGTCTTCAGACTGATTTCACTGTCTGTTGATTTCACTGTCTGTTGCAGCTTCGTGTCATCTGCAAACTTAGAGATGTTGCATTCAATTCCCTCGTCCAAATCATTAATATATATTGTAAATAACTGGGGTCCCAGCACTGAGCCTTGCGGTACCCCACTAGTCACTGCCTGCCATTCCGAAAAGGACCCGTTTATTCCTACTCTTTGCTTCCTGTCCGCCAACCAATTCTCTATCCACCTCAACACTGAACCCCCAATACCATGTGCTTTAAGTTTGTACACCAATCTCCTATGTGGGACCTTGTTGAAAGCCTTCTGAAAGTCCAGATATAACACATCGACTGGTTCTCCCTTATCCACTCTACTAGTTACATCCTCGAAAAATTCTATAAGATTCGTCAGACATGATTTGCCTTTCATAAATCCATGCTGACTTTGTCCGATGATTTCACCACTTTCCAAATGTGATGCTATCACATCTTTAATAAATGACTCTAGCATTTTCCCCACTACCGATGTTAGGCTAACTGGTCTATAATTCCCCGTTTTCTCTCTCCCTCCCTTTTTAAAAAGTGGGGTTACATTAGCTACCCTCCAATCCTCAGGAACTACTCCAGAATCTAAAGAGTTTTGAAAAATTATCACTAATGCATCCACTATTTCTGGGGCTACTTCCTTAAGCACTCTGGGATGCAGCCTATCTGGCCCTGGGGATTTATCGGCCTTTAATCCATTTAATTTACCTAACACCACTTCCCGACTAACCTGGATTACCCTCAGTTCCTCCATCTCATTAGACCACCGGTCCCCTGCTATTTCCGGCAGATTGTTTATGTCTTCCTTAGTGAAGACAGAACCAAAGTAGTTGTTCAATTGGTCTGCCATCTCCTTGTTCCCTATGATCAATTCACCTGTTTCCGACTGCAAGGGACCTACATTTGTCTTAACTAGTCTTTTTCTCTTCACATATCTATAAAAGCTTTTGCAGTCAGTTTTTATGTTCCCTGCCAATTTTCTCTCATAATCTATTTTCCCTTTCCTAATTAAGCCCTTTGTCCTCCTCTGCTGGACTCTGAATTTCTTCTAGTCCTCTGGTATGCTACTTTTTCTGGCTAATTTATATGCTTCATCTTTTGTTTTAATACTATCCTTGATTTCCCTTGTTAGCCATGGATGCACTACCTTTCCTGGTTTGTTCTTTTGCCAAACTGGGACGAACAATTGTTGTAGTTCATCCATGCAATCTTTAAATGCCTTCCATTGCATGTCCACCCTCAACCCTTTGAGTGTCAATTGCCAGTCTATCTTGGACAATTCACATCTCATACCCTCAAAGTTACCTTTCTTTAAGTTCAGAACACTTGTTTCTGAATTGACTTTGTCACTCTCCATCCTAATGAAGAACTCCACCATATTATGGTCACTCTTGCCCAAGGGGCCTCGCATGACAAGACTGCTAACTAACCCTTCCTCATTACTCAATACCCATACCTAAACTGAAAGCTTTTCACTGTACCTCGATACGTGTGGCAATAAACTAAACTGAACAACAGAAGAAAAGGTGGATGAGAACGAATCATGTTCTTGTTATATTTCTGCTCAATTGTTCTGCACAGGACAAACTCCACATATGAGTGGGCTCTTGCCCCTTATGGTTAGAATTGGTGCTGATGAGCCATCTTCAGTGTATGCAATGTTGTCACATTGTGCAATATTCTGCATGCCTTCTGTTGCACACTCAGAAACACCTCTACTTTGATGTTATTAAACAAGACTGTCTGCCAAGGAAGAGTTTGTACAGCACGAAGTATTGACCCACTGCTTTATGTGAGGTAAACAACTGTTCAAACTGTTACAGCCCGCAGCTGGATACTTGAAGTGAAACATTCTGGGTAAAGTAGGACTGTGGTTAAATTTGTCAGATCAATGTTTAAATGTAAAACTTTTTCTTCCGTTCAATAAAATGTTTTAGATGCTCGCTCAGAGTGTCCAGAAACCTATGCTAGGAAACCACAAATAATGAAAACAACGAGTGTTTAAAAAAAACTAGTTTCACAATTGCTAAGCACAAAGCTGACACTGAGACAGTGGCACAGAGCCGGAGCTGGCTGAGCTGCTTGCTCACCGTGCCAGACACCCAGGTTTAATCCTGACCTCGGGCACCATCTGTGTGGAGTTCACATGTTCTCTCTCTGAACACGAGGGTTTCCTCCAGGCGCTCCAGTTTCCGCCCACATCCCAAAGACATGCGGGTTTGTAGGTTAATTGGCCTCTTTCAAATTGCCCCTGGTGTGTAGGGAGTGGATGAGGAAGTGGAATAGCACAGAACTAGTGTGAAGAGGCGGTCGATGGTCAGCATGGACTCAGTGGGCCGAAAGGTTATTTCCATGCTGTGTCTCTCAACTAAAACTATCAAATTTACATATCAATCTATCTGCCCTTCACTGAAGGAAATTTCCAATCCTTAACTAGTCTGCCTCCGGACCAGTTTCAGTTAGGTTATTGTCACGTGTACCAAGGTAGAGTGAAAAGCTTTTTGTTGCGTGCTATCCAGACAGTGGAAAGACAATACATGATTACAATCGAGCCATTTACAGTGTATAGAAACATGATAAGGGAATAACATTTAGTTCAAGGCAAAGCCAGCAAAATCCGAACAAGGATAGTCCACAAATGTCATTGAATCATAACAGTCCATGACTAGCAAGTCCTTGCTGAAGGGTTGAATTGCTCGCCAGACCCACTCAGGTCTAGGCCTAGCAAGCCATTGGGGCGGGTCAATAAATGTTCCCTTACATAGCGAAATCCACCTCTCATGAACTAATAAACATACGTTTGCCCAGTGTCTCACTGGGAATTAAAAATCTGATAAGTGCATGTCATAAACCGATGAGGTTGCTGAGCTTTTTCTGCAATGCAGTGTTTTTATTGACATCACCTGCCATCTAGTGGAGCCGGCTGGTAACACATGCATGCGTTTGCGAGGGTGCAGGAAGCTGACCTCTGCACTGTCACACTGTCACCAATTCATGTCCGTGCCTGTTATTCATATACAGTTGGTCCTGTGGCGTTTAGTGATAGAGAATTGACCAGACTTTGCTGAGAACCTAACAGTGTCCACATGGTGCAAGCAATTATCTATGATTGTCCACGGTAGCGCAGCGGTAGAGTTGCTGCTTTACAGCGAATGCAGCGCCGTCGACTCAGGTTCGATCCTGACTACGGGTGCTGCACTGTAAGGAGTTTGTACGTTCTCCCCGTGACCTGCGTGGGTTTTCTCCGAGATCTTCGGTTTCCTCCCACACTCCAAAGACGTGCAGGTATGTAGGTTAATTGGCTGGGTAAATGTAAAAATTGTCCCTAGTGGGTGTAGGATAGTGTTAATGTGCGGGGATCACTGGGCGGCACGGACTTGGTGGGCCGAAAAGGCCTGTTTCCGGCTGTATATATATGATATATATATGATATGAGACTATTGACCATGGATTGTTGAGAGGTAGAAACATAGAAACATACAAAATAGGTGCAGGAGTAGGCCATTTGGCCCTTCGAGCCTGTACGCACCGCCATTCAATATGATCATGGCTGATCATCCAACTCAGTATCCCATACCTGCCTTCTCTCCATACCCCCTGACCCCTTTAGCCACAAGGGCCACATCTAACTCCCTCTTAAATATAGCCAATGAACTGGCCTCAACTACCTTCTGTGGCAGAGAATTCCACAGATTCACCACTCTCTGTGTGAAAAAAAACGTTCTCATCTCGGTCCTAAAAGACTTCCCCCTTATCCTTAAACTGTGACCCCTTGTTCTCGAATTCTCTAGCATTAACTTTGTGAAAAATAACACAATGCACTGGACCTCGTTTCAATATTCAATGATCAATAAAAAGCATGATAATTAAAAGCAAACTTGTTCTTACAAACATCATTATTAATAATTTCCAACCTGCCAGAGAGTGGAGTGGAGGCCAATTCCCTGGATGCTTTCAAGAGAGAGTTAGATATAGCTCTTAATGATAGCGAAGTTAAGGGATATAGGGTGAAGGTACGAATGGGGTACTGATTGTGGATGATCGGCCATGATCGTGGTGAATGTGATGTGGATGTGCTGGCTCGAAGGGCCGAATGGCCTACTCCTGCACCTGTTGTCTATAGCCTATTGTCTATTGTACAGTCATAAGATCAGATTAATTCACTTGGCTAGTGCATTCGCTTAGGATATTTTTTTAAAAACAATTATTATTTAAGAAGAGTGTATGTGGTTTTCTTTCAGACTCTTAATCCTTTTGTTTAGTCTATCTCTCTATTTATTTCTCTCCACCCGATTCCATAATTTCAGTCTGAATATAGGTCTTGACCCAAACATTGTCTGAACATTGTCTCCTCAGATGCTGCCTGCCCGGCTGAGTTACTCCAGCAATTAGTTATTTGCTCAGGATTTCAGCACCTGCAGAGTTGTAGGTCAACAATTCACCCACTTTCTCATTCCTTCCATGTAAATCACAAAGGTTTACAGTTACAGGCAGGGAGGGAACTATGGTTGCTGGAAGTAACTGGATGTGCAGTTATCAGCCTCCACACCTATATCAATTTAAAAAATCTATCTATCTCTGCCTTAAAAATATCCACTGACTTGGCCTCTACAGCCTTCTGTAACAAAGAATTCCTCGGATTCACCACCCACTGACTAAAGAAATTTCTCCTCATCCCCTTCCTAAAAGTATGTCCTTTAATTCTAAGTCTATGACCTCTTGTCCGAGACTCTCCCACTGGTGGAAACACCCTCTTCACATCTACTCTATCCAGGCCTTTCACTATTCTGTATGTTTCAATGAGGTCCCCCCCCCTCATTCTTCTAAACTCCAGCGAGTACAGGCCCAGTGCTGACAAATGCTCATCATAGGTTAACCCACTCATTCCTGGGATCATTCTTGTAAACCTCCTCTGGACCCTCTCCAGAGCCAGCACATCCTTCCCCAAATATGGTGCCCAAAATTGCTCACGATATTCCAAATACGGCCTACCAGCGCCTTATTGAGCTTCAGCATTACATCCCTGTTTTTGTATACAAGCCCTCCTGAAATAAATGCCAGCATTGCGTTTGCTTTCTTTACTACCGATTCGACTTGCAAATTAACTTTTTGGGAATCCTGCACCAGCACTCCCGAGTTCCTTTGCACCTCCGATTTCTGGATTCTCTCCCCATTTAGAAAATAGCCTGCGCCTTTATTCACCTTCCTTCATTCAGCTCCACCAACCCAAATGGAATCCAATGTGGAACAGGAGAATAATGCTTGTGCTAGTACTGGCACACATGTTAGTGCAAGTGATCAAAGGAGAATTATATTCCCCTATTAATTTCTCCAAAGTTCCTAACAATCCAGATTATTTTAATTCTTCAAGTGCATTATTAAAATTCATTTCACTTGATCAGGAGGGAAAGATTTAATATGAACCTTCTGGGGAAAACCTTTTTGCACATAGGATGATAGGTCTATGGAACGAGCTGCCAGAGGAGGTATTTGAAGGAGGTACTCCCACAACATTTAAAATCATTTGGACAGGTACATGGATAGGATAGGTTTAGAGGGATATGGGCCAAATGTCGGCAGGTGGAACTAGTGCAGATGGGGCATGTTGGTCGGTGTGGGCAAGTTAGGCTGAAGTGCTTGATTCCACGCAGTATGACTCTGACTCCATGATTCTAACAGTCTCAATCTCAAGATACATAGATGATAGACACAAAAAGCTGGAGTAACTCAGTGGGACAGGCAGTATCTCTGGAGAGATGGGTGAAGATATGAATAACGATCTCTATAAATTCAGCGCTTTCAATCCATTCTGCTGATCAATTGCTGATCAGGCCTTCTTAACCTTGCATCCATCCTATCAGCTTTCACATTCAGCAGTTGAGGCAAAAAACTGTTCAAAACCTGCAGAACATAAACAACTAACACGGATGAAGCACTCCACCTACCATATCTTTTACTGCAGTACCTCCAAGCTAGGATGCACAAACACAGTTTGGAAGTATTATATTAAAAACTGATCCCACTGGAGTGAATAATTGAATACTGAGATTAAAAATAGTAATACATATGAATAAACAATTCTATTACAATTCTTCCTGAATGCATATAATAATCACATCACAGTTGAAGGACTGTATTTTAATAGAAATGTGTAGAACTGAAATCATAATCTGTGGATTACTGACACACCTCAGTTTTAATTCCTTTTTGAAGAAATATTAGTGAAATAAAGGTTATTATTCACTGGCAAGAAGAACTTTACAAAGTTTATTGATAACCTTCGCAGTTGCAATCAGTTTCCCATATGGAGAGGATTGAAATTAAAACAAAATTATACCAATTTGAAATGGTTGGCACTTTTTTAATCAAGGGTATTGAGCGTAGCAGAATAGAGACAGGTGAATGGAACTAAGCTACAGATCATTTTAATGGAATTGTACAGCAGAATAGATTCAAAGCACTAAATCTGCAGAGGTTAAGTTACCAGTATCTTGAAACTGGGGCTATTAGAGGCACAGAGTCATACAGCATGGAAGTAATAAAATGCTGTAACTCAGCGGGTCAGACAACATCTCTGGAGAAAAAGGAAAAGTGACATTTTGGATCGGAACCCTTTATCAGACTGAAAGTAGAGGTGGGGATGGGGGAGAAGTGGGGGTGGGGGGGGGGGGGAAATAGCTGAAGGCGAGAAAAGGCCAGAACAAATCAAGGCCGGCAAATGATGACTTCAGGAAGGGTGGAGCCCACGATGGCCCATTGTTGGCTGGGGAAGGTGTGATAACAAGGATGTGAACAGTGGAACTAGTAGGTTGACTGAGGTGGGGGAGAGAGGGGAGGGGAGGCAATGCAGGAGTTACATGAAATTTAAGAAATAAAAGTCTTCATTCCTCTGGGTTGTAAACTCCCCTGATTGACTACAGTAACTTTGCCCAGAGTGTTATCTCTGTTCAGTCTAAAATAACATCGTCCTGATTGAATCCCCTGATATGACTGCAGTGACTCAGGCTGTGGTTACTTCTTTGACTGCAGTAACTCTGACTGTAATCTCTGGCCTGGTTGTTGTAACTCTGGCCTAACTCTAACCTCTGTCATGACTGCAGTAACTCTGTAGCTGAGAATTGCTGCTTTTAAGGTAAAATTCACTGCTGCAACCAATGGACATTACAACTGTCCCATTACTGTGGGTACAGGCAGCCTCTCTTCCTTCCAAAATTGCTACCGGATCTATATTTTATCTCGGACCCAGAGCAATATGGTTGATTCTTAACTGCTCCCTGAAATGTGGACCTAAATCCAGGCCTGCTCAGTAATGCCCATGTTGTAGGGAAAAGAATCGAGGGCTAATAACTAATGGGCAGCAAGGTGGCGCAGCGGTAGAGTTGCTGCCTTACAGTGGCTGCAACACCAGAGACCCAGGTTCGATCCTGACTATGGGTGCTGTCTGTATGGAGTTTGTACGTTCTCCCTGTGACCCGTGTGGGTTTTCTCCGAGTTCTTCGGTTTCCTCCCACACTCCAAAGACGTACAGGTTTGTAGGTTAATTGGCTTGCTATAAATGTAAATTGCCCCTAGTGTGTGTGGAATAGTGTCCGTGTGCGGGGATCGCTGGTCGGTGTGGACTCAGTGGGCCGAAGGGCCTGTTTCCGCGTTGTATCTCTAAACTAGTACAGAGGGATGCGGATTGTGCTAATCTGGTGACTGGTGATAGGCAGACAAAGCCTAAAAGAGGAGTCATGGAATGCAACAGTGATGACACCCAAGTTTCAGGAACTTCATTGATTATCTTACAGCGTGCACCCATTGTTGTAACAGAAAAGTGGATCTACTGTCGACTAAATTAGATTTGTGGCTAATCATTTTATTCTGTACACAAGACCTAGTTTGTTACCCAAGTAAGTCTTTCTGTAGCCTCCATTCTGTAATCAAGACCTAATTCTACAGTGAATCAAGTTTCTGTGTAATCTTGTCAGCTGCTGGTGTCAAATGTGTACCAAAGTCACACTCAGGAGATCAGCTTTGATTGGTCTCCTGGTGTGCACCAGTTTATATAAATTGCCCGTTACTTTGAACATCAGGTGGCCTTTCCACTTGCTCCTACACTCAGTGTAAGAAAATAACTGCAGATGCTGGTACAAATCGAAGGTATTTATTCACAAAATGCTGGAGTAACTCAGCAGGTCAGGCAGCATCTCAGGAGAGAAGGAATGGGTGACGTTTCGGGTCGAGACCCTTCTTCAGACTGATGCCAGGGGGGCGGGACAAAGGAAGGATATAAGTGGAGACAGGAAGATAGAGGGAGAACTGGGAAGGGGGAGGGGAAGAGTTGGACAGAGGAACTATCCAAAGTTGGAGAAGTCGATGTTCATACCGCTGGGCTGCAAGCTGCCCAAGCGAAATATGAGGTGCTGTTCCTCCAATTTCCAGTGGGCATCACTATGGCACTGGAGGAGGCCCATGACAGAAAGGTCAGACTGGGAGTGGGAGGGGGAGTTGAAGTGCTCAGCCACCGGGAGATCAGGTTGGTTAAGGCGGACTGAGCAAAGGTGTTGAGCGAAACGATCGCCGAGCCTGCGTTTGGTTTCGCCGATGTAGCGAAGGTGTTGAGCGAAACGATTGCCGAGCCTGCATTTGGCTCGGTGATCATTTCGCTCAACACCTTCGCTCAGTCCTCCTTAACCAACCTGATCTCCCAGTGGCTGAGCACTTCAACTCCCCCTCCCACTCCCAGTCTGATCTTTCGGTCATGGGCCTCCTCCAGTGCCATAGTGAGGCCCACCAGAAATTGGAGGAACAGCACCTCATATTTCGTTTTGGCAGCTTGTTCCTACACTCATATCAGTGAATACGTATTTCTAATAATATAATGAACATGTGTTAAAAGACACATTACATTGTGACTTTTCTCTTGCTTTTTTTTCAGTAGTAAGGCTAAAGAAACGTACAGAGGAAAAAAACCCATCAGGCTTTCGTGTAACTGAATTAATAATTTTAAGAATGGAAAAAAATGGAAGAAAAGATGCAATGTCTAGTTTGCTTCATCCATACAGATAATATTTTTTTCATGTCACTGGTTCCAATAAACACTCTGCATTGAAATCCTCGACAGAATACAAAATCTCCTGCGTTGCTTGTTACTGTATGCAGAAGGGAAGGGCCAGAATTTGCTGAAGATGAACATCGTGTCTGAATAACAGCTGCCATTATTGCGGAGACCAGCATCCAGTAGCAAGGCAAATAAATCCCTTTGAGTTGCAAAGTGGCCTCAATTGGAAACTAATCTCTGTGGCTCTATTTCTTGTCCTGTAGGAACAGCATCTCTTTGACTTTTCTTACATTCTAATTAAATCAGCCATAAAAGGTTTAATGTAGAAATTAACGATTTAGGTACCACTTTAGCAATGTGTCAGTTGTTAATGGCTGCCTATCAATCTCTCTTGCCCATAAAGTGAATACTTAAATATGTGAGACAAAAAGAACTTCAGATGCTGGAATCTTGAGCAAAGCTCAAAGTGCTGGAGTAACTCAGCAGGTCGGGCAGCATCTGTGGAGGGAATGACAGGCAAAGAAGGGTCCATTCCCTCCAGAGTTGCTGCCTGGCCCGCTGAGTTACCCCAGCACATTGTGATTTAATTAAAAGCGTGAATTTCATTCTTTCAGAGTGCAAAGATATTATTGAAATCCTTTATAGATATCAATGTTCTGTTTGTTTTCTTCGTACTAATTATTTCTATTGCACTCTCGTTCTGTTTCTAACCTTTCATGCCTTTTATTTTTTCAATGGTTTCAGTAACTGCACCAATTACCATCTGTCCCACATCTAAATTGGTTCATTTTGTGTCAGATTTATGCCTAAAAAAAGAGATGTCTCAAAGACCATTTCCTCTAACATGTCGTTATATTGCAACAGCTTATTTGATAACAGAGGAGATTTAGTGAATGTTCCTGCATTTCAATCAGAGAGTACACAAAATTGTGCACTTAGACATTCAAATTATTCTCGACATTGGTATTGTAGCAGTAATGGCTGTTATAGAGTGTTATACCTGATGGGCCACTCTAAGTGTTGTTGAAATCTGGACTAAAATAGCTGTTACTTGTGATTTTGCAGCAAACAAATTCAAATGTATCTCATTTAAATGATGGCAACGTCTACGAATTTAATAAACAATGTGGATTTTATCCCTTTAGTTGATTGCAGGGTGTGTTCTCTTGGAAACAATAGCACATTTTGTCTATGAAAAAAACGCCTCTTTCACACAGAATATAAATTACCATTTCACAAAGCTTCAGTTTTAGTTTTAGTGATACAACGCGGAAACAGGCTCTTTGGCCGACCAGCGATCCCCACACACTACACACACTAGGGACAATTAACAATCATACCAAGCCAATTAACAGGAACGTTCACTAAATCTCCTCTTGTACAATAAACTGTTAGAGCAGCCTATAACATGTTCTGCTCAATAAATAAATAAATAGCAAGAAAAACACCACACTAGCCCGTGAAAACGAAAATCGCTGAGAATAAAATGTGAAGATTATTGAGATAAAATTCAAGGCAATTGCCTTTTCTTCAATTTCTACACTAATAATAATATTCGATTTTAATCAAAGTAAATAGCCTGAGTGAACATTTTTGGATTAAATTAAACCAGTGACAAAGGTGGACCGGTTACCTTTGCGTGCAACCCATTTTGGGCATCTGTAATTTCTCCAGCATCTAATGGCATAGATTGCAAACACTGCGTGTTTTTACCCGTCTCAAAGTAAATAGAGCTCAAGTTTTGAAGCTATCACAGACATGAGCATTTCTGTTACAGTTAGGAACACAACGGGCTAGTGTGGTGCTTTTTTACCAGCTCATTTTTGCAAAAAATAGACTTCATTCACAGCTTGGAAGCTTAACACTTTGACGAAAGAAACCCCATTATAAACCATCGCTGGGTAGCCAACAATCCATCTTTCACAACAAAACTCATTGTTCTTCTAAATAGCAATGATATTTAATTCTATATGCCTGCAAAGACTCAGATAGTGCAGGAAAGAACTGCAGATGCTGGTTTAAACTGAAGATAGACACAAAAAGCGGGAGTAACTCAGCGGGACAGGCAGCATCTCTGGAGAGAAGGAATGGGTGACGTTTTGGGTCGAGACCCTTCTTCAGACAGGTTAGGGAAAAGGGAAACGAGGGATATAGACAATGATGTAGGAAGATAAAGAGCAATGAATGAAAGATATGTAAAAAAGTAACAATAATAAAGGAAACAGGCCATTGTTAGCTGTGCGTTGGGTGAAAACAAGAAGCTGGTGCGACTAGGGTGGGTGAAATTGGGGGAAGACTGAAACAGTGTTGGCCTGAGATAGAATACTGATAATTCTTTTCAGAGTTATAACATTGGTATGGTGATATAATGGTTAAATTATGGAAACAATATATGAAAGCACAAAATATCAATCCAGAATCAAAATTCAAAATCTCCAAATGTCAACTGGAGAATTTAAATTGAAATGTGTATATAAGTCTTGAATAAGATGCTAGTATTCAGATCAAAAGCAATGAAAATGTTGGATTGTCCTAAACCCATGTTGTTCACTGATCCCCTTCATGGAAGGAAATCACACAAGTTTACACGTTTTTAGGGGTAGAATTAGACAATACGGCCCATCGAGTCTGCTCCGCCATTCAATCATGCCTGATCTCTTCCTCCTAATCCCATTTTCCTGCCTTCTCCCCATAAACCTTGACCCCCCGTTCTAATCAAGAATTTGTCTATTTCTGCCTTAAAAATATCCGCTGACTTGGCCTCCACATCCCTCTGTGGCAATGAGTTCCACAGATTAACTACCCTCTGACTGTAGAAGTTCCTCTTCACTTCCTTTCCAAAAGAGCGCCCTTTAATTATGAGATTATGACCTCTGGTCCTAGACTCTCCCACCAGTGGAAACATCCTTCCCACATCCACTCTATCTATGCCTTTCATTATTCTGTAAGTTTCAATGAGGTCCCCTCTCAACCTTCTAAACTCCAGCGAGTACAGGCCCAGTGCTGTCAAATGCTCATCATATGCTAACCCACTCATTCCTGGAATCATTCTTGTAAACCTCCTCTGGACCCTCTCCAGAGCCAGCACATCCTCCCTCAGATATGGGGCCCAAATTTGCTCACAGTACTCCAAATGTGGCCTGACCAGCGCCTTATATAGCCTCAGCATTACAATCCTTTCGATATAAATGCTCACATTGAATTTGCATTCCATCACACTGTCCTCATTTCATCCGGCTTCATATACAAGCCTCCAGATCCATTAAAGTTGTTGACAATGATCTAGAAAGTCATTCTGTTGGGATGCAGAAAAGCAGAGCTGAAGTTACTGGTTCATACATATCCCAAAGATATGTAGGTTTGTAGATTAGTTGGCCTCTGTAAATTGCCTTTAAGGTGCAGGAAGTGGATGAGAAAGTGAGATAACATAGAACTAGTGTGAATGTGTGATTGATGGTCAATGTGGACTCAGTGGTTGAAGGGCCTGTTTCCATGCTATGTCTCTAAAGTAAAAAATGTAGCAAAAAATTACAATCAGTAGGATCCAATTATTTCTTCCCATATCGCCTCTGGTTCTCTTGTCAATTATCTCTGCTTTCTGCTTATCACCTTCCTGCCAGCATGAGGAGATTTTCTCCAACATGAAAGTGTTTTGAAACTAACTAACACCTCTTTTTTAATCATCTCTTAATCTACTTTGTTATGGAGTCAGTAATGTAAATTTCTCTAATCTCTCTGTACAATTGAAGTCCCACAGGCCTGGTGCCATTCCAATAAATCAACACGATCCTCGTATCCTGACTAAGATGCGGTACCCAGAATGGACACATCATTCCAGCCCAGGCCTAGCAGTGAATCAGTCTGAAGCAGGGAATCGACCTGAAACGTCACCTATTTCTTTCCTCCAGAGGTGCTGCCTGAGCCGCTGAGTTACTCCAGCACGTTGTGTCTATCTTCAGTGTAAATCAGCACCTGCAGTTCCTTCCTACAGTGAATTACCCTTGTTTGGGTAAAACTCAGTTTTCTACAGCCCATTTCTATTCTTAGTGCCAGGGTTTTTTGCATGTTTGTAATGGACTTATCAGCTTGGTATTAATGAGTCCAGGTGCTGGTGATATCAAATGCATTCAGCTTTCTTCCCTTCAATAGTCCTTTTTGTTAGGAGGTAGAGTTTGACATTTGAACACAATGGAATAGTTTGGAAGGCCGAGAGACATAAATGTCATCTTACTTCAGTTGCATTATCAACACTCACAATACAAAAAAAGTGACAGAATCAGGCTCTCTATGGTCCAAGTAACTTTGCCTACTCATAGTTGTGCTAAGGTCAATAAGCACTCATCCGTCTGTCCGCCTGGGTGAAAGTGTTGGAGTGCAGTTCCCTTATCCATGAGTGCAGTATTGTCCTCCAGAGGTGAGGATTTCTGAACAATGGTGCAATGGTACAGAACGTTTTTTCCTTAGAGTAGAAATGTCAAAGCCCAGAGGGCAGAGCTTGAAGATGAGACGTGGGAAGTTCAAAGGACTTGCGCTGAAAAAGTTTTTTTTACACAATGGGTGGGTGTCTGGAATGAACTGCCAGGAATCAGGTGGAGGCGGATACGACAGTGGCATTTGAAAAGCTTTAACACTGGCACATGGATATGCAGGGAATGGGGGCATATGGATGAGATGGACAGATAAGATAAGTTCATGTTGGACACGGACATTGTGAGCTGAACGACTTGTTCCTGGACTGGACTGTTCGGTGTTCTACATTTCACTCTCTCACAAAGTCTGTCATGGTGAATTGCTGAATACTGAGAATACGCACACACACTCTCAGGCATACACACATGCAAGCATGCGTGCACTCACACTCACACGCACGTGCACACAAGCTAACACGTATGCGCATACACATGCATACACACAGCATGTGTGCACACACACTCACGTGCACATATACATACACACAAGCTAACACACGGGCACACACACATGCATTCACACACACACACACACACACACACACACACACACACACACACCCACACACACACACACACACACACACACACACACACACACACACACACACACACACCCACACACACACCCACACATGCGTTCACACACACACACACACACACACACACACACATGCATACACACTCACAGTCACGTGCACATATACATATATACACAAGCTAACAAATGGGCACACACACATGCATTCACACACACACCCACACCCACACACACACACACACACACACACACACACACACCCACCCACACACACACACACACAGTCAACCTTGGTGGCTGATAGCCAGTGAGGGAAGCTTGTCAAATAAAAATGGCTGCAGTTCACTGGACTGTGGATTACTGTGGCGCACCTCATTGTTGCCATGTTGTTCCACCAATGGCTGAACTTGACAACCAATTCCTGTGTCAGAAACCTCTCCCTGGTGTCCCGCCCTTACAATATTTATTACAGTGGGACTGTGATAAATATTGTCTGGCCATCATCTACAAGCACAGAAATGACATTTAAAGGAATAGAGGAGAGAATGATATAAATAAACGATGGTTGCTACAGTGAAGTATGACATGATCACATCTAGTTGTTGTAAACAAAGTGAAATGTAGTTCCTCTCTGCTGAGACTTCCTCAGTTCATTGTCATTGTGCATCTACAACACCAAATATGGGTAAAACACTACATTCAAATGCTAGCTGCTCAATATATCCCCCCTGCACTGTATGCCAATCTAATGATATGAAGAACACAAAGTGCTGGAGCGACTCATTGGGTCAGGAAGCATCTCTGAAGGACATGAATAGGTGACATTTTGGGTCGGGACCTATCTTCAGTCTGACGCAAGATGTCACCTATCCATGTCCTCCTGAGATGCTGCCTGATCCGCTGAGTTACTCTAGCACTCTGCGATCTACACAAGACTCCGGTATCTGCACTTCCTGTGTTTAATAATGTGATATGTATTACAAATTACGTTGCCTGTAATACTGAACATCCATGTTCGATGTGTACTCCAGTCCAAAGTACACTGTGGAAGGCTTGATTATAATCATGTAATGCCTTTCCACTGAATGGTTAGCACGCAACAAAAGCCTGTCACTGTACCTTGGTAAAGGTGACAATAAACTATACAACTCAAACTCAACTCTAGTATTCAAGCGCTCCATTACTGTTCCATGCAAAGATCCTCTGAAGAAACAATTTTGTGCACAGATTTGTGTTTTTCATCCGAGATGTCACAACTGCACAGACAGTACAGATATCATCTGCACCAGTTGGAGGTGAAATTGTGGATGCTGTTCGGGGACTTTCTCCTTGCATCATTCTTTGTCCCTTTGTTCCTCTTCTGCTGCTGCTCAGCCTCCAGACCTCCTTGCACTTCCTCCTCCTGCATTGTTGCATCATGCAGTGCAACACAAAGACGTTTGCAGATCGGCATTGGAAGTACTGCAAAGCACCCCGGGACTGTTGCAAGCAACAACATCTCAATGCAGGAAATGAATGACGTTTTCTACTGTGATATGTTTGGTACTTGCGGCATAAAAGGCACTTGCGGGCTGGTAGAGCTGCTGTCTTACAGCGCCAGAGACCCGGCTTTGATCCTGACTACGTGTGCTATCTGTACAGAGTTTGCACGTTCTCCCCGTGATCACGTGAGTTTTCTCTGAGTGCTCTGGTTTCCTCCCACACTCTAAAGACGTACAAGTTTGTAGGCTAATTGGCTTCGGTAAAATTATAAAATTGTCCCCCGCGTGTAGGATAGGGGTGATCGCTGGTCGGTGCTGAATCTGAGGGCCAAAGGGCCTGTTTCTGCACTGCACCTCTAGAGTCTAAAGCATAGCTTTTCCTGTGCATGGCTCAAACATTGCACATCAATTAAATCCAACTGGATATGGCGTCATTGAAGACACTCTGAGAGTGGTGTCATCTCAGATGGACTCCAGCCCCGAGATCCATGACTATCCATAACATTGGCTCCATTAATGGGCCACTGCCAACAGTGTGAAAACTGGGGAACCCACTCAATCAGTATCTCAGCAGCTACATTGATGGAGAAAATACGCCGCTTGTTTAAACAGCCAACAGTCAATTCTGAACTGATGAGTCAAACCTTGGAAATCAACAGAGTTTAGTTTAGTTTATTGTCACATGTACTGAGGTACAGTGATGAGCTTTTTTTTGCGTGCTATACAGTCCGCAGACCCAGTTCTGGGACTAGCACGCAGAGAGTCACCTGGCTTGAAGGCCAATGTCCTTTTAAAATGTGAACAACATCACTACTTGCACAGTGCCTGTGGTCCAAATGAGACTGTTCCACAATGTTTGGACTCCAATTCAGTGCAGACCAAAATGAGCATTCTGCAACTACTGGGGTCATGTGGTGTGTCGAGAATATCTCGGACGCACTAACGTGAATTATGCATGGAAGTGCCCATCCAATTTCCATTTTGTGTAACATTATTTGGAAATAATAAATTACTAATGGCATTTACAAGGGTCAAACTGAAAATGGATTGTACAATGCTGACAAAAAGCACTGCTGGCTTGAGGTCTGAGAAGTGCTTCTGATTATTGAGACACAAACACATTTGGCCAACCATTCCTGTCAAAACAATGGCAAGAATATCAGTGCTTGCATTAGTTAGCTCAAAGAGTGGGCCAATATTAGACCAAGAGATGGGGTATGGTTTAATTAAAAATATTCAAAAGCTTCTACTTGAGTTACATCCCTTTACTTTTTCTTTGCAAACATATCAAACCATTTCTATTCTATTAGTTTAACCATGTTTAATTTTGAGTCTATACGGTACAATGTATTGAATTTAAGTTTTAATTAAAAATATAGCTTTAGAAAATACATCGCTTAGCACAAGATTTTTTCATAAGTTCATAAGTAATAGGAGCAGATTCAGGCCATTCGGCCCATTGAGTCTGCTCTGCCATTCATTCGTGGCTGATCTATCTTTCCCTCTCTACCCCATTCTCCTGCCTTCTCCCTATAATCTTTGACACTCTTGCTAATCAAGAGCCTGTCAATTTCCACTTTGAAAATACCCAAGTGCTATGTAAATGGATCAAGGACAAATAGAGTTAAGCAATAAATTGTGACCCAATTTCACGCACTTGCATCATATGAAAGAATACATTTTAAAAAGGGTGGAAGGAAGGTTAAAGAATAAAACAGCACTGGGACAAAAAAAGAGCATGAATTTGATAAAGTAATCTAATACTTCCAAATATGATGTCAAGAGTAACAGTAAACTCATTGCTAATCATCAATTTCCCTCCCATCTCCATCTGCAAAAGTCTGCAGAAGGAACTGCAGATGCCGGTTTACCAGAAAAAAGACACAAAGTGCTGGAGTAATTCAGCAGGTCAGGAAGCATCTCAGGGGGACATGGATAGGGTCTGGATCCGTCTTCAAACTGATTGCACCGGGGAGGGGGGTGGGGGGTAGGAGAAAGCTGGGGCGGACAAAGCAAGGTAGGTAATGAGTGGACACGGGTGCAAAGGGAAGCCAGAAAGGTATATGGGTGGAAATGGATGTGGGAGGCAGATAGGGGGTGGGATGGGATTGGGGTGGGGGTGAGATGGGGGGGCATAGGTTCCTCGAGCATTACTTGGCAGCTCTTGGAGCTCCACCATTCCTCTTTGTCATCTGAATTATTAATCCTGTGTTTATTTGGTGGGTACAAAGAAAAATTGACAATGTAAATTTGTTACTTTCAGGTCAAACACCCTTTTAATAAAGCGGAACTCTGTCAGCCAACTCCTCTGCTGTTGGAATACATCGAGGGGCCACATTGCAAAAGGAACATATCAGGGATATGGGGTAAAAGCTGGGAGATGGGTTTATTCAAATAGTTTTTACAAAGAGTTGGCACTAGCAAATCAAGGGCCTCAGTATAATCATGATTCAATTGCACTTTTCTTACATGGGCACAATGCAATTCTTTGTTTTGCATACAATACACAAAGTATACAGAGAGTCGGCATGTTTCTGGCACTGACAATGATACAAAGTACTCATTAGAGTCTGAAGAAGGGTCTCGACCCAAAACGTCATCTATTCCTTTTCTCCAGAGATACTGCCTATCCCGCTGAGTTATTCCAGCTTTTTTTGTGGCTATCTTCTAATTAGTCATGTTGGCCCTTCTTTATTTATGGGACCCCTCCTTCCCCACCCCCCCCCCCCCCCCCCCCCCCAACCCTCCCCCCCCAACCCCCACCACCTCTCCTTCCACACTGGGTCCCTCTTTGCTCTCACTGTCACAATCACAGTCAGGCTGCTGTGCCAACGATGATTATATGCACAAACTTCCACCGGCATATAGGGGCACACATTCAGTCACAACAGTGCTTCACTGCAGTTGAACTAAATGTCTGATGCTGACATCAACATGGATTACGGACGCTGTTCACTTTCAGTTGCATGCTTGAGGATAGACTGTCAAATACCACTGAATGCTATGGGCTAAACTCCACAACACACGCAGGAGATTTCCGTCTGTGCTAAAGAGCATATGGAATACAAAACAACAGTGGACACTTTCAGTTCATCAGAGCAAATGCTAAATGGTAGATGTTTTCAGTCCAAATTCCTTTCATCTATGGTTGAAAACCACAGACTTCACGTAAATAAAAGGCAGCGTGTGTGGTGTACAGGATGAGAATCCGCCCAGCACAGATCAGACATTACACTCAGCTTCACGTTCCGTTTGTCAAGTGCTCCAAAGACCTTTTGAAAACTCCGACTGCTTGTGCTTCCTATTTTGCCCACATCAGAGTTGCGTGTCCTGGATAGACCTTGTGACAGATCAAGTCCCAGACCTTTGTTGGAAGTCTCTTCGTGTAAACACTTGCGGTTCCAAAGCTACTTCCGATAAACAAGGTTTTCTGACATAACTGCTCCCTATCTCTTTGACGTACAGGTTGTATAAACTATTATCTTTCCAGAATATAGGTAATGCAAATCTTTATCTACGTTCATTAACCTAGGCTCAGGCCCAGCCCTTAATATCTCATGCCTATCATCATTGCCATCACTTCTTTGTTTACACGAGCATGAGGCAAAGCAGATGTTTCATTTAGTTTGGCTTAATTTAGAAATGGAAACAGGCCCTTCGGCCCACACCGACTGACAATCACCCCGTACATTAGTCCTATCCTCCTATACTCAAGGGACAATTTACAGAAGCCAATTAACCTGCAAACCTGCATGTCTTTGGAATGTGGGAGAAAACCAGAGTACCTGGAGAAAGCCCACGTGATCACAGGGAGAGCGTGCATACTCCATACAGACAGCGCCCATGGTCAGGATCGAACCTAGGTTTCTGCTGCGCCACCGTGCCACACACAGTTATGAAAACCCAAAGTGCCGGAGGAAGTCAATGGGTCAGGCAGCATCTGTAGAGGAATGGACAAATGACGTTCCTAACTTCAGATGCCACAGTTATGTCTTCCTTTCTCAGTAACTTCAAGGCCACCCTGCTGATGCTAAGAAGCCAATTGTTGCATGACACAAAGTTGTTTGATTCTTAATTCTTTCTCTTCATTATAGTCAACAATAAACAACTATTTTTTATTTCCTCTACCCAAAACTAAAATTGTTAATGGGGAGATTTTCTTAATGTAAGCAACTCACTTCTAAATACGATTTTGATTGTACTTAAGGGGCAGTCATTACCCTCAAAATACTTTGCAAGATCATCACTAGTGGATAGACACAAAGTGCTGGAGTCACTCAGCAGGTCAGGCAGCATCTCAGGAACCTTCCTCAGATCTCCTCCTTCTCTTGGGCTCCCCAAGATGGCCATCGACCCTCTCTGTAACGTCCTCCTCCTCTTGGACCTCCCTGGACGACCATCTGCCCTCCCTGGAGCAGTCTTGAAGTGTCCGACCCAAAATGTCACCCATCCTTTTTCTAATGAGATGCTGCCTGACCCGCTGAGTTACTCCAGCACTTTGTGTCTACCTTCGGTATAAACCAGCATCTACAATTCCTTGTTTCTACACTAGAGTATAATTGTATTGTATATAAAATTAGTATACTCTAACAGATTAATCATACTAAGAACATAAGAAATAGAAGCAGGGGTGAGGCCTGACGTCCCTCAAACTTTAACCGGTATTGAGTTTAGTTTAATTTACCGAGGTACAGTGAAAAACTTCTGTTGCCTGCTCACCAGTCAGCGGTAAGACAATACATGATTACAATCGAGCCGTCCAACAGTGTACAGATACTTTATAAATCGAATAACGTGAATAGTGTTTAGTGCAAGATAAAGTCCAGTATAGTCTGATCAAAGATAGACCGAAGCTCTCCAATGAGGTAGATAGCAGCTCTTAAATGCTCTGTAGCTGTTGAAATGATGGCTCAGTTGCCTGTTAACAGCTGGGAAAGAAACTGACCTTGAATTTGGAGGTGTGCGTTTATTTAATAAGATCTCGGCTGAAGCAGTGTCCCTATACCTCCCCCCTCGACTCTATTCAAGGACCCCAACAGTCTTTTCAGGTGAGGCAGAGGTTCACTTGTACTTCCTCCAACCTCATCTTCTGTATCTGCTGTTCCAGTTGTGGACCCCAATACACTGGCAAGACCAAACACAGGCTGTGCGATCGTTTCGCTGAACACCTCCGCTCAGTCCGCTAAACCTACCTGATCTCCTGGTTGCAAACACTTTAACTCCTCGTCCCATTCCCACACTGACCTTTCTGCCCTGGGTCTCCTCAATTATCAGTGTGAGGCTCAGTGCAAATTGGAGGAACAGCACCTCATGTTTTGCTTGGGCAGCTTACAGCCCAGCGGTATGAATATTGATTTCTCTAACTTCAAGTAACCCTTGTCTTCCCTCTCTCTCCATCCCTCCCCCCTTTCCAGTTCTCCGACTAGTCTGACTGTTCTCGTTTACATTTTATCTATCTGCTTTGTTGTTACCTTCTCCTCACTAACAATGATCTATTCTACATTTTCTTTGATCTCCATCCCCTTTTCCTTGTTTTCACACCTTTCATTGCCATATCTCTGTGTCTCCCCCTCCCATGATTCAGTCTGAAGAAGGGTCTCGACTCAAAACATCACCCATTCCTTCTATCCAGAGATGCTGCCTGTCCGGCTGTTACTCCAGCATTTTGTGTCCATCTTCGCAGTAACACAATGTTTGATTTCCCTGATGTCGATTGTTGACTTGCATATACCTAAACATGAGTCACTCATAGCTCTGTGGGGTAAAGAATTCCAAAGATTTACATCCCTTCGAGAAATAAATTGGTCCTCATCTCAGTTCTAAATGTCTGAGGGCTTGTCTTACAACCGTGGCCTTGGTTCTAGATCTATGAACAGAGAAAACAGCCTCTCAACTCCACTGGCCCTTCTCACCATGAATAGAATCATCCTTCATTTTTTAGGTTTCTCAGGATGGGGCATGGTATCCAATAACAAACATGTCTCACATCCTGAGGTGTGGATGAAGAACAATTGGGATTATCGAATACAGTTTTCCCAGATCCCTGCTGTAATTCCACATCATTTTGTGAGAAGGGAAGTTGAATTTTTAGACTGCAGTGGGATGGCCCAGAAATTATGTTTCCCTCCAAAGAAAAATACATTGGAAAAGTTGAGATCACATATTGAATTTCCCTGTATTTCTAGGGGACTCACAATATGTAGCCAGTAGATGGCTCCCTGTACATCCCTTTGGTGTTAATGGTGTGATAGAAGTAATATTATTAGTTTAGTTCCGTTTATAGATACAGCGTGGAATCAGTCCTTTGGACTCACCAAATCTGCCGCAACCAATAATCACCCGTACACTAGTTCTGTCCAACACACTAGGGACAACTTACAGAAGCCAATTAACCTGCAAACCTGAGGTAGACACAAAATGCTGGAGTAACTCAGCGGGACAGGCAGCATCTCTGGAGAGAAGGAATGGGTGACGTTTCGGGTCGAGACCTTTCTTCAGTCTTCAGACTTTCTCCTGGCTGCTGCCTGTCCCGCTGAGTTACTCCAGCATTTTGTGTCTACCTTTGATTTAAACCAGCATCTGCAATTCTACAAACCTACATATCTTTGCTACCAGAGCACCAGCATGTATTGCACAGTCCTCATTGCCTTTGAATACAGTGGTTTGATAATCCCTTTCAGAGGATACATTTAACAGATCACACTTAGGCTATACTGAGGGACAATAATCAACTAGCGTAGAACACGAAATGCTGGAGTAACTCAGCAGCCCAAGCAGTATCTCTGGAGGACATGGATAGGAGACATTTCAGGTCAGGACCCTTCTTCTTCCATTCCCTTCACAGGTGCTGCCTGACCCGCTGAGTTATTCCAGCACTTTGTATTGTAAGCACGGTTCCAACATCTGCAGTTCCTTGTGTCTTGACAATCGTGAACTAAATGGATTTTTGCAACAATAGTTGATATTTTTGTAAAAGATTGATATTTTTGTAAAAGATTGAGATTATTAACTGAAGTTAAATTCTACATTAATTCATGTCTCTGGATTGCTAGTCCAATAACAAGCAGTGTGCCACATTCATAATAACATACACAATTTTTCTCTCTCAAGATTAACTTTGCAGCTTGCAGCCCAGCGGTATGAACATTGACTTCTACAACTTTAGATAGTTCCTCTGTCCCTCTCTTCCCCTCCCCCCTTCCCAGTTGGAGGATAATTTGTTGTATGCGATGGCTGATGGGGTGGAAGGTGAGGACAAGGGGAACTCTATCCTTGTTACAAATGGAGAGAGGGGGAGCAAGAGCGGAGCTGCGGGATATAGAGGAGACCCTAGTGAGAGCCTCATCTACAATTGAAGAGGGGAACCCCCGTTTCCTAAAGAATGAGGACATCTCTGATGCCCTTGTAAGAAACACCTCATCCTGGGCGCAGATGCGGCGTAGACGGAGGAATTGAGAGTAGGGGACAGAGTTTTTACAGGAAACAGGGTGGGAAGAAGTATAGTCAAGGTAGCTTTGGGAGTCAGTAGGTTTGTAGTAGATGTCGGTCACTAGTCCTGTGATGGAGATGGTGAGATCCAGAAACGGTAGGGAGATGTCGGAGATGGTCCAAGTATATTTAAGAGCTGGATGGAAATTAGTGGTGAAATTTATGAAGTCAGTGAGTTCTGCATGGGTACAAGAGGTAGCACCAATGCAGTCGTCAATGTAGCGGAGGTAGAGTTCAGGGATGGGGCCGGTGTACCTCTGGAACAGGGATTGTTTGACGTACCCTACAAAGAGGCAGGCGTAGCTAGGGCCCATGCGAGTGCCCATAGCTGCGCCGCGGATTTGAAGGAAGTGGGAGGAGTCAAAGGAGAAGCTGTTGAGGGTAAGAACCAG
Organism: Rhinoraja longicauda; assembly: GCF_053455715.1. NCBI lineage: Eukaryota > Metazoa > Chordata > Chondrichthyes > Rajiformes > Arhynchobatidae > Rhinoraja > Rhinoraja longicauda. Next base: position 22,999,467 of record NC_135981.1, read on the forward strand.
CTCTGCTAGGCAGAGGAGAGTATTGGTAGAAGGAGATTGGCAGATTCTGCGGTCGAGGAAGAAACGGAGGGCTTCAAGACCATCCTGGTTGGGGATGGAGGTGTAGAGTGACTGGACATCCAAGGTAAAGATAAGGGAGTGGGGGCCTGGAAACCGAACGTTATTGAAGAGACGGAGAGCATGTAAGGTGTCTTGGACATAGGTGGGGAGGGATTGGACTAGGGGGGATAGGATGGAGTCGAGGTAGGTGGAAATTAATTCGGTGGGACATGAACAGGCAGAAACAATGGGTCTGCCAGGACAGTTCTATTTGTGGATTTTAGGGGGAAGGTAAAATCGGGCCGTGCGGGGCTGGGGAACAATAAGGTTGGAGGCATTAGAGGGTAGAGCACCGGAATTGGTGAGATCAGTGATAGTGTTGGTGATTAAGGTCTGGTGCTCGTCAGTGGGGTCATGGTCCAAGGATAAGTAGGAGGAGGTGTCTGAGAGTTGTCGTCTGGCCTCGGTCCGGTAGAGGTCAGTGCGCCAGACTACCACGGTACCTCCCTTGTCAGTGGTTTGATAACTAAGTCGGGGTTGCTGCAGAGTGAGCGGAGGGCTGTACGTTCAGGAGGGGAGAGGTTACAGTGAGTAAAGAACCTATATCATCCCTAAAAATGCCCAGTTATCAACTCCAATCAAATTCTTGATTAGAACAGGTGTCAAGGGTAATGGGGAGCAGGCAGGCAATGGGATTAGGAGGCAGAGATCAGCCATGATTAAATGGCGGAGTAGACTCGATGAATCGAATGGCCTAAATCTACTCCTGGAATCCGTAAACATGTGAACAATCAATTCCTTGCTCATTGCATTCCAAATATTAATATACCATGCAGAGACAAATTTTGTGTTGGAATATTGTCAGAGATGAATGAATGATGATCCATTGGCAGCTTGCAGCCCAGCGGTATGAACATTGACTTCTCCAACTTTAGATAGTTCCTCTGTCCCTCTCTTCCCCTCCCCCTTCCCAGTTCTCCCTCTATCTTCCTGTCTCCACCTATATCCTTCCTTTGTCCCGCCCCCCCTGACATCAGTCTGAAGAAGGGTCTCGACCCGAAACGTCACCCATTCCTTCTCTCCTGAGATGCTGCCTGACCCGCTGAGTTACTCCAGCATTTTGTGAATAAATCCATTGAACATCAATATCTACGTAAACATCAATCTAAATTGAAATATCACCTCAAATTCAACTTCAAACGTACATGAATCATAGAACTCCTAGCTCCAAATATTGTTCAAAGCACTTAAGTAACAATATGATGACTGTTTTTGATAGAAATGTACATTTTGTGTGTATATACCATGACATAGCCATCTTATGCATTAGTATATGGTGAGATAGTGCAAAGCAGTGTTACAGGATTAAAATACCCAATGCTACACCCTTGGGTTCAATGATGATGGATGCTTCCATGAAAATAAACTCCTGGGTTGTTGTTCACTGGTATGGGTTTTCATGGTCCAATATCAATCCTCTCACCAACTAGAGAACAGTCCTGACCTCTCATCCACCTCATTGGAACTATCTCTAATACTTTACTAGACTTTATCTTGCACTAAACGTTATGCCCTTTACCCTGTATGTGCACATTGTGGACGGCTTGATTGTAATTCATGTATCTTCTTTCTGCTGACTGGGTAACACACAAGAAAAAAGTTTTCCGCTGTACCTCGGTACACCTGACAATAATAAACTAAACTAACCTAGGGCGGCACAATGGCACAGCGGTAGAGTTGCTGCCTTACAGCTCTTACAGCGCCAGAGACCCAGGTTCGATCCCGACTACGGGTGCTGTCTGTACGGAGTTTGTACGTTCTCCACGTGACCGCGTGGGTTTTCTCCGAGATCTTCGGTTTCCTCCCACACTCCAAAGATGTGCAGGTTTTCAGGTTAATTGGCTTAGTATAGATGTAAGTTTCCCCAAGTGTGTGTAGGACAGTGTTAATGTGCGGGGATCGCTGGTCGGTGTGGACTCCGGTGGGCCGAAGGGCCTTTTCCCGCGCTGTATCTCTAAACTAAGCTAAACACGAGCATAATCAGGAGGTCAAACTGCATTACCTCATGCACCCCAAACACATGGCACAGCCCTGGTGCACTTCCATCCCTGACCACAGCACAAGGCTGATCTTTCTCTCTGCACTCCCACCTGATCATGGTGTTCCACCGTCTAACCTCACTCCATTAGCCCAAAGGCTGCCATCACGTAACGTGCACCTGTCTCCCAGCGAGCACACTTTCCATCCAGAAAACTTGCTGCTGAAGTTTGCGGTGAAGTCGGGTTGTGCGGCGATTACAATAAAGATCAGCATTCTGCTGCAATAGTCCTTCTCATCGAGCAGAAAACATGCAGTTTGGTTACAGTACAAACAATGAGCTGCAGATAGATGCTGGTTTACAAAAGAAAGACGCAAAGCGCTAGAGAAACTCAGCAGGTCAGACGACATCTCTGAGCAACTTGCATAGGTAACGTTTCAGGTCGGGACCTTTGTTCAGACTGATTGTAGTGGGGAATGGGGAAGAAAGCTGGAACGGGAGAAGAAGTAGGAAGTTAAACTAAATTTTGAAAAAAAATTAGAAACAAAAATTAAAATCCAGTAAATGTAGATATACTGAACTTTTTTTCTTGTTTATTATGGGTTTTACAGAGCATTAAGTTTACATATTTGTTGTAATGCTACAAGTAAGAGTTTCATTGCTCAGTTTCGGGACATCTATATACTAAAACTCTCGTTAGTTTGTTTGTTCCTGAAGTACAACCAAAACGGTTCATGACAGAGCAACAATTTTAGGCCCACCTTACTCACCGTCGTCCATTTGGTGCTAATGGAAGAAGTTTCATTGAAATCGGTGTTATATTTTTTAAGTTATTCACATTTTAAAGTTTAAATCTATCTCCTAGGGAGGGAGGGGGGAGGGAGGGAGAGAGGGAGAGAGGGAGAGAGGGAGACAGGGAGACAGGGAGGCGGGATAAGGGGGGTTGAGGGAGGTGGAGTGGGGGGAAGGGAAGGGGGTGGGGAAGGGGAGGGGGAAAGGAGGGGGAGGAATGAGGGAGGGGTGGGAAGGAGGGGAGGGGGGGGAGAGGGGAGGGGGGAGGAGAGGGTGCTGCACCAATGCAGGAGAGGTTTGGGCCCAACGAGTCCACTTGGTCTAGTATGATAATAAAACACTCTTGATTAATCTTCGGTAAATTCCCTACTAAGCATTTCCATAGGAGCATCAAAATCAATTTTTTGTTGTTGTTAAAAAGGTGCACGATTAATAAACATGTCACGCGGCCGAAAACCAAAATAATGCTGTTTAATGTTTTCGAGTTGTCTGTATGCTGTGGTGGCATGTACTGATACAAAATAAAACACTGAGCAAGGCTACACAGTTTGCAACACTTCTAGGACAACGGATGAGTTGATATGGAGAGGATGTTTCCACTAGTGGGAGAGTCTAGGACCAGAGGACATAGCCTCAGAATTAAAGGATGTTCCTTTAGGAGGGAGAGGAGGAGGAATTTCTTTAGCCAGAGGGTGGTGAATCCATGGAATTCATTGCCACTGAAGGCTGTGGAGGCCAAATCAATGGATATTTATTAAGGCAGAGATAGATAGATTCTTCATTGATACGGGTATCAAGGGTTATGGGGAAAAGGCAGGAGAATGGGGTTAGGAGGGAGAGATAGATCAGCCATGATTAAATGGCGGAGTAGACTTGATGGGCCGAATGGCCTAATTCTACTCCTATCAATTATGAACATGAACAATGCCTGCCTTCTAAAGCCAACTAGAAATGCTGCTATGTCAGTCGTGAGTAGTCCCAGAACAAATAAAATGGCTAATTATTCTAAAAAAATGGCAAATTTAGTAAAGAACTCCAGACTCGAGGACCTGAGCTAGAGGGAGAGGTTGGGCAGGTTAGGACTTTAGACTAGGAGGTAGTTGAGGACATTTGGACAGGTACATGGTGAGGAAAGTCCAAAACAAGGGGCCACAGTTTAAGAATAAGGGGTAGGCCATTTAGAACTGAGATGAGGAAAATACTTTTTCAGTCAGAGTGGTGAATCTGTGGAATTCTCTGCCTCAGAAGGCAGTGGAGGCCAGTTCGTTGGATGCATTCAAGAGAGAGCTGGATAGAGCTCTTAAGGATAGCGGAGTCAGAGGGTATGGGGAGAAGGCAGGAACGGGGTACTTTAAAAAAAATATATTTTAAAATTTATTTATTTTTATTTTTACAGAACTTTTTAGAAAACAAACCCTCCCACCCTTCCCCCCACCCCCCTTATACTAACCCCAAATAAGAAAAAAGAAGAAAAGAAAGAAAGATTAAAGATTGCCTGGGTGTTGGGGGTCCTGCACACGCCCCATGGAATTCCAAACAGAATAAACTGTATATATATGTACATCTCTCCCAAAAGGACCATTGAGAATATGAACAATTCTTCTATATAAATAGGCCCATCTTTTGTAAATAAGGACGCCAGATATTTTAAAAAGTATCATATTTGTTCCTTAAATTGTAAGTAATTTTTTCAAGTGGGATACAGTTAGAAATTTCATTATTCCAAAGGTCCATACTTAAATAGGAATCTGATTTCCAAGTAACTGCGATAGTTTTTTTGGCTACTGCTAATGCAATTTTTATAAATTCTTTCTGATATTTATTCATTTTAAGTTGTGGTCTTATTCCTTCAACATCACCCAATAACAAAAATCTTGGGTTGTATGGAAGTTATATTCCGATAATCTGTTCTAGAAACCTTCTTAAGTTTGTCCAAAAAGATTGTATTTTTGAACAGGACCAAGTAGAATGAAAAAAAGTACCAATTTCTTGATTGCACCGAAAACATTGGTCAGATAAACTTGAATTTATTCTCTTTAATTTTTGTGGTGTGATATATAATTGATGCAGAAAGTTATATTGTACTAGTCTAAACCGAACATTTATTGTATTTTTCATACTGTCAAGGCATAGTTTTGACCAATTTGTTCCATCAATATTAATATTCAAATCCGTTTCCCATTTTCGCCTTGATATATGAATTCCTTGTTTAGGGGCCTTTTTTTGAATTAGATTATATATAATAGAAGTAAATTTTTTAATTTGTCCTTTTTGAATTAGGTTTTCAATTTCCTTAGATTTCGGCAATAACATTGTTTGACCAAGTTTATCTTTTAAATAAGCTCTTAATTGAAAGTAACAGAAAAGAGAATTATTTGATATATGATATTTATTTTTCAATTGTTCAAATGACATCAATATACCTTTTTCAAAGCAATCACCTATATATCTAATCCATTTTTGATGCCACCTATATAGAAGCTGGTTATCCATTGTAAAAGGTATCAATCTATTTTGAATCAAAGTAGTCTTTGCTAATAAAGATTTTTTTGTTTCATCCTCAAAATTTACCTTATTCCATAATCCGATCAGGTGTTTTAATAATGGAGATTCTTTCAGTCCCCGTATCAATTTAGGTTCCCATTTATATATAAAGTCTTCTGGTATATTTTCTCCTATTTTGTCTAGTTCTATTCTTGTCCATGCCGGATTTTTTTCTTCAAAAAGAGATGCAATAAATCTAAGTTGGTTTGTTTTATAATAATTCTTAAAGTTCGGAAGTAGTAATCCTCCTGAATCAAACTTCCATGTCAATTTTTCCAACGATATTCTTGACATCTTACCTTTCCAGAGAAATTTCCGCATATATTTGTTTAACTCTTGAAAAAACTTCTGTGGTACTTGTATTGGTAATGTTTGGAATAAATATTGTAACTTCGGAAATATATTCATTTTAACGGCATTAACTCTTCCTATTAATGTTATTGGTAATGTCATCCATTTATCAAGGTCTTCTTTTATTTTTCTTAATAATAATAAATAATTTAATTTATATAAGTTCTTCATATCATTATCAATTCTTATATCTAAATACTTTATACCAATTAATGGCCATCTAAATTGGGTTAGTAATCGACATTGAGTATAATCTCCTTTAGTAAGGGGTAAAATTTCACTTTTATCCCAATTTATTTTATAACCTGATATTTTTCCATATTCTTCTAATCTAAAAGATAGTTTGCGTAATGAATCTAATGGTTTTGTTAAGTATATCAAAACATCATCTGCAAATAAGTTAATCTTAAATTCTTCCTGATTGCCTTTAAAACCCTTAATATCTGGGTCAGTTCTAATTAGTTCAGCTAGCGGTTCTATCGCCAGGACAAATAAAGCAGGTGATAATGGGCATCCTTGTCTAGTTGACCTTTTTCATTGAAACCGTGTTGAAATTTGGCCATTTGTCACTACTTTAGCTTTGGGATTCACATTTAGAGTTTTAATCCAGTTTATAAAAGTTGTTCCTAACCCATATTTTTCCAAAACTTTATATAAAAAATCCCACTCTAACCTATCAAATGCTTTTTCTGCATCCAGAGCTACTGCTACACTTATTTCATTCCTCTTTTGTGCCAAATGCATTATACTAAGTAACCTAGTTACATTATCTGCAGAATGTCTATTTTTAATAAATCCAGTTTGATCCATTTGTACTAATTTTAGTAAATACTTAGACAATCTATTAGATAAAATCTTTGCTACTATTTTATAATCTGTATTCAGCAAAGATATAGGTCTATATGATGTTGGTTTAAAGGATCCCTATCTTTTTTTGGTATTACTGTTAAAATCGCTGTCGTAAAAGACTCTGGGAGGTTATGTGTTTTTTCCGCCTGCTGTATTACCTCCATAAAAGGAGGAATTAATAATTCTTTAAATTTTTTATAAAATTCTGGTGGGAACCCATCTTCTCCTGGGGATTTATTACTCTGTAGTGATATTAAAACTTCTTTGACCTCTTTTAATGAAAAAGGTATATCTAATCCCATCTGTTCTTCTAAATTTAATTTAGGAAGGTTTATTTGTGCTAAAAATCTTTCTATCTCATTAGTATCTTTTTGTGATTCCGACTGGTATATGATATGATATGATATAGATCTTTTTTTTTAAAGGTTTCATTAATTTCTAAAGGTTTATAAGTAATTTTATTTGTATTTATTCTAATGGCATTAATCATTCTCGAAGACTGTTCAGCTTTTAACTGCCAGGCAAGGACCTTATGTGATCTCTCTCCTAACTCATAGTACCTCTGTTTAGTTCTCATAATTGCTTTTTCTGTTCGATATGTCTGTAATGTATTATATTGTAACTTCTTATTGATAAGTTGTCTTCGTTTCTCTTCCGTTACATACCTTTGAGATTCTTTTTCTAATTTTGTAATTTCTTTCTCCATTTGCTCTACTTCGGCCATATATTCTTTCTTAATTTTGGAAGTGTAACTTATTATCTGTCCTCTCAAATATGCTTTCATTGCATCCCATATAACAAATTTATCATCAACTGAGTTGGAATTTGTATCTAAAAAAAATTGAATATGTCTTCTCATAAACTCACAAAAAGAGAGAGCTGGATAGAGCTCTTAAGGATAGCGGAGTCAGGGGGTATGGGGAGAAGGCAGGAACGGGGTACTGATTGAGAATGATCAGCCATGATCACATTGAATGGCGGTGCTGGCTCGAAGGGCCGAATGGCCTCCTCCTGCACCTATTGTCTATCGTCTATTGTCTATTGAAAGGTTCAGAGGGATACAGGCCAAACGGGCAGGTGGGACTAGTGTAGATGTGGCATGTTGGTCGGTGTGGGCAAGTTGGCTCAAAGGGCCTGCTTCGACTCTATGACTCCATGACGTTGTGAAAGAAAATTAAAAACAATTTCCAACAATTTTGGGGAGGAAATAACATCGCCTAACAAAATATCGGTATCTCTTATTCCATTCAACGGGGATATATTGCAGCAAAATGGTGATAAAGCAAATCAGAGCAATTAAAATAGCAAATTAATGAATTTGTAAAGTGGCAGGGGCAGAGCATTTATTTTGAAGTCAAATAAAGGAGTCGTGGGCTCCATTTATCTTCCAGAGCTGTAATTCCGTGCCTACGCCAGTCTTTCAAGTAAAAGAGCATCACAATGCTTGAAGCATCAATTGTGTAGGAGAATTAAATTAAGATTCTTCACCGTACTAATGATACCTGTTTCAATTATAATCTTGCAGCAGAGTTTCTTTCCTGAAGGATTGGTCTTTTGTGATCAGACAGCTGCTTCACATAATTAATATAAAGCACCATTCTTACATTCCACAAATAAAATTAATACTCTGCTAATCAGAACCGAAATAGCCTTACATCCCTGTAGTTACCAATAACTGTAGATGCTGGAATCTGGAGCAAAAAAATAAAGAGAGCTGCTGGAGGAACTCAGCGGCTCAGGCAGCATCTGTGAAGGGAATTAGATAGGCAACCTTTCGGGCTGAGACTCTTCATCGGGACTGAAAGAGGAGAGGGGAACGAAGCAGGATACCGAGGTGTGGGAGAGTGATGGGGCAAGAGCTGGCAAGCTGGCCTTTTCAGCTCTTTTCGTTCAATATCCTTGCAACATTTATCAATCTAACACATTTGTGTCAGATCAATGGCTTTAAATTGGAAAATCACTGTGTCAACTGCAGGAATCAATCAATTAAATCAGAAGTATATCAACTGTCATATGGCAATGATAGTTTACTGAGAAAGTAAGCAATGAAATCTTGTTCAACTGAATGATCGGAATATATGAATACATTTTCAAGGAAGTGTATCCAATCTTATCCATCCTCAAGTAAAATGATAGAAACACAAAATAGCCAATCATTTCCACATTTCGAACTCCATTCAGCTTCAGGGTTCAGTATGTAGCTACATGTAATTCAATTTAAACGCAACTCACTTTACACAAAAGTAATATTGATTGATTCACAAAATGCTGGAGTAACTCAGCAGGTCAGGCAGCATCTCGGGAGAGAAGGAATGGGTGACGTTTCGGGTCGAGACCCTTCTTCAGACTGATGTCGGGGGTGGGACAAAGGAAGGATATAGGTGGAGACAGGAAGATAGAGGGAGATCTGGGAAGGAGGAGGGGAAGGGAGTGACAGAGGAGCTATCTGAAGTTGGAGAAGTCGACGTTCATACCACCGGGCCGCAAACTGCCCAGGCGAAATATGAGGTGCTGCTCCTCCAACTTCCGGCGGGCCTCACCATGGCACTGGAGGAGGCCCATGACAGAGAGGTCAGACTGGGAATGGGAGGGGGAGTTAAAGTGCTGGGCCACCGGGAGATCAGTTGCGTTAATGCGGACCGAGCGCAGGTGTTCAGCGAAGCGATTGCCGAGCCTGCGCTTGGTTTCGCCGATATAAATAAGTTGACATCTAGAGCAGCGGATGCAATAGATGAGGTTGGAGGAGGTGCAGGTGAACCTCTGTCTCACCTGGAAAGAATGTTTGGGTCCTTTGATGGAGTTGAGGGGGGAGGTAAAGGGACAGGTGTTGCATCTCGTGCGGTTGCAAGGGAAAGTGCCCGGGGTTAGGGTGGTTTGGGTAGGAAGGGACGAGTGGACCAGGGAGTTGCGGAGGGAACGGTCTCTACGGAACGCAGAGAGGGGAGGGGATGGGAAGATATGGCCAGTGGTAGGGTCCTGTTGTAGGTGACGGAAATGTTGGTGGATAATATGTTGGATCCGCTGGCTGGTGGGGTGGAAGGTGAGAACAAGGGGGATCCTGTCCTTGTTGCGAGTGTGGGGATGGGGAGCAAGAGCGGAGCTGCGGGATGTAGAAGAGACCCTAGTGAGAGCCTCATCTATAATGGAGGAGGGGAAGCCCCGTTTTCTGAAAAACGAGGACATCTCGGAAGCCCTAGTGTGAAACACCTCATCCCGGGCGCAGATGCGGCGTAGACGGAGGAATTGGGAGTAGGGGATAGACTTTTTGCAGGGGACCGGGTGGGAAGAAGTGTAGTCCAGATAGCTGTGCGAGTCGGTGGGCTTGTAATAAATGTCCGTCACTAGTTTTTCTCCTGTGATGGAGATGGTGAGGTCCAGAAACGGGAGGGAGATGTCAGAGATAGTCCAGGTATATTTAAGAGCAGGATGGAAATTGGAGGTGAAGTGTATAAAGTCAGTGAGTTCTGCATGGGTGTAAGAGGTAGCACCAATGCAGTCGTCGATGTAGCGGAGGTAGAGTTCGGGGACGGGGCCAGTGTACGTCTGGAACAGGGATTGTTCGACGTACCCAACAAAGAGGCAGGCGTAGCTAGGGCCCATGCGAGTGCCCATAGCCACGCCTCTGGTTTGGAGGAAGTGGGAGGAGTCAAAGGAGAAGTTGTTGAGGGTAAGAACCAGCTCTGCTAGGCGGAGGAGAGTGTTGGTCGATGGGGATTGGCTGGTTCTACGGTCGAGGAAGAAACGGAGGGCTTCGAGACCATCCTTGTGGGGGATGGAAGTGTAGAGTGACTGGACATCCATGGTGAAAATGAGGGAGTGGGGGCCTGGGAACCGGAAGTTATCCAGGAGATGGAGAGCGTGTGAGGTGTCTTGGACGTAGGTGGGGAGGGATTTGACCAGGGGGGATAGGATGGAGTCGAGGTAGGTAGAGATAAGTTCGGTGGGGCATGAGCAGGCAGAGACAATGGGTCTGCCGGGACAATTGTGTTTGTGGATTTTGGGTAGGAGGTAGAATCGGGCCGTGCGGGGCTGGGGAACTATGAGATTGGAGGCACTGAGGGGTAGTTCGCCGGAGTTGGTGAGGTCGGTGATGGTGCTGGTGATGAAGGTCTGGTGTTTATCGGTGGGGTCATGGTCCAGGGATAGGTAGGAAGAGGTGTCTGATAGTTGTCGTCTGGCCTCGGTGCGGTAGAGGTCAGCAAGCCAGACTACCACAGCCCCTCCCTTGTCAGCGGGTTTAATTATTAAGTCCGGGTTGTTGCGGAGTGAGTTGAGGGCTGCACGTTCAGGAGGGGAGAGGTTGGAGTTAGTCAGGGGAGTGGAAAATTTGAGGCGGCCGATGTCACGCCGGCAGTTTGAAATAAAAAGTTCTAGTGGGGGTAGTAGGCCATACTGGGGGGTAAAAGTGGAGGGGGTCCGTTGGAGACGGGAGAAGGGGTCATCAGTGGTGGGTCGGGACTCCTTGCCATGGAAAAAGGCTCGGAGGCGGAGGCGGCGGAAGAAGAGCTCCACGTCATGGCGTAATATTGATTGTATTTGTACTCCTGATTGCTTCAGATGTAAAATGGAAACCAATACTGATGGGCTGCAGTAGAGAGATTATAGTAAATTATGGGAGAGAATGGGAAACAACAATTGCACAATCACACTGGTCTAAAGATATCAGTGGAACACATATAACCTTCACTGATAAGAGGTATTGAAGCCATTTGGACATGTACTCAACACTGATACATTTATTCCATCTATTTATCAACGGATACAATGGAGCACCACACATCAGTCATGTGACAGACACAAAATACTGGAGTAACTCAGTGGGACAGGCAGCATCTCTGGAGAGAAGGGTTGGGTGCCGTTTTGGGTCAAGACCCTTCTTCAGATTGATGTCAGGAAAGAGGGAGATATATAGATAAGATGAGGTGTGACGCGTAAGGTGTGAAAATAGGTCAAAGGGAATGGAGATCAATGAAAATGTAGAATAGATATTGTTAGCTGGGAGAAGGTAACAACAAAGCAAACAGGGATAAAATGCAGTCGGAGACAGTAAGGTTGGTTGGAGAACTGGGAAGGGGTCGGGATGGAGAGAGAGGAAACGCAAAGGTTACTTGAAGTTAGAGAAGTCAATGTTTGTACCACTGGGGTGTAAGCTGCCCAAGCGAAAGATGAGGTGCTGTTCCTCCAATTTGCGCTGAGCCTCACTCTGACAATGGAGGAGGTCCAGGACAGAAAGGTCTATGTGGGAATGGGGGGGGGAGTTAAAGTGTTTAGCAACCGGAAGGTCAGGTAGCTTTAGGCGGAATGAGTGGAGGTGTTCAGCGAAACAATCGCCGAGCCTGTGCTTGGTCTCGCTGATATATAGGAGTCCACACCTGGAACAGCGGATATGGTGGATGAGGTTCGAGGAGGTGCAAGTGAACCTCTGCCTCACCTGAAAAGACGGTTGGGTTTCCTTGGTCGGAGTCGAGGGGGGAGGTAGAGGGACAGGTGTTGCATCTCCTGCGGTCGCAGGGGAAAGTACCTGTGGAGGGGGTGGTTTGGGTGGGAAGGGACGAGTTGACCAGGGAGTTGCGGCGGGAATGTTTTCCACGGAAAGTGGAAAGGGGTGGAGATGGGAAGATGTGGCTAGTGGTGATATCCTGTTGGAGGTGGCACAAATGTTGGAGGATTATGTGCTGCATGCGACAGCTGACAGGGTGAAAGGTGAGCACCAGGGGGACTCTGTCCCTGTTACGACTGGGAGGAGGGGAAGCAAGAGCGGAGCTGCGGGATATCGAGGAGACCCTAGTGAGTGCCTCATCTGTGATGGAACTGCAGACATTGCAATCTTGCATCGAACACCAAATGCTGGAGTAACTTAATAGGTCAGGTAGCACCTCTTTCAGGCATGGTTAGAAGGCATGTTATTGTGTCGACAATCACAATATTAAAACTGTACTTTCCATGTTATTTTATAATTTCATGCAATGTGTGGTTTGATATGAAAATCCAGCAGGTTATTACTAATGGGGAGACTACTAAGGGAAAGCTCCTTAAATGAGGCAAGTGATGCAGCAGCCAGAATCAACCCCTTAGTTGTGCCATATTGTAGCTGTGTCTATCTCTGCTGAAACTAGCAGACTGACCTATGCCTTAATAGGAGCATAGTTATTCCTTTGGAGTCTGAAGATGGGTCCCGACCAGAAACGTTGCCTGTCCATGTCCTTCCAAGATGCTGAAGAAGGGTCTCGACTCAAAACGTCACCCATTCCTTCACTCCAGAGATTCCGCCTGTCCCGCTGAGTTACTCCAGCTTTTTGTGTCCATCCTCCAGAGATGCTGCCTGACTTGCTGAGTTACTCCAGCAATTTGCGTTTTAATCAATATTCCATCATCTGAACTTCCTAGTGTCTCCCTTCTTGATGTGATGTTACCTTGCCCATAGGATGTCAGCCATTCTGAAGCGATTTTGGAATATTCTCTGAAATAAGTCCACTCTGTATAAAGTGAAAGGAACAAAGACTTGTATGGAGCTTTGATTTAGTTCCCTCATCTAATCACTAATTCATGGGACATGCTGTAGCATCTAATAAGCCCTTACTCATCAGCAGTGTATATGTTGAGAATGTTAACTTTATGAACTCTCTCTCTTTTAGCTCTGTCCTAACTGAACACTTTAAAACAAACGCACCGTTCCAATTTGTGCCTTGGTGGATGGGTGGGGCAGTCAGTGATGGCAACCTCGCCAACAGCGTCTGTCTGTCTTTTTGGCTTTTTTGTCATTTTTAGTGTGTTTGAAAACTATGTTTTAATGTTCTCTGGCTTGTTTTATGTGGGGGGTGGGGGAGGGGGAGGGGGAATTTTTTTTCAATCTCTTACCTTACCGGAGATGCGATTGTTTTCCGGATCGTATCTCCGGTCGCTCTGCGGCCTAATGTCATGGAGCTGGCGGCCTTGCTCAGGACTGACTTTGAGCCCCACCGCGGGGCCGTGGACTTACCATCAGACACCATGATCCCTTGCCTGGGATCGACACTCCAACCGCGGCCTGCGGATTTCAACATCGAGGAGCTCGCAGTCTCGGGTCGAGACTGATGTCGGGAAGCACCAAAGCCGCAGGAGGTTCGACCAGCCCCGACTCGGGAGTCTAATCGCCTGGCGCGGGGGAGCTGAGATCCCCCCAATGCGGGGGCTTGATCGCCCCGACGCGGTGGGCTCGACCGTCGGTTGCAGGGAGCCACGATCGCCCTGACAACGGAAGGTTCGAGTGCCCCGACCGGCACACTCCCACCTGCACCCTCCGCTCTGCTGCTGCCAATCTCCTGTCCCCCCCCATCCGGACCAAACTCAGATCCTGGGGGGACAGGGCTTTCTCCAACGCTGCTCCCACCCTATGGAACTCACTACCCCAAACCGTCAGGGACTCCTCCTCACTCACCACATTCAAAACATCACTGAAGTCTCACCTCTTCAGCACTGCCTTCAACCACTGAAGGTCACCTCATCTTCTGTCTCCTTTCTCTGTTCGTTTACTTATTTATCTATTTATTCACTTCTCTATGTTCTAGAAATCCCTGTAAAGCGTCTTTGAGTGTTTGAAAAGCGCTATATAAATGTAATGCATTATTATTATTATTATTATTAATATTTACTCACAAGTAACAACGCGATATACAGTAGACAATTAAAAAGAAAACATTATAGTTTAAACATGTGAAGAATGAAATGAAATATCAGAGCACAAGGAGGCTACAGACTTTTGGCTGTTGAGTAGAGCTACTGCTCGTGGAAAACAGTTGTTTTTATGTCTGGTTGTGGCGGCTTTGACAGTCCGGAGTCGCCTTCCAGAGGGAATTGCTTCAAAGAGATTGTAGCCAGGGTGAGAGGGGTCAGAGATGATCTTACCCACTCACATCCTGGCCCTTGCAGTGTACAGTTTGTCAATGGGGGGGAAGGTTGCAGCCAACAACCTTCTCGGCTGATCGAACGATGCGCTGCAGCCTCCGGATGTCGTGCTTGGTGGCTGAGCCAAACCAGATAATGATGGAGAAGGTGAGGACAGACTCTATGATGGCAGTATAGAATTGGACCATCATTGCCTGTGGCAGATTGTGTTTCCTCAGCTGCCCCAGGAAGTACATCCTCTGTTGGGCCTTTTTGACTGTGGAGTCGATGGTGGCCTCCCATTTAAGGTCCCTGGAGATGATGGTTCCAAGGAACTTAAATGACTCCACAGATGTGACTGTGGTGTTGTTGATGGTGAGTGGGGGGAGGGGAGGGGGAGCTCTCCTAAAGTCTACAATCAATTCCACCGTCTTAAGAGCATTGAGCTCCAGGTTGTTGCGATGGCACCAGGACGCCAGCTGTGTCACTTCCCATCTGTAGGCAGATTCCTCCCCATCATGGATCAGTCCAATCAGGGTTGTGTCATCCGCAAACTTGAGGAGCTTTACAGAGGAGTCTGTGGAGGTGCAGTCGTTGGTGTAGAGAGAGCAAAGGAGAGGGGAGAGTACGCAGCCTTGCGGTGCTCCTATGCTGAGGGTCTGCGGGTCCGAGATGTGCTTTCCCAGCCTCACATGCTGCTTCCTGTCTGTCAGGAACTTGATGATCCACTGACAGAGGGGTTCAGGCACAGTCAACTGGGAGAGTTTGGAGTGTAGTAGCTCTGGCACAATGGTGTTAAATGCAGAGCTAAAATCCACAAACAGAATCCTGGCATAGGTCCCTTGGCGGTCGAGGTGCTGGAGGATGAAGTGCAGGCCTAGGTTGACTGCATCATCTACCGATCTATTGGCCCTGTATGCAAAATGCAGAGGGTCCAGCAGGGGGTTTGTGATGTTTTTAAGGTGAGCCAGCACAAGTCTTTCAAGGGTCTTCATTTTTACAGAGGTCAGTGCGACAGGCATTAAGACAGTAATCCTTGTTTTTTTGGGTACGGGAACAATAATGGAGACTTTGAAGCGGTGCAGGTTTGCAGGGACCGATTGAAAATGTCTGTGTAGACCGGTGCCAGTTGTTCGGCACAGAGTTTGAGGGTAGAGGGGGAAACTTTGTCCGGCCCTGGAGATTTCCGCTTTTGTCCTGAATAGCTTTTCCACCTTATCAATTGCTATTGTTAGTAATGGAGAATTGGCCAGACTGATGTTGGGCAGCAAGGAGAGGGTGGTAGTGTTCATCTCCCTGACCAACCGCACTAACCAACCAACTGACCTGACCCTAATGATGCATTCTTAATGTTTTAATGTTTTACGCCTATTCTTAATTGTTTACTGTATGTTCGTGTTGTTACTTGCGAGTGGAGCACCAAGGCACATTCCTTGTATGTGTACATACTTGGCCAATAAACTTATTCATTCAGACCACATTCGTGAGGATAAGTGACAAATCGTCCTCTGCAATAATTCTCAACACTGGGGCTCCGCAAGGATATGTTCACAGACTCCTTCTTTACTCCTTTTACACCCACAACTGTGTAGCCATGTACAAATTCAACTCAATGTAGAAATTTTCAGATGACACCACCACAGTGGGCCGGATATCAAATAAAGAGATGGAGCACAGGAAGGAGATTCAGAACCTCATAATCTGGTGAGAAAACAATAACCTTTCACTCAGTGTCATCAAGAATAAAGGTGATAGTAATCAACTTCAGGAAGCAAAGAGGTACGCATACCTCAGTCTTCATTGACGGCGCCGAAGTAGAGATGTTTGAAAGCTTCCAGTTCCTTGGAGTAAATATTACCAGCAACTTGTCCTGCACCAGCCATGTCGAAGCAATGGCAAAGAAAGCATGCCAACGCCTCTTTTTCATTAAATGGCTTAGGAATGGCTTACGGAGACCGTTCCCTCCGTAACTCCCTGGTCCACTCGTCCCTTCCTACCCAAATCACCCCATCTCCGGGCACTTTCCCCTGCAACCGCACGCGATGCAACACCTGTCCCTTTACCTCCCCCTCAACTCCATCCAAGGACCCAAACAGTCTTTCCAGGTGAGACAAAGGTTCACCTGCACCTCCTCCAACCTCATCTATTGCATCCGCTGCTCTAGATATCAACTTATTTACATCGGCGAAACCAAGCGCAGGCTCGGCGATCGCTTCGCTCAACACCTGCCCTCGGTCCGCGTTGGCCAAACTGATCTCCCGGTGGCCGAGCACTTCAACTCCCCCTCCCATTCCCAGTCTGACCTTTCTGTCATGGGCCTCCTCCAATGCCATAGTGAGGCCCACCGGAAATTGGAGGAACAGCACCTCATATTTCACCTGGGCAGCTGGCAGCCCAGTGGTATGAACATCGACTTCTCCAACTTTAGATAGTTCCTCTGTCCCTCTCTTCCCCTCCTCCTTCCCAGATCTCCCTCTATCTTCCTGTCTCCACCTATATCCTTCCTTTGTCCCGCCCCCCTGACATCAGTCTGAAGAAGGGTCTCGACCCGAAACGTCACCCATTCCTTCTCTCCTGAGATGCTGCCTGACCTGCTGAGTTAATCCAGCATTTTGTGAATAAATGGTTTAGGAAGTTCGGCATGTCCCTAACAACTCTCACCAACTTCTACAGAAAGCACTTTATCGGGACGCATCACAGCTTGATTTTGGGATCAGCTCCATCCAAGACAGCAAGGAAAATGCATAGAATTGTTGGACGAAACACAGACCATCAAACACAACAACCTCCCTTGCATTGACTCCATCCACACTTCACGCTGCCTCGGCAAGGCCACCAGCATAATCCAGGATGTGTCTCATTCTCTTCTCCCCTCTCCCATCAGGCAAGAGGTGCAGAAGCATGAAAACGCACACCTCCAGATTCAGGGACAGCTTCTTCCCAGCTGTTATCAGGCAACTGAACCATCCTCTCACAGCTCGAGAGCTGTCCTGAGCTACCATCTACCTCATTGGAGACCCACTGACTATCTTTAATCAGATTATCCTGGACTTTATCTTGCACTAAACGTTATTCCCTTTATCCCGTATCTGTACACTGTGGACAGCTTGATTGTAACCATGTAGTTTTTCCGCTGATTAGATAGCATACAACAAAAGTTTTTACCTCAGTACATGTGACAATGAACTAAACCAAAGAAGGGTCTTGACCCGAAACGTCACCCATTCCTTCTCTCCAGAGATGCTGCCTGTTCCGTTGAGTTACTCCAACTTTTTGTGTCTATCTTAAACTAAAATAAACCTCTCAGTCTCCTGCGCTCCAAGAAATAAAGTCCTAACCGGGTACAACTTTTCCCTACAGCTCAGGCCCTCAAGTCTTGGCAACATCCTGGTAAAATTGTGCTTGGTGGAAATACCCAGTGGGGTGTTGGGGAGGAGGTAGGATGCAGGTGAGGATCCTGGCAGAGGGTTTTGAATAAAGTTATAAATAAAGTTACTAGATTTGAAGTTTGGTCATGGTCCGAAAATTATTCATACTGTGTGCTGTAAAGTGATTTGGTTACATTCCAATATTTCTGCTTAAATTAAAAGCAATGAATCAGCACAAAACCTAATCCAATTTTTATTTTCCATTTAAAAAGTATTTAAAGTTATTTAAGAGCGAGTGCTCAATGTGGTTTTATTAATACAGCTGAAAATAAGCCTTTAAGTAAAAATTAGTATCTTATCTGGAAATCCTCATGTCAATTGTCCGATTTAAAATAGCTTTACAGAACTGAAATGAACATTTTGCTACCTTTATTGCACCAGGCTAGTCAGTTACTTGCTAAACTAAGAACTTGGCTTTATAAATCACGTTTAAAGCCAACCAAATTTTATTAAAAGAGGGGCACAAAATGCTGGAGTAACTCAGCAGGTCAGGCAGCATCTCTGGAGAAAAGGAATAGGTGACGTTTTGGGTGAGAACCCTTCTCCAGACTGAAGGCGAGAAAAGGCCAAAACAAATCAGGGCCGGCAACAGACAACCTCAGGAAGGGTGGAGTCCACAACGGCCCATTGTTGGCTGGGGAAGATGTGCTAACGAGAGGGATACAAGGATGCAAACAGTGGAACTGGCAGGATGACTAGGGTAGGAGGGGGAGGGGGAGGAGGGGGAGGAGGGGGAGGAGGGGGTAGGAGGGGGAGGAGGGGGAGGAGGGGGTAGGAGGGGGAGGGAGAGAATGCAGGAGTTATTTGAAATTAGAAATAGCGCTGTTTGAAGGATCTTTTTGAACCACTACAAATTAATGCAATGGCATAATGTTAACTGGGATCTATGGTTATTTTTGTGAAATGGGACTGATCCTGGTGAATACAATCCTGAAACTGTGTAAAAGCATGAATGGTTTGAATTTAGTGGTTAAAGGTTTAGTGTGCTGTAACAGGTGCTTTACGATTTCTTCCTTTTCTACTAATCTGAGAACCAAACACGCCTTCCAGTTGAGGCTGCAATCCACTTGTACCTTTTCCAAATTACTCGACAGAGTTCAGTGCGCACAATGTGGCCTGTTCTTCAATGGAAGTCTGCTCTGCAGAACACCTCCGTTCAGTGTGCAAGACTGACCCTCTAGTTCCCGTTACCCCTCAATTCTCCATCCGACCGCCAGCATTCTCTTTACTTGACATTTCTCTTTACTTCTCTTTACATTCTCTTTACCTCTCTCTCCCCCCTCTCTCTTTACTAAACCCTTCTTTCAGTTTCGTTTAGAAATGCAGCATGGGACTGGGCCCTTCACCCAACTGATTCCACGCTGACCATCAATCACCCATGCACACTAGTTCTGTTATCCCACTTTCTCATCCACTCCCTGCGCATCAGGGGCATTTTACAACTTATAATCGATCTTCAAACCCGCACATCTTTGGGATGTGGGAGGAACCGGAACAAGGCCACACAGTCACAGAAAATCTGCTGACTCCACACTTACAACTCCCGGAATCAGGATTGAACTTGGGCTAACTAAGAGATTAACAAGCCTGTAACACTCTCAGCTAACACTACACCACTTGTGTAATTCACTCTCTTGGGCTCCACCCTGTCACAAGCGTTATCTTTATTCTCTCCTCCCGTTCTCCACGAGTTAACATTTGTTTCATTTTTTCGTTATGACTAATGATCATTGACCTGACACAACAACTAACTGCCCAACCTGCTGAGTATATCCAACATTCTGCATTTTGTTACATATAATCTGTATTTGCATTTTGGATTTTGGTCAAATGCAAGGGATTTCCTCCAATTTCCCCAGCTAATAGTTATTACCGTATCAATGTTATTTTAATAATAGAGACACAAGAACTGCAAATGCTGGTACCTTAAGTAAAACACGAAGACCTGGAAGTGGCCTTCATTGCGAGAGAATTTGAGTTTAGGAGCAAAGAGGTCCTACTGCAGTTGTACAGGGCCCTGGTGAGACCGCACCTGGAGTATTGTGTGCAATTTTGGTCTCCTAATTTCAGGAAGGACATTCTTGCGATTGAGGGAGTGCAGCGTAGGTTCACCAGGTTAATTCCCGGGATGGCGGGACTGACATACAATGAAAGAATGGGTCGACTGGGCTTGTATTCACTGGAATTTAGGATGAGAGGGGATCTTATAGAAACATATACAATTCTTAAAGGATTGGACAGGCTAGATGCAGGAAAAATGTTCCTAACGTTAGGGGAGTTCAGAACTCGGGGTCACAGTTTAAGAATAAGAGGTAGGCCAATTCGGACTGAGATGAGGAAAAACCTCTTCACCCATAGAGTTGTGAATCTGCGGAATTCTCTGCCACAGAAGGCAGTGGCCAATTCATTGGATGTTTTCAAGAGTGAGTTAGAGTTAGCTCTTAGGGCTAAAGGGGGAAAAAAGCAGAAACAGGGTACTGATTTTAGATGATCGGCCATGATCATATTGAATGGCGGTGCTGGCTTGAAGGGCTAAATGGTCTACTCCTGCACATATTTTGCTATGTTTCTATGTAACTCAATGGGTCAGGCAGCATTTGTGGAGGGCATGGACGGGCGATGTTTCAAGTCAGGACTTTTTTTTTGTTTAGTTTAAAGATACAGTGCGGAAACAGGCCCTTTGGCCCACCGAGACCGCACCGACCAGCGATCCCCACACATTAATACAAGCCTAAACACACTAGGGACAATTTATACTTATACCAAGTGCACAAACTCAAGCCAATTAACCTACCAACCTGTACGTCTTTGGAGTGTGGGAGGAAACCGAAGATCTTGGAGAAAACCCACGCAGGTCACGGGGAGAACGTACAAACTCCGTACAGACAGCACCTGTAGTCAGGATCGAATCCGGTTCATCGGCGCTGCAAGTGGTGTAAGGCAGCAACTTTACCCTTGCGGCACCGCGCCGCCCTTCAGACTGATCAGTCTGAAGAAAGATCCTGACCCAAAAGGTCACCTGTCTATATCCTCATGAGATACCACCTGACCCATTGAGTTGTTCCAGCTCTTGTGTTTCATATATAATAATGGATTAATTGATGATTTTGCATTTCTAATTGCAAGAGCTTATTGTGAGCAATTTGACTGCCGGCTCTCTGAAATACAGAACAATGTTATCCAGGGCAGTGAATTGTAGACACAAGGAACTGCAGTTCCTGGATTCTTGCAGAGGTTGCAATTAGCCAGGGCAACTAGACAGATTCCCTTGCATTTTACCAAAAGCAAAAAAATGGAAATGCTGGAAAGAATGACTGCACTTCATAAGTACTTCAGCGGCTAAAAAATCCTTTTGATTTTCCATAGATTATCAAAGGTGCCCTATAAATATATGCTGATAATATCTGGTCCACTCTTTCACAAAATGTCATTATATTAACAACGAAGCCAGGCCGAGTTACAGGGATTAACCTGCCTGATATAAAATCTAAATAAAGAGAGAATGCCAAAGATGGTGATCTTTCATAAAAGGATAAAAGCCTAATGAATCCCAAATCCTCTTGATATAATGTAAAACGTCAAATCACTTTGAAGGAATGTAATTTTGAGAAGCAAATATATATAACGCTGTGTCTATTCAGAATCTTCCTGACAAATGTTCCACTGGTGCGTTTGACCTACATTGTTCACTGATTGCTCTCTACTGTAGTTTACCATTTCGGAGCGTGTACCTCATGACATAAATCTCATAACATCATTCCGTTTTTGACAGGCTCTGTTTTCGTCTGAGTCTGTGGGTGACCTTGGAAAGCAAGTTCCTTTTTAGCCAAGTCTGGTCATTTCTGTGAAATAAGTGGGTCATCGATTCATTTATTGTTCGCAAGGCCTCAGTGCCGGGCATAAGTTCATAAGTTCGAGGAGCTATTTGACCCATCGAGTCTACTCCGCTATTCAATCATGGCTGATCTAGCTTTCTTTCTCAACCCCATTCTCCTGCCTTCTCCCCATAACCCCTGACACC
The DNA here is from genome assembly GCF_053455715.1 of Rhinoraja longicauda. Taxonomy (NCBI): domain Eukaryota; kingdom Metazoa; phylum Chordata; class Chondrichthyes; order Rajiformes; family Arhynchobatidae; genus Rhinoraja; species Rhinoraja longicauda. Next base: position 23,021,392 of record NC_135981.1, read on the forward strand.
CGTACCAATCAAGAATTTGCCAATCTCTGCCTTAAAAATATCCATTGACTTTGGCCTCCTCAGCAATCTGTGACAATGAATTCCACAGATTGACCACCCTCTGACTAAAGAAATTCCACCTCATTCATTTCTAAAGGAACATCCTTTCATTCTGAGGCTATGGGCTCTGGTTCTAGACTCTCCCACTAGTGGAAACATCCTCTCCACGTTCACTCTAACCAGGCCTTTCATTATTCGGTAAGTTTCAATGAGGTCCCCCCTCATCCTTCTAAACTCCAGTGAGTACAGGCACAGGGGCATCAAACGCTGGCAATAAGAGTACAGGCACTTTACTTTACGTTCCGTGAAACTTCACATAAGTCCGATTTTGCATAAATCAGGATCACCATCCCTGTCCCCTGCCTGAAATAACTCAAAGTCTGAAGAAAGGTCGCAACCCTGAAACGTCACCTATCCAGGGCACTTGCTGCAATGCACGGCCTTCTGGGTAAGCATTGCCGCCATTGCCACTTGCATGGGGTCACGTGTGGCGGCGCCTAACGGCTGCGGCTCGCTGGCAGTCTGTTCGTCTTTTTTCCTTTTTTTTGTTGTGTGTCGGTGTTGGGATGGTTTTTGGCTGTGTATGTGTGGAGGGGTGTAGGGGGGGGGGTGTGGGGGGGGTGTGGGGGGGGGGGGTGGGGGAAACCTTTCCTTTTTAGGTCTCTTCCTCACGGCGCGGGGCGCGGCTCGGCCGCGGGCCTTCCATCGCCCGCGGGGCCTTCCATCGCCCGGTGCGGCTCGGCCGCTGGACTTTACACCGCTGGTGCGGCTCGGCTGCGAGACCTAACATCGCCCGGTGCGGCCGCGGGACGGTTCAGCGCCAGGTGCGGCTTGGCCGCGGGGCCTTCCATCGCCCGGCGCGGCTCGGCCGCGGGACCTAACATCGCCCGGTGCGGCTCGGCCGCGGGACTTAGCAGCGCACGGTACGACCGCGGGGCCTTCCATCGCCCGGCTCGGTCACGGGACGTTTCAGCACCCGGTGCGGCTCGGCCGCGGGGCCTTCAATCGCCCGGCTCGGCCGCGGGACTTTTCAGCGCCCGGTGCGTCTCGGCAGCGGGCGCCGAGCTGTCTGTCCGTGGGTGTGGGGATGAGAGTGGAAGTTTTGTTGCCTCCATCACAGTGAGGGGGTGTTTGGAATCACTGTGATGGATGTTTGTGTTGGGGTTATGTGTCTTGTGTTCTTTTTTTTTGTGTGTGACTGCAATGTAATTTCGTTCGGTACCTCGGTGCCGAATGACAAATAAAGCTCTGTATTCCTCTGTATTGTTTTCTGATGTAAACAAAAAGAATGCTGGCTACAATCCTGACATTTTGCAGCTGTTGTAGCAGGAAACCTTGAGTAGCCAATCGATTGCGTGAACTGATCACTGGATCATTGTGGCAGTTGAATGTTCCAAACGATACAGTGGTCTCTGCTTCCTTACACTTTGTCAATGAGCCGCTTGACGGAAATGAAAAATATTAATACACTTTGTCAGAGGGCTTAAAGCAAGTGTGAGCATCTTTAGGTAGACACAAAATACTGGAGTAACTCAGCGGGTCAGGCAGCATGTCCGGAGAGAAGGAATGGGTGGCGTTTCAGGTCGAGACCCTTCTTTAGAGTCTGAAGAAGGGTTCTTCTTCTGAAGAAGGGTCTCGGCCCAAAAGGTCATCCATTCCTTTGCTCCCGAGATGCTGCCTGACCCGCTGAGTTACTCCAGCATTTTGTGTCTACCTTCGATTTAAACCAGCATCTGCAGTTTTGTTTTCCTACACACCGTGAGCATCTTTACCTTAGTGAACTCTTAAGATTGTGTTTGTTTTAATGCATTAGGTGCTTTGTTTTACACTGTTAAACATTTTATCAATGTTACAAATGTTTAATAGTTTGATTAATTTTTAATGGTTTTTAAAAGCCTTGATAGGATGGGATTGAGGATAGGACACAGAAGAAGCTTTCACTGTGCAACACATCACTGCTGAGGATGGGGCCAACTTAATCTAGAACATGCCCAATACGTGGTCCAAAGGGAAAATGCAAACCTGCTGGGCACTTTTCATGGAAACATACATTGCCCCATAGTTCAGTGACATTAACCCTCTTTTCTCTCTCCACAGATGGTGCCTGACCTGAGTATTTCAAGAATGCTCAAGAATATCAATGTGTAAGAAGGAACTGTGAATGCTGGTCTGCGCTGAAGATAGACACAAAATGCTGAAGTAACTCAGCCGATCAGGCAGCATCTCAGGAGAAAACGAATAGGTGACATTTCAGGTCGAGACCCTTCATCGGGCACTGAGCCTGATGAAGGGTCTCGACCCGAAACGTCACCCATTCCTTCTCTCCAGAGATGCTGCCTGACCTGCTGGGTTACGTCAGCATTTTGTGTCTATCATTTATGACATTTTATTTCCACCAAAATACAAAACAGCGGAGTCAAAAAGTAATGCAAGAGTGGGTAGGCATTCCATTAAATAAGTGAAAGAAAAAGGAATCTGTAGAAGTGGCATGATAATTTAATTAGCAGGTGCTAATTAACAACATGAGCACATTTGAAGCCCATCGGAAGAGATTAGATGAGATAGCTCACTTAACCTCTTGTATTTCTGATCATAGGTTGGGTACATGTAAATTCATGTTTTTTTCAATCCTTTTTTAATTAAAAAAAAAATTTTTAAAGCATATGTACAGATAATAATAAACGACAAACTGGTTATAGAATTCTTACATTCTTACATTAAAAAAAATAAAGATGAAAAGAGATTGAAAAAAAAGACTATAAACTAATAGAGAGAAAGCAAAGAAAAAAGAGAATTACAAATATAAAGATTATGGGGATGGATCCGGGAGTTAATGAGTATAGTTGTACATCCAACCCTAAACTCAAGTTTTAACTTTAGTTTTAAATTTTAGTTTTGTGACAAACCCATTTACTTTTTTAAAAATTCAATAAATGGAGACCATATTTAAAAAAATAAATCTGGTTTTGTCAGTTAAGGCAAACCTTATTTTTTCCAAGTTTTTTCCAAGTTTTTTCAATCCTGTTAATAAAATTGAGATAATGCTCCTCTTTAATGATTAGAGAGCATTATTACTGGAGGTCTAAGATCACAGGTGTTTTGTAAGACAGTGGTAACACAAGCAAGCGTACAGGTGCAGCAGGCAGTGAAGAAAGCGAATGGTATGTTGGCATTCATAGCAAGAGGATTTGAGTTTAGGAGCAGGGAGGTTCTACTGCAGTTGTACAGGGCATTGGTGAGACCGCACCTGGAGTATTGTGTGCAGTTTTGGTCTCCTAATCTGAGGAAAGACGTTCTTGCCTTAGAGGGAGTACAGAGAAGGTTCACCAGATTGATCCCTGGGATGGCGGGACTTTCATATGAAGAAAGACTAGGCTTGTACTCGCTGGAATTTAGAAGACTGAGGGGGGATCTTATAGAAACATATAAAATTCATAAGGGGTTGGAGAGGCTAGATGCGGGAAGATTGTTCCCGATGTTGGGGGAGTCCAGAACCAGGGGTCACAGCTTAAGGATAAGGGGGAAGTCTTTTAGGACCGAGATGAGAAAACATTTCTTCACACAGAGAGTGGTGAGTCTGTGGAATTCTCTGCCACAGAAGGTAGTTGAGGCCAGTTCATTGGCTATATTTAAGAGGGAGTTAGATGTGGCCCTTGTGGCTAAAGGGATCAGGGGGTATGGAGAGAAGGCAGGTACAGGTTACTGAGCTGGATGATCAGCCATGATCATATTGAATGGCGGTGCAGGCTCGAAGGGCCGAATGGCCTACTCCTGCACCTATTTTCTATGTTTCTATGTTTCTAAGTGCACAGGAAGATGGAAAAGTAACTCAGCGGCAAAGACAGCATCTCTGGAGAAATTGGATGTGATGTCTCAGGTCAAGACCCATTTTCAGACAGATTCAGGGCCCTGCACCAAATGATCACCAAAGCATATGCTCCAAAGATGCTGTCCGACTCGCTGAGTTACACCAGCATTTTGTTTTTCGTTTTGGTAGAAACCAGCACCTGCCGTTCATTTTCATTACAAGATGGGAAAGTCCATCAACTACGTGCTAGACTGCTCGTGATCACCTCCATTTTAACTGTAACGAACTGATGCTGGCCTTCTGATGAACTACATAGCATCTCAATATAATGTCCTATTTTGTATGTAGACATCTGAAAGTGGATAGTATTGCGCAGCTTAAAAAATATACTCAAATTATCTCCTGTTTTTTTGCTATTACGTCCCATCCAACAATGAGTTATTGTGCTTGTGTGACCTCAGGCCAAAGAAATAGGCTGCTGTGCATCAATAAAAGGGAATTGATTAGTGTCAGGCATATTTGTAAAAACAGTGGAAGGTGACAGTGTAAATCCATTCATGGAAAAACAGGATTAAGGATTGTCTGATTAGTTATGACTGATAAATACTGCCCTCGTCTCAAGAGCTGCCATTGTCTATTCAAAGGTCAGTCAGAGCCAGAGAGGAGAGAAAGTGAAAATGCAAGAAGACAATGCTAAAAGCCATAAATATCGCGCTACCTCCTATCCCGATAAATCATGGAACTTATTTTTTAAATCGCAGTGTATTGTTATTGTTGACAAGGTTCATCAATAAAATAATTGTGCTGAAGATGGCAGTGTAGGAACATGACTAAAACAAAAGAATAATCATCTCATAGAAGAATACATTTTACAATATTCTTGTCCATGTAATGTAAAATTTAAATATTCAAATCTCAGATACAACAGTGAATGCAGCAGATCTGTGAGAAAATGGATAGAACTGTAAAATGTGTGTCGGGTGTGTGGGATGTGAGTAGCCTGTACTTTTAGATTAGTTGCCTGGAAAACTCTTATTAGATGACTGCAGCGTTCAGTCAGTGGGTAGCACAGTGACGTAGCAGTAAAGCTGCTGCCTTACAGCGCCAGCGACCTGGGTTCAATCCTGACTATGGGTGTTGTCCGTATGGAGTTTGTACGTTCTCCCTGTGACCGCGTGGGTTTTCTTCGGGTGATCCGGTTTCCTCCCACATTCCAAAGACGTGCAGGTTTGTAGGCCAATTGGCTTCTGTAAATTGCCCCTCATGTGTAGGATAGAACTAGTGTGTGGGTGATTACTGGTCGGTGTAAATTCTGTGGGCCAAAGGCCTGTTTCAACATTGTATCTCTAAAACTGAAACACACTGATCACTGTTTGATTTAGTTTTTTAGATTTAGAGATACAGCGCAGAAACAGGCCCTTCGGCCCACCGGGTCTGCGCCGCCCAGCGATCCCCGCACATTAACACTATCCTACACACACTGGGGACAATTTTTTTAAAACATTTGCCCAGCCAATTAACCTACATACCTGTACGTCTTTGGAGTGTGGGAGGAAACCGAAGATCTCGGAGAAAACCCACGCAGGTCACGGGGAGAACGTACAAACTCCGTACAGACGGCACCCGTAGTCAGGATCGAACCTGAGTCTCCGGCGCTGCATTTGCTGTAAGGCAGCAACTCTACCGCTGCGCCATCGTGCTGCCACTGGCCTTAAATGTAGATACATTCTCTTGAATGTCTTGAGCGACTAACACTAATTGGAGCTAGCCTGCACTAATTGGATTGGGCTTGCTTCTCTTAAATGAAGGTGCTTTGTGCCTACAGTCATTGTGCAGGTGGGAGAACAGTGCTATAGGAGGCGCCAGGCCATGGAGGTCCGCAAGTCCCACACTTTTTGATGACTAATCGAGAGGCATGAGTGAATGAGGAGGTAAGACATCCTGTATCCCAATGAGCATTCAGAGTCGCCAAAGTACACTGACAAATAGAAGGAAGATGTTATGAAATGCAACAAAACGGAATCAAATAGATTGGAACTGGATCAAGTCGCTGGAATTTAGAAGACTGAGGGGGGATCTTATTGAAACATATAAAATTCTTAAGGGGCTGGAGAGGCTAGATGCGGGAAGATTGTTCCCGATGTTGGGGAAGTCCAGAACCAGGGGTCACAGCTTAAGGATAAGGGGGAAGTCTTTTAGGACCGAGATGAGAAAACATTTCTTCACACAGAGTGGTGAGTCTGTGGAATTCTCTGCCACAGAAGGTAGTTGAGGCCAGTTCATTGGCTATATTTAAGAGGGAGTTAGATGTGGCCCTTGTGGCTAAAGGGATCAGGGGGTATGGAGAGAAGGCAGGTACAGGTTACTGAGCTGGATGATCAGCCATGATCATATTGAATGGCGGTGCAGGCTCGAAGGGTCGAATGGCCTACTCCTGCACCTATTTTCTATGTTTCTATGTTCTAAGTGCTGTTTAAAGATGTCAGGGGTTATGGAGAGAAGGCAGGAGATTGGGGTTGGGAGGGAAAAATAGATCAGCCATGATTGAATGGCAAAGTAGACTTGATGGGCTGAATGGCCTAATTCTGTTCCCATACCTTATGTTGGAAGTGTGGTCAAGGCCAATGAGTAACTCTTGATCTGAGATGCAACATAGATGGTCCCATACATTACATTGTAATTCCCAACAACAATTTTCCAACAGCGAGCAACATTTGGAATCACCATTCATAGGTCCATTGGCCCCATGTGACCTTAATTAACACTATCCATCACACCCAGCGTCCACAAACTATTGGACTATGGAAGGCACTTAACCCAAACACAGTGCATGACACTCAGTGCGGAGAATCACGCTCTCTTCAGCAGGAGATAATGCGTGATCATGGGCAACAGTCATATCAAGCCGCATAAAAGAAACCCTTTATGGAAAATGTACCCAGTTGTAGCTCAAATAAATGACAGGAGGTAATGGTGTAAATATCAGACCTGAGGCAGGATCTGTGTCTTACGGCATGAGTGGGCGGCAGCCATGCCAAGAGGAAAGGGGGCCTGACCCCCTGAGGTTGCACACTGGTTCTGTTCAGGAGGCTCAGATGACAACAATGGTGGGGCAGGATATTGAGGAGGACTGACCCATGAGCCTCATCATGCTTGGGACTGGTTGACCTGCTGGTAAGTCTGAGCACAATATCAAGGAAGAAAGGGGGAGCCAGCTCTGAACTTGTGGAGCTGGAGACGATGCTTTCCAGTGCGGATATGGTGGCCAGCTCTATTTCATTCCCTATCGAACCAACCATCATGCAACATCTGATGGCCAATACCACTACACCCACTGATGGAGGACTCCAGCCCCTGCACGGTGGCGCAGCGGTAGAGCTGCTGCCTTACAGCGCCAGAGACCCGGGTTCGATCGTGACCATGGGTGCTGTCCGTACGGAGTTTGTACGTTCTCCCTGTGAGTTTTCTCCGGGTGCTCCGGTTACCTCTCACACTCCAAAGACGTACAGGTTTGCAGGTTAATTGACTTCAGTAAAATTGTAAATTGTCCCTAGTGTGTAGGATAGTGCTAGTGTATGGGGTTATCGCTGGTCGACAAGGCCTGTTTCAATGCTGTATCTCTAAAGATACAGCATAAACCTTTCTGCTGCATTGGGAGGCCAGACAACTGGCAACATCAACTGGCCACTGATGTAAATATTGAGCATGGTGGATGCCCAGTTGTTGAATGAGTTAACAGCCTAATGTGCAAATCAATGGTTGATCAGTGCACTGCCTCAGTGGGCACGAGGCCCTGTTTCCATACTGTATAACGCTACATGCTCTATAATAATAACACACACGCACTTCTTTTTGCATGCACATTATGCAGAAGTTGGGTAAGAATTATACACCTCTCAGTGTCTACCTCAAGGTACTTAATAGTATTTTAACTGCCAAGACATATTCTGCAACAGCTGCCCAGTGTTATTAGTGGCCATAGGTTTACCTTTCCAATACCAGCTGCTAGGAACTGGAATGTCAGTAAACCAGCTGCTCGGACCTGACATATTATCAAGTCATTTGCCAAAGCTCAAAACCTAGGCTTGCGAACAGCATGGAGCAGGAATATAACTGTACTTTCCATTGCCTGGGTTCCTATCAGCAGGCAAGATAAACAAGATGCTAACTTTGACGTATCCCATAAATTTAGATTTTATTTCAGAAACATGATAGCTGCGAGATTTAATTAATCCTGCAACGTTCTATCTGTCTAGTTAATAACTCACTTGGATTAGATTTTGTTGACAGTGTTTTTCAGTGACAAACACGAGCTCCTCACTTCAGTCAGTTAAACTCAGCGTAGGCCACCAAAACATTGAAACCATTAAGACTGGGATCCAACCCATAACAATCATGGGTGATTAACATAAATGCCATTCAAATCAAAATTATTATTTTTATAGACCAATATAATATCAGCAAAATCTATAATGTTGAAACTCGAACCAAACTTCACCCTTTGAGATAGTTTAATTTAGTTTAGCTTAGCTTAGCTTAGCTTAGCTTAGTTTAGTTTAGTTTAGTTTAGTTTAGTCCCCGACCCGTGACCACATCACCCCCGTCCTTTACAAGCTCCACTGGCTCCCCATCCCCCAGAAAATCCAGTACAAAATCCTCCCCATGACCTACAAAGCCCTCCATAACCTGGCCCCATCCTACCTGACTGACCTCCTCCACAGACACACTCCCACCCGCACTCTCCGCTCTGCTGCTGCCAACCTCCTGTCCCCCCCCATCCGGACCAAACTCAGACCCTGGGGGGACAGGGCTTTCTCCATCGCTGCTCCCACCCTCTGGAACTCACTACCTCAAACCATCAGAGACTCCTCCTCACTCACCACATTCAAAACATCACTGAAGTCTCACCTGTTCAACACTGCCTTCAACCACTGACCGTCACTTCTCCTTATCCTTCCTTTTTTGTTCGTTTATTTATTTATTTTTATGTTTTACTTACTCTGTAAAGCGTCTTTGAGTTTCCAGAAAAGCGCAATACAAATGAAATGTATTATTATTATTATTATTATTAGTTTAGTTTAGTTTAGTTTAGTTTTGTTTAGTTCAGTTATACAGTGTGGAAACAGGCCCTTTGGCCCCCGAGTCCATGCTCCACGTGACCTACGATCACCCATACCTAGTTCTATCCTAAACACTAAGGATAATTTACAGAAGCTGATTAACCTACAAATGTGTCCGTCTTTGGAATGTGGGAGGGAACCGGAGCACCCGGAGACAATCCTCGCGGTGACAGGGAGAATGTACAAACTCCGTACAGACAGTACCCGAGGTCAGGATCGAACCCGGGTCTCTCGCGCTGTAAGGCAGCAACTCTACCGCTGAGCCACTGTGCCACCCCAGTGGGTGCATTCTTGTTACCTGGCTGAATAGTTCTCTCTCAGGGTCCAGGGTTCTTATTACTGTCCAAATTCTGCTGCAACTCTCTTTGAAGGTGTGCCTGTGGGATCAGTCATGGCACAAAGGATGATGATGGAATGCAGTTTATGGTTTCATGAATTTAATTCACATTTGGTCATTAAAGTGTCGATTATAAGTTTTTCTTTTCCCTGGTTAATCGAGACTGCTCGGGTATCATTTATCTTCCAGTTGTAAAGTGTTGAAACTCAAGTAGAAAATAAATGATACAGGCTATTTGTCATCTGTATTTACCAACCTAATATAATTAGATTCACAAAATTTGGATGTCTTCCAGACAAGTGTTTGATAGTTGTTATAAATTGACACCAAAGCCCATTAGAAGTTTAATCAGCCACCCTTACTTGATCTAGTCTATCAGATTACTGACCCATAGCAATGTAGTTGACTCTTTACTGCCCTCTGAACTGGCACATTATGGTGTATATCTGCTAGACGTTATGTGTAGGAAGGAACTGCAGATACTGGTTTAAACCAAAGATAGACACAAAATGCTGGAGTAACTCAGCGGGACAGGCAGCATCTCTGGAGAGAAGGAATGTGTGACGTTTCGGGTCGGGTCTGATGAAGGGTCTTGACAATAGACAATAGACAATAGGTGCAGGAGGAGGCCATTCGGCCCTTCGAGCCAGCACCGCCATTCAATGTGATCATGGCTGATCATTCTCAATCAGTACCCCATTCCTGCCTTCTCCCCATACCACCTGACTCCGCTATCCTTAAGAGCTCTATCTAGCTCTCTCTTGAATGCATTCAGAGAATTGGCCTCCACTGCCTTCTGAGGCAGAGAATTCCACAGATTCACAACTCTCTGACTGAAAAAGTTTTTCCTCATCTCAGTTCTAAATGGCCCCTTTTAACTGTGGCCCCTTGTTCTGAACTTCCCCAACATTGGGAACATGTTTCCTGCCTCTAACGTGTCCAACCCCTTAATAACCTTATACGTTTCGATAAGATCTCTTCTCATCCTTCTAAATTCCAGTGTATACAAGCCTAGTCGCTCCAGTCTTTCAACATATGACAGTCCCGCCATTCCAGGAATCAACCTAGTAAACTTACACTGCACGCCCTCAATAGCAAGACCCGAAATGTCACCCATTCCTTCTCCCCAGAAATCTCATGGTTAGATACAAAGGGTCATAGAACTATACATCGGGAAGAAGGCATAGGAGCCTGAAAACTCCCTACAACCATCAGTCTATTAAATACTACAACTTCCAAAGAGGCTCAGAACTATATAGCCTTGGGCCATAATTTCATTGTTCCATTTCGGGACATTTGGCAATAAACACTCTTGACTCTTGACACAGAAACATGCACCTCAGCCCAACGTCCATGCCGTCCAGGTTGCCTAACCAAGCTGGCCCACCTACCTGTGCAAAGCACTTATCCCTCCAAATCTGTCAAATGCCCATTCCTGAAAAAATACTCAAAATTAAAAAATCCATCTTGAGTTCAAACCAAGACAATTATTTTTGTCTGTAGAAGGGTCTCGGTCCGAAACGTCACCCATTCCTTCTCACCAGAGACGCTGCCTGTCCCACTGAGTTACTCCAGCATTTTGTGTCTATCTTCTGCCAACAATTAAATGGGGAGATTGTTGGTAGATTGTTACTGTCTTACAAGAATGTGTGGTACCGTCACCTTCTGTAAAGTTGTTCTTCCCATGATTCCATGCTGCTGGGATATGACTGCCACTGTGAATGGTTGTGTTCCTACGTTCTCCATGTTTAAATATGTTGAGGTGATTCTCAGCTCTTAGCCAGTTCAAAGCCAGCATCTACACTAGAAAATACACTCTAGATCATTAACATGCACTACACTGGTTTTAACAGTAGGATATATCGAAGTCCCAGACAGTAGGAATGAGACAAAGCGAGTTTGGAATTTTGCATAAAAAGGTGTGGAGAAAGAGATGGTGCATTCCATGAAACAGAAAGAGGTAGCGTCACACAAGCTGAGCTTAGGGCCTGTGAGGAACGAGGAACAAATAAAGCACAAGACATTTCTTGCACCCTGTGATAAAATGTAGGAGGCATTTACCATCCTAGATAAAATTAAATGGTTCCTCCTCGGTAATAACATCAGGAAAACAACTGTGCAGGATACTGAGGATCACAAGCTCTCGACTCTGATCCGGCAGGGTGAAGAGGGGGAGCTGGAAGTCAAGCAGCCCGATGCGTCAAAGAAGAGAAAAGAGGAGAATTTAAAACAGACATCATAGAAAATGTGCAAGAAACGTGATGCTGAACGATGAAAATGACGGCTAAATCTGCACCAATCACTAACCACCCATTTAATTGATTGAAAGGGACCATCGATCACCCATCCACACTAGTTCTATGTCATCACACTTTCTCATCCGCTCCCTGAACTCCAAGGTCAATTTGCAGAGGTCAATTAACCTACAGACCCACACGTCTTTAGGATGTGGGAGGAAACCGGACTACAAGGAGGCAACTCACGCGGTCACAGGGGTGAATGTGCAAACTCCACACAGACAGCACCCAAGGTCAGGATCGAACCTGGATCTCTGGTGATGTGAGGCAGCAGCTCTACCAGCTGTGCCACTGTTCCACCTTTATACTAACACGACACTAATCCCATTTTATTCTCACCACTTGCCCATCAACTTCTCCCATTTCAACTACCCAAACACGCCATCTTTTAGATGCTGTGAAAATTCTTCCTGGTTTTCTGTAGCTTCTTTTCTGAATCCTTCCCTTTGCTGTTCTTCCAAGTGATGTGTTCTTTTACTCCTTGCCCTCGCTCTTCACTATGTCGATGCAGAGCTGAGGGTTTGTGTTCCTCGGTACTCTCTCCTGTTACCTCTCTGGCTTTGTTATTATGTTAAAGGTATGCCACTGGTGGTCAGAATTGTGACCAGGTTGTGACCACTGTGGACCACTGTGCCACCCCATGTCCCACTGTGTTGCCATCTTCAGATGAGGTCAATTCCAAAGCAGAAAATATATTGATGGAAAATATAATTTCGACCAATATTGGTTGGATTTAGAAAAGGCCCAAGCTAAGACTATCTCATGGTTAGATACAAAGGGTCATAGAACTATACATCGGGAAGAAGGCATAGGAGCCTGAAAACTCCCTACAACCATCAGTCTATTAAATACTACAACTTCCAAAGAGGCTCAGAACTATATAGCCTTGGGCCTTAATTTCATTGTTCCATTTCGGGACATTTGGCAATAACACTCTTGACTCTTGACACAGAAACATGCACCTCAGCCCAACGTCCATGCCTAACCAAGCTGGTCCACCTACCTGTGCAAAGCACTTATCCCTCCAAATCTGTCAAATGCCCATTCCTGAAAATATACTCCAAATTAAAAAGTCAATTTTGAGTTCAAACCAAGACAATTATTTTTGTCTGTAGAAGGGTCTCGACCCGAAACGTCACCCATTCCTTCTCTCCAGAGACGCTGCCTGTCCCACTGAGTTACTCCAGTATTTTGTTTCCAAATTCGGTGTAAACCAGCATCTGTAGTTCCTTCCTACAATTATTTTCTTAATGCAAAGATGCCAATTTGTTCATAAACGGCAGACAAATCTGCAGAGGGCAGAGATGATCAGTGACGAACGAGTGCCAGAGTCGGTCATTCCTGAAAGGGAATTAGAAGCAAGAACCAAAATTAAGTCTCATGATTAAATTGGATCTTTGCTAGCCAAGAGTGGAGTTGATGACGGACTCTTTTTACAATGACCTTGGAAATAATACGCTTGTTGGAGAGAATGTGGCAGTTATTAACAGCGTACACATCATCAGGCTGGTGTAATGGATAGATTTATTGTAGTTGGGAGTTCAGGGGTGAAGTACTTTGCAATAATGGCATTGGTAATGTGTATTTGTGGATAAATGACCTAATTAAAATATTTTAAAGACCAAAACTCATGCTTGAGGACTTTGATAATGATATTTTTAATCTATTAGTTTCAAGTCACAGTGGTGTCAATTATCCCTATATAATCAGATAAGTCTTTAAAATAAAATGATGCTTATTTGCAATTTCAAGTATTGTTTGGGAACTTTGTGTAACTAAATGGCTTAGAAGTGCCCCAAGGTGTGATTAGACAAATCAGTGTTTCTGTTCACAAATACAGCAGTTCTGAAAATTAGCTATTAGTTCATGTTCTGTGCTCAAACTTGCACTATCCCTTAAAATATTTAACCTGAATTCTCATCTCTCATGAACTAAGAACCTTGGAGACATTAAGTGTAGAATAACTGCAGTGGGACGACAATTATAGCCTTAGAGTCATAGAGCGATACAGTGTGGAAACAGGCCCTTCGGCCCAACTTGCCCACACTAGTCCCAGCTACACTAGTCCCACTTGCCTGCATTTGGTCTATATCCCTCCAAACCTGTCCTATCCATGTACCTGTCTAACGGTTTCTTAATCGATGGGATAGTCCCAGTTTCAACTACCTCCTCTGGCAGCTTCTTCCATACACCTACCACCCTCCGCGTGAAAAAGTTACCCCTCGGATTCCTATTAAATCTTTTCCCCTTCAACTTGAACCCATGTCCTCTGGTCCTCGATTCCCCTACTCTGGGCAAAGAGACTCTGTGCATCTACCCGATCTATTCCTCTCATGATTTTGTACACCTCTATAAGATCACCCCTCATCCTCCTGCGCTCCAAGGAATAGAGGCCCAGCCTACTCAACCTCTCCCTATATCTCACACCCTCTAGTCCTAGCAACATCCTCGTAAATCTTCTCTGAACCCTTTCAAGCTTGACAACATCCTTCTTATAACCTGGTGCCCAAAACTGAACACAATATTCTAAATGTGGTCTCACCAACGTCTTATACAACTGCAATATGACCTCCCAACTTCTATACTCATTACTCTGACTGATGAAGGCCAATGTGCCAAAAGCCTTTTTGACCACCTTATCTACCTTTGACTCGACCTTCAAGAAATCATGCACCTGTACTCCTAGATCCCTCTGCTCTACAACACTACCCAGAGGCCTACCATTTACTGTGGAGGTCCTGCCCTTGTTAGACGTCCCAAAATGCAACACCTCACACTACTCTGTATTAAATTCCATCAACCATTCTTCTGCCCACCTGGCCAATCGATCCAGATCCTGCTGCAATTGTTCACAACCATCTTCACTATCTGCAAAACCACTCACTTTTGTCTCATCAGCAAACTTGCTAATCTTGCCCTGTATGTTCTCATCCAAATCATTGATGTAGATGACAAACAGTAACAGGCCCAGCACCGAACCCTGAGGCAGACCACTAGTCACAGGCCTCCAGTCTGAGAAGCAGCCTTCCACCATCACCCTCTGCTTCCTTCCATGGAGCCAATTTGCTATCCATTCAGCTATCTCTCCTTGGATCCCATGCGATCTAATCTTCCAGAGCAGCCTACCATGCGGAACCTTGTCAAATGTCTTACTGAAATTCATGCTCACAACATCTACAGCTCTGCCCCCATCGACCTTCTTGGTCACATCTTCCAAAAAATCAATCAGATTTGTGAGACACGACCTCCCACGTTCAAAACCATGCTGACAGCCCTTGCCCATCCAAATGCCTGTATAACCTATCCCTCAGAATACTCTCTAGTAACTTTCCAACTACAGATGTTAAGCTCTGTGAAGCTCATGTACAGCCCTGTATACCCCTCTTTAGGCTCATGTACAGACTATACCCCTCTATAGGTCTATGTATCGCCCTGTACAGCCCTGTTTCCCCCAGTGCATCCCCAGAGCCAGAGGCAGTGCCAGAGAGGAATCAGGAGGGGACCCGGCCGCGGTTGTCGAGGAGGTGGGTGCGGCGGTCGTTGCGGGCTACGGCGGACGAGGACGAGGACGGGCCACTTGAGAGCCGGAGGATGCACTGCCCGGAACAAAGGAGGACCCGGTGTGAGGGTAATGCCGTGAGGGGAGGGGGTGGAGAGGGCAGAACAAAGGAGGGCCTGGTATGGGATGCCTTGTAACTTTGACGGCGCCCTTTATGTGGTGACTCTTTGCATACCTTGCGTAAGCAAAACAAAGAATTACATCGTGACTTGTCACATGTGACAATAAAGTATTCCATTCCATTCCACTCCATTCATTCATTCATTCATTCATTCATTCATTCTTTCATTCATTCATTCTTTCATTCATTCATTCTTTCATTCATTCATTCTTTCATTCATTCATTCTTTCATTCATTCATTCTTTCATTCATTCATTCTTTCATTCATTCATTCATTCATTCATTCATTCATTCATTCATTCATTCTTTCATTCATTCATTCAGAGTGACAATAAATTCATATGTGACAATAAAGTATTCATTCAATCATCCTGTGTAGGCCCATGTAGAGCTCTGTACACCTCTGTACAGGCCCATGTACAGCCCTCTACACCCATGTACAGGCCCTGTACAACCCAAACAACCCTGTACAGGCCCATGTGCAGACCTGAACACTACTACAGGCCCTTCTGTACTTCCAAAGATTGTAAATGCCAAACTCTTGTGTTCTTATAACATTAATGCACCAAGTAACAGAAATAGGATGGGCACAAAGCAATATTGTACAATTTAAAAATATAAAGTTTGCCTTGATCCTTTCAAACACATGATATCAACAATAAACCTCTTAAGTTGTTATTCTTATCAATTGTGGCTGATGCTGTCAATTCTCTTTTCCACATTTGGATCAATGTGATGAAGCACAAAAAAATGCCCATCCTTAATGGTGAAGCTGGTACAGATGCTAACTCACATAGCCAGAGACACAGGTTCGATCCTGACCTCGGGTGCTGTCTGTGTGGAGTGCACATATTCTCCCTGTGACTGCGTGGGTTTCCTCCCACATCCCAAAGATGTGTGGGTTTGTGGGTTCATTTGGCTCCGTAAATTGCCCCTGGTGTGTAAGGAGTGGATGAAAAAGTGGGATAACATAGAACTAGTGTGATCGGGTGATCGATAGTCGGCGTGGACTCGATAGTATAGATCTCCAAACTAAACTAAACTACATCCTGATATGTTCAAGATGTTCATTGCTCAGTGGATATTGATTGAGGCTAGATGCGGGAAGATTGTTCCTGATGTTGGGGAAGTCCAGAACCAGGGGTCACAGCTTAAGGATAAGTGGGAGGTCTTTTAGGACCGAGATGAGAAAACATTTCTTCACACAGAGAGTGGTGAGTCTGTGGAATTCTCTGCCACAGAAGGTAGTTGAGGCCAGTTCATTGGCTATATTTAAGAGGGAGTTAGATGTGGCCCTTGTGGCTAAAGGGATCAGGGGGTATGGAGAGAAGGCAGGTACAGGTTACTGAGCTGGATGATCAGCCATGATCATATTGAATGGCGGTGCAGGCTCGAAGGGCCGAATGGCCTACTCCTGCACCTATTTTCTATGTTTCTATGTTTCTATGTTTCTATGTTTCAATGTTTCATTTCTGATTCAATCAGTTCAGATGCCAAGTCAGAAACGTCATTGCACAAAACTGTGTCACACTCTAATGCTATAGTGAGCGGAAGGCTACTTGTAAAATGTGCCATCTTTTGAATGAGACAAATTACCAAGGTCTTGACTGCACTTTCAACTGATGCCTTGTAAACATCTCAAAATGTATTGATGCCAGAGAAGAAATATTTTCCAGGACAATATTTATCTTTCAAATCATAACTTACTGGTATCTGGTCGTTGTTGTGCACAGATTGGCTTCTAAGTTATCTTACAATAACATAGTGACTACATTTCAACAGTTGTTTTATTGGCTGCAGATTGCTCGGGGGCATCCTGATTTGAAAACAGTAGATAGCGTGCTATATAAATTGCTCTTTTTTAATGGGTGATTCTTCAATCATTCACTGCTCCATTTTGTATGGATGAAAGATAACAGCCGAGGGAAGCTGTGGGGTGTTTGCCAACACTAAGAACTCATAACCAAAAAGACAGCTCTGTCATATTTGAGAAGATTAACTGAAAGGTCACTTTCTCCTGGATTTAGATTTTTATTCGTGCCCAGCTGCACAAAACCTGCAAGTCTGAAGCCGCTTCTAACCCTTGTCATTTTACGTGACCGCGATGTGCTTGTCACCCTCATGCCCATTAAACCTCCCTTATTAATTCACAGGGGAATGGCTGAGTGCGACAGCTTTTTCCTCGCCTTTATGAAACATAGACAATAGGTGCAGGAGTAGGCCATTTGGCCCTTCGAGCCAACACCGCCATTCAATATGATCATGGCTCATCATCGAAAATCACACCCCCATTCCTACTTTCTCTCCATATCCCTTGATTCCGTCAGCCCCAAGAGCTAAATCTAACTCTCTCTTGAGTCCACCCAGTGAATTGGCCTCCACTGCTTTCTGTGGCAGAGAATTCCACAGATTCATAACCTTCTGGGTGAAAATGTTTTTCCTCATCTCAGTCCTAAATGGCCTGCCCCTTATTCTTATCTCTTGTTGCACCACTACAGCCAGGCTCAGAGATCCTTTACATCCTGGTTATCAGCTGGTTAACAACACATCAACCAAATCAAAAATGATTGGAATATAAACCAAATACAGCTGCCGGGGTTCTGATTTGTGACGGATTCTGAAGCTGAACCTTAAATCCAAGTTTATTGTGATGGATGTTTCTTTTTGTTTTGTTTTGTGTTGGTAATGGTTGTGTAATTGCGTATTTTATTGCTCTTATTGTTGGACTGTGGGTGACGAAATCTCATCCAAAAGACTTGTATTTTGGATGACAAATAAAGGTAATTCTGATTCTGATTCTGATTCTGAATTCTGATCATGATTTTCAGACATCAACTGAAGAAAATCCTCTCCAGCTTCACTCCAGTATGGTTCATTAATGTAAGATCCAATTACACAGAAGAGGTTTTGGCAGATTCCACGGCAGCCACAAATATCTGAATATGTTTGAGTTGAAAAGGAAAGACATTTCTACACATGGAGCATAACTTAAAACCATTGCCTTTAACCAAGAAGGGGGTGGAATGAGAGGAAC
Source organism: Rhinoraja longicauda (assembly GCF_053455715.1). Classification (NCBI taxonomy): domain Eukaryota; kingdom Metazoa; phylum Chordata; class Chondrichthyes; order Rajiformes; family Arhynchobatidae; genus Rhinoraja; species Rhinoraja longicauda. The sequence goes on from NC_135981.1 coordinate 23,039,707, forward strand.
AGAGGTTTAATCAGAGAAGGTGCCATTTGGAGAACATTACATTCCAGTCACATCTCAACTGGAGATTATACCATCCTCGAAGATGTTCTATGGTTTATTTTCCACTAAGGCGGCACTTCATGAAATGTTTTGTGTAAAAACATAACAGAGGAAGGATTGCCTTTTTATCGCCTATTGCGTACATGCTCAAATACAAATAAAAGCAGCGAGGGAAAGCATTGCAAGGGTTTGGGTGAGAAGAACAAATGTGGCCTGAGTTGGAGAATTGTAGAGGAAGAGGGAGATTATGCTGCTGGAGGCCCAGTGGGCTTTATAAGGTCATAAGTGATACGAGTAGAAGTGGACCATTCGGCCCATCAAGTCTACTCCAGCATTCAATCATGGCTGATCTATCTCTCCCTCCTAACCCCATTCTACTGTCTGCCCCCCATAACCTCTGACACCTGTACTAATCAAAAATCTAGCGATCTCTGCCTTAAACGTATCCACTGACTTGGCCTCCACAGCCTTCTGTGGCAAAGGATTCCACAGATTCACCACCCACTGACTAAAGAGATTTCTCCTCATCTCCTTCCTAAAAGAACATCCTTTAATTCTGAGGCTATGACCTCTAGTCCTAGACTTTCCCACTAGTGGAAACATCCTCTCTACATCCACTCTATCCAAACCTTTCACTGCTCTGTACGTTTCAATGAGGTCCCCCCTCATTCTTCTAATCTCTGGCGAGTACAGGCCCAGTGCCGACAAACGCTCATCATAGGTTAACCTACTCATTTCTGGGATCATTCATGTAAACCTCCTCTGGACCCTCTCCAGAACCAGCACATCCTTCCTCAGATATGGTGCCCAAAATTGCTCACAATATTCCAAATGCGGCCTTACCAGCGTCTTGTAGAGCCTCAGCATTATATCCCTGTTTTTGTATATGTCCTCTTGATATAAATGCTAGCATTGAGTTTGCTTTCTTTACTACCGATTGGGGCCACGTGGACAGGCTGGTAGTCTTCCAGAAATTATTGATGCCAGCCTAGGTGTCCATCCCAGTGAACAGTCTCCAACACATAGAGATCTGTACAATGGAGATGTTGAGATGCCAACAGATGTGTGTTCACAGCTTTCACAGTTTTATTTAAATGGTGTTTTACATACTCCATCTATGTGACTTTGTACCCACTCCATCCCCATAACTTTGCATACACCCCATCTACATACCATCCAATTCAGATACAATCCAATATTTAGGCACAAATGTTGTTGGACAATGTTCTCCTTAATTACTAATATGTACATCCCTCCTCTCTCCACACAGATCTGTTTCACAGATTTCCCTGTGGTTCCTCATCGTTTTATTTATTTTCACTACAATGAACTGGCCCAAAAAGTGGAGAAGACTTTAGCAGCAGCAGACGATCGATCATTCAGTCATGAGCATGCAGCTTCAAGTCCAGTGGAACCAAGGGGCAGACTGTGGTGCTCTCCATCACAAAAAGACAATAGACAATAGGTGCAGGAGTAGGCCATTTGGCCCTTCAAGCCAGCACCACCATTCAGTGTGATCATGGCTGATCATTCTCAATCAGTACCCCGTTCCTGTCTTCTCCCCATACCCCCTGACTCTGCTATCCTTAAGAGCTCTATCTAGCTCTCTCTTGAATGCATTCAGAGAATTGGCCTCCACTGCCTTCTGAGGCAGAGAATTCCACAGATTCACAACTCTCTGACTGAAAAAGTTTTTCCTCATCTCAGTTCTAAATGGCCTACCCCTTATTCTTAAACTGTGGCCCCTGGTTCTGGACTCCCCCAACATTGGGAACATGTTTCCTGCCTCTAACGTGTCCAACCCCGTTAATAATCTTATATGTTTCGATAAGATCTCCTCTCATCCTTCTAAATTCCAGTGTATACAAGCCTAGTCGCTCCAGTCTTTCAACGTACGACAGTCCTGCCATTCCGGGAATTAACCTAATAAACCTGCGCTGCACGCCCTCAATAGCAAAGACGGTGGATCTCCTCCCCCAAAGAGCAGCAGATGGCTTGTTGCAACAATTTGGTTGTTTCATGTGTATTATTGCAGGTGCTGCATATTTATTTCCGATTTCTTTCATTGAATTGAAAGTCTCCGGAGAGTTGAACTAATTCCTCCGGATTATTATTCCAGCAGTGTAACCACTATGCCGCCGAGCCCACATCATCCATCTTTGATCGGCACATTTTGATTGCGGTTTATTTTCTGCAGCATGAAATTGCTGCAACTCATCACAGCACATCTTCCCCATTCCATTCCTCTCTGCCTCTGAAGTACAAAGGCTTCAAATGCCTTAGAAATACCATCACTTAGGAGCTCCCCTGCTACAGCCAGTGTGACTCGAAGGTATCTAGCAATTCTTTCATCATCACTGAGCTGACAGCCTGGAATGCCTGATTTGAACCGTTGTGGGGGCAACATCTTAAAAATTGCACCTATGGCTTTTTTTCAGTTTAACTGGGATTGAACAGTAAAGCACAAAACGTGCAGGCATCAGCCACACGTGGAACAAATGGAAGGTATTTGCAACCAGAGGTTAATACTGTCAAAAACACAAAGGAGTGACTTTGACATGCAGTCCTCTCTAAATTTAAATAGTTACAGTAAAGCAGACAATGGACTATGTTTTTGATTATGCCTAAATTAACTTTGGCTGACATTGCCTCCGGAAATGAATAAATCTGAAATAAAATCAACTGCTGCATGCTTGGGAAATGCCATTAATGAAATAAATTAGCAGCCTTGCCCGCCTCTAATGCCTAGATGTACTGTAGATTGAAAGCCTTTTGCTAATCTCCAAGTAACCTGAGACTGTCACGTTTAATTTGAGAGTTTATTTTTATCGTGCATTGTATAAAGCTGGGGTATGAGTCCGTAAATGGATCCCTTTTCATGTTCGCTACAAATTAACTATTGCTTGTAGATATGAACTAACAATCGGGACAGAGTGTTCGCTCAAAGTGGAAATGCTTGCTGAAAATCACTGCTGCAACTCGGAGAACAGGGTACAGAAGAATTCAAAACTGAAATAAGGATTAGAAATGTCAGCAAAACACTAAGTGCTGGAGGAACTCAACGGATCAGGCAGCATCTGTGGAGAAAATGGACAGGCAATGTCCCGTGTCTGGCCCCAGTCTGAAGACGGACTGTCCATTCCTTCCACAGATGCTCTCTGACTCATTGAGTCCCACCAATATTTTGTGTTTTGCTCAGGATTCCAACATCTGCAGTTCCTTGCATCTCTATTAGAAATGTCAGCTTTAACTGAAAGCAATAATCAATAATCTTTCAAACTTGCTTCCGAGAAATGCATTTGGGGAAGCCTGAATTTTATGTCTAGACATGCCTTCGAATGGCTAGACACTGACCTTTTCTGCATTCACACACTATTTTGCTTCATGCATAGTTAGTTAGTTCACCCGACATCTTGGAACTCTCTCCCTAATCTCACCTTCCTTGTTGCGGCTCTCTTGATCTTCAACAACAATCTCACAGCCTCATGTACCGTGCTATCAATTATTTTGCCAAATGTTATTGCTACATTGCATCCAGTTTATCTCTATGGAACACATTGGATGTTTTTATAGTACTGACACCGTTATATAAGCCATATATTTTTTTTCATTTTGATTCTGACCATTTCCTTATCAAGTTCTTTTCCTTTTCCCTTTTCCCTTTTCCCTTTTCCCTTTTCCCTTTTCCCTTTTCCCTTTTCCCTTTTCCCTTTCACTTTCCATTTCAACATTTGATATGAGGGGGGTTCATTCTGTGTCTGATTGGGAATAAAAACACTGGAAATGCTCAGCAGATCAGATCAGGTACATCTGCAGTGAGAAAAACAAGAATAAATGTTTCAGTTCGATAAACTAATAATGGGTCTGATGAAAGGTCATCAACTTGAATCATTAAAGGGCCTATTCACAAAATGCTGGAGTAACTCAGCAGGTCAGGCAGCATCTCGGGAGAGAAGGAATGGGACGTTTCGGGTCGAGACCCTTCTTCAGACTGATGTCAGGGGGGTGGGACAAAGGAAGGATATAGATGGAGACAGGAAGATAGAGGGAGATCTGGGAAGGAGGAGGGGAAGGGAGGGACAGAGGAGCTATCTGAAGTTGGAGAAGTCGACGTTCATACCACCGGGCTGCAAACTGCCCAGGCGAAATATGAGGTGCTGCTCCTCCAACTTCCGGCGGGCCTCACTATGGCACTGGAGGAGGCCCATGACAGAAAGGTCAGACTGGGAATGGGAGGGGGAGTTAAAGTGCTCGGCCACCGGGAGATCAGTTTTGTTAATGCGGACCGAGCGCAGGTGTTCAGCGAAGCGATCGCCGAGCCTGTGCTTGGTTTCGCCGATATAAATAAGTTGACACCTAGAGCAGCGGATGCAATAGATGAGGTTGGAGGAGGTGCAGGTGAACCTTTGTCTCACCTGGAAAGACTGTTTGGGTCCTTGGATGGAGTTGAGGGGGGAGGTAAAGCGACAGGTGTTGCATCTCGTGCGGTTGCAGGGGAAAGTGCCCGGGGTTGGGGTGGTTTGGGTAGGAAGGGACGAGTGGACCATGGAGTTACGGAGGGAACGGTCTCTGCGGAACGCAGAGAGGGGAGGGGATGGGAAGATATGGACAGTGGTGGGGTCCCGTTGTAGGTGACGGAAATGTTGGTGGATGATATGTTGGATCCGTTGGCTGGTGGGGTGGAAGGTGAGGACGAGGGGGATCCTGTCCTTGTTGCGAGTGGGGGGAGGGGGAGCAAGAGCGGAGCTGCGGGATGTAGAAGAGACCCTAGTGAGAGCCTCATCTATAATGGAGGAGGGTAAGCCCCATTTTCTGAAGAACGAGGACATCTCGGAAGCCCTAGTGTGAAACACCTCCCTCCCGTTTCTGGACCTCACCATCTCCATTACAGGAGACAGACTAGTGACGGACATTTACTATAAACCCACTGACTCGCACAGCTATCTGGACTACACTTCTTCCCACCCGGTCCTCTGCAAAAAGTCTATCCCCTACTCCCAATTCCTCCGTCTAAGCCGCATCTGTGCCCGGGATGAAGTGTTTCACACTAGGGCTTCCGAGATGTCCTCGTTCTTCAGAAAACGGGGCTTCCCCTCCTCCATTATAGATGAGGCTCTCTCTAGGGTCTCTTCTACATCCCGCAGCTCCGCTCTTGCTCCCCCTCCACACACTCGCAACAAGGACAGAATCCCCCTCGTTCTCACCTTCCACCCCACCAGCCAGCGGATCCAACATATCATCCACCAACATTTCCGTCACCTACAACGGGACCCCACCACTGGCCATATCTTCCCATCCCCTCCCCTCTCTGCGTTCTGCAGAGACCGTTCCCTCCGTAACTCCCTGGTCCACTCGTCCCTTCCTACCCAAACCACCCCAACCCCGGGCACTTTCCCCTGCAACCGCACGAGATGCAACACCTGTCCCTTTACCTCCCCCCTCAACTCCATCCAAGGACCCAAACAGTCTTTCCAGGTGAGACAAAGGTTCACCTGCACCTCCTCCAACCTCATCTATTGCATCCGCTGCTCTAGGTGTCAACTTATTTATATCGGCGAAACCAAGCACAGGCTCGGCGATCGCTTCGCTGAACACCTGCGCTCGGTCCGCATTAACAAAACTGATCTCCCGGTGGCCGAGCACTTTAAATCCCCCTCCCATTCCCAGTCTGACCTTTCTGTCATGGGCCTCCTCCAGTGCCATAGTGAGGCCCGCCGGAAGTTGGAGGAGCAGCACCTCATATTTCGCCTGGGCAGTTTGCAGCCCGGTGGTATGAACGTCGACTTCTCCAACTTCAGATAGCTCCTCTGTCCCTCCCTTCCCCTCCTCCTTCCCAGATTTCCCTCTATCTTCCTGTCTCCACCTATATCCTTCCTTTGTCCCGCCCCCCTGACATCAGTCTGAAGAAGGGTCTCGACCCGAAACGTCACCCATTCCTTCTCTCCCGAGATGCTGCCTGACCTGCTGAGTTACTCCAGCATTTTGTGAATAAATCGATTTGTACCAACATCTGCAGTTATTTTCTTATACTCATTAAAGGGCCTGTCCCACTTAGACGATGTTTTAGACGGCTACAGGCGACTAGGCTGTCACCACATGGTCTCCGGGTTGTCACCTGTACGGCCGTGAGTCGTCTCCACAGTCGCCCAAAGAGTCGTAGCGTCTTTCTGGTCGCCGCTGGATTTTCAGAATGTTGACAATTTTTCATCGACAGTGGGTTTGACGCCAATGAGTGTAGCTTGACGTCTCCTGACGTAGGTGCTGTCGTAGGTTGTCGCCAGGTGACGTAGGTTGTCGCCGGTGCTGACTTTGGTGAATTCCATTGGCGACTACCTACGTCAACCGGCGACAGGTACCGGCGTTAAAACCGGAGGCCAAAATGACGTGAATTGTCTTCAGTTGACTTCAGTCGTCGCCGACAGGGTCGTAGCTTGTCGCGGGTGGACGTAGGTTGAATTCGGCTGTCGTAGGTTGTCGTCTGTGTGGTCATAGGCGTCATCATAGGTTGTCGTAGGTGCGGTCGTAGGTGGACGTTCTACTCACGACGATTGGGTCAATAGACAATAGACAATAGACAATAGGTGCAGGAGTAGGCCATTCAGCCCTTCGAGCCAGCACCGCCATTCAATGCGATCATGGCTGATCACTATCAATCAGTACCCCGTTCCTGCCTTCTCCCCATACCCCCTCACTCCGCTATCCTTAAGAGCTCTATCCAGCTCTCTCTTGAAAGCATCCAACGAACTGGCCTCCACTGCCTTCTGAGGCAGAGAATTCCACACCTTCACCACCCTCTGACTGAAAAAGTTCTTCCTCATCTCCGTTCTAAATGGCCTACCCCTTATTCTCAAACTGTGGCCCCTTGTTCTGGACTCCCCCAACATTGGGAACATGTTATCTGCCTCTAATGTGTCCAATCCCCTAATTATCTTATATGTTTCAATAAGATCCCCCCTCATCCTTCTAAATTCCAGTGTATACAAGCCCAATCGCTCCAGCCTTTCAACATACGACAGTCCCGCCATTCCGGGAATTAATCTAGTGAACCTACGCTGCACGCCCTCCATAGCAAGAATATCCTTCCTCAAATTTGGAGACCAAAACTGCACACAGTACTCCAGGTGCGGTCTCACCAGGGCCCGGTACAACTGTAGAAGGACCTCTTTGCTCCTATACTCAACTCCTCTTGTTACGAAGGCCAACATTCCATTGGCTTTCTTCACTGCCTGCTGAACCTGCATGCTTCCTTTCATTGACTGATGCACTAGGACACCCAGATCTCGTTGAACCCCCCCTCCTCCTAACTTGACACCATTCAGATAATAATCTGCCTTTCTATTCTTACTTCCAAAGTGAATAACCTCACACTTATCTACATTAAACTGCATCTGCCATGTATCCGCCCACTCACACAACCTGTCCAGGTCACCCTGCAGCCTTATTGCATCTTCCTCACAATTCACACTACCCCCCAACTTAGTATCATCTGCAAATTTGCTAATGGTACTTTTAATCCCTTCGTCTAAGTCATTAATGTATATCGTAAATAGCTGGGGTCCCAGCACCGAACCTTGCGGTACCCCACTGGTCACTGCCTGCCATTCCGAAAGGGACCCATTTATCCCCACTCTTTGCTTTCTGTCTGTTAACCAATTTTCTATCCATGTCAGTACCCTACCCCCAATACCATGTGCCCTAATTTTGCCCACTAATCTCCTATGTGGGACCTTGTCGAAGGCTTTCTGAAAGTCGAGGTACACCACATCCACTGACTCTCCCTTGTCAATTTTCCTAGTTACATCCTCAAAAAATTCCAGTAGATTTGTCAAGCATGATTTCCCCTTCGTAAATCCATGCTGACTCGGAACGATCCCGTTACTGCTATCCAAATGCTCAGCAATTTCGTCTTTTATAATTGACTCCAGCATCTTCCCCACCACTGATGTCGCCGGTTGTCGGTAGCTTGTCGCAGCTTGACGTCGACTAGGTGGTAGGTTGTTGTAGTTTGGTGTAGACATTGTCGTTGGGTGGGTCCAGTCGCCAGTTTTTCGGCGACCTGCAACGTTTATGACAGTCGCTGGCAGTCTCCTAAAAAGTCGCCTAAGTGGGACGGGCCCTTAACTCTTTCTATCTCTCTCACCACAGGTCTTGCCTGACCCGTTGAGCAATGATAATGTTTTCTGATTTTTAATAAAAATTCAGACATTCAGCGTCTACACTTCTTTTGATCTTCCCTTATTTTGATCTTCTAATTGTTCATCGTTACCATTCTTGCAGATCTAAGAAACAACTTGGATTTGCCTGCATTTACATCAGTAATTGGAGAGTCTGGGGAGCTGTTTCAGTCTGGATAGCCCCAATCATTGAGTTTGTTAGGGGAGACAAATATCTTGTTGGGGAATGAATAAGACAATCGGCAAATAAAATGACAGCCTCATGCCAAGCTGATCAAATATCTTGACAAAGAGGAAATATTTTATTTGAGAGGCAAGAGACTGCGAATGCTGGAATTAGAGAGGGAAAAAAATCAAATTGCCGGAAGAATTGAACAGGTCAGACATCAAATGTAGGGACAAGGGGATGGTTGATGTTCAGGTGGAGATCGTGCATCAAGACTTAGAGTAGGGGAGTGGAGCTTAGGTAAACGTCAGGGAAGGATGATGGTGAAGGTTGCCACAGTTGGGGAACGAGGCTGGGCTAGGTTGCATTCAGGGAGCGGCATAGCCAGAGATGATTTAAATTATTCCCACTGCTTGCTTGGACATGCTCTTTACATAAGGCCGAGTGCTGGTTGAATCAGCCCCAATCGAATGACATAAATGCTTCACAGGTGTTTTAGAAATACCCATCTGCAGAAAAGGTCAGCAGATGGCCAACTCAAACATCCCTTGCACATGTTAGCCAGAAGCAAAGAGGATCCTAGAACTTGCTTGATGCCCTTGATACTCAGTAACGTTTAATTTCTCATAAAATCTGGATCACACAATGCACCAAAACATCCAATTCAAATTCTCATTCGTAGCAAAAAATAAATTGTTCCAGTCCCAGTGCATAAATAGGAAAGCTTTAGAGGGATAGAAGCCAAACACGGGCAGGTGGGATCAGGGTAGATGAACATCTTGGTCGGCATGGACAAGGTGGGCCGAAGGGCCTGTTCGATGCAGTATGATTATGACCCTCTTACACAGAGTCTTCCACACTTGCATGAGGTATATATCTGTCACTGAAGAGCAAGATTAAATAGGGAGCATGTGGTAACAAAGTTCACGTTCCACTGCAGAGTCTTATGCAGGTCTTGATGAAATTAATTCTGTGCAGGTTTGAATGAGTGTCCTGGGAAATTTGCACATTTTTGTAAAAATCTGCTGTTTCTACCGTGTTTCAATCAAGGCTGGCAATGTGTCCACAAAAGTTTCCAATCTGGTTAACAATCAGAGTTCTCACATTTGCAATGCACTCATTCAGACTGAGTATTAACTTGAGATTTCAGCAGAATTCCCAGATTTAACCAAATAGCATTTCACTTGTGATGAGAAAAGAAAGAAAAGCAATATGATAAAAAATAACGAGACTAACAGGCAGAGAACATCATCATAGAACCTCATGCCAATATTCCGAGACTCTGTGTACTCCTGTGTGTATTCCCAGTGAATTTATGGGTAAAATAAACCCTGGAAGAATTAAACGATCATGTAAGAAGCTGTAAGCTACAGTGGAGAATGGGTGTTGCGGGAATAAAAAGAGTAAATATCATGGGACTAATTTGGAGGACTAGAGAGGTTGTTGTTGCTTGATGTAACACAGCATCAGAATTTCTGGATTCAATCAGCACTAATCCTGGTGTTAGAGCACATGTACTTTGTGTTTTAATTTTAATTGTAATCCGTACTGCAATTAACAGGCATGCTTCCATTAGGAACAAGGTGCTGCTTTAAAACAGTGGGATGTGGCAGGAAAAGTCATTGGGGAAGGAGGGTTGAGGAAACATGAAGGACATTGTATTAGATACAGTGAAAGACAGCGGTGTTTTGTATGCTATCCATTTTGGACATCTGCCCATAAGGTGCATCTTGGAATAGTGCATTTACAGTTCATTTACTGATTACACTTCTAAGGGCAGCATGGTGGCGCAGCGGTAGAGTTGCTGCCTTACAGCGAATGCAGCGCCGGAGACTCAGGTTCGATCCTGATTACAGGCGCCATCCGTACGGAGATTGTACATTCTCCCCGTGACCTGCGTGGGTTTTCTCCGATATCTTCGGTTTCCTCCCACACTCCAAAAACGTACAGGTATGTAGGTTAATTGACTGGATAAATGTAAAAAAATTGTCCCTAGTGTGTGTGTAGGATAGTGTTAATGTGCGGGGATCGCTGGGCGGCGCGGACTCGGTGGGTCGAAAAGCCTGTTTCCGCGCTGTATCTCTAAAATGGCTGTATTTTTAAATGGCTGTTCCCAGGTTCATCTGTATTACGAGGTCAGATCTACCAGTATCCCAAAATGGTTATAAAGCATTAGTATTGGATGTTTATTTTTTTACACACACTGATTCAGAAGCAACACTTGAGGGAGCACTTTACTAAGTTGATAACTCCATCTGCGATCAGCATGTGGGATGAATGGAACAAAGTAGATTCACCTGTTCCCATGTCAACTAATAATAAGCCTAATTATTTTTTTTTTAAAGAATGCATGTTAAACAAGAATCTCTCAGGAGAAATAGGCGCTGATTCACTGAGCTGTATGGCGAACCGAAGCCTCAATAAGTAGAAGGTAAGTCTGTATTATAACTTTATATCTTCACTGCAGTCTGAGCACCAAGCGTTGCTGTATGACATTCGGCTTCTAATTACTGTGAGATGTAAAATGTGAGTGCTCACAATCACGATGCCAGAGACAAAGTCGTGGAAACAAGAAATTTATTAACGAGTCTGCAGAACCGGGTGCCTCCCTAAACTGAGACACACCGAAGCAAAGACAGTGCCTTCTCTTTATACAGTACAACTTCGTTGAATTTCCCTCCCTTCTGTTGAATCCTCCTCCCCTTCGGGCTCCTTCCAATCAGAGCGCTGAGGTGCACAATCTTCTGTACCGCCCCCAGGTACCCCCCCCCCCCCCCCCAGATCATACATTGTATGTGCATTGCAATTGGCAGTTCCCCACTCAGGGGCGTATTTGTAATATTCATTTACTTAGTTGAACAAGCGCAGTAGTTATCCACATAACCCTTAGTTACCTTCACAACCCATTTCAACCCACCCCTGCTACTTTGACACTCTCCTAAATTTATGGCCCTTTGTCCAGTCTGCCTCTCTCCCCGTACCACACTCTCAGTGCTCCAACGAACATGTGGTAGTTCAATCATCCAACCTGTCTCTACCCCCTGACGGTTTAATAGCCCTGTCCCCGGCATCGTGGTAGTTCATCATCCAGCCTGACTCTGTCTCTGATGGTTTAATAGCCCTGTTCCCGGCATCGTGGTAGTTCCAGTATCCTGTTTCTGGTGGTTTAATCATCCTGTTTCTCACATTACCTTAGCCATTCATCAACTGTCAGCAACAATCTGTTTCACCTGACTGTATTGAACAATCTGTTGGGTATTTCATCTGACTGCACAGTGAATAGCAGAAAGCCTTTTCTATATTGTTTGATGGATGTACTGGGGAACAGGGAATGCTGCAGGCTCTACCAAAAAGTGATCTTGTCTGGAAGTAAATGCAATAATCCCAAACTCCATCTTGCAGGACTGACCAAAGAGAGATGCGTAAATATCAAGAAATCAAATCAGCTGCTTGGAATATAAAACTCAGAATGTCTGTCTTGACTTAAAGGTAGAACTCTCGGCTCTGGAACAGAGTGTGTGGCTCAAATCTGACTCCAGAGAGGCAAGTACATAACCCTGCCCTGTTGTGGATATTATCTTCAAATAAGATCCTATGTTAAGGCAAAGATAGACACAAAATGCTGGTGTAACTCAGCGGGTCAGGCAGCATTTCTGGAGAAAAAGAATAGGTGATGTTTCAGGTCGGGGTCCTTTTCAGAAGGGTCCCGACCTGAAACATCGCCCATCCTTTCTCTTCAGAGATGCTGCCTGATACCGTGAGTTACTCCAGCACTTTATGTCGATCTTTGGTATAAAACAGCATCTGCAGTTCTTTGTTCCGAAATTAAGGCCTCAGCAAATCTCAATGGTGGACTTCAAACGAAAGCACTACATTTTTCAAGGAGAGCAGAATAGTTTCCCTAGTTCCTGGTCAATGTTTACACCTCAAATGCCATCACTAACACAAAATGTACCATGTTGCAATTTTGAACATTTAAATTGATTGCCATATTTCCTATCTACCCAGTAGTGACTATGCTTCAAAATCACTTTAGTTTTGCCCACAGATTCCATGTCGCTGACTATCAGTAACCTGTTCACACTAGTTACTGTTTTATCCCACTTTCTCATCATCCATTCCCTACACATTCGGAGCAATTTACGGAGGCCAACTGACTTACAAACACGCACGTCTTTGGAATGTGGGAGGAAGCACCCGGAAGAAAACCCAGGTGGTCTCAGGGACAACGTGCAAACTCCACACAGACAGCAGCCAAGGTCAGGATCGAACCCGAGTGTTGTGAGGTAGTGGCTCTACCGGCTGCACCACTGTAGTTGACTATAAATGCTTTGGAACAATTGGAGGCTGTGATTTGTTCTCTTTTAATGTTTCCAATGGGGATCTCTTGGCAAATCTGCCACTTTAATTTGTCAAAGACAAAAGTAAATGCAGTAGGCTCTTCCTGGAGCTCCTGACCTTCAGAATGGAGCACAAAACGAATTGTCAAAAGCTCAGAAGCATAAATCTTCCTTAGTGTCACACAGAGGAGGTTAAACCGGAGTAGATTAATTTCAAAACAATCTACAGATTAAGTTATGTCAGTGTCTGTCAGTTACTTCCATGTGTGGAAATCCAGTTAGTGGTGCCTGTCAGAAGCCTGGGAGGATCTGCATTAGACAACTTACTAAAAGCTTGCCGAGAAATTCAATCACATAGTGCTGTTTGTTTTTCAGAATTATGTAATTGAAAATTGATTTTTTTTTTCTCAAACTGAAACACAATAATAATGAGTTACAGTCTTTTTTTTTCCTGTAACTGAAAATTCAAACAAGTGCTTCTGGGCATGCATCTCTTTGTGATGCCTTGTCGCAAGTTCTACTTCAGGGGAGCAGAGGATTATATCAAGAGCTGTACAATAATCCTGTTTAACATATGAGTGACTATGCTGTCCTAGGAAAGATCCTCTATGAGAATTCCTAGGCGATACTAGCCTTGCAAGCGAAGTGCGGGACACAATATGGTCGCTATATGGCAACTCCATTGATCTTTCAACTTTGACTGCAATAAGATTAAATTTAGATTTTTAGATTTAGAGATACAGCGCGGAAACAGGCCCTTCGGCCCACCGAGTCCGCGCCGCCCAGCGATCCCCGCACATTAACACTATCCTACACACACTAGGGACAATTTTTACATTTACCCAGTCAATTAACCTACATACCTGTACATCTTTGGAGTGCGGGAGGAAACCGAAGATCTCGGAGAAAACCCACGCAAGTCACGGGGAGAACGTACAAACTCCGTACAGACGGCGCCTGTAGTCAGGATCGAACCTGAGTCTCCGGCACTGTATTCGCTGTAAGGCAGCAACTCTACCGCTGCGCCACCATTAACAGCTACATCACGGCCTGATAGAGTAATTCCAACACACATGAATGTAAGAGGCTGCAGAGAGTGGACTTAGCACAGACTACCATGGACACAACCGTCCTCATCTACAGGAAGGATGTCATTGTGCTGGACAGAGTGCAGAGAAGATTTGCGAGGATGTTGCCAGGACTTGAGTTCACCAACGTTAACAGCTTTGTTCTATCTGCTTCATCCAAACCAGGTATGATCTAGTCCACCTCTATCAAATCTCCTCTAAGCTTTCTTTGCTCCTAGAATGATCCCAGCTCCTCACCTTACAGCCAAATTCCTCATCCTTTTAATCATTCTGGACAGATCAACCATATGTTTGACTGGTGGAGTGGACTTGATGGGCCGAATGGCCGAATTCTACTCCTGGAACTTACGGAATTATGAACTTATTTTAGTATATCTTTACTGCAAATTCTTTAGCAGCTTCACATTGTATTAACATTTTAGGGACCAGTACTGCTACTACTGATTTGTACAAGTTCAATTCAAGTTCAAGATAGTTCTTCTGTCACTCTCTTCCCCTCCTCCTTCCCAGATCTCCCTCTATCTTCCTGTCTCCACCTATATCCTTCCTTTGTCCCGCCTCCCTGACATCAGTCTGAGGAAGGGTCTCGACCCGAAACGTCACCCATTCCTTCTCTCCCGAGATGCTGCCTGACCTGCTGAGTTACTCCAGCATTTTGTGAATAAATACCTTCGATTTGTACCAGCATCTGCAGTTATTTTCTTATATAACAGTATAACAGTATAACAGAGCTTTATTTGTCATTCGGTACCGAGGTACCGAACGAAACTACATAGCAGTCATACAAAAAAAGAACACAAGACACATGACCCCAACACAAACGTCCATCACAGTGACTCCAAACACCCCCTCACTGTGATGGAGGCAACAAAACTTCCACTCTCTTCCCCACGCCCACATAACTTTGGGCACAACTTAACTTCAATGAAAAATCTTTCATAATAGCAAATTGGGAAGTTTAGTTTAGTTTAGTTCGGGCATGTCGCACAAAGACGTGAGTTTTCTTTCAGCAGCTCTATGTGCCTGGTGCCCTCATGAATGGAGATGCCTGAACAAGCACAATAACATGGAATACACACCCACGGAACTGAGATGATGAAGAAGCAGACTTTCACTTACCCGCTAGTATTTAAAGATGGCTTAAATGAACTGCAGAGCAGGCCCAGGCCAGCGGTCCAATATTGAGACTGCGCTTCAAGTAAGCCCCTCTCAATGAAAAGAAGACCTCTACATCACCATCTATATCTCTCGTTTCCCTTTTCCCCAACTCTGTCTGAAAAAGGGTCTTGACCCGAAATGCCACCTTCTCTCCAGAGATGCAGCCTGTCCCGCTTGGTTACTCCAGCATGTTATATTCCCAAATTCTCCATTGTGCACTTCTCCACTCCATCTCTAGTTCAGATCTCTAACTTTCTACTGATTTGCAAAACATGCCTTCCAAGAATTTTCTGAACCAATTAAATAAACCAATGACCCCCAAACCACTGTGCCTAACTGTTAATCCAATGGTCTTCTTTCCCATTTCATAGAGTTAGACAATAGACAATAGGTGCAGGAGGAGGCCATTCGGCCCTTTGAGCCTGCACCGCCATTCAATGTGATCATGACTGATCATTCTCAATCAGTACCCCGTTCCTGCCTTCTCCCCATACCCCCTGACTCCGCTATCCTTAAGAGCTCTATCCAGCTCTCTCTGGAATGCATTCAGAGAATTGGCCTCCACTGCCTTCTGAGGCAGAGAATTCCACAGATTCACAACTCTCTGACTGAAAAAGTTTTTCCTCATCTCAGTTCTAAATGGCCTACCCCTTATTCTTAAACTGTGGCCCCTTGTTCTGGACTCTCCCAACATTGGGAACATGTTTCCTGCCTCTAACGTGTCCAACCCCTTAGTAATCTTATACGTTTCGATAAGATCTCCTCTCATCCTTCTAAATTCCAGTGTAGACAAGCCTAGTCGCTCCAGTCTTTCAACATATGATAGTCCCGCCATTCCGGGAATTAACCTAGTAAACCTACGCTGCACGCCCTCAATAGCAAGAATATCCTTCCTCAAATTTGGAGACCAAAACTGCACACAGTACTCCAGGTGCGGTCTCACTAGGGCCCTGTACAACTGCAGAAGGACCTCTTTGCTCCTATACTCAACATCTCTTGTTATGAAGGCCAACATTCCATTGGCTTTCTTCACTGCCTGCTGTACCTTCATGCTTCATTTCAGTGACTGATGCACTAGGACACCCAGATCTCGTTGTACGTCCCCTGTTCCTAACTTGACACCATTCAGATAATACTCTGCCTTCCTACTCTTACCACCAAAGTGGATAACCTCACACTTATCCACATTAAACTGCATCTGCCATGCATCCGCCCACTCATACAACCTGTCCAAGTCACCCTGCAACCTCATAGCATCTTCCTCACAGTTCACACTACCACCCAGCTTTGTATCATCTGCAAATTTGCTAATGGTACTTTTAATCCCTTCATCCAAGTCATTAATTGTATGGATTTGTTGCCTTTGGCACTGTTTATACAATAGCTGCTAACCTTGCCTCCTGATCAAATATTGAAATGAATCTAAATGCTAAAAGGCAAAGCGTTTAATCTTGCATGATAAATCAATGTCAATAAGATATGGCATCAAAATCGCATTCTTTAGACAAGGATAGACCAAAACTGTCCATCATTCACCATTCTTCCATCATAAGTCCCAATGCTGTTTATCATTCAAACTTTTCTGCGTCTGAAAAATAATTCACAGGGTTGCACTTAATCATCAGCTCCAACTGAATGATTCACAGCGCTGTTTGCAGGCTCGGATTTCTCAATTTAATTAAATCCAGATCTGTCTATTTTTGTACCTGCGTCAGTTCATTGGCAATGAGGCTGATGCGCTGCAGTCATATTGGATACAGCATCTGGCAAAGGACTGCAGAGTTCATTCACATCCCGGTGAGCAGTAGACATTCAGACAGATTGGTGAGTGCAACAAATAGCCTAATGTTGCTGGACACAAAATACTGGAGTAACTCAACGGACCAGGCAGCATCTCCCCTCAATTTTCAATTGCGGGTTTTCCACTCTTGGGGAGAGCAAGTTGAAAATTGTTCCCTCTGTTCTACTGTATGCATGGGTAAAGATGCAGACACACACAAACACTCTCTCTCTCCACTACTGCACACCAAGAAGTGAACAAATTGTAAAATTGTTGGTAATTGGCCCAAATACCTCATCATCGGGAATTAAATTGAGTAAAACATTGTGGCTCACCCCCACCTCTCTCCCCCACTCCCCACCTCTCTCCCCCACTCCCCACCTCTCTCCCCCACTCCCCACCTCTCTCCCCCACTCCCCACCACTCTCGCCCACTCCCCACCTCCAGACATCCCCAATTCTTCCCCTCCCAATATGGTTTAAAGCATATTGAACCATATTGAAAGCATATTCAGTCTGAAGAAGGGTCTCGACCCGAAACGTCACCCATTCCTTCTCTCCTGAGATGCTGCCTGACCTGCTGAGTTACTCCAGCATTTTGTGAATAAATACCTTCGATTTGTACCAGCATCTGCAGTTATTTTCTTATACCTATGGTTTAAAGCATGGCCTTTATGTATTTTAGCCTGCAATCAAGCTTCTGCTTGGAACAGCCAAAGTGTAACCACTCCAATGATTTGGTACATGTAAACAGCTTGAGAAAATGTAAACCATACAATTGCAGAGAGTCAGAATAAAACTGTAGAAAGGACCTAACTTTAAACTTTATCCGATTCATAGAAGATAAACTCTTCTAGCGTGGCAATGGCTGACCAAACTTCCAATATACCTGATATAAAGTCATCGTATTCATTATTCATTTTTGTGAAAAATGCTATTGCCATCAACTGTTGTCATGAAACAGAAACATCGCAACACAGTGAAGCAAAGCTCTTGTCTGTTTCTGTTACCAATGAGTTGTGGTCTTCTGACAAACTTGGATCTCAACATTTAAGAAAGTGAACACCCTGTAGGCATGCCCCCAGGTGCTGGAATCCAATTAGAGTGTGACATTACTGGGGAGCACCTTGGTTGAAATATTTTAAGAGGAGTTCATTAATGTTTAATGAGCTGCTCCTGCTAGTGAGACCAAGGCCCTGCTGAGTCTTGTATGGGGAATACACATGTCACCAGTTTGAGGCCACAAGAAAAAAAGTGTCAAATAAAATGAGGAAGACATGATTCTCCTATTTAAATGCTCATAAATATAGATTAAGAGTGTGGACCGCTTCACTGAAGGTTGAGAAAAAAAATCAAAATTTTAATTAAACTTTCCAGATCTTACACACTCTTGATGTTAGTAATTAAAACATTGAAGAAAAACAGTCAGTTAAGTTGAATCAGGTATTACTGAATAACCTTGTTGACATATTCTGTGATTTTTTTGCATCCCATATTTTCATTCTTAAATGATAATGCAAACAGATTTTATAATGTGATGTTTCTTAACCTTGAGGATCCCCCATTATTGGAAGCATGGAGTGGGTATTCTGGACATTATTTATTCATTGCCTGTCACTTTCCAACAATCTGACATTTTTGTCACAATCACAGAAACCATGTTTCCATTAATCTGCCAACAACTCATCGATGAGTTATGTAGTCATATGGCACAGAAACAGGCCCTTCGACCAAGCTTGCCCTTGCAGACAAAGATGCCCCATCTACGCTAGTCCCACCTGCACATATTTGCCCCATATCCGCTTTCTGACCCAACGTCTTTGAAATGTTGTTACAGTACCTCATCTAGCAGCTCGTTCCATACGCCCACAACCCACTGTTTGAGAAAGTTGCACCTCAGATTCCTATTAAATCTCTCCCCTCTCACCTAACACCTCTGTCCTCGGGTTCTCGATTTGCCTACTCTGAATAAAAGACTCTATCTAGGTATCTTTTCCCCTCCGTGCATATACTTTTTCTTTGATTATCTCGTAACAAATGCATGGCCCACATTGAGCGAGGTTATTGGGATTCATAATGAGAGTGCCTCTTGCGGCTAAAGCCAACTCCAATTCTACCTGGATATATGCAGCAGTATTTGTGGAGAGAAAAACAGACACGATCTTTACCGTTTCTGACGTTTTATCAAAAAAGATATTTCGAGAAAAGATTCTAATGAAAGTTCAATGGCCCAAAAAATTAACGTTGTGTCTCCCTCTACAGGTTAGTCTTGGGGCCATGCAGTGTGGAAACAGGTCCTTCGGCCCAACTTGCCCACAGTGACCAACATTCCCCATCTATTTCCACCTGCCCGCGCTTGGCCCATGGCCCTCCAAATCTGTCCTACCAAAGTATTTGTCCAAATGTCTCTTAAACGTTATGATAGTACCTGCCTTAACTACCTCCTCTGGCATCTTGTTCCATATACCCACCACCCTATGTGTAAAAAAAAAATGTTATCCCTCAGGTTCCTATTAAATCTTTCTCCCCTCACCTTAAATTTATGTCCTCTGCTTCTAGATCCCCCTATTCTGGGCAAGAGTCTCTGTGCATTTACCAAATCTATTCCTCTCATGATTTTGTATACCTCTATCATATCACCTCCATACTCCTACACTCCAAGGAATAAGGTTCTAGCCCGCTCAACCTCTCCCAATAGCTCAGGCCCTCGAGACTTGGCAACATCTTCGTAAATCTTCTCTGAGCCCTTCCTGCCTGAGCTGCTGAGTATTTCCAGAGTTCAATTTTTGTTGCAGGTTTCCAGCATCCTCCTCATCTTCCCTTCATAGAATTTGATATGAATTCTAACTCATCAGTTTGAGAGGTAAGACTCCGTCTCAAGAGCATTAGGCTGGCAAACTAACCCCAAGCGAGGCTTGAAATTGATGATCCAAGGTAACCAAAGGAAAGGAGTAGTACCACTCTGGGACTATAAAAAAATCTCTCTCTGATCTTAATATGCCAGCACTTGCCTCCAGCCATCTAGCATAAGCTGCAAAGGGGCAGGACCTCAGTGATTGAGTTCCGAGACTCCGGGGGTAATTTCCTCCTTGAGTATTAGGATGAAATGGATGATACAAGATGAGCTGCAGCTTTCTATCACCAACTGACCCAAAGACTAAATTGGCCGTCACTTGTGTCTAGCAGTGATGTCTACAGACTTACGATAACACAAGGCTCAATTCTTACCATTCATTACTCTCTATATCATACGGCAAAAGTATAGCTACGCCCCTCTGGGAGGAGTGCTCAGCTAATCACTTAAAATGGTTGTCTTGCCTCTGAGCTGGTGGATAAATGCTTACCTTATTTAATGGAATATTGGGCCCAAGATACAGAGTTGCAGAGAGAGTGACCGAGAAAAGTACAAAACAATAAATGCAATTTATTTTTTATTGAATCTTGGGAGTTTTTAAAAAAAGAGTACATTTGAACAACCTACTTTGGCATTTGTGCCATTGGTGCTGCGGGCAGAACTGTTCAATCAACATTTTGTAACTTTCTTGGCGCCAGAAACACGGTAATGACCCGCCCGGTGAGGTCTGCCATCTGGATTTACCAGGTTGTATGCAAAACACGGTATTTAATTGTACCCAGGTACCTGTGACAATAGAGTATCATTGACATGGAGTGAATACCACCCTCGACCCATATTTATTTTAAAGTATTCAATGGCAAGAAGTAATTCCCTACAAACAAGTGCAGGCTGCCATTTCCTTGGCTATGTCCAGTTCACTTCAGCCTAACAGGACATGACAGGGTTTCTGTAAAACTGAGAAGTTATATAAAATTTACAACTTTATGGAGGGCACACAGCCTCACAGCACGGAGACCCAGGTTCGCTCCTGACCTCGGTCGGGGGCTATCGGTGTGGAGTTTGCATGTTCTCCCGTGACTGCGCGGGTTTCCTCTGAGATGCAACAGTTTCCTCCCACATCCCAAAGACGTGCAGGTTTGTAGTCTAATTGGTCGCTGTGCATTGCTCTTCGTGTGTAGGGAGTGGATGGGAAAGTGGGATAACGTAGAGCTAGTGTGAATGGGTGATCAGTGGTCGGCGTGGACTCGAGGGACCGAAAGACCTGTTTCCATGCAGTAATTCTAAACTAAAAGCCTACATGTGGGTGTATCGGTTGATTGGCCTCTGCAAATTGCCCTCGTGTGTAGAGAGTGGATGCAAATGTGGGATAACACAGAACTAGTGTGAACGGATGATTGATGGCTGGCGTGGTCTCGGTGGGCTGAGGAATCTGTTTCCATGTCGTATCTTTGATTGATTCAATCAATCAAACTTGTAGAAAAGCAAAGCAGAAGTGGACTAAAGCCTAGGTTTTGGTTCAGGGAAATAGTACCAATTTGGGACGACAAAATTGGCAATTAAAAATTACCAATGAAATGATGCTGCACAAATGATGATGGAAAATGTGAAGATATGAAGCACTCTCAGGCCACTTCAGTTGATGGAAAGATTTCCTTTGGATAGTACTTATTCGTTCTGTATTTCCAGTAATTGGTTGGAGGGCTATTAAGCGCAGCTGTTGTTTCTGTCCAGGCATTTCAGAGCCTCTCCTCTGGTCTCAAAGCACAAGTCTGCTCGTGTCTCCATTCCCACCACAACAATTTCCAAATCTATTAATCAAACTTAAATGATTTCTGAAATACTTGAGATAGAAGTTCCATGAAACCTGGAAAGAGCTCAATAAACCATTTGTGTCTGTAAGTCCAATGAATGCTTTTCTCAAGGGTCTGCCTCTGCTTCTACACTATAGGAAGCTGGCTGATGGGGTGGAAGGTGAGAACGAGGGGGATCCTGTCCTTGTTACGAATGGGGGGAGGGGGAGCAAGAGCGGAGCTGCGGGATGTAGAAGAGGCCCTAGTGAGAGCCTCATCTATAATGGAAGAGGGGAAGCCCCGTTTCCTGAAGAATGAGGACATCCCGTATGCCCTAGTGTGAAACACCTCATCCCGGGCGCAGATGCGGCGTAGACGGAGGAATTGAGAGTAGGGGATAGACTTTTTGCAGGAGACCGGGTGGGAAGAAGTGTAGTCCAAATAGCTATGCGAGTCAGTGGGTTTATAGTGGATGTCAGTCACTAGTCTGTCTCCTGCGGTGGAGATTGTGAGGTTCAGAAACGGTAGGGAGATGTCGTAGATAGTCCAAGTATATTTAAGAGGTTTAGTTAGAAGGTAAATGCTGTTTGTTCAATGTTTGTAAACCCTGCTGTGTGTAAATTGGCTGCTATGTTAGCTGACTTAATGGCATGCTCCCCTAAAGCAATTCATTGGTTGTAAGTACCTGGTGACATCTGGAGGACATGATAAACACTAATTATTTCTTTCTTACCAGCGAAGGGACAGGTTTCGCCATCTGCGAGAGATGGCCCCTGCTGGCTGGGTAATGAACGATGGAAAGACAAACAGGTAGACATTTTGGAAAGGCACAATACATTACTCAGTGCCAGAAAGATGAAGGAGATTAAACTCCTGCAAGGCAGTACTTTCCTCAGTGTCTTTCCAAAGCAACAGTCCTTTCTCTCTCATGGATAATGAATGATCTGCTGTAAAACAACATATTTAATATTTCCAACCTTACCTTGGATGGAGTTGAGGGGGGAGGTAAAGGGCCAGGTGTTGCATCTCGTGCGGTTGCAGGTGAAAGTGCCCGGGCATGGGGTGGTTTGGGTAGGAAGGAACAGCTTTATTTGCTGTTTTAACTGATTACTTTAGTTTCGTTTATTGTCATGCGTGCCGAGGTACCTTGAAAACTTTCAGTTTCAGTTTAGATTTGTTTATTGTCACATGTACCAAGTTACAGTGAAAAGCTTTTGTTGCATGTTAACCAGTCAGCGCAAAGACAATACATGATTACAATCGATCCATTTACAGAGTAATTGATTCGCAAAATGCTGGAGTAACTCAGCAGGTCAGGCAGCATCTCAGGAGAGAAGGAATGGGTGACGTTTCGGGTCGAGACCCTTCTTCAGACTGAAGAAGGGTCTCGACCCGAAACGTCACCCATTCCTTCTCTCCTGAGATGCTGCCTGGCCTGCTGAGTTACTCCAGCATTTTGTGAATAAATACCTTCGATTTGTACCAGCATCTGCAGTTATTTTCTTACATTTACAGAGTAAGGGTACATGACATGGGGAACACCGTTTAATGGAAGGTAAAGCCGGCAAAGTCCGATCAAGGACAGTCTGAGGGTTACCAAAGAGGTAGATAGTAGTTTAGGACTGCTCTCTGGTTGTGGTAGGATGATTCAGTTGCCTGACAACAGCTGGGAAGAAGCTGTCCCTCAATGTGCGTTTTCACACTTCTTCAAGCAATTGTTGCATGTGAAGGGTCTTACTTTTTATCATATCATATCATCATATCATATATAAACAGCCGGAAACAGGCCTTTCCGGCCCACCAAGTCCGTGCCGCCCAGCGATCCCCGTACATTAACACTATCCTACACCCACTAGGGACAATTTTTACATTTTACCCAGCCAATTAACCTACATACCTGTACGTCTTTGGAGTGTGGGAGGAAACCGAAGATCTCGGAGAAAACCCACGCAGGTCACGGGGAGAACGAACAAACTCCTTACAGTGCAGCACCCGTAGTCAGGATCGAACCTGAGTCTCCGGAGCTGCATTCGCTGTAAAGCAGCAACTCTACCGCTGCGCTACCGTGCCGCCCTATGGTAGAGGTATTTCTGAAAGGAGACACGAAATGAAAAAGACCCAGCAACGCCTGATGGAACTGAACCGTTTGTATTCATGATACAATAAAATTAAAGTGGAAGGGAACAATTAGCAGTGCATAGCAACTGGTCTCATCCATCTATTTACATCATAATGCAGCCCTCATTTACAATGAAACACAAAGTAGAGGGCTGCATTACGATGCAAATACATGAAAGAATCTTGAATTGTGGGATTTAGATATTTCACCACTATATATAATTCCCTAGTGGCTAATTAGACAACTATGTACAGTATATTGCAATCAAGAATAAGGTTTTGACAGTAATGACTTATATGAAAATGGCTCGATTGTAATCATGTATTGTCTTTCCGTTGACTGGATAGCACGCAACAAAAGCTTTTCACTGTACCTCGGTACACGTGACAATAAGCTAAGCTAAATGAGGGCAGATTGTGAACATGGTTCAGTCTTTGAAATAGAGGTTCGATGTGGAGACATAAGGTCATAGGTGGTCATAAGTGATAGGAGTAGAATTAGGCCATTCGGCCCATCAAGTCTACATTCAATCATGGCTGATCTATCTTTCCCTCTGAACCACACTCTCCTGCCTTCTCCCCATAACCTCTGACACTTGAGTCAAGGAAAAGGAGGAGAGTGGGGACTTTCACATTGAGTAATGGGTGATTCATGGTTGGCAGGTCCAGCGGTAAGTACCCCTTCTCAATGGGGACTGCTGATGTCTATGGATCCCTCTGTGAACCTATTGGAAGAGGAAGTGATGTCTTGTCTCAGGCCACTCCTTGAAGATGACATGGATGTGAAGATGGTGTTGAAGTACCCTGGAGCAAAAAGCAAAGTTTGCTAGCTCTTTCTCTTCTGGTGTACTGGCTCAACACCCATCATAATCGATCACAGCAGAATGAGATCCTGTCTGCTTTTCTGGAACTGGTAGATTTCCTTCTGATTCTCGGCTGCTTCCCAAACGTCTTTGTGGAACCTTCTGAAAAAAACCTCCTTGATATTCACCTTGATTACTTCCCTCCAGTCCATAATCAGTCAAAGAGAGTTCTTACCCTTTCCCAATTCCTCAATTTTTGCACTGGCAAATACAACTTCCATGAGCCCCAGCCAGCCACCTCATTTTTCAGTACGTGATATTCAGCCTGTTGGAGACAGTGGTCAGAGAACTACACTGGTGTAAGGACACAAAGTAACTCCATGCTGGAGTAACTCAGCATGTCAGGCAATAGATGACATTAGAGGAGGTGCACGTGAACTTTTGTCTCACCTGGAAGGACTGCTGGGGTCCCTGGTTAGAGGCGAGGGAGGGGGTATAAGGACAAGTGTTTATATCTCCTGCAGTTGCAGAGGAAAGTACTTGGGGAAGGAAAGATAGAAACATAGAAAAATAGGTGCAGGAGTAGGCCATTCGGCCCTTCGAGCCAGCACCGCCATTCAATATGATCATGGCTCATCAACCAGAATCAGCACCGCATTCCTGCTTTTTCCTCATATCCCTTAATTCCATGAGCCCGAAGAGCAATATCTAACTCTCTCTTGAATACATCCAATGAATTGGCCTCCACCAACTATGTGGCAGAGAATTTCACAGATTCAAAACTCTCTGGGTGAAAAAGATTTTCCTCATCCCAGTCCTAAATGGTCTACCCCTAATTCTTAAATTGTGACTCCTGGTTCTGGACTCCCCCAACATGGGAACATTTTTCCTGCATCTAGCCTGTCCAATCCCTTAAGAATTTTATGTTTCTATAAGATCCCCTCTCATCCTTCTAAATTCCAGTGACTATAAGCCCAATCAATCCATTCTTTCATCATTTGTCAGTCCCGCCATCCCGGGAATTAACCTGGAGAACCTACGCTGCACTCCCTCAACAGCAGGATGGGGGGAGGGGGGTGGATGAGATGACAGCGGGGTGGATGAGGGGGGATGAGCGGGGTGAGGTGAGAGTTGACCAACCTCACCTACTGCATCCCGTATTCTCGATGTGGGTTCCTCTACACTGCCGAGACCACACGTAGACTCCGTTGGTGACCATTTTGCTGAACGCTCGTGCTTGGTCTGTCAAGGCCTAATGGATCTCCGGTAGCTAATCACTTTTAACTCTCCTTCCTATTCCCACAGTGACCTTTCTGACCTGAGCCTCTCCATTGCCAAAGTGAATCCTCATGCAAAGTGGAGGAACAGCCCCTCATATTCCACTTGGATACCTTACAACCCAACAGTATGAAAATTGAATTCTTCAATTTTAGGTGATCTCTAACTAACCACCCACCCCCCACCTCTATCTCCCACACCCCTTGTTACTCCCTCCCCACCCCTGTGCCTCACTTTCTCCCCTCTGCCCTCCCCCCCCCCCCCCCCCCACTTCCTCTTCTCCCCTCCCTCATCGAGGAAAAGGTATAGAAGTTTGAAATACACACCCCCAGATTCAGGGATAGTTTCTTCCCAGCTGTTATGAGGGAAATGAAACATCCTACCACAACCAGAGCGTAGTGCTGAACTATTATCTACCTCTTTGATGACCCTCGGACTATCCTTGATTGGACTTTGCTGGCTTTATCTTGCGCTAAACGTTATTCCCTTATCATGCATCTATACACGGCTCGATTGTAATCATGTACTGTCTTTCTGCTGAATGGATAGCATGCAACAAAAGCTCTTCACTGTATCTCGGTACACATGACAATAAACTAAACTGAAGTGAACTGATTGAACGGTGGAGTAGACTTGATGGGCCGATAGCCTACTTCTGCTCCTATGACGTATGAACTTATAAACACCTACAATATTGAAAGCAAGTCTAGTCTCCTTATCCTGGGATAAATTTGCAAAACAAAGGATGGTAACAAAGTTTGCTAAAATGATTCCTGGGCTCCTGTGAGATCATCTGAAGCATATTGGGCTTGTAGGCCGCATAGTTTAAACATATGAGAGAGGGCCTCATTGAAACATACAACATTGTTATGAGGCTTAACAAGTGGAAGCAGGAATGGTGTTTCTTGTGGCTGGAAACCTGGTGTCATTGCCTCAAAATAACGAGTCAGTTATTCAGAAATTAAACAAAAAGAAACTTCCTCACCCACAGGTCGGTGCATCATTGGATGTATCTACCCCAGAGGGCTGTGGGGACTCAATTAGTGAATGTATTCAGGACAGGTTTGGATACTAATGAAGGGATTTGTAGCTAGTCAGGAAAGTGGTGGCACAGTGGGGCAGAGGGGTGGCACAGTGGGGCAGAGGGGTGGCACAATGGGGCAGAGGGGGGGAACAGTGGGGCAGACGGGTGGCACAGTGGGGCAGAGGGGTGGGACAGTGGGGCAGAGGGGTGGGACAGTGGGGCAGAGGGGGGAACAGTGGGGCAGAGGGGTGGCACAGTGGGGCAGAGGGGTGGGACAGTGGGGCAGAGGGTGACACAATGGGACAGAGGGGGGGGGACAGTGGGGCAGAGGGGTGGCACAGTGGGGCAGAGGGGTGGCACAGTGGGGCAGAGGGGGGGAACAGTGGGGCAGAGGGGTGGCACAGTGGGGCAGAGGGGTGGCACAGTGGGGCAGAGGGGGGGAACAGTGGGGCAGAGGGGGGGAACAGTGGGGCAGAGGGTGGCACAGTGGGGCAGAGGGGGGGAACAGTGGGGCAGAGGGGTGGGACAGTGGGGCAGAGGGGGGGAACAGTGGGGCAGAGGGGTGGCACAGTGGGGCAGAGGGGTGGGAACAGTGGAGCAGAGGGGTGGGACAGTGGGGCAGAGGGGTGGGACAGTGGAGCAGAGGGGTGGGACAGTGGGGCAGAGGGGTGGGACAGTGGAGCAGAGGGGTGGGACAGTGGGGCAGAGGGGGGGAACAGTGGGGCAGAGGGGTGGGACAGTGGGGCAGAGGGGTGGAACAGTGGGGCAGAGGAGGGGCAGAGGGGTGGGACAATGGGGCAGAGGGGTGGCACAGTGGTGCAGCTGCCTTACAACGCCTAAGGCCTGGGTTCCATTCTGACCTCCGTGCGGAGTTTGAATGTTCTCCCTGTGACCGCACGGGTTTCCTCCGGTTTCCTCCCACATCCCAAAGACAGGCATGTCTGCAGGATAATTGGCCTCCGTAAATTGCTCCTAGTGCAGTGGGAGTGGATGAGCTCTTAAGGATAGCGGAGTCAGGGGGTATGGGGAGAAGGCAGGAACGGGGTACTGATTGAGAATGATCAGCCATGATCACATTGAATGGCGGTGCTGGCTCGAAGGGCCGAATAGCCTCCTCCTGCACCTATTGTCTATTGTCTATAAAGTGGGATAACATGGAACTCGAGTGAACAGGTGATCGATGGTCAGCATGAACTCGGTGGGCTGAAGGGCATGTTTCCATGCTGCATCTGAACTAAACAGAGATGCGAGGAGTTCAGAGACTAATTAAGGGATTTGGTACTCGTTGTGAAAGTGGTGTTGAGCTTTGCGATCAGCCCCAAATGTGTGGACTGGCTAAACGGCCCATTCCTGCTTCAATTAACATGTTTTATGACATACGTCTAAAATGAAGCAGTAATGTCTTCAAACCTTTCGGAAGGCACTTCTGACATAATGAAGGTGGTATTTACATTACATAATCAGCTGCAAGCAAAAAAGACATTGATTATGTTCTAATGTATCAGTAACAAACATAAAAATCCCGTTTGCAATTATTTGCGTAATGCACGAGATCTTTTGAACCATCAGGATGAGTTTGAAGAGTGCTACAGAGTGCAATAAGGTTGAAATATGAGACAGTTATTCATGAGTTGTGAAGTAAAAGATCCAATACTGAGGAGTTCAATGCTGAGAACTCAGTAGTTCAGCTTCCTTCAGTCGCTGACAAACTAAAGTAGTGACAGGGAACTGTTCGCCCGCCCGCCTGCCCGCCCCGGATAATCTTCGCCCGCCTCGGATCGCGGGGCTTGGGTCGGCCCGCTGCGGACCTTTCACCGTCCGGTGCGGCCTGGAACGTGGCAACTACAACAGCCTGACCGCGGGAGAAGACGGCAGGGGAAGAGAAAAGACATTGTGGCCTTCCATCACAGTGAGGAGGTGACTGGAGGAGACTCACTGTGATGGATGTTTCTTTTTGTTTGATTGTGTATGTTATTGCTTATTTTTATTGCTCTTGTTGTTGGACTGTGGGTAATCTTTCATTTCACTGCACATTTATGTGTATGTGACAAATAAACTTGACTTGACCTGCAGATGCTGGTTAATACACAACGTGACTCAAAGTGCTGGAGTAACTCAGCCAGTCAGACTGCATCTTTGGAGAACATCGATAGGCGACGTTTCGGGTCGAGAACTTTCTTCACACTTCTTCGGACCTCCTTCATACTCAAGTTGCCAATCTTACTAAAGTAGCACTCATGTAAGTCTTCCTTGGAGTACTTCATTGGGAGAGAGGAGAAATATTCTGTCCCCCACATAGATCAGAAACTCAACTTGCTGCCAGCATGGGGAGGAGAAGAACTATGAATACAAAGGAGACTGCAGATGCCGGAGTCTAGAACAAAAACAGAACATCGGAAGAATTCAGCAGGTCAGGCAGCCTCTGTGGTCAAAAGGTGTAATTCAACATGTTGGGCCAGAGGACACTCTCAGCCAATCAAGCAGTGAGCATGTGGATTGTCAGTCATAGAGTCATACAGTGTGGAAATAGACCCTTCGGCCCAACCTCCCCATGCTAACCAACATGCCCCATCTACACGAGTTCCACATGCTTGCGTTTGGCCCATATGCATCTACACCTTTCCTGTCCATGTACCTGTCCAAATGTCTTTTATAGTACCTGCCTCAACTACCTCCTCGGGCAGCTCGTTCTTTATACCCACCACCCTTTGTGTGGAAAAAGTTGCCCCTCTATTTAATTTACATAGATCCTATTAAATCTTTCCCCTCTCACCTTAAACCTATGCCTCAGGTTCTTCATTTCCCTACTCTGGGTCTACTCTATCCATTCTGCTCATGTTCTTATACACAAATGACGAAGATGGTTCTTGACCAAAAGTAAAATGTTAACTTAAAACGGTTTGTTTAATCGAGTGTAACAACAAATCGTGTTTGACTATGCTGTCTGAGGAAGGGTCTCGACTCGAAACGTCACCTATTCCTTTTCTCCAGAGATGCTGTCTGACCCGCTCAGTTACTCCAGCTTTTTGTGTCTATCTTTGACCAAATAACCAAGTAGGTCGAGAAGAACTTGTGCCTTCGGACTTTCAAAACTTGCTTAATAAAATGCCACTTGTTTACAAAACTCCAATCCTGCATATCAACATACGAGAATTGGGAAAGGTGTTGTTAGACTTAAAGTTATGGATTTAGTTTGTAAGTTAAATGGTGGGTGCACTGTTATCCAAATGATCAATCAGAATGTAAACATTAAATGGCTTGTACTAAAGACTTTGTTTAAATAAAAGGAAAATTAGGAAATCTTGACACATACACCCAACCCGGTTGTAAATCTAAAAGTGAATCAACTCTGGTACACTGCTGATCGTAATAGAGCCTCCCTCTTATGTCAATTCGATTTTTAAGCCAGATAAGAAACAAAGAGATGGCCTTTTTGGTGTTAGTGGGTTGTGGGATGTAGAGCAGGCTGGAAACAAGCCTTTATATTAGAAAGACAGATGTTTTTGATAAAGGGGAAAAAATGGTGGTCGGTAAAAATACACACACCATTGCAAAGCGATAAGGATTGTGTCCAAGCAGACAGTCGCTGTAACTACTGACATCTATAATGAAAATGTACCATTCAGAACTGACATATTACTAAAATAGGTAGAGAGAGAGAGTCATATGGTAATAACAGGAATCTCAGCTGGATAAAAAACTATGACTTTTGCAGCAGCCATTATCTGATACCACATACACATGATCAGACCTTATATTTTCGCTGTGAGATGAATGAGAAGACATTGTCCTCACTAGCAACCCACACATCTTATCTGTCAACTGTCCATTTTCATTTCTACTATTATGTCTTCTTCTTCTTAAGCCCTTGGCTTCTCTGGGGAGCATAGGCCATTGGCAAATGTCCTCCACCTCACTCGGTTGTTGGCGGTTCTTTTGAGATCTCCCCAGTTGAGCCCACTCCCAGCCACTTCTGCCTGGACACCTCTTCTCCAGCAGTTCCTGGGGCCACGTCTTTCCCATTTACCTTGGGGGTTCCATTTCAGGGCTTGCCGGGTGATGTTTGTGGCAGGTTTTCTGAGGGTGTGCCCAATGCAACTCCATTTTCTCTTTCGAATTTGTAAGTCAATGGGATCCTGGTTTGTTCTTTTCCACAGGTCCACATTGCTTACTTTGTCTCTCCTCCAGATGTTTAGTATTCTGCTGAGGCAGGTGTTAATGAATGTTTGCAGCCTGTTTGTTGTGTGTTTTGTTCTTTTCCATGTCTCTGACCCATACAGCATCACCTGCTTCACATTTGAATTAAAGAAGCGTATTTTGGTGTTGATTGAGATGTATTTTGATCTCCAGATCTTCCCGAGCATGTTAAACACTACCCTAGCCTTATTGATTCTGCTTTTAATGTCTGCATCTGCCCCTCTGGTGGTGTACACTACACTGCCTAGGTATGTGAATGTTTCTACCTCCTCCAGGGCAGTGCTGTGCATCAGGAGAGGGTTGCTGGTTTAGGAGTGGATCTTATGTATTAAAGCTTTACTAACTATTGGCCAGGCCAATAAAGTCGCAGCTTGACAGGATTTGTGGACACTTAACATCCAACAATGTCAAAGCCTTGCAGCAAGAGTACGGAACAGATTTATCCGAAAGGGTGGATGGACTTTAAAACATAGTTATAGAAACATGAAAAGTTTGGATTTGTCCTTCTTTGAGGTTTACAGATATTCAAAATCCCATCGAATTTTGCAAGAAAAAAAAGTAAGGTATTTCCAATGGAAGGAAGAAGATGCAGAATTCTTTATACAGTAATTTGCTAATATCTGGATGAATAACTTGAAATTATCTTTGAAGTTGATTCAGTAATAACTTTCCAAGGGTAAATGGATCAATGTTTGTGGGAGAACATTTATGCAGCAGAGTAAGGAGAATTAACTGATTTGACAATCATGTCAAAGCAATCACACTCCTCCACCTAGCAGTTCTGTACTGCCCTAAAAACGTATCTTGCACCATTCTTTCATCACCAATCTTCTTCATAATACATTTGTTATCAAGGATTCAAAACCACAAGACAGATACAAAAAGCTGGAGTAACTCAGCAGGTCAGGCAGCATCTCTGGAGAGAAGGAATGGGTGCTGTTTCGGGTCGAGACCCTTCTTCAGACTTCTTCAAAACCACAAACATCTACACATGGTGATCAAATGCTTCCAATGGCTGGACCTTTGAAGGGCGGCATAGTATTGCAGCTGGTAGAGCTGCTGCCTCACGGTGGCAGAGGCTCAGATTCAATCCTGGCTTTTAACGCTGTCTGCTGGAGTTTGCACATTGTCCCTGTTTCCTCAAGGTGCTCCAGTTTCCCCCCATATCCCCAAGACGTGTGGGTTTGTAGGTTAATTGGCCTCTGTAAATTACCCCTCGTGTGTAGAGAGCGGATGGGAAAGTGGGATAACAGATTTCGAATGAACAGGTGATCAATGGTTGGCATGGACTTGGTGGGCTAAAGGCCCATTTCCATGCTTGTCCCTCAAACAAACTAAATTTCATCTTGGGAGTTCACATCAGTCATCTGGCCAGTTGTACATTCACAGAAAATTGGTTGCGAGGCAAAATTAATGCAGCCTTCTTTACCAAGAACAGCTACCTGGGGTAATGAAGATGGTAACGCAAGTAGATATGAGAGTCAGGAGTTCATAATGTTTATCATACCTCCAGTGTGCAAAAATGACCTCTCTAACCACAGCTTCCAAGTTCAGAATTTACAAGTCGGAACACTTTTTGAGTAAAATCCTTTCTCCGGTGTTTTTTTTACATTCACTCGAAGACATTACCCACAACCTTGCAGTCCAGACCGTGACAGTTTTGTCAAGAGAAATTATGAAAAAATGTGTGGCATTCCAAATTGTGTGACATCCCTGATGAAAGAATGTAGAATATAAGGGATATTAGGCTTTTCAGGCTATCAACCGGGCGGCACGGTGGCGCAGCGGTAGAGTTGCTGCCTTACAGCGAATGCAGCGCTGGAGACTCAGGTTCGATCCTGACTATGGGTGCCGTCTGTACGGAGTTTGTACGTTCTCCCCGTGACCTGCATGGGTTTTCTCCGAGATCTTCGGTTTCCTCCCACACTCCAAAGACGTACAGGTATGTAGGTTAATTGACTGGGTAAAATGTAAAAATTGTCCCTAGTGTGTGTAGGATAGTGAGGAAGAACTTTTTCAGTCAGAGAGTGGTGAAGGTGTGGAATTCTCTGCCTCAGAAGGCAGTGGAGGCCAGTTCGTTGGATGCTTTCAAGAGAGAGCTGGATAGAGCTCTTATGGATAGCGGAGTGAGGGGGTATGGGGAGAAGGCAGGAACGGGGTACTGATTGGGAGTGATCAGCCATGATCGCATTGAATGGCGGTGCTGGCTCGAAGGGCTGAATGGCCTACTCCTGCACCTATTGTCTATTGTCTATTGTCTATAATGTGCGGGGATCGCTGGGCGGCGTGGACTCGGTGGGCCGAAGGGCCTGTTTCCGCGCTGTATCTCTAAAAAAAAATCTAAAACATCTTCCTAGTCACATATTTGAACAGCTGCTGAGCAAAAATCGGAAGGAACATATGATTGAAAGCAATACTGAGAAAAGTGGTTTCACAGGAAAATAATCACAAAATCTAAAATTATCAATTATATTAATGCCAAAAATAAACAGGGAGCAGGGTTGCTGACTCTGGTAATGTTGTGCACTTTCAGATGTGTGGACCAGCATTCCAGGAAGACAACACAAAAGCAACAGAGAAGAAATCCCTAAAAATATTCTGCAGCAGGAGATTATTTTGAAATTTCCACCTGTCCAACTACATCCCTTTGGAGTACCCCTTAATCAAAATGAGATTGAAATGATGGTTGGCATGAATTAGGGAGATTAGCAGAGTTCCTTGTACGAGCCCAAGTGCATTCAGCTGATTCACTGACTGTGGTTAGAGAGGAAGATACAGATGAACCCCAGCTAGAACAGGGTAATCACTTGCATTTTATAAGATAATTTGCTTGAAGTTTAAAATCTAATATAAAAAGTCCCAGCTCTGATAGTATATGATGTAAATTAAAAGCCTCAGAGTAGATAAAGACCAAGTGAATGAATCTCAATCCTACACTTGTTACAAGTTCTGCATTACTTTGTTACATCTGTTTAGTTTAGCTCAGAGATGCAGCGTGGAAACAGGCCATTTAACCCAACCATCCATCGCCCGTTCACACTAGTTCTATGTTGTTCCACGTTCTCATTCACTTCCCTCACCCTAGGGGCAATTTACGGAGCTCAATTAACCCGACAAACCCACGCATCTTTGGAATGTGGGAGGAAACCGGAGCACCCGGAGAAAACCCACGCGGTCACGGGCCGAACATGTAAACACCACACAGACAGCACCCGTGGACAGGATCAAACCCGGGCCTCTGGCGCTGTGGGCAGCAACTCTACCAGCTGTGCCCACAGCCGTTGATTGTGATGCCAGCTATTAATTGGGTGCCGCACTGGGTAAATGCAGGCAGAAAAGCAAAGTGACAGCAGAAATGCTAACGAGAATGGAGATCCAAACTTGGAAAGAAAAAATATATTTCTGATGTACGCGAATTTTTCAATGCAAAGGATTACCTTTCAGGTAGCAAACTCAAACTGTTAGGAGAGTATTGGGGAGTCCCTGATCCATTTGTGTGCATGGCATAAACACTCTCCATTCTACCATGGAGAGTGCAGTCAGCTCAGTCTCTGTGCAGAGATTTCCCAGCAGAACTTCCCAGCTTTACAGAGGCCAGATTTCACCTCCATGTGGAAGCGGGGCACTGCCAACATTTTCTTGTTTCAGTGCCAGCATGTTTGAGATTTCCATGTTCAAATGCAGAGGTGCAGAAAGTGCCGGCAAGCGCTGACTCGTTCAGCATTAGAGTGCAAATTTATGGCAATTCCCCAGCACTTACACTGGGGAATGCATTGAAAAAAACAACACCAGATTGTCTGACGTTTTTCTCCATTGACTTTGAGGGATTAAGGCAAGTGTGAGCATCTTTAGCTGAGTGAACTTTTAAGATTGTATTTATTTTAATGCTTCAAGTGCTTTGTTTTACACTGTTAAACACTTTATCGAAGTTGTTTAACAGTTTAATTAATTTTTAATGGGTTTTGAATGCCTGTACGGGATGGGATTTATTTACAGAAGATGCTTTTATTGCGCAGCACGCCACTGTTGAGGATGAGGCCAACTTAGTCCAGAACATAACACAAAAAGCTGGAGTAACTCAGCGTGTCAGACAGCATCTATCTTTGTTTTAAACCAGCATCTGCAGTTTCCCTCCCGCACATTTAGTCTTCGACATGCCTATTATGAGGTCCAAAATAAAGGACAAACTCTTCAATGAGGCAGACTTGGGAGATTTGAGATGGTTTTCATCCATTCTAGATCTTTGGACTCTAGGAGGCCAATGAATCCAATGTGAACTGATGTACAGAGGGATCTTGGTGTCCAAGTGCCTAACTCCCAAATGGACACAAACTGCTGGACTTACTCAGCAGGTCGGGCAGCACCTCTGAAGAACATGGATGAGGTGATGTTTTGGGTCTGAAGAAGGGTCTCGACCTGAATCGTCCCCTATCCATGTTCTCCAGAGATGCTGTCTGACCCACTGAGTTACTACAGCACTTTATGTCCTTCTGTATAAACCAGCATCTGAAGTTCCTTGTTTCTGCACCCTAACTCCCTGAAAGTGGTAACACAAGTAGATAAAGTGATAAAGAAGGTGTATGGTAGGCTTGCTTTCATGGATCACAGCATTAAGTATAAGAGTCAGGAGTTCATAATGCAGCTTTGTAGGACTTTGGTTAGGCCACATTTGGAGAATTGCACGCAGTTCTGGTTGTTCCTTTACGAGAGGGATGTGGAGCTTTTGGAAAGGGTGCAGAGTCGGTTTGCCAGTACGATGCCTGGCTTAAGGGATATTAGCTCCAGGGAGAGGTTGGACAGACTTAGGTTGTTTTTCTATGGAATGCCTGAGGTTGTGGGGAGACCCGATGAAAATACATAAAATTCTGAGAGGAATAAAGAGGATAGGCAGTCAAAACCTTTTTTCCAGGATGGAAAAATACCAGTGTGAATAGCCTTAAGGTGAGGGGGGCAAGGTTTAAAGGTGAAGCGCGGGGAAAGTTTTTTTACACAGATTGTGGTGGGAGCCTGGAGGCAGCGGTGATGGTCGAGGCAGATATGATGGTGACATTTAAGAGACTTTTGGATAGACATATGGATATTTTTTTAAAAACTGCTGTCAGTAGTCTAAATGACTACAGACCAATAGCCCTTACATCGGTTGTGATGAAATGTTTTGAGAAGCTTGTGGCACAACACATCAACGCCATCCTTCCTCCCAGCTTTGACCCTCATCAGTTTGCCTATCGAGCAAACAGATCTACAGAAGACGCAATCAATACTGCCCTCTACACTGCGCTGAGCCACCTGGAGAGCCCGGGGACCTATGTAAGAATGCTTTTCATAGGCTACAGCTCGGCATTCAATACGATCATCCCAGGCATACTAGTGGACAAGCTGTACAATAACCTGGGTTTTCCCCATCCATCTGCGCCTGGATAAGAGACTTCCTCACAAACCGCCCACAATCTGTTAAGATCGCCCCCCACAGCTCCCCCACCATTACGCTTAGCATTGGCTCCCCGCAGGGCTGTGTGCTGAGCCCCCTCCTCTATGCTCTGTACACACACGACTGCACTCCTATTCACCCCTCCAATTCAATCATCAAATTTGCAGACGACACAACTGTGGTCGGTCTGATCACTGGAGGGGATGAGTCTGCGTACAGAGACGAGGTCTGTGCTCTGTCCGGATGGTGCGAGGCAAACAGCCTAGCACTAAACACTAGCAAGACAAAAGAAATAGTGCTGGACTTCAGGAAACAAAGAGCGGCTCCCACCCCACTTCATATAAATGGGGAGGAAGTGGAGAGGGTCTCCACCTTCAAGTTCCTAGGGACCACCATCTCCCAGGACCTCTCCTGGACTGCAAATACCAAAGCGGTAGTGAAAAAGTCACAGCAGAGACTGCACTTCTTAAGATTACTCCGGAAAAACAGACTGAAGGAGAATCTGTTGGTGACCTTCTACCGCTCCACCATTGAGAGCGTACTGGCATATTGCACCACTGTGTGGTATGCTGGCTGCTCGGCTGCAGACCAGAAGGCCCTCCAGAAGGTCATCAGGACAGCAGAGAAAATCATCGGCTGTCCACTACCTTCTCTGAAGGACATCACCGGTTCGCGCTGTCCGAACAGGGCCAGAATCATAATCAAGGACAGCACTCATCCAGGACACGAATTGTTTGCTCTCCTGCCCTCTGGGAGGCGCTATAGGAGCCTAAGGGCCAGGACAAATCGACTCAAAAACAGTTTCTTCCCCTGGGCAATAAGAACAGTGA
Source organism: Rhinoraja longicauda (assembly GCF_053455715.1). Classification (NCBI taxonomy): domain Eukaryota; kingdom Metazoa; phylum Chordata; class Chondrichthyes; order Rajiformes; family Arhynchobatidae; genus Rhinoraja; species Rhinoraja longicauda. The sequence goes on from NC_135981.1 coordinate 23,076,776, forward strand.
ACATGACTTGACTACCCCCATTTTCGCCGCACATTTAAAAAAAGGAACTTTATTTTAGAATTTTAAGTGTATAACCCATTCATTATTTATTAGGTTTTTAAATTGTTTTTTTATTGATCCTGGCATTTGTTGTGTTGGTTCGTATGTCTGTGCAATTGTCTTTGAAGGATATGCACTGTCGCACTGTTATCAGCTGTAGCACTTCTAATTTCGTTGTACCTTGCGTACAATGACAATAAAGGCATATTATTATTATTATATGCGGAGATGGAGAGATATGGATTATGTGCAGGCTGGTAACACCTGGTCTTGGCTTCATGTTCTGCAGAGACATTGTGGGCTAAAGGGGCTGTTCTTATGCCGTACTGTTCTATGTTGAAAGGCTGGAGCGATTGGGTTACACTGGAATTTAGAAGGATGAGGGGGGATCTTATTGAAACATATAAGATAATTAGGGGATTGGACACATTAGAGGCAGGAAACATGTTCCCAATGTTGGGGGAGTCCAGAACAAGGGGCCACAGTTTAAGAATAAGGGGTAGGCCATTTAGAACGGAGATGAGGAAGAAAGTTTTCAGTCAGAGAGTGGTGAAGGTGTGGAATTCTCTGCCTCAGAAGGCAGTGGAGGCCAGTTCGTTGGATGCTTTCAAGAGAGAGCTGGATAGAGCTCTTAAGGATAGCGGAGTGAGGGGGTATGGGGAGAAGGCAGGAACGGGGTACTGATTGAGAGTGATCAGCCATGATCGCATTGAATGGCGGTGCTGGCTCGAAGGGCTGAATGGCCTACTCCTGCACCTATTGTCTATTGTCTATTGTCTAAAGGGGCTGTTCTTATGCCGTACTGTTCTATGTTCTATGGACTCGTGCAGATACTGCCACAAGTGGGGTAGCTTGACAGGACTGCTGTGCATATAGCATGGAAGCTGGTACACTCCTTCCACACATGATACAGGTGGATGAACGTTATCAGGTGGCATTGAAAGTGATGATGAATTTCTTCATTCATCTCGCCTTTTATTGGGAGATAGCTCCCAAAACATGGGAGTGGTTTATGTTTTCCAGGGTCTTGCAATATGATACGAAAGGACAAATTGGTGGAGCTCCTTAGTTGTGCAGATGTTAAATCTCTCGTGCATTTCAAATCAACAATGACTTGGACCTCGGACTCCAAACATGTGCAAACATCATTGTGAATTGTAGATTGGGAACTGAGATTTAATAGGAAACTGAGGGGTAACTTTTTTAAGTTTGTAAGCTGCCGGAGGATGTATTTGAGGCAGGTACTATCGCAATGTTTAAGAGACATTTAGACAGGTACATGGATAAGATTGGTTTAGAAGTGCATGGGCCAATTTCACGCAGGTGGGAACAGAGTTTATGGGACATTAAGTTTAGTTTAGATATACAGCACAGAAACAGGCCCTTTCGGCCCACTGTGTCCGCGCCGACCAGCGATTGCCGCACATTAACACTATCCTACACACACTAGGGACAATTTTTTTACATTTACCAAGCTAATTAACCTACATACCTGTGCATCTTGGGAGTGTGGGAGGAAACCGAAGATCTCGGAGAAAACCCACGCAGGTCATGGGGAGAACGCACAAACTCCGTACAGATAGCACCCGTAGTCGGGATCGTACCTGAGACTCCAGCTCTGCATTCGCTGTAAGGCAGCAACTCTACCGCTGCGCCACCGTGCCGCCCATATTGGTCAGTGTGGGAAAGTTGTGCCAAAAGGCCTGTTTCCACACTGCATGATTCTATGACTAGGGTCATGTTTAGTTTTTAGTTTCTTGTTCAGAGATACAGCGCGGAAACAGGCCCTTCGGCCCACCGATTCCGCACCGACCAGCGATCCCCACACATTACCACTATCCTATTGGTACACCTATACCAAACCAATTAACCTACAAACCTGTCTTTGGAGTGTGGGAAGAAACCGAAGATCTCGGAGAAAACCCAGAAAAACGCAGGAACGTACAGGCAGCACCCGTAGTCGGGATCGAACCAGGGTCACCTGGCTCTGCAAGTGCTGTAAGGCAGCAACTCTACTGCTGCGCCACCGTGCCGCCCATGTTTTGCACCTTGAACCTTGAATAAGGGTTTAGTGGTTCCATGCTTCCTTCATTATCACATGTTCCAAGATGCAGTGAAATACTTTTTAAGCATAACAGATCAGTAAGGTTATTGTGATTATTGCTGAATTAATAGTCTTACAATCAGATGCATTGAGTTGCATTTGCATTATCAGGCTCCAAAAGAACACGGTTGAAGATCAGCCTGGCCATAGCCTAGCAATTGGTATTAGAAAAAACTAGGAAGTAAATACATTGCCATTTCTCAGCATGACAACAAGTTTGTAACTTTGCAATCTACTCAACCAATTGTTAAAAAACCCCTTTGCTGAAAAGCTAGCAGAACCAGCACTTGCTCCCTTAAGTGCCCAGTCATGAGCATCTCAAGGGTACTTCCACTTTGCATGCAACAACAAATCTGCACTAAACCCGGCACAAGAGTGTTATAACGGGCCCGAGAAGCTTGAACTGGAATTGTGGGACTCCGGATTCTCTTTCCATCCCATTATTCTTTCATGAATGTGTGTCCAGCCCGCTCTTGCATTTCACTTGGCAGGAGCAACTATTTTGGGTCTTTCAATCAATGCAATTAGTTGCAGGCGGATGGACAAGCAGTGATGTTGGACACAGGGGAGCTCAGCAATTGTTCACTGGAGTTGGCACAATGAAGAGCCCCAGCTGCAAACTACTGCTCTGGAACTTGGTCGTGCTCAGGATTTTGTCTCCTGCCGACATACGCATAAAAGTTCAATTTCATGCAACTTTCGAGATAGGATTTTCTCGTATTTGGAGGAGAATTAGATAATTAGACACTATCAGCGTGGTGGGTGCCTGGAACGCACTGCCAGGGGTGGTGGCAGAGGCAGATGGGGCAGTGGCATTTACGAGCCTTTGATAGAGGCACTTGGATATGCCAGGAATGGAGGGGTATGAATCATGCGCAATCAGAGAAGAATACTTAAACTCAGCATCATGTTTGGTGTGGATATTGTGGGCAGAAGGGCCTGTTCCTGTGCTGTACTGTTCTATGTTCTAGTTTTTAACAATTATTTTATGGTCATTTTGGGTTAGTTTGGGAATTTGGCTGGGCACCAGGATATTAAAAGCACCTTGGGAGCATGAGGAGATGTCAGTTTCTGGGGAGATGGAACGGTGTCAATCCCTGTCTGAAGAAGAGTCTCAACCAGAAACGTCTCCTATCCGTGATCTACACAGATGCTGCCAGACCCCTTGAGTTACTCCAGCACTTTGACACTTTTTTTCCCCCGTGCAACATTTGTTTTGCAAACTGCAGGAGAACCTCAGAAACTGAACGGAGGGTGAAAGAAAAGAGCGAATGAGAAATCTGCTTACACAAGGTTTAATCTTACTCAAAAGGGCGGCACGGTGGCGTAGCGGCAGGGCCACTGCCTTTCAGTGCTGGAAACCCGGCTTCGACCTTGACTTCAGATGAAGAAGAAGGGTCTCGACCCGAAACGTCACCCATTCCTTCTCTCCTGAGATGCTGCCTGACCTGCTGAGTTACTCCAGCATTTTGTGAATAAATTGACTTCAGGTAATGTCTGTACGGAGTTTGTACGTTTTCCCTGTGACCTGCGTGGGTTTTCTCGGAGATCTTCAGTTTCCTCCCACATTCCAACGACTTACAGGTTTGTAGGTTAATTGGCTTGGTATAAATGTAAATTGCCACTAGTGTGTGTAGAGGATAGCATTAGTGTACGGGGATCGCTGGTCGGTGCGGACTTGGTGGGCCGAAGGGCCTGTTTTCGCACTAAATTAAACTAAAAACTAAAAGGCAGTCATCAGTTAATATTGCACATTTGTATGAAAAAGCCTAATTCGGTATTTTACCCTGTCATTATGAACATTAGAACTTCAACAGAGTTATTTGATGGAGCGTATTGCTGCCTGTTCATGGCGTGCTGTGCAGAATGCAAACCTGTGAGAAATCAAACGTCTGCTCCTTTATCATCTGTTAGTTAAAGGTAGGTAGGGAAAAATGTTGTCCTACTCTTAAAACGTAGTGCCCAATATGGATTAGTATTAAGGTAGACACAAAATGCTGTAGTGTTATCTTGGTCTTCTCAAAAACAGTGCACATTGCCATGCCTTACGAACGTGAAAAGATTGGAGTCTGTGCTGTTATATTAATTGGTTTCAGTCAGAGGGGATCATTCTGAGCTTATGGGTGAAGATGGGAAATCATATATTCAGCAGCCATCTTGCTCGTTATTCCTATTTCGAGACCTCTCCAGGGAAGTAACATGATTCCATTCAGGGGCTTGGCCATCTCTATGGGAGTGAGAAGTTCCATCAGGAATGTAACGATCCAAACTCACACAAATGCCTCCACTCCTGCACACACGATCTTACATGATGATTCTATGGGCACCCTCTAATGTCCTGAGTTTAAAAAAAGACACAGAGAAGTGCTGGAGATAGACACAAAAAGCTGGAGTAACTCAGCGGGACAGGCAGCATCTCCGGAGGGAAGATCTGAAAAAGGGTCTCGACACGAAACGTCACCCATTACTTCTCTCTAGAGATGCTGCCTGTCCAGCTGAGTTACTCCAGCTTTTTGTGTCCATCTTCAATTTAAACCATCATCTGCAGTTCCTTCCTACACACAAAGTGCTGGAGTAACTTAGCGGGTGTGGACGACATGAATAGGCCATGATCTGAAATATCACTTATCCATGTTCTCCAGAGACGCTGCCTGACCTGGGTCGAAACTTGTCGCGGGTGGATTTAAGTTGACTTCGGTTGTCATAGATTGTCGCCTGTGTGGTCATAGGTTGTCGTAGGTGTCATCGTAGGTTGTTGTAGGTGCGGTCGTAGGTGGGCGTCCTAAGTCGCGACGATTGGGTCGCCGGTTGTCGGTAGCTTGACATTGACTAGGCGGTAAGTTTATCAGCTTGTCGTAGACATTGTCGTAGGGGGGTCCAGTTTTTGTTTTTTCGGCGAGCTGCTACGACTATGACAGTCGCCGGCAGTCGCCTAAAAAATCGCCTAAGTAGGACAGGCCCTTAAGCCATCTGTTTTACATTATGAAGAGGTAGGCAATATTGAGCTTCATATTCCTTAAAACTGAGAATGTTAAAAATATATAATGTTTGACTGATTTGAATTGATTGAAAGATGCCGCATGGAAACAGGCCTTTCATCCACCGAGTCCACGCCAACCGTCGATCACCTGTTCACACTACTTCTATGTTGTCCCACTATCTCACCCACTCCCTGCACATGCGCAGTAATTTTACAAAGGCCAATTAACCTACAAACTGTGTAGACACAAAATGCTGGAGTAACTCAGTCGGACAGGCAACATCTCAGGAGAAAAGGAATGGGTGATGCTTCGGGTCAAGACCCTTCTTCAGACTGTGTCACCCATTCCTTCTCTCCAAAGATGCTGCCTGTCCCGCTGAGTTACTCCAGCATTTTGTGCACACCTTCGATTTAAACCATCATGTCCAGTTCTAACCTACAAACCCGCACACCTTTGGGATGTGGGTGGAAATTGGAGCACCTGGAGGAAACCCACGCAATCACAGGGAGAACACACAGCAAACTCCACACAGACAGCATCCGAAGTCAGGATTGAACCCGGGTCTCAGGTGCTGTGAAGCAGCAGCTCAGCCAGCTGCAAAACTGTGGCATGTCTTTCACAGAACTGTGGAAAATGGTGCTGAGTTTTGTTATTCTTTATTTTTCAGTTGCCAAAAGATTAATTGGGGTTAGCAAAATTATCAGAACACGTGAGAAAAGACTGATTTCAATGGAAACATGGAGAGCCGAATACAGCTGGCATCCAATGTGCCTCATGCATTTAATGATTTGGACCCTGCAAATTCCCCACTCTGACTTTATACCTCTTAGCAACAAGGAAAAACTCATGCCTCAGGCATTCCAACAACATGAACAAGATTTCCATTTAAACCCTCCTGGTATGATGTCACAGACAGGATTACTGCCATATACCTTGCAGTGGGAGAGATAAGAACATCATGTCTTCAATCTCCAGGACATAACAAGGCCACTAATAACATTCTGTGCAAGGATCAACAGGAACACACTGCCTGAAAGCACTCTGGCAACACATCTCATGTATTTAAAAGGGCCTCCTATTTGTAAACTCTAAGCAGTTGAATCCCCTCTCTTTTTGTCTGTGGCAGCATGGATGATGAAATTATGCCTGCAAACAAACTTCCTTCCCTCTCTTCCTCTCTTATCCTGATATGCATGATCGTTGCATTGAAAAGTGTGGATTTGGCACAGGCGCATTTCCCCAATATAGACTGGGAAAATCATAGTGTGAAGGGTTTAGATGGGGTGCAATTCCTCAAGTGTTCAGGAGAGTTTTCTTAAGCGGTATGTGGAGGCCCCTACGTGTGAGAGAGCAACGTTGGATCTCGTATTGGGAAATTGGGAAGGGCAAGTTAATGAAGTGTGTGTGGAGGAGCCTTTTGGGACCACTGACCACAGTTCGATTAGGTTTAAGATAGTTATGAAGAGGGTCCATGTGTTAAAATACTCAACTGGGGTAAGGCTAACTTTGAGGGTATGAGAGAAGGTCTCAATCAAGTTGACTGGAGCAGGTTATTAGAGGGGAAAGGAACATCGGCCAAGTGGGATGTTTTAGAAAGTGTACTGAAGTTCAGGATGTGTCCGTCCCCGTTAGAGTGAAGGGCAAAGCAGGCAAACGTAAGGAAGCTTGGCTGATGAGGGAAATTAAGACATTGGCCCAAAACAAGAAGGATGCATGGGGCAGGTATAGGCAACTGGGATCAAGTACAACCCTGGAGGAGTTTCAGGAACTAAGGAGTAAACTAATAAAGGAAATCAGAAGGGCAAAAAGGGGCCAGGAGATAGTTCTGGCCGGTAGCATTAAGGACAATCCCAAAAGATTTTATAAATACGTAAGGGAGAAAAGGGTAACTAGAGAGAGAGTGGGACCTCTCAGGAATCAAAGCGGTCACCTCTGTGTGGAGCCACAGGAGATGGGCAAGGTACTAAATGAGTATTTCTCCTCTGTATTTACTGAGGGGAAAGACAGTAGGACAGGGGAAATTGGATCACTGGAAGTGTCTTGAAAGCAGTTGGTGTTACCGTTGAAGAGGTACTGAAGGTACTGTCGTGTTTTAAGGCAGACATATCTCCAGGGCCTGCCCATTACTATTTGTCATCTACATCAATGATTTGGATGAGAACATACAGGGCAAGATTGGCAAGTTTGTTGATGAGACAAAAGTGAGTGGTTTTGCAGATAGTGAAGATGGTTGTAAAAGATTGCAGCAGGATCTGGATCGATTGGCCAGGTGGGCAGAGGAATAGTTGATGGTTTTTAATAGATAAAAGTGTGAAGAGTTGCATTTTGGAATGTCGAACAAGGGCAAGACCTACACAGTAAATGGTAGGCCTATGGGTAGTGTTGTAGAGCAGAGGGATCAAGGAGTGCAGGTGTGTAGGAAAGTAACCGCAGATGCTGGTTCAAATTGAAGGCAGACACAAAATGTTGGAGTAACTCAGCGGGTCAGGCAGCATCTCAGGAGAGAAGGAATGGGTGACGTTTCGGGTCGAGACCCTTCTTTAGACTGATGTCAGGGGAGGGGGTGGGACAAAGGTAAGATGTAGTAGGAGACAGTAAGACAGTGGGAAAACTGGGAAGGGGATGGGGAAAGAGAGGGACAGAGGAACTATCTGAAGTTGGAGACGTCAATGTTCATACCGCCGGGGTGTAAACTGGCCAAGCGAAATATGAGATGCTGTTCCTCCAATTTGCGCTGGGCCTCAATATGGCAATGGAGGAGGCAGGTGCATGGTTCCTTGAAGGTCGAGTCGCAGTTAGATAAGGTGGTCAAAAAAGGCTTTTGGCACTTTTGCCTTCATCAGTCAGAGTATTGAGTATAGAAATTGGGAGATCATGTTGCAGTTGTGTAAGACGTTGGTGAGACCGCATTTAGAATATTGTGTTCGGTTCTGGGCACCATGTTATAGGAAAGATATTGTCAAGCTTGAAATGGTTCAGAAAAGATTTACAAGGATGTTGCCAGGACTCGAGGGTGTGAGCTATAGGGAGAGGTTGAGTAGGCTGGGTCTCTATTCCATGGAGCGCAGGAGGATGAGGGGAGATCTTATAGAGGTATACAAAATCATGAGAGGAATAGATCGGGTAGATGCACAGTCTTTTGTCCAGAGTAGGGGAATCGAGGACCAGAGGACATAGGTTCTAGGTGAAGGGGAAAAGATTTAATAGGAATCACGAGGGGTAATTTTTTTCACGCAAAGGGTGGTGGGTGTATGGACAGCTGCCAGAGGAGGTAGTTGAGGCTGGGACTATCCCATCGTTTAAGAAACAGTTAGACAGGTACATGGATAGGACAGGTTTAGAGGGATATAGACCAAGCGCAGGCAAGTGGGACTAGTGCAGCTGGGACATTGGTGGCAGTGTGGGCGAGTTGGGCCGAAGGGCCTGTTTCCACACTGTAACACTCTATGACTCTGTGACTCTATTACACTTCATTCTGTCAATGTGAATCACCAGGCCCATTCTTCATGCACATGGTGAGAAGTACTTTGGAGATATATCTTATGATTGGAATCGTAATTACATCAAATTTGCAACTGGCTGTGTGAGATACAACTTAAATAAAACTATTGTAACTAATTGAACGTTATCTCTGCATGGTGCCTGCCTCTTGCTGGTTTACCCAGAAGCTTTCATAGTGAGGAGAGTGATCCTAGACACATTGTATGGAGGCTGCTCCCTGGTGTATGGATTCAATATTTGGGTTAGCTTTAGATAGACACAGGTACAAATCTCACTCTGAGGTAGCTTTCGATCAAAATATTCTTAAATGCACATCTGATTGCTGAGCCAGCCTTGTAATTACCAGTGTAATCGGGATCAGCGCATTGAGGTCTTCTATAGTTCAAGTATCATAGTTTGGTAGACACAAAATGCTGGAGTACTTCAGTGGGACAGGCAGCATCTTTGGAGAGAATGAATGGGAGATGTTTCAGGTCAAGACCCTTCTTCAGACAATATTAGCTTTCTCAATGTGAGTAGCCTGCCTCCCTGGCAATCTGACCGGTTCTGGAGTTATTCCGAGCTCTCTGATATGTGGGGAAGTTTGTGAGCCTTGTTTTGGCTTGTACCAAAGATAGACACAAAGTGCTGGAGTAACTCAGTAGCCAGGCACCATCTGTAGAGGAAAAAGAAAGGTGACGTTTTGAGCTGCTAAGTTACTCAACACTTTGTGTCTATGTTTGGTATAAACTAGCATCTGTGGTTATTTGTTTGTACATCTTGTTTAGGTTTGTACCTGGCTACGATGATGGAAAATCTGTCTCTTGGGGTTCACCCAAGAGTGAGACTTTAATCTCAGAATATGCTTGCTTTATCTTGTGGTAAATGTCTTCACCTTTAATATGCAAAAGGCCTCCTTGTGACAGGGAGATGTAGATACAATCAACTACTTATGCTGGTTCACAGAAAAATGACAACGAGTGCTGGAGAAACTCAGCGGGTCACACTGACACATTGACAGGGTATTTGACACGTTATGCAGGAATTGCTTCACAAAATGCTGGAGTAACTCAGCAGGTCAGGCAGCATCAGACTGAAGAAGGGTCTCGACCCGAAACGTCACCCATTCCTTCTCTCCCGAGATGCTGCCTGACCTGCTGAGTTACTCCAGCATTTTGTGAATAAATACCTTCGATTTGTACCAGCATCTGCAGTTATTTTCTTATACAGGAATTGCTGGTACAATTAATGTAGATAGTGACAAGTCCTAATTTTATTTACTGCATACTTCATGAATAGAGTATTTTTTTGGGAAAAAATGCTAAAATATTATTCACTTTCAGACTCAGGTTTCCATTGCTCATCCTATCAATATAATGTTTCTAAAAATGTAAAATGGGGTATTTTTGTCAGTTAAGGGGATGTCAGTTAAGGTGAGGAAAGAGATAAAAGGTGGATTTAATTGTACACTGAAAACAAGAAACCCAAGACCTGCCACGCTTTGTCCTGCCTCTCCTCTTTTGCAGCTTTCTTCTCCCCCCCCCCCCCCCCCCCCCCCCCCGACTGTAAAAGGATCTCAACCAAAACATCATCTATCCATGTTCTCCAGAGATGCTGCCTGGCTCACAGACGTAATCCAGCGTTTTGGATCTGCATCAGTATCTGCAGTTCCTTGTTCCTACTTCTAAACCAAGGATAGCCTTGGCACCATGTTGGGCACAGACGTAAAGGGTTGAAGGGCCTGTTCTGGTGCTGTACTGTTCCATGTTCTGTGTACATGGCCAGAAAAAGAAATCAAAGTTCATTCAGCAGGATACAAAATCTAAACACCTTCAACCCTCACCCTTCCCAGCAACAATTCATTTCAAAAACAACCTCCTCCTCATCCACTGCCTACCTGTGGAGATATAACATTGTTTTGCAATGTTTGAATCAAGTAAGAATCAAGTCAGCCCTAAAGAAAGCAACATCATAGGGAGTCAATTGAGAAAAATGATGCCCTCGCCAAGTTAAGAGCACTGTTCCAAAGTGGGAAAGGCCTCCAACCACGGCCAATTTATCCTCTTGTTAGTTCCATTCCATCCAGAAGCTATTTTCTGATCGTGAATATATCCCCAAAATGTAACACTGAATGTTACATCTTAACTTTACATATACCAACGAATACATGAAAATAAAGGCTTTTATATACATGTAGGATGCCATGTTATGGACGTTTTAAGTATAAACACTGCTGCGTTTTTACACTTTTAACAAATATGAGTTTAAAAAAAAAAACCCCTGCACTTCATTAAAAACGTGATGTTGTGCGCAGTGCTGGACGTGGCTGGATGATTGAGCTGCTGCTTCCCTGCGGAGTGCAATTACAGTAACTGTGAAGAGATCCCTGAAGCAATGAGAAAGGTAATAGCTGTGAAGCAGCACACGCTGAGTACAGCAATCTCCTGGAGGTTCCTACACAAATAATGATGCCCACACAGGGTGAGAACATTCTGTAATTATTATCATTCCCTTCCATAACATTCAGCGAATGCACAGCAACATTCTTATTGGTAGACCACGTGATGTAAAGAGTCACTGCAAACTTGGTTGGGCCATCCATTATTCCCAGATGGAGGTTCATTTGCAACCAGCACCACAAAAATAACTCTTTTACATTCACCATGAACAATTCCCCCAGCTGGATTGTAAACTGCACTTTCATTTAATGTCTCCATCTTATTCCTGAAGCTGAAAGTACTAGAGTTGCATTATGGGAAGAGAAACTAGCCAATCTCCCATCAACGACATCCATGTCCATAAGTGCCAAAGAAGAACTTCCTCCTGGGGCCTAATCAAGCTGGGCTGAATGGAAATGCCTCAACAGACTGAGAGCCGGTACTGGTCGTTGTAAAGTGACTCTCAAGAAGTGGGGTTATATAGACACTGAAGACATCATCTGCATACACGGCACTGAACCACAAACTATGGAGCACCTATTGAGATGTCCTCTATTGGAGCACAAATGCAAAGCTGAGGATCTCGCAGAGAACAATGATATTGCTAAGAGTTGTCGAGATGGAAATAATTTTTGTTGGCGGATGATTTGTTGGATACGCTGGCTGGTGGGGTGGAAGGTGAGAACGAGGGGGATTCTGTCCTTGTTACGAGTGGGGGGAAATAATATTTGTTGGCGGATGATTTGTTGGATAACCTGGCTGGTGGGGTGGAAGGTGAGAACGAGGGGGATTCTGTCCTTGTTACGAGTGGGGGCTAAGAGTTGTGTTCAGTTTTGGCTGAAACACAATATCTAGTATGAGTGGACACGATAATAAGAAGATGTTATTCCCAACAAATCTCTATCTCAGCATTAGAGTGTAGGCCCTATCAAACTCTCTGGTGCAGTAAGGCAGCAGCAGCTGTGGAAGTCATTTCCACAGAAGGTTGTGGAGGCCAAGTCAATGATTACTTTTAAGGCAGAGATAGATAGATTCTTGATTATTACGGGTGTCAGGGGTTATGGGAGGAAGGCAGGAGAATGGGATTAGGAGGGAGAGATAGATCAGCCATGATTGAATGGCGGAGTAGACTTGGTGGGCCAAATGGTCTAATTAGAAACAAAGAAACAAAGAAAATAGGTGCAGGAGTAGGCCATTTGGCCCTTCGAGCCAAATAATATGATCATGGCTGATCATCCAGATTCAGTACCCTGTTCCTGCTTTCTCCCCATATCCCCTTGATTCCATTAGCCCTAAGAACTATATCTAACTCTCTCTTGAAAACATTCAGTGAATTGGCCTCCACTGCCTTCTGTGGCAGAGAATTCCACAGATTCACAACTCTCTGGCTGAAAATGTTTTTTCCTCATCTCAGTCCTAAATGGCCTACTCCTTATTCTTAAACTGTGACCCCTGGTTCTGGAGTCCCCCTTTCATGGGGAACATTTTTTTCTGCATCTAGCCTGTCCAATCCCTTAAGATGTTTTTATGTTTCTATAAGATCCACTCTCATCCTTCTAAATTCCAGTGAATATAAGCCCAGTCAATCCATCCAATTCTGCTCCTGTCACCTATAACCTTATAACCTAAAATCCTATCAACCATGCATTCAACTAACCATGCACTAAGCCACCTTACTGCTGTGCTCTTTGTCTGTAATACATTTAAGCAGACTCTTGGAGCACTTAAAAAATCAAATGCAAAATTTTGAAGGAGCTGAGCAGAAACAGGATAAATTATTTCCAGTTAGAAGAAACTGCAACAAAGAAGATTTTTTTAAAATTAGGATAAATGAAAGTACGAAGGATGAGGGTAGAACAAAATAATTTCATATAGAGTTAGCAAAATATGCAAAACATTATCTGATAAAACTACTGAAATTATTTAAGTTAAGGAAATAGGGAGGGGGGGAATCTGTTAAATAAACAAGGATAGAGCAAGAAATGCAGTTATTTTTATGGAAAGCTGACTACCACGGCAAGCTAATGGTGTCTTTCTGTGCTGCAATTTCATGGTCCCATGACTGCACACTGCACTGAGCACTGAGCGTAAGGTTACACTGGGTCTAAAGAAGGATCTAGACGTGAAACGTTGTCTATTTATTCCTTCCACAAAATGCTGTTGTGTTCCTCCAGCTCCCTGTGTTTTCCTCAAGTTTCCAGCATCTGCAGTTCCTTGTGTCTCCATTTTACCGAGTGTAACCGATTCTTTACACATTCTAAACGGAACAACTGTTTAATTGCTGCAATACTGCACAATCATTTCTGCAGACAGAGTGTGCATATAACGAAGCAGGGGTTGTTCAAAGCAGGGTACTGTTGAATCGACACCCACATGGAACAATCCTCTTCACCTTCTCTGCTCCAACACAGGTACACAGTTTACTTTTACAACCTGCAAAACTAAGTGGGCAAACACGTATGTCCGTCCAGTTTATTACAAGGTTATCTTCATCCTCACGCAAATCGATAGATACAAGGAAACAGCCATCTTCAGTCCACCGAGTCCACAGCGACCATCTGTTCACACTAGTTGTGTTCTCCCACTTTCTCATCCACACCCCACACACTAGAGGCAATTTCCTGAGGCCAATTAATCTACAACCTGCATGTCCTTCCGGTGAGGGAGGAAACCAGAGCACCTGGAGGAACCCCACGAGGTCACAGGGAGAACGTGCGAACTCCACGCAAAGTACTCGAGGTCAGGGTTGAACCCGGGTCTCAGGTGCTGTGAGGCAAGGGTCCTGCCAGCTGCACCACTGTGCTGCCCGCGTACTGCCCTCCTTGAAATGTGAATCCCACCATTTCAATCTCCTGGATCAGCCTACCTCAGGGACTTACAGAATAATGAAAGCTACAGAATAACGAAAGGCAAAGATAAGAGCGGATGTGGAAAGGATGTTTCCACAGTTTAAGAATAAGGGGTAGGCCATTTAGGACTGAGATGAGGAAAAACATTTTCACCCAGAGAGTTGTGCATCTGTGGAATTCTCTGCCACAGAAAGCAGTGGAGGCCAATTCACTGGATGTTTTCAAGAGAGAGTTAGAAAAGCTCTTAGGGCTAACGGAATCAAGGGATATGGGGAGAAAGCAGGAAAGGGGTACTGATTTTGGATGATCACCCATGATCATATTGAATGACGGTGCTGGCTCGAAGGGCCGAATGGCTTACTCCTGCACCTATTTTCTATGTTTCTATGTTTCCACTGGTGGGAGAGTCTAGGACCAGTCAAAGCCTCAGAATTAAAGAGCACCTTTTTAGAAAGGAGGTGAGGAGAAATTTCTTCAGTCAGAGGGTAGTTAATCTGTAGAACTCATTGCCACAGAGCACTGTAGAGGCCAAGTCAGTGAATATTTTTAAGGCAGAGATAGACAAATTCTTGATTAGAACGGGTGTCAAGGGTTACTGGGAGAAGGCAGGATGATGGAATGAGGAGGCTGAGATCAGCCACGATTGAATGGCGGAGTAGACTCGATGGGCCAAATGGCCCAATTCCACTCCTATAACTTGTGAACATGTGACTTTATCAAATGCCTTACCAAAATCCATGTCGACGACATCCACCGCCCTATACTTATCGATCACCTTTGTTACCTTCTGCAAACATTCAATCAAGTTATTAAGAAACGACCTGCTGCAGTCCATGCATGACTGTCCTCAATTGTGCCATTCTCTCAAAATATCATAGTCCTAGAGCATGGAAACAGGCCCTTCGGCCCAATTTGCCTATGCTAGCCATGATACCCCATCTGCACTGCTCTCACCTGACTCCGTTTGGCCCACATCCCTCTAAACCTATCCCATCCATGTACCATAGAAGAGAGGCGGTAGGTAGAGTTAGGGGATGGGGCCAGTGTACGCCCGGAACAGGGATTGTTCGATGTATCCGACATGTACCAGATCTCAAGGGATTCAAAGGGCAGCCTAATCTACTGCAATTAAACAGAAAGTACTGCATATTATAAATCAGAGATTTAATTAAAGAGGGGCCATTCGCAAAATAGGAATTAATGTGCATGTTCATCGGCCAATGTGATGCCTGAAAGGTTCCCCTGAACATTGCTTTGAACTATTACTAAACAGCCTGAATTTAATTTTGATCTACTTAATTTGTGATTATGAACAAAAATCAAAATGCTGAAAATCTGAAATGAAGACAGAAACTGCTACTCAGCAGGTCACAAGATATTTTTCAGGGGAATAGGACAGGAAAGGTCCACAGTTGACCCGGGGAACTGCCGATGCTGGAATATTGCACAAAGTAAGTCCTGGAGTAACTCAGCAAGTCTGGCAGCCATTTTTGCAGAAACAAGGACCGGCAGATGCTGGTTTACAAAAAACAGACAAAAGGACTGCAATAAATCAGCGGGCCAGGCAGCTCCTTTGGAGGACAGGGATAGGTGCATTTTGAGTCGGAACCCTTCCTCAGAAGGTCCACCTATCTGAGGGCCATCTATCTGAGGGCAGCTTAGTGGCACAATGGTAGAGATGCCGCTTCACAGCGCCAGAGTCCCAGGTTCAATCCTGACCTCAGGTGCTGTCAGACATGTGGGGTTTGTAGGTTTAATGGCCCTCTGTACACTGCTCCTGGTGTGTAGGACATAACTAGTGTGAACAGCTGATCGATGGTCAGAATGGGCTCGGTGGGCCGAAGGGCCTGTCTGCGCGCTGTATCTCTAAACTAAACTGAACTGAAAGAGTTCGATAACTTTGACTTGCAAGTTCGGGCATTCATTAAAACTATGTTTCTACATAATCTCAATGCACTTTCACTTTGCCTGCCATTATATTCACTAAGGTTTTAAGTGGATTAGTGAGAAATTAGTCGGGCATCAACATTTCCCAAGAATAAAGATTAACAAATACACTTGTTTATTATTTTCCAAATGCAAAACGGAAAGCAACATTTTAATAAGCTTGGATGCGTTCATGGCTCGGCCAGACATTGCTTGAATCATATAATGGAGGAGGGGTTCCTACTGTTATGGGAAAGATATTGGTCAAGCATGAAAAGGTTCAGAAAACATTTCCGAGGATGTTGCCAGGACTAGAGGGTGTGAGCTATAGGGAGAGGTTGAGTAGGCTGGGCCTCCATACCTGGGAGCGCAGGAGGATGAGGGGTGATCTTATAGAGGTGTACAAAATCATGAGAGGAATAGAATCGGGTAGATGCACAGAGTCTCTTGCCCAGAGTAGGGGAATCGAGGACCAGAGGACATGGGTTCATGGTAAAGGGGAAAAGAGTTCATAGGAATCCGAGGGGTAACTTTTTCACACAAAGGTTGATAGGTGTATGGAACAAGCTGCCCGAGGAGGTAGTCGAGGCTGGGACTATCCTATCATTTAAGAAACAGTTAGATAGGTACATGGATAGGATAGGTTTGGAGGGATATGGACCAAGCACAGGCAGGTGGGACTAGCGTAGCGGACATTTTTGTGATGGTTTGTGATTGTGTGTGTTATTGCTTACTTTTATTGCTCTTATTGTTGGATTGTGGGTAATGGAATTTTGTCCAAAAGACTTGTTTTTTTGGATGACAATAAAGGTTATTCTGATTCTGATTCTGACATGTTGGCCGGTGTGGGTGAGTTGGGCCGAAGGGCCTGTTTCCACACTGTATCATTCTATGACTCTAGGACAGTGGTGCACCCTTACACAGCATCAAACATTTAAATTACTTAAATAATTCGAGAACCAACAGCTCCCTAAAGATTACTGCGCAATGACAAATCAAACAGTATGAGTGCACAGTTTAATAATATAAGGCGATGAAATTTTAATCTACAAATTGATGTGGCTGCCTTAAATTGTAATTTCAGATTTAAGCGTGTGTCCAACACACATTTCTTAATTCAGTTCCATTTGTTATTTATTTCACAATTGCTAAGAATCCAGAAAGATTTCTGAGAATGGAGTCCATTTTCAAGATGAATAACTTTCAACTCTGATGTTTTCTTTACTTAATTATTATTTCTTAATCATCGTAAATTTGGGCAAAGTATCGGCAGTGATTTCCAGTACAAAAAAAAAATCATTCAAGGTTTACTCACCTAAATAAACGATGCAGCATTCATCTCAATAACCTATTATCATAGACTAAGATAAAATCCCTTTCTGCTTCAGTTCCCTATCCTTTAATTCAGAGAATGAGTCATAGTACAAAGCAAAGATAATAGAGCAGAGCAAGATAGACCACTCGACCCTAAAAACCGTAGTATGTCATGGCGCCATTTTAGTAGACTGAAACTTGCAGAAACATTTTTAAAGAAAAATAACAAAAATCTGTGAATTGATAGATGAGATACATTCTACATTTTTATGGTATGATCACACATACTGTTCCCCCAAAACACTGATTACACTGCGAGAGGCATAACAAACAGCGGGTTTTGCTTACTAAAATGGTGGACATTACGATCCTTCGCGTACGACACTTCAGTATAGGCGATTTTGACGGAGTGGTTCATCTTGCTCCTCTAGTATCTTTGGTACAAAGTGAGGCCCTTCAACCCATGCCGACCAAGGTGCCCCATCCAACCTAACGCCATTTGCCCATGTTTACTCCATGTCCCTCAAAGGTTTTCCTATCCATGTAACTGTTCAAATGTTGTTTTTTTTTTAATTCCAGTACCTGCCTCAATTACTTTTTCTGGCAGCTAGTTCCATATACCCACCCTCTGTGTGAAAAGTTGAACCTCATGTTCCTATTAAATCTTTTCCCTCTCACCTTAAAACCACGGCCTCTAGTTCTTGATTCCCCAGACTTGGGGGGAAATAGACGGCATGCATTCACCCTCTCTCTGCCCCTTGTGAAGTTATACACCACTTAGATCACCCCTCAGTCTCCTGCACTCCAAGAAATAGTTCTAGCCTGCCCAACCTCTCTCTCAAGTCCTGGAAAAATCCATATAAAGCTTTTCCGCAACCTCTCCAGCTTAATTGCATCTTTCCTATCGCAGATTGACCGAAACTGAACACAATTCTCCAAGTGCAGCCTCACCAAGGTCTTGTATAACTGCAAAATATCATCCCAACTCGATGCCCTAACTGATGAAGGCTAGCATCCAAAAAGCCTTCTTCTCTGCCCTGCCTAACTGTTATGTCACCTTCAGGGAACTGTCTATTGTATTCCTTTATCCTTCTGTTCTACGACACTCTCCAGGGCCCTACCTTTCACTGTGTAACTCCTATCCTGGTTTGACTTCCTAAAATGTAACTTATCTGAATTAAACTCCATTTGCCATCCAATGACCCAGCTGATCAAGATCCTGCAATAATTTGTGGTAACCATCTTCGCTGTCTACAACACCACCAATTTTCCCGTCATCTGCAAACTTACTAACCATGCCTCGTGCATTCTCAATGATTCTCATCCAAGTTGTTAATATAGATGTCAAGCAACAACAGGCCCAGAAGCACACCACTGCTCACAAGCCACTAGTCAGAAAAGCAACCTTCCTCCACCACCCTTCCTACCATCAGGCCTAGTCTGTATCTTATTTAGTGCACGACATAAGTAAACGATTTAAAATCAGGACAATAAACCACAACCTTAAATTTACAATTTTTTTGTGAAGTAATATCTGCATGATTTTCCAATTTATATTTGCATTTGTAAGTTACCTAAGTTGCCACAGCAATTGCACCATTATAATTTATACCAGGAAATATGCTTGATACCTTTGGATAACTTGGTGCGATCACTCTGACACTGTTCCTGGATATCTTATGTTGCTCTCAGGATGGATCAGTGAGTGAGCCTAGTCTGCTCTTATCAAAACGCCACCAGTTTCCCTGAAGTCAGGCACAAATAACTAATAAATAAAAAAATTGCCTGGGAAAGAAAATTCCCAGGTTTTTCTTCGAGCATAGAGATCCTGGCCATGGCGGGTGCCAATGTGGCACAGCTGGTGGCATTGTTGGCAAGAGTTCTCGGTTTGATCCTGCCATGAAGTGCAGTCGATGTGGACTTTGCACACGCCCCTGAGATCGTGTGGATTTCTTCCAAGTGTCTTGGTTTCCTTTCACATCCTAAAGACGTTCTGGTAGGTTAATTATCTTACTGTAAACGGACGAGCATCCTGGGGAGTTGATGATCAAGTTAAAGAGAATGTGTAAGAAAATAACTGCAGATGCTGGTACAAATCGAAGGTATTTATTCACAAAATGCTGGAGTAACTCAGCAGGTCAGGCAGCATCTTAGGAGAGAAGGAATGGGTGACATTTTGGGTCGAGACCCTTCTTCAGTCTGAAGAAGGGTCTCGACCCGAAGAAGGGTCTCTCCTGAGATGCTGCCTGACCTGCTGAGTTACTCCAGCATTTTGTGAATAAAAGTTAAAGAGAATGATTATAGTGAAATAACTGGGGAATTGGACTGATGGAATGCTGTGAGAGCTGGCACAGATTCTTTGTTCTGAATGGCCTCCTATGTCAGAAATTGTGAAATAGAAAAACCTTAATATGAAAACATCACAAACCTTCTATCATTTCAACCTTCGCGAACCTTTCATCATCTATATACTAAAACTCTCGTTTGTTTGTGTGTTTGTTCCTGAACTCCAGCCACAACGTTTCACGATAGCGCGACAATTTTAGGCCCACCTTGCTCATCGTCGTCCCTTTGTTGCTAATGGAAGAAGTTTCATTGAAATCGGTGTTATATATTTAAAGTTATTCACATTTTAAAGTTTAAATCTATCTCCTAGGGTAGGAGAGAGGGAGGGAGGGGGGGGTGGAGGAGGGGGGGGGAGGGAGGGGGAGGAGAGGAGGGAGGGGGGTAGGGGAGGGGGAGGGGAGGGGGGAGGGGGGGGAGAGGGGAGGGGAGGGGGGGAGGAGAGGGTGCTGCACCAATGCAGAGGTTTGGGCCCAATGGGTTCACTTGGTCTAGTTCAAATTAAAAAATCCACTCTTAAACAGATTAACAATCCAACCCCGATAAATTCATAAACAGCACCATCTGCAGTACAAGCTGAGTAACTGTTGCATAAAATTCACCGTCATTACAGTGGCAAGGATGCAGTTTTATATAACATTCTAAATAAAATATTGTTCTTTGATAATGCAGCCTGTGACTGAAACACGGACCCGCTGAGATAAACCAACATTAATGGAAAAATTGCCTCTAGACGGCCTTCATGAAACACATGGGAATGTCTCCATCTCCCGAGGGAGGGAGGGAGGGAGCCTGCAAATCCTGTGTCACATAATGAGACTTACAAGATAGAGCCACACTATTTTGCTGGTTATTCTACGAGATACAACTAGGCAACGGACAATAAATATGTAGGGATGAGATCAAGGACTGAGGCGGAGCAAGAATGAAAACTTGTGTTCTGAATGTGTTTTAATGTAATGGAAATTAAAATGAGTGCTTTAAATCACATTAATAATTAACGTTTTGAGATTTACCAAACCAAAAATGTGAAAAGTCAAATTCAAATATAAACAATATTCAGAATTAAGCAAATTCTGGAAACCCCTTTGAAAAGTTGTCCAAAACTAGCCAGACACAAACCAATAAAGGTGACATGATAGACACAAAGTGCTGGAGTAACTCAACGGGTCAGGCATCATCTCTGGAGAAAAGGAAAAGGTGACAATAGACAATAGACAATGGAAAACAGGTGCAGGAGTAGGCCATTCGGCCCTTCGAGCCAGCACCACCATTCAATGTGGTCATGGCTGATCATTCTCAATCATTCTTCAGGCTCCTGAGACTTCAGAGTCAGAAGAAGGGTTCTGACCCCGAAACGTCACCTTTTCCTTTTCTCCAGAGATGCTGCCTGACCCGCTGAGTTACTCCAGCACTTTGTGGTCTATCTGCGGTATAAACTAGCATCTGCAGTTCCTTCCTACACAAAGGCGACATTATATCTGGTGAGCTCAGCATGGTTACTTCTTGACTTTCAAAAATAAACTTTATTTATAACTAGACCAAGTGCACCCATTGGGCCCAAACCTGTCCTGCATTGGTGCAGCACCCCCTACTCCCCCACCCTTTTCCCCATCCCTCCTCCCCCTCCCCACCCTCTCCCCACCCCTTCCACCCACCCGCCTCTCTCCCCTCCCCCTCCCCCCCCCCTACCCCACCCCCTATTCCATCCCCCTCAACACCCCCCTTATCCTCCCTCCTCCCCCCCCTCCCTCCCTCCCTCCCTCCCTCCCTCCCTCCCTCCCTCCCTCCCTCCCTCCCTAGGAGATAGATTTAAAGATTAAAATGGGAATAACTTTAAAACTATAACGCCAATTTCAATAAAACTACAATTTTTACCATTAAAGCGACGACGGTGAGTAAGGTGGGCCTAAAATTGTCGCGCTATCGTGTACCGTTTGGGCTGAAGTTCGATCACAAACCCACAAACCAACGAGAGTTTTAGTATATAGATTTAAAAAAATTACAAAACAATAAACGTTTGTAAAACTCTTTATACATTTTTAGTGCACCTGTACAATCAATATTGCTAGTGCTATTTACAGTGAAGTTAAGCACCTCTCTTTTCCTTTACTTTTATGCATCGATTCATTGGATCATGGTTGTTTATATTTGATTGATGGGAAAAGGGAATTGTTAATGATTTTCCATTCAACTACCTTCTAATTTTCTCTTCTTCTCGCGTAAGATGCTAGTCTATGTAAGAAGGAACTGCAAATGCTGGTTTACACCAAAGATAGATACAAAATGTTGGGTTAACTCAGCAGGCTAGGCAGCATCTTTGGATAGAAGGAATGGGCGTGACATTTTGGGTCAAGACACTCCTTCAGACTCTGAAGAAGGGTCTTGACCCGAAACATCACCCATCCCTTCTATCCAGAGATGCTGCCCCTGTCCCATTCAATCAATCAATATCAATATATCTTTATTGTCATTGTACAAGTACAACGAGATTAAGAATGCCACTTCCATATCGATGCTATAAAATAAATAAAACGCGGCGAAAACAAACAACAACAAAAAGCAACAAAAAGAAGGGAGAAAATAAAAGGAAACAAGGTCAAGTGCAAATAGGTTCATGCAGGGTCAATTGTGCCAGATGGCCATGGGGGCAGAGACAGATCATGGGGGGCTCTCAGCAGGTCCCCCTCCTTATAATCAGTCTGAATACGGGTCCCAACCCAATACACCACCTATCCATGCTCTCCAGAGATGCTGCCTGACCCACCGAGCTACTCCAGCACTTTGTGACATTTTGAATAATGATTTCTCGTGATAAGTCCAACTAATTATTTTTGTTCCATAAGACACTAGTTCCCACCTTATCATGTTTAGTACGATGTGCCATAACATGCATGCTGCCCCTCGCATCACTCCTGATATTTTGACCCAGATTTCATGCTGACAAAATGATGCTATCTTGATTATGTTCATGGCAACATGTTGAATGTATCAATTTGTCCAATTAGTATTTGCATCTTTCCATTTTCACAATACATGCGTGTCCACAAACACACACACACACATCACACACACATCACACACACACACACACACACACACACACACACACACACACACACACACACACACACACACACACACACACACACACACACACACACACACACACACACACACACACACACACACACACACACACACACACACGTAAACAATGCAATTTCTAATCCTCAATTCTCCCAAGATTTCAGTGGATCCTCAACATTTTAATTGGTCTCAATTGAGGAGGCCATTTCCACTTCCGAAATCTTTTGGAGATTGAAAGTGGATGAGTTGTGTTATTCCCAGTGGTGTTAGCACAAGCACCAAGATGAAACAGTGCAGGTCAGGAGAACAGCAGTAACTAATCTCAGCAGTACAGCAGTAGCAGTAACTAATCTCAGTTTGCACCCAAAGTGCAAGTACTCTCCACAGGAGTCTTCAACAGCACAGGTTTTGGCATCTACATCGATGGCAACATGTGCCCTGTTTGCAGTATTTGGTTCAAATACAGAGCATTTCGCAGCGTGGAGCCACTATATATATATTTTTTTCAATGTAAATACTTAATTTGTCATTTTAATTTATTTTTTTAAACACCACCAAATTTGGCCAAATCTGATTTCATTTACTCAAAAATTCAGCTTGTTCTGCGAGATAACATTTACATTCTCAAAATATCCTTGTTAAAACTCAATAACCATATCTTAAAATGAGTTTCTGCCAAACTAACACCTGAGCCTTTGATGAAAACATTCAAGAATGTCGAGGCCAACTGCTTCTCTCTTGTTCTGTGAGACACTAATCATTACCTTATCGTGCTTGAATGTTGTGGCATGACCTGCATGCTACTACTAACTACATCAAAGTTTTGACGATGTTTCTGTAACTGTTTCCCTGATACAACACAAAATCTAAGAACATATTTTATGGAAATGTATTCCAGGTACTGACCCAGATTTCACGTTGAGAATAAAATGCTGCAAATAGCTCGCATGCATATGCTTGAATAAATTGAACAATATCATTCAGAGTGTATGCACAAGTGCTGGGTTTGCCCTGTTTTTCCAGGGCCACACTATAATGGTAACTTATCAAAAGATTTTGCATTGAAATCCATGTAAAGCTGTGGACTTAACCAATAAACACACTGGAAAAAATGTAGCCCTGCTGTGTTCAAGCATATGCAAATTTTGTTGAAAATATGAAGCAAATCATAGTTATTGTCCAGTAGCTTTGAACAGTAAACAGAATAGCACAGGAACAGGCCCTTTGGCCCACAATGTTGGTGCCGGATATCTCATCTGCCTGCACTTGATCCAAATCCCTTTATTCCCTGTATATCCATGTGCCTGCACTTGTACGCCTTATCTCTTTGTGCATACACTCTGAATGATGTTGTTCAATTTATTCAAGCATATACATGCAAGCTATTTGCTCCAAAGACGTACAGGTTTGTAGGTTAATTGCCTGGGCAAATGTAAGAAAAATAAAAATAAAAAATCGTCCCTAGTGGGTGTAGGATAGTGTCAATGTGCGGGGATCGCTGGGCGGCACAGACCCGGTGGGCCGAAGGGCCTGTTTCTGCGCTGTATCTCTAAATCTAAATATAAAATCTAAAAAAAACCCACTTAAAGCAGAGGGAACAGTGCGGTATGGGGAACAACTAATGGGGCAGCAGAGGAGACAGCGAAAAGCAAAGACGATAAAGACAATTAGCATGGGAGATAGTTACACCCAAATAGAGTCATTGAGTCATAGAGTGACACAGTGTGGAAACAGGCCCTTCTGTTCAACTTGCCCACACCGGCCAACATGTCCCAGCTACACTAGTGCCATCTGCCCGCGTTTGGCCCATATCCCTCCAAACCTGTCCAATCCATGTACCTGACCAATTGTTCCTTAAATGTTCAGATAGTCCCTGCCTCAACTACCGCCGCTGGCAGCTTGTTCCATACACCCACCATCCTTTGTGTGAAAAACAATGAAAATCCTTTGTGTGGTACAACAATGAAAATTTGTTGAGAAGTCAAAAGATTGTATGTTTAAGAATATATGTCCAACCTCTAAAAATAAATTAATATTGCCAAAGAAATTCAACTGGCTCAAGGAACACAACTCTGAACATTCCAGTTCTAATGAATTGCAGGAGCACTTTACATACAACAATATTTGCAGATCTAAGGTGACAATGTTTAGCCCAGAGGTTTATTCCACGTGGCAGAGAAGGAATCGGAGACTACCACAGGGAGGTGCTACTAAATTGTTTCAATAATTGCCAAGTTACCTTACTTCTTGCCTGGTAGATTGCCTGTTAATATCACGTTAAAATCCATGTCCATTTGAAGTTCTAAACTGTCTTTATCGGCTTGGAACATGTAGAAAAAAAACCTGCAGGTGCTGGATAATACACAAAAGGGCACAAAGTGCTGGAGTAACTCAGCAGGCCAGACAGCATCTCTGGAGGACATGGATAGGTGAAGTTTCGGGTCGATACCCTTCATAACCGATAAATGACACATTATATTGGATGAAAAATATGACAGGAAAACTTCATGTACTTCGTTCTGGCAACGCATGAAGCTTGTTATTGCTCAGACAGCTCAGGTTGCAACATTTTTCCACGGTCTGATGCATGAGTTAGTGGTTTGCAAAGAACATCATTTTATGGACAAACTGGAATCATGAACTTACCAATCTCTGGGGTAAAATTGAGTCTTTGAACTTGGAATGGGAAAAACTGGGCAGCATTTCAACAAATGATATACCATCTGGCAACCGTAATGGAATGCTTTCACACCTGAAGCAATAACCAGACATATCCAATATAATCCACCAGCACAATTTGCGTCTCTGATCTTAGATTGTATGTGTGCTGAATGTCTCATTTTCATAAAATCTCTTGGACTCATGCACCTTCAATTTTACATGTTCGTGCTGAATACAGGGATTTAGTTTATTGTTTCCTTGTGTTAATCATTTCCTTATGATTTCCCATTTCCACCGAAAAGGCTTGACTGGATGATCCCTCAATAACTTCAGCTTGGGAGACAGCCGTGATGTTCTCCTTAACCACAAAGAACATTCCTCCTCCCCCTCCCCCGTTCTTTCCTCCACCTCTATTCTGCCCGCAACACTTTTAACAATAAGTTGCCATTCCTGCCCCTCTCCTTAGCCATGTGTTTGGTTTAATATTCCAGTCCCAGTGATCTATCCATGCCCAGAGTTCACCCATCTTGCCAGTCAGGCACCTTGCATTGAAATAAATGCAACTGAGCCCAACAGTATTTCCTCGCTCCCTGCCATGCCTTGTCTTGTTTTGTCTTGCCATGTCTTGTCTCGCCTAGCCATGTCTGTCTTGTTTACTGACAATCGTGCTTTCGTTATTTCCCATCTTATTGATCTGAACATTCAGGTTCAGGGTGAGGAATTACTTGTGTTACGGACCATGCCAGTCCATTCAAGTTTTGTTTAACTAAACGTGAATCGTTCCATGGGCAAATTACACTGGTCATTCCTCGTGTTTTTCTACTCGCTAGCAGGCATCTTTAGAGTTTGCTCAGGACACAGGGCTTATTCACATGACCAGCAATTCCCAGTCTTTCAGAAAGATACAGATGAAGCTAATCTTGGACCCCATCGGCAAGAGCAGTGGAATCGAAGAATCAATGAACGAATTGACTCCCAAAGGCTTGCCGCACTTCATAGAAAGTTCTGCAAAGCAAACGTGCTCCTTTGGCATAGTTATCTTGGAGAGGTAAGAGCATCACATGTGCTTGCGGCAGTAGTTTCATCCGCAAGCATGCCTTTTCATTGCTCAATCGCAACAACTCCTGCTACATGAACTGAAAGATCTGAAAGTGTACTGCATCCAGCAACATCAGCGATACAGCTGGACCTTCCCAAAATGGCCGCCCAGAATAACACAACTTGCCACATTAATCCTGACAAGGCATCCACTGGGAAATGTTAATTGCCTTCATAATTAGAAGGTAATTTCATTTAGAAAGTAGTGAATATGTTTTATTTAAAATCAACGATTCACATTAGTTTATTGTACTGTGCACAAGAGTGCAATGAAATTCCTTGTCTGCATGAAGCAGCGCCGGAGACTCAGGTTCGATCCTGACTACGGGTGCTGCACTGTAAGGAGTTTGTACGTTCTCCCCGTGACCTGCGTGGGTTTTCTCCGAGATCTTCGGTTTCCTCCCACACTCCAAAGACGTACAGGTATGTAGGTTAATTGACTGGGTAAATGTAAAAATTGTCCCTAGTGGGTGTAGGATAGTGTTAATGTGCGGGGATCGCTGGGCGGCACGGACTTGGTGGGCCGAAAAGGCCTGTTTCCGGCTGTATATATATGATATGATATGATATGAAGCACACAGAGTAAACAGTATATCTCCAGTGATGTTAAATACAGCAATAATTAAATGATGAGTGTAAAACAGCTGAATGGTGCAAGATGGTGCAATCCAACATAGTGCAAAAAAGCCCTAAGTCACACCAACAGGAGAGAAGAATGAGGTAGAGTTAAGAATGAGAGATGTGGCAGCAGCTCTAGGAAGGAGGTGTGAAGGAAATGACTGGTTCAGGAGTTTGATGGCAGTGGGGGAGAAGCTGTTCATACAAATTCTGTTGTGCTGCAGCAAGTAAGAATTTCATTGTTCTATCTATATAATAAAACTCTCGTTTGTATGATTGTGTGTTCTTGAACTACAGCCAAAACGGTACACGATAGCGCAACAATTTTAGGCCCACCTCACTCACCGTCGTCCCTTTGGTGCTAATGGAAGAGGTTTCATTGAAATCGGTGTTATATTTTTTAAGTTATTCACATTTTAAAGTTTAAATCTATCTCCTAGGGAGGGAGGGGGGAAGGGGGGAGGGAGGGGGGAAGGGGGGAGGGGAGGGGGAGAGGGGAGGGGGAGGCGGGAGGGGGGGAGGAGGGAGGAAGGGGAGGGGGGAGAGGGGAGGGGGGGAGGGGGGGTGCTGCACCAATGCAGGAGAGTTTTGGGCCAAACGGGTCCACTAGGTCAAGTATGATAATAAAACACTCTTGACTTTTTTGACGTCTGAGTTTTCAAACTCCTGTACCTTCTCCCAGAAGGTATTAGAGGTAAGTATCACCCTTGATACTTACAGCCTTCCTGATGCAACACACCATGAAGTGGACTGGGTGGAAGGAAATGATAGACTGGGCTGTGTTCACCACTCTCTACAGATTCACACAGTCATGAGCAAAGCATTTGCCATAGCAGTCTGTCATGCATCCTGTCAGAGTATTTTCTATGGATTTTTTTTTTTAAGAGTCAAGGCATGGAAACAGGCCCAGAGTCCACACCGATCATCAATGCCTGTTATCCCACTTTCTCAACCACTTCCTACACACTAGGGGTAATTTACGGAGCCCAATTAACCTACAAACCTTTCTGCAGAAGTTTGAGAGAATGTTATTGGGTATGAGTGTGTGGCCAGGGTGGTGGGGGTCTCTGATGATGCTGGCTGCCTTTTTGAGGCAGCGACTCCAGTAAATCCCTTCGATGGCGGGGAGGTCAGAAACCGTGATGGACTGGGCAGAGTTCACAACGAATAGGTGATGTTTTGGGTCTGAAGAAGGGTTCCGGCCTGAAATGTCACCTATTCTTTTCCTCCAGGGATGCTGCCTGACTCGCTGTGTTACTCCAGCATCTTGTGTTCTATTCTCAAAATAATAAGTGTCCCCATTGCAAAGTTGATGGTTTTGCAGAAGAATGACTAATCATTGAAGCAATGTGAATGCCCAGAACATGGTCACTTTCCTATACTAACATGTTGTGCAATTTGTACCAGCAATGCAGAATCTTTTAGCAGAGGGGGGCACAGTCATACGACAAAGCTTCCAATGAGTTGTTGACATGAAGCAATACTTTAGTTTAATCTTGCATAACCAGTTACTAATATTTGTAATCATTTGTATGATGACATAAATACCAGATTTTATTATCAGTCACGATTCTATTCAGATTGCCATGAAACACCAACAATTTGTTTCCTTTCCTTGTTTAAAAGACAGTGAACTATGACTTGTTTTCAAGTGCATTTGATGGCTTTTCTTGAAATCATTGTGCACCCATTACTGAAGAATAGTCTGGGGTTTATTCTATCCTACAGCTCGTCAAATTTCTGGAACGTTGTCCCCAATTACCATCAGCACTTTTCCTGCCCCATGCCAAGTGTTAACAGGCCACGGCCACACCATCGAGTATGCCTGTCACTCCGTCCCTTGCCCACATTTCAGTCAATCTGATCATCTGTTGATAGACACAAAGTGCTCAAGTAACCCAACAAATCAGGCAGCATCTCTGGAGAAAAGGGAAAGGTGATGTTCGGTTGGAACCCTTCTTCAGACTGAGGAGAGTGGGGTTGGCTGGGGGCTGGGGGGTGGGGGGGTGGAAGGGACTGGTGGTAGGAAAAGGCCAGGACAAATCAGGGCTGGCAACAGATGACCAAGGAAGGGTGGAGCCCACAAAGGCCCATTGGTGGCTCGGGAAGGGCTCCACCCTTTCATGGTCATCTGTTCCACTCTGATTTGTTCTGCCCTTTTCCTACTTCCAGTTCCCCACCTCCCCTCTACTTTCGGTCTGAAGAAGGGTTCTGACCCAAAACATCACCTTTTCCTTTTCTCCAGAGATGCTGTCTGACCCGCTGAGTTGCTCCATCAACTTGTGTCTATCTTCGGTATAAACCAGCATCTGGAGTTCCTTCCTGAGCATCTCTGGAGAAAATGGATAGGTGACGTTTCAGGTCGGGACCCTTCTACAGACTGAAGGGCCCTGACTCGAAACGTCACCCATCCATTTTCTCCAGAGATACTGCGTGACTTGTTGAGTTACTCCAGCATTTTGTGTCTACCTTTGGTAAAAAAACAGCATCTGCAGTTTATTTTTATTACATAATATGATCTTCTGTTGATGTTGCTCCTGCTATCTTAGAATAGAATAGAAAAATAGGTGCAGGAGGAGGCATTTCGGCCCTTCGAGCCAGCACCGCCATTCATTGTGATCATGGTTGATCATTCACAATCAGTAACCTGTGCCAACTTCTCCCCATATCCCTTGGTTCCACTAGCCCCCAGAGCTCTATCTAACTCTCTCTTAAATTCATCCAGTGATTTGGCCTCCACTGCCCTCTGTATTCATCTTATATTCATAGATTGCTCTGCATGGCTCCAATGCTGCTCACCCGGTCCTTATCTGCATCTATTGTAGATGTTGTCACCAGCTTCAAGTTCCTAGGCATACATAACACCAGCCATCTAAGCTGGTCCCTTCAAAATGATCCATTTTTATTCTATCTTATCACTACAGTGATCAAGAAAGTTCATCAGTGTATTTACTTTCTTAAACATCTGTGAATATTCAACATAGAAACATAGAAAATAGGTCCAGGAGGAGGCCATTTGGCCTTTTGAGCCAGCACCGCCATTCATTGTGATCATGGCTGATCATCTACAATCAGTAACCTGTGCTAGCCTTCTTCCCCTATCCCTTGATTCTGCTAGCCCCTAGAGCTCTATCTAACTCTCTTTTAAATTAATCTAGTGAATTGGCCTCCACTGCCTTCTGTGGCAGAGAATTCCACAAATTCACAACTCTCTGGGTGAAAAACCTTCTTCTCACCTCAGTTTTAAATGGCCTCCCCTTTATTCTTAGACTGTCTAAGCTGGTTCTGGACTCCCGCAACATTGGGAACATTTTTCCTGCATCTAACTTGTCCAGTCCTTTTATAATTTTATACGTCTCTATAAGATCCCCTCTCATCCTTCTAAACTCCAGTGAATACAAGCCCAGTCTTTCCAATCTTTCCTCATATGACAGCCCCTCCATCCCAAGGATTAACCTCAAGCTGCACTGCCTCAATAGCAAGGACGTCCTTTCTCAAATTAGGAGACCAAAACTGCACACAATACTCCAGATGTGGTCTCACCAGGGCCCTATGCAACTGCAGAAGGACTTCTTTGCTCCTGTACTCAAATCCTCTCGTTATGAAGGCCAACATGCATTAGCTTTCTTCACTGCCTGCTGTACCTGCACGCTTACTTTCAGTGACTGGTGCACAAGTGCACTTCCCCTTTATCTAATCTGTATAATTTGTATATCTGTATATCCCACACCACCCTGGCTACACACTCATCTCACCCCTGCCATCAGGAAGAAGATACAGGAGCCTGAAAACTGTAATGTCCAGGTTAAGAAACAGCATCTTCCCTACAGCCACTAGGCTATTAAACACTACAACCTCAAATAAGCTCTGAACTACATCAACTATTATTGTTATTATTGCACTGTTATTATTGTTTGTTTGTTATGTGTATGTATGCGTGCATGTGCGCATGTGCGAGTGCATATACACACACTGAACTTTTTTTTCTCATTTATCATATTGTTTGCAGTGTACTATGTTTACATATTCTGTTGTGCTGCTGCAATTAAGAAGTTCATTGTTCTATCTGGGACACATGACAATTAAACACGCTTGACTCTTTTCCGACCCGAAACATCACCTATTCGTTTTCTCCACAGATGCCGCCTGACTCGCTGAGTTACTCCAGCATTTTATGTCTATCTTCGGTACAAACCGGCACCTGCAGTTCCTTCCTACACATACTTACTATTTTGAACCCACCTTCCCTTTCGCTTAGCAGAGCCTGTTTGGAAGTTTGCAATGCATGCAATAAGAAATGGCTTACAATAAATGAATGTAAAATAAATTAAGATACATGCTGGCCAAGAGAATCTGAAAATGAGCTGAGACAATATATTTCAAGCTAAAACATTACTGCTGCGTGAAATAGAATGAACATCAGTTGTTTCCATGGTAACGGACTGAAATGCTAAAAGATTGATTTTGGACAGTTTTGCCTCAGTTAAGAAGCAGAGATGTTGTCATGACAACAGATTTCCCCCCCAACACGTTGTCAAAGAGTATTTTGCAGCTTTATTCAGGCCAAAATCTTTGGCAATATGCAATTTTCTAAGCATAAAGATTGAAGCTACTCAAGGAGAGGAAAGGTATCAGAGTCGAGCAATTTCAGACCATGTTTGGGTCCCTTCAGGGGCTGAACATTGTTCAGTATCCAAAAATACATCAATTAATGCAAGCAGGGCAAGTCCAATATGTCGCCTACAGGGAACTCAAACATGTTGGACATTGTTTATAAAATGAAAACATCCTTTCCCTTAATCCATAGAAAAATCCACAGGAATGGCTCGAAGGGCCGAATGGCTTACTCCTGCACCTATTGTCTATTGTCTATTGTCTATTGAAATCCACATCATGTTGATTGCCTTTCATGTTCCCTGGCCAACAACAAATGCTTCCTCCAGCTCTCTCCTCGAAATTCTATTTCATGCAATATATTAAAAAAATTATGAGAGAATAGTGTTCTTTGATAACACTTTTTTTTACCGAACTACTCATTCCCATCCCATACCATTATATCAGTCAACTAAATTATTTCCCATTGTACTCAATGTAATTTGTTGAAAGCTACTTGCTCTTTTAACTGTTTCATTTCACTGCTTTTGCAATGGGATCTTCATATTGTATTTACTTGAGGCTTGAATGTTGTCGAGTTCATTTTCAAACTATCATAGGTCACATAGGTCCCCACCCAATGCGTCGATTCTTCTCAGATGCTGCCTGAGCTCCTCCAGCACTCTGTCTTCATGTGTAAACCAGCATCTGCAGTTCCTTGTTTCTACATTTCACTACTCCACTGCAAAATCTCCTCAAGGTATGCCTGCTTTGAAGAAGTTCTCCTCCTCTCTCTGGCAGGAGTTCTGGGAGACCCTCTCTCACTGCTTCCTCTCTGTGATTCCTGCTGTCTGAAAAAAGGTCCCGACCGGAAACGTCGCCTATCCATATACGACTGAGATGCTGCCTGACCCGCTGAGCTATTCCAGCACTCTGCGTCCTCATGGGCTCCAGGCTCTCGGCACTGCTGGCATGAGTCTGATAGGGTTCCAATTAGGATAGGGAGGGTCAGCGACTTCTCAAGCAGGATCTTTTCAGTTGTGGTGAAGCTTGCCTCACATGTTCATCAGAGGCCTTCTCTTCGAATGGTTCATATCACCTGCGTATCGCGCATGTGTGCACAAAAGTCGTAAAGTTTGACATTTAATACAATGGGTACATTAAATGGCACAGTGGTGTTGCAGTAGAGTTCATAAGTGATAGGAGAAGAATTAGGCCATTTGGCCCATCAAGTCTACTCTGCCATCCATTCATGGCTGATCTATCTCTCCCTTCTAACCCCATTCTCCTGCCTTCTCCCCATAACCGCTGACACCCGTACTAATGAAGAATCTATCTATCTCTTCCATTGACTTGGCCTCCACAGCCTTCTCTGCTAATAAATTCCACAGCTGCTGCCTTACAGCACCAGAGACCCAGGTTCGACCCTGACTACGGGTGTTGTCTGTTCGGTGTTTGTACATTCTTCCTGTGACGGCGTGGGGGTTTTTTCCGGATGCCCCAGTTTCCTCCTGCATTCCAAAGACACGCAGGTTTGTAGGTTATTTGGCTTCTGTAAATGGTCCCTACTATGCAGGATAAAACTAGTGTATAGGTGATCGTTGGGTCAGCGCGGACTTAATGGGCCAAAGGGCCTGTTTCCATGCTGTATCTAAATTAAAATTGAATGTACACACTTGATACTGATACACAAGTCTCGGGATATTTGTGTGTTAATATGAAAGACCTAAAAGAAAATTAATATTTTCTGATACATGCGGCAATTCCCTGACTTAATTGTCATTTCCTCTTAGATATTCAAGCACAAAGTGCTCGGGATTGTTTTTTTCTATGGTAATAGACTTTTGGAACAAAGAACAAAGGTAACTGGGTCTGAAGAAGGGTCTCGACCCGAAACGTCACCCATTCCTTCTCTCCCGAGATGCTGCCTGACCTGTTGAGTTACTCCAGCATTGTGTGAATAAAAAGGTAACTGGGTTCCTGGTAAATCAACGGTATTGTGATTTTGCACAATGTGAGTGCACTCAGTGCACAAATGTGAGTGGAAATTTAATTCTGTGAGTGCGAATTTTTATTCCCTATCTTTGATCATTGGAAGTGATTTGTAAATAAGGGTGAATATCTATTATAGACAATAGACAATAGGTGCAGGAGGAGGCCATTTGGCCCTTCGAGCCAGCACCGCCATTCAATGTGATCATGGCTGATCATTCGCAATCAGTACCCCGTTCATGCCTTCTCCCCATACCCCCTGACTCCGCTATCCTTAAGAGCTCTATCCAGCTCTCTCTTGAATGCATTCAGAGAATTGGCCTCCACTGCCTTCCGAGGCAGAGAATTCCACAGATTCACAACTCTCTGACTGAAAAAGTTTTTCCTCATCTCAGTTCTAAATGGCCTACTCCTTATTCTTAAACTGTGGCCCCTTGTTCTGGACTCCCCCAACATTGGGAACATGTTTCCTGCCTCTAACGTGTCCAACCCCTTAATAATCTTATATATTTCGATAAGATCTCCTCTCATCCTTCTAAATTCCAGTGTATACAAGCCTAGTCGCTCCAGTCTTTCAACATATGAGCTAGGAGGGACACTGTTTACATTTGTGGGTGATGCATGTATATATATATATATATATATATATATATATATATATATATATATATATATCTATGATGCATATATATCTATGATGCATATATATATATGCGCACACACACACACACACACATGCACACACACACACACATATATGCATAAATATATATATATGAGATATATTAAATACTTTTGCAGCACAAAAGCATCCACAGGAATTTATGATATTCTGGAAGCAGTAAAATTAGCATATGGAATTTAATGTCAGTAAGCATTTGCGATACATTTTCAATTTTAAAAGACTAATCATGATTTATATTAAAAGTGACTTAGTGATATGAAAGAGAAGATAGATAAGGGGATCAAGTCAAAAAGAGGAGAGGAAAATATAGAGACTAATATATATAGGTGAATCTAATTAAAACTTTGATCGTTCATTTGACATAGCAGAGGACTGTAATGGAAAGCAGTCATCCTTATGGTGCAGGTTGGCCTTGGGCTCAACGTTGTTCTTTGGGGTGGCACAGAAGGGCAGCTTGTAGAGTCACTGCCTCAGATCCATGTTCAATCCTGACCTCCTGTGCTGTCTGTGTGAAGTTTGCAGGCTCTCCCTGTGACCACACGCGTTTCTACGCGTGGTCTGGTTTCCTCTGACATCTCGAAGGAATGCAAGTTGGTAGATTATTTGGCCACTGTACATTCCCCTTAGTTGTAGGTGAGTGGTAGAATCTGGCTGATGTTCATGTATCTGTATGGAGCATTAAATGGGATTCATGTCGGAATAGAGTTAGCAGCCGCTGGATGGTCAGCTTGGATGCAGTAAATCTTCAGTGCTATACGATGCTATGACTCAGTATCACAGTAAGAAGTCTGCATTTATCATAGCAAAGATGCTGAGACAGGAAAGAGAATATAACAGATTTGCCAAGATTTCTATTAGGAGAAAATATACTAAGAAAACTTGATTGGTGTCAAGGAATATCCTTCTTATCTTGAGGTACCTGCAAACAATCTTGGAGAATATCAAACAACAGTTAAGGCAACACCTGGCTGTAGTTTTAGGTTTATTATTGTCACATGTACCGAGGTACAGTAAAAAGCTTTGTTTTGCCTGCTATCCAAACAGATCTGATATTTATAAGAAAATAACTGCAGATGCTGGTACAAACCGATTTATTCACAAAATGCTGGAGTAACTCAGCAGGTCAGGCAGCATCTCGGGAGAGAAGGAATGGGTGACGTTTCGGGTCGAGACCCTTCTTCAGATCTGATATTTAGTTGAGTTTAGTTTTATTTCCGAGATAATAGTGCGGAAACAGGCCCTTCGTCCCATCGAGTCTGCACCGACCTGCGATCCCTGCTTACTTACACTATCCTACACACATTAGGAACACTTTACAATTATACCAAGCCAATTAACCTATAAACCCGTACATCTTTTGAGTGTGGGAGGAAACTGGAGTTCCCGAAGAAAACCGAAGCAGGTCACGGGGAGAATGTACAAACTCCATACAGACAGCACCAGTAGTCAGGATCGAACCCCGAGTCTCTGGCGCTGTAAGGCAGCCACTCTACCGCTGCACCACCGTACTGCCTAATACAAACAAACACAATAGATAGAGCAAAGGGAAAGATGCAGAGTGCAAAATATGGTTCTCATCATAGTAGCGCATCAGTTCTATAGACTATTCACAAAATGCTGGAGTAACTCAGCAGGTCAGGCAGCATCTCAGGAGAGAAGGAATGGGTGACGTTTCGGGTTGAGACCCTTCTTCAGACTGAAGAAGGGTATCGACCCGAAACGTCACCCATTCCTTCTCTCCTGAGATGCTGCCTGACCTGCTGAGTTACTCCAGCATTTTGTGAATAAATACCTTCGATTTGTACCAGCATCCGCAGTTATTGTCTTATAGTTCTATAGACTAAGTCCAATGTCCACAATGGGGTAGAGGTGAATCAGACAGTACCTTGTTCTTGAAATAGATGCATTATAATTACAACTCTCGGTAACTATCAACCTTTCTTAAAACAAAAGCCAGGTGGAATCAAGCGCAGTCATCGTAAGTCAATTGTGATCGTTGCTTTTGGTTCCAACAACTTTATGACCACCTCGTTTGGCTACAAATGGCATAAAATGTATAACATCCAGAAATGCAGAAGCTGCTTTATAAAAAAGACACAAAGTGCTGGAGTAACTACCCGGCAAGGGCAGTGTTTCTGGAGGATGTGGTTAGGTGGCGTTTTGGGTCGGGACTATAAAAAAAGACCCAAGGTGCTGGAGTACCGATATAAAAATGAGACAAAGTGCCTAACGGCTGCGGCTCTCTGGCAGTCTGTTTGTCTTTTTTTCTTTTTTTTTTGTTTGTGTCGGTGTTGGGATGGTTTTTGTTTCTGTTTTTGGCTGTGTATGTGTGGGGGGGGGGGGTGTGGGGGTGGGGGGGGGGGGCGGGGGAAACCTTTCTTTTATTAGGTCTCTTCCCCGGGGAGCAGTTCGCCCGCGGGGCCTTCCATCGCCGGCGCGGCTCGGCCGCGGGACGTTTCAGTGCTCGGTGCGGCTCGGCTGCGGGACGTTTCAGTGCCCGGTGCGGCTCGGCCGCGGGACGTTTCAGTGCCCGGTGCGGCTCGGCCGCGGGACGTTTCAGTGCCCGGTGCGGCTCGGCTGCGGGACTTAACATCGCCGGCGCGGCTCGGCTGCGGGACGTTTCAGTGCCCGGTGCGGCTCGGCTGCGGGACGTTTCAGTGCCCGGCGCGGCTCGGCTGCGGGACGTTTCAGTGCCCGGTGCGGCTCAGCCGCTGGACTTAACATCGCCTGGTGTGGCCGCGGGACTTTTCAGTGCCCGGGGCGGCTCGGCCGGGGGGCCTTCCATCCCCTTGCGGCGGCTGTGCGTGTCGGTTGCCTCGGTAGGGGTCGAGCTGTCTGTCCGAGGGTGCGGGGGGAGGAGAGGGGAAGTTTTTGTTGCCTCCATCACAGTGAGGGGGTGTTTGGAGTCACTGTGATGGATGTTTGTGTTGGGGTCGTGTGTCCTGTGTTCTTTTCTTTTTTTGCTGTGACTGCTGAAATATCGTTCGGTGTTGTGCCGAGTGACAATAAAGTTTTGTTATGGTATGTTATGTTAAGAGTGCAATTTCGATTGTGCCCCATATATTCGGCACAAACCATGCAAGATTTGTGGTTTTTTTCCGAATAGATCATGAAATGGAATGAGACAATTCCATATCCCATGTACTTCCATGGCTATTCACATCAATAAATGGTTCAATCAATCAATCAATGGTGCTTTGTTGTCAGTAGGTAGACACAAAATGCTGCAGTATCTCAGCGGGACAGGCAGCATCTCTGGAGAGACGTTTTGGGTTGAGACCCTTCTTCTGACTGATGTCAGGGGAGGGGGCGGGACAAAGGTAGGATGTAGTCGGAGACAGGAAAACTGGTGGGAGAACTGGGGAGGGAGAGGGAGTAGAGAGGGAAAGCAGGGACTAACTGAAGTTAGAGAAATCCATGTTGATACCGCTGGTGTGTAAACTATTGTGCTTTATTGCCACGTGTGCACTGCACAGTGAAATCTCTGGTAAATCTCTTGTATGTGGACTTTCAAAGAGCCTTTGGCAAGGTCCCACACAAGAGATTTGTGTGCAAAATTAGAGCACATGGTATTGGGGTTAGGGATCCTGGCCAGTTATTTCAAGGTTATTACAGATAAGTCAGATGATGGTGGTGAATCAAGTTTAGATTGAATTGGATGTCTTAAATGATGAGCGCATTCTGCGTTGTGGATACAAGACAAGAGTTCAAAACAATGCAACTCGTAAACTTAGACTAGGCTTGGGCTAGCTGATAAATATAGTGATACATTTACTGGTAAGATCCAGTATGGATCTGCTGATAAGAGCCACTAAGATACTGATACAGATGACCACACAGTGACAATATGGCGGGACTGTCATATGGCGGGACTGTCAAGTTAGAGGCAGGAAACATGTTCCCAATGTTGGGGGAGTCCAGAACAAGGGGCCACAGATTAAGAATAAGGGGTAGGCCATTTAGAACTGAGATGAGGAAAACTTTTTCAGTCAGAGAGTTGTGAATCTGTGGAATTCTCTGCCTCAGAAGGCAGTGGAGGCCAATTATCTGAATGCATTCAAGAGAGAGCTGGATAGAGCTCTTAAGGATAGCGGAGTCAGGGGGTATGGGGAGAAGGCAGGAACGGGGTACTGATTGAGAATGATCAGCCATGATCACATTGAATGGCGGTGCTGGCTCGAAGGGCCGAATGGCCTCCTCCTGCACCTATTGTCTGTTGTCTATTGTCTATTGTATGTTTCAATGCTGCACATCATGATGCAGGTCCGGGTCTAACCGCCTGGAGCTCGTTCGGCACAGTCAGAAGGCTGGATGGTACGGAGGAGACCGGACTGGGAACAGAGGCGGCCGAACGCACATGGGAGGCGGTGGTGCCCTGCGCCAGGGGCCTGCGTCGAGCGGAGCCTGGGTTGACGGAGCCTTTTGTTTTAATTGCAAGAATAACATATACAATATAAAACAACACAAAACAAACCCACCACCATTATACCAAATAATACCAAATCACCCAATTATCTAAACAAATATTCTTAAATGTCAAATACACTCTGAAACAACTGTATCACCATCCTTATTAAGGATGCATTCCACCCCCCCCCCCCCCCACCCCGTGCCCAGCGGTCCTGGAAATCCCCCAGGGTGCCCGTGGACAGTGCGCAGTCCCTCTCTAAAACCACCCGGGCGTGGACATAACCCCGGAAAAGGGGCAGGCAGCCAGCTCAGGCAAATAACTTTTCTGCCGGGCGCCGTGACTCGCAGATGGCCAGCATGGTGGGTCGATGGAGCCTGGGGCAACGGAGCCTGCGGCCAGGGCTGCACCGAACAGAGCCAGAGGTTGTGCTGCCAGGAACAAAGGAGGAGCCGGTATGGGGCGCTGCCGTGAGGGGGGGGGGGGGGGGGGGGGAGGTTAGGAACAAAGGAGGACCTGGAGCAGGAAACTTTGTAACTTTGTCAGCGCCCTTTGCATAGTGTCCATTTGCATACCTTGGGTATTCAAGCATGTCACAATAAAGTATTCAATTCAACTCACTGATGAGATGCATACACA
Source organism: Rhinoraja longicauda (assembly GCF_053455715.1). Taxonomy (NCBI): domain Eukaryota; kingdom Metazoa; phylum Chordata; class Chondrichthyes; order Rajiformes; family Arhynchobatidae; genus Rhinoraja; species Rhinoraja longicauda. The sequence goes on from NC_135981.1 coordinate 23,116,034, forward strand.
AGGCACCGCAGGTGCTGGTTTACAAGAAAGGACACAAAGTGCTTGAGTAACTCAGCAGGTCAGGCAGCATCTCTGGGGAATGTAATAGGCAATGTTTCAGGTCAGGACCTTTCTTCAGAATAAATGGATACAATCCCAGGTTACGTTCCTTTGGGATACCACTACCAATTTACAGATTTCAAACAGCTGGAAATGTGTACTTTGTGTAGTGGAAACCTTCTAACTGTTAACTTTATTTAATAACAGCACTTTTCATAAGGTCATGGGTACAACATCCCAATTTAAGAGACATCAGCACCAAATCCAAGCTCACATGTTGCAGCAAGAGGGAGTTTTGAATAATAAGAAAAATAATGTTAAAAAAAAAGAACTGCAGATGATGGTTTACCAAAAGTGGCACAAAGTGATATGGTTTACAAAAATGACAAAAAAAGCTTGAATAACTCAGTGGGTCAAGCAGCATCTCTGGTCTAAAGAGGAGTCTTTACCTGAAACGTCACCTATTCCTTTTCTCCTGAGATGCCTGACCCGCTGAGTTGCTCCATCATTTTGTGTCTATCCTTGGTGTAAACCAGCATCTGCAATTCCTTCCTACACATCTCTGGAGAACAGGGATAGGTGGCGTTTCGGCTCGGAACCCTTCTTCAGACTGAAGAAATATCAGGTTGCGAGTTGGCTATTAAACTGAAGACTGCTTACCTCTCACGAGAGTGTAAACAATCCCACCATTGGAAGGAGAATCAGGACTACTCCAACCAACTCTGTTCAATGGGATGAGTATCCAATGGATACAAGCCACTCGTCACCCCTGTTCAATGGGGACAAGGAGGTTGGTAGAATTTGAGGAAAACAGTCTGATGGAAAGTGCGGTGGCTGGAATTAAGGACACTTTCCAGAGAGATGTCCCTCACCATTGCTCTAAGGTGCAGCTGTCCCTTCCCAAATTCAGATGGATGGAATCATTTAAATATTAAGGAACTATTAAGGCTAGGCACACATGGCCTATTTTGAAGTACAACATGTGACCATCCCATAGCTGAGTCGAGGACCCAAGTGGGACAGTCCATCTCCAGAAAATAACACCTGAAGCCTCAGTTGAGATGCAGCTAAATGACAAAATATTGACAATGAACAATCTCCGGTCCATCCTGCTTCAGGAGCTCGAGGTCAGCCTTGATTTTCCGTGGCAGGACTCAACACGGACAAAATCCAGCTGATTCAAAGACATATGGACAACATTCAAAGACGTTGAAAGGCTGGAGCAATTAGGCTTGTATACACTGGAATTTAGAAGGATGAGGGGGGATCTTATTGAAACATATAAGATAATTAGGGGATTGGACACATTAGAGGCAGGAAACATGTTCCCAATGTTGGGGGAGTCCAGAACAAGGGGCCACAGTTTAAGAATAAGGGGTAGGCCATTTAGAACGGAGATGAGGAAGAACTTTTTCAGTCAGAGAGTGGTGAAGGTGTGGAATTCTCTGCCTCAGAAGGCAGTGGAGGCCAGTTCGTTGGATGCTTTCAAAGAGAGAGCTGGATAGAGCTCTTAAGGATAGCGGAGTGAGGGGGTATGGGGAGAAGGCAGGAACGGGGTACTGATTGAGAGTGATCAGCCATGATCGCATTGAATGGCGGTGCTGGCTCGAAGGGCTGAATGGCCTACTCCTGCACCTATTGTCTATTGTCTATTGTCTATTGTCTATTGTCTATTGTCTATTGGAACTTCCGAAATAACCATAGAATCCCTCCAAATAAACTGCTGAAAACACTCACGTTTGTCCGCCCCTTTGCATCCTCACCCTGAAATTACTTTGTTTCATCTGAATGCGTGGATATCCTCTGGGTTCTCCAGTCTCCTCCCACATCCCAAAGACAGGTGGGTTTGTAGGTAAATTGGCCTCTGTAAATTGCCTCTACTGCGTAGGGAATGGGGAAGTGGGATAACATTGAACTAGTGTGAAAGGGGGATTGAGGGTCGGCGTGGAGTTGGTGGGTCAAAGTTGTATCACTAACTTTTAGTTGTATCACTAAACTAAACTAAACCTTCCTCCTTCTGGAATGGCGCATTCCAGTGTTACACCCGTCTATAACTGACTGAAATTTTATTCCAGGCATGAAAATAATGGGAAACCACAATGTTAAACAAAACTCCAGCAGAAGGCAGATTATTCACTACTAAAGTAATGATAAAATACCCATGAATAATTGATCCAAATTCATTATAAAAATGCTGCCATAGCAAACGAACTGATTAGTAATAAATTGGGGCGGCTTAGTGCAGCTCTATAGAAGTGGTGGCTTATTAATCTTCGAAGGCATAGTAAACCATACATTATTCATTTGTAATAAGTGCAGCTTGTGAAAAATTTGAGGATTTGTTGCTGTTTTGTGAGCAACAACTCAGGGATGATCAGAGAACAAAAACAGCACAAATCTAGAAAGTTGAGGTCTACTCAAGGTGACATGGAAGCAAAATACTGCACATACTGAAGCAAGAATAATATATGTTGTAAAGACTTGGCTGATCAGCCAGTCTCAACCAAGAGTGAAACGTGAACGTTATCGTTTATTTCTCTCTCTGCCTGACCAACCTGAAGTGATTTTCTTCTGGGCGATTCGGATTCTCTGAAAGGATTGGCTTCTTTCAAACTGTCCATGATATTTGAGGTTGATGGTTTCTGATCTGCTCTGTTTACACAGAACTGAGCTGCTGCTCTGCCTTCACCTCCATGTGATATTTTAAAGACCCTTCCCTCTATTTCAACACAATTACCCCTCCCAAATAGGATTTTGCAAAGCATTCAAAATCAGTTCATCAATCAATTGTACATAGCATGCTTCTGCATTCAACAATAAAATGAGGGCAGCACGGTGGCGCAGCGGTAGAGTTGCTGCCTTACAGCGCCAGAGACCCGGGTTTGATTCTGACTGCGGGTGCTGTTTGCACAAAGTGTTTTACATTCTTCCAGTGACCACGTGGGTTTTCTCCGGGTGCTCCGGTTTCCTCCCACATACATGCAAGTTTGTAACTTAATTGGATTCTGTAAATTGAACCTAGTTTGGAGGATTGAACTAGTGGATGGGGTGATCGCTGTTTGGCACAGACTTGGTGGGCCGAAGGGCCTCTTTCCATTCTGTATCTCTGCAACTAAAAACGAAAATCAGTTCATCTAATACCAGCAAGAATGGTCAAAGTGAAAGATTTTCTTTATGTCAGTGTACTTTCTATGACCTTGAAAAGACAGGTTTCAACATTTATCTCAACAGGGAGGCAGAGAGCTGTTCAAGATGAACTATATTAAAATTGATGTACTGCACTTAAAATTATTTTAATAATTGGATCAGATTTTGCAGTTGGTGATGAGCAAATGGTGTTTGCCTCTCAATGTGAAGGATCTGTGGTTTGTTTGAACAAGACAAGGAACAGCCTAACACTTCAAACAACCAAATCGAAAAATCCCTAATGAAGCAATCAGAGAATAAAACAGGAAGTGCTAGTTATAATATTTTATTCCAAGTCTAACCATGTATAGAAAATGAGCAAAAGGCAGAGAAATAAAAATTGGATTATGATAAATGAGGCATTTAAAAAAAAAATATTCAAAAATATTTGAATCCAAAGGAATGTTGTCATGCTTTTTAAAAACTTCACTGCTGGAAACGTTTAATGATAATTAGGAACTCGCGCCATTAAAAATTCATTGTGACTTAGAAACATAGAAAAAAGGTGCAGAAGGAGGCCATTCGGCCATTCATTGTGATCATGGCTGATCATCCACAATCAGTAACCTGTGCCCATCTTCTCCCCATATCCCTTGATTCCACTAGCCCCGCAGAGCTCCATCTAACTCTCTCTTTAATTCATCCAGTGATTTGGCCTCCACTGCCCTTTGCGGCAGAGGATTCCACAAATTCACAACTCTGGGTGAAAAGGTTCCTTCTCACCTCAGTTTTAAATGGCCTCCCCTTTATTCTAAGACTGTGGCCCCTGGTTCTGGACTCCCCCAACATTGGGAACATGTTTCCTGCATCTAGCTTGTCCAGTCCTTTTAAAATTTTATATGTCTCTATAAGATCCCCTCTCATCCTTCTAAACTCCAGTAAATACAAGCCTGGTCTTTTCAATCTTTCCTCATATGACAGTCCCGCCATCCCAGGGATCAATCTCGTGAACCTACGCTGCACTGCCTCAATTACAAGATGTCCTTCCTCAAATTAGGAGACCAAAACTGTACACAACACTCCACATCTGGTCTCACCAGGGCCCTTTACAACTGCAGAAGAACCTATACTCAAATCCTCTCGTTATGAAGGCCAACATGCCATAGTGAACCAACTTGAATAGTCTAACCCCGGCTTAATCTGGCATGTTTAATGCCAAGGAAATAAAATTAAGATTTGAATAACAGAAGTTAAGGGCGGCACAGTGGCGCAGCGGCAAAGTTGCTGCCTTACAGCACCAGAGAACAGGTTTGATACTAACTATGGGTGCTGTTTGTATGGAGTTTGTACATTCTCCCTGTGACCACATGGGTTTTCTCTGGGTGCTCCAGTTTCCTCCCACACACCAAAGACGTACAGGTTTGTAGTTTAATTTGCTTCCATAGATTTTAAATTGTCCCTAGTGTGTAAGATAGTGCGAGCGTACATGGTGATCGCTCATCGGTGCAGATTCGATGGGACGAAGGGCCTATTTCCACGCTGTATCACTAAAGTCTAAAGTAAAATCTAATGTCTAAAGAGATGTTTGGCAATAACAGATCCACTGTGAAAATATCAAACCTCTGACTCTTGTCTTGGGATTCACTATTGAAAGTAAAAATCAATTGCACAAGCTGCACATATACTTTTATTGAAAGAGCAGATGAGAGGCTTGTGAATGTTAGTAAGTTCCTTGAGAATTGTTGGAGATTGACTCATACAATTCTCAAGATGCTCAACAACATCCAGAACAAAGCAGCACTAACGGCTGCGGCTCTCTGGCAGTCTGTTTGTCTTTTTTTTGTTTGTGTCGGTGTTGGGATGGTTTTTGTTTCTGTTTTTGGCTGTGTATGTGTGGTGGGGGGGTGGGGCGGGGGAAACCTTTCTTTTATTAGGTCTCTTCCCCGGGGTGCAGCTCGCCCGCGGGGCCTTCCATCGCCCGGCGCGGCTCGGCTGCGGGACTTAACATCGCCGGCGCGGCTCGGCCGCGGGACGTTTCAGTGCCCGGCGTGGCTTGGCCGCTGGACTTAACATCGCCCGGTGCGGCCGCGGGACGTTTCAGTGCCCGGCGCGGCTTGGCCGCTGGACTTAACATCGCCAGCGCGGCTCGGCCGCGGGACGTTTCAGTGCCCGGTGCGGCTCGGCTGCGGGACGTTTCAGTGCCCGGCGCGGCTCGGCTGCGGGACTTAACATCGCCAGCGCGGCTCGGCCGCGGGACGTTTCGGTGCCCGGTGCGGCTCGGCCGCGGGACGTTTCGGTGCCCGGTGAGGCTCGGCCGCGGGACGTTTCGGTGCCCGGTGCGGCTCGGCCGCTGGACTTAACATCGCCCGGTGCGGCCGCGGGACGTTTCGGTGCCCGGGGCGGCTCGGCCGAGGGGCCTTCCATCCCCTTGCGGGGGCTGTGCGTGTCGGTTGCCTCGGTAGGGGTCGAGCTGCCTGTCCGTGGGTGCGGGGGGAGGAGAGGGGGAAGTTTTGTTGCCTCCATCACAGTGAGGGGGTGTTTGGAGTCACTGTGATGGATGTTTGTGTTGGGGTCGTGTGTCCTGTGTTCTTTTCTTTTTTGCTGTGTCTTGTGACTGCTGAAATTTCGTTCGGTGTTTGTGCCGAGTGACAATAAAGTTTTGTTATGTTATGTTATAATCACCAGAGCGATCCAATCTCTCCACTGCTCATACACAGTGGATCCAGTGTGCACCGTAAGCAAAATGCCGTGCAGTTACTCAACCAGGGTATTCCAGCTACATCTCCAAAGGTATCCCCACCACTGGGGAGGATAAGAATAGTAGGCTGGGATCACATGGGATCACAACCAACTATAATTTGTGCACCATTCCAATTTGGGAATACATTTCAGTTACTACATTGCCACTGAGCCTAAACCTTGGAATTCCCTGTCCAACAGCACTGCGGCAGAAAAGAAAATATAACAACAAATTGCTGGAGGAACAGGTCAGGGATAATGGACAGATGCTTTTATTCACAAAATGCTGGAGTAACTCAGCAGGTCAGGCAGCATCACGGGAGAGAAGGAATTGGTGACGTTTCAGGTCGAGACCCTTCTTCAGTCTGAAGAAGGGTCTCGACCCGAAACGTCACCCATTCCTTCTCTCCCGAGATGCTGCCTGACCTGCTGAGTTACTCCAGCATTTTGTGAATAAATCGATTTGTACCAGCATCTGCAGTTATTTTCTTATATGGACAGATGCCGTTTGGGGTCGGGACTCTTCTTCAGTCTAGGCTGTGGGAGTAACTTCACTAAAACAACTTCGGCCATTTCAGAAACCAGCTCACCGCCACCTTTGCAAGGATAATGGGAAATGGGCAATAAATGCTGGCCTTGCCAGTGACATCCAAACTGCAATAAAATTCAGTCAATAAAAAAAGTACAGCAACTTTATACCTTCAACTGTATAAACAGCAAACCTAGTTGCAAGATATCAATGTTTTGATTTTTTTGCAAGGCGCTCAACTTTCCTGGCTTCAGGTTTGATGGGTATACATGTTTAATATGCAAATGAGATTGACTGTCTCAGCTGTCTTCATGCTGCAGTATGCATTTCAGGCGTAGAATTATGTCTGAGGCCACATCCTTCTGACTCAGTAGATCTTTCGACCCAGAGACTTATCAACTGGAATGTTGCCTCCAATGGTCTACATAAAAGATGATATTAGCTGTAAAGAGGTGGGACTAAAGTCAGCGGGTCGTGGAGTCATGTGGACCTGAACCATGCCCATCGGTCAACATGCCAATCAAGATGCCACATCTCAGCTAGTCCTATTTGCCCACATTTGGTCCATTTCTCTCTAAACCTTTACTATCCAATAGTCAATTTAATAGTCAATAGTCAATTTATTTATCACATACACATAAATGTGCAGTGAAATGAAAAATTACTCACAGTTCAACAATAAGACCAATAAGAATAATCAATAAAAATGCAATAACACATACAATCATAACCAACACCAAATAAAAGAAACATCCATCACAGCGCGTCTCCTCCAGTCACCTCCTCACTGTGATGGAAGACCAGAATGTTCAATCCAAGTACCTGTTCAATTGTCTTTTAAATGTTGTTATAGTACCTGCCTCAACAACCTCCTCTGCCAGCTCATTCCATATACCCAACACCCTCGGAGTTCAAAAGTTATCCCTCAGGCTCTTATTAAACCTTTCCCCTCTTATCTTGAACCCATGTCCTCTGGTTCTTGATTCCCCTATTGATTCCACAGTAAAAGACTGTGCTTTCACCCGATCTACTATTCTCATAAAGTTATGCACCTCCATAAGACCTGCACATCAAGGAATAAAGTCTTAGCTTTCCCAATTTCTCCCTCTCACTCATGCCCTCATGTCCTGGCAACATCCTCACAAACAACATGTTGGGACTGAAAATGTCAAGGATATTCCTGGAGACAAAAGGAATATCTTTGATAAGGTATTCATGGGAATAAGCTGCAAGGGAAGACATATGGCAGGCTAGGTGAATTTGGCTCCACACCTTATCAAAGACAGAAAGGGAAAGAAAAACCATTGAAGGCGAAGAAGGAAAAAGAGGGAGACAGGAATCCCATTGCAGAGTGAAACAGGATTTCTTCAAGGTTGGTATTATCCAGAAGAGAAGAGTCAATGAATAAAACAGTAAATAAAAAAATTTAAAACGCAGATACGGGAAATCTGAAATAAAAACAAAATGATAGAAACATTCAGCAGGACAAGAAGATTTAACATTCCACCACACTGCTAGTCCACTCATTCATTTGTATGCACTGGAATTCCTACGATCTACTTGTACTTTATTCTGTTTTAAAACTGTTCTAATTTGTTTCATTGGGTTGTTTAAATTAATACTGATTAGCTAAATGACTTATTGCATTCCCAATCTCGTTGTACCCCTGTACAATGACAATAAAGATATATTGTATTGTATTTAAACCTTCTAAAATGACATTAGGCCGTTTGACCTCCTTTGCCCTTGTGAAGCAGTTTCCTCTCAAAACCTGCAAAGCAACCAATGCTGCAGCACAGTGGAGACACAGGGAACTGCAGATGCGGGTTTACGAGACAAGACACACAGTGCTGCAGCATAAGTGCACCTCAGAGTTGTGCTTACTTTATAAAGAATCCAAATAAAATCCAGCTCTTAAAACCTGCAAATTATAATCATGATGATGCTCAAACTACTTCACCTCTGTGGTCTGAGGAGAAGGTAATAGAAATGCAACAGGTGGAAGGAGGACTAGTGGAGAAGCAGGTGGGACTAGAGTAATAGACAATAGACAATAGGTGCAGGAGGAGGCCATTCGGCCCTTCGAGCCAGCACCGCCATTCAATGTGATCATGGCTGATCATTCTCAATCAGCACCCCGTCCCTGCCTTCTCCCCATACTTCCTGACTCCGCTATCCTTAAGAGCTCTATCCAGCTCTCTCTTGAATGCATTCAGAGAATTGGCCTCCACTGCCTTCTGAGGCAGAGAATTCCACAGATTCACAACTCTCTGACTGAAAAAGTTTTTCCTCATCTCAGTTCAAAATGGCCTACCCCTTATTCTTAAACTGTGGCCCCTTGTTCTGGACTCCCCCAACATTGGGAACATGTTTCCTGCCTCTAACGTGTCCAACCCCTTAGATGGGACATGTTGGTCAGTGTGGGCAAGTTGGGCCGAAGGACTTGTTTCCACGCTGTAAGACTCCATGACCGACTTTGGGAACTCCAAGCCACAGGAGCTTCGACCGCCACGACGGGGGGGCTACAATCGCTGGCTGTGGGGGCTTCGACCGCCCCCAACACAGGGGTTTCGACCGCCCCGACCGCGGGAAAAAAACGAGGGAAGAAAATTAGACTTTATTGCCTTCCATCACAGTGAGGAATGTGGGGAATCTGCTGTGGTGGATGTTTATGTTAACTTTTATGTAATTGTGTGCCTTGTTGCTTTTTTTTAGTATGGCTGTATGGTAATTCGCATTTCACTGTACCTTAATTGGCACAAGTGACAATAAAAGACCTTTGAAACCTTTGACACTGTAAGAAAGCTCCACACCTTTGCCTATTCACTTCCAATACATGAAAGGAAAGTGTGGTGTGGTTGAGGTGAAGTGCGTGCTATAGATATTTCCAGCTGCTGAAAGGAAGGAAGCGATACAAAATATCCTTCAGTTTTTGAAGAAGGTGATTCAAACCAATTCCATTCCTTCCACAAATCCTATCCAAAGCCCTTCTCATCTGGAGATGTTCAACTCTAGTAACCTTCAGCCATTGCCAGATTGCATCTTGAATATGGGACCGCAGCAGGTAATGGATTTGAGGTTGACGTGCTTTCACCTCTGTCTGACCTGCTCACCTGCATTATGTTCTCTCCATATTCTGAATATAATTTCCCCCATGACAGCACGAAGTGCAGTGAGGCAGTTATACCAGATACTACAGATACTACCAGAGTGATTAGACCAGATTTATTACCAAGCAAATGAGTTTAAGAACAAACTGAAAGAAAATCAATAATGCAACCCATTCATTTCTTCCAAAGAAAAAGCTTGGAGGTGTCATAGATAACACATTAATTTTATTATTTTCTCTCCTCAATTGTCTCTGCTCAATGGACTCTTGTTTGAAACAGCTTGCTTAAGCTCAAGGCACCAATAGAGTAGGAATTATTTTTGTATTGCTGATATCCGATATTCTATCACCTGGATGGACAATATTGTGTAGGAAAAAAACTGCAGATGCTGGTTTAAATCGAAGGTAGACACAAAATGCTGGAGTAACTCAGCGGGTCAGGCAGCATCTTGGGAGAGAAGAAATGGGTGACGTTTCGGGTCGAGACTCTGCAGATGCTGGTTTAAATCGAAGATAGACACAAAATGCTGGAGTAACTCAGCGAGTCAGGCAGCATCTCGGGAGAGAAGAAATGGGTAACGTTTCGGGTCGAGACTCGACCCGAAATGTCACCCATTCCTTCTCTCCCGAGATGCTGCCTGACCCGCTGAGTTACTCAGGCATTTTGTGTATACCTATGGACAATATTGTGTTGGATAATGATAGTCTCTGTGCTTTAGGCAAGTAGTAATCTCCAAACAGGCACAGAATGATGTGCTGCCTTTAAATTGACAACAGGAAATCGAAATGAAACTGGAAAACAGAAATTTGCCCTGCCGTGGGAAAAGTAAAGGACACACGATAGGGGTCGTAAATATACAACAAAACGCACGATGGAAGAAACTACAAAGAATTCAGGGTAAGCTTCTCTTTACCCAAGGAGGAGGAAGAACGTGGAACTTTTAAATCACTAGGAGCAGTTGGGATGAAGTAGGCATATGCAGTATTGGAGAAGTTTGATGAACTCATCAAGGAGAATGAAGGGAGATGATGATGGGACATGAGGAGAGGGACATCGGGTCGCAGGCTGAGACGGTCAAAGGTGATGGAGGAGACCCTGCAACAGGCTGGGGTTTACTTGGGATCAGGAGCCGCTCCAATGCATCGAGCACATGGAGCAGACTTTGGACTTTTTTATAAATGGTGTCAAAATATGACCACCTGGATTACTGTGTGCAGTTTTGGTCTCCACATTTGAGGAAGGATATTCTTGCTATTGAGGGCGTTCAGCGTAGGTTTACTAGGTTAATTCCCAGAATGGCGGGACTGTCGTATGTTGAAAGACTGGAGTGACTGGGCTTGTATACATTGGAATTTAGAAGGATGAGAGGGGATCTTATCGAAACATATAAGATTATTAAGGGGTTGGATACGTTAGAGGCAGGAAGCATGTTCCCAATGTTGGGGGAGTCCAGAACCAGGGGCCACAGTTTAAGAATAAGGGATAGGCCATTTAGAACGGAGATGAGGAAGAACTGTTTCAGTCAGAGAGTGGTGAAGGTGTGGAATTCTCTGCCTCAGAAGGCAGTGGAGGCCAGTTCGTTGGATGCTTTCAAGAGAGAGCTGGATAGAGCTCTTAAGGATAGCGGAGTCAGGGGGTATGGGGAGAAGGCAGGAACAGGGTACTGATTGAGAATGATCAGCCATGATCACATTGAATGGTGGTGCTGGCTCGAAGGGCCGAATGGCCTACTCCTGCACCTATTGTCTATTGTCTATTGACTTGTGCATGCACGAGCTATGCAAAACATTCACCTCACAGTGCACACAATAAAGTACCCTTGAACCATTAATAAAGCACCATTGAACATGATGAGAAAGGGTGGGAGAAGCCTTGGTGGAACTTCAACACTTACATGTCTCTGTGGGACCAACTGAGCCTCTCAGTTCCAGTTTTATAAAATGTAATGCAGTGCGACCAACACCACATAAAACAAAACTAGCCATGCTTCACATTTTCTGGTTATAGGGTACAGCCCAAATTCAAATTGACCAGCAGGCAGTTCTTGCATCAAATAATCTACCTTGTATCCCATCAAAGCAACAGGTGGAGAGGAATGTAGACACAAGGAACTGCAGATGCTGGTTTACAAAAAAAGACAAAGTGCTGGAGTAAATCGGCAGGTCAAAAGGGTCCAGATCTATCACCTATAGATGTTGCATGACCCGATGTGTTGCTCCAGCACTTGGGGTCTTTGTTGTGTGTCCCTCCTGACAGGGCCCAGGTGCTCTACAAAAGTTGTCACCCAATCCGTTGTTGGCATCTCCAACGTAAAGGAGGCCACATTGTGAACAGTGAATTAGTAGCTTAGATTTGCAAACCTGCGAGTGAATTATTGCTTCTGGTAACACTGCTGGGGGCTCCAGATAATGGGAAGAAATGAAAGGACAAATGTTGCGTCTGGGGAAGTGCAAGACCGTGAGTGGTTGATAGGAGCAGAAAGGTGGCACAAATATCTTCAGCTGATGCATGGTCAACTTGCAGGCACGAAAGATCAACAGGAAAACCCAAGGATAGAGATGAAAATGCCCAGAAATTAGACATGAGGCTGAATTAAGTGCAAAATAGTGTGTTACATAATATTATGCATCTTAGAACTCAATTAAAACTGGGGTCCTACTTTCTATCACAACAATATTTAATGGGAATGAGTAAGATTAACAGGACGTGGAGCGGTTCAAAAGGTTGAGCTAAAATAGCAATCTAACTGCAATGTTTGGCAAATTAAGGCATGACCACACTCAGTGCCTTTTACCTCAGCATCAAAAGAGGATAATGCAGCTCCTGAACAAATATTACAAAGGACAAGAATAATTAGAGGAATTACATTCTTGGATGATGACAAGCAGTCTAAATTTGGCATGAACTCAGTGCAAGAGTTTGAAAGGTATATGGCTTTTGCATTTTTTGGATTTTAAATGAACCAAAGAAGGTGCACGATAAGAAAAATATTTCTCCTCCATTGACCCACACTTAGAAATTGGGATAAAAAGAAACACAGCATCATAATGTGTCTCAAAGCTCCTTTGAAACAATGAAGTACCTTTTTTAAGCATAGCCACCCTTGGTCTATGGAGAATGCGGCAGACTCGACAAACTGCTACAAGGGGCTACGCTGCGATAATCTGTTGTAACATGATGCAGGTTGAGGATGAATGATTGCCAAGACAGCAGCGAGAACATTTTGCTCTTCCAAATAACGCCTTGATGTTCTTCACCTGGGAGGGTAGAAGGGGTCCTAATTTAACATTTCCTCCGCAGTGTGTAACAGCCAGCGCTGCACTGGATGTCAGCCAAGACCTTCCTCTCGCGTCTCCACAGCAAACCTGAGCTCACAACCTTCTCACAGAGAGATGTGAGTGCCACAGGCTGAGTCACAGCCGGCATAAGAAAAATGATCCATCAACAGGCAGAATGGTGCCACGGAAGCTGACATCGAAGCCAAGAAAGGTGAACTTGCTGCATTGGGAACGAGGGCTGCTGCCATCATAGAGATCGCTCTGGACTGCAGCTCTTTACATGTTGCTCGTGGACTGTAACAGCCATTCAACAATCGGCCTTTTCGAAAGATTAATAGGTTTGCCGAGTGAGTCACCCCCTGAGGAGGGTGGCAACGTTCTTGTGTCAGCCCAACAACATTTATAATCATACATCTGTCATTCAGTCAGTGCCCTTGCTGTTAGTTACCTGTCAGCACAGCCAGACTGAGTCAGAAGCAACACCAGAAAGAGATACTCGAAAGTAAATTCTATTCCAGCCAAACCTTAGGCTGGAAATTGTATCATGCCTGAAAAAAGGATCATTAAAGTAGAGATGCAAGGAAAAGCTTCTATTAATTGTGTGCAAGGCCCCTCACAGTGGCATTTGATCACACAACAGGCTCAAGGCATTGTATGTGATGAAACAGACCTCACAACAGACCTCACAAAGTTGGGTTGCATATTTTAGCTTAGTTTAGATTAGAGATGTAGCGCAGAAACAAGCCATTCGGCCCACCGAGTCCGTGTCGACCAGCGATCCCTGTACACTAACACTATCCTACACACGTTGGGGACAATGTACAATTTTACCAAGCCAATCAGCCTACAAACCTGTATGCCTTTGGAGGGTGGGAGGAAACCGGAGCTTGTGGAGAAAAACCACGCAAGTCACGGGGAGAACATACAAACTCCGTGCAGGCAGCACCTGTATTCTGGATCGAACCTGGGTCTCTGGTGCTGTAAGGCAACAACTCTACTGCTGCGCCACCATGCCACTACATATTATGTATGCTGGACTTGGAACTCCAAAACTAGAGGATAAAGTTACTCGCGTTGTGGAACATGATGAGGTGGGACTGGGGTAGCATGGACCAGGGTCAGGTGGACAGATGTCCAGGGAAAATCAGGGCAGCAAATGCAGCAAGAGGGGAGAGTTTGGTAGATGAGAGCAAACACTGAAAGAAAGCACTTAAAAGGGAATTAAACACTTAATGGGAATAAAACAGAATATGAAATGCCTAGAACATATCAGGTAGAGTGCAGTCTTCATCAGTAATGAGGCAAGATGCAGATCTCAACCTGGACAATATCAACATTGGTGTAACAGTCTTATGCCATTCATAAGTATCGAACAACTCACGTCAAAATATGTTTTGCTGGGTATTGGACATTTCTTCACATGCCTAGCATTCAGATGCAGAGAAACCTTGAAAAAAAAATCTACAAATGTGCTATTGGTGCATTAAAGATCAGTGGGGTTAGTTTTCTGTTTTTCTGACAGAAAAGCAAATATAGTGCATAAAACATCGTACCGTGTGAATCTGTAGGATGGTATTTAAGTGCCTTGGAAATCCGTGCAACAAGGGAGTTCAGCTTTTCAAAAAGAATGTGGAAACAGATGCCAGTTAATTCAAAGACAATTTCACTCAGAGAGTTGTGAAGCTGTGGAATTATCTGCCTCAGAAGGCAGTGGAGGCCAATTCTCTGGGTGCTTTCAAGAGAGAGTTAGATAGAGCTCTTAATAATAGCGGAGTCAGGGGGTATGGGGAGAAGACAGGAACGGGGTACTGATTGCCACGATCACGGTGAATGGCGGTGCTGGCTCGAAGGGTCAAGTGGCCTACTCCTGCACCTGTTGTCTATTGTCTATTGTCCCTGTCTTTGTGAGAATGATCTCAGGATACCGAATATTTGTGCAGTCTCATCTGGTATTGGTATTAAATGATTTTTGGCCTCTCAGTTGAAATGAATTAAATTCAATACTTTATTGTCACATGTGATCAGTCACAGTGAAATTCCTTGCTTGTACGCCCAAGATGTGCAAATAGTCGCCCATCATGAGCCCTTACAAAGTTACAAATCTCCACCCCCCCCCCGCGCCAGTTCCCCCTTTGTTCTTCCCCCCCCCTCAGGGCAACCCCCCCCCCACGCCGGGTCCTCTATTGTTCCTTCCCCCAGCAGCGGCGTCCTCACTTCCACGTGTCCGTCCTCGTTCGTCCGTCGGCGCCATCATCGACCGCTGCACCGATTTCTCCACTAATGCTGTCGGGTCCTCTCCGTGGCGCCGACCCTGGCCCCAGCCGCGGGGTCCGCAAACCCTGGCACCGAAGGCCGTGGGCATCACCGACACGCGAGGCTCCACCTCCACCTCCGACCCTCGAGGCTCCACGTTCCAATGATCCATGCATGCTCCCGAATGGGGATTCCTTTACTTGTTTCAGATTTTTTTAAACTTCCAATTGTTCCGTTGCTATGATTAATTATCACTTCACGCATCCTTGAATCAGGTGACTATAAGGCAAGGAAAGTTGAGCTTATAGGACTTGATATTATAATCCCTACTATAATTGGCACCTTCTTATCATGAGTGGGGGGTGGGGGTAAAGACTTCATTGGGGTCATTAGGTGGGCACCCTCCTTCCTTAGTGTTTCATTGATAAGCCCACGACACCTCCAGAGGGCTCAACAGCGATACCTGGTGTCCCAGGTGCGCTCCCCTCCGTTTTTACCCCTCTTGCTGGTCATTTTGCAACCCAGTTGGAGTCTTTCCTCTTCAGCCACAGCCAGTTGCTGCTTCGCTCGGCAGCCTCTGACAGTGACCTGACGGCTTGCCGGAAGGCCTGTCCTCGGACTCCCATTCCCTTCAGGAGTCTGGTTGTTGACATGGCTACAAGCCCTCTACAACCAACCTCTACGCCAGCCGCATTGTTCTGCCTCGGCTGCGAAGTCTGAATACTTCAGGCATTTTCCTTCATGCGCTTCACCACCTGCAGCCTCCCAAGGCACAGTTACCTCCACGATGTACAAGGACTTCTGTGAGGTTGACCACAAGATCAGGTACGACCTGAGATTAGTTGTGATAATCTCTGGTGGAAAGATGAGTTTCTGGTCTAGATCAGCCTGCATTTTCCAGTCCCGGGCAAAGATTGAACGAGGTGGAGCTTCAACTATTTCTTGTCCATCAATTCCATTGTCCTTACATATTTGGTAAATCTGCTACAATAAATAAGTGAAAAAGATTCTGCAGATCAAGTTAGATTGGAAATGTATCTCATCAGGTTTTCCTACTTTCTCACGTTAGGTTTTTTTGAGATCTATCTGTGACTTTCATCACTCTGGGCGGCACAGTGGCACAGTGGTAAAGTTGCTGCCTTAAAGCACTGGAGACCTGGGTTTTATCCTGACTAGGGGTGCTGTCTGTATGGAGTCCGTATGGTACTCCCCCTGACCTGCGTGGGTTTCCTCCGGGTGCTCTGGTTTACTCCCACACTCTAAATACGTACAGGTTTGTTGGCTAATTAGTGGCAAAATTGTGAACTGTCCCTAGTGTGTGTAGGATAGCGTTAGTGCACAGGGATCGCTGGTCGGCGTGGACTCGGTGGGCCAAAGGGCCCGTTTCCATGCTGCGTCTCTATATTGAACTATTGGAGGAGTCCAGAACCAGGGGTCACAGCTTAAGGATAAGGGGGAAGTCTTTTAGGACCGAGATGAGAAAACATTTCTTCACACAGAGAGTGGTGAGTCTGTGGAATTCTCTGCCACAGAAGGTAGTTGAGGCCAGTTCATTAGCTATATTTAAGAGGGAGTTAGATGTGGCCCTTTTTGCTAAAGGGATCAGGGGGTATGGAGAGAAGGCAGGTACAGGCTACTGAGCTGGATGATCAGCCATGATCATATTGAATGGCGGTGCAGGCTCGAAGGGCCGAATGGCCTACTCCTGCACCTATTTTCTATGTTTCTATGTTTCTATTTGCTCCTTATTCAGACTTCTATCTTATTCTTCCTTGTGGGTGTGGAAACTTTGGCAGATTCTTCTGAACATCAATCAGATGCAAATTTGCTGTCAGATATATATTTTCAACCAGGTCCCCCAGACATTGTTAATGAAAGATTTGGGTCCATTTGCAAAAAGTATTGAACGTTCCATAGTACAATGTAGATTGAAGTGCCTGTCACATGAGTCACATGCTCATTCAAGTAATTGAGAAGATGAAAGGCACTTTATTGTAGTGGGACCCAAACTGACTGCATATCTTTCATTAAAAGTAGTAGACGCCATTATGATTTGTAGATATAAATCTGCCGAAGAATAAAATATCCTTATTTATGCGAAAAGAGGAAAATAATCCCCAGAATCGCTGAAGAGTTTGTTTTGTCAACAGAATTAATGTTTTTTTTAATGTTCACAATGTAACATCACATAAATCCAAAGGGGAAAACGTTGCAAGAAGCAATCAGTTCTCCAGTTGATGCTAGCCTGAAGTACTATTGTGTGGTAATGGTTTTGCCTGACATTCATTCAGAAAGTACACTCCGACCGAATTCTCGAGCAAATCACAGAATGCATTTTGTTTTATTAATAGACCTGAAGATCAATAGGTTTTCTGTCAGTACACAGCAAAACTGTCAACGTGTTACCTTTATTGTGACTCGAAGCAACTTCCATGCCGGTTTTTCTGAGAAATGGATTGCCAAGCGTTCAGGCACAAATGCCTCAAAATGATGCTAATTCATTTGATTCCAGGAAAATACCAATACATTGTCACGTGACAGCTGCTCAAAGCTAGGGTCACCATGGATGCTCATTATGGGAAATCCATCTGATAAATTCCCAACTGGACAACAGGTGGGTAGAGCAGCATTAGAACACAGTTCAATAACTGCAGCGCCAATCAGCACCAGAGTTAAAACTAAATCACATTCATCGGGGCTGTTGTGCTGCACGACAACGAAGGTCTACCTGACAAACAAATTCAATTACAATTTTTACTTGCACTTCAGCATTGCCACAATTGCTGGCAAACAAACTCACGCTACACACAGGAATCTGTTACTAATTTTGTGAAATGAAATTTTAACAGATGAAAATATTGCCGGTTTCATCAGCACACCACTTTCTACAGGCTGCTAAAGTAATAGCCTTGATGCATTTCAACAATGTTACAAAGCTGTTGTACAAATGCAATTCTGTCTAGATTTGTGCCCTCAAACGTTAGTGTCAGGAGTTTAGTTCGTTTTTGTGTGTAGGACGGAACTGCAGATGCTAGTTTAAATCGAAGATGGACACAAAATGCTGGAGTAATTCAGCGGGTCGGGCTGCATCTCTGGAGAGAAGGAATGGGTGATGTTTTGGGATGAGACACTTCTTCAGACCCAAAGAAAGGTCTGGACCTGAAACGTCACCCATTCCTTCTCTCCAGAGATGTTGCCTGTCCCGCTGAATTACTCCAGCATTTTGTGTTTAGTTCATTTAGTTTCGTTTATTGTCATGTGTACCGAGGTACAGTGAAAAGCTTTTTTGTTGCATGCAATCCAGTCAGTGGAAAGACTATACATTATTTACAATCAAGCAACCCACAGTGTACAGATACAGGACAAAGGGAATAAAGAAGAAAAAAAATGGTGCTGTTGGAGTAGTTTAAAAGAGTGGAGGGATTTTATTTTGTGATTGCAGATCCACTTCTGTGACCAGCACACAGAATCGCCTATCTTGGATCAAAAAGTCGCTATGTAGAGAAAGACACAAAGTGCTGGTGCAGGACAACATGGAGTGGTGATGTTTCGGGTCTGGACCCTTCTTTAGTATATAGAACTAACTAAGAACCCCATGTGGAAGTGAGGTATCAACAAGTACTCTTCTATTCGGAACTAATATGAGGTGAATTTTTTTCACTCACGAAGAAGGCTGTGAATGTACAGGTTTTTTGAATTTATCCAAGCCAGCCAATTGATATTTTGCTGCTGAGTATTCAATGGATATAAAGATAGCAGGAACAAGAATGGAGCCCAGGGGGAATGTTAGTCAAGATCAAATTGAATTGACTGGTTAATTTCTGCTTCTCTTGCAAAATGATAATGGAAAAGATTGGAATTAAGTGAGAGACACAAGAGACTGCAGGTGCTGCGCTGAGGAGCACAAAGCAACCTGCTAAAGGAAGTCAATAGGTCGAGCAGCATCTGGGAGTGAGACCCTGCATCAGGACACTTAACATAGATTTCAGTGAAATGAACAGCAAAAGCATTGCCATAATTAACACAGGTCAAGACCCCAATAACTCAGAGGTTAATAGTTTCTCCTCTGTACAAAACACAGTAATATAGAGGAAAAAACATTGACACCAAGGCCTGCAGCTAAATATTTCTCCCATTGCTGAATTAGATAACAATTAAAAATGTTAGAAATGATCGTCGTTGTTATTTTCATCAATGGCATTGAAATATTTCCTTGCCAATTCCTTTTCAATGAGAGCTCTTTGAAACTAATTACTGGCAAGATGTTTGCTGAGGCCTGTGTTAACAATAAGCTAGTGATTGGGGGAAGTGTATTCCCCCATAAAACATTTATTGGAAGGAAACCAGGAAAACCCCATTAACACCTGCCTCAGGAGAACACTAAACATCTGGTGGAGAGACAACGTAAGCAATGTGGACCTGTGGAAAAGAACAGGCCAGGATCCCATTGACTTACAAATTCGAAGGAGCAAATAGAGTTGGATTGGACACACCCTCAGAAAACCTGCCACAAACATCACCCGGCAAGCCCTGAAATGGAACCCCCAAGGAGAAAGGAACAGCTGGAGAAGAGGTGTCCAGGCAGAAGAGTCTGGGAGTGACTCATCTGGGGAGATCTCAAAAGAACTGCCAACAACCGAGTGAGGTGAAGGACATTTGTCAATGGCCTATGTGCCCTAGAGGAGCAAAGGGCTCAAGAGGAAGAAGTTGACCCCAATAACTCAGAGATTAATAGTTTCTCCTCTGTACAAAACACAGTAATATAGAAGAAAAACCATTGACCCCAAGGCGTGCAGCTAAATATTTTTCCCATTGCTGAATTAGATAACTTAAAAATGTTGGAAATGATTATCATTGTTATTTTCATCAATGGCATCAAAATATTTCCTTGCCATTTCCTTTTCAATGAGAGCTCTTTGAAGCTAATTAAGGGCTGGCCCGCGTACATGGAACAGAGAACAGTACAGCACAGCACAGGACAGGCCCTTAGGCCCACAATGTCCATGTTGAACATAACGCAAAGTTAAACTATGTATCTGAACAAACTGCAGATGCTAGTTTACACCGAAGATAGACACAAAATGCTGGGGTAACTCAGCGGGCAAAGTAGCATCTCTGGAGAAAAAGAATAGGTGATGTTTTGGGTTTTGACCCGAAAAGTCATCTATTCCTTTTCTCCAAAGATGCTGCCTGGCCCGATGAGTTACTCCACCATTTTGTGCCTCTCGCCAAGTTAAACTAATCTCCTCTGCCTGCAAATGATCAATATCCCTCCGTTCTCTGGATAGCCATGTGCCTATCTAAAAGTGTCTGAAATCCCTCTATCGTATCTCCCGCCGGCACCATCCCTGGTAGCACACACCCCAGGCACCCACCACTCTCTGTGCAGGCAGATATTCATTCTAGTCTTACAGTTACAAGTTTAGAGAAATGGGCACAGGCAACTTTGTAAGCGGTCCTTTCATATCATATCATATCATATCATATATATACAGCCGGAAACAGGCCTTTTCGGCCCACCAAGTCCGTGCCGCCGAGCGATCCCCGTACATTAACACTATCCTACACCCACTAGGGACGATTTTTACATTTACCCAGCCAATTAACCTACATATCTGTACGTCTTTGGAGTGTGGGAGGAAACCGAAGATCTCGGAGAAAACCCACGCAGGTCACGGGGAGAACGTACAAACTCCTTACAGTGCAGCACCCGTAGTCAGGATCGAACCTGAGTCTCCGGCGCTGCATTCGCTGTAAAGCAGCAACTCTACTGCTGCGCTACCGTGCCGCCCACGTTGTTCCTGGTGGAGTGCACAGTGATATCTGGAGAGCAAGGCAGTGGCAGCCCAGTAATGAGTTCTTTAAGGCATCATGGTTACGGAAACAATGACACACAGACAGGGACTGGCTGTACAATTCCACCTTTTGTTTGAATCTCATCGTTACCCTGAATTTACCAACCAAGTCATAAAATTGACACATGCCTCTCCGGAAAGCAAGTGACACCAAATTGTTTTTGCTATCCTGGAAACTTGAGCAAGTTATTCTTTTTCAAAGAAGAATATTAAAAAATCTTGGATGAGCTTTTCTTCCATTCGTTATATTCGTGAAAAACTGGATCATATTCCTTTATCTCTTTATACCAGAGTTCATTTCTCGGGGTGAAAATCAACTTAATTGAGAGAAACTCACATTTGAATACCCCAGGCATCCATTAAAATAACAAGCTGAAAATAGGCTTGTTATTTTAAATATTTGTTAAATATTTTCCTGATTTGTCCACAAGGATTTTCGTCATAAATCATGATTAGGCTCTACCGAAGTGAAACGCAATCTATTGTACCAGGTGTGTCACTTATCAATATTTACTTTAGTGAAAGTCTCATTAGCTTTTCTAATTAATGCATCAATATAAGACGTTCAGCAGGGGTTATTGGAACGCAAATTGCAATATAATGAAGCTTTCTGTGTAACTTGTGTTCGGTTGCTTTTATCGCTTTCTTTGCAGTGATAAATCTCACTTCGAGGTAGCTTTTGTTCAAAAACAAGTTTCTCTTAAATGCAGATTTGATTGTCAAGCAAGCTTTGCTGTGACGTGACTTACCAGTGTAATTGGGATCAGCGAATTGAGGTCTTCTATAGTTCATGTACCATAGCTAGGTGGACACAGAAGAAGGGTTTCGACCCGAAACGTCAGTCTGAAGAAGGGTCTCGACCCAAAACGTCAGTCTGAAGAAGGGTCCCGACCCGAAACGACAGAATGAAGAAGGGTCTCGACCGAGATGAGAACGTTTTTTTTCACACAGAGAGTGGTGAATCTGTGGAATTCTCTGCCACAGAAGGTAGTTGAGGCCAGTTCATTGGCTATATTTAAGAGGGAGTTAGATGTGGCCCTTGTGGCTAAAGGGATCAGGGGGTATGGAGAGAAGGCTGAGTTGGATGAGTTGGACGAGATACTGAGTTGGATGATCAGCCATGATCATATAGAATGGCGGTGCAGGCTCGAAGGGCCGAATGGCCTACTCCTGCACCTATTTTCTATGTCTATGTTTCTATGAAACGTCAGCCATTCCTTCTCTCCAGAGATGCTGCCTGACCCGCTGAGTTACTCCAGCATTTTGTGATACCTACAAAATGCTGGAGTAACTCAGCGGGACAGGCAGCATCTCTGGAGAGAGGAATAGGTGACATTTCGGTTCAAGACCCTTCTTCAGGCTTGGTAGTTTGTTTTGGAACGTACAGCACAGCACAGTACAACACAGGTATGGGTGCTTTGGCCCGCAATGTTGCCACAAACATGATGCGAAGTGAAACTATTTCTCATCTGCCTGTCCATGGTGCATATCCCTTTATTCCCTGCACTACCATGTGCCTATCCAAAAGCCTCTTTAATGCCACTGTCGTATCTGTCTCCCCCCCACCCCTAGCAATGTGTTCCAGGCCCCACCATTCTGTGTAAAGAAAAACTTGCTCTGCACATTTCCATTAAACTTTCTCCCCCACGCATAAAATTTAAACTTTTATTATTATATTTTTTCTCTATGACACTGGTTTTATAATCTTGCAGCTTTCTATATAGAGTACAACCCATCACAATGCTGGTTTAGATTGAGATTTTTTTATTTTTAGATTTAGATTTAGAGATACAGCGCAGAAACAGGCCCCTCGGCCCACCGGGTCCGCGCCGCCCAGCGATCCCCGCACACTAACACTATCCTACACACACTAGGGACAATTTTTACATTTGCCCAGCCAATTAACCTACATACCTGTACGTCTTTGGAGTGTGGGAGGAAACCGAAGATCTCGGAGAAATCCCACGCAGGTCACGGGGAGAACGTACAAACTCCGTACAGACGGCGCCCGTAGTCAGGATCGAACCTGAGTCTCCGGCGCTGCATTCGCTGTAAGGCAGCAACACTACCGCTGCGCCACAGTGCCGCCGATAATATTTCCCCACAAAACAAACTGGATTATATTACAAATTATTCATAGGCAAAGATCACCTAAAAAATGCAAAGTAAACATGATTTGTTTTGCAGATATATTGCCACAGCACTGGCTTACTGAAGCAAAATGTTGATCGTAATTGATGTTTGTGGCAAGCCAGATTTTCCTTGATTCTGTTCTGAATACAAATTATAATTACTGCAGCACAGGGGTGAAGTGATGAATGCATCAGCTGTTGATGTACCGTAAAGCAGTGATCCATTGTACAATGGGACAATGGGTCTTTTGGTTTTATTGATTCATTTCATTGGTATTTTACTCAAATTCAAGATCCAACATAGAATTCATTATGATAGACACAAAAAGCTGGAGTAACTCAGCGCGTCAGGCAGCATCCCTGGAGAGAAGGAATGGTGACTTTTCGTGTCGAGTCCCTTCTTCAGAGAAGACCCAAAATGTCACCCATTCCTTCTCTCCAGAGATGCTGCCTGTCCCGCTGAGTTACTCCAGCTTTTTGTGACTATCGTCGGTTTAAACCAGCATCTGCAGTTCCTTCTTACACATAGAATTAATTATACCTTTGTTACATGAAGGTGATTTTTTGCTCAGTTTAGTTTGTAGATGCATGGAAACAGGCCCAACTGCCCATCGGGTTCACACCGACCATCGATCACCTGTTCAAACTGGTTCCACGTTATCCCACTTTCTCGTCCACTCCCTACATGCAGGGGGCAATTTACAGAGGCCAATTAACCTACAAACCCGCACGTCTTTGGGATGTGGGAGCAAATCGGAGCACCCGGAGGAAACTCACGCGGTCACAAGGAGAACATGCAGACGGAACCAGGGATTCAGGCACCATGAGTCAGCTGTTCTACCAATGAATGCCAGACAGGTAACAGATTTCCTTGGTTTCCTTCGAATAACATTTTTATTTCAACTTAGGATCAGCATACAATGCTGTTCTCTCCAATACAAGCGGTACAGTGTTGTAAGCATAGTGTTACCTCACTGCATATTTCACCCGCCATAGCAATTCACCCTTGTCATTATTTTCTTTACTCACCTATTTCACTCCATCAATTTGTTTTCAGTGTGATTGAGGCTGGTTTCATCTCAGGTATCAATTCATTATAATTCAGTTTTTACATTTATGTACGTCTGTGAAACCTACAATATGACTTCAGGCTTGAGGTTTCATTAATTGGTCTGTGGTACAAATCTCACCTTGAAATGGAAATGTCGATTTCACTGAAATGCTACTTTCACTGTGTACAATATCAAATAAAAATGGCCTCCCTTCTCTTCACTGCATTGTGAGTTCCACTGCATCACAAATAAGATGCATATCCAATACAAATCACTGCAATTGATGTTTCATCATGTGCGGCATTAAAGCATCTTTATTCTGTTCTTAACAACAAGACAAAGTGCTGGAGTGCTCAGCGGGTCAGGCAGCATCCCTGGAGAACATGGATAAGTGATGTTTTTGGGTCACGGTTTGCTCCTTCGGACTGATTGCAGGAGGTAGGGGAAGGTGGCGCAGCGGTAGAGTTGCTGCCTTACAGCGAATGCAGCGCCGGAGACTCAGGTTCGATCCTGACTACGGGCGCTGTCTGTACGGAGTTTGTACGTTCTCCCCGTGACGTGCATAGGTTTTCTCCGAGATCTTCGGTTTCCTCCCACACTCCAAAGACGTACAGGTATGTAGGTTAATTGACTGGGTAAATATAAAAAAGTAAAAATTGTCCCTAGTGTGTGTAGGATAGTGTTAGTGTGCGGGGATCGCTGGGCGGCGCGGACTCGGTGGGCCGAAGGGCCTGTTTCCGCGCTGTATCTCTAAATCTAAATCTAAAAATCTAAAGAAAGCTAGAAGAAAAGGTCCTGACCCAAAACATTACCTATCCACGTTCTCAGAGATGCTGCCTGACCCGCTAAGTTATTCCAGCGGGTTTTTTTTGTGGATCAGCACCTGTACTTCCGGGTTTCGTTGTTTTGTTCTTCCTGCTTTGTTCACGTAGCTGAATATATTTGTCGCAAAGTATGAAAACAAATGAAAATGGCGAGAAAGTGGCGCAGCTAGTAAAGCTGCTACCTCACATTGCCAGTGGGGCCGGAGCTGCTTTACGTTCTCATCGTCCACTCTTGGTAGTTCTACAGAACTGGCAAAACTTGCAGCAAAGCGTCAACTACGGTACTCTGAAGCACCAATTGTCACTTTTGATTGTTGTAGTTGACATACAAAAGAAAGAAGGAAGAAAGACATTGCCAGAGATCTAGGTTCGTTCCTGGCCTCAGGTGCTGTCTATGTGAAGTTCGTACATTCTCATCGTGACCACATGGGCTTCCTCCAGGTGCTCCGGTTTCCTCCCACATCCCAAAAATGTGTATGTTTGCATGTTAATTGGCCTCTGTAAATTGCCCCTGGTGTGCAGAGAGTGGATACAAAATCGGGATAGCATAGAACTTGTGTGAAGCAAATGGTTGGTATGGACTTGATGGGCTGAAGGACCTGTTCCTTGCTATATCTTTCAATTAATCAATATTCTAAAGATGATATTACACTAAACAAAGGTCTCTATAATTAGCATTAAATCCTTTAATTTGCAAGTGCTTCTCCAATCCTGATTTCACACTATTACAACCACCACTATAATGCAGATTTATCTTTAGAGTTTGTCAGCTCAACTCTCACGAATGGAAACTCCCCACTTAGATTTCAGGGGGACAAACATTCTGGCAGGCAGGTTTGTTAGTGTGACACCTGTGGCTTTAAACTAAGTAGTGGGGGGGAGGGGTTAACAAATTGTGAATATGAAGATGAGGTAAAAGGGAATACAGGAGATATTGCAAAAGACTCTCGGAAGAATGGGAACAGAAGTTCTAGAGCGGAAAAGAAATTAAGGGCAGGGCCAATTGTGAACGATGTGAGAGGGGAGGTAAATACAGAAGTTAAAGTGTTGTACTTAAATGCGCGTAGTATAAAAAATAAAGTGGATGAGCTTGAGGCTCAGTTAGTCATGGGCAAGTATGATGTTGTAGGGATCACTGAGACATGGCTACAAGAGGACCAGGGCTGGGAACTGAATATTCAGGGGTACACAACGTATAGAAAAGACAGACAGGTGGGCAGAGGGGGTGGGGTTGCTCTGATGGTAAGGAATGATATTCATTCCCTTGCAAGGGGTGACATAGAATCAGGAGATGTTGAATCAGTATGGATAGAAATGAGAAATTGTAAGGGTAAAAAGACCCTAATGGGAGTTATCTATAGGCCCCCAAACAGTAGCCTCGACTTAGGGTGCAAGTTAAATCAGGAGATAAAATTGGCGTGTCAAAAATGTAATGCTACGGTGGTTATGGGAGATTTCAACATGCAGGTAGACTGGGAAAATCAGGTTGGAAATGGACCCCAGGAAAGAGAGTTTGTAGAGTGCCTTCGAGATGGATTCTTAGAACAGCTTGTACTGGAGCCTACCAGGGAGAAGGCAATTCTGGATTTAGTGTTGTGTAATGATCCTGATCTGATAAGGGGACTAGAGGTAAAAGAGCCATTAGGAGGCAGTGATCACAACATGATAAGTTTTACTCTGCAAATGGAAAGGCTGAAGGGAAAATCGGAAGTGTCGGTATTACAGTATAGCAAAGGGGATTACAGAGGCATGAGGCGGGAGCTGGCCAAAATTGATTGGAAGGAGGCCCTAGCAGGGAAGACGGTAGAACAGCAATGGCAGGTATTCCTGGGAATAATGCAGAGGTTGCAGGATCAATTTATTCCAAAGAGGTGGAAAGACTCTAAGGGGAGTAAGAGACACCTGTGGCTGACAAGGGAAGTCAGGGACAGCATAAAAATTAAGGAGAGGAAGTATAACATAGCAAAGAAGAGTGGGAAGACAGAGGATTGGGACTCTTTTAAAGAGCAACAAAAGTTAACTAAAAAGGCAATACGAGGAGAAAAGATGAGGTACGAGGGTAAACTAGCCAATAATATAAAGGAGGATAGCAAAAGTTTTTTTAGGTACGTGAAGAGGAAAAAAATAGTCAAGGCAAATGTGGGTCCCTTGAAGACAGAAGCAGGGGAATTTATTATGGGGAACAAAGAAATGGCAGACGAGTTAAACCGTTACTTTGGATCTGTCTTCACTGAGGAAGATACACACAATCTCCCAAATGTTCTAGGGGCTGGAGAACCTAGGGTGATGGAGGAACTGAAGGAAATCCACATTAGGCAGGAAATGGTTTTGGGTAGACTGATGGGACTGAAGGCTGATAAATCCCCAGGGCCTGATGGTCTGCATCCCAGAGTACTTAAGGAGGTGGCTCTAGAAATAGTGGAAGCATTGGAGATCATTTTTCAATGTTCTATAGATTCAGGATCAGTTCCTGTGGATTGGAGAATAGCAAATGTTATCCCACTTTTTAAGAAAGGAGGGAGAGAGAAAACGGGTAATTATAGACCAGTTAGTCTGACATCAGTGGTGGGGAAAATGCTGGAGTCAATTATAAAAGACGAAATTGCTGAGCATTTGGATAGCAGTAACGGGATCGTTCCGAGTCAGCATGGATTTACGAAGGGGAAATCATGCTTGACAAATCTACTGGAATTTTTTGAGGATGTAACTAGGAAAATTGACAAGGGAGAGTCAGTGGATGTGGTGTACCTCGACTTTCAGAAAGCCTTCGACAAGGTCCCACATAGGAGATTAGTGGGCAAAATTAGGGCACATGGTATTGGGGTAGGGTACTGACATGGATAGAAAATTGGTTAACAGACAGAAAGCAAAGAGTGGGGATAAATGGGTCCCTTTCGGAATGGCAGGCAGTGACCAGTGGGGTACCGCAAGGTTCGGTGCTGGGACCCCAGCTATTTACGATATACATTAATGACTTAGACGAAGGGATTAAAAGTACCATTAGCAAATTTGCAGATGATACTAAGTTGGGGGGTAGTGTGAATTGTGAGGAAGATGCAATAAGGCTGCAGGGTGACCTGGACAGGTTGTGTGAGTGGGCGGATACATGGCAGATGCAGTTTAATGTAGATAAGTGTGAGGTTATTCACTTTGGAAGTAAGAATAGAAAGGCAGATTATTATCTGAATGGTGTCAAGTTAGGAGGAGGGGGAGTTCAACGAGATCTGGGTGTCCTAGTGCATCAGTCAATGAAAGGAAGCATGCAGGTTCAGCAGGCAGTGAAGAAAGCCAATGGAATGTTGGCCTTCGTAACAAGAGGAGTTGAGTATAGGAGCAAAGAGGTCCTTCTACAGTTGTACCGGGCCCTGGTGAGACCGCACCTGGAGTACTGTGTGCAGTTTTGGTCTCCAAATTTGAGGAAGGATATTCTTGCTATGGAGGGCGTGCAGCGTAGGTTCACTAGATTAATTCCCGGAATGGCGGGACTGTCGTATGTTGAAAGGCTGGAGCGATTGGGCTTGTATACACTGGAATTTAGAAGGATGAGGGGGGATCTTATTGAAACATATAAGATAATTAGGGGATTGGACACATTAGAGGCAGATAACATGTTCCCAATGTTGGGGGAGTCCAGAACAAGGGGCCACAGTTTGAGAATAAGGGGTAGGCCATTTAGAACGGAGATGAGGAAGAACTTTTTCAGTCAGAGGGTGGTGAAGGTGTGGAATTCTCTGCCTCAGAAGGCAGTGGAGGCCAGTTCGTTGGATGCTTTCAAGAGAGAGCTGGATAGAGCTCTTAAGGATAGCGGAGTGAGGGGGTATGGGGAGAAGGCAGGAACGGGGTACTGATTGATAGTGATCAGCCATGATCGCATTGAATGGCGGTGCTGGCTCGAAGGGCTGAATGGCCTACTCCTGCACCTATTGTCTATTGTCTATTGTCTATTAAAGCAAAACCAATTTCTCAGCAACTCATTTTGACCGAGACAACGATTTAAGTGTAATATCGGTGCATTAAATTACACTGCTTGTGTCTTCTTCGACCCAGCACATCACAGGATTCATTGCAAAATTGACAACCAGCGTAATTTTATAGCATCGGTCCCACTAGGTTTAGCATTACCCTGATTTATTCCAACACATAATCCAGTGCAATTCTATTTTATAAGTCTGCAGCAACTCAAGAACGCACTAAACCTAGTCTTACTTTACAGTTCTCAATTCTCATACTCATTTGCCACAAAAGTTATTATCAGCTTGCAAATGTTTCCTTTTATTTTTGCTGTTATATTTGCTTCAGAGTATTTGCAGAGATGTTAATTTGGACTGAGCAGCATTGGCTCATTTTCGGGTGATGAAGATGGACAGTGGAAGGGATGGAGTGTATCTTGGCGTGCCAGTTCGATGCAGGGCAGGTACTTTACGAGACGATATGCAAAAGACAGAGCTGTCACTTCTTATTGCCATCAGCCGTGTTTCACTGCCTGCACTCTACTCTCCAGCACCAACCCTGAAAATGTGAGAGTTGAAAAATAAATTCAACTCTGTACGTTCAACAGATTCGTAAAATATGACGCAAGAACGCATCTGACAAATGACAGCAAAAATATACAGCCACCGACTGCTGACATCGGTGTGCATTTTATCACTGGAGAGCATGCTGGCAGTATTATATAAAATACGATGCCTTTTCTTTCATCCCTCTCCTGCAGGCATCAAAATGACCAGCTGAGGCTTCATAATTCCTGAGACCTGCCACTGATCTTAAGCAGCTCAGTGTTGGCAAGTTATTTGACTGTGCAAGGTCTCGGATATTCAGATGTGCAAACCACTAAACATATTCAATGCTCCTCCTTCACTGAGATGTAAACCTTTCTCCATGTATAAAGTAAAGGACTTCCCTAAATTAATGACACAAAGTGTTGGAATAACTTAGCAGCTCAGGCAGCGTCCCTGAAGAAGTTCATAAATTCATAAATTATAGGACCAGGAAGAGGCCGTTCGGCCCATCAAGTCTACTCCGCCTTTCAATCATGACTGATCAATCCCATTATCCTTCCTTCTGCCCATAACTCCTGATGCACAGACTAATGGAGAACGTGAATGTTTCAGGTCAGGACCCTTTAATTTGGTCTAGTTTAGTTTAGAGATTGCAAGTGGAAACAGGCCCTTCAGCCCATCGAGTCTGCGTCAACCAACAGTCACCCATGCACGAGTCCCATGGTCACTCGGGACAATTTACAGAAGCCAATTACTCTACAAACCTGCACGTCCTTGGAATGTCGGAGGAAACCGAAGCACCCGGAGAAAACCCTTCTTTAGTCTCTTTGGACTGCTTCCTCGATCTGTTGCTGCCTGTGTGGTGAAATTATCTCCTAAATAGCCAAACGACTTTTTGACCAAAGAATGCGGCACGGTGGCGCAGCGGTAGAGTTGCTGCCTTACAGCGAATGCAGCGCCGGAGACTCAGGTTCGATCCTGACTACGGGTGCTGTCTGTACGGAGTTTGTATGTTCTCCCCGTGACCTGCGTGGGTTTTCTCCGAGATCTTCGGTTTCCTCCCACACTCCAAAGACGTACAGGTATGTAGGTTAATTGACTGGGTAAATGTAAAAATTGTCCCTAGTGTGTGTAGGACAGTGTTAATGTGCGGGGATCGCTGGGCGGCACGGACTCGGTGGGCCGAAGGGCCTGTTTCCATGCTGTATCTCTAAATCTAAAAAATCTCATTCTAAACATAAAGAAGGATTTTGACCGAGGTATATCATATCATATCATATCATATCATATATATACAGCCGGAATATAAAGAAAATGTATTTCCAAGTCAAGCTTCAAGAGGTGGTATTGCCATATATCTATTTCCTTTATTCTTCAGCTGGTAAAGGTTATGAGACTTTAATGTATTGTCAAGGAAGACTTAGTGAGTTGCTGCATTTAAGGTGGTAAATCTCTTTTTGGCCAATTTCTACCTATTAGTAACTGTAAGAAATAAACCAAGGCTACATAATCTGTTGCATATTTATTAATAAATGACTGGGATCCACAGTAGATTCACAATCTATCCTCAATTATCCAGTCGCGAGGAATAGGCAGTGTGGTGTTTTTACATGTGACCACTTTTTAAAATACCTGTTACGCCACAGAAATCTGCTAGAATAGGGTATCACTCATCAAAGCGTTCAATTAACAAATCCTGAATCTAATATTCCCTTCTGATTAAGAAAAACCTTGAATAGATTGTATTCTGCACAGATTCCCAGAAATCAATTATTCTAAATATCACACTTCCATGAAGTTGACCAGTCCCCATAACCAGAAGTGACACTCCTTTTACATGGAGAGTATAAAGCAAGTCTCCATCACTCACCACCATCAGTGCTCCTGAAGATCATGGACTTTCTGCCTATTTCTTTTACTCACTTTAATTGTTGATGCAGGGTCACAACCCGAAACATCAACTATTCAATTCAATGACCCAATTCAATGATTCAATGACCCAATTCAATGATTCAATGATGCCTTATTGTCACATGTAGCCAGGGACAGTGAAATGCTTTGTTTTGCATGCACCCGGTGAGATCATACAGTAGACCTCACCTGGGCAGTACACAAGAGTCCCCACATCGTCCCATGTGCCCGCCCCCCCACCTTTATTTCCCCCCCTCCTCGCCGTGTTCCCCCTTTGTACTCGGCGGACAGTGCCAGGAAGCTCTCGCCAGGGCGGGCCCCCCTCTGCTCTCGTCACTCCACCGCTCTCTCAATGGTCCACCTCCCTCTGGACGCTTCACTTCGCTCTCGATGCTTCACCTCATTCATGGCTCTATCTTCGCTCTCGGCGGTACCTGCCCATCCACGGCAGTGGCTCGGGGCCGAGTTTGGAGTCCGTGGTGGGTGAGCCGGGCCCACCGGGCGGGTCCTCTGTCTTCGGTCAGCGTCAAGCGAGCCCCTGGTCTGAGCCGGGCCTGTTGGTGGGCTTGGCAATCGCTGCTTTTGCCTCCACAGACGCTGCTCGACCCATTGAATTCGTCAGCAGATTTTCTGCTTTTCCCCCTTGATGTGCGGTTCCAGGTTCCCTCTGCCTCCTCTTGCATTGGTTATTCCATCTGCATTGGCTTTCAAATAAACATTTGAGTCTTCATGTTATGGCTGGTTCCTTCGTTACTTGTAGGTTTAATTGATATTCAAGATTGTGCAGAAGGCCGTCGTTGCGATGAACTGACAGAAATTTTAAAAACCAGTTTTGACCAGGTGAAGAACAAGATATGGTGTGATGGCCTCAGTTATCATTTCACAAGGTAAAAACACTATCGCTGATCGCACATAATGTGTGATCATTCATCTTGCTATTGAAAAATTGTGCAGTATTTCAATGAAAGACTCAAAGTTATTTACTAAAAAACATTTTTTTCCCGGGTAAATAATTCAAAAAATCAATATGAACATCTGCCATTTCCAGTCTCCCAGCCGTCTACAGCTCCCCTCCAGAGAGAAAAAAACAACTACGATTCATGCAGGAGCAGTTCCACCAGTTTTTAGCACTTCTCTTCAGTATTGTTCAGCAGGGAACATTGGCAGCTATTAAATCACAAACATCATCACAGCCAAATGCAAACATGAGCTCAGCTGTTGGTGATAAATCCAGCAAAGAGTTCAGCAGCAAACTGAAGGAAGAGCAACGTATGGCTAATTACTAATCAGCAATTTAACAATGGCACAGTTGAACAGGGAGACGAGGATCTGCAAAGACAATTTAAGGAGTTAGTTCATAAAGTCTCTCATGGTAGCCCGATCTAGAAGATCAAGATGAATGGGATCCATGATAGATTGGATTCAGAACTCATTTATTGGTATAGCTGGCAAAATTGGTGGAGTTCAGGACAGTGAGAGGACAGTGAGGGTGGCTGTCAACAGATACAGCAAAATAGATGTCGTTTTTTTCCAGGATGCTGCCAGGATTCGAGGATATTAGCTTTCAGGAAAGGTTGGACAAATTTGGATTCTTTTCTCTGGAACCTCAGAGGTTGATGGGAGATGTGATAGAAGTTTATAAAATTACGAGAGGCATAAATAGAACAGTCTTTTTTTCTAGGGTGTAAATGTCAAATATTAGAAAATATAGCTTCAAGATGAGAGGGAGAAAGTTTAAAGGAGATATGTGGGGGCGTTATTTTTAATACAGTGAGTTTCAGTGCCTGGGACATGCGACCAGGCATGGTATTTAGGAGGCTTTTAGAGGGGCACATGAATACGGAGGGAAAGGAGGGATATGGATCACATGCAAGCAGTAGTTTAATTTGGTATCATGTTCGGCGCAGACTCCATGAGCTGAAGGGCCTGTTCCTGTGCTACACTGTTCTATGATCTTTGTTAATTACTGCAGGCCACTATTGCCACTAGGGATCAGTTAACACAGTACATGTCCCTGGGCACAAAGCATTTGTGATCCCTGTAAAGACGTGCATGAGTCTAACACAAACTGAATGTGCTTGATGCGGTAGACTAATTGGCCTCACCAGTCACTTCCGGACCCACAGTCGCCAATCCTCCAACTGAGAGTGAAGTCATGGTCATCTTCGAACCCGAAGGACGAACAACAACAACAACAACAACAACAACAACAGACTAATACAGAAAGGAAAAAATATTAGTGGTTCAAATAAAGCTTCTGGAAGTTTGTAGGTTATTTGGTCTCCATATGTATTAGGTGTCGACACATCCCCTTTAAGGTCGGCCATAGGGAAACAAGCCAGAGCTGGATCCAATGAATATCCGATGATATTGGACCAA
Source organism: Rhinoraja longicauda (assembly GCF_053455715.1). NCBI lineage: Eukaryota > Metazoa > Chordata > Chondrichthyes > Rajiformes > Arhynchobatidae > Rhinoraja > Rhinoraja longicauda. Next base: position 23,149,760 of record NC_135981.1, read on the forward strand.
TCAATCTGATAGGTGTAGTAAGGAACAGCAGAAGCTGGTTTAAGCCGAAGAGAGACACAAAAAGCTGAAGTAACTCAGCGGGACAGGCAGCGTCTCTGAAGAGAAGGAATGGGTGACGTCACCCATTGCTGAGTTACTCCAGCTTTTTGTTCTATCAATCAATCAATCAATCTGATACTAGTCCTGATAAACCCAGGAGTCCAGCCAGAGGGGGAAGAAAGGAAGGAGGCTGCTGGGATGATTTTAGATGCTCTTGTTTGTTGTTGGAAATAAAGCCTATCGGGTAAGTTCACCTTACTGTGTGTGTGCCAGCGTGTTCACTGCTGATCTAACGTCATGACTGATGCCACAAAAATATATCGTTTTTTCAGCACTAGTATTATTGTTATTCATTTATTGGATATTTATTTTTTCACAGTTATCTATGTGTATTGCATCGACAGGCCTATTAGGCTGCAAGTAAGAATGGTATTGTTCCGTTGTCTGTACATATGATAATTAAACACTTGACTTGAGATATATATATAAACATAACACAAAAAGTAAGGAAATTTGTGTTTGGGAGATTATTTCTTTGTTGTAACAATGCTTCTTGGCAATAAATCTTATACCGTTGGAAAGCCTGTTTCTTTCCCTTTTAAATGGTGCCACATTTGTAAGGAACATGCATTTGTGGGATGAGCAGCAGAGCTGAGTGTATGGGTTGCGCCCATGAAAAATGTGCCAAATCCTCTCTGCCAATGCCAAACAGCTTATTCTGCTGTTGCTATTGACTCTTGTTTTGAGCTTCTGGTACACCCAGGTGCTGACAATCAGGTCACTGATTGGCACCTGATTGGCAGCATCTGTGAGCATGGGCCCTGCTACAGTGGTCAGTAGGTGTCTGCTCCAAGAATCGGCATGCCACGTTTGACTGATCTGGATAGGGCCCGTGCGATAGGGCAACTTCAAGCTGGTGTTCCGCAAAACCAAGTTGCGGCATTATTTGGAGTGAGCCCTAGTACCATCTCCAAAGTGAAGGCCAAGTTCCATATAACGGGGGATGACAGAGACAGGCCGCGAAGTGGGCGTCCCAAGAAGACGACACCCGAAGAAGACCGTTTCCTCACCCTGTCAGCACTTAGGAACCGTAGGCTGTCTTCTACAGATTTGCAGTCAAGGTTTGCAGGATGATATGGCCGACGGCTCTCTGCCCAGACAATTCGGAACAGACTGCACGCAGCCGATCTCTGGTCTCATAGGGCTGCCAGGAGGCCTGCCATGACTGCCCTTCACCGTCAGGCCCGTTTGCGCTGGTGTCGGCAACACGTGCACTGGAACCTGAACATGTGGAGGAACGTTATGTTCAGCGATGAGTCCAGATTCTGCTTACGGCAGTTGGATCATAGGGTCAAAGTGTGGAGAAGACACGGAGAACGCTATGCTGATTGCTGCACCGATAGAGTAACATCTTTTGGTGGAGGCAGCATGATGGTGTGGGGCGGCATCTCCCTCACTGGAAAGATGAGGCTTGTCATCATTGGAGGCAATCTCAATGCAGAGAGATATCGAGATGAGATTCTGCAACCAGTGGCAATCCCATATCTCCACAGTCTGGGACCGAACTCTATCCTCCAAGATGACAATGCTCGCCCCCACAGAGCAGGGTTTCTCAGAGACTACCTCCAGAATTTGGGAGTGGAGAGGATGGAATGGCCTGCCAGCAGTCCTGACCTCAACCCCATTGAACACTTGTGGGATCAGCTTGGGCGTGCTGTTCGTGCCAGAGTGACCAACACAACCACGTTGGCTGACTTGCGACAAATGCTGGTTGAAGAATGGAATGCCATACCACAACAGTGTGTGACCAGGTTGGTGACCAGCATGAGGAGGAGGTGCCAGGCTGTTGTGGCTGTGTATGGTTCTTCCACACGCTACTGAGGCTCCTGTTTATTAAATGAATAAATTGTTAAATTGCCAATATGTCTTGTTTCTTCAGACTTCAATCATCCAATCCACCAAACAACACCGAACAAGAGTCAATGGCAGAATAAGCTGTTTGGCATTGGCAGAGAGGATTTGGCACATTTTTCATGGGCGCAACCCATATACTCAGCTCTGCTGCTCATCCCACAAATGCATGTTCCTTACAAATGTGGCACCATTTAAAAGGGAAATAAACAGGCTTTCCAACGGTATAAGATTTATTGCCAAGAAGCATTGTTACAACAAAGAAATAATCTACCAAACACAAATTTCCTTACTTTTTGTGCTATGTTTATATATATATATATATATACACACACACTGACATGTTTCACATGTGTATGTGTCATGTGAACAGGGTAAATATTTATTTTCCTTACAGTTCCTGACTGACTCGTGACATACTTCCAGCAGTTGCTCTCTTCAAACGCAGTTTACTCTAAAGTAAAGTCTAAAGAGTGAGGAGAATCAAGCCTTGCATGTCATGAGGAAGCATCACGGATCAAGAGGGTTTAATTCTCGTATGTACTGACAACTGAACGATAAAATTCTTACTAGCAGCTTAACAAGCATGTCAATGCAATGCGCAAAGAAGTATCTATATACTAAAACTCTTGTTTGTTTGTTTATTTGTGATCGAACTACAGCCAAAACACGATAGCTTGACAATTTTAGGCCCACCTTACTCACCGTCATCACTTTAATGGTAAAGCAAGTAGTTTTATTGAAATCGGTGTTATATTTTTAAAGTTATTCACATTTTAAAATGTAAATCTATCTCCTTGGGAGGGAGGAGGGAGGGAGGGGAGGGATGTGGGGGGGAGGGAGGGAGGGAGGGGGGAGGAGGGAGGTTAAGGGGGGTTGGGAGGATGGAGAGGGGGAAGGGGAAGTGGGGAGGGGAGAGGGGGGAGGGAGGGGAGAGGGGGGAGGGAGGGGAGAGGGGGGAGGGGGGAGAGGGTGCTGCACCAATGCAGGAGAGGTTTGGGCCCAACGGGTCCACTTGGTCTAGTAACAAATAAAAATGCAATAAATGAATAACAGTAATACTCGTCGCATATTTCTGGCCCCTGTACCTTCTTCCCGAAATGAGAGTGTGGCCAGGGTAGTGTGGGTCTTCCATGATATTGGCTGCCATTTTGAGGCAGTGCCTCCTGCATATCTTTACAATGGTGTGCTCGTCAGTACTAGTGATAGACCGGGCAGTGTCTACCACTCTCTGTAATCTCCTGCAGCACTGGGCATTTTGAGTTGCCAAACCAGGCTGTGATGCAACCAGTCAGTGTGCACACCCCCATACACCTGAGGAAGTTCAAAAGAGTATTGGTCAACATGCCGAATCTCCTCAACCCGGACCCCACTCTTGTGAGGAACTTGGACAGGTGACGTTTCAGGTTGGGAAGAAGTTTGAGAGATTGAAGAAACGTCATGTGTCCATGTTCCCCAGAGTCAGAAGGGTCCTGTTCCGAAACCTCCTCTATCCACCTTCTCCACAGATGCTGTCTGACCTGCTGAATTACTCCAGCACTTTGTGTCTTTTTTTGTAAACAAGCTTCTGCTGTTTCTTGCATTTCCACTGATTTGTTGATCAATGGCAGAGCTATCAGAGCACCAGACTGCTGAGCAGGGTTTTGGCGGGCTCATCGGCAAATAGAGGCAGCACATTTGCCTGCCGCAAAGCATCTGTGAGTCACTGGATGTTGTCAACTTCAATGATATGGCAGATAATTACTAGGTCCAGTGAAGAGAACTATTTATATAATGCGTTTAGCACAACAATCCTGACTGATCTGATTGCATAAGAAGCTACGTATAATGATAACTGTAAAATATATTATGAAGGTAGACACAGAATGCTGGAGTAACTCATCGGGTCAGGCAGCATCTCTGAAGAGAAGGAATGGGTGATGTTTCGGGTCGAGACCCTTCAGACTGATGTATTACTGCCATTATTTGCAATTTCTAAAAACTATTCAAAACTATTTTTATGGCAGCTGAAACGGAAGTTAGATTCTAGTACAGTGTTATTCTGCCACCTTTGGAAGGCTGGGTAAATCACACCAACAGCTAACAGATTCCAGAGTGATCTCCACCAATCTCTGGGCAAACTGTGCCTTTAGTTCAGAGATGCAGCGTGGAAACAGGCCCTTCTGCCCATCAAGTCCACGCCGCCACACTAACACTATCTTACACACACTACGACACGATAGAACTTTATTTCTCCCAGGAGGGAAATTGATCCGCCAACGGTCATAAAACATAAAATACATTCTATGTTTAAAGTGATAGAAACATAGAAACATAGAAAATAGGTGCAGGAGTAGGCCATTCGGCCCTTCGAGCCTGCACCGCCATTCAATATGATCATGGCCGATCATCCAACTCAGTAACCTGTACCTGCCTTCTCTCCATACCCCCTGGTCCCTTTAGCCACAAGGGCCACATCTAACTCCCTCTTAAATATAGCCAATGAACTGGCCTCAACTACCTTCTGTGGCAGAGAAATGATGAGTGGAAAGGATTGGGGATGTGCAAATATTGGGGTGGGGAGGGGAGGGGAGGGGAGGGGAAGGGGAGTCAGTCTACCCCACGACAGAAGGGGGAGGAGTTGTACAGTTTGATAGTCACAGGGAGGAAGGATCTCCTGTGGTGTTCTGTACTGTATCTTGGTTGAACCTGTCTATTACAATTTTACCAAGCCAATGAGCCTATAAACCTGTACATCTTTGGGGTGGAAGGAAACTGGACCACCCCGAAAAAACCCCACACAGGTCACGGGGAGAACGTACAAACTCCGTTCAGGCTGCACGCGTAGTCCGGATGGAACCCGGGTCTCTGGCGCTGCGAGGCAGCAACTCGACCGCTGTACTTCTGTCCTGCCCTCGGCCAGAGATATCTGGCCAAATTACAATACGGGGGAGGTAATGCTCACATGCCGATTTTATTTGCTATGGCAGATCACCATCATAGACAAACTATACGAAAGGGATACAATAAAAATTCTCATGTCAGTCCCGTCCAGAATGACTAGTGTGTTTCATCACTGGAAGCAGAGGGCCATTTCCCAGCTCAGAATCACTGATCTAAAGTTTATTGCAAAGACAAGGCTATAACATCAGTGTAATACCATAGTCTGGAGATTTGCATTCCCCCGAAAAAAGATGCCTTTGATACAAAATAAATCATTCAGAAAATTGCACAGATTATTAAAAGTGAACACATGTTCTAATAAGTCTGATCTTTTGATATGGATCATAATGACTGATTTTCCTTTCCAGTATAGCAGTAATCAAGCTTAGTACCGAAGCCCACTACAAAATTAATGCCGATCACTGCTTTATGCTTACTCCCCTTCTCATTCCCAATACTTTTCTGTCCTTGGCCTTCTCCATTGCCATTGTGAGCCCACACGAGAACTGGTGGAGCAGCACCTCGTATTGAGCTTGGGTAGCGAACAACACATAATAGTCTGTGTAGGAAAATAACTGCAGATGCTGGTTCAAATTGAAGGTGGACACAAAATGCTGGAGTGGTGGGTCAGGCAGCATCTCAGGAGAGAAGGAATGGGTGACGTTTGAGGTCGATACCCTTCTTCAGACTCAGCACCTCCTAGTCTGCTCGGGTAGCTGACAACCCAATGGTATACATTGAATTTCCAATTTAAAAGAACACCATTCTAACCCCCCCCCCCCCTCCCCCACCTTCCACATGCTCCCACCTCAGTCCACACATATTTTTCACCCACCATCTTCCACCACCCTAATCCACCTACTCCCTTCCATTCCTCTGCACATATCTCCCATCCGCGAGTCCCATATTTCTCTTTTATTCCCCCCCTCCACCTTTACTTTCACACCACCTCTTTTGTCCTTATCTGACATCCTATCGACCTCCAGCCATTTTCAATTACTCCACTGATCTGCCAATCCACCTCCCCCCACCCCACCCCCCCCCCCCCCCCCCCCGCAACCAACCTGTATCCACCTATCATCTTTGTAGGAAGGAACAGCAGAGGCTGGTTTAAACCGAAGATGGACACAAAAAGCTGGAGTAACTCAGCGGAGCATGCAGCACCTCTGGAGAGCAGGAATAGGTGACGTTTTGGGTCGAGACCCTTCTTCGTCTGAAGAAGGGTCTCGACCCAAAACGTTACCCATTCCTGCTCTCCAGAGATGCTGCCTGTCCCGCTGAGTTACTCCAGCTTTTTGTGTCTATCTTCCACCTGTCATCTGCCAGACCTTGCCCCACCCCCACCACCACTACCACCACTTCTCTTTTCCAACTTTCTTCCCCCTGCTCTATTTGTCTGCAAAAGTACCCCAATCCAAAGCATGGTCTGACCATTCCTTTCACAGATGTGTAATGCAATAGCCTGGAGATTATTGGCTATTGCATTGCACACCTGACCTGCTGAGTTCCTCCAGTAGTTTGTTTATTTCTGCTTGGTTCGGTGTTTATTTCCACAATGGCTCAGATTAATTAGATTGAAAAGAATTAATGGAAGAATGAGAGGGGAGAAAACTGCTTAATTCAGAGGGTTGTTGGGGGTCTAGAACTCACTGGGTGTGAAGGGATGTGGAGACAGAAAGATTGGCATATTTAAAAAGTACTTGGGTGCATTCATGAAGGGCGGTGAGCTAGTGGGCCAGACCTGGTGCTGGAAAGCAAGTTCAGCTGGGCAGATCTCTCAACTGGCACGAACACGCCTTACAGAAACATATTAAATTCTTCAGGGATTGGACAGGCTAGGTGCAGGTAAAATGTTCCCGATGTTGGGGGAGTCCAGAACCAGGGGTCACAGTTTAAGAATAAGGGGTAGGACTGAGTTGTGGAAAAACTTTTTCATCTAGAGTTGTGAATCTGTGGCATTCTCTGCCACAGAAGGCAGTGGAGGCCTATTGACTGTGTGTTTTCAAGAGAGAGTTAGATATAGCTCTTAGGGCTGACAGAATCAAGGGCTATGGGGAGAAAGCAGGAAAGGTGTACTGATTTTGGATGATCAGCCATGATATTGAATGGCAGTGCACCTATTTTCTATGTTTCTATGATTTGTGCTGTAGATTTTCTATGATTCTAATTGAAGAATTGCACAAATGATGGACAAACAAAGATTAAAATCTCTGGGTCAAGATGGTGGCGTGGCTACTGGAGCAAAGCCGATCTGGGTTCAATCCCAACCCTTGGTGTTGTCCATGTGGAATTTGTGCGTCCTCCCCCAGGCATCCTGGGGTAAGAATTCGGACTCAAACTGTTAATCTGAAGCTAGGCACACAGCCCCTTAATATTCATTTTTTAGGGTGACACTGTGGCACAACTGACAGAGCCACTGCCTCACAATGCCAGAGACCCAGGTTCAATCCTGGCCTCGGATGTTGACTGTGTGGAGTCTGAAGGTTCTCCCTGTTTTCCGAGCGGTTTCCTCTGGGTGCTCCAGATTCCACCACATCCCAAAGACCCCAAGGGTTTGTAGGTTAACTGGCCTCAGTAAATTGCCCCCGTCGTGCAGGAAGCGGATGAGAAAGTGGGATATCATAGAACTGGTGCAAATGGGTAATCGATGGTCGATGTGGACTCTGAGGACCGAAGGGCCAGTTTTCATGCAGTATTTATCAATTAATTGAATCAAAACACTATTAATGACAAATACTTTCTAGATGCATTGATCTATCACTAGACCCATTGATCTGTTACTGTGACTCAGCCTCTTAATGAAAAGCAGAGATAGATTATCGATATCACCATGATGGTACATTTGGCATGGGTAAGTATGGGTTTGCTCTTCAGCAAATGCTGCTGAACCAAAACAGTGTTAGACAGAATGAAGCTTGCTGGAAAATTATCATTTTTCAGGCCTTTTTAATCTTTCATACATAAACTAAGCAACTTGCTATCTGTGTACATCACTAATGCTTTTTGCTGAGTCTGCAGTTTGTACTTTCCCAATTGTCAAAAATCCACTGGTTATTCTCATGATTTTTAATTCTCTTTGCTGTGCTCTGACAGGCACTCATGGTCTCTCGGTAAGAACGCCTCATTGTAATTCTGAATATATCTATTATGATTTGTAAGTCTGCCGTGTGATATGATTTTTTCTTCCACAAGTACTATTGAAAATTTTACACTACAATAAGATGAGGTAGCTCAATCTTTTGTTAGCTCCTTAATTTCTTTAATATAAAAACCTACAATACATTACTCTGCAGTTTTAGAAAATCGTACAGCCGATTGTTTTCCACAGCCTCAACACCACTGATGCACAAAATAAGATAAAATATTCTCAAAAAGGGTGCTCCCTCACACTTAAAATATCCCATATTCGAGCACAGCCCAAAACTTTCCATAGATTGTCCATTCGCAACACAGAACTTCAAGAAAATTATGCCATAAGAGGACTACACTAATGTAAACAGTGTGCCATTCCTTCGTGTGCTTTGAGCAACTCCACTAATAATTCCACTGAAATATGAGAATGTAGTCTTCCATTATTACCCCGCATCTTCCCTTTAACTCAAGCACAATTGAACGTTTCCTGGATTTTAATACAGCGTTAGCAGCCATCTCGATAAAAACATCGGTCATCTGATATCAATATGATTTTTAGCTTGCATTATTCTCAGCCTGCGAGACTTTAAAGCGCAGAAACAGGTCCTTCGGCCCACCAAGTCTGTGCTAACCAGAAATCACCGCGTAAGCTAGTACTATCCAACACACTAGGGAAGAAGACAATGAACCAACAAACCTGTACGTCTTTGAAGTATACGAGGAAACTGGAGCACCCAGAGAAAACCCATGCCGTCACAGGGAAGAACGTACAAACTCCATACACACAGGACCCAAGTTCAGGATCAGACCCAGGTCTCTGGCTCTGTAAGATAGCAACTCCATCTCAGCTCCACCCTATGGCCATAAAAGGTGTGGACTGTCACCTCTGAAGTTTGGAATGACATGAATGACTTCTATAAAGATGTGTTATCCCATATTCTGAAATAGAAAAATCAGTTCGTCTGATCTCACTACATGGGCGGCACGGTAGCGCAGCGGTAGAGTTGCTGCTTTACAGCGAATGCAGCGCCGGAGACTCAGGTTCGATCCTGACTACGGGTGCTGCACTGTAAGGAGTTTGTACGTTCTCCCCGTGACCTGCGTGGGTTTTCTCCGAGATCTTCGGTTTCCTCCCACACTCCAAAGACGTACAGGTATGTAGGTTAATTGGCTGGGTAAAAATGTTTTTAAAAAATTGTCCCTAGTGGGTGTAGGATAGTGTTAATGTACGGGGATCGCTGGGCGGCACGGACTTGGTGGGCCGAAAAGGCCTGTTTCCGGCTGTATATATATGATATGATATGATATGATATGTATTCAAAACAATTGAAGAATAAAATTCCAGGAGTTTGAGACGCCTAATTCTGAGCTAAAACCCACCAATTTATTACCTATCGAATTTCCTTTGAGTTTGCATCCCCTAAAGTACTTGCATATATCACTGAAGGAGAGGGGGTTGTTTAACGTAAAACTATATTCCTTGCGTGTATTGCATGAGAATCATTAGCTTGCAGGAGGGGAGTATCATTACATTGATAGCAGGTGACCACGCGAGTGTCACTTAGAAAGAAATATCGGTCATCTGAGATTAAAGTGATTTTTCGTTTGCATGATTCTCGCCCTGAGAGGGCTATAAATTATGTGGAATATCACCTCTGCAGTTAGGAATGATGTGAACGACTTCTACAAAAGATGTGTCAATACATATTCTGAAATAGGTCAAATAGAAAAATCAGTCCATTCGATCTGTAACTACGTCATTTCAAAACAATTGTCGAACAAAATTCTGAGTGTTTGAGACATCTAATTCCGAGCAAAAAACCCTCCAATGTATTAAATGGCGAATGTATTAGAAGTATTCAAGGTCCATAATTTATCATTATGCTCAAATATAAGTAACTTTTCAGGAACTTTCAACGTATTTATAGCAGGAAGATTGGTGTATAAAATGGCATCACCACCTACAGCATTTCAAGAATGCGGCGCAGTGGCGCAGCGATAGAGTTTTGCTGCCTTATGGCGCCAGAGGCCCGGGATTGATCCTGATGCTGCCTGTACGGATTTCATACATTCTTCCCGTGACCTCGTGGGTTTTCTCCGGGTACTCCGGTTTCCTCCCACATTCCAAAACGTACAAGTTTGTCGGTTAAATGGCTTCGGTAAAAATTCAAAGAGTGTGTACGATTGTGCTAGTAGACAGGGATCGCTGGTCAGTGCAGACTTGGTGGGCCAAAGGCCACCGTGTCTCTAAACTAAAGTCTAGAGTAAATTCATATTCAGTAAGCCGAAGAATATCGCCCCCTGATGACCCAGTACAACTGTAATAATATATAGTTGCTACAGAAACCCTTCTCTCTCTCGCCAAACATAAGTGCACAATCCCATGTCATTACAGAGTGCAGTAGAGCAAGTTGCAATCATCCTGCCAGCTTGAACCTTTATTATTCACCATCTTACAGCTTGACAGGAAACAAAGCTGACATGCTTCTTCGCAAAGCATCACAAAGTTGCTTAGCTTACTCATTTATTCGGGAACATTGTGACAGCTTCCATACAGATTACTCGCCTTCTAACCACCTCACAGTGCTTATCCTGCCAGTCACTTTCTGACGCGTGGCAAAGTTACACGTTGGAATAAACAGGGCGATTCACCAAGCGGAAAGGGCAGCGCTCTGTAAAGCCCAAATCATGTGAAGTTCTTGGGTGGGAGCTGCTTTACGTCCTCGTCATCCACCCTTTTTTTAAAATTTTTTTTTTTAAATCAAAAATATTTATTCAAATATTAAAATAATATATACAATACGATAAAACCAAAACAGAACCCACCACCAGAATACTATACAAACAAATATACCAATTGAAACTATTATACAATTATATTACAATCCAGGAAACATCCAATCCCCCGCGGTGCCCAGCGGTCCCGGAAATCCTCCAGGGTGCCCGTGGACAGCGCGTAGTCCCTCTCCAACACCACCCGGGCGCGGATGTAACCCCGCAAAAGGGGTAGGCAGCTGGCTCGGGCAGAGCCCTCTTCCACCTGGCGCCATGAGTCGCGGATGGCCAGCTTGGCCATCGTCGTCCACCCTGGGCAGTTCTACGAAACTGCAGCAGAGCATCAACTACGGTACTCTGAAGCACCAATGGCCACTTTTGACTGTTGTAGTTGACATACGAAAGAAGAAGATGTGAAGCTCTGTCATTTCCAAGGCCTGTTGCAGCCTCTACTTCAGGTTCAATATTACCTCAAGATAACAGATTCTGAGCTGGAAGATGAGTTTACCTATTCAATTCTACCTCAGGAGAACCCATTAGCTATAGGTATCGTTTGTACACAGAACGCAATGTCGTAGGGAAAAAACCGGCAGATGCTGGTTTAAATCGAAGGTAGACACAAAATGCTGGAGTAACTCAGCGGGACAGGCAGCATCTCGGGAGAGAAGGAACAGGTGACGTTTCGGGGCGAGACCCTTCTTCAGACTGACACAATGTCGTCTTTGGTTTTAGGTTATTAGATGTGATTGATCTGAACTTACCCCAGTCTGGAAGCTGGAAACGACCTTGCCTAAGCCTCTAATGTTAGACGCAAATCACTTGGTTCATGTATCAAGTGTGAGAGATGACATCCAAAAGTTTGAAGAAATTTGTGACTTTATATTTAAATTATGCAGTATTATTCGTGTCACAGATGTGAGGGGGAAGTGGACAAGCCATGTCATTTTTGTCATTATAATTCATATTTGTAATGACACGGGGGTCACGGGGAGAAAGTGCAAACTCCGTACAGACAGCACCCGTGGTCAGGATCGAACCCGGCTCTCTGGTGCTGCGCCACTGTGCCGCCCCGTACTCCACCCAAAGCAATGCTTTTCATTCTGTCTATTGGAGCACCCTGCAAAATTGGCTTAATAAAATATCATTAGAGTAGGCCATAAATTGAAATACACGTGGGTCTCACAAAAATGATTCCTCTATGTTATCAGCACATTCAAGGCTACTTCTTAGATCATCTCTAAACTAAATCTGATCTGCCATTTTCATTCATTCATAGAGGTTTATCAAATTTCTGCCTTTCCACAGCGAGCAATTGGCACGTGAGCCTGAGATGCCAGGCGCAGTTCCCTGTAAATTGGACACAATGCCAACAAACTCATGCGCCCAGTTTTCTCCCGCCTCCAACCAAGTTCAAGATCAATCGCCTTCCCCAACCCAATACCTAAAGAAAGGTTTAAGTGAATCGTTTTTTGAACCACAATGGTATTGTTGTAGCCAAATTATTAAAGCACTTAAAAAGGGATTTGCAACCTTGACCATTCTACTGGTCAAACAATAATGAGTTGAGTCGTTGACCATTCATTTCTGGAGCTTGTACAAAAGATGCTACAGGAGTTGAGGCTTTGATATCGGTTGCCCCAGTTTTCCGTCGTACAATAATGGGAGTGAATTTCTGGCACCCACCCACTCGCCTGCAATGCAATGCAGGGTTTGATTTGTCTTTTTGCATAGCTTTCATTCATTTATTCTGTGCCCCTTTTAGAAACATAGAAACATAGGAAATAGGTGCAGGAGTAGGCCATTTGGCCCTTCGAGCCAGCACCGCCATTCATTGTGATCAAGGCTGATCATCCACAATCAATAACCCGTGCCTGCCTTCTCCCCATACCCCTTGATTCCACTAGCCCCTGGAGCTCTATCTAACTCTAAATCCATCCAGTGATTTGGCCTCCACTGCCCTCTGTGGCAGAGAATTCCACAAATTCACAACTCTCTGGGTGAAAAAGTTCCTTCTCACCTCAGTTTTAAATGGCCTCCAGTTTATTCTAAGACTGTGGTTCTGGACTCGCCCAACATTGGGAACATTTTCTCATATCTCTCGGATCCCTCTCCCCTGACACTCGGTCTGAAGAAGGGTCTTGACCCAAAACGTCACCTATTCCTTTTCTCCAGAGATGGTGCCTGACCCGCTGAGTTACTCCTGTGTTTTGTATCCATCTTTTCTACATATAGACAATAGACAATAGACAATAGATAATAGGTGCAGGAGTAGGTAATTCGGCCCTTCGAGCCAACACCGCCATTCACTGTGATCATGGCTGATCATCCACAATCAGTATGTCGTATTGTGCTGCACTACCAGCTTAATATTGCATATGCCAAGATAATGTTCGCAGGACATCAAATTAAAATTCCTGTGGTGAATAATTCTTGTTAAATTTGAAGCTTAGCAAATTCTGAAATTGATAGATAAATCCTTACTGGTATTTACAAGGAGTAAATAACAAATCCTCAAAGTAAAGGTTTAAACAAAAATCTGCAACATAGTATTTTTTTCCAGCACATTAGACTGATTCTTGAATTGATTAAAGTACAAAGACCATGAACAAAACGGCTCCATATCTCCTACTGGAGATTCCAAACCCCCCCATGAAAATGACATCACGATTGGTTAATTCTCCTGTCCATCAAGTCTGGTGACCGCAGATCAGCAAATGAGTGAGATTAATTTTATTTACAGAATCTGTGTTCAGTTAGTCTTCATTGAATTTTTCTGTAAGAATTAGCTCGCTTTTATTGGAGTGGTTGTAGTTACCTTCAGAAATTCTGAGTCCTTCCCTCTTTAACAAGATGCCAGCAGCAGCAGAGATATGCTAATCCATTATTGACAATAGACAATAGGTGCAGGAGGAGGCCATTCAGCCCTTTGAGCCAGCACCGCCATTCAATGTGATCATGGCTGATTATTCTCAATCAGTACCCCGTTCCTGCCTTCTCCCCATACCCCCTGACTCCGCTATCCTTCTCTATCTAGCTCTCTCTTGAATGCATTCAGAGAATTGGCCTCCACTGCCTTCTGAGGCAGAGAATTCCACAGATTCACAACTCTCTGACTGAAAAAGTTTTTCCTCATCTCAGTTCTAAATGGCCTACCCCTTATTCTTAAACTGTGGCCCCTTGTTCTGGACTCCCCCAACATTGGGAACATGTTTCCTGCCTCTAACGTAATAATCTTACACGTTTCGATAAGATCAACTCCATTCAATTCAATGTGTTCATCATTGCAGCACGTTACACTGATCACCATTTGGTCAGGGGCTCACTTGAAAATACAGCCGTGTCAGAGACCCAAGGTGTTGAACTTACAGAGTTGGCCTCACACAAGAAGACTGTTCCCTTGTGTGTTGCATCAGTTCAGAGAGCTTAAAGCAAAGCAGGCAAGTCCAGAGTTGGAGCAGGGGCAGTCATGGTCCCAAAGGTGTTGAGGATCAGGGCAAGGCAAGTTGCCAGTAATCATTGGCAGCGGGCACACATTTACCAGTCAAGGAGTCAGTGAATTGAATGGAGTTGATCAGCTGGAGGTGGAGTGTCAGTTATTGAGTTGCATGGACATTATTGACAGGGTGCAGATGTATTATTGCAATGGAAGGTTTGTGGAGGGGATGGATTAAGCTCAGCAGGGGAGTGAAATCATGAAGAAAATTGCTAATTCCTGGCAGCAATCAATGTTTGAGGATTGGATTATGAGATCTTGACAAGGTGGGCTCAAAGGTGGAGGTGTGATCAGAGAGTGGCGTGCGTACAGAGGTATATTTAATAGATCATGGGGTAGAATATAGGGTTGGTGGGTTTATTGGTCCCTGTAAGTTGCCGTAGTGTGTATAGGTAAATGTTGGAAACTGCAGAAGCCGTTGGGAAGATAAGGAGAATAGCAAACAGAGAAGTTGGTAGTGGAATGGGGCAGCTTCATGAGTCACTTTAGATCCAATGGCCCAAAGGGTCTCCTATGTTGTAGAAATTATAAATATTGGATCATGAAAATCTGAGTGAGATAATACGAAAGATTGCCAGAGGAGAAGAGGTTATTGGAGCAGAGGAACTTAGAGATGAAGTTCCACATTAGAATATGTTGCATGTGCCATTGCCAACTAAGATGGGAGGGGATTTGTTTGTTTTACCTTCCAATTCTTCCCCTCTTGTGTGAAGTGTTGCAAGATTTGCCAGTGAGGCAAGAATATAATAAAGTTGACACAGAAGCAGGCCATTGTGTCTGATGTGCCGTTATGTCAATTTTCAAAGTGCTAGAGTAACTCAGCGGGTCAGGCAACATCTCTGAAGAACATGGATAGGCGATGTTTCGGGTCATCACCCTCTGTTTATAATTCCTCCACATAGGAGGCCCTTTGGAGCTATTGAGTCTAAACTGACTCATGCAACAATCCTGTTCCACCACTGACTTTCCTGTTACCTATTCTCCTCATCTTCCCATCAGCTATTGCAGTTTCCAACATTCACCTGTACACACTAGGGCAACTTACAGTGACCAATTAACCCACCAACTACATTAACTTCAAGACACAAGGTGCTAGAGTAACGCAGCTGGTCAGGCAACATCTCTGGGGACCCTCCTTCAGAGTCTGAATAAGCCCCCGAAGTGAAAGGTTGCCTATCCATGTTCTCCAGCATTTACTCCAGTACTTTTGTATCTTTTTGCAAACCAGCACCTGCATTTCCTTATGTCCCCTAAATTAGCTTCATTAACACGCTCATGACTCGTCGATTCGCCAGTGTTAACAAAAATATTAACTTCAGCGATGAAACTAGTCATGGGTTGAACATTCAGCATTTTCTGAAACACAATTCCACAGGCCATCTCTGACCAAAGCTTTTGCTCAGCTCAGTCTCAAATGGCTGACTCCTTATCCCCCTGGTCATTGAATCTCCAAGGCTGTCAAGGCCTCAACATTTCAACCTCCAATTCTTTTAAAGTGAAATTAAGTCAGGCACCATCTCTTAATCATCTCACAAGACGATTGTCCTCCAGTCTCCTGCCCTACTTCCACCAACCAAACCAGTAAATCTTCACAGAACCTCCCTCCACAGCAAGTACATCCATGCTTAGTCAAGGAAGCCATCTGACAATTGCACACAAGCCACCATGAAGCAGATGCACCAAAATCCCACGCCAATGAATCAAAATTCCCTTACTCTAATATTCCAACCCCTAAAAGGTAAAGCCTCCAAATTACTTTATGCTAAACAAAGGTTATGTTAAACCTCTAAAACTGGACAGTTTTATAATTCCCACCACAAATAAAATAAAGGGGAAAAGGAATTCCAATTAAACTCCGAACTCCAACTGCCTAGGGTGGATTAGGGACTTTGGGCTTTGTTTTTTTTTGGCACTATATTGGATTTATGATTTAAACTGTTTTAGTTTTTGTTTATTATGTTACCTATTGAGTACTGTGTTTACAAACCTGTTGTGCTGCTGCAAGTTACAATTTGACTATTGCGTTCCGGTTCATATGACAATAAAACACTCTTTTTCGCTTGGAGCTATTATATTACACTAATGTGAGCATCTTACTGCATGTCTCCGCTTACTAGTACTAAATGGAGTAAGCTCTGCCCTTGCTGCATCAGAGGCAGGGATTCTAACACATGCCAAGAATTGATTTTGCCAGGGATGCTAACATCTATATATTAAAACTCTCGTTTGTTTGTTTATTTGTGATCGAACTACAGGCAAAACAGTACACTATAGCGTGACAATTTTAGGCCCACCTTACTCACCGTCATCGCTTTAATGGTAAAGCAAGTAGTTTTATTGAAATCGGTGTTATATTTTTTAAGTTATTCACATTTTAAAGTTTAAATCTATCTCCTAGGGAGGGAGGAGGGAGGGAGGAGGGAGGGAGGGAGGGGGGAGGAAGGTGGATAAGGGGGGTTGAGGGAGATGGAGAGGGGGAAGGGGAAGTGGGGAGGGGAGGGGGAAGGGAGGGGGAGGGGGAGGGGGGGAGGAGAGGGTGCTGCACCAATGGAGGAGAGGTTTGGGCCCAACGGATCCACTTGGTCTAGTATGCTCTAAAAGACACTTGCAGCATCTTCGCCCGCCCCGAGTCGCGGGGCTTGGGTCGGCCCGCTGCGGATCTTTCACCGTCCGGCGCAGCCTGGAACGTGGCAACTTCAACAGCCTGACCGCGAGAGAAGACGGCAGGGGAAGAGAAAAGACATTCTGGCCTTCCATCACAGTGAGGAGGTGACTGGAGGAGACTCACTGTGATGGATGTTTCTTCTTGTTTGGCGTTGGTTTATGATATCAATAGTCAATAGTCAATTTATTTGTCACATACACATAAATGTGCAGTGAAATGAATTGTATGTGTTATTGCTTATTTTTATTGCTCTTATGTTGGACTGTGGGTAATCCTTTAATTTCACTGCACATTTATTTGCATGTGACAAATAAAATTGACTGAGTCGGTCAAACATGGGCAAATGGACTTAGCTTAGATGGGGCATCTTGGTTGGCATGGATGCATTGAGCCAAAGGGCCTATTTCTGTAGACACAAAATGCTGGAGTAACTCAGCGGGTCAGGCAGCATCTTGGGAGAGAAGGAATGGGTGACGTTTCGGGTCGAGACCCTTCTTCAGACCTATTTCAGGCCTATTTCTGTGTTCTACAACTCTAACTATGACTCCACAGGCTGGAAAATTGCACAAAAGATCGGGATGAGGTGAAATGCAGTTAACTAGATGTAGTTACCACTCGTTATCTACACGTCAAACTTGACAAAAAGAAGGAAATCGCCTTTAAGCAACTCACCCGCACGGTCTTAAGGAAAGTCACAAAAACAAACAGATGTCTTCCTTGTTTATGCACTGCACTTTTTCCTGATAATTACACCCCGAGGGGAATATTTGTGTCACTAACATCAGAAAACGTCTTGATGTGCACTGCTCATCTCGTAGATTGTTTAGTTATCTTTCTTGCTTGAGGGTTTACACAGTGCAACAAGGCCATGCATCATATCAGACAGATCATCACAGATGACTGAATATCTCTAAGACAGACAAAATCATTGTGGAAAAGAGCTTCTGGGAGATTCATGTCCAGGCACTTTCTTACGGTAAAACCAATACGCTTCTCAAGTGCTACAGCAATGTTATTCGAGAAATAGCCGGTGCAAAAGTTGGTTGCTATGTGGTAACTTGACTTACCAAAATGGGTCCCGAGTCAATATATCTTGTTTACATGTGGATTTCTATTCCACATGAAGATTTATTTTTCTCTTTGTAAACGGTGCCCAAAATATGGCGACTGTGCATTTGTAGTAGTGTAAAAGAATTTTGCTATTCATACGTGGCTGTAAAGGACCTTTGAATATCCAACATCGCCTTATCCTTAACACAGGAACATTGCTCAGGAATCCCTCCAAACAGAGAGCTTCCATTTCGACCCCGTACCCCTCTATAATGAAGTGCTTGAAACTTCGCACTGCAAGAAACTATGGCAAAGACAACACCTCAACTTTGATCTTGAGCATTAGTATGAAGTACACAAAATAAATCAAAGCTTCCATTCAACATCTTCCTCAATTTTCATGTCAAATGAAGACAATAGACAATAGACAATAGACAATAGACAATAGGTGCAGGAGTAGGCCATTCAGCCCTTCGAGCCAGCACCGCCATTCAATGCCATCATGGCTGATCACTCTCAATCAGTACCCCGTTCCTGCCTTTTCCCCATACCCCCTCACTCTGCTATCCTTAAGAGCTCTATCCAGCTCTCTCTTGAATGCATTCAGAGAATAGGCCTCCACCGCCTTCTGAGGCAGAGAATTCCACAGATTCACCACTTTCTGACTGAAAAAGTTCTTCCTCATCTCCGTTCTAAATGGCCTATCCCTTATTCTTAAACTGTGGCCACTTGTTCTGGACTCCCCCAACATTGGGAACATGTTTCCTGCCTCTAATGTGTCCAATCCCCTAATTATCTTATATGTTTCAATAAGATCCCCCCTCATCCTTCTAAATTCCAGTGTATACAAGCCCAATCGCTCCAGCCTTTCAACATACGACAGTCCCGCCATTCCGGGAATTAACCTAGTGAACCTACGCTGCACACCCTCCATAGCAAGAATATTCTTCCTCAAATTTGGAGACCAAAACTGCACACAGTACTCCAGGTGCGGTCTCACCAGGGCCCGGTACAACTGTAGAAGGACCTCTTTGCTCCTATACTCAACTCCTCTTGTTATGAAGGCCAACATTCCATTGGCTTTCATCACTGCCTGCTGTACCTGCATGCTTCCTTTCATTGACTGATGCACTAGGACACCCAGATCTCGTTGAACATCCCCTCTTCCTAACTTGACACCATTCAGATAATAATCTGCCTTTCTATTCTTACTTCCAAAGTGAATAACCTCACACTTATCTACATTAAACTGCATCTGCCATGTATCCGCCCACTCACACAACCTGTCCAAGTCACCCTGCAGCCTTATTGCATCTTCCTCACAATTCACACTACCCCCCAGCTTAGTATCATCTGCAAATTTGCTAATGGTACTTTTAATCCCTTCGTCTAAATCATTAATGTATATCGTAAATAGCTGGGGTCCCAGCACCGAACCTTGCGGTACCCCACTGGTCACTGCCTGCCATTCCGAAAGGGACCCATTTATCCCCACTCTTTGCTTTCTGTCTGTCAACCAATTTTCTATCCATGTCAGTACCCTACCCCCAATGCCATGTGCCCTAATTTTGCCCACTAATCTCCTATGTGGGACCTTGTCGAAGGCTTTCTGAAAGTCGAGGTACACCACATCCACTGACTCTCCCCTGTCAATTTTCCTAGTTACATCCTCAAAAAATTCCAGTAGATTTATCAAGCATGATTTCCCCTTTGTAAATCCATGCTGACTCGGAATGATCCTGTTACTGCTATCCAAATGCTCAGCAATTTCGTCTTTTATAATTGACTCCAGCATCTTCCCCACCACTGATGTCAGACTAACTGGTCTATAATTATCCTTTTTCTCTCCCTCCTTTCTTAAAAAGTGGGATAACATTTGCTATCCTCCAATCCACAGGAACTGATCCTGAACAATAAGACTGAAGATAATCAAAAGAATTGCGAGATTAAGCCAAAATCATAGATTAAACAACATATATATTCAAGTTCATTATTTTTTAATATAGTTATTACCTGCAAGCTGCCTTACTTGGTAAACAAATATCCATTTTACTACACTTAATTGTTCCCAACAATGACAAGGCATATTTTGAATGCTTGCGAGCATGTACTCAGTAGAAGACAGGGATACAAACTTAGATGCCAAAATGACTATCTCCCAATTAGCTTCCGATCAATACAGTTCTCCATAGAGCTCAACATCACAGTGGAAAGGTCCAGTCCGAGTCCCATTGGTGCTGGCAATGGAGGCAGCACCAACACAAGTCAATGGACCCAGAAATGGCAGACACGTGTCTGTACGTTCGAGCCAGGAGCAGGAAGATGTCAATAGGACACTTACTCTGAGATCTCTGGGCTGAGTTGACCCAGATCACCCAGCATTACACAACGTTAAATATACTAATGGGGAGCAGTGGTACAGCTGGTAGAGCTGCTGCCTCACAGCGTCAGAGTCCCAGGTGCGATCGTGACCTCAGGTGCTGTGGCTGTGGAGGTCGCCTGTGACGACATGTCTTTCCTCTGGCTTCCTCCCATCTCCCCCCTCCCCCACCAAAAAAAGGGTTTGGAAGTTAGTTGGCTTCTGTAAACTGCCCCTGGTGTAACAATGCAAAAGTGGGATAACATAGAATGAGTGATCGGGTGATCGATGGTCAGCATAGACTAGAAGGACTGAGGAGCCCGTTTCCATGCTATATTTTTCTATCAAATAAAACACTTCCCTGACGCCTTGGTAACTTGCCCAAAATGTCCGTTCTAAACAGATTGGGATATGGGATTGACTCTAACTGCAAGAAGAAAACTCTTTGCCAGCTACTTGTAAGGCAAGATATGAACTGTGGAGTTTCAGAAAACAGCACAGCGTTTCTGGGACATTTTTTACTCATGTCAGTTCACCTGCTGTCCACATATAACTCCATGTTAGAATGAAGGGGAAGACGTGATGGAGGAGAGGTAGAATAGATTGTTTATGAATAAGGTAGGAGTGGAGAACTGGAAGAGTTTTAGTATAACTGTGAGAGGAATTGTGAGAGGAATTGATCAGGTAACTCTTGCCCAGAGTAGGGGAATCGAGAACCAGAGGCACTAGGTTTAAGGTGATAGGGATGAAAAGATGTAATACGAACTGGAGGATTCACTTTTTTTTCACCAGAAAGGGTGGTGGGTGTATGGATCAAGCTGCCGGAGGAGGTAGTTGAGGCAGGTACTATTGCAACATTTAAGAAATAGAGACCAAGTTGGGCCCAAACCTCTCCTGCATTGGTGCAGCACCCTCTCCTCCCCCACTCCCCCCTCCCCCCTCTCCCCCTTCCTCCCCTCTCCCCCTCCCTTCCCCTCCCCATCCCTCTCCCCATCCCTCTCCCCCTCCGCCCCTCCTCCCCCTCCCTCCTCCCCCTGCCCCCTCCTCCCCCTCCCCTCCCCCCTTCCCCTCCCCACCTCCTCCCCTTCCCCTCCCCCCTCTCCCCCCCTCTCTATCCCTCTCAAACCCCCTCATCCTCCCTCCTTCCCCCCTCTCTCCCTCCCCCCTCCCTCCCTAGGAGATAGATTTAAACTTTAAAACGTGAATAACTTAAAAAAATATAACCGATTTCAATTAAACCTCTTCCATTAGCACCAAAGGGACGATGGTGAGTAAGGTGGGTCTACAATTGTTGCGCTATCGTGTACCCTTTTGGCTGTAGTTCAAGAAAGGAACAAACAAACAAACGAGAGTTTTAGTGTATAGATAGATTTAGACAGGTACATGGATAGGATAGGTTTAGAGGGATGTGGGCCAAATGCCAGGTGGAACTTGTGTCGATGGGACATGTTGGTTCGTGTGGGCAAGTTGGGCCGATGGGCCTATTTCTCTGCTATATGACTCAATGACTCTAGGTGCACATTGAATGCATCCGCTCTGCTAAGTGGCATACACACTCCCCTCAACAAAACATCCCTCCAGTACATGCCTGTGAACCCAAGTTCCAGAATCATTGGTCACGTCCACGGTTAACTGAGCTAAGAAAAATGTGACCACAATTGCCCTTCATTACTGATCGATTTCTCCAAAGAAAAAAAAAGAAATTCAGTCCAAGAGCATGTATTTGCAAAATGCAAATGATCCTTCAATTAAAATGACTGCCTTCACTAATTAATCCACTGTATGATGACCACCAGTTTCAGATATGTATTTAATTCCTCCAGGGAAGCCAGATGGCAGAACTGGAGGGACCAGTTGATCGGACAGCCTGGGGGAAGGGCCCACCAGTTCAGTTTAGTTTAATTTAGAGTTACACCATGGAAACAGCCCCTTTGTCCCAGCAAGTCCACGCTGACCAACAATCACTCGTACACTAGTACTCCGACACACTGGGGACAATTTACAGTAGTCAATTAATCTAGAAACCTATACGTCTTTGGAATGTGGGAGGAAACCGGAGCAGCCGGAGAAGACCCACGCTGTCACAGGGAGAAGGCGCAAACTCTGGCGTTGTCAGCACCATTTGTAGAAGCTGCTGCTCGCAAGAAATCCTCCCGGAGGAAGAATATTCGCAGGTCAATGTTCGAAAAATGGTGAGAGGAGAAAGATTAAGGTGAAAGTGGAAACATTTAATAGGAAGCTTTAGTTTTGCTTCGTTTCGTTGCGAGATGCAGCTTCGGCCCACCAAGTCCAGGCCGGCCATCAATCACCCATGCACTAACTCTCTGTTATCCCACTTTCTCAACCATTCCCTACATGCTCGGGCCAATTAACCACCAAGCCCACACATCTTTGAGATGTGGGTGGTGACCAGAGCACCCAATGGAAACCCACGTGACACAGAGAGGACGTGCAAACTCCACGCAGGCAGCATCAAAGGTTGGATTGAACCTGGGTCTCTGGCATTGTGAGGCAGTGACTCTATCAGCTGTGCCACTGTGCCATACCAATGTGAGGTAAATGTAAGGTTATCCACTTTGGTGGCAAGAACAGGAAAGCAGACTATTACCTGAATGGTGGCCGATTAGGAGAAGGGGAGATGCAACGAGACCTGGGTGTCGTGGTGCACCAGTCATTGAAAGTAGGCATGCAGGTGCAGCAGGCAGTGAAGAAAGCGAATGGTATGTTGGCATTCATAGCGAGGGGATTTGAGTTTAGGAGCAGGGAGGTTCTGCTGCAGTTGTACAGAGCATTGGTGAGACCACACCTGGAGTATTGCGTACAGTTTTGGTCTCCTAACCTGAGGAAATACATTCTTGCCATAGAGGGAGTACAGAGAAGGTTCACCAGATTGATTCCTGGGATGGCAGGACTTTCATATGAAGAAAGACTGGATAGACTCGGTTTGTACTCGCTGGAATTTAGAAGATTGAGGGGGGATCTTATAGAAACTTACAAAATTCTTAAGGGGGTGGACAGGCTAGATGCAGGAGGATTGTTCCCGATGTTGGGGAAGTCCAGAACAAGGGGTCACAGTTTAAGGATAAAGGGGAAGTCTTTTAGGACCGAGATGAGAACGTTTTTTTTCACACAGAGAGTGGTGAATCTGTGGAATTCTCTGCCACAGAAGGTAGTTGAGGCCAGTTCATTGGCTATATTTAAGAGGGAGTTAGATGTGGCCCTTGTGGGATCAGGGGGTATGGAGAGAAGGCAGGTACGGGATACTGAGCTGGATGATCAGCCATGATCATATTGAATGGCGGTGCAGGCTCGAAGGGCCGAATGGCCTACTCCTGCACCTATTTTCTATGTCTATGTAATAGGAAGCCGAAGGGCAAATTTTTCCATCCAGAGGATAGCGAATAGTTGGAATGAGCAACCAAGGGAAGGAGCAGAGGCAGGTACAATAACAACATTTAAAAAGACAGGTACGTGGATAGGAAGGGTTTAAAGGGACACAAATCCATCACAGACAAATGGGACTATCTGAAATGGGGCCTTTTGGTCAGCATTGCACCAGTGGGCCAATGGGCCTGTTTTTGTACTGATGGAATTGAGGAGGTCCGGAAAACAGCACGATATTTCTCTGGACGTTTTTTCTCAGGTTAGTCTGCAAAAGTCTGCAAATAGTCTGCAATAGTCTGCAATAGTCTGCAATAGTCTGCAAATATCTGCAAAGTAGCAGACTATTTGCAAATATCTGCAAAGTCTGCAAAACAAAATCTCCATATTGGAGTGAACAGAAAGAGAGATGGAGGAGAGATAGAAGAGATTGCTTAAGAATTAGGTAGGGGCAGGATACTAAAGGTCTAGTATGGTGTGACCAAGAAGAAAAGGAGGAAAACATGAGGCGTGCATTAAATGCTTTCGATCAGCGTGTCCCCAAAGGTGCGTGACCATTGAGATCAGACATTGTATCGCTGGGGAAGATCTACACCAAAGAATAAGCAGATTTTTTTTTTTTTAAAAGGACGGATTTCTGGTGCTAATGTCTGAATGGTCAATTTTAAGAAAAAAAAATGCATCGGGTAATTTTTAACCTTTAAATTTAGACCAAAGCTGAGAAAAAGATATTTAAGCATACAACACAAAATATCCTATGGTTTTCACTGCCTTGATGACTGGTATGGCTTTAAAACTTTGCCAGATTTGAAGAATTGCTATCATATCAGGGATGGACATGTCAGTGATAAATGCAAGTCAATTATGTCACTGAACGTCGATGTGATAAGCTTACAGATCTCATTGTAACCATGGCGATACTTGGATAGCTCTCATTGTCAAGAGCACTCTTGTGATTAATAAATATTAATAAACCGTTCAACAACTTGGGAAGGGAGTTAGTTTTCCTCTAATTATATTAACTTTGAATTGTCGTTGATCACTAACAGAATTCACCTTTGTAACTTGCCTGAAAATGCTCATAGTTCATCTAATTAGAATTATGTAAAACATCCAAGTGATGGAAAAATCTGCCGCTGGTTGGACACCTGAAAATTTAATTTGCTCCTCAACTGGTAATTGAACATAAATGAGAATTATCCCTTTTTGTCTGTCTTTAAACAACCTTCCAAGAATGCACAGTAATACCTTCGTCCAATTCTTGACCCAGAACGTTTTTACAACCGAGTGAAAAATGAAGAACTCCATGGAGATTTGTGCGATGCTGATTTTTACTGACTGGTTAATAACAATAAGGAACGCAATCAATATTACTCGATGCTGCAAGCCAGTTGTGGCACGGAGCACCGACTGAGTTGGTGAAGGGACCAAATCTCTTCATTGGTGGCGTAGTGGCGCGGTGGTAGAGCTGCTGCCTGACATCGCCAGGGACCCGGGATCCATGCTGACCATGGGTGGTGTCTGTGCAAACTCCACGCATCCTCCCTGTCACCGCGTGGATTTCCTCCGACACACTGGGGACAATTTACAATGTACAGATGCCAATCAACCTGCAAACCTGCACATCTTTGGAATGTTGGAGGAAGCCCGGAGCACCTGGGGGAAACCCACGTGGTCACAAGGACGACATACAAGC
This sequence comes from Rhinoraja longicauda, assembly GCF_053455715.1. Classification (NCBI taxonomy): domain Eukaryota; kingdom Metazoa; phylum Chordata; class Chondrichthyes; order Rajiformes; family Arhynchobatidae; genus Rhinoraja; species Rhinoraja longicauda. Next base: position 23,175,183 of record NC_135981.1, read on the forward strand.
TCTGGTGCGGACAGCACCCGAGGTCACCGTCAAAGCTGGGTCTCTGGAGCTGCTAGGCAGCAACTCTGCCGCTGCACCACTGTGCTGCCTTAGGTGCTTATGCAAAAGCCTCTTAAATGCCACTATCGTATCTTCCTCCACCGCTATCACCCCTGGCAATGCATTCCAGGCCCCAGCACCGAACCAGCATGAATGGATGACACTCTGTGGAAAAGATCTTGCCCCACACATCCCCACTAAACTTTCTCCCCTCACCTTATAGCGAGGCACTCTATTGGCAGACATGTCCACCCTGAGAGAAAGGCTCTGGCTGTAAACTTGTTGCATGCCCATTAATTCCTTACCGATGAAGGAAGCTGATCGCGTGAATTTCAGTTCAAATGTTGCAAACTCAGTGACTTGTGGTTAGCTGTTGAGGGATGCTTTTCAATTAACATGAGCCTTCACTGTTCTGCAGCACCTAAGTGTAAAATAATTAAGAATCCTCTTGTACCTGCCATGTAATTCAGTTGATGAATAAGGATGACCTCTGCATTCATTGATTCCCGTCTCAAAATTCTACTCCCCTATTTGGTGTGCTCCGCAAGGTTTTTTTTACAGTATTTTGTGCAGAAGAGACTCCTATTTAGAGACTATAGTTTGCAAACCAGCCAATATAGTCAAGATCCATTCAATACAACATTGATCATAGACAGAGTGATACAAGGAGGAAACAGGCCTATGACCAACCAAGTCCATGCCAACCTCAAATACTAATTTTCTACACGATTCCTATCCCAACCCATTATATTTTCCCCATATTCCACACAATTTCTCTCGTTAAACCCCCACTTCCTTCCACCCGTATTCTACCATTCATCTGTGTAGGAAGGAACTGCAGGTGCTGGTTTAAATCAAAGATAAATACAAAATGCTGGAGTAACTCAGCGAGACAGGCAGTATTTCTGGAGAGAAGGAATGGGTGATGTTTCGGGTCAAGACCCTTCTTCATACTCAAATTTGCCACTAATCTACTCTGCGGTAGTCACATTTTAAAGTTTAAATCTATCTCCTAGGGAGGGAGGGGGGAGGGAGGGAGGGATGGAGGAGGGAGCAGGGAGGATAAGGGGGTTGAGGAGGAAGGAAGGGAGGGGGAGGGGGAGGGGGGGAGGGAGAGAGGATAAAGGGGGTTGAGGGGGATGGAATTGAGGGAGTGGAATGGGGAGGGGAAGGGGAGGAGGGGAAGGGGGGAGGGGAAGGGTGGGAGGGGAAGGGTGGGAGGGGAAGGGTGGGAGGGGAAGGGGGGAAAGGGGGAGGAAAGGGTGCTGCACCAATTCCGGAGAGATTTGGGCCCAACAGGTCCACTTGGTCTAGTAGTTAACTAAAAGTGGCGCTGCAGGTGGATAGAGTGGTGAAGGCTGCTTTTAGCATGCTGGCCTTCTTCAATGAGGGAAATGAGTATTGAAGTTGGGGCATTACTTTACAGTTGTACAAGATGCTCCCGAGATCGCACTTGGGATTTAGTGTTCAGATTTGATCAACCTGTTGTATGAAAGATGCCATTAAACTGGGGAGGTGCAGAGAAAAGATATAAGGATTTTATCAGGACTTGAGGGAGAGGACAGGCAAGCTATGACTTTATTCCTTGGAATGCAAGAGATCCAAGGGGGAATCGTGAGGGGAGATCTTATGTATAAAATCATGAGGAGAATAGATAGGCTAAATGTACCGAGTTGTTTCCCCAGGGCAAGAGAATCAAGAGCTCAAATATGGGACAAGGTGACGTCACCGCCACGCACCCCACGTGACCTCATCCAGCCAGCGGCCACATGCTCCTGCCCCACCAATGGTGGCCGCCCGGGCCGGGAGGCGGATTGCTACGCAACCTCCGTTAGGCGGCGCCCGGGCCTCCGGGCCTACACTGTCCCGATGTACACTGTCCAGAACAGGTAGGCACAGATTTTAAACAGCATCTGCAATTTTTTTCCTACAACGTTCGGACTTACAGCACCCCCGGGCCTAATACGGGACAAGGGCGGTCCCGTACGGGACAAGCCAATGTAACCCAAAATACGGGATGCCCCGGCTAATACGTGACAGCAGGCAACCCTATTGAGCAGCAACCTTTCTCACAAAAGGTGAGGGGTATATTGATCAAGCTGCCTAATAAAGTAGTTGAAGCAGGTATAATTGCGACAACATTTAAAAGACATCAGGTCCGGTACATTATAGGAAAGGTGGAGAGAGATATGGGCCAAACGTGGACAAATGGGATGAGCATAGTTACGGCACTTTGGTCAACGTGTGCGAGTTGAGCGGAAGGCCTGCTTCTGGGCCGTATGATTCTATGACGTTAATCAGTGCATGTCTGACCTGGGAAAGATATCCCTGGTGAGGCTGACTGGAGCAGAAGTGGCAGCTCCAATTTTGCAGTTTCTACGATTTCACATGGAAATACTTGTAATGCACTTGGGTCGTTTGGTTTAGTTTAGAGACACAGCGTGCAAACAGGCCCTTCAGCCCACCGAGTCCACACCGAACAGCAATCACCTATACACTATATCCTATCCTACAGACGAGGGAGAATTTGCAGAAGCCAATTAACCTACAAACCTGCACATGTTTGGAACGTGGGAGGAAACCAGGGCACCCGGATAAAACCCACATGGTCACAGGGAGAACGTACAAACTCCATCCAGACAGCACCCGTAGTCAGGATCGAACCTGGGTCTCCGGCGCTGTGAGGCAGCAACTTTATCGCTGTATAAGAAAATAACTGCAGATGCTGGTACAAATCGATTTATTCACAAAATGCTGGAGTAACTCAGCAGGTCAGGCAGCATCTCGGGAGAGAAGGAATGGGTGACGTTTCGGGTCGAGACTGACCCGAAACGTCACCCATTCCTTCTTTCCCGAGATGCTGCCTGACCTGCTGAGTTACTCTAGCATTTTGTGAATAACTCTATCGCTGTGGATAAATTACGTTTAGTTCCCACAACAGTATGGAAACAGTGCAATCTGATTCCTTGGCAATTTTTTTTCCTGCCTTCTAAAATAGACTAATAATGTTCAATAAAAGATCTTTTCTTTTCCTTTTCATTTTGATCATCAGATTTTTTTTAAATCCTGACACGAATACCTTATAAGGGGGGGAAAAAAATCTCCTTTTTCTGCTGCCCCATCATTCATCCACTGAAGCAACACAGCCTTATCATAAATTATTTAATCTCTGCATTTTAAACATGTGTCATTGGAGTTTGTTAGCCAAGATTAATTAGAAACTTCTCTCCTATGCTGCCGAGTGCATCATTCACCATTATGATTCCCCACACATTTACATTGCACTATTACAAACCGCGGGCCCAAGAGAAATTCATGCGGCTATTTTTTATTAATCTAAATTCTCAGCTCAATTTTGAAGAGATGGAAATAATAATTTCGGGAGGTTACGTATTCGATGCCACCCTGAACTTCTTGAATGCTTGTAAGTTTAGCAACAGAACGCTGAACATTTAAACAATATACAAATGACATTGAAACAAATGCAAGATAGGCACAAAAAGCTGGAGTAACTCAGCATGTCAGACGGCATCTCTGGAGAAAAAGAATAGGTGATGTTTCAGGTCGAGTCCCTTCTTTAGACCGGAAACGTCACCTATTCCTTTTCTCCAGAGATGCTGTCTCACCCGCGTGTTACTTCAGCTTTTTTGTGTCTATCTTCGGTTTAAACCAGCATCTGCAGTTCCTTCCTATATAATGAAATAAACACAATTTGGAACTGAAGGGTTCTGACCCAAAATGGCGCCTGTCCTTGTTCTCCAAAGATGCTGCCTGACCCGTTGAGTTAGTCCAGCGTTTTGTGTCTATCTTTGGTATAAACCTGCAATTGTAGTTTCTTGGTATTACAACTTGGAACTGCCTTATCATCTAATTCGTGCACTGGCACATTTATGCATTGTGAAATAAGTGAATTGATCGATCTTGGCAGCAAATCATTGTCCCCACTTCACAAGTAGTCCCTCTGGTCCCTGAAGAGATACCGACAAGTAGCTTCAATCGTGCAGTTTTCTTCAGTGCTTTCAAGCAGCAGTAAGGTGTCTCTCTCTTCCGGGCAAGATTACTAAATGTAATGTACTACTCAAAAGTTCTGAACTGAGTTTGCCTTTTACTCCATTTATCAAGGGAACACACATCAGACGATCCCCTCTGCGACCTTTTGACCTCCACAACGGAGAAGCAAAATGGCACTGCATTCTGAGCTGCATTATTTACAGAAAGCAAGCTAGCTCAAAATAAAACAACTGTTTTCATTTTACAGCCTGTGCTTTATCATCGTGTGGAGATACTGGGGTTAAGGATTTATTCACACAAGTAGAAAATGCAAACCAGAATATCAATGATCAATGGAACTGTGGAGAACAACAAAAAGGAACGTGAAGATTCCTCCTCGAAACTTGACAAGATAATAACCATTCGCAGAAAAAGACATTCACTTTACAACTTACATCCGTCACCTATCTAGATTAAAATATACAAATACAAGAGCACAGATTCCCCTTTGAGCATGGTCTGTTATCTGCTGCAAATCCCACCAGTTCTGAAGAGTGTTTTATTTTCTTAAGATTGTAAAACCTCCAATATACACTGCATGGAGAAGGGTAAAGGTCATTAGTGATAGGAGCAGAATTAGGCCTTTCAGCCCATCAAGTCTACTCCGCCATTCAATCGTGGCTGCTCTATCTCTCCCTCCTAACCCCATTCTCCTGTCTTCTCCCCATAACCCCTGACACCCGTACTGATCAAGAATCTATCTATCTCTGCCTTAAAAATATCTACTGACTTGGCGTTGGACAGAAATACTTCAAAGATATGATGGGATATGTCAGGGAGAGGTTGTGCAGGCTAGGACTTTATTCCTTGGAGTGAAGGTGGATGAGGTGATCTTATAGAGGTGCACAAGATCATGAGGCGAATAGATAGGTTGAATGCACAGTCTTTTATCCAGACTAGGGGAATTGAGAACCAGAAGACATGGTTTTACGGTGAGAGGGGAAAGATTTAATAGGAATCTGAGGTGCAACATTTTCACACAGAGGGTGGTGAGTCCATGAAACGAGCTGTCAGAAGACATAGTTGAACCAGGTGCTTCAACAACATTTAAAACACATTTGGAAAGGTTTAGAAGAATATGGGCCAAATGCATGCAAGTGGGACTAACGTAGATGGGGCATCTTGGTCGGCGTGGGCAAATTAGGCCGAAGGGCTTGGTTCCATGTTCTATAACCCAATGGTGAGATGTAAACATGTGGAATATTTGGAGAGAGTGAATGAATAGGATAAGCTTGTTTCAGCAGTTTTCCCATGGGTTCACCCCAAGAGCCTGTTTCTGTGCTGAAACTCTAAACTAAACTAAACTAAACTAAACTAAAGAAGTGAATAGAATGGCAACTTAGAACCAAGTACTGACAAGTGAGGGCATCGAAGAAAGTAAGGACAAAATTCTGTGCCAGAAAGGGAAGAGTGTGGACTGAAAGGCTCCAAAATGAGCACTTTAGGCGAGGATTTGTTCAATTGTAGCGGAAAAGAGCAAGTCTGCACCGATACAGGGCATCTAGAAAAGGGTACAACGGGGAAACAGAGTTTTTGCTGGCCCGACAACGTGAGACTCACAAAGCGCTGGAGTTACTCAGCGGGTCAGGCAGCATCTCTGGAGAAAAGCAACAGGTGATATTTCGGGTCGGAATCATTCTTCAGACTGAAAGTGGAGGGTGATGAGGGGAAGGGGGGGGGGGGGGGGGGGAATGGAGGCAGGAAAAGGCCACAAATCAGGGCCGGTAACTGACGACCAAAGAAGGGTGAAGACAATTGTTGGCTGGGGAAGATGTGATACTGGGATGCCAACTGTGGAACTAGTAGGACGACCAGAGTGGGGGATGTAGGGGTTACTTGAAATTAGAGAAATCAATCCGAGAATGGTTAGGAGCAGCACATTGGTACAGCACCAGAGACCCGGGTTCGATCCTGACTTTAGGTGTTGTCTGTACGGAATTTGTATGTTCTCCCCATGTAATTAGCTTTGTTAAAGATTGTAAATTGTCCCCAGTGTGTAGGATAGTGTTAGTGTGTGGGGATCGCTGGTCGACACAAACTAGCTGGGCTAAAGGGCCTGTACCCGCGCTATATCTCTAAACTAAACCAAGGATATTGCAGTTCAACTAATGAATTATCGGGTGTATCATCTTCATCATCGGTGAACACTCAAAGTCGAGTATGATTGTCCTTCTGATGGCGTTTCTCCAGGTGCACACCCACGCATGACAACCTCTAACCTAAAGAGACTGGTGCATGGGCAACCACCACAGGGTCCTTGACAGAGACAGACCCGAGTCCAGTGGCATGGACCCACAGTGGATGGGAGTCTCCCTGCTACAGCCTTCGTCCATTATTCAGTCGTGGTGGTCCACTCGCTGGCCAGCCAACATCCTCCGCCTGTTCCACCGTCGAGATCTTGAGCCAAACTTTGTCAGGAACCTCCCCCTCGACCTGCCCACCAGGATTGACCCTGCCAGGAGCATTGCTATAGATGGTTCAGCCCTCCGGATCCTAGGACCGCGCAAATCTCTTCACTCTGACAAGATGAAGACCCTTGGAGACCATTAAACCAAACACGTCAAGATATTCTGGAGTGATGTCCTCGGTTTTGGTGGCAATTATATAGTCAATAGTCAATTTTATTTCTCACATACACATAAATGTGCAGTGAAATGAAAGATTACCCACAGTCCAACAATAAGGGCAATAAAAATAAGCAATTTCCCACACAATCACAAGCAACACAAAAAATAAAAAAGAAACATCCATCACAGTGAGTCTCCTCCAGTCACTGTGATGGAAGGCCAGAACGTACAGGTATGTAGGTTAATTGGCTGTGTAAATGTAAGAATTGTCCCTAGTGGGTGTAGGATAGTGTTAATGTGCGGGGATCGCTGGGCGGCACGGACTTGGTGGGCCGAAAAAGGCCTATTTCCGGCTGTATATATATGATATGATATGATATGATAATGTCCTTTCTCTTCCCCTACCGTCTTCTCCCACGGTCAGGCTGTTGAAGTTGCCACTTTCCAGGCCGCGCCGGACGGTGAAAGGTCCGCAGCGGGCCGACCCAGCCCCGCGACTCGGGGCGGGCGAAGACGCTGCCGCTGCCGGAGCTCCCGATGTCGGCCCCCACCCAGGGGCCTGCGAGCTTCCGACGTCCACGCGGCCCGCGCCAAAGAAGCCTCCGAATGCGAGTCGCAGCTGCTCCCGCAGCGCCACCACAGCCTCCGAAGGCAGCCAGCTCCGCAGATGGTAAGTCCGGTCCGTGGGCTCTGCGAACCAGAGCCCAGGTGGTCCCAGGTGGATGCCGCCAGCTCCAGGTGCATGGCCGATGGTAGGCCGCAGCGGGAACGGAGACACCACCCAGAAAACACAGGTCGGGTCTCCGTTCGGAAGAGACAATTTTACAGTTTCCCCCACAAATAGTACACAACCACAAAAAACAACATCACATCTAAACACTACAATTAAGACAAAAAACAACAAAAAACACAAAAGACAAACGGACTGCAGGCAAGCCGCTGCTGCAAGGGCAGTGAAGGCACACGAGCGCTGCACGTAAGGGCGCTGCAGTAGCATTGCTGCCTTACAGCGCTTGCAGCGCCAGAGACCCCGGTTCGATCTTGACTACGGGTGCTGTCTATACGGAGTTTGTACGTTCTCCCTGTGACCTGCGTGGCTTTTCTCCGAGAATGTCGGTTTCCTCCCACACCCCAAAGACGTACAGGTTTGTAGGTTAATTGACTTAGTATAAATGTAAATTGTCCCTAGCGTGTTTAGGATAGTGTTAATGTGCAGGGATCGCTGGTCGGTGGTGACTCGGTGGGCCGATGAGCATGTTTCCGTGCTCAATCTCTAAACTAAACTGAACTAAAGAAGTGGACAGAATTGCAACTAAGAATCAAGCGTCAAATGTGTGAGTACATTTCCATACATGTTATGTCTTGGCTCAAAGTTTAGAAATGGTTTTTCAGAGCACACAAAAATGGAAATCAATGGTAATGTTGCCTGAGCAAAATAATATAAAATAATGTAAGAAAGGTGCAGAGGAAAGCTATTTTGGTAACTGAATAGGTTCAAAACAACTGACAGTATGGTAGCAAGTCTACCAAAGGCAAAAGATATTATTTACCTTTAATAAGCAAAACACAAAGTGCCGGAGTAACTCAGCAGGTCAGACAATATCTGGGGAGGGAAAGTACAGGTGAAATTTCGACTCATTCCCTCCACGATCGCTGTTGAGTTCCTCCAGCACTTTGTGCTTTGCTCAAGATTCCAGCATTTGTCGTTCAAAACTTAAAGGATCAATTTAATCCAAAAATACAGAAATTGTGGAGAACTGTGAACATAGATTCAGACCGTCACTTGGGACCACTCCACAAGGCAGGAACGGGGTACTGATTGAGTGATCAGCCATGATCGCATTGAATGGCGGTGCTGGCTCGAAGGGCTGAATGGCCTACTCCTGCACCTATTGTCTATTGTCTATTGTAAGACTTGTTCTGAGTCTTCAGCTCTTCTTTTTCAAAAAGACCACGAACTGTTTGACAAGTCTGTTTGTGGTTTAATTGAGAAGCGATCAGGGTCATTGAGCACAGAGGCCAGAATATTTAATAATGCCCCAGAAATTGCAAAGTTTGTGGAAATTGCATTGAGGAACACTGAGGAAATTTGTCCAGCAGAGGTGCAGATTCAGTGATGGTCTACAATCCTTGAGTGGCAGCTAAGGTTGCAATTTGAAAGCAGTATCGGAAGCAGGTGGGTGAAATTGGTGAGGCAAATGTTAACGATACAACTACTGCATGTTTATGGCAATGAGTTTTAATTGCCAGTAAAAAACCCACACATCTACAGTGCACACACGTAAATGCAAGACAGTTAGCCAAATTGAAACCAGTGGTGTGATTTTTCACAGATAGGAAGTCTTCTTCATATAAAACTCCAGAGAGCAGGTCTAGACAGTTGAGAAGCCAGTGGGAAGAATGGGGAATTGGGTGTTATGAAGCATTTATGCTACCAGCTGTAACCTTGGAAAACAGAGCTGCGAGACAATTACATTTAAATGCTTTGTTCGCCAATATGTGCATCAATGAAGCAACAGTTAGCTCATTTGTGGAAAAGGAAGCATATTTATGTTCAGCCAAGTATTACTAACACAGTATTACCATGAATTGAAAACACATCCAGGCCAGAGTATCGAAAACCAGAGAAAAAACAACAAGTAGAACGGCCAGTGCATGTGACTAATTATACTATTCATCCATATTGATGAGCAAAGATTGGCTTGGAGAATTGAAGCTTAATTGGAACGAGAGGTTGACCGTGGATGTTTCCAAATTACAGGAAGACGCACAATATGGAGAAATGTTTTAAAATATCTCCATGAGTATTACAGGTTATAAGGCACACGTTTTAGATTTTTTTTAGATTTAGAGATACAGCGCGGAAACAGGCCCTTCGGCCCACCGAGTCCGCGCCGCCCAGCGATCCCCGCACATTAACACCATCCTACACACACTAGGGACAATTTTTATATTTACCCAGTCAATTAACCTACAAACCTGTACGTCTTTGGAGGAAACCGAAGATCTCGGAGAAAACCCACGCAGGTCACGGGGAGAACGTACAAACTCCGTACAGACAGCGCCCGTAGTCAGGATCGAACCTGAGTCTCCGGTGCTACATTCGCTGTAAGGCAGCAACTCTACCGCTGCGCCACCGTGCCGCCCGTAATGGCAATGCAGGTACAAGGCAATATGTTGGAAGCTGAAGGACCAGGTGGAAGGAGTGCTGGGTGGAATAGAATGAAACAGAGTTTATACAAGAAATACATGCAAAATGTTCACAACAATTCGCTGCCAACTGCCTAATGACAAACTAGAGTGGATAGATGAAATCAATTGTGGTGGTTCCTAAGGACGACAAAACTGGTCAACTGTGTGGTGATCACAAGGTGACATTGAGTCAGGCAGTTGATAACAAGTAGAACCTATTTCCTAACACAGGGAATATATAAGTTGTCAGGGGCTGATGCTTTCACCAAACTAGATCGGTCACATGTAAATGCTCAATTGAACACGAATAAAGGGAGTCAGCAACATTTGACATTTAATCGCCACAAGGACGTGTTTAAAGACAAAACCTGCAAATAGCTTTCATCCTGTAAATATTGATCATTTTGCATGCAATCAAGATTATGTACAAAACCCCACAAATATTTAAGATTAAAAATAATCATATTTAGAAAAGTGTTCTGGTTGCTACACAGAAAATGTAAAGCTTATAAGATATAAGCATGCTGTTGCACTGAAAAAAGTTGTTTATGTGCAGTTAAAGGTAGATAGAAATGGATTGCGACCAGTCAAGGAATAAGTGGGAGTGATTAAGGTAAAGAAAACTATAAACATTGCACAACTTCGGATCATTCTTAACCATGTTATATTTCGCCAGATCTTGAATTTTATACTTGAAAATCAAAATGTAAACTGCTGATGCTGGAAATCTGAGAACAAAGCAAAAGAAGTGGGGAATATTGGGCAGGTCAGGCAGCATCTGTGCAAAGAGGATCAGAGTTCACATTTTGGGTCAAACGGCATTTGCTCAGAATTGGGAGAGAGAGAAAGCTCGTTACCCTTCAAGTTGCAGAGAGTGGGGGAGGGATGTCAAAGAAGGAGTGAACATTTACGATTGAGTGAGGTGGTGAGAGAGAGGTTTCCATAGCGATCAGCTGCATTTAAAAAATTGAAAAGCCTGAAGATGGGTCTCGACCTAAAACATCAACTATCAATGTTATCCAGAGGTGCTGCCTGGCCTGCTGAGTTACTATAGTTACTGGGTCCTTTTGTTGAAAAAAATAGTTGATAGTTTAATGAGGGAAGAGAGAGAGGAAAACAAATAAAGGGCAATCGTTTTGCTGAACACCTTCACTCAGACCGCCTGGACCTACCTGATCTCTCGGTTGTGAAACACTTTAATTCCGCTTTCCATTCCCACAGTGACCTTTCTGTCTATGGCCTCCTCCATTGTCAGAGTGAGGCCAAACGCAAATTGGAGGAACAACATCTCATATTTCGCTTGAGCAGCTTACAACCCAGGGATAAGATTTTGATTTCTCTAACTTCAAGTAGCCCCGGCATTCCTTCCCTCTCCATCCCTCTCCCACATAAGTCACACCAGCTTTTCATTCTCACCTAGCTACAGCCAACAATGGCCTGTTTCCTTTATTATTGTCACTCTTTTGCATATCTTTCATTAAATTGCTCTATATCTCTCTTGATCGTCGTCTCTATCTCTCGTTTCCCTTTCCCGTGACCTTCAGTCTAAAGGGTCTCGACCCAAAGCATCACCCACTCCTTCTCTCCAGAGATGCTGCCTGTCCCGCTGAGTTACTCCACCATTTTGTGTCTCTCTAAAGGGAAATAAAAGTTGTGAAATGCAAATTTTTCAAGTTTGTATGAGTGCAAGAAAGAGTTTTGATAGTGGTGGCTGAGTTGGAGTGAAACAGAGATGGTTCAACATATCCCACAGAGAGAAGGCATAACTTGTACTCATGCCATTTCTCATTGCTACATCATTGATCTGGAGAAAGTGAATGGAGCTGAAGGAGAAGTTGTTCAATGAGAGAAACGAGTTCAATGTGAGAACGAGTTCAGCCAGGCTAATAAGTTTGTTGAAACAATACAGATGCCCTGAAAAGTCACCTGTTCCTTCTCTTCCCGAGATGCTGCCTGACCCGCTGAATTACTCCAGCATTTTCTGTCCAGGTGAGAAGGAATTATTGGTGTTTTGAATGAAAACACTGCATCAGGACTAAGATTGGAAAGGAAATGTAGTCAGTATAAAGAAGGGGAAGCGGTGAGTGGAGACCAGTGGGTGATTGGTGGACTGAGGAGCGAAACAGGTTAACGGGCAGATCGAGCTCAGTAGGGGAAGGGGAGGGGAGGGGTGGAGGTGGGTGACAGAGGCAGGTGGATGATGGATGAGGCAGACAAAGGAAGGGGGCAGATGGAGACAGGGGAGGGTGAGGGTTGAAACAGCTGGGTGGCTGATAAGCAGATCACATTGAAATTGAAAGCAAGCGTGCAGGTGCAGCAGGCAGTGAAGAAAGCGAATGGTATGTTGGCATTCATAGCAAGAGGATTTGAGTTTAGGAGCAGGGAGGTTCTGCTGCAGTTGTACAGGGCCTTGGTGAGACCGCACCTGGAGTATTGTGTGCAGTTTTGGTTTCCTAACCTGAGGAAAGACGTTCTTGCCTTAGAGGGAGTACAGAGAAGGTTCACCAGATTGATCCCTGGGATGGCGGGACTTTCATATGAGGAAAGACTGGATAGACTGGGCTTGTATTTGCTGGAATTTAGAAGACTGAGGGGGGATCTTATAGAAACATATAAAATTCTTAAGGGGTTGGAGAGGCTAGATGCGGGAAGATTGTTCCCGATGTTGGGGGTGTCCAGAACCAGGGGTCACAGCTTAAGGATAAGGGGGAAGTTTTTTAGGACCGAGATGAGAAAACATTTCTTCACACAGAGAGTGGTGAGTCTGTGGAATTCTCTGCCACAGAAGGTAGTTGAGGCCAGTTCATTGGCTATATTTAAGAGGGAGTTAGATGTGGCCCTTGTGGCTAAAGGGATCAGGGGGTATGGAGAGAAGGCAGGTACGGGATACTGAGCTGGATGATCAGCCATGATCATATTGAATGGCGGTGCGTACAGGCTCGAAGGGCCGAATGGCCTACTCCTGCACCTATTTTCTATGTTTCTATGTTTCTATTGGCTACAAGTGCTGGAATGTGAGGAAGGTGACAACGTGTGCCATTAGGGGAGGGCTGAAGGGCGGCTAGAACCAAAACCAGGTGGGGAAGGGAAAAGGTTGGTTGGCAAAATGTACAGCTAGTAGGTGGAAGGATTCAGGAGATGGGTGGGGGGTGAAGAGTGATTAAAGTGGGAGGGAAGAAGGTATTGGGGAAAATAAACAAAAATGGGAGGAGGAGAGAAATAGTGGGGATACACCACAGATGAGGGTTGCCGAAAATGGGAAAATGCAATATTCATTGGTTTGGGTTATAGACTATTCAAACAGAATCGGTGCTGTTCCTTTAGCAATCGTTGGGCTTCAAGCAGCTTTATAGGACTTTGATTGGGCCACATTTGGAGTATTGCGTGCAGTTCTGGTCGCTGCATTACAGGATGGATATGGAGGCATCAGAAAGGGTGCAGAGGAGATTTGCCAGGATGACGTTTAGGAAAGAACTGCAGATGCTGGTTTCAATCGAAGGTAGACACAAAATGCTGGAGTAACTCAGTGGGACAGGCAGCATCTCTGGAGAGAAGGAATCGGTGATGTTTCGGGTCGAGACCCTCCTTCAGACCAGAATGATGGCTGGATTAGAGGGTATTAGCTGCAGGGAGAGGTTGGACAGACTTGGATTGTTTTTTTCTGGAATGCTGGAGGTTGCAGGGGGACCAGCCAGAATAGATAAAATTGTCAAAGCCATAGGTAGGGTCGACAGACAGGGCCTTTTTCCCAGGATGGAAAAATCAAATACTATTGTGAATAGCTTCACGGTGAAGGGGGCAAAGTTTAAAGGAGATGTGAGGGGCAACCTGTTTATGTACACAGTGGATGGTGAGTGACTGGAATGTGCTGCTGGAGTTGATGGTTGAGGCAGATGTGATTTAAGATTTGGCATTTAAGAAATTTTGAGGGAGAGAAATGGATATGCGGAGAATGAAGGGATATGAATTATGTGGAGGTAGATAAGAGATGGGCTTGGCACAGACATCATGGGCTGAAGGGCCTGTTCTTGTGCTGTACTGCACTATGTTCTATGTTCAGCCTGGCAGTGAAGAAAGCAGAGGGTGGGCACATCAGTTTGGGAACAGAGCGCAAGTGTCCTGCACATTGGTTGGCTTTTCTGCACTTGATCCCACAGACGTAGAGGGAGTTACATTGGGGGCACCGAATGCAGCAGGCGAGGTTGGAAGAGGAGGAGGTGGTCATGAATCTTTACAACATTGAACAATGCTGTGCGTGCCCCTGGATGGTGGCACAGTGAAGATGCACGAACAAGTGTTTTACCTCCTACTGTGGCAGGAGATAGCACTAGAGGTGAGGGAGGGTGGGTGGGCAGGGAAAGGTGATCAAGAGGAGCTTCTCTCATTCAAGAAGGGTTTGGGAGACAAGTTGTTGTTAGTACACTATGTTACAACAATATGTTCCTAAGTTGGTATCACCTACAATGAATGCACCAAGAAAGCAAAGAGTCATGCTCTTAATTTTATGCGGTAAGTAATTGAATATGGAATCTATATACTAAAACTCGTTTGTTTGTTTATTTGTGATCGAACTACAGCCAAAATGGCACACGATAGCTTGACAATTTTAGGCCCACCTTACTCACCATCGTCGCTTTAATGGTAAAGCAAGTAGTTTTATTGAAATCGATGTTATATTTTTTAAGTTATTCACAGTTTAAAGTTTAAATCTATCTCCTCAGGAGGGAGGAGGGAGGGAGGGGGAGGGAGGTGGGGGGGAAGGAGGGAGGGATGGAAGGTGGATAAGGGGGGTTGAGGGGGATGGAGAGGGGGAAGGGGAAGGGGGGAGGGGGAGGGAGGGGGTAGGAGAGGGTGCTGCACCAATGCAGGAGAGGTTTGGGCCCAACGGGTCCACTTGGTCTAGTATTGAAATAAAATACAGCATCAGATGTCAGTTGGAAGAAGGGTCCCGTCCCGAAACGTCAGCCATCCTTTTCCTCCGGAGATGCTGGCTGACCCACTGAGTTACTCCAGCACTTTATGTCCATCTTTGGTATAAACCAGCATCTGCAGTTCTTTTCTACACACCTGGTGCCTTGTCAAGTTTATGAGAATTCAAACACAGCCTGCGAGAGCAACGTTTTTATATTTTAAATAATACATGATTTTCTAATTTCAGCAGTGGAGAAAGCCGAGCAGGCAAAGAATAATATTGTTCTCGGGAGGGTTATGAGAATAGCTCGTCAGGATGACACACGGGACTGTGCTGTAATCAACATGACTTGTCAACAGAACAAAATGTCAAATGGGGACATAGAATTACTCAATCAAGTTGAGAAAACAGATTTTCGAAAAGCTTCATTCATACTGAATTTCTGTCTGGCAATTGTCCTCAGAAGGAAGGCAAGTAGTTTAATATATTGGCCTGGTTGGACAAACAACATCATGAACTAGCCGATAAATGTACCATCAAGATTGCATGGGCCAGTTAAAAGAAGGCATCTTATTAGAGTTAAACAAAATGTGCAGGAAAAAACTGCAGACGCTGGTTTACACCGAAGATGGACACAAAATGCTGGAGTAACTCTACAGCATCCCTAGAGGAAAGACGTTTCGGGTCGAGACTCTTCTTCAGACCGAGAGTCAAGAGAGAGGATAACTGGAGGTATGAAAAGGTACAGAACAAATGAGAGCCGGCACCAATGGTCTAGGAGCCCACAATGATCCATTGTTGACTGTGGAGGAGGTGATAAACGAAGGGATATGAACAGTGAAACTAGCACAACAACTAGGGGGAGAGAGGGAATGCAAGGATTACTTGAAATTAGAGAAAGCTCAATCATACCACTGGGTGGTGAGATCCCCAAGCGAAATATGAGGTGCTGTTCCTCCAGTTTGCGTGTGGCCTCATTCTGACAGTGGAGGCAACCCAGGACAGAAAGGTCAGTCTGGGAATGGGAAGGGAAGTTAAAGGCCTGTCCCACTTAGGCGATTTGTTAGGCGACTGCCGGCAACTATCAAAGTCGTAGCAGATCGCCGCAAGGTCAGGTCGATACAAGTTACTTTTTTTGTGAAACAAGTACCTGGCTAAGAGATTACACCATCTTCGGAAACATCGTGAAATTCCCACGCTTATCAATGCTTCTCCGGCGTCTTAATTTTCGCAGAAATCACTGACAAGTCTGTAATTACTTGAGAGTTTTGAAATATAGCATCTTGCCCGGGTTACCCATGACCACTGGGTTGAAAACCAAGCTTCACGGTAACAAGACATAAACTGGATTGACTTCCAGTTTACTGATAGCAGTATTAAGAAATTTAATTTTAAACGTGGTTAAATGGATTTTTGTGTGAGTGTGGGCATTCTATGAAAATGTACGGGAGATGCGTATCTGGTTTCTGGGTTGCATATCTGGGTTGGGAGCCTACTTTAAAAGTAATCGCTGATGGCCATAAACATTGCGAAATTCCCACGCTTACCTGACCATCAAACTGTCGCCTCCAATCTACCTGTCGAATGTCCTGATGGTAAATAAATTGGTTAAACACAACTATTTTATGGTATCTTCAAATGACTTTACTTAGTTTAATATTACGTGCTTCTAAATGCATCTGCGACAACCTAGCAAACCTGGGGACAGCATGCGACAGCGCCCACAATAAGCAACGATACCTGGCGACAAGCCAGCTGTCGTCGAGAAACTTAAATCCGGTTGATTTCTCAGCGACGCGCCGAGATCCACTACGATTCTTTGAAGACTCCTCACGATCATGCCCGCGACACCCCGGCAAACTGTCGGTGACAGCCTGGTCGCCGGCAGTCGCCTTAAAATCGCCTAAGTGGGACAGGCCCTTTAACGTGTTTAGCAACCGGGAGATTGTGCAGGCCGAGGCGGACTGAGCCCAGGTATATGAAATGGCCAATAAGATCCAAGCACGAAACCCAGTAAATACTCAGAGATGAAGCAGATTGCCAAATGGAACATTTAGCATTACTGAAGTCAAGCTCGTATTCTCTTCGGCGTATAGCTGAAAAGCACAGGTACTTCTCAAGTCACACAGAACATCAGCTGTACGAGACCAAAATTCCACCATCGTCTATGGAACTGCATTCAAGTATGAGTAGTCACCTTCCACAAAGGGAAAACAAACTCCCGATTTCATAACCTTTCAGTACAGCTTCCCCTTAGATGGGACTTGTATATGAACTGTTGAATTAAACTTGCCACAATCGTATCTTTAGTTTTAGAGACATAATGCCAAAACAGGCCCTCCGGCCCTCTGAGTCCGCATCGACCAGTGATCCTCGCACATTAACACTATCCTACACACACTAGGGACAATTTACACTAATACCAAGCCAATTAACCTACAAACCTGAGTATACAAAAAGATCTCGGAGAAAACCCACGCACTCATGAGGAGATCATACAATCTCCGTGCAGGCAGCACCCGTAGTCAGGGTCTTACCCTGGTCTCTGGTGCTGTAAGCGCTGTAAGGCAGCAACTCTATTGCTACGCCACCATGCCACCCCGTATCAGTCTCCACCTCATCGCCGGCAGCAAGTTCCAGGCACTCAACACCCTTGCACATCTGTTTTAAACTTTGTCTCTCTCACCCTCAGGCTATGTCCTCTGGTCTGTGATATATTACCATCCTGGGAAATAGGCTCTGACTTTTTACCCAACCGATGCCTCTCATCATTTTATACATAATCAGGTCTCCCCACAACCTCCTACATTCCAGAGAAAATAATCCAAGTTTGTCCTATCTATCCCTTGGCTAATACCCTCTAATGCAGTCATCATTCAGGTAACTCTCCTGCACCCTTTGCAAAGCCTTTACATCCTTCCTGCAAAGGGACGACCGGAACTGCATTTAACACTCCAAAGTCCTATAAACCTGCACAAGACTTCCAGACTTTTGAAAGAAATCCCCAGACTATTGAAGGAAAGCATACCGTGTGCTTTCTTTATCATTCTGTCTATTTGTGCCACCACAGTTATGAACTTGGACCCCAAGATCCCTCTGTCTATCGAAGACCTGCACGACCCTGGCCGCACTCTCATTTTGTTACTACCATCAGGAAAAGGGTGCGGGATCATGAAAACCATCACCACAGGGTTGAAAAACTGACACAAAAAGCTGGAGTAACTCAGCGGGTCAGGCAGCATCTCTGGTGAACATGTTTCAGGTCAGAAGCCATCTTCAGACTTCAAGACCTGCTTCTTCCCAGCAACCATCAGGCTCTTGAACACTACACAACACTAATCTTAACAACTATGATCTTCTTTGGATCTTGTCTCTGATTGCACTACAGACTTTGCTCTTTTTGCACTATTATTGTAGTGTTATTAGTGTTATTGTACTATTATTTAGTATTATTGTTATTAGTAAATAGCTTTTTGATTATCAAAGATTATGTGTTATATGTTATGGGCCTACAGTAGCTAGCCGCAAAAAGCAAGAATCCCATTGTTCTGTTAATGGTTAGGATGATAATGAAACACTCTTGCCCCTTCACCTGGTCAACATATAGTTGTTGGTTGATAAGTAACAAATAATATTCATGCCGTCTAAGTGGCAAACTGTGATCGTCATTTAAGAAACAAAGTTCCTTTAAGAAGTGCAGCAGGGTGGGATATTTTTTTTAAAGTTGACATTCAACAATCCTTGAATCCAAAGAAATGTTGCCATGCTTTATTAAAAACTTCACTGCTGAAAAAGTTGTTAAATGGTAATTAAGAAATCATGCTGTTAAAAACTCATTGTGACTTGAATATTCTAACCTCGACTTAATCTGGCATGTTTAATACTAAGGAAATGAAACAAGATTTGAGTACCAGGTGGCACAGTGGTGCAGCATTAAAGTTGCTGCCTTACAGCGCCAGCTACCCGGGTTGGATCCGGACTCTGGGTGCTGTCTGTATGGAGTTTGTACGTTCTCCCCGTGAACTGTGTGGGTTTTCCCCGGGTGCTCCGGTTTCCTCCCACGCTCCAAAGACATACAGGTTTGTAGGCAAAATGGCTTTGGTAAAATTGTAAATTGTGTAGGATAGTGTCTGTGTGCGGGGATCGCTGGGCATCACGGACTCGGTGAGCCAAAGAGCCTGTTTCTGCGTTCTCTCTAAATTCAACTAAAAGTGTTTTAATTATACTGTTCTCAATCCCTTGTTCTGGCTAGATTACTTGAGTAAATAAAATGGTTTTGCATGCAGAAGCACAGGTTAACTGAGAGTGTTCTTACTTTTTGTTTGTGTAGACAAAGCCATTTTGTTACAGATAAGGACCATCTCCAATTCAAGCAATTCAAAGCAAAGAGTGGGGATAAATGGGTCCCTTTCGGAATGGCAGGCAGTGACCAGTGGGGTACCGCAAGGTTCGGTGCTGGGACCCCAGCTATTTACGATATACATTAATGACTTAGACGAAGGGATTAAAAGTACCATTAGCAAATTTGCAGATGATACTAAGTTGGGGGGTAGTGTGAATTGTGAGGAAGATGCAATAAGGCTGCAGGGTGACTTGGACAGGTTGTGTGAGTGGGCGGATACATGGCAGATGCAGTTTAATGTAGATAAGTGTGAGGTTATTCACTTTGGAAGTAAGAATAGAAAGGCAGATTATTATCTGAATGGTGTCAAGTTAGGAGGAGAGGGAGTTCAATGAGATCTGGGTGTCCTAGTGCATCAGTCAATGAAAGGAAGCATGCAGGTACAGCAGGCAGTGAAGAAAGCCAATGGAATGTTGGCCTTCGTAACAAGAGGAGTTGAGTATAGGAGCAAAGAGGTCCTTCTACAGTTGTACCGGGCCCTGGTGAGACCGCACCTGGAGTACTGTGTGCAGTTTTGGTCTCCAAATTTGAGGAAGGATATTCTTGCTATGGAGCGCGTGCAGCGTAGGTTCACTAGGTTAATTCCCGGAATGGCGGGACTGTCGTATGTTGAAAGGCTGGAGCGATTGGGCTTGTATACACTGGAATTTAGAAGGATGAGGGGGGATCTTATTGAAACATATAAGATAATTAGGGGATTGGACACATTAGAGGCAGATAACATGTTCCCAATGTTGGGGGAGTCCAGAACAAGGGGCCACAGTTTAAGAATAGGGGGTAGGCCATTTAGAACGGAGATGAGGAAGAACTTTTTCAGTCAGAGGGTGGTGAAGGTGTGGAATTCTCTGCCTCAGAAGGCAGTGGAGGCCAGTTCGTTGGATGCTTTCAAGAGAGAGCTGGATAGAGCTCTTAAGGATAGCGGAGTGAGGGGGTATGGGGAGAAGGCAGGAACGGGGTACTGATTGAGAGTGATCAGCCATGATCGCATTGAATGGCGGTGCTGGCTCGAAGGGCTGAATGGCCTACTCCTGCACCTATTGTCTATTGTCTATTGTCTAATTTAACCACCTTTCTCTGATATTCAAGGCTACAACCATTATTCAGACAGCCACCGTTAACCAAAGACTTAGAGCTGCTAGATAAATTCTGGAGCCGATAATAAGAGTATGTATCCTGTTGTCAGTGGTTCACCTCCTGGCATCCCCCAAAATGTCCACTATTTATGAAAGAGGATGATGGAATATTTACTTGCCTTTATGAATGCAACACCAATAATATCCAAGGAGATTGACATGATTTAGGAGAAAGCAATCTACTTTATTGGTACACTATTCACCAACTTTAAGATTTACTGCTGCTACTGTCAGTGCCTTGAGACAATTATTTGACTGGTCTATGCCAATAGTACCTCTGAAGAAGGGCCTCGACCTGAAATGTCACCCATTCCTTCTCTCCAGAGATGTTGCCTGCCCCGCTGAGTTACTCCAGCATTTTGTGTCTATCTTCAGTTTAAACCAGCATCTGCAGTTCCTTCCTACATAGTACCTCCATATGATTTCTTCCACCAAAAAAGATGGGGACAGGTTAAATTCCTCGACAAGTTGCACACTATCCCAAATTGGAAGTCTATTGCAAAGACTTTATTGCAGTTCTTTCGTTCCCCCTTTTTTTTACCTATCCTGCCTTGTAATTTTTTTTATTCTACTTTATTTAGAACATGTAAAACAAAAAAAGATTTACAATGAAACAAAATAACAATAAAATGAAATGAACGATACACTTATACACAACTCAATGAATAAATTCTCATAAACAACACAAATTAAATCTTACATGTTTGAAAAGGAGTAGGAGAAGGAAGTATACACTTATTTATTCCTACCCCTTCTCTCCTCCTCATCAATTAGTTCACAAATTTAACTCATTTACGCACACACACACACACACACACATATATATATATATACATACACATATATACATACACACATATACACATACAGATACACATACATATCATATATATACATATATACGCATATATATACACACACATATATACACGCACACACGCACGCACACACGCATATATATATAGATAGAAACATAGAAAATAGGTGCAGGAGTAGGCCATTCGGCCCTTCGAGCCTGCACCGCCATTCAATATGATCATGGCTGATCATCCAGCTCAGTAGCCTGTACCTGCCTTCTCTCCATACCCCCTGATTCCTTTAGCAAAAAGGGCCACATCTAACTCCCTCTTAAATATAGCCAATGAACTGGCCTCAACTACCTTCTGCGGCAGAGAATTCCACAGACTCACCACTCTCTGTGTGAAGAAATGTTTTCTCATCTCGGTCCTAAAAGACTTCCCCCTTATCCTTAAGCTGTGACCCCTGGTTCTGGACTCCCCCAACATCGGGAACAATCTTCCCGCATCTAGCCTCTCCAACCCCTTAAGAATTTTAAATGTTTCTATAAGATCCCCCCTCAGTCTTCTAAATTCCAGCGAGTACAAGCCCAGTCTATCCAGTCTTTCCTCATATGAAAGTCCCGCCATCCCAGGGATCAATCTGGTGAACCTTCTCTGTACTCCCTCTAAGGCAAGAACGTCTTTCCTCAGGTTAGGAGACCAAAACTGCACACAATACTCCAGGTGCGGTCTCACCAAGGCCCTGTACAACTGTAGCAGAACCTCCCTGCTCCTAAACACATGGCATGAATGCCAACATACCATTCGCTTTCTTCACTGCCTGCTGCACCTGCATGCTTGCTTTCAATGACTGGTGCACCATGACACCCAGGTCACGTTGCATCTCCCCTTCTCCCAATCGGTCACCATTCAGGTAATACTCTGCTTTCCTGTTCTTGCCGCCAAAGTGGATAACCTCACATTTATCCACATTATATTGCATCTGCCATGCATTTGCCCACTCACCTAATCTATCCAAGTCACTCTGCAGCCTCCTAGCATCCTCCTCGCAGCTAACACTGCCACCCAGCTTCGTGTCATCCGCAAACTTAGAGATGTTGCATTCAATTCCCTCGTCCAAATCATTAATATACACTGTAAATAACTGGGGTCCCAGCACTGAGCCTTGCGGTACCCCACTAGTCACTGCCTGCCATTCCGAAAAGGACCCGTTTATTCCTACTCTTTGCTTCCTGTCCGCCAACCAATTTTCTATCCACCTCAACACTGAACCCTCAATACCGTGTGCTTTAAGTTTGTACACCAATCTCCTATGTGGGACCTTGTCGAAGGCCTTCTGAAAGTCCAGATATAACACATCGACTGGTTCTCCCTTATCCACTCTACTAGTTACATCCTCGAAAAATTCTATAAGATTCGTCAGACATGATTTGCCTTTGGTAAATCCATGCTGACTTTGTCCGATGATTTCACCACTTTCCAAATGTGATGCTATCACATCTTTAATAACTGACTCTAGCATTTTCCCCACTACCGATGTTAGGCTAACTGGTCTATAATTCCCTGTTTTCTCTCTCCCTCCCTTTTTAAAAAGTGGGGTTACATTAGCTACCCTCCAGTCCTCAGGAACTACTCCTGACAGGCACCTTTAGTGCACGCATTTCTAATTTCCTGCTTGATGCCTTCCTCAAACCTCACTACTGCTCTTAGGTGGCCTGTACACAACTCCCACTAGCGTTTTCTGCCCCTTAGTGTTTCGTAGCTCTACCCATATCGATTCCACTTCCTCCAAGCTAATGTCCTTCCTTTCCACTGCTTTAATCTCCTCTCTAACCAGTAACGCTACCCCACCTCCTTTTCCTTTCTGTCTATCCCGCCTGAATATAGAATATCCCTGGATGTTGAGCTCCCAGCCTTGGTCACCCTGGAGCCATGTCTCGGTAATCCCAACTATATCATAATCATTAATAACTATCTCCACATTTAATTCATCCACCTTATTACGTATACTCCTTGCATTGAGACACAAAGTCTTCAGGCTTGTTTTTACAACTCTCTTACCCCTTATACAATTATGTTGAAAAGTGGCCCTTTTTGATTTTTGCCCTGGATTTGTCTGCCTGCCACTTTTACTTTTCACCTTGCTACCTGTTGCTTCTACCCTCATTTTACACCCCTCTGTCTCTCTGCTCCTGCTCCCATCCCCCTGCCACATTAGTTTAAATCCTCCCCGACAGCACTAGCAAACACTCCCCATAGGACATTGGTTCCATTCCAGCTCAGGTGCAGACCGTCCTGTTTGTACTGGTCCCACCTTTCCCAGAACTGGTTCCAATGTCCTAAAAATTTGAATCCCTCCCCCTTGCACCATTTTTCAAGCCACGTATTCATCTGAAATATCCTCCTATTCCTATTCTGACTAGCATGTGGCACTGGTAGTAATCCAGAGATTATTACCTTTGAGGTCCTACTTTTAAGTTTATCTCCTAGCTCTCTAAATTCCCCTTGTAGGACCTCATCCCGTTTTTTACCTAAATCGTTGGTGCCAATGTGCACCACGACAACTGGCTGCTCACCCTCCCCCTCCAGAATGTCCTGCAGCCTCTCAGAGACATCCCTGACCCTTGCACCAGGGAGGCAACATACCATCCTGGAGTCTCGTTTGCGGCCGCAGAAACGCCTATCTATTCCCCTTACAATTGAATCCCCTATCACTATAGCCCTTCCACCCTTTTTCCTCCCCTCTTTTGCCGCAGAGCCACCCACGGTGCCATGAACTTGGCTGCTGCTGCCTTCCCCTGATGAGGCATCTCCCCCAACAGTATCCAAAATGGCATATCTGTTTAGGAGGGAGATGACCGCAGGGGACTCCTGCACTACCTGCCTACTGCTACGCTGGCTAGTGGCCACCCATTTCCTTTCTGTCCGCTTATCTTTTACCTGTGGTGTGGCCAACTCACTATACGTGCTATCCACGACCTTCTCAGCATCGTGGATGCTCCAGAATGAGTCCAACCGCAGCTCCAACCGTTCAATGCGGTCTGCCAGGAGCTGCAGCTGGACACACTTCCTGCACACGTCGTCATCAGGGACACCGACAATATCCCTGATCTCCCACATGTTGCAGGATGAGCATTCCACGGGGCCGATCTCACCTGACATGTCTTACCCCCAAATTAAATCAACTCACTCTTAATCCTTTAAACTGTACCTTTACTAAAAAGCACTGTACCTTTAACTCACCGAACCCTTAACTCACTGAACCCTTAACTCACCGAACCCTTAACTCACCGAACCCTTAACTAAAAGTACGAACAAAAATCAGAAATACAACCCTTGGTTACGCCCAATCAGCGGCTTCCTCCAGACCACTTATTTTAAAGTGTGTGGGAACGTTTTTATCCTGCTCCAACCGCCTCCAACCGCTCCTGGGCCTCTGTGTGAACAAGCCCCGCGCTGGGTTTTTAAACCTACCGCCCGGACGCTGCTCCAACCGCCTCCAACCGCTCCTGGGCCTCTGTGTGAACAAGCCCCGCGCTGGGTTTTTAAACCTACCGCCCGGACGCTGCTCCAACCGCCTCCAGCCGCTCCTGGGCCTATGTGTGTGTGTGTGTTTATATGCATGTGTATATATATATATATATGTATATATATATAAAGAAACACACACACATACATACATACATACATACATACATATCATATCATATCATATATATACAGCCGGAAACAGGCCTTTTCGGCCCTCCAAGTCCGTGCCGCCCAGCGATCCCCGCACATTAACACTATCCTACACCCACTAGGGACAATTTTTACATTTACCCAGCCAATTAACCTACATATCTGTACGTCTTTGGAGTGTGGGAGGAAACCGAAGATCTCGGAGAAAACCCACGCAGGTCACGGGGAGAACGTACAAACTCCTTACAGTGCAGCACCCGTAGTCAGGATCGAACCTGAGTCTCCGGCGCTGCATTCGCTGTAAAGCAGCAACTCTACCGCTGCGCTACCGTGCCGCCCATACATACATATATATATGTATACATATGCGTAGGACACTTCGGACCATCCACTGCATCCTGACCTGTCCCCAGCCATCCCGACTATGTCTTGCTGCTGGGGCCCGATAGGCCAGGACGAGAGAGTGAGGCCGACAATCTGCGCAACTCCCCCTCACTTAAATCCAAGTCAAGCGCAAGTCATGACTTCAACCTTGGCCAGCATACATACCGCGCGGCTGGCGGGAATCCCAATCAGCGGTCGAAATAATAAGATTGAAAGTGAAGTCATGGTCATCTTCAAACCCGAAGGACGAACAACAACAACATATACACACATAAATACACATACACATATATATATCTACATATATCTACATATATATATCTACGTGTATATATATCTATCTACACATATATATCTACACACACACACACAAATATATATATATATATCTACATGCACACACATATACACACACACACACACATATATATATCTACATGCACACACAAATACACACATACACACACATATATATATATATATATACAAACATATACATACATACATATATCCATACATAGGCCACATACATATGTATATACACATATATGCACACACACAAACATACATATATGCAGTTTATAAACAATTATCCAAATTCTATGTACAACGCGAATATCACTCTGTGTCAATAAACTAAACCTTCATCACAGCCCTTCCTCATTTTATACCGCTAGAAACTAATTTTTTTGTACGACTTCTTGAACTGAGTAATGTTTGTGCTTTGCTTGAGTTCCACATCCAAATCATCCCACAATTTCACCCCACAGATTGAAACACTCTTCATAGTTGTACGAACACAAAGTTTCTTTAAAAAAAAGCTTTCCTCTCAAATTATCACCACCCTCCCTGTCAAAGAACATTTTTTGTATATTACCTGGTAGTAAATTATTTCTTGCTTTGTACATTATTTGTGCTGTGTTAAATTCTACTGGATCCATAAACATCAAGGCATTTGACTTTAAAAACAGAGTTGGTGTGTTCGCGAAATCCTACATTATTAACTATCCATACGGCCCTTTTTTCCAGTTTGCATAATGGATATAGGGTGCTTTCACTAGAAGGAAAGCAAGGTTCGAGAAGGTTCGAGACTGCTCACCACCACATTGTCAACAGTAATCAGGGAAGAGCAATGCGTGTTTATCTTAACTGAAAACATCAATAAGAAACTTACTTCACTTGACTGATAGGTAGGGGGCAAGCGTTCAGTAGGAGGACAGAAGAAACGGTTTAAGGACTGCCTCAAAGTGTCCCTCAAAGACTTGGACATCAACCTCAGCACTTGGGAGTCTCTTGCTCTGGACCGTCCAACCTGGCGTAGCAAGCTCACCACAGGAGCCCGTGCAGCAGAGAACAGACGCACTGCAGAAGAAACGCACCGCGCGCAAGGCCCGGGCTACCTCCACTTCCACTGCAGCACCCATCCACTTGTGTCCTACATGTGGGCGTGCCTTCCGGGCCCGGATTGACCTCACCAGTCACTTCCGGACCCACAGTCACCAATCCTCCAACTGAAAGTGAAGTCATGGTCATCTTCGAACCCGAAGGACGAACAACAACAACAGTTATATCCAGAAGAGGCATGGTAAACAATGCACAACATGTGAGAAAACTAAGCTCAGCATAAAGGTTTAACATAATTTAGACAAGTGATGAGAGTAGTATTGACACACTGGTCTCTATGGAAATAAAAGCTCCAGAAGGATCATCCAAAAACAATATGATGAGAAAGGATTATTTCCTCACCACTGAAAAAACAAAAAACAAAAGAAATAAAGACTCATGTCTGGTTACATTATAACATTTGCAAAACATATTTTTTTAATTAAGCAGGAAGTCATAAATTAAAATAATTATTTAAACACATCACACCCATGTTACAGGGTATTCTAAACAAAAATAATGTAATGTACAAAGGTCATCAGTAGTAAAGAGCATTCCTTTTCATAAGTGTTGGTACAGCTATGTGTACAGGAATATAAATTAAGCAAAACCATTCATTTCAGGCCAGAATTGGGTACTGTAGACGTGTACCTGTAATCACAATTTATTTTCAGTTGCTTCCCAACTGTTATCAGGCAACTGAACCATCCTACCGCAACTAGAGAGCAGTCCTGAACTACCATCTACCTCGTTGGTGACCCTCGGATCACCTTTGATCGGTCATCACTGGCTTTACCTTGCGCTAAACTTTATTCTCTTATCTTGTATCTGTACACTGTAAATGGCTCGATTGTAATCATGTAGTGTCTTTCCGCTGACTGGTTAGCCCGTAACAAAAGCTTTTCACTGCACACGTGATAACAAACTAAACAGATTATAAATAAAGGAAGGCAGCAACGTACCATCTAAGCATTTGCCCTTGGAAGGCATGATCACATTTCCATACAGTGGGAAATGCACAACAGAGTTTGTCAACTCAAGGAATGGAAGTCGTGTGCATACTGAAGTTGATAGATATGAATATCAAAGCAAATATTCCACCACTGTGCAGATAATGACAACAGCAGCAGATTACTGAAGGCATCAGCTGTTTATGTGAAGCTCACTCACACTCAAATTCTACATTCACAAATCTCTTCAAATCCTTTGCGTATCCGGGAATGTCCTTCCACTTTATCTTCGTGAATCCCTATCGTGCCTCCAATAGTTCCAGGTGTAAGTATTCTTTCATATTTAAGTCACATATCCAAAGGATTTGACTCCTTGAGCATTAGAAACCATTTTTCCTATTACACCGAGGCACTGGGTGTAAAATAATCTCTGTCCTTGGCTGAGAATAATTCTAGTTTGCTCTCAAAGACGATTGGCATCGGCTATATTCCAAAACTAATTTATTTTCATAATTTTCTTTTGCCTGCAGCCATAATTGCTGCATGACATTTTATACCGTTCATGTTAAAAACATTATATTTATGGTGTTCCTTCAGCAATAATGAGCAATTCAAAAGCCAGTGTTTCATCTGGCTGTTTTGTTTGATTCAACACATTGTCAGTGAGGAAGCACAGAGCTGTTGTACAAGTGCCGAGGTGCTGATGGAAGTCACTTAAATATTTGATCCAACCTTCTGGTGACAAGTCTACATGCCTGCCAGAGATAAACTCAAACCCATTATCAAGGTGTTTAATCAAAGCAAGTCTGAGAGTCTGCCAGCTCAACTCACATTTATCTTCCCCCCCCCCCCCCAGCCCTCTTGCAAGTATAAGGCACTTTCCAGGGACTAAGAAATTCTAGTGCAGCTAAATGGCTAGGTTTGGTGTTGCCGTTTCATCTGTGAACCCCATGCTGTGATCAAGATCCAAGGAGAACTTAGAATGCCAAGCAGTACAGCACAGTAACAGGCCCTTCGGTCCACACTGTCTGTGCCAAACACAATGCCAAGATGAACGAATCTCATCTGAATGTCCATGATCCAGAGGCTAACAGAACTGAGACTAAGTTCCGGCTTTGATGGTGGCAGCAATGGACCAGATTAGGTCCTTGGGTTATCGGCTGCAGGAGATAGGATGAGGGAGAGCAGGATAGAATGTGCACTGTGGGTGGGATGAGAGGGTGGGTGGAGAACAAGGGTTGTGGCCAAGTTGTAGGAAGAGGATGCACAAGACTGATCGTGGATGAGGCAGGAGAGGCAAGGATAACATGCTGTGATGAGGCAAATGGTGGTGGAAGGCATTGGTGGTATTGGTTCCCATGAGGACTCTTGAAGTTGCAGGTTAGGAGGACTGGTAGGACCTAGAACCTGCAACATATGCTGGAGGTGGAGGAATGGGGGAGGGGGGTGATGGAGTGTGGATTCAGGGAAGATACATCCATAGTAAATGAGGGACCTTTAGGCTTTACCTTAGAGATAGAGTGTGGAGACAGGCCCTTCGGCCCGCCGACCAGTGATCACCCCGTACACTAGCACTATCCTACACACTATAGACAATTTCCAGAAGCCAATTGACCTACAAAACTTCTTTGTCTTAGAGTGTGGGAGGAAACCAGAGCACCTGGAGAAAGCCCACACGGTCAAAGGGAGAACGTACAAACTCCGTACAGACAGCACCCTGAGTCAGGCTCGAACCCAGGTCTCTGGTGCTGTAAAGGCAGCAACTCCAACACTGCGCCACTGTGCTGCACTCAAATATAACAATCCTTCCATAGGTCCTACCTGACCGGAGACCCAATCTACAATGTTCCCAGAAAAACAGAGCTGACCAAGGAGCAGGTTATTTTAGATAATTAATTTGTGTTAGGATAACCTTTTTCGAGTGACAAGGCGGGCATGGAGAATGAGAATAGGGATTTAATAACAGGCAGTGCAGCCAAATCAATGTTTGGAATCAAAGTTCATTTTGGAGGGCACTGCAAGTACTCCAGGAATAATACAATATAGTTTCAAGTAGAAGAGGCAAAGGCCCATAGCAATTCCTAACACACGTGGTATATTGGGAAGACTATTGGAAAGTGGAAGTGGCGGCGCCTAACGGCTGCGGCTCGCTAGCAGTCTGTTCGTCTTTTTTCCTTTTGTTTTGTTGTGTGTCGGTGTTGGGATGGTTTTTTTTTTTTTGGTTGTGTATGTGTGGGGGGTGGTGGTGTGGGTGGGGGGGTGGTGGTGTGGGTGGGGGGGTGGTGGTGTGGGGGAAACCTTTCTCTTTTAGGTCTCTTCCTCACGGCGCGGGGGTGCGGCTCGGCCGCGGGGTCTTCCATCGCCCGGTGTGGCTCGGCCGCGGGGTCTAACATCGCCTGGTGCGGCTCGGCCGCGGGACTTAGCTGCGCACAGCTCGATCGCGGGGCCTTCCATCGCCCGGTTCGGCCGCGAGACGTTTCAGCGCCCGGTGCGACTCGGCCGCGGGGACTTCCATCCCCTTGCGGGGACTGTGCGGGTCGGTCGGGGACGAGCTGTCTGTCCGTGGGCGTGGGGAAGAGAGTGGAAGTTTTGTTGCCTCCATCACAGTGAGGGGGTGTTTGGAGTCACTGTGATGGACGTTTGTGTTGGGGTCATGTGTCTTGTGTTCTTTTTTGTGTGTGACTGCTATGTAGTTTCGTTCGGTACCTTGGTACCGAATGACAAATAAAGCTCTGTTGAACTGTTGAACTGTTGAACTAATGGACCTGATGTCTGTGATCAAAGGTCTTAAATGAAATGACAGCAGTGAGACGAGTGCTATAAATTAAAGTTTCTCAAAACTCATCGAGTTCCGTGAGGATATTAGATGGGAAAACAGAAAATGTGATGCTTTTGGCACATTGACAGTGGAGTGAATGGAGGGATAGGGATCACATGCAGGCAGAGGAGATTAGTTTGACCTGGTATCATGGAGGGCTGAAGGGCCCCCTCTCATACTGTACTGTTCTATGGTCATATTTAAGAAAGCCTAAACCAGCACTGGAAGATGTCTAAGAGATTTTCACTGGGCAAATTTCTGGATTAAAAGGTTTGCCCTGTCATGAATAATAACAAAATGCTGGAGTAACTCAGCGGGACAGGCAGCATCTCTGGAGAAAAG
Source organism: Rhinoraja longicauda (assembly GCF_053455715.1). Classification (NCBI taxonomy): domain Eukaryota; kingdom Metazoa; phylum Chordata; class Chondrichthyes; order Rajiformes; family Arhynchobatidae; genus Rhinoraja; species Rhinoraja longicauda. The sequence goes on from NC_135981.1 coordinate 23,205,836, forward strand.
GAATGGGTGATGTTTCAGGTCGAGGCCCTTCAGAAGAAGAAGGGTCTCGACCCGAAACGTCACCCATTCCTTCCCTCTGGAGATGCTGCCTGTCCCGCTGAGTTACTCCAGCATTTTGTGTCTATCTTCGGTTAAAACTAGCATCTGCAGTTCCTTCCTGCACATGAATAATAACAAGCTGGATCTACAGAACTGCTAACCAGTCCTGATACATCATGATGCAGGATGAAGTTAAGACCTCTAAAGAACACTCTTAATAGATAGGAGAGATGACAAAACAAATGGCCACAGTAGACTTTTTAGAAATTTTTGAAGCTGGCACAACCAAAATGGTCAATGAAAGAAATCGTGGAAGACTTGAACTGACAGGAATTTTTCTTTGGTCACCAGCACTAAATGACTGCCATGCATCCGCCAAACTCGTTTTCTGCCTTTTTGAGAAAGCTCTTCAGAGAACAATTCAGGATGGCAATGAAACAGGTAGTGGCCACTGTGATACCCAATTAGCATTAAAGGCCAGAGACCTTTCTTTCCCCAAAACTCCTGTACTGAGAAGTAGAATTGAGTCTCTTGCACAGGTAATCATATTGCAAGTGAGGTGGGAGTGGGTGCAAGTTGATGATAGACCATGAAAAGGATATCAAATTAGATATGCTTCAGATAGTAAACACTCTATGGTGATTTTGCAATATCAGTTTGTGAAAAGGCAATCCAATCTTATGTTCTCATGGGTGACTTAAGAGTTTTAATTAAGAGAAATGGTTTTCTGAGCTGTGCAAACATCACATTGTAGTCAGCAGGACATAAAATACGTGCCAAAATCAGTTTTGTAAGTTTCTCCGAGGGCTCATCACAAGTTAGAATGAGGTACAAACAAAGATGAGATATGTTACCTGGTACACTCGGCATGTCAAGCTCTTTCTGAAATGTGTCTCTGGAGCTCATTGACTTGGGAGTCAATAAAACCAAAATTTCAGGAAAGTTCCACTACTCTCTAGCACATTTTAAAAAAATGTCTGCAAAAGGCAGTTTTGGAGTTGTTTTGCAGAAGGTGCCATGTTTGGTCAGTTCGTAGAATAACTTTATTTTTATTTTTAAATATTTATTTTTATTGAAGGAAAGATACAATACGAAAAACTTAATGCATTACATTCCCCTCCATTTTGTTTTTTATATATAACAACAAAAATAACCCTCACCCACCCTCCCTGGACACCCCTTTGCAGTTCGTAGAATAACTTTGAGGCTACATTTGAAAGGCACAAACAGATTCCCAACAACAGCACCTTGCTCAAGGGCAGAGTAGAGAACATGCGAACGGATGGACAAGGTTGAAAGAGTTGAATAGCCATGCAGGGGAGAAGAGGCAGTGCAAGTTGGAGCAAAAAGTGCCTTTGAAGGAGGGACAAGGGGAAAGTGATGGCAAGGGCATTCACAGTATCTTATTTTGCAGCACAGTAACACAGCTGTTGGAAACTGTGCCTCACAACTCTAGAGACCCAGGTTTAATCCGAATGCCCTGTGCCTCATGTTCTCCACGACCAAGTGGTCTAGTTTCATTCCACAGCCCAAAAACAAGCTGGTTGAAAGGTTAGTTGGCCACTGTATATTGATCTCCAGTGCATTGATGAGTGGTAGAATATGGGGGAGTAAATGGGGATGAGGAATCCGATGGGGAAACCAATTGTTGGATTCATGGGAGGTGGTCTTGCAAGGGAGGATGCTCATCAAACTGCGGGGCATCTTGGACAATACATCTTGCCCCCTCCCCAACTGCAGAGTTCCACAAGGCTCCATCCTAGGCCCCATTCTCTTCTCTCTATACATGCTCCCCCTTGGCCAAATCATTCAAAGGCACGGCATTTCTTTCCACTGCTATGCCGATGACACTCAGCTTTACCTCCCCCTGAAACCCAACAACCAGTCAAATTTAAACAGCCTCTTACACTGCCTTGAGGACATAAAATGTTGGATGGCACAGAACTTCCTCCAATTAAATGAGAGCAAGTCTGAGGTCATCCTATTCGGCCCCCCCGACTCCATCAAATTGATAACAGGCAGTCTTGGAAGTCTATCCTGCCTAGTCAAACCGCATGTCAAAAACCTCGGCATGATATTTGACTCTGCATTAAAATTTGATAAGCAAGTCAACGCTGTGGTAAAAGCCAGCTTCTTCAAACTTCGAACCATAGCTAAAATCAAACCTTTCCTCCAATTCGACGACACAGAAAAAATCACTCACGCTTTCATTTCCTCCCGCCTAGACTACTGCAACTCCCTATACACTGGGATCAGCCAATCTTCCCTGTCCCGCCTGCAACTGGTCCAAAACGCCGCAGCGAGACTCCTGACGGGTACCCGTAAAAGGGACCACATCACCCCGATTCTGGCCTCTCTCCACTGGCTCCCTGTACGGTACAGAATCAACTTCAAGCTCCTCCTATTCACGTATAAAGCCCTAAATGGACATTCCCCCCCCTACATCAAAAATCTTCTAACCCCCCTCTCTAACTCCAGGTCCCTCAGGTCGGCCGACTTGGGGCTACTCACTATCCCGCGGTCTAGGCTTAAGCTCAGGGGTGACCGCGCTTTTGCGGTTGCAGCTCCTAGACTGTGGAACAGCATCCCTCTCCCCATCAGAACTGCCCCATCCATCGACTCCTTTAAGTCCAGGCTCAAAACCTATTTCTACTCCCTAGCGTTTGAGGCTCATTGAGGAGGCGCTGTGAACTGTTTGCGTGCTACTGTATGTTTCATTTTTTTTCCTTAGTACCTAATCAGATGTACAGCACTTTGGTCAACGTGGGTTGTTTTTAAATGTGCTATACAAATAAAATTGACTTGACTTGACTTGACTCCATGACACACGGGTCAACCTGAGAAGCACCTTCAGCAACAGACTGATTAAACCAAGGTGCACTACAGAACGCCACAGGAGATCCTTCTTCCCTGTGGCTATCAAACTGTACAACTCCTCCCCCTTCTGTCATGGGGTAGACTGACAGTCTTCCCCCTCCCTCCCTCCCCCCAAGCAATCATTGCACATCCCCAATCCTTTCCTACTCGTCACTTTAATGTCATGTTTCATGTATTTTGTGTTTTTATAACTGTTGGCAGATCAATTTCCCTCTCGGGATAAATAAAGTTCTATCGTATCATATCATGAAAGAAGGATTACATGAAAGTAGACACAAAATGTTGAAGTAACTCAGCGGGTCAGGCAGCATCTCGGGAGAGAAGGAATGGGTGACGTTTTGGGTCGAGACCCTTCTTCAGACTGATGTCAGCGGAGGGGGCGGGACAAAGATAGGATGTGGTAGGAGACAGGAAGACTAGTGGGCGAATTGGGAAGGGGGAGGGGAAAGAGAGGGACAGAGGAACTATCTGAAGTTAGAGAAGTCAATGTTCATACCACTGGGGTGTAAGGTGCCCAAGCAAAATATGAGATGCTGTTCCTCCAATTTGCGCTGGGCCTCACTATGACAATGGAGGAGGCCCATGACAGAAAGGTCAGACTGGGAGTGGAAGGGGGAGTTGAAGTGCTCAGCCACTGGGAGATCAGGTTGGTTAAGGCGGACTGAGCAGAGGTGTTGAGCTAAACGATCGCCAAGCCTGCGTTTGGTCTCACCGATGTAGAGAAGTTGACATCTGGAACAGCGGATACAATAGATGAGGTTGCAGGAGGTGCAGGTGAACCTCTGCATCACCTGGAAAGACTGTTTGGGTCATTGGATGGAGTCGAGGGGGGAGGTAAAGGGACAGGTGTTGCATCTCCTGCGGTTGCTGGGGAAAGTACCTGGGGAGGGGGTGGTTTGAGTGGGAAGGGACGAGTGGACCAGGGAGTTACGGAGGGAACGGTCTCTGCGGAAAGCAGTAAGGGGTGGACATGGGAAGATGTGGCCAGTAGTGGGATCCCGTTGGAGGTGATGGAAATGTTGGAGGATAATTTGTTGTATACGCTGGCTGATGGGGTGGAAGGTGAGGTGAGGAAGATGACATGAGATCCGTATCGCAAATGGATGCGCAATGGTCAACTTGCACTTGACAGGGCAAAGGGCCTGTGCTATGCTGTGCAACTCTGGTTCTAGAATTCAAGGAAAATCTTTGCACCCAGAATGGTAAGAATGTGAACGTGTTATTGAGCCAACAGCTTTTAAGAAAATGGAGACACAAGAAACTGCAGGTGCTAGAATCTTGAGCGAAACGCAAAGCGTTGGAGGAACTCCGCAGGTCAGGGACCATCAGTAGAGGGAATGGGCAGATGATGTTTCAGGTGAAGACAAAGGCCTGAAACATTGCCTACCCGTTCCCCACACAGATGCTGCCTGAATCACCGATCCTCCAGCACTTTTTTTTTGCTCAAGATTCTAGCATCTGCAGTTCCTTGCGTCTCCATTCTGACTGCTAGCTAATACTAGCCTGGAGCCACATTGCGTGTAATGAAGCCAATTAGGAAACTCATCTAAGGAAAAAGAAATGTTCACAATTTAGCTGCAGAGCTGATTAAGTGAGGTTCCAGTCATAGGCAGCCTGATCAGTAAACTGGAGACATTTTGAGTGGGAAGAATACTGCATGAAGTTTCAGGTTAAGATAAACTCATGTAGAGTTTGAGAGCAGATTAGTGGGTAAGGGAGAGGAGTTCTGGTTCAACGGTGGTCAAGAGAAAGCAGATGTGGATGTGACTTGCTTATTCAATAGCCAGGATGAAATATACCTGCATCTCTAGTCCATACGACATGTTAAAAGGCAGTTACCTCATCTATATACTATAACTCTTGTTTGTTTATATGTTTGTTCCTGAACTACAGCCAAAACTGTACACGATAGCGCGAACATTTTAGGCCCACCTTACTCACCGTCATCCCTTTGGTGCTAATGGAAGGTTTCATTGAAATCGGTGTTATATTTTTAAAGTTGTTCACATTTTAAAGCTTAAATCTATCTCCTCGGGAGGGAAGGAGGGAAGGGGTGGAGGGAGGGTGGGGAGGGATGGAGGGGGGAGGAGGGAGGATAAGGCGGGTTGAGGGGGTGGAGTGGGTGGAGGGGAAGGGGGGATGGAGTGGGGAGGGGGAGTGGGAGGGAGTGGGGAGGGAGTGGGGAGGGAGTGGGGCGGGAGGGGGGAGGAAGGGGAGGGAAGGGGAGGGAAGGGGAGGGAAGGGGGAGGGGGGAGGGAAGGGGAGGGAAGGGGGAGGGCCGGGGGGAGGAGGAGGGGGGAGGGGGAGGGGGGAATGGGGAGGGGGGAGGAGAGGGTGCTGCACCAATGCAGGAGAGGTTTGGGCCTACTTGGTCTCATCAACATTAAAGTAGAAAATGCTGGATATACTCAGCAGGTCAAGCCACATCTGTAAGAGAATCAAATCAGAGTCAACATTTCATGTTGAACACTCATTGTTAGACCCTTCAACCTGAAATATTTACTCGGTTCCTTTTCCCACAGATGCTGCTTGACCTGCTGGGCATTTGCAGCATTTTAACATTTTAATATTTCCAGAATCTGAAATAATTCTTTCAATTATTTACTTCACTCAACAATTCTGCTTCCAGGTGCTGCATTTTCTGGGAAAACTGGTCATTGACGGGTAAAAATACAAAGACGACTCAAACGACGAGCTCCATTGCTTAACCAACCCAATTCCTGCAAGTTATTTTGTTGCCCATTCCTGATTCTCCATTCATTGAAACTGGCATTGGATCAATGGTTCAATCCCCAATCCAACTATCTAAGCACCAACATTCAACCCTTCAAATGAGATGAAAGGGGCTTATTCCTGATCATCCTCCACCAAAACCATTTCAATTTCCATTTAACACCCACTGAACATTTTGATCAATGTAATTAACTTGACCCCCACTCAAGACTCCAAGGTCTGCATCCCATGGCAAGGGATTAAAAGCACCAGGCAACATAATCAAATGTTCAATTATGATGCTTAACAGGCATTTGGACAGGTTCATGGATGTTTCAGTGTTATTTTTCCATGTAAATATATTTGTCTGTCCATTCGGCTGTCCAATTATTTGCCCATTGATATATTTATTATCTATTACTATTAAACAGTTAAAAAACTATTTTGCTTGCTGTTCAGGCAGATATGCGGGTGCAATAAAATTAATCACGTGTACAACAGGTAGTGCAAAAGGAAATATAATATAGCTATGGCACAGTGTAATGTAGAATGTAATACACAATAATACAGAGTGGCACGGTGGTCACTGCCTTACAGAGCCAGAGACCCGGGTTCAATCCTGGCTATGCGTGCTTATCTGTACGGAGTTTGTACATTCTCCCCGTGATCACGTGGGCTTTCTCCGAGAACGGTTTCAATAGACAATAGACAATAGACAATAGGTGCAGGAGTAGGCCATTCAGCCCTTCGAGCCAGCACCGCCATTCAATGCGATCATGGCTGATCACTCTCAATCAGTACCCCGTTCCTGCCTTCTCCCCATACCCCCTCACTCCGCTATCCTTAAGAGCTCTATCCAGCTCTCTCTTGAAAGCATCCAACGAACTGGCCTCCACTGCCTTCTGAGGCAGAGAATTCCACACCTTCACCACTCTCTGACTGAAAAAGTTCTTCCTCATCTCCGTTCTAAATGGCCTACCCCTTATTCTTAAACTGTGGCCCCTTGTTCTGGACTCCCCCAACATTGGGAACATGTTTCCTGCCTCTAATGTGTCCAATCCCCTAATTATCTTATATGTTATTATTCCTCCCATACTCCAAAGACGGACAGGTTAGTTAGTTTGGTATGTATGTAAAAACTGTCCCTAGTGCAGGGCAGTGTTAGTGTGCTGGTTTTGCGGGTCGATGCGGACTCGGTGGGCCGAAGGGCCTGTTTCCGCGCTGTATCTCTGAACTAAACTACAGAGAGAGGGTGCTATGAACCTAGGATTCAACAAGAAAAACAGCTAAAAGTTATTGAAAGCTTTTTCATTCATGGAATCAAATCTTTTTTTCTGTACTTGACTGCGGCATCATGGTTTAATTAGCTAGTTGAGAAGGGTCTCAGGAGGCAAGCTGTTCAATCAAGGTGAAGGGACACACCAGACAAGTGGCCACTGGAGACGTGCCTTTCCTTTGACTGATCAACAATAAGCATTTTTCTTTCTAATGCCATCTCCATGATATCGTTATTTTCATCAACTCCCTTATCAGCAGGACAAATTATCATCACTTAATGAAAGCACTGCATCAGACTTGATGGACCAATTTCGCAATGGTAATTGCAGTCTCGAATTTAAATGGGATTAATTTGGTTTACTGAAATTAATTGTGATCTTGACATGACATTTTAAAATCTAAGGCTGTGCTATTTGACTACGTGAAATGGGAGATTTCTTCGGATCATCAACAATTGAAATGTCCTGCAACCATCTACAAAGAATTAGTTGTTTTCTCTTTCCTACATTAATTTCCATGCAGTAAATCTTAATTAATCTCCGGTACAATCAGGGAAACAAGAAAATTCAGATGAAAACATTCTTATGTAAATTACGGAAGGTCATTCGTATCAAATTATGTGCGAAACCAAGGAGACATCTTCCAATAATGAGGTTAGAAAGCTGGTCCACTTGTGAAATTCTCATTTCAACTTTGTTCTACAAACTGAGAAATCATTTGAGCATGTCTTAACACTCTCAAATAATTTTTTTCAGCACCATTTCGATGTATTTTCATCTAAAACTAAAAATGTTGACCGAGGTCCAAAAACTATTCGCTCCCAAAGAAAATGCAAAGAACTAACTGTGAGAATTGTGGGAACCAAACTGGTCTTCCATCATAGATGCAACTCCTCCCCCTTCTGTTCCACTCCTCCCCCTTCTGTTCCACTCCTCCCCATTCTGTCGTGGGTTAGGCTGAGACTGAGACTGAGACTGGACCCTCCAATCCTTTCCACTCGTCACTTTAATTTCATGATTCATATATTTTTATGTTTTTATGACTGTTGGCAGATCAATTTCCCTCCTGGGACAAATAAAGTTCTATCGTATTGTATCATAGATAGACACAAAATGCTGGAGTAACTCAGTGGGTCAGGCAGTATCTCTGGATAGAAGGAATGGGTGCCATTTCAAGTAGAGACTGAAGAACGGTTTCGACCCGTAACATCACCCATTCCTTCTATCTAGAGATGCTGCCTGACCTGAGGAGTTACTCCAGCATTTCGTGTCTATCTTCGGTGTAAACCAGCATCTGCAGTTCCTTCCTACGCTGGTCTTCCATCTTATCATGATCATGGGCAATACTTCATACTGTGGAAATTAAACTTTAATCCAGTGAAGTTTCCCTTCCATGTGAGGTTAAACATGTCCCGTTGCACTACCCCACAAATTCAACAACTTGAACACCTACATGTCTTGTGTTGTTGTGATATGGCTGTGCTGCTGGATGAAGGCAGAATGCCGGATCACAATACCCAACTTTGTGAACAAGTATACGTGACCCACTGCACATATGTCCCTGTCATGAGGCAGCACGGTGGCGCAGTGGTATAGTTACAGCATAAGGGACCTGGTTTCCAACCTGACTACAGGTGCTTGCCTATACGGAGTTTGTACGTTCTCCCCGTGAGTTTTCTCGGAGATCTTTGATTTCCTCCCACATTCCAAAGAGGTACAGGTTTGTAGATTAATTGGCTTGGTATAAATGTAAAAACTGTCCCCAGCATGTGTAGGATAATGTTAGTGTGCGGGGATCGCTGGTCGGTGCGGACTCGGTGGGCCGAAGGGCCTGTTTCAGCGCTGTATCTCTGAACTAAACAAAAATAAAGCCAAGATAAATCTTGTTCATTTATGTCTGAGGAGGACGACTGAAGATTCTCATGCAATCCGTCAACAATGAAGCCTGAATGTAAACATTGAGTGCTCTCCAAACCTACAAATCCTTCATCAAAATGCTGGGCAATAGGAATTTCCTGGTTAAAAGAATTAATGGGCTGAATCAAGGTGACTGAAGATTGGTGGATCCCTGGAGATACCAGCCTTTCATGGATTAGTTTGTCCTTGACTAGGTGTCAGGGAGCCTTACATCATGTAAAAAATACCCTTTGGCCCAATTTATCCATTCCGAGCAAGATGCCCCATCTATGCTAGTCCTACCAGCCCATGATTGGCCCATATCCCTCTAAACCTTTCCAATACATGTTCCTGCCCAAATGTCTTTTAAATGTTGCTATAGTACTTGCCTCACTCACCTCCTCTAGCAGATTGTTCCATATACCCACCATCTGGAAAAAGTTGTTCCTGCAAAAGACTGTGTGGGCACCTTCTCTATCTCATTCATGGGTTTTATACACCTCTACAAGATCACCCCCCCCGCCCTCTGTCCTTCAAGAAATAAAGTCTCAGCCTGGGTCAACCCCTCAATGTAGCCCATGCCCTCAAGTCTTGGCAACATCCTCAAATCTTCTCTGCACTCTTTCCAGCTTAACACCATCCTTCTTATAGCAGGGTGATTAACACTGAACGCAATGCTCCAAATGCAGCCTCACCAACAGTCTTGTACAACTTCACATAACATCCCAACTTCTATATTCAATTCCCTTACTTTCCGTCTGAAGAAAAGTCCTGTCCCAAAACATCACCTCTCCTTTATCTTCAGAGATGTTGCCTGACCGTTGAGTTTTGTGTCTATCTTTCTGCATTCAATACCCAGACTGATGAAGCCCAATGAACCAAAAGCATCTTGACCATCCATAGGAGTTCAGTCAAACTCAAGAATTTGAAAACAAATTGTACAAGTAATCAATTCTTAACTATCTGCAAGCCGCCTTTTAATTTTAAACATTATTGACTTTTTTTTTAAAACTCTCGGCGATTTTGGTCATAACACTCTCTGCAATTACTCAGTATGTAGAACATGCCTGTTTGCATCATCCTTGATAAATTCTAACTCCCTTATTTTCTCATCTAAAAATCATGTCCGTGATGACTTGATTCGTGCATATTCTCCTTTGTACCATGTTAATTGTGTTATTAGAACTTGAACTGACCAATATAGAAAGGTTTGATGTTCAACCATTACACAACAAATATGTTTTGATGTAATGAATGCTTATCTGCATTCAGAAAAACTCAAGATAGATTTCACTCAGGTGATGATTCTGACGTTCACCACTTTCTAACACAGAACAGGACAAATTTGAACTATTTTATTCACTTGCAACTTTCTGCTACCATTCGAAGGTACAAATCGAAGGTATTACAGGGCTGCAGAAAGATAGTTGTATTTGTAGAGTAGGAAAATAACTGCAGATGCTGGTACAAATCGAAGGTATCACAAAATGCTGGAGTAACTCAGCAGGTCAGGCAGCATCTAGGAGAGAGTGAATGGGTGACGTTTCGGGACGTTGTATTTTTAGAAATCAGTTCAGCAGGATCGACCCACTGAGTTACCCCAGCTTTTTGTGTCTATCTTCGGTATAAACCAGCATCTCAGTTCCTTCCGACATATCAAGATTTCCTCTCAGCTTGTTTGAACAGTTCAGAAGAGATATCTTTGATTCCGGGTGGATTAGTGTTTCTGGTCAACTTCAGTTCATCAGAAGTTAATTGCATTTCTTGCTTGAAGATTTCTGACCACTGTAGTTAGAGGTGCTGGACTGAGACCTGCACACATTGTGGAGGCACCTCCACCTTGCCAGAAGTCTCAGAGGTGTGGAGGGTCAGGTCATTTCATCCATAAGTGTCAGGCCAAGGCAAGTGTGATTGCATGGTGATGGTAGGTAGTGCATCTGGGCACTGAGATAACCCGGCACAATCCAGCCCAATATACAGCGTCCCCCCCAAACAAGACAGTGCAGAAGTAACTCAGCAGGTCAGGCAGATAGATTCAAGTCTGAAGAATCCCAACTGAAACATGACCCATCCACGTTCTCCATGGATGCTGCCAGACCTGCAGAGTTACTCCAGCACTTTGTGTCGTTTTTCTGTAAACCAGCAACTGCATTCTTTGTTTCTCCATTTTATAGCCAAACAAGATGACAATGAGAATTTCAAAGATTGGCTGACGCAGAAGTATAATTCCTACTTTTTGTTTCTAATTTTTAATGTTAGTTTTTCAATCATATAACATGTACCGATAAAACAATTTCCAACCCTGACCAATAATTAAAATCATGTGTACATGTAGTCAAGTTGAGTTTATTGTCAAATACATGTTTGGTGCAGTATATGCGCAATGAAAAGCCTGTTTCGCAGGCAGCCAGTGAGATTTCTCAGGCAGTGGCGGCATTTGGACGGCAAGGTGATGCAGCGGTAGAGTTACTGCCTTACAGCGCTAGAGACCCGGGTTCAATCCTGACCACGGGTTCTGTCTGTACGCAGTTTGTATGTTCTCCCTGTGATCATGTGGGTTTCCTCCTACACTCCAAAGATGTACAGGTTTGTAGGTTAGGCTCGGCGATCGCTTCGCTGAACACCTGCGCTCGGTCCGCATTAACGCAACTGATCTCCCGGTGGCCCAGCACTTTAACTCCCCCTCCCATTCCCAGTCTAACCTCTCTGTCATGGGCCTCCTCCAGTGCCATAGTGAGGCCCGCCGGAAATTGGAGGAGCAGCACCTCATATTTCGCCTGGGCAGTTTGCAGCCCGGTGGTATGAACGTCGACTTCTCCAACTTCAGATAGCTCCTCTGTCCCTCCCTTCCCCTCCTCCTTCCCAGATCTCCCTCCATCTTCCTGTCTCCACCTATATCCTTCCTTTGTCCCACCCCCGACATCAGTCTGAAGAAGGGTCTCGACCCGAAACGTCACCCATTCCTTCTCTCCCGAGATGCTGCCTGACCTGCTGAGTTACTCCAGCATTTTGTGAATAAATCGATTTGTACCAGCATCTGCAGTTATTTTCTTATACTAGGTTTGTAGGTTAATTGGCTTCGGTAAAAGTGGTCCCGAGGGGGTAGGATAGTATGAGTGTATGACGTGAACGCTGGTCGGAGCCTCGGTGGGCCGAAGAGCCTGTTTCCACACAGTATCTCTAGAGTCTAAAGAACAGGTCATACAAGATGTTAATGCCCAGGAATTTGAAGCTGTTAACTCTCCCACCACCAAACCACCAATGAAGATTTGCACAAAAAGCTTAAGTAACTCAGCAGGACAGGCAGCATCTCTGGAGAGAAAGAATGGGTTGGGTTGAGACCTAAATTCGCACATGGTCTCCTCACCTATTCTTTCCGAAGTCAACAAAGCTTGGTCTTGGAGAAGTTGTTGTGGCATCAGTCAAGTGTTCTTTCCTCCAAGGTAAAGAATTGTGCGTAAAATAATCAGATATTCTATTGCACAATACTAATCTACACAGTAGCTACAAGCACATAATTCTACATTATTAAATGAAATAAACTGTAACAGCAATTGGTGAACAGCAAATGGTGGATATAATATTCTCAGCAGATCAAAATTATAGGCAAAATCATTCTTCCACATGGCAGAAACAACTTATGGGACTGAATAGGAATTGCCTTTCTGTGAAGGCAAGTTTGTGTTTTTTTAATATGAACGATGATGATTTACATAACAATTCAAGAATTATTGCAATAATTTGGTCACATCAGTTGATTCAATAAAAACACCCAGTCTACAATGAGCAAATGATTGAATAGTGAGGTGGTTCTGTTAACAAGTTCTCAATTCCTCAATTCAATTTATTACTTAAAATAGAACTTAATTCAGTGTCTCCCCAATCATCAGGCAATAAATAGAGTATGCCCAGCTCTGACACATAGAGCTAACTGTGGCTGTTTGAGATTATACAGGAGTGCAAAAAAACTATGTGAATATAGCAGGCGTTAATTCAAACACGAACCAGTCTTCAGAATATCTGTTCTCATATATATCACATGTAGTGATCAGTTTGAAACCGAAAGGACAACTCGGTAAACAAATAGCGCTATCTACCAAAATGATTCAATTCAGTGTGGAGTTCTGAGGACTAGTGTGCCTCACATGAAGATTCGATGTAATCCATTAGTATTCCATTACCAACAAACAGTTTTTTTCTCATGCCTCCGAGCCATGAAACTCTGACTCAGATCCTCCAGTGATGTAATTTCCTGTTTTAGGACCCCCCCCCCCCCCCCCCCCCCCACCCCCCACCGAGGGGATGTTGCTTTATTTCCTGGCTCTTTCTTTAAGTTGAATGCCGCTACTGAAATTTACAATTGAAGACTTCAAGAGGTGGAAGATGCATTGCACAAAGGTCACGGAGTGTTCCTCTTGTGGCACTCTCCTAACTTCAGGCCAGAGTGTCAAATACCCAAGTGTGCAGGTGACATGGAGTTCTATATAAAGCAGATTGTGTAGGTAGGAGTAGGTAGCTCCATGGACAAAACTAGAGCAGATGAAATCCAAAAGGCAGTTTAAATTCACAAATGATAAATCAAACTATTTTTAATGAAAAGTAATCAACAAGAAGGTTAAATGATTTGGGTATCCAAATGCACACTAAATAAGAATGCCATTTTTTAATTTTTTTTAATCGAAATAATCATAAAGGCTTGGATGTTCATCATTTTCCCTAGGAAGGTAGAAGTGAACAGAATCAGCGGAATGATACAGAGCTTAAAGAGTAATGAGGGAAAGCTGCACAAATGTTGGCTTGTATTCCCTAGAGTTTAGAAAATTCACAGGCATGTTAATTTGACTGTTTAAAATAATAAAACACATTTGGTAGTTTTAGTGCTGGAACCTTCATCTTCAAATGGGGAAAATTTAGAATGAAGTGGCATTATCTTAAACTTATTCTGTGCTTTGAAGAATGGAATCACTACATGTTGCTTGTATTTTTTCTATTATGCAGTTTTGAGAAAAGACCCCATACACAAGTGTTTCCACAGAGGCTGCCTGATTTTTCACCATATTCTGGTTTTATTTCAGTACATTCATCACCTCAAGGGTCATGCAAATTTCATGCGATTTCGGACTTTGTTTATGTTTTTAATGGACTGTTTTTTTTTCCCCTGTTGTTTTACTATATTATCTATTGAGTACTGAGTTTACAAACCTGGATACAAAGTGCTGGAGTGTCATAGTGGGGCAGGTAGCACCCCTGGAGAACATGGATGGGTGATGTTTCGTGTCAGGATCCTTCACCAGACTGATTGTAGGGGCAGGACAAAAGCTAGAAGAGACGAGCAGCAGGCTAAAGTCTGGAATCTGTGGAATTCTCTGCCTCAGAAGGCGGTGGAGGCCAATTCTCTGGATGCATTCAAAAGAGAGTTAGATGGAGCTCTTTGGGCTAGCAGAATCAAGGGATATGGGGAGAAGACAGGAACGGGGTACTGATTGTGGATCGAAGGGCCAAATGGCCTCCTCCTGCACCTATTTTCTACGTTTCTATGTTTCATATTCTGCCCTCAAACCTCTGGATGCTAGACATTTATAAATGTTCGAAATTAGATTATTGTTAAGTAAGACTATCACAGAATACAGTTCAAAGACAGGGAACTGGAGCTGAGGCGCAAACTAAATATGTGATGGCAAAATAGGCTTGAAGAGCACGACAACGTCTCACCTCCGTGTCCAGATATCTTCTTGCTATAGAATTGAAATTCCCAAGCAGTCATTGTAGATGAACAGTCCATGTCAACAGGACAATGAGTTAGCTTCAGGGCAGTAACGTGGATCCACAATCAACTAGAGCAACAAAAAAAAAACTGCTGGGGGAACTCAGCGAGTCAGATAGCATCTGGGGAGGGACACAAAATGCTGGAGTAACTCAGCGGGACAGGCAGCATCTTTGGAGAGAGGGCTTGCTGCTCCACTGCGCAGTTCCTTCATACACACAGCATCCTGGGAGGGAGTAGCTAGCACCATTTCGGTTCAGGACCCTTCTTCAGATTGTCGGAGTAGAGGGGAGAGAACTGGAGGACAAGGGGAGAGAACTGGAAAAGAGAAATGGGAACAGGACAAAGGCTGGCACGTGACGTGGATACATGCGAGGGGGTGGGGGCAACTGGCAAATAGGTGGAGTGAGTGGCAACAGTGAGAGGTAATTCATGCTATTGAGGGCATGCATTCTTGCTATGGAGGGCGTGCAGCGTAGGTTCACTAGGTTAATTCCCGGAATGGCGGGACTGTCGTATGTTGAAAGGCTGGAGCGATTGGGCTTGTATACACTGGAATTTAGAAGGATGAGGGGGGATCTTATTGAAACATATAAGATAATTAGGGGATTGGACACATTAGAGGCAGGAAACATGTTCCCAATGTTGGGGGAGTCCAGAACAAGGGGCCACATTTTAAGAATAAGGGATAGGCCATTTAGAACGGAGATGAGGAAAAACTTTTTCAGTCAGAGAGTGGTGAAGGTGTGGAATTCTCTGCCTCAGAAGGCAGTGGAGGCCAGTTCATTGGATGCTTGCAAGAGAGAGCTGGATAGAGCTCTTAAGGATAGCGGAGTGAGGGGGTATGGGGAGAAGGCAGGAACGGGGTACTGATTGAGAGTGATCAGCCATGATCGCATTGAATGGCGGTGCTGGCTCGAAGGGCTGAATGGCCTACTCCTGCACCTATTGTCTATTGTCTATTGTCTATTGTAAAAGGGAGACAAAAGCTGTCAGATGAACAAAAGAGGAGAAATGAAATGTAAAGCTGGAAGGGTATGAGTGGAAGGGAACAAAGTGGAAGAAGAGGGGGAAATAAATGGGAAATAGGGGTCTCAGGGATAGAGATGAGTGCATGGAGGAGGGGAAAGGAATGGTGATGAGGACGATGGGAGATCATGGGAGAAATGTGGGTGGGGAGGCAGGTGGGGGGGTATTACTTGAAACGAGAGAATTCAGTGTTCCTACCGTTTGTCGCAAGTTGCTCAAGCAGAATATTCTCTGCAGCATCTCTCCGTAGACGCTGTGTTCCCGCAGCACTTTGTATTTTGCACAACAAGTTATCTTATTGCATTGGTGGGGAACCTTACAAATTAGATTTAAATAAATTCAGGTGAAAATGGTGCTACTAATTCCTGGAACACAAACGTGGGTGTCAGGAAGCTGCGGTTTTCTTTAGCATTGTTAAATCATCACATTTAATAGGAAAAGTGTTAACTGGAACCAACCAATGATTTTTAAATGCCCTTACAACTATTAACCACGGCACACTTGCAAAGCTGAGATGGTGTGTGATTTCAGAGCAAACAATCTGACATGATGAGGAAAGGCACGGTGGCGCAGCGGTAGAGTTGCTGCTTTACAGCGACTGCAGCGCCGGAGACTCAGGTTCGATCCTGACTACGGGTGCTGCACTGTAAGGAGTTTGTACGTTCTCCCCGTGACCTGCGTGGGTTTTCTCCGAGATCTTCGGTTTCCTCCCACACTCCAAAGACGTACGGGTATGTAGGTTAATTTGACTGGGTAAAATGTAAAAAATTGTCCCTAGTGTGTGTAGGATAGTGTTAATGTGCGGGGATCGCTGGGCGGCGCGGACTTGGTGGGCCGAAAAGGCCTGTTTCCGCGCTGTATATATATGATATGATGATATGAAAGAGACAGCTATTACTGCAATGTGTTGACGCACATCCAACTCATGAGTAGGTGCAACCATTGTGACAATCAAAATCAGTAACATGCCACAGATCCCACTTCCTTGTTGCCTCTCAGGGAAGATGAAAGAAGGAATCAAATATTCAGCGACAGCTGACTGCAGAGGATTGTCAGGAATGATAGAGTTCCTTCAGAACTCTCAAACGTCAAAGATTAGATTTCTTTTTGTTTCAAGTGCGGTGAACTTGTTGTTTGTTTCTCTTTTGTTTCGTGCATGATCGTGAATTATTTGCAATTTTAGAATAAAAGGAAAGCTATAAATCAATCATGGCTGTGACTTGTTACCCCCCTCTGCGTATTAAAACAACAAAGCGTGGAAAGAAACCATCTTACATGATCCCATCCAGGTCACACCAGCGAGGAGATCCCACCAATACAAGGTAGAGGGTCATTATGGCTTCTGTAGCCCAATTAGCCTGATCTCATGAACTGCCCTCCTGAATTTCAGTTTTATCCTCCTGTTAGCAAGGAAATAATGGATAACTGAAAGGAGGAAAGGTTCTTTGGAGATCTAGAACTCAGCAATAATCTCTGGTGTAACAAGCTCAGAATACATTCCCAATAGGAAAAGTAGTGCGCCTTTCAGCTCTTTAAGCCTACTTTATCAATAAAAACGGTCAAATCCATTGTCCTGCATTAGCCACAGAACCATCAAATCCCCTGGTATCCAAAAGAAAATCTATGCCCTGAAAATATTAAATAACTGAAAGTCCACAGCACTACGGTAAGGTTCTTAAAAGAACAAGTGAAAATATTCTTTATCTTAATCCTAACTGGGTAATTCCTATTGTTTAAACCTTGATCCTGAAAAAAAACCCAAATCCCCTTAAAGTTAATAAAAATGAACTGCAGATGCAGGTTTATACCAAAGATAGACACAAAATGCTGGAGCAACTCAACGGGCCAATTAGCATATCTGGACAAAATGGACAGATGATGGTTTAGGTCAGGACCCTTCTTCAGTCCGATTGTAGATTTTGAGATGGGGGGGGGGGGGGGGGGGGGGGGGGGGAGAGAAAGAAATCTGGAACAAGAAAAGACCAGGACAAATCAGGGCCAGCATCAGACGACCTCCAGGCAAGTAGGTTCCACATTGGCCGATTGTTGGTCATGAATGGTGTGATCCCAAGAGGGATACATCATTGCGAACTGTGGAACTGGTTAACCAACATTTAGTGGAGGAAGGGGAGCAGGAGGGAAGGGGAGTCTTTCAGGGAACTGCCTTGCCTGAGGTCATCTGTTGCTGGCCCTGATTTGTAATGGTCTTTCCTTGCTTCCATTCCACCCTCCAATCAGTCTGAAGAAGGAAGGGTCCCAACCCGAAACGCTACCTATCCATTTTCTCCAGAGATCTTTTCAGGCACTATGATTGTAATGTTCCAGTGAAAGTAGCTCCATATTCTAACCTCCTGAAATACCAGAGTAGCCGACCCAATTGTCTCTTATTGGACAATCACCCAGAGAATCAGGCGAGGGACGCCCTGCTGCAAACCCTCATACAAAAACTAATTGGACGGAAGAGGTAAACCTTGTGGTCCTTTGGCTCATGGAGGTGGTTTTGTCACCTGCAGACTGCAGCCATGACTGCAGAGGCCACAGCCTATTTCTACACTGTATCTCTGAACTAAACTTCTATATTAATAAACTAACAACCTAAGCGTAAAGTAAAATTCTAAATAAGGTGAAAATCTAGTTTTGAACCTTTGAGGTACCAACATATCGCACTGGCATATGCCATCACCAAAAAAAAAACTGTTCTTATGCCCCCTTTCCATTCAGAAATTGCAATTTGACCTGGCAGTGCAACACAGAGTGATGATGAAGGGGCAGCCAAGCAATTCCACACATGTCTCCGATAGCTCAGATACATAATGCAGAGGACCTGTACATTGAGAGGTGTCAACTGGGAGTGATTTACAATCAGAGCAGGAGAAATAGGTCATACAATGTCAGATAACTGGAGGCCACAACTGCACATGAGTTATGCTGTAGCAAACTCAGAGACATTTGATCGGCAGCCTGTAGAAAATGAGTGATGGGAATGCACGATGAAACACTTCATACTTTGGGGAAATCTGGCACAAAGGTCGTGGTTAATTTCAATGAGCACATGCAGTCCAGCACAATGACTCAGACGGTCGTACACAGTCCCGAGTTAATATTTCCCAGTGCGTAGGTAGTGTGCAACTTCTTTCACAGAGTTACGTTCCTGTATCTATGGTTCAAATGTTGTTGTTCGTCACTTTTTGATATTCTCCTCTCTTTGCTTCTTCCAATCCAGCTTCCTCACATGTGAGTGAACACCACTTTTTAATGTGGGAACGCCAAACAGAACGATCAATATGGATGACTTTCCCATTAGGACGTGTCAATGAGGAAACTCTTCAGGGGTGCTCAAAGGGAGGGTTGGATTCCTGAGCTTTGAATCTTTTTCTGTCCATCACAGAGCACAAGCTACTTTGAATGCTGGACTACAAGTTCAGAATGCTGCCAATATAATATATTCCTTTATTCGTCCCACACCGGGAAATGCCAATGTGCTGAAACAAACAACTGCAGATGCTGGTTTACCAAGGAAAGACACAAAGTGCTGGAGTAACTCCAGGTCAGGGATCATACCTGGAGAACATGGATAGGTTACGTTTTGGGTTGGGACCCCTTCTTCAGCTTTCTTTCCCCCCACCACTGCTATCAGTCTGAAGAAGGGACCCGACCAGAAACGTTGCCTCTCCAGGTTATCCAGGGATGATGCCTGACCCGCTGAGTTAGTCCAACCATTTGTGTGTTTTGCTGCCAATATGCTGGTGAATTATCAATTACTGGAATTGATTGCACCTCGATTGTCATGGGGAGGCACATTCATCTTTCCATCCCATCACTTTGCTTGTGCTCCGCTTGTTGCCTGCCAGTGAACAAGGCTTGCTGCTACACACATGCCAACACAGGACATCCTACAACCAAGATGGGAGTTATACTAGTGGGGTGGCACCACATAGGAGGACAAGTTAAGACACACAGATATCACCAACTCACACATTTTTGTGTGGAATACAACATGATTTAATGTATACATTTAATTTTGAACAGTTATTATTTCATAAGTTCATAAGTGATGAGAGCAGAATTAAGCCATTCGGCCCATCAAGTTCACTCCGCCATTCAATCATCGCTAATCTAACTCTCCCCCTCAACCCCATTCTCCTGCCTTCTCCCCATAATCCCTGACACCCATACTAATCAAGAATCTATCTACCTCTACCTTAAAAATTACCATTGACTTGGCCTCCACAGACTTCTGTGGCAATGAATTCCACAGATTCACCACCCTCTGACTAAAGATATTGCTTCTCATCTAAAGCTACGTCCTTTTATTCCGAGGTGATGACCTCTGGTCCTAGACTCTCCCACTAGTGGAAACATCCTCCCCACATCCACTCTATTCAGGCCTTTCACTATTTTGTAGGAACTTTTGCCTTCTTAATGATTAAATGAACATCAATGTCACTAATGAGTTGGGTTGTTGAACAGGAAATTCATGTTTATGATTTTAGAATTGCACTCTGAAACGTCCTTTTTGGGAAGACGAGGGGCAGTCCAACACAAACTCAATGAAGGTGCATGGATGCTTAAAACTTGCATAGAACACAAAGTGCTGGAGTAACTCAGTGGGTCAGGGAGCATCTCTGGGGAGCATGGATTGGCGATGTTTTGGGTCTTCAGACCCTATTCAAAGTAGGCATGCCTTGAGGAGATTTCACAGTGGAGCAGTAAAATGTGGAGACAAGGCACTGCAGTTACAAAAAAAAGACACAAAATGCTGGAGTAAATCAATGGATCAGGCAGCATCTCTAGAGGACATGGATAGGTAATGGTTCGACTCGGAATCCTTCTTCAAACTGGTAGCATCGACAGACTCAATGAAGCCAACTTTCAACACTCGAGTTACTAATCTCACCGGATGAATCTCTACTCCAAATGATGTGTTCATTACCTCTGCTATTTCATTATTTTTCACTACACTTTCTGCTCTCTGCAGTTACAGAGAGCTTTTTATTTCTGCTCACCTGTCCCTTTGTACATTGTGCTGGAAGATATTACTGGTTGTGCATCTCTTATTTATGTTTTACTAAATTCTAAAATATTCAATCCTCAGGCTTGCTGTTCTTTGCTGAAGACACCATCTGTCGATTCCTTTGATTCTTTGCTGCCTTTAATTTCTCTTACTATGGATGGATCTTTCATATGAAAATTTATTCCTTGGTGGAAGATAAACAAGTAACAAGTTATGAATTGTTTCATTAAGTCCTTGTCACTGCACTTCCAACAGTTTTAAAATCAACTTCTCAATCAACCCTTGTTAATTTACAGTTTAGAGAGATACAGCACGGAAACAGGCCCTTCGGCCCACCGAGTCCACATCGACCAGCGATCCCTGCACATTAACACTATCCTACTCACACGAGGGACAATTTACACATATAACCAAGCCAATTAACTTACATACCTGTAAATCTTTGGAGTGTGGGAGGAAACCGAAGATCTGAGAAAACTCACACGGTCACGGGGAGAACGTACAAACTCCGGACAGACAGCACCCGTAGTCGCTGTAAGGCAGCAACTCTACCGCTGCGCCACCGTGGCCACCCTAATTCATACTTTGGTCTTCCAATTTTTTTTTAAATCGGGATCCCCGATTTCATTTTTAAGTCTATCAGACTCGAGTCCAGTAGAAAATCCCAGCATACCTTGATCACTCTTCCCGAGGGACTCTTTCCCTATAAAACAAGGTCATTAATCCCATCTTGTTTGACAACGATAGATTTAAGATAACCCATTCCTTAATTTATGTATTGACAGACAGTTCTAAAAAAAAAAATCTCAAATGCCTTCCATGAATTCATCTTCTTCTTCACAGAAGGACAATCATTTAAGACTGAGAGGATGAGACATTTCTTCTCAGAGGGTTGTCAATTGTTAGGCCTCCGCCCCAAAGAGTTACAAAGAAGAGAAAACCGCAGCAGAGAAACAGGCCTTCTGCCCACAATGTCAATACCGAACAAGATGCCAAGTTAAACTAATGTCTTCTGCCTGCACGTGATCAAGGTTCCTCCATTCCCTATAACTCCATGTGCCTATCTAAAAGCCTCTTAAACACCACTATTGAATTAGTCATCACCACCCTCTAGCACTTTGTTTTTTTTGCTCAGGATTACGGCATCTGCAGTTTCTCGACTCTCCACTAGACAGGGAAAATAACCTTGAGAAGTCACGGTCACACCTGCAGAAAATAATGTTGGGTAGCCCTCACCCTCCTCTCTGATGCCCTGGGGCGTGATTAAAACAGTCAAGGTTTACAGATAGAGTTGTCCACATAGGAGTTTGTACGTTCTCCCCGTGACCTGCGTGGGTTTTCTCCGAGATCTTCGGTTTCCTCCCACACTCCAAAGACGTACAGGTATGTAGGTTAATTGGCTGGGTAAATGTAAAAATTGTCCCTAGTGGGTGTAGGATAGTGTTAATGTACGGGGATCGCTGGGCGGCACGGACTTGGTGGGCCGAAGGGCCTGTTTCCGGCTGTATATATATGATATGATATGATAATGATCATCTCTCCAAAGTCCTACTTGTTGCAGTTGATCTATATTATCTTACTCATCTGAACTGTGTTGTATTAAAAAGCTTTAATGATTTTTTGTTGTCGTTTTGTTTAGAGATACAGCGCGGAAACAGGCCCCACAGCCCAGCGAGTCCGCACCAACCAGCGATCCCCGCACATTAACACTATCCTACGCACACTAGGGACAATTTACATTTATACCAAGCCAATTAACCTACAAACCCGTACGTCTTTGGAGTGTGGGTTGAAACCGAAGATCTCGGAGAAAACCCAAGCGGTCACGGGGAGAACGTATAAAACTCCGAACAGACAGAACCCGTAGTCGGGATCGAACCCAGGTCTCTGGCGCTGCAAAAGGTTGTAAGCCAGCAACTCTACCGCTGCACCACCATGGCGAGATAAATTATCTCGATCTAGTTTAACAACTATATTGAGCTAATTATTCCCTAAGTAGAATTAACTGAAATAGAGTCCTTGCTCGCTCTGCTAATCCTCACGCTGTGACATCTCCGTTCCGTGATGCTGCACAGAATGCTTTGAACGGTTCCGCTCTTGGCCTTGAACTGTTCTCATCACATTGGGGTGCAATGGGAGCCAATCCAGGCAGTACCACCCCTTCATGGCACAGACAGCTCGCTGCAATACAAGTTATGACAGGCACGACCTGCATAAAGCAATTAGCAAGCAGTATGAACAAAATGTTGCCAAATGGCCTGTTCTTAGGCTATATTCAAACATAAGAACATAATGAAAATAGGAGTAGGAGTAGGATACCTGGTACCTCCTTCCGCTCACCGATCCATATGATGATGGCCATATGAGGGCGGCAGTGGTGCAGCGGTAGAGTTGCTGTCTTACAGCGCCAGAGATTCAGGTTCAATCCTGACTACGGGTGCTGTCTGTGCGGAGTTTTTGCATCCTCCCTGTGATCACGTGGGTTTTCTCCGAGTGTTCCGGTTTAATAAGTTCTAGGAGCAAAATTAGGACATTCAACCCATCAAGTCTACTCTGCCATTCAACCACGGCTGATCTACCTTTCCCTCTCAGCCTCACTCTCCCGCCTTCGTCCCATAACCACTGGCATCCTTATTAATCAAGAATCTGTCAATCTCCGCATTAACAATATTCATTGAATTGGCCTCCACAGCCTTCTGTGGCAATGAATTCCACAGATTCACCACCCTCTGATAAAAGATATTCCTTCTCATCTCCTTTCTGATGCTACATCCGTTTATTCTGAGGCTATGACTTCTGGTCCGAGACTCTCCCACTAGTGGAAAAATCCCTTCCAAATTCACTCTATCAATATTCGGTAAGTTTTGATGAGGTTCATTCCCCCCCATCCTTCTAAACTCTAACGAGTACAGGCCCAGTGCCCTCAAATGCTCATATGTTCACTCAATCATTCCTGGGATCATTCTCGTAAACCTCCACTGGACCCTCTCCAACGGCAGCACATCTTTCCTCAGATAGGAGGCCCTTAACTGCTCACAATACTCCAAATGCAGTCAGACCAGTGCCTTGTAATGCCGCAACATTACATCCCTGTTTTGTATTTCTAGCCCTCTCGGAATAAATATGGGTTTCCTCTCACACTCCAAAGGCATACAGTTTTGTACGTTAATTAGCTTTTGTTAAAAAAATTGCAATTGCCCACCAGTGTGTAGGATACTGCTAGAGTAAGGGGTTATCACTGGTCGGCACGGACTCACTGG
Organism: Rhinoraja longicauda; assembly: GCF_053455715.1. Taxonomy (NCBI): domain Eukaryota; kingdom Metazoa; phylum Chordata; class Chondrichthyes; order Rajiformes; family Arhynchobatidae; genus Rhinoraja; species Rhinoraja longicauda. The sequence goes on from NC_135981.1 coordinate 23,229,704, forward strand.
GCCGAAGGTTTCGTTTTCCGCGCTGTATCTCTACAGTCTAAATCTGCCCCAAGGCTCATCTCCTCTGCAGCAGTTCTCTGTAGTCATTTAGTTTAGTTTAGAGATACAGCGCAGAAAGAGGCCCTTCGGCCCACCAAGTCCGCCCCGACCAGCGATCCCCGCACACTAACACCATCCTACACACACGAGGGACAATTCACATTTATACCGAGCCAATTAACCTACAAACCTGTATGCCTTTCGAGTGTGGGAGGAAACCGAAGATCTCGGAGAAAACTCACGCAGGTCACGGGCAAACTCCGTACAGACAGCACCCGTAGTCGGGATCGAACCCGGGTGCAAGGCAGCAACTCTACCGCCCGGTGTTTTCCGATGTTCCAAAAATGTGTCCATCTATATACTAAAACTCTCATTTGTTAGTTTGTTTGTTCCTGAACTACAGCCAAAACAGTACATGATAGCGCGACAATTTTAGGCCCACCTTACTCACCGTCGTCCCTTTGGTGCTAATGGAAGAAGTTTCATTGAAATCGGTGTTATATTTTTAAAGTTATTCACATTTTAAAGTTTAAATCTATCTCCTAGGGAGTGAGAGGGGGAGGGAGGGGGTTGAGGGGGATGGAGTGGGGGGGGAGGGGAAGGTGGAGGGCAGGGTGGGGAGAGGGAGGGGGGGAGGAGGGGGAGGGGGAGGGGGAGGAGGGGGAGGGGGGAAGGAGGGGGAGGGGGGAAGGAGGGGGAGGGGGGGAGGAGGGGGGGAGGAGGGGGAGGAGGGAGGGGTGGAGGGAGGGGGGGAGGAGAGGGTGCTGCACCAATGCAGGAGAGGTTTGGGCCCAACGGGTCCACTTGGTCTAGTTTCCTATTAAAGTACCCAAGTGAAACTGGCCTCCATAGCCTTCAGGGGAGAGAAAAACCAGAGGTTCATCACTTTTTCTGAGAAAATATTTAATGCTACCCATGTTAAAGAGGGAGTCTACACTTGGGTACATACGGTACTGCAATTGATACGGAAATATATTAATACAAATCGATCAATCATATCATATCATATCATATCATATATATATACAGCGCGGAAACAGGCCTTTTCGGCCCACCAAGTCCGCGCCGCCCAGCGATCCCCGCACACTAACACTATTAACGCTATCCTACACACTAGGGACAATTTTTACATTTACCCAGCCAATTTACCTACATACCTGTACGTCTTTGGAGTGTGGGAGGAAACCGAAGATCTCGGAGAAAACCCACGCAGGTCACGGGGAGAACGTACAAACTCCTTACAGTACAGCACCCGTAGTCAGGATCGAACCTGAGTCTCCGGCGCTGCATTCGCTGTAAAGCAGCAACTCTACCGCTGCGCCACCGTGCCGCCCCATATATTAAACATCTGGGGAGAAATTTTTTAAAAAGGAAATGATTGGTCATCATGCACACTGAGAATGTTGGTGATTTGTTAGAACATTTCATGAACACAAAAGTCAATTCCTGGGCATCAAAGGTTTAATTGACCAGCTGTTATAAAAGCAGCTTAATCATCATCTTCAGTGATTTCAAAGATGAAAAGACAGACTGAAGCCTGCAGATAAATGAACAGGAAACATGATAAGAACGGGGGAGCAGAAGGAGGAGCAGACCATAATTCACTTCAAGCTGCCATTCGGTGAGATGATGGATGATCTCAAATTTGACAACTCTATTTTCCAATTTGATCGGATCAGGAGAAGCATGCTGTATCTGCCCTGTAAAATCCCTTCGAATCCTACATTTTTTAATAAAGTCATCTGTCAACCTTCTGAGCTTCAGAGATTATACACATATCCTGTTCAATTTTCCTCATTGGACACCCGTCAGTCTAGGACTGAATCCAATAGATTTTTCGCATGACCTCAAAGGTATGCTTATTCTGCCTTAAATAAGGAGGCCAAAACAACCCATGATTGGGGTTTATCAGTGCACTGTACAGTTGCAACAGCACCACAACCTTTACAATAAACATCAATATTCCATTTATCGAGTCATCAAGTGATACAGCGTGGAAATAGGCCCTTCGGCCTAACTTTCCCATATCAACCAACATGTCCCATCTACACTAGTCCCATGTGCCCGGGTTTGCCCCATAATCCCTCTAAACCTGTCCTATCCATGTAGGATATTTCTTAAACTTTGCGATTGCCACCTGCCTCAACCACCTCCTCTGGCAGCTTGTTTCATACACCCACCACCTTTTGTGTAAAAAGCTACCCCTCAAGTTCCTATTAAATGTTTCCTCTTTCAGCTTAAACCCATGTCCTCAGGTTCTCAATTCTTCTACTCTGGGCAAGAGAGACTGTACACAATCTATTCCTCCCAAGATTTACCTTGTTAAGTACTGCAGCACCTACTTGCCAATATTTTGCATTAGAATACTCAGATCCCTCAATTTATCAACATTATAAGGTAACCAAGTGGCACAGTCGGGAGAGCTGATGTCTCACAGCACCAGAGAGCTGGGTTCAATCTTGACCTCGGGTGCTATTTGTGTGGAGTTTTCACGTTCTCCCTCTGACCACATGGGCTTCCTCAGGATTCTCCAGTTTCTTTCCATATCCCAAAGTCATGGAAGGTTTGAAGGTTAATGGGCCTCTGTAAATGGTCCCAAAAGTGTCAGAAGTGGATGCTTAAATAAGATAATATAAAACTGGTGCGAATGGGAGATCGATGGTCAGTTTGGACTCTGAGGGCCGAAGGGCCTGTTTCCTTGCTGCAGCATTCGATTTAACATTTGAAATTATATCCTGCTTTTCTATCCTTTCTATCAAAGTGGATTCCCTACCACATACAGATCTGCCATAATTTGCCTCCTTAGTCAACCTGTCTATTTTTCTGCAGATTCTTTATGCCCTCCTCATTACCTTTTCCAGCTGTCTTTATATCATGAGAATCCTGGATAAAATCCCCTTGATTCCTTTATCCAAGTCATTAATGTCAGTGTTGTTGAAGCCATCTACTGATGGCTTCAATACTACTGAGCTTGTCAATCTGAAACTAAGCTAATTATACCTACTCTCTCTCTCTCCTGCCTGTTATCTACCCTGTCTCCGTACTAATATTACCCTATGAGCCATGATCTACCACAGTAACCCTTTCGAAAATCCAAATACACTTCATCCACCAGCTCTCCTTTGCCTATCTTGTTAGTTTTGCAGCTTTAAAAAAAAAACTCCAATAAAATTTGTTAAACGCGGTTTCTATTTCATGGCATGATACAAACTCTGCCTAATCGTGATTTGCTCCAACTTCAAACTCAGACAGCAAGTTGATAAACTATACTCGTGATTCCGACCATTTGTATGCATGTTGAGAGTCAGCCGTAAAACAACTTCTTGTGCAACATTCATCACTTGCAGGCTATGATACAGCTCGTTAAAATATATATATTCATGAAAACGGGGAGAATTCCTCGTGGGTTGCGAGAATGATTAAATTCATAGATAGAATAAATTACCTCCACCCATTTGGCTCCACATGTTTAACTTTCCCTCTGACCAGCTTTTGCTGTACATTTGCAGGGGCTGCGCCTGAAATAGTACTCTAAAATAAAATTCCCGTCTTATAAAAAAATAATTACTTATTTTAAGTTGTACTTGAAGTCCTGATCAAAAAGATCCAGTATGTTTAATGCCACTAACCTTTAGGTTCTGGGCATGCACACGTTCATTCAGTTCTCCAATAAACAAATGAAATCTATTTTACGGATTATACCATAAACCTCCTTCTTTATTGCTGCAAATGTTTATAGAAACATAGAAATATAGAAAATAGGTGCAGGAGGAGGCCATTCGGCCCTTCGAGCCAGCACTGCCATTCATTGTGATCATGGCTGGTCGTCCACAATCAGTAACCTGTGCCCAACTTCTCCCCATATCCCTTGATTCCACTAGCCCCCAGAGCTTTATCTAACTCTCTCTTAAATCCATCCAGTGATTTGGCCTCCACTGCCCTCTGTGGCAGAGAATTCCACAAATTTACAACTGTCTGGGTGGAAAAAGTTCCTTCTCACCACAGTTTTAAATAGCCTCCCCTTTATTCTAAGACTGTGGCCCCTGGTTCTGGATTCCCCGAACATTGGGAACATTTTTCTTGCATCCAACTTGTCCAGTCCTTTTATAATTTTATATGTCTCTATAAGATCCCCCTCTTCCTTCTAAACTCCAGTGAATACAAGCCTAGTCTTTCCAATCTTTCCTCATATGACAGTCCCGTCATCCCAGGGATCAATCTCGTGAACCTACGCTGCACTGCCTCAATTACAAGGATGTCCTTCCTCAAATTAGGAGTCAAGTCAAGTCAATTTTATTTGTATAGCACATTTAAAAACATCCCACGTTGACCAAAGTGCTGTGCATCAGTTCAGGTACTAAGACCGAACATACAATGGCACACAAACATAACAGCACATACATAAACAGTTCACAGCGCCCCCTCAGAGGGTCTCAAACGCTAGGGAGTAGAAATAGGTTTTGAGCCTTGACTTAAAGGAGTCGATGGAGGGGGCAGTTCTGATGGGGAGAGGGATGCTGTTCCACAGTCTAGGAGCTGCAACCGCAAAAGCGCGGTCACCCCTGAGTTTAAGCCTAGACCGCGGGATAGTGAGTAGCCCCAAATCGGCCGACCTGAGGGACCTGGAGATAGAGTGGTGGGTTAGAAGATTTTTGATTTGGGGGGGCAAGCCCGTTTAGGGCTTTGTATGTGAATAGGAGGAGCTTGAAGTTGATTCTGTACTGTACTGGGAGCCAGTGGAGAGAGGCCAGAATCGGGGTGATGTGGTCCCTTTCACGGGTACCCGTCAGGAGGTCTCGCCGCGGCGTTTTGGGCCAGTTGCAGGCGGGACAAGGATGATTGGCTGATCCCAGTTTATAGGGAGTTGCAGTAGTTTAGGCGGGAGGAAATGAATGCGTGGATGATTAATGTCGTCAAATTGGAGGAATGCTTTGATTTTAGCTATGGTACGAAGCTGGAAGAAGCTGGCTTTTACCACAGCATTGACTTGCTTGTCAAACTTTAATGCAGAGTCAAATATCACGCCAAGGTTTTTGACGTGCGGTTTGACCAGGGAGGATAGGCTTCCAAGGCTGCCTGTTATCGTTTTGATGGAGTCGGGGGGGGGCCGAATAGGATGACCTCAGACTTGCTCTCGTTTAGTTGAAGGAAGTTCTGTGCCATCCAACATTTTATGTCCTCACGGCGAATCTCAAAATATTTAGTTTAGTTTAGAGACACAGCACAGAAACAGATCCTTTGTCCCACCGAGTACACACCAATCACCGTGCACCTGCTCACACTCGTTCTATGTTATCCCACTTCTCACATCCACGCCTTACACACTCGGGGCAATTTGCAGAAGTCCAATCAACCGCTAAACTCACACGTCGTTGGAATGCGGGACGAAACCGGAGCACCTAGAGGAAACCCATGTGATCACAGGGAGAAAGTGCAATCTCCACATAGACAGCACCCAAAGTCAGGATCGAACCCAGGTCTCTGGTGTTGTGAGGAAGCAGCTCTACCTCTATTTTTTCCGTCTTTTTTTGTCAGTCTTCTGCCAATCAGCACTTCAGAGTTGAACATTAGACATTATGGGTGGCACGGTGGCGCAGCGGTAGAGTTGCTGCCTTACAGCGAATGCAGTGCCGGAGACTCAGGTTCGATCCTGACTAAGGGCGCCATCTGTACGGAGTTTGTACCTTCTCCCCGTGACCTGCGTGGGTTTTCTCCGAGATCTTCGGTTTCCTCCCACACTCCAAAGACATACAGGTATGTAGGTTAATTGGCTGGGCAAATGTAAAAATTGTCCCTAGTGTGTGTGTAGGATAATGTTAGTGTGCTGGGATCACTGGGCGGCTCGGACCCAGTGGGCTGAAGGGCCTGTTTCTGCGCTGTATCTCTAAATCTAAAAAAATCTAAATCATGGAGGCGTCCAGCAGTACGGCAATGTGGTCCATGTAAAAACTAAGGGTGGCTGCCTGAATGAAGTTGGCAGTCTTCTTCAGAATGTTTTTGATATCTGCTTCCCAGTTGCTTCAACAATATTGCCTGGGCACACCCCATACAATGGAGCCAATCATTGGAAAGCTGGCTTTGGTCAAGCCTTTACCCTTCACCATCATGCCAACTTAACTTTGGACTCCTTCCCCACCTAGTACCAAAGCCTTGCCCAATTTGGTAGTATCCATTCCCACCCAGACTCTTTCCCACAATTACTGATCTGCATGCCAGGCCACCTCACCACCCCTCATCTACAGATCTGTGACCAATTCATAGTCCCAACCACATCAAACAAGAGTAACTGTCTTATGATTCCTATCTGCCAACTCTCTGATCTTGGTCCTCTACTCTGTGAGACCCAACCACCACAGTGCAGTCCACTGCAGTCTAATGTAGTTAGCAGATTTACTTTCTAATCTTCTTAAATGCAAAATAGCAGAGAAAATACCTTTCCTGTGCAAAGCCCAGACAGTATTCAATAACATTCTGGACTTTGTACGTACATTAATGAATTTTACAGTGTTGGGCCTTTCATGCTTTGTCTCCTCAATGCTCCTTTGTTAGCATCATTCAACTTCAAACCCACCATGTTCATCAGTCCTTCCCTATTCAATTATGTTAATCAAATACAAGTTGCCTAGAAACAAATTGTGAATCCAGTTATCCACATCAATTTGACGAAGAACGCCATTGAAGAAAAGAATCAACACAGATATTAGGCTGACTACTATGTAGCTATCATGTGGCTTTTTTAAATAAAAACCAAAACCAGGGGTATAATATTTATCATCCACCAGTCCTCTGGCATCAGTCCATATCAAATGGAGTCTTGGTTTAATGTGGCCAGAGCCTCCTTGATTTCCATTCTTAATTCCTACAATGTTTTACAATGCATCACATTTTGGTTGGTCGGCCACCTCATGTTAGACATATTAGAAATGTTAGACATTTCTAGCACCCAAACTAGTGGGGTTAGCAATGAGGCTACGTTAGTCATTGGTCCCTCCACACTACAAATACTGGTCCATTGGGCATTAATTGAAATGAAAAATCATCACTCATTTGACACTGTTCACAATAGGGGTTTGGCCAGGGTAACATAGAAAATAGGTGCAGGAGGCGGGCATTTGGCCCTTCGAGCCATTCATTGTGATCATGGCTGATCATCCACAATCAGTAACACGTGCCTGCCTTCTACCCATATCCCTTGATTCCGCTAGCCCCTGGAGCTCTATCTTACAATAGGTAGAATAGGCAAATGAGCTACAAGCCATATCAAACCTTTGCTGTGACTGGAATGAGGCTGAGGTTGCAATGGCTGATGAGCAGGAAGACTTACACAAGGCGCTAGAACGATGGATAGTTGAGAACAAGAAGGAGTGTGGGAGGTGGTATTGAATCAGGGTGGGTTGAAGTCAGTTCTGAGAGCGAGAGCAAAAAATGTAATAGGGGGTCGCAGTTCCGTCAAGTCCAGATTGATCGTGGAGCAGACTGGAAACTCCCTCAATGAACACAGTTCCCCTGCAGCACTTCAGAAGGTGCATCACATGGAGAACAGTGTCAATGTCAGTTAGTGCCGAAGCCACTCTCTCCACGTCTGCAAGAAAATCTTCCATCGGCCACACTTTTCCTTTGACTGTCATCCTATAATTTATGCATTAAAACCCTTTAAAGTTCACTTTATGTAAACCATAAATCTATCTTCACACTTACTCAGTATTTTCCAGATCTCCTCTGTATATTTTATATTTAGTTGGAGTCCCTGCAGAGTTACCAATGTAACAATTACCGCAAATCTCCTCGTTTGTGTTTCACGTTAACCTCCATGTTCGTTCAAGCGCAGAGCTCTAATTTTGAATGCCCGTTCTCTACCCCTCATGGGAATGTGGCTATTCTTTACCGTAACCATTTCCACTTTGAGAAGTTCAGTTAGTCCATTGTCTCTGTGGTGCGGTGACACCATTTAAAATCAGTGATTCTCTAAATAAGGGATGGCAGACAAGAATGCACGTTCTAATGTACACGACTTGGTACCTGGGAGTTTTGATACATTTTACCATTATTCTAGCCTGAAATGATGGACAATGTTATTTTTTAAGGAGTAACAACATTTTCCACCTCACTTATCTTTGAAATTGAAACTGCAAATAAATGTTGAACTTTATAGTCCATGGGTGATGCAAAATATCACCAAACTTAAAGCAACCTGAAATGTAAAATCTATAAATAATGTCATTGATAGATTTATGCATACATACCCCCATAGTTACCGGAGGACTTAATAGTTTCAAAGTGATGACTTTACAGCCCAGAGATTACAGTGCAAACAGCCTCACAGCAAAGATCTCTAGTTTCGCATTTCAGTGTTTCCTAGCGAGCGTATCAGAGCACAATAGCACGTCGGCAGAAATGAATGGAAAATGCCTCCGAAATTGGGAGACAAAAATAACCATTTACAAATGCACATATTAATCAAAGAAACACTCATTTTACATGAATTAGTTTTTGGAGACAAATCAAAATATATCGTGTTACTGTTCAGATGCAGGGACGAGGATCGGTATGTCATGTTACCCTCTCATGACTGAGGCAAAGCTAAAATTCACATTGACAGCGAGTTTCATTCAAACATTCATAAAGTGCTGAATGAGATGGCTGAGGGAGTCTTGGGGGGGGGGGGGGGGGGAGGGGAGGGCAATTATTGTGTGCTGCAGAACATTGTTATTAATCTAACTGGGATCTGACTGGGGTCCAAAGAAGGTTCCAGACTTCAAACGTCACCCATCCTTTTTCTCCAGAGATGCTGTCCGAGTTACTTCAGCACTTTGTGTCTATCTTCGATAGAAATACCAGCATCTGCAGTTCCTTTCTACATAGAACAGCACAGCAACGAGCTCAGTTCACAACGTCCTGGGGTAGGCCATTTAGAACTGAGATGAGGAAAAACTTTTTCAGTCAGAGAGTTGTGAATCTGTGGAATTCTCTGCCTCAGAAGGCAGTGGAGGCCAATTCTCTGAATGCATTCAAGAGAGAGCTAGATAGAGCTCTTAAGGATAGTGGAGTCAGGGGGTATGGGGAGAAGGCAGGAACGGGGTACTGATTGAGAATGATCAGCCATGATCACATTGAATGGCGGTGCTGGCTCGAAGGGCCGAATGGCCTCCTCCTGCACCTATTGTCTATTGTCCTTACCGAACATGATACCAAATTAAACTGGTTCTCTCAACCTGCTTGTGATCCATAGTCCCCCATTCCCTGCATCTATCCATGTACCTGACCAAAATCCTCTGAAAAGTCACTATTGTATCTGCCTCCATAACCACTCCTGGCAGCATGTTCCAAGCACCTACCAGTCTCTGTGAAAGAACGAGCTCCATGCATATCATTAACTGTACTGACAGTTAATAGCCCAATTGATGTAAAAATTAAAATGTTGTTCTTCCGGGGGTGATTGATGTTGTAGCCCTTTGCATTCATTCTCTGGCATCTTTGTATTATCAGTAATAAATTATAGCTCTTAGGAGACATTTAATGCCATTTTCTCTGTGAAACTAATTGGAAAAAAATTAACAGATGACAAATAAAGTTTATGCTTGAAAAATAAATTACGAGAAATATTGACTCATTCATTGAAGTGTGATTTTTGTAAAAGTAAATTGCACATAATCTGTTAAAGAGAGCATTCAACCCATTATCAAAAGAGAACCCATACCTAATATGAAGGAAACAGGACAAGAAAAAAGTCATGTGTGTGGGAAGGAACTGCAGATGCTTTATACCAAAGATAGACACAAAATACTGAAGTAACTCAGTGGGTCAGGCAGGATCTCTGGGGATAAGGAATAGGTGACATGTTGGTTTGGAACCTTTCTTCAGACTGCTGCCTTTCCAGCCTGAAGAAGGGTTAGACAATAGACAATAGACAATAGGTGCAGGAGGAGGCCATTCGGCCCTTCGAGCCAGCACCGCCATTCAATGTGATCATGGCTGATCATTCTCAATCAGTACCTCGTTCCTGCCTTCTCCCCACACCCCCTGACTCCGCTATCCTTAAGAGCTCTATCTAGCTCTCTCTTGAATGCATTCAGGGAATTGGCCTCCACTGCCCTCTGAGGCGGAGAACTCCACAGATTCACAACCGTCTGACTGAAAAAGTTTTTCCTCATCTCAGTTCTAACTCAAAACGTTACTTACTGCCTTTCTCCAGAGATGCTGCCTGGTCCGATGAGTTAGTCCAGTGCTAGTCAAGAAAAAACTCATGCTCTCTCGGCAGCAATTAATACTGTGTTAGGGAGTCAGGAATTTTCACTGGGTCAAGTCAAGCTGGCTGACTGCCAGTGTTACTGTGGAGAACCACTGTCTGTCAGCCGTTTACAGCTCAGTTCTTTCAGACTCGTGTGGATACTTGGCCAACAGCTGATGCATGAAATGGTTTGGAGATCAGGTGCCAGTGTAGCATCGGGCAGTGATGGAGAATAGAAATGCTAAAGGGAAAAACGCAATGCCCTTACGTTCAAGAACTACACAGGGGCATAGCTGGTAGAGCTGTTGCCTCACAGCGCCACTGACTTAGGTTCAATGCTGACCTCCAGCCCTGTCTGTGTTGTGTTTGCATGTTCTCCCTGTGTCTGCATGGGTTTCCTCAGGCTTCATGCCAAAGTCATGCAGTTATGTAGCTTAATTGACCTCCGTAAAATTGTCCCAAGTGTGTAGATGAGAAAGTGGGATGGCGTATAATTAGAATGAACGTGAGATCAATGGTTGCCGTGGACTCGGTGGGCCAAAGGGTCTGTTTCCATGCTGTATCTCTGAACTAATCTGCTCTATACTTAAGGCTGGAACTGACTGGTGCAAAGACAGTGAATGTGGTTTCTGACCTTGTGTAAGAAAATCAGAACAGATAAGTGAATTAATTTACTTTAATTATTTGGAAATATATTTTAGTATTTTAATTACATTTTTTTTTAAAGAATTCAAATTAGATTTAAAAAAAATATTTCAATGTGTCTTCAGAAAAGAGTGGCGCAGCTGGTAGAGTGACTGCCTCACAACACCAGCGATCTGGGTTCAATCCTGACCTCAGGCACTGTCTGTGTGGAGTTCCAACATTCTGCCTCTGATCACATTGTTTTCCTCTGGGTTATTCCCACATCACCAGCATGTGTTGGTTGGTTGATTAATTGGCCACTTTAAGGTGTCCCTGGTGTAGGAAGCTGATGAGAAGGTATGGAGAACAGGGTGTAGGATTGGTGTGTATGGGTGCACCAAAGGACCCGTTTCATTGTGATGGCATGACACTTAATAACAACTCAAAACCCTTTGATGGCAGCAAGGTTGAAAAGATTTCCAAGGCGTCCCTTAGCCAGGGCTTCATCATTATGCCACCTAAGAAACTTATCCTATGTGCAGGGCCTTAGATGCCACCTTTCAAGCATAGAGGGTCAAGTCACTCAGCACTCCACCTTCAAGAAAGGCAAGTGTAGAGAGGCAAAGAGCACAAGATGGGCAATGGCTGACCTTTTACCTCCTTATCATCTTTCTGCACTGACCCCATAATGCTTGGCAAACTTGAATGATTGAAGAATACTGCATGGGGGGCTCTCCAACTGCCCCCCACACCCCAACTCCCTGCGGACCACCGAATACCGCTCCCACTAGTTACGTTATCCCCACCTGGTCATCCACACCCCGCACATTAGGGGCCATTTACAGAGGTCGATTACCCTTCAAACCCACATGTCTTTGTGGTGTGCGAGAGAAAACCAGAGCGCCCAGAGGAAGCCCACACAGTCACGGGGGGTACCGACAAACTCCACACAGACAGCATCCTACATAAGGATCAAACCCGGTGCCCTGCAAGGCAGCAGCTGCACCAGCTGCACCCGTAACTCTTCATATCCAACATGATGATTTGACATTAAAGCAAGGGCGGCACGGTGGCGCAGCGGTAGAGTTGCTGCCTTACAGCGAATGCAGCGCCGGAGACTCAGGTTCGATCCTGACTACGGGCGCCGTCTGTACGGAGTTTGTACGTTCTCCCCGTGACCTGCGTGGGTTTTCTCCGAGATCTTCGGTTTCCTCCCACACTCCAAAGACGTACAGGTATGTAGGTTAATTGACTGGGTAAATGTAAAAAAATTGTCCCTAGTATATGTAGGATAGTGTTAATGTGCGGGGATCGCTGGGCGGCGCGGACCCGGTGGGCCGAAGGGCCTGTATCCGTGCTGTATCTCTAAAATCTAAATCAAGGCAACTAGACTTGCATTCAAATGGAAAGTAATGCACAGCTCCATGTTTTAAAAAAAATAATGTCTAAAATAATAATTTTTTAAACATCAGCAGGTAAAATAATAACAACAACTAAAGTGCAAAACAGAGCAGGTTACAAAATAATTCAATCAATAATATTTGATTTTTAATTTTAAGTATTCTCCCTGGACTTAACAACTATGGAATGTTTTAAAACTCACATAAAGTTTATAGAAATATTCCCTGGTGCAATTTATTAGAACAATTTTTTGACAAAGCATTTTTGCCGAGAAAATACTTTTTAACCCTTTGAATCTGTACCGGAATCAATCTCAGATTGACAGGTAAAATTCCTCAATGGCCGAGAGAGCCCAAAACAAAATTAATTTGAACAAACCTATTCATCCCTTAAACGTTTTAGATTGCTTTTGTGCCGTCAGATAATGAAACATTTGAAAGGTTTTAATGAATTGCTTCCAATGATTGTTGGCTGTGCAGTGACTTAGAGAAAGCAGATCAAAAAAACTAATCCTTACCGTGCTGGAGGAAGGTAAATTTGTCAAAGATTCAAAAGTGTTAAGAGCAAAGAAAGCATTGAACCACAAATTATTTACAAGTGATTAGAAAAACACTTGGGCTTCAAACTTGGATCCTGTGTTCTTTGGTCCGTTAATGCAGTCAAAATGGGTCCCACCAAAAAAAGGTTAGGTGGTTACAATACAAGCAAGTTTGCAACAGCGCGATTAATGCCTCAATGGGCAAATCAAATCATTGTCAAAATGGAGATACAAGGAGCGGCAGATGGTGGAATCTTGAGCAAAACACACATTACTGGAGTAACTCAGCAGGTCAGGCAACACGCACGGTGGCGCAGCGGTAGAGTTGCTGCCTTACAGTGAATGCAGCGCCGGAGACTCAGGTTCGATCCTGACTACGGGCGCCCTCTGTACGGAGTTTGTACGTTCTCCCCGTGACCTGCGTGGGTTTTCTCCGAGATCTTCGGTTTCCTCCCACACTCCAAAGACGTACAGGTATGTAGGTTAATTGACTGGGCAAATGTAAAAATTGTCCCTAGTGTGTGTAGGATAGTGTTAGTGTGCAGGGATCGCTGGGCGGCGCGGACTCGGTGGGCCGAAGAGCCTGTTTCTGCGCTGTATCTCTAAATCTAGAATCTAAATCTGTGGAGAGATGACATTTTGGGTTGGGACCTTCCTTCAGTTTATTGCCTGACCCGCTGACTTCCTCCAGCACTGGGTTTTGCTAACTCATTGCCCACCTGGGTCACAAATGGAAGCACCTTTAATTAAGCCATAACATGAAGAACTAGGCAGGTGGTGGTAGAAATCCTACCCTCCAGGAGTGACAAATCCCCAAATAATGGAGTAACAGAACACTGAAATAAAAATGTACAGGAAGGAACTGCGGAATCTGGTTTACACCAAAGATAGACACAAAATGCTGGACTAACTCAGCGGGTCAGGCAGCATCTCAGGGAAAAAAGGAATAGGTGACATTTCGGGTTGAGACCCTTCTTGAGTCTGAAAAAAAGGTCTCGGCCTAAAATGTCACCTATTCCTTTTCTCCAGAGATGCTGCCTGACCCACCGAGTTACTGAAATAAATATCATGAACTTCCCATTGTCATCACGACTGCATACTGTACTTTTATACCCATGCTTACTTAGTCTCTGTCAGACAGGCAAACATTGCACTGCTGAGAGAGTAACATGAGAAAAGAAGTTGATGTTATTTTGGAATCCACATTCATCGTTGCTCATTGTGTTCATTAGATTCTCAAATTGGTTCAATGACTGCAAGCTCAAGTTTATTGTCATGAACACATGAATATAGTGAGGTGCAATAGAATGAAAAATCTTGCTTGCAGCCGCAACATTGGCATATAGACTCAGACAAATACAAATAAACAAATTATACACAAATCATCTATACGTTACACAAAATTCTAAAAGACTGCAAAAAAGAAATTAGTGCAAGAACAATTAGAAAACGAAATCAAGCCCATAGTAGTGCAAGAGTTAGGCCATATTGTTATGTTGTCAAGGTAGGATTATAGTTGTTTAGAGATACAGCACGGAAACAGGCTCCTTGGCCCATCAAGTCCGCGCCAACCAGCGATCCCGCACACTAGCGTTATCCTACACATACCAGGGACAATTTGACCAAAGCCAATGAACCTACAAACCTGTACGTTTTTGGAGTGTGGGAGGAAACAAGCACCTGTAGGAAAACCCATGTAGGTCATGGAGAGAACGTCCAACCACCATGCAGACAGCACCCATAGTCAGGATCAAACCCGGGTTTCCAGCGCTATAAGACAGCAACTCTACTGCTGTGCCACCATGCCGCCAAGTTGTGCAGGTTGGTTCAAGAATCTGATATTTGTTGGAAAGTAGCTTTTCCTGAACATGGTGGGGTGAGAATTTAGGCTTCTGTACCTCCTGCCTGATGGTAGCAGCGTGAAGAAGGCATGGTCTGAAATGGTGGCGATCCTCGGTGATAGGTGCCATGCCTCAATCTTGAGGCCATGCCTCGGAGGTGCTGTCAATAGATTAGGCAAGAGACTAAAAATAGGTTTCTCGACAAGGGCGGCACGGTAGCGCAGCGGTAGAGTTGCTGCTTTACAGCGAATGCAGCGCCGGAGACTCAGGTTCGATCCTGACTACGGGTGCTGCACTGTAAGGAGTTTGTACGTTTGTCCCGTGACCTGCGTGGGTTTTCTCCGAGATCTTCGGTTTCCTCCCACACTCCAAAGACGTACAGGTATGTAGGTTAATTGGCTGGGTAAATGTAAAAATTGTCCCTAGTGGGTGTAGGATAGTGTTAATGTACGGGGATCGCTGGGCGGCATGGACTTGGAGGGCCGAAAAGGCCTGTTTCCGGCTGTATATATATGATATGATATGATTAATGAAAGCTGCATTGATAATGTTAAAACAGCCTAACCACCAAAACTGGCTGGAGTGAATGTAAAATTCCTAAAAATAGATCCTGGGCTTTCATGGCAAGTGCTGGTCCCATAACTACCACTCGCAATAGAAACACCTCATCGATATCGCACTTCCCGGGGAATTGCATAATTGCTGCCTGCAGCTGGAACTCACTAACCTCATCCACTGGCTGAGATTTTCACCAGGGGACCAATATTGAGAATGGGCAACATCATTAAAAGCAAGCCTGTGCTTTCTACAGTGGAAGCATTGGCTGAGGGTGAACCTCGTAAAAAAGCCACAAACTGAAAGAGAGCAGATTCCAGAGGGTTTTGATTCTGCAGGCAAGTGTGAAGGCCTCTGCATAAACTTTGAAAGACAAATGGCCGCGGGAGTCAAGTATTTGCATCACGTCAGAAATCAATCAACAGCTGAGGTGATCACTTGATACAATGCAGACAGTTGAGGAACTGGCTGACTGGTCGGGGGTTCTGTGGAAGTACTGTAGAGCATTGTCTTTTCTGCAGCACAAGGTTATATAGTGTACATTAGCCACAACATTGAGATGCATTAATTGATAGCACTGGCTGAAAATCAATGTTGCATGTCGATTGATGTCACAATCTGCCTGCTCGGCAACATGGTGGAAGATATCGCACAGAATAAATAAATTGCTTTTGAAAAGTTTTGGGTCTTCAATGATTTAGTAAGAATAAAAAAAAGATGATGAAGAAATTACATGGGAGTTTCTTTATCATATCATATCATATCATATCATATATATATACAGCCGGAAACAGACCTTTTCGGCCCACCAAGTCCGTGCCGCCCAGCGATCCCTGTACATTAACACTATCCTACACCCACTAGGGACAATTTTTTATTTATTTTTACATTTACCCAGCCAATTAACCTACATACCTGTACGTCTTTGGAGTGTGGGAGGAAACCGAAGATCTCGGAGAAAACCCACGCAGGTCACGGGGAGAACGTACAAACTCCTTACAGTGCAGCACCCGTAGTCAGGATCGAACCTGAGTCTCCGGCGCTGCATTCGCTGTAAAGCAGAAACTCTACCGCTGCGCTACCGTGCAGGGCATTAAATATAAAAGCATCGTTGAATTTGCATGAGATAACGGTTTGGTCACGGTTGCAACAAGAATGCATGTCATTTGGTGCGCCATGGTACAGGATACACCCTGGTACTTCAATGGACTACATGAGCCTTTAATAGTAGTGAAAAGATCAGTGTTTCCAATCTTAAACTGAAAGAGACAGCAACCTCTGAAGAAAGCAAACACTAACGTCAGGAGGCAACATCTACGGGATTACAAATACTGTTGATTGTTTGCATTAAACTCCCATGTTGGTGTTCCAAATGTGTGGTGTGATAATGCCCACTCAGCAATGAATTCAACAGATCTTTGCTGAATTTCTCACATTTTTCAAGAGAGCTGAGATTTTTGGAACATGCCGAGCTACAATGGGCAATTTGCATTGGGAGCTCCGCGCAGATCTCACATTTACCATGCCGCAAGACAAGTTGATGATTATACACTGATCCACACAATGCCTACACACCAGTTGCAACACAAAAAGGCCATCATAGAGATAAGAGAAAAAGTGGGGAAGTGCTCTCATTCCTCTGGGCACCTCCCAAGAGATGGTCTTGGTGTCGACTGATTAAGGGACAAAGAACTATAGCATGGAGCTGAGAACTGACTAGGACAGAGGTTACAATCAGTGCTCCTGATTCTGGCACATCCTGCAAAGAACTGCAGCTGCTGGTTTGGAGCAAAGATCGATACAAAGTGCTGGAGTAGCTCAGCAGTTCAGGCAGCATCTCTGGAGAAAAAGGATGGGTGAAGTTTCGGGTTGGGACCCTTCTTCAGACTGAAAATAGGGGAAGTGGGGGGTGGGGGGGGGGGGGGGTGGCAGGGGTCAAAGAGGTGAAGAGCTGGAGGCGAGAAAACCTCTCCGGGCCAGCCACAAATGATCTTGGCGACTTGTTTCCAAACTCCAAACTTTTCATGTGCAGAAAAATTAGGAGCTCATCACCTGAAGTTGACCCAAAAGCTACAATATCTGCCAGACGTGGAGAGAATGGCTATTGCAAGAATTATTACATCTTTGTCATTTAATTGATGCCAGAAAAACACGAGTCGTAACAGGTAAACCTTCACTCCAACGTAATCACTCTAGGATGATCTAACCCAGGCGAAAACAGTTTTTATGCAAAGTAAAAACATCTGCAAATTTCCAGGCTTTTTTATTTCAGGTACCTGGAATATGTTATGACTTTTATTGTGTCATGGTGGTGAAGCGGTAGGGCTACTGCCTTACAGCACCAGGGACACTGGTTCGACCCTGACTACAGGTGCTTGTCTGTACGGAGTTTGTACATTCTCCCCATGACCTGCGTGGAGTTTCTCTGTGATCCTTGGTTCCCTCCCACGCTCCAAAGATGTACAGGTTTGTAGGTTAATTGGCTTGGTATAAATGTAAAAATTGTCCCAAGTGTGTAAGATAAGTGTTAATATGCGGGGATCATTGGTTGGTGCAGAATCGATGTGCCTGTTTCCACACTATATCTGTAAACTAAACTAAAATTTGAGTAACTTTATACAATGATGTATTAGTCATTACTAATTACCCAGCCTAATTACTCCTACCTAAAGTCATTGTGTGGTGTGTAAATATTTCACAGCACTTAAAATAATTCATGCTAATCGGTTGACACAGTATATCCATCTTGATGTTGTTAAAGTTCCAATTTTATTTTGTGCTCAATAAACAGGTTACAAATTATATTTTAGTTTGCTGAAATGCTGAGAGAATACTTCACTGTACTTGGCTGCTTCGGTTGATGACAGCTCTTCGGTTGGATATCTGGGATCACTAACCATAGGCTCAGCAGGCAATGTCAGAAAAGGACAAGTCAATGCCAAAATGATCTTTACATTTTTGCAGGCAGTTCCATCAGAGATAGCCATCACCAACTTGAGGCCTGATCTTGTCCTCTGGTCGAACTCTCAGCGCATGGTGTATCTTGTGGAGCTCACAGTCCCTTGGGAGGATGCTGTGCAGGAAGCCTTCGAAAGAAAGAATCTGCGATATACAGAGCTTGCAGCGGAGGCAGAACAGCGGGGCTGGAGAGCAAAGATCTGCCCGGTAGAAGTTGGATGTCGAGGATTCGTGGCAACATCTACCGTAAGGCTGATGAAGGACCTGGGGATCAGCGGACAAGCCCTAAGCCAGGCCATCAAGGAAACATCACGGGTGGCAGAGCGGAGTAGCCAGTGGCTCTGGCTGAAGAGGAAAGACCCCATCTGGTCTCCCAAATAAGCCGGCTAGGCAGATGCAGAGGGGGATGGTTCTGGGACACCAGAATGCACTGCTGAGCCTACTGGAGACGTCGTGGGTCCAATCAGAAGGATGATCAGCCATGATCACATTGAACGTATTAAGGGGTTGGACACGTTAGAGGCAGGAAACATGTTCCCAATGTTGGGGGAGTCCAGAACAAGGGGCCACAGTTTAAGAATAAGGGGTAGGCCATTTAGAACTGAGATGAGGAAAAACTTTTTCAGTCAGAGAGTTGTGAATATGTGGAATTCTCTGCCTCAGAAGGCAGTAGAGGCCAATTCTCTGAATGCATTCAAGAGAGAGCTAGATAGAGCTCTTAAGGATAGCGGAGTCAGGGGGTATGGGGAGAAGGCAGGAACGGGGGGTACTGATTGAGAATGATCAGCCATGATCACATTGAATGGCGGTGCTGGCTCAAAGGGCCGAATGACTTCCTCCTGCACCTATTGTCTATCAGCGAAACGTCGATGAAAGTAGGTGCCCACTTGATAACCCCAATGACGTGTCTGCCTAGCCTTTCTCAACATCGGAGGAGCATAGGTGAGTGCATAAGCCTCCCATCACCACCGGGAGCAAGTTGACATTTGGCACTTTGGATTTCTAACATCTTGTCCTGTGTGTTTGGAAACATTTATTTAAGGTCCAAGAGGAACGGGTTCACTTCACTTCGACCACAAAATTCAATTACAGCAAAATGCATCCAGAGAAGATTCATTAAAACAATTCAAATAAGTGCACTGAAGCTCAATGCAAATAAGCTCACTGTAGGTTGCAGTTACAAGTGGATAGAGTGGCAAAAAAAAGGCATGTGATCAGTGGACAGGGCATTGAGCAGAAGAGTCAGGAAGTCATGATGCAGCTCTATCGAACTTTGATTGGGTGCAATTTGAAAATGCGTGCAGTTCTGGTCACCCCATTGCATGAAAGATGTGGAGGCTTTGGAGAGGGTACAGTGGAGGATGACCAGATTGTTGCCTGGATTAGAAGCTGTCAGCGATAGTGAGAGGTTGGATAGACTTGGATTGTGTAGACAATAGGTGCAGGAGTAGGCCATTCGGCCCTTCGAGCCAGCACCGCTATTCAATGTGATCATGGCTGATCATTCTCAATCAGCACCCCATTCCTGCCTTCTCACCATACCCCCTGACTCCGCTATCCTTAAGAGCTGTATCTAGCTCTCTCTTGAACGTCGGATGTTGAGAGGAGACTTGATAGAAGTATGTGAAATCATGAAAGGCTAAGATAAGGTAGACAGTCAGAACTTTCTTCCTCCCAGTGTGGAAATGTCCAACACGCGAAGGCAGAGCTATGAGTTGAGAGGGGGCTGAGAAGTTGAATTAGAAGGTGAGAGGGGTAGGTTTAATGGAGATGTGCGGGTCAATTTAAAAAAAGAGTAGCGGGGGCCGAATATGCATTGCCAGGGGTGGCAGTGGAGGCAGAGGAATGGGTTCACTTCACTATTCCACAAAATTCAATTACATCAAACTGCATCCTGAGAAGATGCATTAAAATTATACTGGGACGGCGAGAAAGCAAAATTGAAAGAAAAAAATTAAAAACTAGTCAGAAATTGTTTGGGACACGAATGGTAAAAGTGAACCCAAGATCTTAAATTAACCAGCACTTTGTGTCCTTTTGTGTAAAACAGCATCTGCAGTTCCTTGTCTCTTCATATTACATTATAACACGTCTTGAGGGAGCAAATAAGGGACTATGTTTGGTGATATTCCCACTGTTTGATAACTAGATTTATCACTGAAGGAGTAAGCATAAAAACGCCCAGCAGAAACTTCACAGATTAACAGAGCATGAAAGGCTTTCCTGGTGACCGGTAGCCACTCAATTTTGTTTCAGAACAAAATATTTAAAAATGCAGAATGCTAGAGCAGAATAAGGAAAGGACAACTCCTGTTTGTGGCACGGTGGCGCAGCGGTAGAGTTGCTGCCTTACAGCGAATGCAGCGCCAGAGACTCAGGTTCGATCCTGACTACGGGCGCCGTCTGTATGGAGTTTGTACGTTCTCCCCGTGACCTGCGTGGGTTTTCTCCGAGATCTTCGGTTTCCTCAGTCACTCCAAAGACTTACAGGTATGTAGGTTAATTGGCTGGCCAAATGTTTTAAAAAAATTGTCCCTAGTGTGTGTAGGATAGTGTTAATGTGCGGGGATCGCTGGGCGGCGCGGACCCGGTGGGCCGAAGGGCCTGTTTCCGCGCTGTATCTCTAAAAAAAAAAGAGCTTGCATGAGCATTGGCCTAATGTTGCTCAGCCTCCATCCCAGTTTGTCATGTCCATATAGTTTGAACACAAAACCTGTTTCTCTCATGCTCAAATCATAGGGCTGATCAGTGCGAAAAATCATTAAATAATAATAATTTCACAAAAATAGTAACCAATTACTTAAATTGGTATGTTTTAGTGTAGAGATACAGCATGGAAACAGGCCTTCAAACCATCAAGTCCATGTTGACCACCCATTCACACTAGTTCTACATCATCCCACTTTCGCATCCATACCTTACACTCCAAGGGCAATTTACAGGGGCCAATTAACCTACAAACTACACAACATCAGGATGTGGAGGGAAACTGGCGCACCCAGACGAAACCCATGACGTGACAGGGAAAGGTGCAAACTCAACACAAACAGCACAAGTCAGGATCAAACCCAGAGTCTCTGGCATGGAAAGAAGTAGCAGCTATACCAGCTTCACCACTGTGCTGCCCAAATATGGGTTTACTTTAGTGGCAAAGAGGGGATCATCCTGACCAAAGAACCAGAAACCATTGATGTCTCAACTATCATCTGATAGAAATGCAAACCACAATCTGAAGAAAAATCTCGACCCAAAATGATGCCTGAAAAAGTTAAATCTTTCACAATTGCTGAGGTTGCTATCATTCATAGCCATATTTTTGTTCACGTGAAATCTTGCTGCCACATCGTTCCAGCCACCGAGACCGAAATAATCACGCACACATAATTTGTAAAAGTCCGACTTAAATATCTCTTATTTGGTGGAACATCAAATGGGACCAGCTAAAATGGGGCATATTGGTTGGCAGGGATGAGTGGGGCCAAAGGGCCCATTTCCATGCCCTATGACGATCACTGAAACACTGTGAGCACTCCCAACAACATGAACATAGCAAGCACTAACCTCAACATTGCCGCTGTCTTGCAGGGAATTTTATGTCAGTGTGCACGGCAATAAACTAGGTCAATCAATGTCTAGCCCTTCTGGTTTGGAACTGATTCATCGAAAATTGGATTACTGTGAAGCACATGGCTCATAAACTCTTCGAAAAACCATGATGAACGTCTGATGAATTTCACTCTAACTCAGCACCGACTACAGTTCTATTTTTTTATAGCCCAAATAATCAAGGCAGTAATATGGCATCAATGTTGCTTGTCTGTACAAACAAGATTTTATTTAGAGATCACACACCTGTCAAACGTCAAACTCTGCAAAGTGCAATTCATACTTCAAAGTGCTGCACGTGAACATTGTTAAACTATAAATGATTGATTAGGAATAAGGAGTCACCATTGACTAGCGAATACCAATTACTCAAATTGCTGAAAACTGAGCAGTGCTTTATGTTTTACTAGACAGGCGTGGACCCATTGGGTCCAAATCTCTCCTGCGGGCCCAGCAACTGCGTGGCAACACCCGTTGGGTCCTAACCTCTCCTGTGTGCCAGTCAACCCTCCGTGCAAACTTCTCCTGCTGGCACGGCAACCCCCATTAGGTGCAACCATCTTGTTTGACCCTCTGCCACCACGCTGCACCATGGGAGGAAGGTCAGGCGCGGGGCACGCCGGGAAGGGCACCGGTCCTCCCAGCCCGGGGGGGGGGGGGGGGGGTGGGAGCACATTTATTAAAATTTATTAAGTTAATTGTTTTTAAAATGTAACAAAACTTGATCAATTGAGACCGCAGGGGAATGGTGGGGAGGGTGGGCGTAAAATTGTCGCGCCATCGTGTACCGTTTTGGCTGTACTTCAGGCACGTACTAAAATGCAATACATATACGTACAAATATATATATATATGTACGATGAGAGTTTTAGTAATATAATATATAATATATAATATATATATATATATATAGTTAGGCAGTTAAACGATGGGTAGAACAGAGCTTCAAATGGGTGTGTTGGGTCTGCCCTTATTTCTAGTTTGGTTTCTAACATCTGCTGCAGTTTGCAGCCCATTTTTTCTCCCCCTCACATGGTTTAATGGCAGCAGATTTAAGTAGAAATATTTCAATATTCATTTTCATAGACTTTTTCCCCTTGGTTTAGTTTTGAGAAAAAGCGTGGAAACAGGCCCTTCAGCCCACCGACCACGATCACCTCGTATACTCATTCTATTCTACACACTAGGGACAAGTTACAGAGGCCAATTAACTTACAAGCTTACACGTCTTTGGAATGTGGGAGAAACCGGAGCACCCGGAGAGCACTAAGTGGCCACAGGGGGGAGAATGTACAAACTCTGTACAGACAGTTATTTTCTTAAACTCCGTACAGACAGCTCCCGTAGTCAGGATTGAACCTGGGTCTCTGGTACAGTAAGGTAGCAGCTGTACCACCGTGTTTATGTCGGAACAGAGTTTAAGAGCATTTGTAGTTGCATTGTTTAGTGAGTCTTTATAGTTTGTTTCCATATTTCTCAAATAGTTACTTGAAATTTAAAAAAATTAATTAACCTTTTCTACAATTTCTTAAAGGCACATTGGTTTAGAAAATAATTCAAATAAGTTCACTGAAGCTCACTGCAAATTAGCAGAGTGAAGGCGGCAGCATAAGTAGACAGGGTGGGAAAGAAAGCTTATGGTATGCTTGCCTTTATTGGTCAGGGCATTAGGTACAAGAGTCAGAATGTCATGATGCAGCTGTGTGAGACTTTGGTCAGGGTTTGAGTATTGTGTGCAGTTCCGGTCACCCCATTACAGGAAAGATATGGAGGCTTTGGAGAGGGTACAGAGGATGTTTCCAGAATGCTGCTGGATTAGAGGGTTTCAGCTGCAGTGAGAGGTTGGATAGACTTGGGTTGTTTTCTCTGGAACTTCAGAGGTTGAGGGGAGACTTGATAGAAGTATATGAAATCTTGAAAGGCTTAGATGGGGTTGACAATCTCACAGAGTGGAAATGTCCAACACTGGAAGGCATAGCTATAACTTGAGAGGGGGCTGAGAAGTTGAATAAGGTGAGAGGGGGAAACTTTAATGGAGGTGTGCAGAGCAATTGTTAAAAAAAAAGTAGTGGGGGCTGGAAACGCATTGCCAGGGGTAGCTGTGGAGGCAGATAACATAATGGCGTTTAAAAGACTTTTAGATAGGCATGCAGAAATGCAGGAAATTGAGGGATATGGATCAGGCAGAGGGGATCAATTTAACTTGGCATCATGTTTGGCTCAAACATTGTGGGTGAAGGCCCCGTTTCCATGCTGCATCGTTCTATGTACTATCAGCAGTTCCTGTTTAAATTGTACAAGATAAATGGATATAGCTCCAAAAGATGACCTGGCATCAGACCACGAAGTACAACACTTTCTGCTAGTAATAGCGGACAAATAGTGTGATACTTTGATCTGCAACAATGACCAAGCCAACCCGACCGAATATGGAGATGGTTGCAGAATTGAAGAATTCCCACAGTTGCTTATTTTTTATTCCAACGCGAAAGACATATGGTCATATGTCCCCAAATCTTTATTTATATTTATTCATTTTTCAGGATCGAGGCATTGGTGGAAAAGCCAGCATTATTACCCATCCATGAATCCCCTCAGAAAATGGGGTTATGCCACCATTTCAAACCATTGCAGCTCTTAGATGTGTTACTGAGATATTAGGGAGTGGATGCCAGGAATCAGACCACAGCAAGATGAAAGTTGATATATTTTCAAATCAGAATTATGTTCAACTTGAATAGGAACATGCAGCCCATGGTGTTTCCTTTTACTTGCAGTCTTTATTCTTTATCCTCCATGTACAACTCCAACCACTAGAGTGTTCTCCTCGTCATGCCCTTGGACTTCAGCTTTAACAGGGAGCCTCGATGCCAGCGTTGGTCAAATGCTGCTGCGTCAGTTAAGCACAGACAGTTTGATCCCACCACTGGAATAGAGTTCTTGGATTCATGTTCGTACTACCTTGAACAAAGTGGTCCTGGTCAACCTCAAACAGAGCACCAGAAAGATAAAAGACACGAGAGGCTGTAGATGCTGGAATCTGGAGCAAAAAAAACAAAACAACTCCTGGAAGAACTCAGCAGGTCAGGCAGCATCTGCGGGAAAGGTCCGAGTGATGTTTTGGGTTATTGTTGAGTTAGTGCTGCTTAACTGTGCTGCCAATGACACGTTCCACTGCGCTAGTGATAACTCAGTGCAAACTGATTGGATGATAATTAGCTGCATTGGATTTACATAGAAACATAGAACATAGAAAATATGTGGCCCCTCAAGCCAGCACCACCATTCAATATGATCATGGCTGATCATCCAAAATCAGTACCCCATTCCTGCTTTCTCCCCATATCCTTTGACTCCGTTAGCCCTAAGAGCTAAATCTAACTCTTCATGCATTTTGCGGCTAGAATATAACTGGGTGATCTTCCACACTCTGGGATCGATGCCAGAACTGTAACTGCACTGTAGCAGCTTGGCTGGAGGTTGCACTAGTTCGCAAATACAGATCCTCACTATTACAGCTGGGATGCTGACAGCTCCCACAACCTTTGCTGCTTCTGGTGACTCAGCTATTTCTTGCATCACGAGGAACGAAACAACTTGGTTGTTGACTGGCTTTATTAAATGGTGTTGGGGGGGGGGAGGGCAGAACAACTTGTCTGATTGCCGCATTGAAAGAGAAAAATAATAAAACCGGATAGACTACACAGCATCATTCCTGGAAGCTCATTTGGACATTTTGGACATAACTACCTTTTTCCAGATTGTTGACAAAATTTAAAGTCCAATACTTTCGCAGTAGGATTTGAACTCTGGCTTCTGCAGTTCTTTGCATCTCCAGCACATAGGGTTTTGCTCTGGATTATGTGTTCAGTAATTTAACCACTGTGCCATCATCAGCTAATGAAATTAGTTTATTGATAACGGGCACTACTGCACTAAAAAAACATTGACTATTTTGTTCCTCTCTGGATCCATTTAATCTACTTTAATGATTTTGATTGATAAATATTAGACAAGCCCATCCTTCACTAAACTTCTCATCTTCTCTTCACTATCTACCCACCCACACCATCCCCATTGCTGAAACAGAATGGATGCTGAAACAGAATAACTGCAGATGCTGGTACAAATCGAAGGTATTTATTCACAAAATGCTGGAGTAACTCAACAGGTCAGGCAGCATCTCGGGAGAGAAGGAATGGGCGACGTTTCGGGTCGAGACCCTTCTTCAGACCTGCATCTGCAGTTATTTTCTTATACTCCATTTCTCTGTGATATTGGCCTGTAAAAGCAGTGCATTACTGCCTCATGGGAACAGCAACTGAGATTTGTACATTAGGGCATCTGGTATTTTCGGTCGCAGGAGGTAACGACAATTCACGGACGCGTTTCATAATATCTTCTTCACAATCCTACACGGATCTTTCTGTCCTGGGCATCCTCCATTGCCAGGATGAGGCCACACACAAACTGGAGGAACAACAGATAGGTTGGTTACAAAGGCAGTTGGCAAATTGGCCTTCATCAGTCAGGGTATTGAGTATAGAAGTTTGGAGGTCTTGTTGTAGTTGTACAAGATGTTGATGAGGCTGCATTTAGAGTATTATTTCACAAAATGCTGGAGTAACTAAGCAGGTCAGGCAGCATCTCGGGAGAGAAGGAATGGGTGACGTTTCGGGTCGAGACCCTTCTTCAGACTGATGTCGGGGGGTGGGACAAAGGAAGGATATAGGTGGAAACAGGAAGATAGAGGGAGATCTGGGAAGGAGGAGGGGTAGAGAGGGACAGAGGAACTAACTAAAGTTGGAGAAGTCGATGTTCATACAGCTGGGCTGCAAGCTGCCCAGGCGAAATACGAGGTGCTATTCCTCCAATTTCCGGTGGGCCTCACTATGGCACTGGAGGAGGCCCATGACAGAAAGGTCAGACTGGGAATGGGAGGGGGAGTTGAAGTTAGAGTACTAAGTTCAGTTCTGGGCACCATGTTATAGGAAAGATGTTGCCAAGCTGGAAAGGGTACGTAGAAGATTTACAAGGATGTTGCCAGGGCTGGAGGGTCTGAGCGAAAGGGAGAGATTGAGTAGGCTGGGACTCTGTTCCTTGGAGCACAGGAGGAGGAGGGGTGATCTTATTGAGGTGTAGAAAAATCATGATAGGAATAGATCAAGAGATACACAGTCTCGTGCCCAAAGTAGGTGAATTGAGGACCAGAGGACATAGAAACACAGAAAAATAGGTTCAGAAGTAGGCCATTCGGTCCTTCGAGCCAGCACCACTATTCAAAATGATCATATGACAGGTTTAAGGTGAAGGGGAAAAGATTTAATAAAAATCTGAGGGTAACTTTTTCACACAAAGGGTGGTGGGTGTATGGAACAAGCTGCCGGAGCAGGTAGTTGAGGCTGGGACTATTCCAACGTTTAAGAAACAACTAAACAGGTACATGGATAGGACAGGTTTGGAGGGGTATGGACCAAACACAGGCAGGTGGAACTGATGTAACTGGGACATGTTGGCCGGTGGGGGCAAGTTGGGCTGAAGGGCCTGTTTCCATACTGTGTCACTATGACTCCAACACCTCATATTCCGCTTGGATAGCTTAGAACCCAATAATATGAACATTGAATTCTCCAATTCTCAGCAACTACAAAATACTCCCCTCTCCCTTATTCCTCTCTTGTGGCCCATGTAGACTCACACACATTTCTCCCCTCCTTCCCCACCTACATTCCTTCCTCTAGTTTCACTATTTGCAACTCTGCCATCTTTTTTTTCCCCTCACAATTTGTCTTTTCATCTCTGGCCTTTGCCTATCAAAACCTCCCCTCACCAGTATCAACCCATTACCTGCCAGGCTTTGTTGTTCCCCTCCTCCCTTCAAGATTTCTTTCTCCTACAAATCAGTCTGAGGAAGGGCCCCAACCCAAAATGTCACCTGTCCATGTTCTCCAGATATGCTGCCCAACCTGCAGAGTTATTCCAGTGCTCTTTGATTATCACAACAGCTCTGTCCCCTGTGATGGGCCATCTTTATTTCAGTTTACCTTAATAGTTAATGGCCACAATAGTAGAGCTAGAAACTTTAGAAAAACACAAAGCATTTGTACAGTACAACTAGGACCAGCTCATCAACAAAATTAGAAGCATGCGTGACCTATTTATATCATAGGTACACTGGAAAATAGGTTCAGAAGTAGGCCATCTGGGCCCTTAAGCTTGTCCTGCAACTCAATATCATGATTGACCTGATCCAGAAATCATCTCTTTCTAGCCAATTCCTCATGCTCCCAATTCCCCCGAAACTTTAAAAAATGACCCTCCTCCTCTCTAAATATCTCTCAGGTCCATAGCAATAAGGGCCAAGATCATTTCAGTCACGAAAGCTGTCAAAATGTGCAATCCAAGACTTGTTTTGAGCAGTGCATGTTAGTCAAAGTCAATACCTGTCATGTGTAATTGCAGAAGTCAGCATTTTCCGCTTTGAAATTGGAGGGGAAGATGTCCCAATGGGTGCGGATGTCTCAATTTCACATTGCTTACATTTGATATACAATTTGGCATTCACAAAACTTATTTGCTTCATCATACAGTGACATCCAATTTCTTGGCACCAATTTTGTGCCCATTGGGAAATTCAACTTCTGAGCTTCTGGCTGGATTTCAATTTGCCCAAGCATTGCTTCCCAGTGGACCCACAAGAGACTGCGGATGCTGGAATCATGAGCAAAGTGTTGGAGGAACTCAATGTGTCAGGCTGTAACTGGGAAGGGAATTGGCAGGCGATTTTGGGGGTCAGGACTTTTCTTCAGATTCAGACTGAAGAAGGGTCCCAAACCAGCCCGTCGAGTTCCTCCAGCACTTTGGGGATTGCTCAGATTTTTGTCCCCAATGTACACTTCCCCAGATAATATCATCAATGGCACAAAATGCAATTTCCACCTGTAGTTTTCAACCTTACTGTACTGAAATACAGTGGCTCTTAATTGCTCACAGAACAGCCAAGTTTCTTTGGACTGACTGCAATCGTGCCCCGATTTTTGAATAACCTGCTCTTTACTTATTTGTTGTGTCCAACTCATACAGGATGGCCACTGATTAATACATTCAAAGTAATTATTCTGGATCGACTGAAGTTGTGCATTATTCCCTCGTTTTTCAAAGTTTTATCGATTATCCACTAATTTTAGCAACACACATATTTATGACTGAAGACATGATAATTTATCATAAGCACATTTAACAATTTAGAAATCAGATAACTAATCTCAGCAAAGATTACTTTGGTACATTTTTCATGTCACTTCGAGTTCAAGTGTTACAAGTTTCTTCCCATTCCATTATAAGCTCTGTGAAGAGCAATTAGCCATCCAGACTGGAAAGAAGGGCAATGCAAACTTTGTTGTGTCAATACTTCAACAGCCATGTTTCTTTATTGGATAATTTGAGTTTTCACCTAATAAACAGGACTGGGACAAATTCAGCATGATTCACTCCTGGTAGACAATGCTGCCAAGGTCAAACAGTTTAGAAAGTTGAATTAATAGCATGATGATGATGATGGAAATTATTTATGTGAAGCTGATTAAATTGAGCCAACAGTATCCTATAACAACTGAAGATTGCAACATGGCTGGGTGGAAAAATACCACCGATTTTAATGGACAAATGAAATGCCCACCATGAACATAAAACAAATGAACCTGCTGAATTTGCCAAGAGTGAGTAACATTAAACAATAAATCTGCGTTATACATAATTAAAGAACCCACTTGGGAAATTTCATCAGTGACAGCTTGCATTTTTATTGTACAGCTCAATATCAGTGAGATAGACCCACAAAATGCTGGAGTAACTCAGCAGGACAGGCAACATCTCTGGAGAGAAGGAATGGGTAATGTTTCAGGTCAGGATCCTGCTTCAGACTGGCTTGAAATGTCACCCATTCCTTCTTTCCAGAGATGCTGCCTGTCCCGCTGAGTTACTCCAGCATTTTGTGTCTATCTTCGCTGCCATCCAACATGTGCAGTTATAGAGATGAGCAATACAGTGTGGAAACGGGCCCTTTGGCCCAACTTGCCCACACGGGTCAACATGTCCCAGTTACACTAGTCCCACCTGCCATCATTTGGTCCATATCCCTCCAAACCTGTCTTATCTATGTACCTGTGTAACTGCATCTTAAATGTTGGGTAGTCCCTGCCTCAACTATCTCCTCTGGCAGCCTGTTCCTGACATCCACCACCCTTTGTGTGTAAAGGTTACCCCTCAGATTCCTATAAAACCTTTTTCCCTTCACCTTAAACCTATGCCCTCTGGTGCTTGATTCACCAACTCCGGACAAGATTCTCTGTGCATCTACCTGATCTAATCCTCGCATGATCTTCACCCCTCATCCTCCTGTAATCACCCCTCATCCTCCTCCATTTCCTACCTACATATTGATATCAGCGAGACTGGGTTGCTCATTTTCAAGGAGACGTAATAGTAAATAATGCACACTGAAGGATTAAAAGGCTATGAATATTTTGGGGAAAGTTCAAAGAAAAATTAACCACACAAGGGAGATTCCGTAGAAAGCATCAGGGGCACAATGACAGGGTTAGCAGCTAATAGCACTATAAATGTTACATGAGCAAAAATAGCAAGATAAAAGAACAAAATGACACAAAGCTGTAGTTTGCAAACTGAGGAAGCTTCAATAGGGGCACGAGTGTATTGGACTTAATACCAGTGAAGATACAAGCTAAATAAGTAGAAGCTTTTGAAGCACTAAGATTAGCTAAGAAATTTGAACTGTGTTAATGTGGAAGCTGAGAGACGTAACTAAAAAGCGAATTGCCAAATCATTCATTGTATTGATAGCTGAATGTTAGTCACAAAGCTTCTTAATCATTCATTGTGGGAAAATAGGAATCTCCAGTCTTAAAAAGTACAAATTTATTTATGACTTGCATGTGGAAATGAATTACTTGGTCACTAATAGAACTGTGATTCTTTTATTTAGAGCGTGTATATTGCATTTCAATAAACATGGACCAAAATAAACGGCTTTAGATTGACTTGCAATTGAACTTCAGAAATGCAGAATCCAAGCTCAATGTGACCAAGTTAATTTTCTCTCAGAGAGAATATCAAAAAGTTTGATCTTAAAATTGGAGTGGGCAGCAATCTCACAGTTGAAAAGCTATCCAAGTACACGACATGCTCTCAATACAACTCTTAAAATGGCATTTCGCCTCTTCACAGATGCTGCCTGACCTGTTGAGTATTTTCAAAATGTTCTGTTTTTATTTTCAGATTTCAAATAAATGAAAATTATTGTTAAATTTGAGTAAAATTTAAAACTTTTCTGTACTTCACTCCAGCTAATATTGGGTGGAGAAATATTTTCAGAATTCCAATCAAATGGTTCTTTGGGATATTTCCTGCTGCAGCAAAAAACAAACAAACAAAGGGCCCAAAAACAAGGTATTAAAATTGCTTTAAAAATTCCAACTCAAAGGGCTTACTTGCAACATATTTTC
This sequence comes from Rhinoraja longicauda, assembly GCF_053455715.1. Taxonomy (NCBI): domain Eukaryota; kingdom Metazoa; phylum Chordata; class Chondrichthyes; order Rajiformes; family Arhynchobatidae; genus Rhinoraja; species Rhinoraja longicauda. The sequence continues at coordinate 23,261,018 of NC_135981.1, forward strand.
CAAACATTAATTGTCTAGTTGAAATACTTTTTCAAAAAAAAGATGGCCGATTTAATTTATGTTCAGAGGTCAGGTGAATGCATGCTGGAATGAAACACTTGCCCAGTAAAATCAGCATCAATCCCTTCCAAAACAGACCAAATGGCAAGCGGTCTGGAGAGGGGGTTTCCAGTAGACCGAGTGTCTAAGACCAGAATAAAAGGATCCAGCTTTAGAATGGAGATGGAGGAATTTTTTCAGCCATTTATTGCCACAGATTCATTGCCACAGATGGCGGCAGAGGGTATTTTTTTTGATCTTTGGGTATTTTGAAAGCAGAGGTTGATAGGTTCTAGAGTGGTAAGGGCATCAAAGGTTACAATGAAGGCGGGAGAATGGGGTTGAGGGAGAAAAAATTGATCAGCCATGATCGAAATGCAGAGTAGATTCGATGGGCTGAATGGCCAAATTCTGCTCCCATGTCTTATGGTCTAAGGTGCTGCATGAAACTCAATAATATTAACTTCACTAGTGTATTTCTGATCATTTATCTATCTGTGTAAAACTAAATTATCCTGCATATCTCCGTTAACCATGCTGTGCCCTGTCCCTCCACTCTTCGAGCTGCGGTCAGTCTGAGGAAGGGTCCCGATATAAAACTTCACCCATCCATGTTCTCCAGAGATGCAGCTTCACCTGCCAAGTTACTCCAGCTTTCAGTGTCTTTCCTTGGCAAACCAGCATCTGCATTTCCTTGTGTCTACACAACAAACTAAAAACTGGAATCCTGCCTTCAAATGTTTTATTTATTTTTTAATGGTTATTCAGCCACCCATCTCCAAATCAGCCCACTGTGAATAAAGCTCAGTCTCTGACTCAAACTGCAACGCAAGTGCAATGGGCACTAGAAATCCTTCCCCAAACTCCAACTTTGCCTCTTAAAACATACCTTTTTGCTCAAAGATTTGTTCATTCCCGATTACTTTGGCTTAATATTCTTCTTTAAAAGGAAATATTAATTGAAATTATTGCTAAATCAAAAAAATCGTAACAAAATGCTGATAAAGTGAAACAGCCCATTAAAAAAGTTTGGATTGCATTCAAGAGTAAAGACACTGGTCCAAAAGAATGTAATTTGTCCAGATTTTTATTACCTATACACGTATCCAATTCCTATCTTAAAGATGATCTACAACACAGAAAAACTACTAGAAATTGGTCAGGGAGATAATTCCAGTGGGGCAACAAAAAATAAGAGTTGCACAAAAGTCAATGCATCAGCAAAAATTAAATTGTTCAGGTTAAGCAAAAAGAATCCGAAAGATGTTTCGAGAATCAATGTATACTACAGGACTAAAAAGAAAATGGCACCCAAAAATGCCAAGAGGAAGAAGTTGGGAAATAAGTAGTTTCCATGCAAAAGAGTAATATATTTGAGAGTAGAGGAGTTAGTTTGGCTGGTAATCATAATGCTCCATTCAAATTGAAAGCCTGCCCCGATGTGCAACAGCAGCGTCTTCGCCCGCCCCGGATCGTGGGGCTTGGGTCAGCCCGCTGCACTGCCGGCGCGGCCTGGAACGTGGCAACTACAACAGCCTGACCGCGGGAGAAGACGGCAGGGGAAGAAAAAAGACATTCTGGCCTTCCATCACAGTGAGGAGGGGACTGGAGGAGACTCACTGTGATGGACGTTTCTTTTTTTGTTTTGTGTTGGTTTGTGGTTGTGTGTGTAATTGCTTATTTTATTGCTCTTATTGTTGGACTGTGGGTGACGAAATCTCGTCCAAAAGACGGGGTTTTTTGGATGACAATAAAGGTCATTCTGATTCCGATTCTAACTTGGTTTCCACTGGAGAATGTGTGTTGAAGTAGTGATACATGCAATTAACCATTACCAATACCTTACAATGAAGGCTGTGCAAACATTTCATCCTCCCCTGCTCATCAGGGATGCAGTGTTGAGACAATTAACAGCACAGTAGATTCGCTTGGCATCAGACTGAATTTTCCCCAGAGTGCCAGTCCCATTTCCAGCTGGTCCTCAATGCTTAAAGAAATGGTTCAAATATGGAAAAAAGGATTGAAACAGCAAAATCAAGGATTGCTTCCCCAATTTTCAGCAGTGACAGCAATCAGACCGACAGATTGGGCATCTGTGCAGTGTACTTTCAGAAAATGGAAGTCTTTACAATGCATCTAAATTTGCACTGCATTTCTCTGCATAATGCACAGGCAATAAAATGGTAAGCTTACAATCTTCAAATGTCTGCACCATTCTCTGTCCAGGGTGATGAATGCTGCTCTTCCTAAATGTTGTCTACACTTTAAAGCAACAGAGCAATGAGGACAGAAAAACCTTGCAATGTCCACCTCTACACCTTTCAAATAGTGAAAGCCATAAAACATGATGGTCAATGTTAAAGTAACAGCCAACATGAATAGTTCCAAACTTGCTCTCTCGATGTTACTGCAGCACATTGCCACTCTTATTGGTTACATATTTCCTAATCCATCGCTCCTTGCCGAGAAACAGGAATTAATGTCCAAAATCCCCACCTGGATAGCGCTTTCTTTCAAGAGCCCTACCACCCAATCCCCCAATCCTTTAAGGTAGGTTGAGGCAGGGACTATTGCAGCATTTAAGAAACAATTAGACAGGTCCTTGGATAGGACGGGTTTGGAGGGATATGGGCCAAACACAGGCAGGTGGGACTAGTTTAGATGGGACATATTGGTTGGTGTGGGCAAGTTGGGCCAAAGGGCCCGTTTCCATGCTGTTTGACTCTTCTGCAACATCCCTCTGAGAACAGTGACCCCAATAACACATTTACCAGCAGTCTTGAAATAAAGATTTGCAATTTGACATTCCTCTACACAGCTAGATATGGACTGATCATCATCTGCTTTAAGAAATGGAACGCAGTTTAAAAAAAATTGACTCCCACTGGTCTTCTATACAAAAAGGTGCTATTCCCTTTTTAAAAAGTGATATGATCCATCCACTGTTGAGCAGCAAGTCTAAACAAAGGGCAATACAAAGTTCCTCCAGGAGAGGGTCAGGCAGCATCTATGGAGGGAAATGAGCAGATGACAGTTCAGGTCAAGACCGTTTAAGGCTTTTTAATAGCTTGGCATTAACTGTCTCACTGTAGTCCATTTTCGCAGAGCTAGTGTGAAATCAATATTGCATAGTGATCTATCAATTCTGCATCCTACCAGTACAAAGTAGTGCATGCTCAACTAGCTTTCCCAGCAAAATGAACATTCTGATTCATGCTAAAAGGGTCTTGTACATGTTCACCATTACATTTAAATCAAAATGACATCCATAGCTACTCCTATCAAGGAGAAACACTGGTCTATTTTACTTATCAACTGCAGAGGGATATGAAGATGTTCTTTAAAAACAAACTTCTGTTTGGACAAAAGGATTCTGGAGCTAGATTAATTAATAACCTCAGAACATCTGAAAATAAACTATTTGCTAGTCCATGTGGAGAGACACAAGCCAGTTGGACAACATTTTCAAAGTGCTGGCAAGGCAAAATTGGCCAAATGATAATCATTCCAATTCTTGAAAGCAATACTCATCCAAGCCACTGACTTACATTAGATCAGTACTAAACTATTTACAAAATGCTGGAGTAACTCAGCGGGTCAGGCAGCATCGCGGGAGAGAAGGAATGGGTGACGTTTCCGATCGAGGCCCTTCTTCAGACTGACGTCAGGGGAGGGGACGGGACAAAGATAGAATGTAGTTGGAGACAGTAAGACTAGGAGAACTGGGAAGGGGAAGGGGATTGAGAGGGAAAGCAGGGACTATCTGAAATTAGAAAAGTCAATGTTCATACTGCTGGGGTGTAAACTACCCAAGCTAAATATGAGGTGCTGTTCCTCCAATTTGCATTGGGCCTCATACTGACAATGGAGGAGGCCCAGGACAGAAAGGTCAGATGGGGAATAGGAGGGGGAGTTGAAGTGCTGAGCCACCGGGAGATCAAGTAGGTTAAGACAAACTGAGCGGAGGTGTTCAGCGAAACTATTTACAACTCAATTAACTGATCTCTGACACATCTCAGTTATTTGGATTAGTAGTCTTTTCGGCAACAAATTTGAAGGACAATTGTTGATAAAACAGAGATAAGATTATTCATTAGGCCAGCATGGTGGTACACCCGTAGAGTTGCTGCCTCACAGCGCCAGAGATCCGGGTTTGATCCTGACCACAGGTGCTGTCTGCACAAAGTTTGTACATTCTCCCTGTGACCTGTGTGGGTTTTCTCCGGGATCTCTGGCTTCCACCCACACTCCAAAGACATGCAGGTTTGTAGGCTTATTGGCTTCAGTATAATTGTAAATTGTCCCTAGTGTGTATATGTAGGATATTGTTAATGTGCAGGGATTGCTGGTCAGGACTCGGTGGGCCGAAGGGCCTATTTCCACGATGTATCTCAAACTAAAATAATGTATTCCTGAAACATGCTCTGACAAAAATAAAATCCCAATTACTTTTAAGTCTGTGGTCAAGTTTGTTACTTCTATTAAGATCATAAAAATCAATCTTAAGTTTGAGTTTTATATGATCTTAAAACTCAAAATGGATCATTAACCAGGACATATTGCCCCGCACAAATAATTCATGGTCTACATTACACCTCTCATTTCCATAATGCCTTTCATGAACCCAGGACAACCCAAAGCCATTTGCAGAAACTTCAAGGTTACACAATGCTCTCCAAGACTACCTGCCAATCTGCACAACAAACTCCCAGAAGCAGTAATAAGAACCAGATGGTGATCTTGAGCTAATACTACAATTAATTCAATAAATTAGTCCAACAGATACTGACAAGAAGATTGAATTTAAGAGGGTCAATTAACGAAAGAAAGTCGCACTAGTTGAAACAAAATTGGCAGGTTAAATAATTTATACTCCACAAACCACTACATCCATCACCTGGGGCAAGTCAATTTATTTGTAGTTACTTTAACAATGCAGAGTTTCACCAAGAACCCTGCAGCAAAGTTTCAGGACTTGAACAATAAAAACATTGAGGTTTACAGCGGGATGTTGCAATAATAATCCTGCTCAATATGAGAAGAACCGAAGGGGCAGACATTTAGAAACATAGAAAATAGGTGCAGGAGTAGGCCATTCTGCCCAATATGACCATGGCTGATCATCTAAAATCAGCATCCCGTTCCTGCTTTCTGCCCATATCCCCTGATTCCCTGATAGCCCCAAGAGCTATATCTAATTCTCTCGTGAATCCATCCAGTGAATTAGCCTCCACTACCTTCTGCGATAGAGAATTCCACAGATTCACAACTCTCCGGGTGAAAATGTTTTTCCTCATCTCAGTCCTAAATGGTCTACCCCTTATTTTTAAACTGTGACCCCTGGTTCAGGACTCCCCCAACATCGGGAAATTTTTTCCTGCATCTAGCCTGTGCAATGTTATTCAGGGCGTTTCTATAAGACACCCTCTCATCCTCACAAGTTCCAGTGAATACAAGCCCAGTTGATCCATTTTTTTTAATCAAAGGTCAGTCCCACCATCCCAGGAATTAACCTGGTGAACCTACGCTGCACTCCCTCAATAGCAAGAATGTCCTTACTCGAATTTGGCGTAGATGCTTGGCTGAGGAGCCAATGGTGTGAAAACATGACTTGCAGCATTATTTGAGTCTCCAAATCAGAATCCCGCCTTACTGCAATGATAAACTTAACATAATTATCAACAAACCTTTTAAATTAATAGGAGGCCTCCTTTGAAATCTGGCATTGTTCCCGTTCCAGCCATAGTTCCCTCGTCCTCTGGGTCCTCTAACAAGTATTAAAATGTTATTCCAAATGCCTCTTTTAGGACTAACCCGCCTTTGACATGCTTACTTGGAGCCCATCCAAATCCCAGTTTGGAGCATTTCTGATCGTGAATTATCTTTCAGCTGAACTATATTTAAACTACTAATTAAAACATAGCCGATGCCAGTAAATGTGAAGTAGTAAACATCAAACAAAGTGAAAGCATATTTGTGAACAGCAATAAAAAGGTACAAGGATTATTACCAACATTTCCACTTGATTCACAAGTGACAGGAATAGAAATAAGGCCACTCGGCCCATCGAGTCTACTCCGCCATTCAATCATGGCTGATCTCTGCCTCCTAATCCCAATTTCCTGCCTTCTCCCCATAACCCTTGACACCCGTTCTTCAGTAGACGACGATAGGATTGGTAATCAAAAAAAATTCCTGCCCTGCCACATGTACTGTATATTCCTGTTGGGTAGATGAAAACTCTGGGAGGTGCTGCAAGTTCTAAACCATCTAAGTCAGTAGGTAAAGAATTCATCAAGGGAAATGGGGACACTCCACAGGAACTGCTGCAAGGGAGAGCCAATACTAACAAATGATGGATTTCTCTTGAATTCATTTATAGTATAAGCAAGCGTTACTGGCAAGGTTAGCTTTTAATTTTTTTTTAAAAACACATTTCAAAAAACATTTCAGAAAGGTGGTGCCTTCTTGAACTGCTACATTCAGTCCAGTAAAGGTACTCTGTACTGTTACAGTAGGAGTACTGGGATTCAAATCTGTTGATAACGAAGGAATGACAATTTACAAGGTGGTATGTACTGGGAAAGGAGGAACTTGCAGGTTGTGGTCATATAATGTCTGTCCTTAACTTGGTGATAAAGATCACAAGCTTAAGAGGTGTTAAAGAGATCTTCAAATGCAATTGCATAAATGGACCTCACACACACAGTGCTATTTCAATTTTTTAAGTTGCCAAATGCAACCGAATGTATTGCAATAATCAGCAGATACTTCCGATTTCTGACACAGTGGAAGGAACGCCATTGATGACATAACAGAAGATGGCCAAGTGTAGAACCATAGCATAAAAAAGTACAACTGCAGCAAATCCCAGGACTAATCTTCGACAGGTACGAACTGTCAATTGGGGGAGACATTTCCCTCAAGGGCCACCGTTGGACAAACTCTGTTTTGGTGTCAAGGGCAGTCATTTAGTTCACTTTTGTAATTTCACCCTTTGCTCTGTGTCCACACCAAGTTGCAATGGGAACAGGAATGGAATCGTGCTGGTAAAAGCCAAAGTGACCTTTAGTGGGCAGGTCATAGAGCCGCAGAGAGTGCGATTAGCTTTCATCGTTAAGCTTGATGACTCAGCGTTGACCCAGTAGAGACCCATTAGAGACACTCCTTAAGCTTGATGACTCAGTAGAGACACGATAGATTCATCCAGCTGTGTGGACAGGACAACTGAGCAACTTTCTACATTGTCAGTAGCTACAAGTGTAGTGATTTTACGAGAACAGTTTGGCAATATGTATGGCAAGACCTCAGCTGGGATAGTGTCTGGTTGCATAGTCTTGGCTGTATCCAGTGCTCTCAGCTATTTCCGTGATAACACTCAGAGTAAGTGGAGTTGGTTGAAGAAGCCTTTGTGATGAGCGAAAGCCAAGATGTATCATCAATCAATCTCTTGGCTCGATGTTATTTTGTTTAGTTCTTAGTGTGGAAACAGGCCCTTTGGCCCACCATGTTCACCCATACACTAGTTCTACCCTGCACACTTGGGACAACTTACTGAAGCCAGTTGACCTACCAACGTGTTTTGAGTGTGGGAGGAAACCGGAGCACTCGGAGAAAACCCACATGGTCACGGGAAGAATGTACAAACTCCGTACAGACAGCGCCCATAGTCAGGATTGAATTCTGGCCTCTGGCACTGCAAGGCAATGACTCAACAACTACCCCATCCAATTCTCTCTTTGGTCTTTGATGAGGATGGGAATATTCACCTTTTCTCAATTGTCCACCATCATTCTCAGCTGGTTCCAGCTAGGTTGTAAAGCTTCCTTTATTCCATTGGCTATGGGCTTGCAGCTCCATCCTTGTATATTATTCCTGCTCCTCGGCATGCACCTTGTCTTGTGTTGAAGATTCACAAGATTGCCACTGCCCTCGAATGTTCCCCTATTGTCTCCATCAAATTAGACACAAAATGCCTGTGTACCGCTGCGGGACTACTCTCCATTGAATAAGAGCTGGTCGCTAGGCTTCAACGTATTAATAGAGTGTGGAATATGCCAGGGCATGTGGAACTAAGCAAGGCGGCTGATTACCCATGTCTCAAATGCCCCAATTTTGAGCTGCCCGAATGTTTACAATTCTTGCTCTAGCTATTAATTACTTGCAGTAACCATACTTTAAATTAAACTTGCAACAAAACAAATGACCAAAACAGCACCATTGTCATTATCATTACATCAATTATACTCGTAGGAGGTGGGTGGGTGGCTGAACATTCTCCTTTGCAAACCCACATCCACACAAATAAATCAAATTACATTAGTGCAGTTTAGTTTGGTGATACAGCATGGAAACAGGCCGAGTGGCCCAGAGTCCATGCCAACTAATGATCACTCGTCCACTATCCTACACATTAGGAACCAATTTACAGAAGCCAATTAAACTACAAACCTGTAGGTCTTTGTAATGTGGGAGGAAACCAGAATACCCGGAGAAAACCCATGCAGTCACAGGGAGAACGTGCAAACTCCGTATAGACAGCACCCGCAGTCAGGATCGAACCTGGCTCTCAAGGCAGAAACTCTACCGCTGTGCCGCTGTGCCGTCCTAATTCACGGTAGAGTTCTGGGTGCTGGAACTACTGCTGCTGCATATCTAGGGTTTCTCTCCCCCCCCCCCCCCCCCCGCCACCACCATTACCCACTCCTTATCATCTAGAAGGCCTGGAGTCTTAGCAGATGGTGACACAAGGTGAAGTTCCCCACAAATGAAGTGCCCAAAGTGACAGAAGCCCAAAATGGCAGCGGCAACTGGCCCAGTGGAGGAGAGTTTTCTCACCAGCATTGGATTTCACTCATTCCTGTTGAATAAAATTTAATGCATAGGAAGGAACTGCTGATCTAACAGAAAAGAGGCACAAAAAGCTGGAGCAACTCAGTGGGTCAGACTGCATCTATGGAGAAAAGGAATAGGTGTCGTTTCAGGTCAAGACCCTTCTTTAGTGCAGTGAGAGTCAGGGGAAAGGGAAATGGTAGCTAGTGAGTATATTTGCAGGAAAATGGAAGGGTGGATGAAATATATTGTCCTGCCCTACATCCATTCGATTACACTTCATCACTCCCGCTAGCCCGGGTGCTTTAAAATCAAATCATTGCTCATGCCTTTTTTGCTGGCAGCTATTGGAATGTATTCTTTATGAGAGCAGTGTGTATTGAATAAACCTCTTAAATTCAATCGGAAGGCATTAAAGGCAGTATGCAAGGAAAGTGCTGGCTTTACAATATTTTATGTTGATGCATAGCAACCTGTAATTAAGGTCAGATGTTCTGGGGTTTTTTCATTATTTTCTGGAGTTTATAAGTACACAACTCTTTGCCTAAAAGATATTAAACCGTAACCAGTTTAACTGCTGCAGTAGGTACATGTTTGGTTTCAGCCCAGATTGGAGTCACAAAATAGCAGTAACTGCAGACTAGGTGTATTGTACAAACTGCTCTGCCCAAAATCAAACAAATTTTAATTTAATCTTTGCTGCAGCATAATCCGAGTGTCTGCTACAGCAGGTGCTTGAAAATGGAGTGGTGTCAAATAATCAGCATAATTTTCTAATTAACAGAGGTGATGTTAACAATTTTGATTTGTTAAATACTAATTAAGGACGAACATGAATTCTAACCTTCCAGCCACATGGTATCGCCATGAATATATTGAAGTGTCAGCAGAAGTCCAAGACAAAGCATAGCAGCACTTCAATGAATATTTCAACGGGTTATTGATTTTACAGAGCCCGTCACCTGAATGTGACCCAATGAAATTTATGTTTTGCATTTTCAACAGTTATTGTTCATACAGTCAAGAACTAAAAGCAGACCAAGCTTCCTGCCCCATTATATATAGAGATAAAGTTCAGCTGACTAAATGATCTCAGCATTATCATTTATAACATTTTTCCACACCATCCTATTTGGGAGCGTAAATAATATAATGCACCAGTGATTAACCTGTCCCAAGGTTGATATTCCTACCTTCATTAAGTTCTGAATAATTAAGGCATTTGTGACTTTGCAAATCTGTATACATTACCCTTTAATTTTAATTAAAGAGTAATAGGCATTCTTATTGTTCAAATGTGTGAAATGCCCTGTGAAGGTAGGGCAGTTAGCACTGTCCCAACAAAAACATGGCCACACAATTCAGTCAATGCCACAAATATTCCAAAGCTCTCCGTTCATCGGTTCTTAGTTATGCGTCTTGTGGAGTGGATAGATTTCACCGAGTGAACACTAAACACAGAAATGGCGAAGTGACCATCAGGATCAAGGTGGAAGGGTGGATTAGATATTTCTTTCCTCTTAAGGAAAGTGTTCAAGGAAAACCTAAATCTCCCATTAACTAGCCTTGGAATTAACATGTAGCATTCTTTTTTTTCTGCTATAGCATCAAGACATTTAAAAGTAACTCAAGTTAATTGAAAATGAGGGAGTTTAATGAATTTCCAAATGGTCTTCAGACATTGTGGAAATGCAGCCCAAAACAAATATTCTTTGGGCTTATTGAATATTAACCAAGATCTGAGGTTCCCACCTTCTTTAAGAGGGCATCAATAATACCAGTGCCCAAGAAGAGTAAGGTGCCTCTTTGGACACCATTGCAGATGCGCCTCAATGATTATCGACCAGTGGCACTAACGTCCGTGGTGATGAAGTGCTTCGAGAGGTTGGTTATGGCATTCTCTCAACTCCTACAAGAAGAAACTCAACCCATTACTGTTTGCCTACTGCCAAAACAGGTCAACAGGGGATGCGATCTCACTGGCTCTCCACTCTGCACCGGACCACTTGGACAATAAATACACAAATAGTCAGGCTGTTGGTTTTAGACTACAGCTTGGCATTCAATACCATCATCCCCTCCAAGCTGGTAACCAAGCTAACGGAACTGGGTCTCTGCACATCTCTCTGCAACGGGATCCTTGACTTCATCAACAGACCACAGTCTGTTCAAATTGGTAAAAACACTTCTTTCTCAATAACAAGGTATTTATTCACAAAATGCTGGAGTAACTTAGCAGGTCAGGCAGCATCTCAGGAGAGAAGGAATGGGTGACGTTTCGGGTCGAGACCCTTCTTCAGCCTCCATCTTCTTCCTCAATAACAATCAGTACGAGAGCACCTCAAGGGTGCGTGCTCAGCCCCCTGCTCTACTCACTCTATACTCAGGACGATGTAGCTGGACAGTGTAAACTCCATCCTCAAGTTTGCCGATGACGCCACCATTGGTGGACAAATTACAGATGGTGATGAGTCAGTATAGAAATGACATCGATCGACTGACCAAATGCTGCCACCACAACAACTTGGTTCTCAATGTCAGTTGATTGAGGACTTTGTAAGAGGAAGGACGAGGACCCAAAAACCTGTCTATATCGATGGAACGATGGTGGAAAGAGTCAAAAGCTTCAAATTCCTGGGCGTGCATATTTCTGAAGATCTTTCCGAGACCCACCACACTGATGCAATTATAAAGAAAGCACATCAACGCCTCTACTTCCTCAGAATATTACAGAGATTTGGTATGTCAGAGAGGATTCTCGAATTAAATGTGTACAGTAGAGAGCATATTGTCTGGTTGCATCACGACCTGGTTCAGCAACTCGAATGCACAGGAAACAAGACTGCAAAAAGTTGTGAACACTGTCCAATCCATCACAGGTTCTGACCTCCCCACCGTCTAAGGGATTTATTGGAGTTGCTGCTTCAAAAAGGCAGCCAGCATCAGAGACCCACACCACACTGGCCACACACATACTTCACCTCTGCCATCACGAAGAAAGTACAGGAGCCTGAAAACTGTGACGTCCAGGTTCAGGAACAGCTTCTTCCCTACAGGCATTAGACTATTAAACACAACAAGCTCACATAAACTCTGAACTACATTGATTATTATTGTTATATATATATATATATATATATATATGTGTGTGTATATGTGTGTGTATATGTGTGTGTATATGTGTGTGTATATGTGTGTGTGTGTGTATATATATATATGTATATGTGTGTATATATATGTGTGTGTGTATATATATTTATATGTGTGTGTGTATATATGTATATATGTATATATATATGATCTGTATATAAGTGAGTATGTGTATATGTACATTGAACTTTTTTTCTTGTTTATAATATTGTTTGCAGTGTACTTTGTCTACATATTCTGTTGTGCTGCTGCAAGTAAGAATCGAATTGTTTTTTCTGGGCCATACAACAATAAAACACTCTTGACTTGCCAGAACTGTAGCCGTACTAAAGCTAGTTTACCTGTGCCCCTATTAAGATGGTTTTACAGTCACTGATATATATTACACATGCTAAATTCCTTTGCCTCAGCATAACGCTGAATTTGACAAAAACCATGGATTTCACGGGAATTCAGAATGTCTCAAAACAAACTAAGCATGTTATTTTATTTCACCTTAAAATGTTGAGCTTAGTTTATTATTGACACAGCACTGACACAGTAAAGAGCTTGTTCTACATGCTATCCAGTCAAGTCTCACAGTACAAGAGTATGATAGATAGATCCTCCTCTGGAACAGCATGCAGAGTGTCACCATGTTCCAGTGTAATCTGGCAACTCCCCAGTCTCCAATAAAAATCCAATCTTGACCCAAGGAGATATTTAGGAATCGTACCTTCTCAGATTAAATACTGAGTCATAAATTAAGTGCTGAACATTATCATCTGACCAAAATTTAAACACCTTCAAAACATCTTCGGGCCGGCACAGGAGCACAAGGGTAGAGTTGCTGCCTACAGCACCAGTGACCTGGGTTTGATCCTTACTACGAGTGCTGTTGGGGAAAGTTGGTACATTCTCCCCAAGACCTGCGTGGGTTTTCTCCCGGCGCTCCAGTTGTCTCACACTCCAAAGATGCACAGGTTTGTAGGCTCATTGGCTTGGGAAAGTTCTCCCTATTGTGTGTGGGATAATGTTAGTGTACGGGAAAATCGCTGGTCGGCACCGACTTCGTGGGCCAACAGGCCTGTTTCCACGCTGTATCTTTTGTAAACAATGAGGCATGCAACTAATTAGGATTGAACTGGACTTGTTAATTGAATCTAAAGAACATTAAATGAATGAACACCCATTAGGGGAAAAACTCAATTGTGAAGTTAATTCTGAGTCATGATAGAAAAATAACTTCCCATTACAAACGTAAAATAGAGTATAGTTAATCTATTTTAAGGAAAGAAAGAGAAAATACTGAAAATGTCAGCAGGCAAGGCAACATTTACAGAACATAAAACGGCTCAGTAAGCTTTCATTTGAAATTCTGAATAACCCGAGATAAGTGATAACACAATTTGTTCCAGTTGTGATGAAAGTATCGAACTGAAATTGATTGTTCCTCTGCAGATTCCATCCAACCTGTTGAATATTTCCATCTTTTCATTTTATTTCAATTCTTCAGCATCTGTGGAATCAAATCAAAGGAACCTCAGATAATGAAAAGATAATCTGACTCCAAAAGAAAAACCTGTGTTTCTTCACAAAAGTATCGCGTTTCCCTTTGAAGATCAATTACCATTATTTCTCAAACATCAGATCAATGTGTACAACAAAATCAAAAATAACAAACAAGATAAATTGATGGTTAAGAGATCAATATTGTCAAAAGATAAAGTGAGAGGGCTTTTATTTTTCTTCCTTTTATAAAAAGGCTTTAAGTATAAGAATTGAAAAGCATGAAGGTTTTGTTAAACCTCAATTGTTTAGCCCCCAGATATTTCCAATACTGTGCATCAAGCTTCAGTAAAGAATATTAAGCCCTTTGAGAAGGTGCTGAAAAGTGTACTAAAGATGTTACCGGAGGAAAGGTATTTCTGGGATTTTCATCTTTTGGCAGAGAAGGTTAAACTTAAGAGTTGAGAACAGTGAGTAATGCTGATGGAGTCAGTCAGAGAATAAGTTTCCATCCCTGGATGGCTTTTAATCAAAGGACATGTATTCAAGGTTTGTTGCCAAAGAGACCAGATGGGGAAAACTGATTTTAACTTCATCTGGTCCAATCTATAATGCAGAACCATTATTTCTTGGAGGGGAATGGAATCTACAAAGCTCTGACTCAAGTGGGAGTGCCAGCAGCTGAACCATATGGACACCAAAGTCGATGGGATATAAATGTCATGCTGCAAGGCTACAAGCTGATTCTAACATCAATATAACCAAACCACTACCTTAGCTACTAGCATCCAAGTAGTTCAGCCCTGTTACAGAATCCCAGTGCTCCTGGTATAGGTGCTTAATATTACTCGGTTTAATAGGAGAATTGGTTCAGATAGTCAAACATGCAATAAATCTCAAACAAAGTGGCAATACACACCTACTGATAGAGGCCAAACTTTCAAACCATGACCTTTCTGATCAAGCACTACAGCAAAACCAAATTATTTTATTTTTCCCAACCCACCATAGCATTTCTCTGGGCTTGCAGCAAGCCCAAATATCCTCAGATACTTTAGACTCTTTTTCCATTAAATAAATGCGATTTTCAGTGGATGCTATGTATGGCCATGCCATCCAAGAATGCACCATAGAAAACATACTTGGGTTAGAAACAGCACTAGCTAGGCAAGACTGCAATAAATTGTACAGAATTAGAAATGTAGCCCAGTGCATCACAAAGACCAGACTTCCCACCATTGACTCCATTTACAGTTTACACTGCATCAGAAAAACATTGTCATAATTAAAAATTTGTCCCACCCTAGTCATTCCTCTTCCCACTCCCATATGGAAGGTGGTACAGAACCTTGAAAATGTGGACCACTAGACTGTTTCTTTCTCTCCATTATCAGGCTTCTGAGTAGTCCTTCCATAAGCCAGGGTACTGTCCGACTCATCTTTACCTCATGGCAAACATTGGACTTTGTCAATGGAACTGATGCACTACAATGCTGAGAACTAAAATTCTACACGTTGTACTTCCTCTTTGCTCTATCTATTGTACTCCAGTTTGATTTGATTGTTTTTACATAATATTATCTGATCCAATTGGATAGTATGCAAAACAAACCTTGTCACCATACCTCTGTACACGTGACAATAATAAACCTACTACTATATTTGAAGGATCACCATCTGGTGCACGTGTTGTTAGAACCTGCTTAGACTATGTAATCCAAAAGGTGCAGCAAAAAAACTCCAGTACTGGCAGAACCTTAGGCCATTTAAGACTAAGATGAGGAAAAACCTTTTCACTCAAAGAGTTGTGAATCTGTGGAATTATCTGCCACAGTAGGCAGTGGAGGCCAAGTCACTGGATGTTTGAGAGAGTTAGATATAGCTCTTTGGTCTAACAGAATCAAGGGATATGGGGAGAAAGCAAGAACGGATCACATTGAATGGCGGTTGTAGGAGCCATTTTGCGTTTATTAGTTATTTTAGTATATTATTATATTACTTTGTATCCTGCTGTATTATTTTTGGACACCAAGAGGTTAATACTATGCTTATGTATATGGGCTGGGCGGAGCTAGAGATCTTCCAACACCAACATAGCAGTTCACGAGAAGAACCTGCCGAAATAAGATCGGCAAGAAAGATTTTAACTATAAGAGCCTACTAAGATAATAAGATTTTGGTGGACAAAGAAAATACAAGAAGTGCCTACGGGATATAAGGTCTGGTAGTTCGTATAAGTCAAGAAGGAACCACGGTAGGATATTAGATTTTTACCAAACTAATCAATAACCAGTTAATGACAAGAATTATGGCAATATATTTTATTGCAACTTCAAATAACTGAATCGTCGTGATATTGATCCACTATCCTTTGTCAATGGCAGCTTTGGGGCTTTATAAGAAAGACTAGAAGCTGGCCGTAATATCGGCACTGGCTCAAAGGGCAGAATAGCCTACTCCTGCACCTATTTTCGATGTTTCTAACCTCTCAGAAGATGGGAAAGTCATTTTCTCTTTTGTGAATTCCATTAAATGGGAGCTGTTTTAGTGTGGGTAGACACAAAATGGTGGAGTAACTCAGTGGGACAGGTCTGAAGGGTCTCGACCTGAAACATCACCCATTCCTTCCCTCCAGAGATGCTGCCTGTCCCGCTGAGTTACTCCAGAATTTTGTGTCCACCTTAGATTTAAACCAGCATCTGCAGTTCTTCCCTACACATCTGTTTTGGTGTCCTGTGGCCAAATGGGCTGCTCCATCTTCTCAATCAATTCATTCACCTGGGCAGAGGTAAGGAATGGATTTAGTGGAACTGAGATATTATGGTACTATCAGTTCCAACCAGGCTTTGTGTTTTACAATAATGGGGCTACATTTATTGTTTTGTGCACCACAATTCACACTTTTTGATTTCTGCCTTAACAGAATCCCGGAGAGAAAGAGGCAGCACGGAAATCCTGTTAATTGCGAACTTTGCTGGCATTAATCTCATTCTCCCAAATCAAGACCCAAATTCACCTTGGTTCTAACTTACCAAGTCCTCTGCCTGCCTCTATCGATTGTTTGGTCACTTCAAGGTTTCAAGGCGAGTTTATTGAGATGTGAGCAGTGCCTTCTTAAAGCTCCCCCTGTCATTGTGGGAGCCTTTCTCCAGTTCTCTTGTTGTGATATTTCAGGTGGTTTATGTGGTACAACCGCTTCTGCATTCTTGCTGTTGATTTCCACTCCTTTCAGTTCACCAAGCTCACAGCCATTAAAAAAGTCACAACCAAACATTCATTGCCACCAATACAAAAACCAATCTCTTTCGGCCATTAAGGCCAGATCTGACCGACTGCGGTTTCCTTTTTTTTTTAATACTAAACTCCGACTTGCCTGCACTCTCCAAACGAGTCCTCGTAACCATCTCCATTTGCTGCAACCCAGCTGTTTAACTCCACGATCCCCAACATGGAGTAGTCATGTTGAAGCCACTGCTGACAGTTTCTATCAAGCCAAATAACCGCCTTGCCCTCCTGCTGGAACTACACGTCCACCTGTTAATATAAATGCTAACCCTGGAATGGATTTCTTCTGCAGTTTTAGGTGCCTGGCCTCCATTTCTACTTGTAGGTTAAAGTATAACTGAGCATAATAATTACCAAAAAACAGGGCAGCAAAGCGCATCCATTGGCTTTTTGGCACCTCTGAAAGTTAGGAGGCCCTCTAGAATCAGTTTCTTCGACAGATTGGCCAATATTCTTTGAAAGAGATTTTGTCCGACTCAATTACCCCTCTCATTTGCTCAAGTTTCACAGGTTCCAACCACCTCTGGACAATGGGGCATATTTGTAGACAGGCCGTCTCCTGTGTTTCACCAATCCAGGTGGCACCCTCCACCACTCTCTCTCTCTCTCTCTCTCGAGTCATTGGTCTCCTACAGAGCCCCAATGGTCCACAGTAGTTTCCTCCATTTCGTTCTGTTGGCTTGGTCTCTTTCTTTCTCTGTTAGAGTCCCAGTCCCACTTCTGAACTTCATATACAAGGTACTCTTCTCCAAAGTCTTAATTCCTCTGCAAACAGCGACTCTTGTTCAGACAACACACACCACGATTGCACAGCGCAAGTTAGTTCTCCAGTTCCCACATCTCACAGTGTTAATTTGTCTAAGCCTCTCATTCTAGTTTATCAGGTGTAGAAAATTTCTCACATATGAAGTGTAATAACTGGGAGAAGGTTCTTAATAGAGTTATATCTTTCCAAGATCGGCGATCGCTTCGCTGAACACCTGCGCTCGGTCCGCATTAACGCAACTGATCTCCCGGTGGCCCAGCACTTTAACTCCCCCTCCCATTCCCAGTCTGACCTCTCTGTCATGGGCCTCCTCCAGTGCCATAGTGAGGCCCGCCGGAAATTGGAGGAGCAGCACCTCATATTTCGCTTGGGCAGCATGCGGCCCGGTGGTATGAACGTCGACTTCTCCAACTTCAGATAGCTCCTCTGTCCCTCCCTTCCCCTCCTCCTTCCCAGATCTCCCTCCATCTTCCTGTCTCCACCTATATCCTTCCTTTGTCCCACCCCCGACATCAGTCTGAAGAAGGGTCTCGACCCGAAACGTCACCCATTCCTTCTCTACCTGACCTGCTGAGTTACTCCAGCATTTTGTGAATAAATCGATTTGTACCAGCATCTGCAGTTATTTTCTTATATCTTTCCAAGAGCAGGCACCAGTTCTCAGAACCTTATACAAGCTGCACTAGGTATAAAAATGTAATTAAAAATGTAAATACTCATCTCAAAAAGTGAAAGACCTCTAGTTTAACTATATAAGGGTTTGATATAAGGGTCCAAAGACGTACAGGTATGTAGGTTAATTGGCTGGGTAAATGTAAAAATTGTCCCTAGTGGGTGTAGGATAGTGTTAATGTACGGGGATCGCTGGGCGGCACGGACTTGGTGGGCCGAAAAGGCCTGTTTCCGGCTGTATATATATGATATGATATTTGCAAAACAACTCCATTTTGATGTGATTGCTTTCTTCTATTTCATTTCTTTCATCTTCGTCCTGGGAGTGGAGCAAAAGTAGTGTTTTACCAATTATTTGACTTTCAGCTACGATCTGCTATTTCGGGGAGAATATTCACATTTAATATTTCGGGGAGAATATTCACATTATGCTATTTCGGGGAGAATATTCACATTTAATATTTGAAAACATTTGCAGTGAATGCCATCCAAATTTCAGAAAGCTGAATTAACACAAATGGTTTAAATAGGTCCAAGAACTCCATCGGTTGTTGCAATTGAAATAAAATTGTACAAAGCCCTGGAGGTCAGGGAACTATAGTAACTCTCGCAGGTTTTAGTGCACAGTGTGGAGGATTAAGACTTCTGTAGGTTAGCGCTGGATACAAGAGCTTTCATACTTCAGATTATTTTAAAATCTCTCGTCATTTTCCTGTTAATACTTCTTATTACAATTCTCTGCAGATCAATAGCTGCAACTGCTCTTGGATTTAATTTTAATACTTAGTTGACAATCCGTCTCAGAAGCACGGAGTATTTTTGGCAAGTTGAATTAACTATTAAGTATTTAGCCTTGGGGAATAAATACCATCTTGACTCTTTGACTGTCCTTCAAAATCAGAAATATTTTGCAGTGCTGCGTAAATGTAAAATTTTTTGCGTCACAAATCTTAGGACAGCGCAAGGTCTGTCAAGCTTAGAGCATGCATACGATCAGCAGGCTTCTGTAGTCCTAAAGACTTGGCATTTGCCACAAGCAGTCTCTTAAAATCGCATCCTTTCAGTACGGACTTAGAGCATGTTTATGTTGCACAATTTTCACGTGAACCCGCTTTCATTAATTGTGGCAGTTTTCTTTATAAGTGAGGATGCTGGATCTTCAGTAACGTGTCAATATTTGCAGAGGCTGCCAAACGAATACCAATTATAAAAGGAAGTTCTGCAGTACACTTAACCCCTACCCTGCACTCTCCTAAAAGAAAACCTACCCCAAGAACTATTCCTACAATCGAGGGCAGCATAGTGATGCAGCTGGTAGAGCTTCTGCTTCACAGCGCCAGATACCCTAGTTCAATCCTGACCTCCATTCGATGTTGACAGTGTGGAGTTTGCACACTCTCTCCGTGAGTTTTCACCAGGAGCTCCAGTTTCTTCCCACATCCCAAAGACATGTGGGTGTCTAGGTTAACTGGCTTCTAAATTAATGCACAGGGAGAGGATGCTAAAGTAGAATAATGTAGAACTGGCATGAATGGGTAATGGATGGTCTGTTGTATTTGGTGGGCTGCAAGTCCTGTTTCTATGCTGTATCTCAAAGTCTAACACTTCAAAAAATATTTTTAAAAGGTATCAGTGTATTAAAAAGGAATTTAATCCATTTCTCCAGAAAATCTCCAAGTACAGCACCAAAGTACTGGGAGTTCTTGATTATCAAGGTTTTGCTGCACATGGAAATACCTAGAGAGATTAATATTGGCCATGGCACAATGTACATCCAACTCCCTTGCTTGCCAGCTTCCTTTGCCATTTTCAGTGCAATACTGGAAGAAAATGTTCAACTCATTTGCTGTTCTCCCTCAGCGAGCTCTCACACGGTCTCTGCATGACAGGTTTAGGACATTTTCTTGTGAATCAAGAGAGGATTTGGAGAGGCAGAGCATTTTGTAGGAAGAAAAATACACCAAAAGAAAATGGATAAAGTGCTACCTTATCAAACTAATTACTTCCCTATTTGGAAGGAGCCATTAACGTGTTTATTTGAAACTTGTTAACAAATCTATCAAAACAATAAACAGAAGGATTTAATTATAACATCAAAGCTAATTTGCTAAAAATAGTGCGGCCTCTATCGGAACATTCAAAATCATAGTAACTCTGATCTGGCTCAGAGGCAAATTTTCCCATATTCCCTTTAAAGTTATCAGGGCCCCAACTCTCCCAAACACCACTGGAACCTAGTTTTCATTTGCCCTTTAAACTGGCTAGTTTCACTGGGAAATTCATTACAATACTTTCTAAGTAGTGTAGGAAAATAACGGCAGATGCTGGTGCAAATCGAAGGTATCACAAAAAGCTGGAGTAACTCAGCAGGTCAGGCAGCATCTCAGAAGAGAAGGAATGGGTGACTTTTCGGGTCTGAAGGGTCTCGACCCGAAACATCACCCATTCCTTCTCTCCCGAGATGCTGCCTGACCTGCTGAGTTACTCCAGCTTTTTGTGATACTTACAATACTTTCTAACATGGGCGGCACAGTGGCTCAGCGGTCGAGTTGCTGCCTTACGGAGCTAGAGTCCCGGGTTTGATCCAGATTATGGGCGCTTATTGGTACGGAGTTTGTCGTTTCTCCCAGTGTCCTGCATGGGTCTTCTCTGGGATCCCAGGTTTCTTCCCACACTCCAAAGTCACACAGGTTTGTAGGCTAATTGGCTTGGTATAATTGCAATTGTTCCTAGTGCGTGTGGGACAGCGTTAGTGTGTGGGGGTCGCTGGTTGCCATGGACTCTGTGAGCCAAAGAGTCAATTTCTACGCTGTATCTCTGAACCAAACTAAAAAAAACATGAATACCTTTGTTATTCATTCTTTTCATGTAATAAAAAGGAATTTCATCGATTTCTCCAGAAAATCTACCAGTGCAGCAAAGTCCTGGGAGTCCTTGATTAAAGTTTGAGTGCACAGAACTATCCATATAAATATTAGACATCCCAAAGGTACTCCCTACGCCCACGGTTGCCAGCTTCCTTTGCATTTGGACTTCCTTTCCAAGTCCTGCGCATTTTGTCCCTGCAGTTATGAACTGCTGACACTAGCACATAAAACATGATATATATATTTCATAACATAATCAACACTCACTCCCGAGCTTTGGATGCACTTCGATACCTTGAATGAAATGGGTAATAGGATTCCTTACAACGTTACAGACATGATATTGAAATGTTCAGTCTTTGACCAAACAATTTATTCCATTTATTCAGGCCAAAACTTCTCAAAAATGACTTGATTAAAAGATTTTAGATTTTTTCTACAGTGGTGTGTGGGCTTCTTTTTATAGGTTAATTGTTATTCTATCAATAACTTCCCTATTAGCTATTTCCTTTGTGCTATTATGTTCAATATTTTCATGGAAGTCTTACTCTTACCTACCGTGCTCAAGTGATCAACACCTGCATAGATCGTGTTTGATCGGAGGATGGACGTAATGGATAGTCCAAGATACTTGGCAGAGACTGTCATATGGACTCAGGATCTGGGTACTAGTGTCAAGGACAGCAGCCATTGCCCATGAGAAGCTGGTGGTCAAAGGTGGTCAACACCTGCGCTCAGTCTGCATTAACCAATCTGATCTCCCGGTGGCTGAGCACTTCAACTCCCCCTCCCATTCCCAGTCTGACCTTTCTGTCATGGGCCTCCTCCAGTGCCACAGTGAGTCCCACCGGAAATTGGAGGAACAGCACCTCATATTTCGCCTGGGCAGCTTGCAGCCCAGTGGTATGAACATCGACTTCTCCAACTTTAGATAGTTCCTCTGTCCCTCTCTTCCCCTCCCACTTCACAGATCTCCCATTGTCTTCCTGTCTCCACCTATATCCTTCCTTTGTCCCACACCCCTGACATCAGTCTGAAGAAGGGTCTCGACCCGAAACGTCGCCCATTCCTTCGCTCCCGAGATGCTGCCTGACCTGCTGAGTTACTTCAGCATTTTGTGAATAAATACCTTCGATTTTTACCAGCATCTGCAGTTATTTTCTTACACTTGAACCACAGTGGTTCCTCTGGTCAAAGTGCTCACATAACACTGCTGGGGAGAGCGTCGAAAGAGCTCAAGGAGTTAGATTTTTTTGCTGCTGAAGGATCAATGATATTTTTCCACATCAGGACAGAGTGAGAAACATGGAGGGAAGCCTGCAGGTACTGGTGTTGCTTTACACATGGAGACAAACTTACCTAGTGGTGTTCCCATGCACCTGGGACCATGTCATAGAGACAAACAAAACAGACAGGCCCTACGGCCCAAGTCATTCATACGGACTATGTTTACTAGAGCTAATCCCATTTACTTGTGTTTGGCTTATATCCCTCAAAACCTTTTATCAGTACTAGTCAACATATCTTTTAAACATTGTTATTGTACCCACCTATCTCTGGTAGCTCATTCCATATACCCAGTATGTTGCTATTACAAATCGATTTATTCACAAAATGCTGGAGTAACTCAGCAGGTCAGGCAGCATCTCGGGAGAGAAGGAGTGGGTGACGTTTCGGGTCGAGACCCTTCTTCAGACTGATGTCAGGGGGGCGGGACAAAGGAAGGATATAGGTGGAGACAGGAAGATAGAGGGAAATCTGGGAAGGAGGAGGGGAAGGGAGGGACAGAGGAGCTATCTGAAGTTGGAGAAGTCGACGTTCATACCACCGGGCTGCAAACTGCCCAGGCGAAATATGAGGTGCTGCTCCCCCCCACAGTTTCTTATTAGATCTTTCCCCTCTCACCTTAATACTCTGCTTGTGAACTTCCCTACCCTAGGAAAACTAATATTTACATCCAACTCATGTACTCATTACCCTGACCGACAAAAGCCAGTGTACCAACTGCTTGACCACCCTGTCTATCAGTGACACCATTTTCAGGGAACGATGTACCTGCATCACTAAGTCTCTGTTCTACAACACCCCCCCAGGGTTCTACCATTTACTGGGTAGGTTCTGCCCTGGTTTACTCATCAAAATGCAACAACCCCCCCTTAAAAAATATTCCATCAGCTATTCCTTGGCAAAATTGCTCAGTTTGTTTAGATGTCATCAAACCTTCCTCATTGTCCACTATGCCACTTATTTGGGTGTCAACCACAAACTCTGCCAATTCTCATGCAAAATTTTGATGTGAGTGACAAACTGTGGATCCAGCACGCCTGTGGCAAGCCACTGATCACAGGCCTCCAGCCTAAATAACAAACCCGCCACCATGTTTAAGTTTTTTATTATTGTTGTCATAAGTACTGAACAAAAGTACAACAAAAAGCTTTGTTTTGCAGTGGTAGCCAATCCACTCAGATAATACTAGACACAAATACAGTCAAGTCAAACTAAACTACAAATTAGCAAAGGGGAAGATACAGAGTGCAGAATATAGTTCTCTGCATTGTGGTGTATTAGTTCTATAGATAAAGTCCAATGCTCTCAATGGGGTAAAGGTAAATGGAACAGTACCCAGGCTGATGGAAGTTCCATAAGCCAGATAACAGTGGGTGGTGTACGGTGGTGCGTGTTTTTATGCTTCGGTACCATCTGCTGGACGGAAGCAGGGAGAAGGGATGACTAGATTGGAACAAGTTTTTTAAAATTATGTTGGCTGCTCTTACATGGCAGCGTTAAGTGTAGATGGCGTCAATGGTTGGAAGTCTGGTCTGTGTGATGGACTGGGCTCCATCTGCAACTCTCCGCAATTTCTTGCAGTCTACAGCAGAGTTGTTCCCAAGCCAAGCTGGGATGAAAACAATTGGCTTTCTATGGTGCATCCGTTGAAGTTTGTAAGAGTCATTGGAGAAAAGCCAAATTTCTTCAATCTCCTCAGGAAGTAAAGTCATTGCTGTACCTCCTTGCCCGTCACATCAATCTGGTTGGTCCACGACAGATCGTTGGTAATATTAATGCCAAGGAACTTGAAGCACTCAACCATTTCCACATCCACACCATTGATGCCAGTTGGCCATGCATTCCACCATGTTTTTTGAAGTTAATAACAAACTCCTTGGTCTTGCTGACATGCAGAGAAAGGTCATTGTCCTGGCACCATGCCACAAAGTTCTCCATCTCCTTTCTATTCCATCTCATCGTTTGCGATTCAGCCCACCAAATGGTGTTATCTATAAACTACCACAATCTGAGCTCTACCACCAAGCCAATTTTGCATCCAATTGACAGGCTCACGTTGGATGCCAAATGATCTAACCTTCCAGACTAACCTACCATGCAGAATCTTGTCAAAGGCCCTGCTAAAGTCCATGTCAACAACACCTACTGCTTTGCCTTAGTCAATCCTGTGTCACTCCTTAGAAAAACTCAAATCAGACTAGTGAGACAGGATTTCACCAAGCATTAAGCCATGCTGATTGTCCCTAATTAACCCTTGCCTTTTTACAGCATGTGCTGGTAGATTGTATCCTTCTGGATGGCAGGGTTGGTAGGTGGGGGTTTGTGCATGCAGAGTTGAGATGTATCTTTGAGGTACAGCTCCAACCAAAGAAGTGTTTCCCTTTGACGCCCATGGACTCAAATTTTTCCAGGACACCTTAATGTTGCACTTGATCCAATGCTACTTTGATATCAATGACAATCACTCTGATTTTATGTCTCGACCGCTACTCTTTGATCCTTTTGGGAGTAGGTCCA
Organism: Rhinoraja longicauda; assembly: GCF_053455715.1. NCBI lineage: Eukaryota > Metazoa > Chordata > Chondrichthyes > Rajiformes > Arhynchobatidae > Rhinoraja > Rhinoraja longicauda. The sequence continues at coordinate 23,285,921 of NC_135981.1, forward strand.
GAATCAACTCCTCTGGTCAACCCAAACTGAGCAGCAAGTAGATTGTCTATGGCCAGTTACCATTAGTTTGCTAATGATTGAGAGTTGACGACAAGCGGCAGACTTCACGAGCGGTCAGCACCATGACACTGCATCTGCAGAACAACCTTGGATTCCTCATGGAGTCAGAGCAACAGAACACTAACGTCGTGTCCTACTCTGAGAAATCTGCCCCTGCACCAGGTCAAAGCTGGTGAAAGGTCAGCAACCCAACTCATGCCAATGGTGAATAAAAACTCCAACTCATAGTAAATTTCATGAAATTTACAGTTTTTAATTAAACTTAAGTACTTAATCTTTTTAATTCAAGTATAAAAGAATTGTGTTAATTGTTTTCCAGTGCTCAGAATGTTTTATTTTAAATTGTTAATAGCATAATTAATTTCAAATTGTTTAATTATTATTAAATGCGTGAAGGTTTTGGAGACGGTCAGAGACATGGTTCAAAGAATGTCAAAGTGCTTTCGGGGAGCAGAGTTTGACAATGATGGGAACAGCCAGCATTGTGTAGTCCATCAGAGTCAGCTTTGGCAACTAGTTCCCTTGATGCACACAAATGCAGATTAGAGAGCATCAGGTATGAGGGGTTCGGAGAGGCAGGCTAGATGGAACAAAGTCCATAATCCCTACATCACGGCATCAGGGCATTAAAAACATCCTTCACTGTTAAATGCGACTCCCGTCTAGTGCTCTGGTTAAACGTCACTCTTTCCCGCAGGGTTCAAGTTAAGATCGGTCCTGCCTGCAGCTTTCATACCAGGAGCAAGCTCAGCTGCCATAGCTTCCCGCAGCGCTCAGATTAAATGTCACTCTGCCTATAGTGTTCCAGTTAAATATCATGCCTGCTTGTGGTGCTCTGGTTAATTGTCACTCCTACTGCAGTGCTCAAGTTAAAAGTCACTCCAGCACACGCCTTTCAGATGCTAAATATTTGGCATCGTCAGCTGCTTATCCAGCCCACAGAGTTCCATTCCAAACAATTACTGGAACCACAATTAACTGCAAATTACGTTTCAGTGAAAATAATATCAGCTTCAAGTTCCTAGGTATCCACATCGCCAGCAACCTAACCGTGTCCCTTCACAGTGATGCATTAGAGAGATCAATAAAGTGCAACAGCATATTTACTTTCTTAGGCATCTCAGAAGATTCAACACATCTATGAGGGTTCATGTGAACTTCTATAGATACGTTATAGAGAGTATTTGACAAGGTGCATCTTAGCCTGGTATAACTCAGCAGGTCAGGCAGCATCCCTGGAGAGAAGGAAAGGGTGACGTTTCAGGTCAATAGACAATAGGTGCAGGAGGAGGCCATTCGGCCCTTCGAGCCAGCACCGCCATTCAATGTGATCATGGCTGATCATTCTTAATCAGTACCCCGTTCCTGCCTTCTCCCCATACCCCCTGACTCCGCTATCCTTAAGAGCTCTATCCAGCTCTCTTGAATGCATCCAGAGAATTGGCCTCCACTGCCTTCTGAGGCAGAGAATTCCACAGATTCACAACTCTGACTAAAAACGTTTTTCCTCATCTCAGTTCTAAATGGCCTACCCCTTATTCTTAAACTGTGGCCCCTTGTTCTGGACTCCCCCAACATTGGGAACATGTTTCCTGCCTCTAACGTGTCCAACCCCTTAATAATCTTATACGTTTCGATAAGATCTCCTCTCATCCTTCTAAATTCCAGTGTATACAAGCCTAGTCGCTCCAGTCTTTCAACATATGATAGTCCCACCATTCTGGGAATTAACCGAGTAAACCTATGCTGCACGCCCTCAATAGCAAGAATATCCTTCCTCAGATTGTCGGAAAAAGGGTCTCAACCCGAAACGTCACCCATTCCTTCTCTCCAGAGATGCTGCCTGACATGCTCAGTTTCTCCAGCTTTTTGTGATACCTTCGATTTGTACCAACATCTGCAGTTATTTTCCTACACAATTAGCCTGGTATATCTACTGCACTACTCTTGATTGACAAACCTGAGTGGTGAACACAGCCCAGTCCGTTACAGGCTCATCACTTCCTTCCATCCAGTCCATCTTCATGGTGTGTTGCATCAGGGTGGCTGGCATTGTTGTCAAGTATTTTGTTTAGTTTATTATTGCCACTGGCACAGCGAAAAGCTTTTGTCTATCCAGTCAGAGAACAAACTATACATGAACAAAACCAAGCCAGAGCACAGATACAGGGCACAACATTCAGTGCAAGATATAACATTTAATTCCGATAAAGTCCAATTAAAGATTGCTCAAAAGGTCTTCAATGAGGTAGATGGGAAGTCAGGACCGCACTCATGTTGATGAGGACCGTTCAGTTACCTGATAACAGCTGGGAAGAAAATGCCTGCTGCCCTGGCCTTTCCTTTTTCTCTTTACCTTGGGAAAGATGGAGGAGATTGAAAGCTCAGATGTCCAGACTTAAGTTTCCTCTCCACTGCTATCCAACTCTTGAACCAACCACTTCTTGTACATCAGTCTGTAGAAGGGTCTCGACCCGAAATGTCACCCATTCTTCCTCTCCAGAGATGCTGCCTGTCCTGCTGAGTTACTCCAACTTTGTGTCTATCTTCACCCCTTACATACCCCATTCCCAGAGCTGCTGCCACATACTCCTGCTCTCAAAACTACTACATTGTTGTTGTGCTCAGTATTCTTTTGCACTGCTCATTTATTTGCAATACAACCTTGCACCAGTCTGTTGGTTTGCAATCATCATCATGCTTATTGTTGTATTCATCTTTACAATATGCGTATTATTTACTCCACAAGCTTCAGGTGAGAAAGCCTTTTCATCGCATCCAGGTGTATGACAATGGTGTCAGATTAGGTAAAGGGAAAGCGCAACGAGACCTTAGTGTCCTTGAACACCAGTCACTGAAAGTAAGCAAACAGGTATAGCAGGCTGTGAAGAAAGCTAATGACTTGTTGGCCTTCATAACGAGAGGATTTGAGTACAGGAGCAAAGAAGTCCTTCTGCGGTTGTATAGGGGCCTGGAGAGACATCTGGAGCATTGTGTGCAGTTTTGGTCTCCTGATTTGAGGAAGGATGCCCTTGCTATTGAGGCAGTGCAGCGTAGGTTCACGAGGTTAATCCCTGGGATGGAGGGACTGTCATATGAGGAAAGATTGGAAAGACTAGGCTTGTATTCACTGGAGTTTTGAAGGATGAGAGGGGATCTTATCAAGACGTATAAAATCATAAAAGAACTGGACAAGCTAGATGCAGGAAAAATGTTCCCAATGTTGGGAGAGTCCAGAACCAGGGGACACAGTCTAAGAATAAAGGGGAGGCCATTTAAAACTGAGGTGAGAAGAAACTTTTTCACTCAGAGTTGTGAATTTGTGGAATTATCTGCCACAGGTATGTAGGTTAATTGACTGGGTAAATGTAAAATTTGTAGGATGGTGTTAATGTGCGGGGATCGCTGGGCGGCACGGACTTGGTGGGCCGAAAAGGCCTGTTTCCGGCTGTATATATATATGATATGATATGATATGATGATGAAAAGGCAAATTAACTGGATGAATTTAAAAGAGTTAGATCGAGCTATAGGGGCTAGTGGAATCAAGGGAGAAGGCAGGCACAGGTTACTGATTGTAGATGATCAGCCATGATCACAATGAATGGTGGTGCTGGTTTGAAGGGCCAAATGGCCTTCTCCTGCACCTATTTTCTATGTTTCTATGTTTAATAAACATCCGTAACAGTGCAAGTATAATTTCTTAGCCCGGTTGCACTTAAAAGGTGCAAATAGTGGTTTATGTCAAATGCAAATCTGCGTGACTATAAAATTAGGCCAATGAAAATAATGGTAACAAGTGTCACAGGAATATACAACCTTATTTTGTAGTCTGCCTTGGGTGTCTCAGATGCACAATGGCAAGCTATACATATCAAAAACTGAAAAGCAATTTCAAGCCATTTAAAATGCTGCTGTACTCATTAAAACATTCTTAATTGGAATAAATAACATGCCCAAAGAGTTTTCAGATGCTGCCAGAGCTAGTCCACACGTGACACACTTTACACAGGCGCATTGGTGATTCATAACACTTTGTGCAAAATGGAGAGGGTGTATATAAAGCAAAATTTCCACATCAAAAACTCCGAGTAGAAGGATGTGAAAAGTCCCATGAGACACTCTTGACTGAGCAAAGCGGAAACGGAGGGGAACAGATAGATGGAAAAGCATCGCATGGGAGTTTAAACGCAAGGTCATATTTAGTGAATCCCTTTGGAAATTCAAATAACAAGGTGACAAACTTAATAATGTAGAAATTGAAAATTGTAAATGCACTTTTGTTTATTAATGTCCAGTTAATGAATGTTGACATGAAGTGGGGAGCCAATAATGGCCATCAAATAAGCCACACTTCTAATAATAAAAACTGCTATGGCAGTTCAGTGTACTTAACCCAAAATTGATTTCCCTTACTGCACTGCAACACAAGGAATATAATGATTGTAGTTCAGAACAAGCAAGCCATTATTCAAGAAAATCTAAAAAAGGTTAAGACCGAAGGACTGACTATGATTGTTCACACACATTGCCAACAACTCCATCCAAGGACCCAAACAGTCTTTCCAGGTGAGGCAGAGGTTCACCTGCACCTCCTCCAACCTCATCTATTGTATCCGCTGCTCAAGATGTCAACTTCTTTACATCGGCGAAACCAAACGCAGGCTCGGCGATCATTTCGCTCAACACCTTCGCTCAGGCCACCTTAACCAACCTGATCTCCCGGTGGCTGAGCACTCCAACTCCCCCTCCCACTCCCAGTCTGTCCTTTCTGTCATGGGCCTCCTCCAGTGCCATAGTGAGGCCCACCGGACATTGGAGGAACAGCACCTATTATTTCACTTGGGCAGCTTGCAGCATTGACTTCTCCAACTTTAGATAGTTCCTCTGTCCCTCTCTTCCCCTCCCCCTTCCCAGTTCTCCCTCTATCTTCCTGTCTCCACCTATATCCTTCCTTTGTCCCACCCCCCGACATCAGTCTGAAGAAGGGTCTCGACCCGAAACGTCACCCATTCCTTCTCTTCTGAGATGCTGTCTGACCTGCTGAGTTACTGCAGCATTTTGTGAAATAAATACCTTCGATTTGTACCAGCATCTGCAGTTATTTTCTTACATTACAAAGCCGTTAGTCAGCTCATTATTCCCACAGATTTTCCATAGACAAAGCAATCTACTTTCAGTAGTGTTAGTATTCTTATACTCTATTTGTAAATACAGGGGCAAAGCTGCAATTATTTAGTGAGGCAAAACTATTTTATGCTTTTGTCATATCAACACAATGTGCCAACTTAAGATGCTGGCATTACTGGCAGCTTATAATTTGTTAGAGAATCCAGACTTCCGCACCATCAAGTCAGGCCATGAATTTGCACAGAATTCTCCGCATCGCAATTCAGAATCAGCTTTGCTTGAAAAAACATACCATTTGTAAGAGAAAGGTGTTGACTGAAGAGTTAAATGGTGCTGATGAGAAGCAGAGCATTTGGTCACGATGGTGGCAAGCGCCCAAGCTCTCAGTTGCAAAGTACCATAACCTACCTGATCTTAAACTTCGACATCCCATTTAATGAAGGCAAATATCCCCATATGCCTTTTTCACATCTCCATGACACCTTCAGAGATCATAGAACCTAGAACAGAGCAGCAAAGGAACAGTCCTTTCAGACCAGTTTCTGTGCCAAACACAATGCTAAGATAAGCTAACTTCATTTGCCTGCATATTATCCATATCCTTCCAATGCTTAAACATCCACGTGCCTGCCCCAAAGCCTATTAAACACAACTATCATGTCTGATCCAACACATACATCTCCTTTAAACATTGCCCCTCCCAGCTTGAAGCTATGCCCTCTAGTCTTTGACATTTCCACCCTCGGTGAAAGGTCAAGACCGTCAGATCCTTGAACTTGTACAAGGTCCTTCTATTCATCTCGATGTCTTTGGGTCCTACCATTCATTGTACATGTCATATTCTTATTAGACCTCCCAAAATGAATCAACTCTCATTTATGTACAAGTTCACATAGACTACAGCAGCCACACGCCTTCATCTACTTACTTTGTTACCTCTTCTAAATTTTCCACCAAGCCAGTCATTCAGAATGTCTCCCTGATGAAGCCATGCTGACTGCCCTTCACTGATCTATACCTCTCCAAGTATTAAACCAGACCACCATATTTCCAATCTTTGGTGGGGTTGGATATTGGGGAAGGGTGTCAACAACCAACATTCCAGTAATCGTTTAGTGCTGATGACCAACCAAAATAAATGTCATCCATTGTATTTTAAAGTAATTGCTTCAACAACTTGTCATACAAAAATGGCATGAATGTGATTATACCAAAGTGGAGTATGGCAAAGTGGCACAGCGGTAGAGTTGCTGCCTTACAGAGCCAGAAAGCTGGGTTCAACTCTGCTTATAGGTGCTGACTGTATGGAGTTTGTATATTCTCCCTGTGACCATGTGGGTTTTCTCCGGGTGCTCCAGGTTCCTCCTACGTTCTAAAAGACGTGCAGGTTTGTAGGCTAATTGGCTTCTGTAAATTGTCCCTAGTCTGTAGGGTAGAACTAGTGTGAATGAGTGATCACTGGTCAGCACAGACTCGGTGGGCCAAAGGGCCTGTTTCCACGCTGTATCGCAAAACTAACAACAAAAATACTAGCCTACACCTAATGGGAGAAAGATTGTGGGATAGTGGATGATGCCAACCTTAAACCTTGGCCTGGTCAGAGTTAGCAACTGTTAGAGACTAATTGTGGTTGGCAACCATCCCATTGGATTCCATGTGGATAGGGTGTAAATTAACTATGAACTCAATACTAGTTCTTGCTGGAATGTTAGATAGGATACGTTTTGACTTGCAATCTTACACATTCGTACTAAAAATAAAATACCCGCAACCACAGAGTTGTCAACTGGGAAATTATAACTGCACTCAATTTGATTAAAAACAGTAGAACGTCAGATAAAAATCTAATTTCTTGGAATGCTATTATTGCATTGGAAGGAAATAAACTAGCAGTTAGAGTTTCATCATGAACATTCCTACCAACCATCTGCCGAAACTCTCAAGATATGTCCAATTAACCATATCCCTCCCAATCATAGAGAAAGCCCACAGAATCTTTGTGCATCAAATGTTTGACTGTTAGTCCAAACTTTTATTCCATGACTGTATTTTTAAAAAATATATGCAGGCTGTAAGAAAATAAAAAGGTACAAAATCCCTCTGATTTCTCTGTCAAGTTGCTCAACAAAATGTTTGGCATTTCAATAGTTCCCAGAGATTCTCATGTCGGAAGCAGTGTAGTCTTCAACGTAGATGAAGTCATTATCTTCATACATTACACTGTGCCCATGCACATCACAGGCAGATGGATGCCAATGCTCAAAGGAGATGGTCTGGTGGGGTTAGCAGGTGAGAAGCATCATCCATAGGATGAAATCTGAATTGAAGTGGGACAGGTCTGAACTGATTCACACACCTGAGAAAGATGTAAGCCATGGAATATTGGGGAGAGGGAATGGTTTTGGAAGAGTGGAGTGGGGGGGGGGGGGTAGTGCATAGAAAGAGGGGGAGGGGAGATAGCGAGGACAAACTATGAGCATTTGGAAGAACAATTCTCACGTACCCTGCAAAACACAGAAGTGCTGGAGGAACTCTGCGGGTTAGGCAGCATCTGGGAAGGGCATGGACAGATAACGCTTTAATTCAGGAATCTTTTTCAGACCAATTATCACTCAGAGGGTGGGGGTGGGGAAAGTTGGAAAATAGTTGTGGTGGGTCAAGGCCTGGCAAGTGATAGTTGATTACACAAGGGTTTGATTAGTTGATGGGTGGAGATAGTGACAAATGCTAGAGGTGAAAAGGAGGCAGAAAGATGACAGAAAAGAGCAAATCACAAAGCTAGAGGGAGTCTTTGTCTCCACCTGTATCCACCTACAGTATTACTTGCCAGGCTTTATTTTGCCCCCACCCCGATAGAATAATGATCCCAATCTGAAACATTGCTTGTCCATTCCCTTCACAGATGCTATGAAAATGAACTGCAGATGCTGATTTATACCAGAGATAGACACAAAATGCTCGAGCAACTCAGCAAGTCAGGCGGCATCTCTAAAGAAAATGGATAAGTGACTTTTCAGGTCACGAACACCTGAAGAAGGCTCCCGACCCAAAATATGCCCCGATCTCTATCAACGGGGACAGTGTGGAGAGAGTGTCCAGCTTCAAGTTTCTGGGCACTCACATTTCGGAGGACCTAACATGGTCCAATAACACTGCTGCGCTGGTCAAGAAGGCACAGCAAAGACGGTTCTACCCAAGAACACTGAAAAAGTCTGGTCTACCCCAACAGCTGCTGACGACCTTCTACCGCTGCCCCATAGAGAGCATCCTAACGCATGGCATCCCTGTGTGGTACCTCAGCTGCCCGGAAGCAGAAAGGAAAGCTCTACAGCGGGTAGTCCATAGAGCTCAGAGGGCCATCGGAACACAGCTACCAGACTTGGAGGGCATCTACAACACACGATGTCTCAGAAAAGCCACCAGCATCCACAAAGACTCTTCACACCCCTGCAACAGTCTGTTCGAACTCCTTCCATCGGGCAGACGATACAAGGCCTTCTACGCCCGCACCTCCAGACTCAGGAACAGCTTCATCCCCAGGGCCATAGCTGCTATGAACCGGTCCTGTTGAGCCGGATGGTCACAACGCATAGATCAAGTTGCACTTTACCCTGTCTAAAACTGTTACAATTGTTTCGTTGGGTTGCTGTTGTCTAAATTACTTAAATTATTGCATCGTATGGGAGGCGCATTCCCAATCTCGTTGTACCCCTGGGTACAATGACAATAAAGGTATATTGTATTGTATTGTATATCATTCATCCCTTTTCTCCAGAGATGCTGCCTAATCTGCTGAGGGAGAAGGTGCTTGGGAAGCTGAAAGGGCTGAAGGTGGACAAGTCACCTGGGCCAGATGGACTGCACCTTAGGGTTCTGAAAGAGGTGGCTCTAGAGATTGCGGAGACATTGATAGTGATATTTCAGGAATCATGAGAGTCAGGTGTGGTCCCAGATAATTGGAAAATTGCCAATATTACCCCGCTGCACAAAAGGAGAGCAAGGCAGAACAGTGGGAGCTATAGGCCGGTTAATCTGACTTCGGTGGTTGGAAGATTTGAGTCCATTAGAAAGGATAAGGTTACGGAGTACTTAGCGGTTCATGATAAAATAGGCCGAAGTCAGCATGGCTTTGAAGGGGAGGTCTTGCTTGACAAATTTGCTGATTCTTTGAAGAAGTAAATAGCAGGACAGACAGAGAGTCAGTAGATGCTGTTTACTTAGATTTCCAGAAAGCCTTTGATAAGGTGCCACACGTTAGGCTGCTTCGGAAGATGAGAGCCCACGGTATCAATGGGCAGATACTAGCATGGATAGCAGGTTGGCTGGATGGCAGAAGACAAAGTGTGGCAATAAAGGAGGCTTTTTTCTGGCTGACTGCCGGTGACTAGTGGAGTTCAGCAAGGATCGGTGCTGGGGCCGTTATTCTTCACGTTGTATATTAATGATCTGGTCGAGGGGATTGAAGGCTTTGTGCCAAAGTTTGCAGATGATAGAAAAATAGGTGGAGGGGCAGGTGGTGTAGAGAAAGCAGGGACTCTGCAGAAGGACTTGGAGAGTGGGCAGAGAGATGGCAGTTGGAATATAGTGTAGCAAAGTGTGGAGTCATGCATTTTGGTAGTAGGAATAAAAGCTTAGACTATTTTCTAATTGGGGTGAGAATCCAGAAATTAGAGGTGCAAAGGGTCTTGGGAGTGCTGGTTTAGGATTCCCCAAAAGTTAACAAGAACTTATACATTTTCTTCATGCAGTTTCTAACCTAGGTTCACTCACCCACTCAAAATTTCATGGGGTAATTTTAAACTCCAGTGGAGCAGAAAACAGGCAGCATCAGATTATCATAGGCCCCCCAACTTAATTTCTTTCCATTAACTTCAGCTCATGTAAATGTGGACAGTTCTGCACAGAAGTCAAGTTTAAAGCTTCCTCCTTGCACTTTATTCCTCCAACCACTCCTACACATCTCATTCAACTTCAGGCAAAGAAAGCAGGTTTGATAGTAATGGTCCATTCCCTCACTAGACATGTCACAATCCAGTTTCTTTTCAAGGCCAGGTGTTGACTTGGAGTTAAATAGGTTTTGGCAGACTGTTCCATTCACTATCCTGTGGGGGATCCTGTGGTTTTCTCCAACCTTGCTTTAGGCCCGCGGACTTGGAATTTGTACCTTGATATTTGGAGTTCACCATCACATCAAAAAGCGGACTAGTGTGTTTTTAATCAATAACTTTCATTATTTCAAAAGCCTCCATTATATTTCTCTCAGTCTTCTTATCAACAGTGAAAATAAGTAAAGTTGCCTCGATCGTTACTCATTGGGGGCGGCACTGTGGTGCAGCAGTAGAGTTGCTACCTTACAGTGCTAGAGACCCGGGTTCGATCCCGACTACGGATGTTGACTGTGCTTAGGCGAGTGGGCAAAGGCATGGCAGATGCAATATAATGTGGATAAATGTGAGGTTATCCACTTTGGCGGCAAGAACAGGAAAGCAGAGTATTACCTGAATGGTGACCGATTGGGAGAAGGGGAGATGCAACGTAGTGACCTGGGTGTCATGGTGCACCAGTCATTGAAAGCAAGCATGCAGGTGCAGCAGGCAGTGAAGAAAGCGAATGGTATGTTGGCATTCATAGCAAGAGGATTTGAGTTTAGGAGCAGGGAGGTTCTGCGGCAGTTGTACAGGGCCTTGGTGAGACCGCACCTGGAGTATTAGGTGCAGTTTTGGTCTCCTAACCTGAGGAAAGACGTTCTTGCCTTAGAGGGAGTACAGAGAAGGTTCACCAGATTGATCCCTGGGATGGCGGGACTTTCATATGAGGAAAGACTGGATAGACTGGGCTTGTACTCGCTGGAATTTAGAAGACTGAGGGGGGATCTTATAGAAACATATAAAATTCTTAAGGGGTTGGAGAGGCTAGATGCGGGAAGATTGTTCCCGATGTTGGGGGAGTACAGAACCAGGGGTTACAGCTTAAGGATAAGGGGGAAGTCTTTTAGGACCGAGATGAGAAAACATTTCTTCACACAGAGAGTGGTGAGTCTGTGGAATTCTCTGCCACAGAAGGTAGTTGAGGCCAGTTCATTGGCTATATTTAAGAGGGAGTTAGATGTGGCCCTTTTTGCTAAAGGGATCAGGGGGTATGGAGAGAAGGAAGGTACTGGTTACTGAGCTGGATGATCAGCCATGATCATATTGAATGTCGGTGCAGGCTCGAAGGGCCGAATGGCCTACTCCTGCACCTATTTTCTATGTTTCTACGTTTCTATGTGCTGAGTTTGCGGGTCCTCTGTGTGCTTCAGTTTCTCCCACATTCCAAAGATGTGCAGGTTTGTAGATTAATTGGCTGCTGTAAATTATCCCTAGTGTGTAGGATGGAACTACTGTACAGGTGATCGCTGATCGGTGTGGATTCGGTGGGCGGAAGGCTGTACAGGTTTGTTATTCTTATTTCTGTAAATGATTCCAAATAATCCATCTCCATTTGATCGACCATGAAGAATGTAGAATCAGCTGTGCCCTATGTTATCACTAACATGTTCTGGCTTGGAATCCAACGGCCCAAATACATCTCAGGAGCCAATTCTTCCTACTGTTTTACAGCAATTAAAGATTTGAATATGACCAATAACAGGGTAGTCACGGTGGCGGAGCAGTAGTGTTGCAGCCTTACAGCGAATGCAGCACCAGAGACCCGGGTTCGATCCCGACCACGGGTGCAGTCTGTACGGAGTTTGTACGTTCTCCCCCCGACCCGTGGGGGTTTTCTCCGAGATCTTCGGTTTCCTCCCACATTCCAAAGACGTACATGTTTGTCAGTTAATTGGCATGGTAAATGTAAAAATTGTCCCTAGTGGGTGCAGGACATTGTTAGTGTGCGGGGATCGCTGGTCGGCGCGGACCCGGTGGGCCGAAGGGCCTGTTTCCACGCTGTATCTCTAAACTTAAACTACTCCTGGAGAGAAGTACAAGGTACATCGATAATTTTAGGACCCTTCTATAATATGCTCATGTCTAACAATATATTGCTCCACATTAAAACTCAAGTGTCATTTTGCTCAAAATGCTTCTGAAATGCTATCAAACTTCTTTATATTCAGTGCAAGACAAATAACACCCTCAATGGACTGTCCCTGTATCATGCATTGTAGTGAACCAAATATTATTTTTTTCAGATGCTGGAAACATTCTCAGTACAGTGATGGAACATCTCAAATTCCCATTTGTTGAAGTCCTTGTGAGCTCAGTACAACTGGCACAAAGCACCTCTATGAAACTTAATTTTCAGTCCTCAGTTTCTTGCAAGCTACACAGAATAGAGCAGTTTTTCAAAAGCTGTCCATTTTTAGAGAGTGGTTGATTTCAAGTATAATACTGTAAGTGGCACTGACAATCTCTTATGTCACGTATAGCACAGATGGAAGCGATGGCAGAACAGAACGTTTTAACTGTAGGATGTGGGTTGAACGATGACATTTTAAAAAAGTGGAGGCAATCCTTTTTTTCTTCATTCGGTTTATACAAACATTTGCAAAAATCGTCAAGTCAATCTCCCTTCTACTACCATTCAAAATCAAAATCCTTGCTCCATACGATCAAAGTGCTCTTGTTTTTGATCAAAATGTCAATGTTTGCAGCAGTTTAGATGGAGGGCGAATCCCTCTGGCATTCTTTTCTTGCTTTCAAGCCAGATCACCTGCTGTTCTGCTCTGAATCGCACTGGCCCATTGCTACTTCACGAAGGAAGGTGACGGAACATGGTGATAGAGAACGTTTGAACAGGAAATGCCAGTCCTTCCTAAGGATTCAATTTCAGGCCAAAGACCAGTTTCTTGATGGCGCCCTGCTCACTCATGGTCAATTCAGAATTACAAGAATGACAGCTTTATTATTCCCCAAACAGATCTTCTGCAAACTAAACTATGAAAAGGATGGAGAGAAATAAACTCCCAACGTGAACTACCTGTAATCGGAACTCATTAGGTCCCCATGCAATCATTTAGTCACAAGCATGAGGCCATTCAGCCCATTGAACTACTGCAGATTCTTAAAGCACTAACATATCCATCAACTCCCATCCAATTCTCCCATCACCCATCCATGCTAGTAATAGTTGTATCAAGTAACTAGTTAACCGACCAGTAGATTCTTCAGATGAGTGATAAACATAAAAGACCATAGGAAAAGGTGCAAAATCCACACTGATAACACCCAAGGTCAGGATCAAACCCAGGTCACTGAAGATGTACAGTTTAAATAGAGTGCGAAATAACTCTGGCAAAACTTGACAAGGGCCATACAACTAAAATCATATTGGAAGAATCTTGGATTGTCAAAACCCACACTACATTTGGATGAACAAATATTCAACCTTCACAAAAGATTGCACTTTGCATATGGTGGCATGCATGAACAGTGGTTAGACATACAGCGCAGAAACAGGCCATTTGGCCCACCGGGTCCACGCCAACAAGCGATCCCCGCACATTAACACTATCCTACACCCACTAGGGACAATTTTTACGTTTACCAAGCCAATTAACCTACATACCTGTGCATCTTTGAAGTGTGGCAGGAAATCAAAGATCTTGGAGAAAACCCACGCAGGTCACGGGGAGAACGTACAAACTCCATACAGACGGCACCCATAGTCGGGATTGAACCTGGGTCTCTGGTGCTGCATGCGCTGTAAGGCAACAACTCTACCGCTGCGCCAACGTGACCGCATATTTGGAAAGTTGCACAAAGTGTTGCTCAAACATATTGTTTCACTCAAAACTTACATGATGCCAAAATACATCATTGTCAAGTAGAAAGCTTGCCAGTTCTGCACTTTCAAGGTCAATAGCATCAATTTGGCACATTCACCTGAAACTATGATACAAAAAATGTCAAATCATGAAAAATACAAAGTCGTGAAAGAAAGAAACACTTGCCTAGAAATTGAATCTATTAACACTTTTTTTGCCCCCCAAAAATTGAAAAACACACTAAAAACAATTTAATCTGGCTGGGTCATACAAGCAATTATTTCCAGGTAAAATCCTGCCCACTGGGAATTGGATCAGGTACATGCGCACACAATTTATGTGCACATCTGACCGTATCAGCTTCAGTCATGAGTCCAGCAACATCACATGCCATACACTGCCCATTTCTACCCTTCCTAAAAACATTGGGCAGCATGGTGGCGTAGCATTAGAGCTGCTACCACAGAGTCCCGGGTTTGATCCCGACTATAGGTAATGTCTGTTCGGAGTTTGTATGTTCATCCCAAGATATGTGTGGGTTTTCTCTGGGTGCTCCGGTTTCTTCCTTCACTCCTAAGATGTGCAGGTTTGTAGGTTAATTGGATTGGTTTAAATGTAAATAAATTGTCCCTCGTGTGTGTAGGGTAGTGTTAATGTGTGGGGCTCGCTGGTCGGTGTGGACTCAGAGGGCCGAAGGGCATGGTGTCGTGCTGTATCTCTAAAACTAAAAATCTGCAACATTCACTGAGCACACAAGACAACCTGCTGTGCATTGCACAGAGTTTGTCGGTGAGATTGTAACATAATGGAAGGGTCTCCACTTTGACATCAATGCCTTGTGCAGAGCAGCTGTCAGCATCAGTTTTCAATGCTCAGGATATTTGAAACCTTGTCACGGTGGCACCATCCCTGATTGCAGGTCTTGTGTACCATGCACATCGGTGCTACGCACTGCACTCTCAACCCCACTGGTCATCCTGCGTCTTGCAGTGGCACAGAGTCCCCGAGACACAGAAACAAATTGGAATAATCACTTGTGGTGCCCACTGTTTTTCACACAGAGAGTGGTGAGTCTGTGGAATTCTCTGCCACAGAAGGTAGTTGAGACCAGTTCATTGGCTATATTTAAGAGGGGGTTAGATGTGGCCCTTGTGGCTAAAGGGATCAGGGGGTATGGAGAGAAGGCAGGTACGGGATACTGAGTTGGATGATCAGCCATGATCATATTGAATGGCGGTGCAGGCTCGAAGGGCCGAATGGCCTACTCCTGCACCTATTTTCTATGTTTCTATGTTTCACACATAGAAGATAGTTCCTCCTTCTCCTCCAAGTTTCCCCGCCCCCCCATCTCCATAGTAGTTTGTGTAGCCAGCTTGGTCTGGTACCCTTTAGAACAGTAGAGATGCAGAAACTGGGAGCTTTTTACATAGCACCCATTGAATCACACACACCCAATTTCACAAATAAACCACTTATCTTCAGATATATTTTTGACCATTTTCACAATTATTTTTTTTTTGCAAGCGATCCAATTGCACCAAAAGCAGGATGTGCTTGCCTACCGAATGAAGAATGGGATCCTTTTTTCCCCCTCGGCAAACATTCCATCTTGTGGAGGGCTAGGTATCAAAATAACTGGGGACAGATCAAAGAACGAGAAGAAAGACTCTTGAATGAATGAGTGGTCAGGCAAAGTTAAAAAAAAGAAAAATGCCAGAGAATTACAAAAGTGCAAACAGATGTACAAGAAATAAGGACTGGAAAAATCAGTTTTTTGTTGTTATCATGCCAGTACAGCAATAAACGTCAATTGGCTTTTTAAAAATGCACAAGGGAATTAATTAAAGGAAGCAACCTAGAAATTCAATCACATAGTGCTGTTTTTCCCATGCTATCTGTCTGAAAATTGCTTATTTCTATATTGGAATGCAATTGCTCCCCTCTCAGAATTGAAATGCATCTCCTGAAATCCAGCTTCACTTCTGCACATCGTGCTTGCTTTGGAAGTTAAGTTATGTTATTTCAAGGACTGACAGTTATTGAGCATTTTGAAATCCATTCCGTTAACTATTCATCGATGGCATATAACGTTTTATTTGGTATTTGTCTCTACCATCAGAAAGGTAGATTTCACAAGTTTAGAATAAATTATTTACAATTTTATTATTTGTCATGGAAACCTTCTTGTATTAATGAATTGATTTAAACCAAATTAACTTCGTTTTCACAATGAATTTGAGGAAGCGTTGTGCGGTTCAGATTATGATGGAGGAAGTCACACATACCAGACGAAGAGCCAGTGTTGTGGATAGGTCTGATAGACCACAGAAGACATTGGTTTGACTGAAGCAGAACTGGACATACCAAAAGATGCCCCACATATACCTGCAGGGCGAGAACACCACATTTCCCCAGTGGCTCCGTGAACACAACAACCAGTTTGGACCAGATCAGGATGTTCAGCCCAAAATACCTCAAGAATTGAATGCTGTATACATTGGATTTTCTTGACTACGTTATTAAAGGAGGGTTGTAATTTTGGCCCACGAGCATTAATTGCTCCTTTGAGAGGATACCTATTTCAATAATGTTTGGAGCTGAAGACTTGCAGAAGAGAAACACTCAGATTGTCCGAAGTGATCTTGTGCAATGATTGTCCCCTTGTGTCCTGCATTTTCCATATGGCAGAAATCCTAAAATGCCTTAAGGGGTGTCAATAAACTGTTCCGATTATTGCTCCGACACAGCCAGGCTAACATGTTCCATGTGCATCTGAGCAGGCATGTTCAGGCAATATGCAGGGCACTGGCTAAGCAGGGAATAAGCAACCACAGTGCAAGTGACTTTATTTCCACATTCTTTGTAACCATCAGCTCTCCCATGGTCCTCTTATACTTCACTGCTACCATAAGCTGCTGAACAAATGTCTCTTGTTCTCCATTGTATTTAAGATATCCAAAGTCTTGTTGAAAGTGCATCCACTTTTTCCAAATGCTGAACGTTCTCTACAGGTGGTTATTTTATCCATGGATGAAGACACCATTGCAAACATCAGGCTATTCATGTTTCTGATGGGTTCTTCACTGTGTCCCTGGAGCGTAGCTGAGATGGTTTCCACCATCTAAGATTCTTTGCGTTTGTTCCCAAACTTTCCCCATTTATTTATTGGCCCAAGAGGTGGAGGATTGTTTCGAGTCAGCATGGATTTACGAAGGGGAAATCATGCTTGACTAATCTTGTGAATTTTTTAGAAGATGTAACTAGGAAAATTGACAGGGGAGAGCCGGTGAATGTGGTGTACCTCAACTTTCAGAAAGCCTTCGACAAGGTCCCACATAGGAGATTAGTGGGCAAAATTAGAGCACATGGTATTGGGAGTAGGGTACTGACATGGATAGAAAATTGGTTGACAGACAGAAAGCAAAGAGTGAGGATAAATGGGTCCCTTTCAGAATGGCAGGCAGTGACTAGTGCGGTACCACAAGGCTCGGTGCTGGGACCGCAGCTATTTACAATATACATTAATGACTTGGATGAAGGGATTAAAAGTACCATTAGCAAATTTGCAGATGATACAAAGCTGGGTGGCAGTGTGAACTGTGAGGAAGATGCTATGAGGTTGAAGGGTGACTTGGACAGGTTGTGTGAGTGGGCGGGTGCATGGCAGATGCAGTTTAATGTGGATGTGTGAGGTTATCCACTTTGGTGGTAAGAATAAGAAAGCAGATTATTATCTGAATGGTGTCAAGTTAGGAAGAGGGGACGTACAAGGAGATCTGGGTGTCCTAGTGCATCAGTCACTGAAAGGAAGCATGCAGGTCCAGCAGGCAGTGAAGAAAGCCAATGGAATGTTGGCCTTCATAACAAGAGGAGTGAGACTGCACCTGGAGTACTGTGCGCAGTTTTGGTCTCCAAATTTGAGGAAGGATATTCTTGCTATTGAGGGCGTGCAGCGTAGGTTTACTAGGTTAATTCCCAGAATGGCGGGACTGTCATATGTTGAAAGACTGGAGCGGCTAGGCTTGTATACACTGGAATTTAGAAGGATGAGAGGGCATCTTATTGAAACATATAAGATTATTAAGGGGTTGGACACATTAGAGGCAGGAAACATGTTCCCAATGTTGGGGGAGTCCAGAACCAGGGGCCACAGTTTAAGAATAAGGGGTAGGCCATTTAGAACAGAGATGAAGTAAAACTTTTTCAGTCAGAGAGTTGTGAATCTGTGGAATTCTCTGCCTCAGAAGGCGGTGGAGGCCTATTCTCTGAATGCATTCAAGAGAGAGCTAGATAGAGATCTTAAGGATAGCAGAGTCAGGGGGTATGGGGAGAAGGCAGGAATGGGGTACTGATTGAGAATGATCAGCCATGATCACATTGAATGGTGGTGCTGGCACGAAGGGCCGAATGGCCTACTCCTGCACCTATTGTCATCTGCATCCAGCTCAGCAGTACCTGGGCAATCGAGCAATGTCCAGCATGGACTTTCCACCTTCACCATTTGTGGCTGCCCATTACGTGGCACAATTGATGAATTATAATATGACAATCTCATTTACCAAAACTAAGCTCGCCATGCCTGCGTTTGGAGATGATGCATTCACATAGCGAGCAAACTCCTCTGGGGAGGAACCATCGTCATCATCCCACTGCACATCCTAGTTGACAGCAGAGAGGCCCGTAGGAAGATTAAAGACACACATTCAAGCTGATGAGGTAAAAAGGCTGCATGATTCACTTGATCATTTTGCTGCTGACTTCACATCCACGCGTGAATGCTTCATGCAACGTGATTGACTGTTAATAGAATTCTGTGAACACCATTTCTCCCAGTTACCAATAGCCTTGTATGTCATCATGACAGTGTCCTCCCGCACAGCTACAAGAGGCAAAATGGTTGAAAGGATATCTCCAATTCTTTGCATCCCCTCATATTCCGTGCTCTCTTCAACCGCAGGAGCCTTGCTAAAGATACTCTGACAAATATACAAGATGTTTCATGGTCATAAGTGATAGGAACAGAATTAGGCCATTTGGCCCATCAAGTCTACTCCACCATTCAATCATGGCTGACCTATCTTTCCCTCTCAGCCCCATTCTCCTGCCTTCTCTCCATAACCCCCGACACCCGTACTAATCTCTTACCTCGACGGAGATGCGATTTTTGTCCGTATCGTATCTCCGTCCCCACTGCGGCCTAACATCGTGGAGTGGTGCAGCCTTTCCTGGAGACCGGCCCGGCGTTTCAACCGCAGGCACAGCGCGGACTTACCATCGTGGAGCTTGCGATCCCTTTGCCGGGGATCGACTGTGGAGAGCTCCAACCGCGGGCCTGTGCATTTTAACACCACCGAGCCCTGGTTAGAGACCGATTTGGGAGCTGCAAGCCGCGGAGAGTTTCAACCGCCCCGAGGCGGGAGTTTCGATCACCCCGGGGCAAGGGCTTCAGATCACGATCTGTGGGAGCTCTGATGGCCCTGACTGCAGATGGTTCGACAGCCCCTGACCGCGGGAGGAGACTGGACTTTATTACCTTCCATCACAGTGAGGAATGTGGGGACCCACTATGGTGGATGTTTATGTCAACTTTTATTTATGTGGCTGTGTGTCTTGTTGCTTTTCACTTAGTATGGTAACTCAAATTTCACTGTACCTTAATTGGTACACGTGACAATAAACTGACCTTGACACCTAATCAAGAATCTATCAATCTCTGCCTTAAAATATCCATTGACTTGGCCTCCACAGCCGTCTGTGGCACCCAGCTTTGGAAGCACCAGATCCATTTGGATCCCCTACCACTGCACCTCCACCTCCCTAGTCATCAAGAGTTAAAGTTTTCCACAATATCTTCACCTCACTCTCGTGATGTGAATACTAGATTTAATTCCCAATTACTCTTTGGGCTTTTGATGCGAATGTAGGATCCAACCCCTAATCTTCAATCATTCTGTCAGGGGAGTGCAGGATATGATTAATGACCATCCCGCAGATCTGCATTGGGAACGCTAGGTTCAAGTCCACACCGTCCTTCAGCCGTGTGACATGAATACATGATACAATTTCTGGGTGCCCTTCAGACCAGTGACGGGAATACAATATTGGATTGCTGGTACTTTTTCAGATCTGTGAAAAGAATGCAAGATACAAGTCCTGATTGCCCTTCACGATCGTGGTTTTACAGCTAGCTGGCTGAACCAAAGCTAAATCATCATCTTCAGAAATGTGAACTGGTGCAGTAAATTATGATAATCTTTCTAAAACAAAACAGCGAACTATGTGACATTTACATAGCTGCCATGAACAATGGCCTTGTTGAGATTCTAATAGCAAAGATAATAATGTCATTTTCGATAAAATGGTCAGCAGTCTTGCATTGGTAGACGAGGCCTTCTGGCTACACCTATCCCCATCAGTTTTTGGTTCCATTATTCAATTAGTTCGGGCAAAGGGATCAAAACCAATTGATAAATGTTTAGGACAACACCAAATGCGCTGTCCTTTTTGGAACATTTCTGGATAAGTCAGTCATAGTTTTCAGTACGCAGGTAGCTGCCTTTTCTAAGGCTTTGGGAACATGCCAACATGAACATGTGTTGCCATCTGCTGAGTACTCCGTTTTTCCAAACTACCAATTGAATCGTCAGAGTATCAACATTAC
Organism: Rhinoraja longicauda; assembly: GCF_053455715.1. Lineage (NCBI taxonomy): Eukaryota > Metazoa > Chordata > Chondrichthyes > Rajiformes > Arhynchobatidae > Rhinoraja > Rhinoraja longicauda. The sequence continues at coordinate 23,306,518 of NC_135981.1, forward strand.
ATCAAGTAAATGACTACATTTCAAGCTAATTCACTGGCTGCGAATCACATCATCTACTGATGATAAAAATAGTTGGGGAAAAAGTTGGTGGATTTCAAAACGATCTCCTCCAAACTTCTGTAAAAGGAATTATGCATGATCATTAAATCCCACCCAAAAACATGTAAAGTAGGCAGATGATGACTTTGATAAATCCAGGACACCAATTTTAAACCCATAAAAGGACAAAGTGCTTTTGTAACTCAGCAGGCCAGACAGCATCTCTAGAGAACATTGATGGGTCTCAATCTGAAATATCACTTATCAATGTTCTCCAGAGATGCTGCCTGACCTGCTGAGTTACTCCAGCACTTTGTATCCTTTGGTGGATTTATTAAGCAGCATCTGTAGTTCTTAGTTTCTAGATTTTAAGCTAATTATCACATGAACACCTACGCTCAGTCCACCTTGGCCTATGTGATCTCCCAGTTGCCAAACGCTAACGTCCTTCCCATATTGACCTTTCTGTCCTGTGCCTCCCCCATTGTCAGAGGGAGGTCAAATGCAAATTGAAGGAACAGCGCCTTATATTTTGCTTGGGTAGTTTGCAAACCAGTGGTATGAACATTGATTTCTCTAATTTCTACCATTATATTCCCTCTTTCTCTCCCTCTCTGTCCCATCCCTCCCCCCACCCTATTCATCGTACTAGTTTCACTGCCGTCCTGTTTAATTTCACTGTTTGCATCCATTCGTTATCACCTTCTCTACAACCAACAATGAACCATTGTGTGATCTACCTTTCCTTGATCATCGTTGCTGTCTTTGACTTGTTCTTTTCATACCTTTCATTCATTTGTTCTTTGTACCTTTTCATACCTCTAGTTTCCCCTCTCCCTTGATTCACAATCTAAAGAAGGGTCTCAACCCAAAATGTCACCTATTCCTTTTCTCCAGAGATGCTGCCTGACCCACTGAGTTACTCCAGCACTTTGTGTCTGTCATCACTTCAGAGATCCTGATTCTATCCTACGTCTTCTCGTAAAACCTCACTGTTGAGCACAACAGTGCGTGCCACGGAGTGGATATGACTGTGTCTATCAGGTAGGAGAGAAAGTAAGGGAAGACAGGAGAATGGAAGAACACTGCATCGTAGACAATCGCCTTCAGTCAAGGCTCTGCACAAAAGCCACGTGTTATGTCAGTAACCTCCATCACAATTCCACATTCACCATCATAGTTTACAATCCTTCTGTTACTGACCAAAATGCATCATGCACGTCGTCACAAAACAAAAATAGAAGCCAACACAACACATACATTCTGAACCAAATGATCCCATTTCTTAGAAAGAAAATAATGAATATTCCTTTGCGCAGCTCCTCCATGTCCAAGTTAATTACCTTTCTGCTCTTGATAGGATACATCTAGTAAAAGTGCAGGTGAGCCCAGGACTAGGAAGTATGAATTAAAGATTGTTGCAATGAAACCAGTTGGAAATCCAGGGGATATTTCTTTACTTAGTTGAACTTGCAATCTCAGTGTAGACCAGGAGAATAGCTTGCACAAGCAAGAAAAGTTGAAATGAGGAAGAAAGTTCGGCATGTCCCTGCAATTTGGCAATTCCTGCAGATGAACCGTCAAAAGCATTTTATTGGGATGCACCACATCATGGTTTGGGAACAACTCCATCCAAGACCACAAGAAACTGCTGAGAGAGTTGGGGACGTAACCCAGACCATCACGCAAACAAACGTCCCTTCCATCGACTCCACCTACACGTCACGCTGCCTTGACAAGGCCACTAGCATAATCAGGGATGAGGCTCATCCCAGACACTCACACTTCTCCCCCTCCCATCAGGCAAGAGGTACAGAAGTGTGAAACCACACACCTTCAGATTCGGGGACATTTTCTTACCACCTGCTGTAAACCAACTGAACAATCCTATCACCAACTAGAGAGTAGTCCTGACCTACCATCCACCTCATTGGAGGCCATCAGTCTATCTTTAATCAGACTTTATCTTGCACCAAATGTTATTCTCTTTATCTGTATTCCTGTATCGGTGCACCAAGGCAGCTTGTTTGGAATCATGTATAGTCTTCTCACTGACTGGATAGCACAAAACAAAAGCTATTCACTGTACCTCAGCATATGTGACAATAAACTAAACTCGCAGGGAACATAAAACACCAACGTTGACCTAAATGGAGTCTAGGCTGTAAATGCTTCGGCATACGTTTTCTAAGATTATCTCATTTTAGTTATATATGAAATTCAGCAATAAATGACAAATTTATCCAGCCTAAAAGATTTTCAAAAAGGTTGCTCATTCCATGTTTGAGTCAATTTGAGAAAATCTGTCACCCAACTTTGTGTTTTCAAATGGGATAGATTCAACAGCCAAAAACTTTAATCTTGTAGGTACAGAATCTATGAGCATCTTTGGAGCAGATTTCAACGTACAACTGCAGAGCAAGTGCTCTCATGCAGAGCAAAACTGGATGTTTCAATAATGACAATCTGAACCATAATATCATACGTATTCCCAAACAGTAAAATGAACAAAATATTATTAAGCAAATCAGACCACATACAATAAAATAGCACACTCGGAGAATATTAAAATCACCAAGTTGATGTTCTTTGTTTTCTAAAAACAACAAAGCAGTTTTATCAACATTGTTATTTTTGCCAACAACACCCAGATTGATATTAATAATTCCTTCCTACACCAGTTCTAATCTAGTCACAAAAATAAGATTGACTAGTTCAGCATGATCATATTGCACAGGTGAAATACATATCAAGTGATAACCTTTATATACAGCCAAAGTTTTCAGATAACTCCCAAGGAATTATTTTGCTGAAAAGTTGAAAACAGGTGCTTGTTGGGGGCTGTGCTAATAAGAGACACCAGCATATAATTCCAGATTTAGCAAACAATTCTGATCCTAATTGATGGGTATCACAATTTGATCTTGCCCGAGGTGCCTATTCAAGCAACTGCAGGAGCAGCACTCAAATACTAATCAGATGCAATCTTTATGGGGAAATGATGTACGGGTTCCACATATCCACATTGAAAGCAGAGTGCACTGAATAATTGGTGACAGGTTTCAATGTGGCTCAGGGACCACGTTAAATGGTGGACAGCTTCTTCGTCATGCTGTTGAGAGTTTCCGTACAACACTCAATTCTCAATTATATACATCCCACCTGCCCCCACCTCGCCTCCCCTCCCCTCTATTCTCAGATTTTGCTTTTAGCAACTTCCCAGGATTTAACAAAAAGTCAGGTTTAAGCAAGTTGATGCAGAAGTAGGAACTAGCAAGTATGCACAGGGATACTACTGAAGACTAACTGACGTACAGCACTTTGGTCAATGTGGGTTGTGTTTAAATGTGCTATACAAATAAAATTGACTTGACTCGACTTGACTAACTAACCTTAAAAAAAAATCAAACACCTTACCTCTGGAATTGCAAGAAAGAGTCCACATATTCTTGGACATGGTGCTAGAAACTCCCAAAGAAGATTTCCAGAGGGAATGGTCCCCCATCCTTCCTTCACATCCATTTATCTTCCAGAAGCCACTCCCATTCTACTTGGCTTCTTGTCTCCTCCCATTCTTCCTTCAGGCCAATGGGAATTTACAGGCTAGAATATCAACACCAAACATGTTCTTTCTTCAAGACATTAAGTGACCACTCACTTTTCAACTGGTCTTGACGAATTAGCTCAGGTGCAACCCAAAAGTCCTCTGTAAACCTTGTGCAACAAGTGGACCATCAATCCTATGTTCCTTTAAGTAGTGCACAGAATTCTCTGCTGCTACTTGTTTACTCCTAATCAGCCGATCACTGTTAAGAGAGGGTGTTATGTCAAGTACTCTCCATCAAAATGTCATACAGCCACCTGAAGGAGTTTATTAAGTGGCAATCAACCACTTAGCAATCTTCAACAAGACTCCTTCACCAAGATGACATCTTGAGCTTTGCCAGTGGTGCTCAAATTGTTCGGGGGACTGCCCGACTTTGAAACTAAATCACTTTAGAAGGCAGTTGAGATGAAAAATGTTTTTAGCTCAACTATTTGCAACCAGATACTGTTAATTTCAGTCATGGATATGAAGACATCAATGTTAGAATTTATGGGCAACATAATTTCAATTCAGCTTTTTGTAAATAATGGCAAGTCATCAATATATCCTTGATTTAAAATGCAGGGAATAATGGTTTGTGGTTTTATGTGTTCAACACCGTAATTTATTTGAAATCAATTTTAATATTTTATCAGTCTTGGTAAATCAACATTGCTGCGGGACTATGTCTACACGACATCTTATCATTGATTTTAAAAGATCCATTAGATTATAAATTAAATTCAACTTTAATGACTAAAATAATACAAATTTAACATTTTCCTCCCTTTTCTGAAGGATAATTTACTATATTTTTTCGGCTTTTGACTCTCTAACTACATTTGCTGTCTTTGATAACTTTCAAATCTACCTACTGAAAAGCTTGAAATTAAACAAATTCTGTCTGCCTATGCTGTTATACACATTAAATCCCCATACCCTTTGTAACCCCTAACTCTTGGGTCTTCCAACTGGAAGATTTTTTTTTTCTGAACGCCACCCATGGACATATGAATTGCCACTCAGTTCCACAAGCATGCAATGTCATTCTCATCCATCATGTGTGACCTGATTGTAACCTCAATCCCGTATTCTCATCCACTGTACTTGAGAGAAACTTTTCACCTCCCTTCCTCATCAAATTATGAGATCAAATTATTTAAAGACTCGACTTTGTGACCTTCTGAAAGAAAAATAATTGACCTCATCTCATGCTTAAATGGGTGACTCCTGTAAAATGAGACCCACCCAACATTTCTTCACAATGCAACCCATTAGTGAAGTAATGTACTGGTAGTTCCCTACTAGGGTGGCGCGGAGGCTCAGCCATGGGGTATGTGCCTTAGACCACCAGTGAACCGGGTTCGATCCTGATCATGGGTGCTGTCTGTATAGAGTTTGTACGTTCTCCCCTTGGCCTGCGTGGGTTTTCTCCGGGATCTCCGGTTTCCTCCCACACTCCAAAGACGTCCAGGTTTGTAGGCTAATTGGCTTGGTATAATTGTACCTAATGTATGTCGTCGGGTCGTGTTAGTGTGCGGGGATCGCTAGTGGGCCGAAGGGCCGGTTTCCCCACTGTATCTCTAAACTGAACTAAACTACTACACAGCATAACAATATCACACTACCGGTAATACACTGCGCTAGTAGCACAACAATATTAGTGTAGTAAATTTTCCCATTGATGCACATCATTCCTTAAATAAGAAATCTGAACAGTATGCCCTATTTTATTGGTCTTATAAATGCCCTAGGATCAATAAACCTATAGATTCCATTCTTGTGGGAGACCAACGCAAGGCTTTTTGGAGATATGTGAAATCTAGACGGACAGGCAACACTGGTGTCCAGATGCTTAAAGTGACCAACTGCCTGATCACTGAGGACCAGGCGAAGGCAGAAGCTCTTGCAAACCAATTTCAACACATTTACACCCAGGAGGATAGGGAGCCTTCATCAGCCCATATGCTGATATGCCTGCTATTAAAATTGAGCTTGAAGGCGTAAAGAAGTTACTGCTCAACATCAACACAACAAAGCTATTGGACCTGACCAGATACAGAATCAAGCCCTTAAGATCGCGGCCGAAGAACTGGCTCCTGTTTTGCAGTTCATTTTCCAACAGTCGCTTGACTCAGGTGATGTTCCGCTGGATTGGAGGAAAGCTAACATCACTCCTCTCTTTAAGAAGGGTTCAACCACCAAGCTGGCTAATTATCATCCTGTTTCATTAACAAGCACTTGCTGCAAACTACTGGAGCATGTAATCGATAGTAACCTGATGAAACACCATAGCAAGCATAACATACTTGCTGACAACCAACATGCATATAGGAGGCACAGATCATGCGAGTCTCAGCTTATCCTGACGACAAATGACCTGCCGAAGAACCTTGATAACAATGTCGTCACGGATTTAGTAGCGCTAGACTTTTCTAAAACATTTGATGTCATCCCACACCAGAGACTGTTTCGGAAGCTTGACTTCTACGGTGTTCGTTCCAACATGAAACAATGGATTTCCAGTTTTCTGACAAAACGTCTTCAGCGCGTGTGTGTGAATGGAAAAAGCTCTGATTGGCGTCCAGTTCTAAGTGGTACACCTCAGGGCACAGTACTGGGCCCTCATCTGTTTTTGCTTTACATTAATGACACCCATGAGAAAGTCACAAGCACGACCAGACTATTCACTGATGATTGTTTGCTGTACCGTCCAATTAAGTCAGCTGATGATAAAGATGCTCTTCCAAAAGACCTCGATACTATGGTTGCGTGGTCACAACAATGGGGGATGCAGTTCAATCCTTCCGAATGTGAAACCATGCGTGTCACCAGGAGGAGGAAACCGGGCGAAACATCCTCTGTGCCACCATTGAAGAATCCAAACAGACCAAGTATCTTGGCATCAAATTACAGAACGATCTACCTTGGAATGGTCAGACTCATCATGCAACGGTGAAAGCAACAGGTGTCCTAAATTTTCCGAGATGCAACTTTTATCATTGTTCACCTTCTATCAAGGAGAAATGATACTTCACCTTTGTTAGACCCCATTTGGACTACGCAGTTGCAGCATGGGACCCATACGCAAATAGAAACATTTCTTCCATCGAACGTGTCCAAAGACAGGCAGCTCGATTTGTTACAAATACCAATGAGAGACAAACGAATGTTACCGAACTTCCAAAGTCATTAGGGTGGAAACCCCTCCAAGACAGACGTAAAGCCCACTGTTTGACCTGTTTTTACAAAATGTTAAATGGTCAGCTCGACATAGATGACCACATCTACACCAAACACAAACCTATCAGGAGCAGACGCAGGCATTCGATTCAATTCTAGATACCAGCTACCAAGACAGATGTGTGTAGCAATTCATTCTTCCATCCTACAATTAAAGCATAGAATAGTCTTCACCCTACTATAGTTACTCAACCAGACGCAACTAAATTGAACTCCAAGAGGCTCTTCTTGCTTAAGTCCTCACTCCGCCACCTCCAGTTTAAATTCCACTTGGAATATTTTGGAGGACCAACAACCAAGAACCAAGAGAGGAAGTGTTAATTGTGCATCGACATATCAATTAAATAACAGCAAGTATTTTACCTCAATGGAGCACGCTATCAGGCCCAATAGGCCACATTATGCATTTCGTTTGGAAACTAATGGAGCTTCGTTTCAAAAAATACATCAGAATTTGCCCATTGTTTCATCTTACGTTTACAGCATAAAATGTTTCATGAGACAATGTTAGGGTCCATTTGGAAAGCTCGCTCGAGGCATTGCAACCTCCCACCGTTTCTGATGGAAATTCCCAACAGTAGCACTGCCAACATGCCTCAGAGCAGTATTACAGCCCCGCCACTCTCCAGGGACATAATGTAATTGCCTAAATTAAGAAAATACTGGACTGCGGTGGACCCATTGAGTCCAAATCTCTCCTGTGGGCCACTCCTGGGGCAACCCTCCTCCAACTGATCATCCAGCAACCCACTCCAACTGACGAGCAATCCGCCTCCTGGCCCGTCATTAGTGGAGCGGGGCGGGGGAGGGGGAGGGAGAGTCCTGTCCTGTCCCGTCTCTGTGGGGGGATGTTCAGTGCAGTGGGTAGATGGCAGCCCCTCTCCCACTGACAGCCCTCGGGTCGATGCCACTGGACTCTTCCCCCCCCACACCCCACTTCCTGGCCTGGACGGCCGCCGATGCCGCTGGACTCTGGGCGGCGTGGGGAAGGCGCTGAGCCGGCCAGGGAGAGGAGGGGGGACGGAGGAGCTGAGGGCAGGCCCAGCACCAGGCCCAGGCCTCGGCCTCCACCAACGCCCGGCCTCACTGCCGCTGCTGCTGCCGCCGCCTTTCCCTTTGGCCTACATCAGGCCCGCGGTTACCCGGTCATGTCCAGGCCCAGGCCCAGGCCCCGGCTGTTTCCCCCGGCACCAGGGCTGGCTCTCCCGCCCCCAAGAGACAGGCGGCCGAGCCCTTCTCAATGGGCCCCAACTGCGCAGGCGCAGACGCGTTTGCTCTGCGCATGCGCGGATGCGGCGGCCATCTTACGTAAGTGCCAGATCAACGAAGCCCCAACTGCGCATGTGCGGTTTTAAAAACTTTAAAATGTGAATAACTTTAAAAATATAACACCGATTTCAATGAAACTTCTTCCATTAGCACCAAAGGGACGACGGTGAGTAAGGTGGGCCTAAAATTGGCGCACTATCATGTACCGTTTTGGCTGTAGTTCAGGAACAAACAAACAAACAAATGAGAGTTTTAGTATATAGAGATAGATAGACAGACCGTCAGATTGTAGGGATTTATTTTTGGTAATCTTTAGGCTTTTACTTTAGACTTTAGAGATACAGTGCAGAAACAGGCCCTTCGGCCCATTGAGACCGCGCTGACCAGCAATCACCTCATACACTAACACTTTCCTACACAAGAGGGAAAATGTTATAATTTTTACCGAAGTTAATTAACCAACAAACCCGTACGTCTGTAGAGTGTGGGAGGAAAACCCACGCAGGTCACAGGGAGACCGTACAAACTCTGTACAGACAGCACCCGCAGTCAGGATCAAATCCGGGTCTTTATCGCGCTATAAGGCAGCAACTCTACCACTGTGCCACCCACAGTTACAATCTTACATTTACTTTCTTTAACTCCTGTGATTTCCCAATGTTTATCCATCAACTGGGGGTCCAAACAATTTACAATGATTCAGAAACAGCATTTATATATCCTCCATGCATGACTGATGGGCCAGAGATCCTCTTCTCATGTCCTCCCAACTCACTCAAGAAAAGCGTCTGACAAGATGTGTGTTGCCAGCAAACAGAATTTTTCATTAATACTCTATTACCGCAACCTAATTTAACAAGCTGGAGATAAGGGACAAATTAACACATCAAACAAAGCTGGGTGCTCCATCCAGTGTTGATGGTGTCACAGCTACTAGCTGGTTACAACCAGGTTGTATTAATTTGTTCTATATCTTTCTTCATCACCATCTATATCTCTCATTTCCCTTTACCCTGACTCTAGTTTAGTTTAGTTTAGAGATACAGCGAGGAAACAGGCCCACCGGGTCCGCACCGACCAGCGATCCCCACACATTAACACTATCCTACACCCACTGGGGACAATTTTTACATTTACCAAGCCAATTAACCTACAAACCTGTATATTTTTGGAGTGTGGGAGGAAACCGAAGATCTCGGAGAAAACCCATGGGGAGAACGTACAAACTCCGTACAGACAGCACCTGCAGCAGGGATTTAAGGTGTTCCGTGAAATGATCACCTAGTCTGCGTTTGGTCTCGCCGATGTATAACTTGAACAATGGATACAGTAGATGAGGTTGGAGGAGGTGCAAGTGAACCTCTGCCTAACCTGTATGGACTGTCGGGGTCCCTGGACAGAGTCGAGGGAAGAGGTATAGCGACAGGTGTTGCATCTTCTGCGGTTGCGACGGCTGATGGAGTGGAAGGTAAGGACTAGGGGGACTCTGTCTCTGTTGTGACTAGGGGGAGGGGGATCAAGTGCGGAGCTGCGGGGTACCGAGGAAATACGAGTGAGGGCCTCATCTATGATGGGAGAGGGGAACCCCCGTTCCGTAAAGAATGAGGACATCTCGGATGTTCTAGTATGGTACATCTCATCTTGGGCGCAGATGCGGCGTAGACGGAGGAATTGGGAGTAGGGGATAGAGTCTTTGCAGGAAGCAGGGTGGGAAGACGTGTAGTCGAGTTAATTGTGAGAGTCAGTGGGTTTGCAATAGACGTCAGTCAATAGTCTATTCCTTGTGACGATGACGTTCTCTATCCATGTCAATACCCTACCCCCAATAACATGTGCTTTCATTTTGCACACTAATCTCTTGTGTAGGACCTTATCAAAGGCTTTTTGAAAGTCCAGATACATCACATCCACTACCTCTCCCTTATACATTTTCAAAAAATTCCATAAGATTAGTCAAGCATGATTTCCCCTTCATAGATCCATGCTGACTTTGACCGATCCTGTCACTGCTTTCCAAATGTGCTGCAATAACATCGTTAACAATCGACTCAAGCATCTTCCCCACTACAGATGTAAGGCAAACTGGTCTATAATTCCCCATTTTCTCTCTCCCTCCTTTCTTAAAAAGTGGAGTTACACTGGCTACCCTCCAGTTCTCAGGAACTGATCCGGAGTCGAGAGAACATTGGAAAATGATCACCAATGCATCCACGATTTCTAAGGCCACCTCCTTGAATATTCTGGGATGCAGACCATCAGGCCATGGGGATTTATCTGCCTTCAGTCCCAACAGTTAATTTAACACCATTTCCTGACTAATGTGGATTCCCTTCAGTTCACTTCCATTAGATCCTCCATCCCCTAGTATTTCTGGGAGATTGTTTGTGTCTTCCTTAGTGAAGACAGAACCAAAGTACTCGTTTAACTCTTCTGCCATTTCCTTGTTTCCATTATAAATTCACTTGTCTCTGATTGTAAGAGACCTACATTTGTCTTCACTAATCTTTGCCTTTTTACATATCTAAAGAAGCTTTTAGAGTCAGTTTTTATATTCCCTGCAAGCTTTCTTTCATGCTCTTTTTCCTCTTCTTAATTAACCCCTATGTTCTAAAATTCTCCCAGTCCTCCGGTTTGCTGCTACCTCTGGCCAATTTATATGCCTTTTCCTTTAATTTAACACGATCCTTGATTTCCCTCGTTAGCCACAGTTGAGCCGCCTTCCCCGTTTTATTTTTTCGCTAAATGAACAATTTTTGGAGTTCATCCATGCGGTATTTAAATCTTTGCCATTGCATTTCCACCGTGAAAACCCTTCAAGTATAATTTGCCAGTCTATCTTAACCAATTCCCATCTCATACCTTCAAAGTCTCCTTTGTTCAAGTTCAGGACCCTAGCCTCTGAATTAATCTGTGCCCAGGATGCAGTGTTCCATACTAGAACAACCAAGATGTCCTCGTTCTTTAGGGAATGGGGGTTCCCCTCTCCCACCATAGATGAGGCCTCACTCGTGTCTCCATCACAGCCGCAGCTCCGCCCTTGCTCCCCCTCCCCCTAGTCGCAACAGAGACAGAGTCCCCCTAGTCCTCACCTTCCACCCCATCAGCCGTCACATACAACACATAATCCTCCGAAATTTACTCCACCTCCAACAGGATCCCACCACTAGCCACATTTTCCCATCTCCACCTCTTTCCACCTTCCGCAGAGACCGTTCCCTCCTCAACTCCCTGGTTAACTGATCCCTTCTCATCCAAAACCACCCCTCCCCAGGTACCTTCCCCTGCAACCGCAGAAGATGCAGTCCCTATACCTCCTCCCTCGACTCTGTCCAGGGACCCCGACAGTCCTTTCAGGTTAGGCAGAGGTTCACTTGCACCTCCTCCAACCTCATCTACAGTATCCGCTGCTCAAGATGTGGACTCTTATACATCGGCGAGACCAAACGCAGACTGGGCGATCATTTCGTGGAACACCTTTGCTCGGCCCACGTGAACCAACCTGATCTCCCGGTTGCTGGACACTTTAATTCTCCTTCCCATTCCTACACAGACCTTTCTGTCCTAGGTCTCCTCCATTGTCAGAGTGAGGCTAAACGCAAATTGGAGGAACAGCATCTCATATTTCGCTTGGGCAGCTTACAGCCCAGTGGTATGAATTTTGATTTCTCTCACTTCAGGTAGCCCCGGCATTCCCTCTCTCTCTACCCCTCCCCCACCCAAGTCGCACTAGCTTCTCATTGTCACCCAACAAACAGCTTACAATGGCCTGTTTCCTTTATCGTCGTTACTTTTTTGAATATCTTTCATTCATTGTTCTTTATCTCTCCACATCACCGCGTACATCTCTCGTTTCCCTTATCCCTAATCAGTCTGAAGGAGGGTCTCGACCCCAAACAGCACCCATTCTTTCTCTCCAGAGATGCTGCCTGTCCCGCTGAGTTATTCCAGCTTTTTGTGTCTATTCACAAATTATAATAATGCTTGTCTCCAAATCTCCAATGCTCTCCTGTGCCACTCACTCTGGAATTTTAACTCCAATCTTTCCCTCACTCTGGTTCAACCTGCCTTGCCCTGCCCTTCCATAACATTACGTTTTCCTAACTGAATCTTCGCTCCACCAGTATTAACATTTGAACCATTACTAGGTCGACTCCAGATTCTTTTCTTCCAACTCGTACCGTGATTCAAATGGGTGAATTTGTCGGACTTCATGTATAATCCTCTCTCCGGTGGTATGTGTGGCTGTGCTCCGGGACTCCATTTGTACAGAAAAAGGCCACCTTCAGGAGGAACTCAGTGGCCAAGCAGCATCTGTGGGGGAAAGGAATTGGTGATGTTTTGGCTCAGGACTGATGTGGGGTCTCGACACAAAACATCAGCAATTCCTTTCTCTCCCCCCCCCCCCCCAATACTGGGTAACCCACTAGGTTCCTCCAGCAGTTTGTATTTTTGCCTCAGGCTCCAGCCTCTGCAGTCTCTTGTCTCACAACTTTTACAGTAATAATTCTCCTTCTTCATATCCTTGTTCCAAATAACACCTTTGTGAGATATATTTGCCTTCTTTACCTCACCTGCTTTGCCTAAATCTGGCATAAATTTCGAAATTCATTTTTTTTTAAACTTGCATAAATCTTCGTCTGTTTGCAGTGCAGCCATTCTAGTTCTGAATGTTGCTTTCACTATTCCATGTAACTTCATCTCCTCTCTCTTATTCCTGACCTCAGTTCTGTATTTTCAAACGCCAGGACTTTTCCGACCATCTTTGCTGAATTCCAAGTTTCATCCTTGTATAGTCAGGGTGAGAGCTAGCTTTGCTACTAACAGTCCCTATATCACGTAAACAGGCTCAATTAGAAAAACCATTAAGTGCTTAGGAAAATGCAGGCTCGGCGATCGCTTCGCTCAACACCTGCGCTCGCCAATCTGATCTCCCGGTGGCTGAGCACTTCAACTCCCCCTCCCATTCCCCGTCTGACCTTTCTGTCATGGGCCTCCTCCAGTGACATAGTGAGGCTCACCGGAAATTGGAGGAACGGCACCTCATATTTCGCCTGGGCAGCTTGCAGCCCAGTGGTATGAACATCGACTTCTCCAACTTTAGATAGTTCCTCTGTCCCTCTCTTCCCCTCCCCCTTCCCAGTTCTCCCTCTATCTTCCTGTCTCCACCTATATCCTTCCTTTGTCCCGCCCCCCTGACATCAGTCTGAAGAAGGGTCTCAACCCGAAACGTTGCCCATTCCTTCTCTCCCGAGATGCTGCCTGACCTGCTGAGTTACTCCAGCATTTTGTGAATAAATAACTTTGCTCACTTGGAAGAATTAGTTCATTGTGATGTCTCCAACCAGTCACGCGACCTCAAGGATGTGTTGTAGAAAGAAAAGCAAACTTTCCTTGCACATCTGAGATTTCAGAAGTAAATAACCTCTGTTCCCATTCTTAGTTTAAGAAAACATAGTTTTAATTTAATTTAGTTTAGTTTAGTTTGGAGATACAGCACGGAAACAGGCCCTTCGGCCCATCGACTCCGCACCAACCAGCGATCCCCGCACATTAACACGATCGTACACTCACTAATTTACACTTACACCAAGCCAATTAACCTACAAACCTGTACGTCTTTGGAGCGTGGGAGGAAACTGAAGATTTCGAAGGAAACCCACAAGGTCACAGGGAGAACGTACAAACCGCATTCAGACAGCAACCGTAGCCAGGATCGAACCCGGGTCTCTGGCTCTGCAAGCTCTGTAAGCAGCAACTCTACCACTGCACCACCGTGCCTCCCTCGTTGGCTGTTGTTAGTAGATTAGGGAAGAAGTACAGGTGAATGGAGTCTGTAAATGCATGCTATGAGTGAGCACTTCTTCAGGTTGAAGAGGACCCTGAGGCAATCTGAAGAAGGGTTCCGACCTGAAACGTCACCCATCCATGTTTTCCATAGATGCTCCAAAGACGTACAGGTATGTAGGTTAATTGGCTGGGTAAATGTAAATGTAAAAATTGTCCCTAGTGGGTGTAGGATAGTGTTAATGTACGGGGATCACTGGGCGGCACGGACTTGGAGGGCCGAAAAGGCCTGTTTCCGGCTGTATATATATGATATGATATGATATGCTGCCTGACCCGCTGAGTTACTCCAACAATTAATGTCTTGATTTGTAAACCAGCACCTGCAGTTCCTTATTTCCATGCGTGAGGTCACTAGGCCTCATCTCAGACGAAGATCAGGAATGGTGCCAGGACCCTGGAGTTCTCCAGCCGCAGTTAAGAGAGTCCCGTGCGGACAGTAGAAAGATGTGAAACTCAATATTTGGTTGTTTCGTTGTTGTTTTTTTGTTGTTTTAATAAATGTTTCATTTTTTATTGTAGTCGGTTGAAGTGTTCTTTCTTCATCTGCCCCCACCTCAACGAGTTCCAGTTCACCTCCACTCCCCTCACCTCCACTCCCCTCACCTCCACTTCCATGCCTTTTTCTGTGGGAAGGAGTCCTCACCGATAGCAGTTTATCCTTTCCTTACAACCCCCCCCCCCCTCCTCACTTTCAGCCTGAAGAATGGTCCTGATCTGAAACGTCACCTATCCACATTCTCCAGAGATGCTCCCTGACCCACTGAGGTATTCCTGGCTACACCGGCACTTTGTGTCTGTTTTTGCTCTTTCACCATTATTGACCCGAATCCTTGAAACCAGCTTGCACCAATCCAATCCTAATCATAGGGAGAGCCCCTCATCCTCCTGTGCTCCAAGGAATGGAGTCCCAGCCTATTCAACCTCTCTTTATAGCTCGGACCCTATTCTGGCAACATCCTGATAAATCCTCTCTGTAGCCTTTCTAGTTTGATAACATCTTTCCTATAACATGGTGCCCAGAACTGAACACAATACTCGAAATGCGGTCTCACCAACGTCTTATACAACTGCAACATGATCTTCCAACCTCTATACTCAATACTCTGACTGATGAAGGCCAATGTGCCAAATGCCTTTTTAACCACCCTATCCACCTGCGACTCCACCTACAAGGACCAATGCACCTGCACTCCTAGATTCCCACCACTGTGTAGGTCCCGCCCATATTTTTTTTCATATTTCAGATGCAGCGCGGAAACAGGCCTTTTTGGCCCACCAAGTCCGCACCGCCCAGCGATCCCCGCACATTAACACTATCCTACACACACTAGGGACAATTTTTACATTTACCCAGTCAATTAACCTACATACCTGTACGTCTTTGGAGTGTGGGAGGAAACCGAAGATCTCGGAGAAAACCCACGCAGGCCACGGGGAGAACGTACAAACTCCTTACAGTACAGCACCCGTAGTCAGGATCGAACCTGAGTCTCCGGCGCTGCATTCGCTGTAAGGCAGCAACTCTACCGCTGCGCCACCGTGCCGCCCATGTTAGACTTCCCAAAATGTAACACCTCACATTTCTCTCTCTTAAATTCCATCAACCATTCCTCAGTCCACCTGACCAATCGATCAAGATCCTGCTGCAATTTTTCACAACCATCCTCACTATTTGAAAAAACCACCCACTTTTGTATCATCTGCAAACTTGCCCTGTATGTTCTCATCCGAATCATTGATGTAGATGACAAAGAGTAAGGGGCCCAGCACCGAAACCTGAGGCACACCACTAGTCACAGGCCTCCAGTCCGAGAAGCAACCTTCCACCATTTGAGGTTTGAAGTTTGTTTGATGCTCTTATTTACTATTTACTGAAGATACTTGGAATAATCTAGAGTTCCCAGAAATGCTGCGAGTTCCTGATTAATTGTAAGCAACAAGCCTCAGGTGACCAACAAATATTCGTCATGCAGCTGATTATGCTAACATGTTAATGGTGAATAAACTCTCGATAACAGCCGAAAACTAACCAGGTGGAAATCAAAGTAAACCTCCTGGAGCCCAACAGTGCAGCTGGTAGAACTATTGCCTCACAGTGACGGTGAACCTGGTTTAGCCCTGACCTCTGCTGCTGTCTGTGCAGAGTTTACACCATCTCACTGTTACCTGTAAGTCTGTCTCACGGAACCGGGTCTCTGTGCATCCCTCTGCAACTGGATCCTCGACTTCTTCATCAACAGACCACAGTCCGTACGAATTGGCAGCAACACTTCTTCCTCTATAGCCATCAGTACGGGAGCACCTCAAGGTTCGAACTCCATCCTCAAGTTCACCGATGACACCTTCGTTGTTGGATGAATTACAGATGATGCTAAGACAGAGTATAGAAGTGAGATTGACCGACTAACCAAATGATGCCAGCACAATAACCTGGCTCTCAATGTCAGTAAGACCAAGGAACCGACTGTGGACTTTGGAAGAGGAAGGATGAGGACCCGCAAATCAGTCTATACCGATGGGACGATGGTGACAAGAGTCAAAAGCTTAAAATTCCTGGACGTGAATATCTCTGAAGATCTTTCCTAGACCCAGCACAATGATACAATTGTAAAGCAACCCCATCAATATATCTAATTGCTGAGAAGATTACGGAGATTTGGTGTGTCAGAGAGTCCTGGCTTGAACTTCTACAGGTGTACTGGTTGCTTCACAGCCTGGTTCAGCAACGTGAACACCCAAGACTGCAAAAAATGGTGAACTCTTCCTAGTTCATCACAGGTTCTGACCTCCCCACCATCGAAGGGATCTACAGGAGTCGCTGCCTCAAAAAGGCAGCCAGCATCATCAGAGACCCCCACCAACCGGGCCACACACTCATTTCACTCTTGCCATTGGGAAGAAGGTACAGGAGCTTGAAAACTGTAACATCCAGGTTCAGGAACAGCCTCTTCACTGGAGCCATCAGGATATTAAACACTACAAATAAGCTCTGAACGAAATAGATTAGGGAACATTGCTTTTGGCTTTTTGCACTGCAATTGTTTGTTTGTTTATACATATAAACATTATAGATGTGTGTGTGTGTGTGTGTGTGCGTGTGTGTGCGTGTGTGTGCGTGTGTGTGTGTGTGTGTGTGTGTGTGTGTGTGTGTGTGTGTGTGTGTGTGTGTGTGTGTGTGTGTGTGTGTGTGTGTGTGTGTGTGTGTGTGTGTGTCTTTGTGTGGGTGCGTGTGTGTGTGTGTGTGTGATTATGTGTGTGTGTTCATATCTTTCTATATATGCATGGGTTTTTAATATATACTGAACTTTTTTTTGTTTATTGTATTGTTTACAGAGTACTATGTTTATATATTATGTTTTGCTGCTGCAAATAAGTATTTGCTTGTTACATTTGGGACATCTATCTATCTATCTATATAATATCTATCTATCTATCTATATCTATCTTCTATATAATACTAAAACTCAGATCTTGTGTTATATATATATATATGCGCGTAACAGCGGTTTCTCTGATTTCGTCAAAACGGTGAACCGTAGCGCCACGATTTTTGCACCGCCTTAATCACCACGCGGTTATCTGCTGCAAATTTGTTTTTTATTTAATTCGGTCGCATGTTTTTTAAGTTACAGAGGTTTTAAAGCGCTTCCCCCCCCCCCCCTAAATTATAGGGGGCGCTGCGGTGCAGATTTAGTTTTCAGCTTGTGGCTTGTGACGGCTACATTTGTTTCGAAACGTTTCCAGAAAAGGATTTAGTTTTCAGCTTGTGCCGGCTACATTGTTTCGAAAAGTTTCCAGAAAAGCACTGATTGTTTTGTTATTGCAAGTCAAGTCAAGTCAAGTCAAGTCAATTATATTTGTATAGCACATTTAAAAACAACCCATGTTGACCAAAGTGCTGCACATCTGTTTAGGAAAAAAAAGAAGGGTATAGTGCTCACTTGACATACACAGATCAGGAGGACGGGCCCAACGGGCACACTTGGAGAGTAAGAGTGGGGCTGGGGGAGGAGAGAATGGGGGGTGTGGGGACGGGCCCAACGGGCCCGCTTTGAACGGGCACACTTGTTCTAGTATAATACTAAAACTCTGCGTTCGTATGTATGTGTGTATGTGTGTATGTACGGAAGATTCCGAAGTTTAACTTACAAACCCTACTCCTCCAAGACGGTACACCAAAGCACACCATTAACCTGGGCAACTATTGTAAGTACTTTCGTTCAAATTGAAGCTACCTTTTTAAAGCTAGAGAGATATTAAAGTTTAAATTTTCATTTCTAACCCTTTTCTTCAAGGGGCTCCATTTGTTTCCAAAAGTTTCCAGAAAAGGATTTAGTTTTCAGCTTGTGACGGCTACATTGTTTCGAAAAGCTTCCAAGTAGTCTTTTTTGTTATTGCAAGTCAAGTCAAGTCAAGTCAGTTTTATTTGTATAGCACATTTAAAAACAAAGTGCTACACATCTGATTAGGAAAAAAAAAAAAGACATCTGATTAGGAAAAAAAAAAAAAAAAAGAAGGCTATAGTGGTCACTTGACATACACAGATCAGGAGGACGGGCCCAACGGGCACACTTGGAGAGTAAGAGTGGGGCTGGGGGAGGAGAGAATGGGGGGTGTGGGGACGGGCCCAACGGGCCCTCTTTTCTAGTATGACAATAAAACACTCTTGACTCTTGACTCGTGTCCGCTTGCTTTTCACTGAGTGCACATGTTTCCTCCCACATCCCAAATATGTGCAAGTCAGAAGGTTATTTGGCCAACGTGGATTATTCTAGCTGAGAGGTAAGTGGTCGAACTTGGAAGAAACTTTTGGGCGTGTGCACTAATAAAATAGGATCACTGTAAATAAGTGCCTGAAGGCATGGACACAGTAGGCATGCTTCCGTGCTGAATTACTTAACAACTCCAGTTTGAAACTGAATGATGAACATTTGGATTTTAAATTAGAATCCGATGATAGTTCATAAAATCATTGGATGATCCCTAAAATTAGACGAGGGTATCAGAACTGGTGACTGTTCATTGCAATGACAGTAGCGCATTAAATTTAGGCTGCTGCCTCTTTACAATGATTACTGTGCGCAGTCAACACCACCCCTGTTGTTGATTAGTGACAGCTGACGAAGGTGACCTGCACACCGTGGTGTACCATGGCTGCAAGAAATGTTGGGGGGCATCAGAAAATGCAATCAATGCACGTTGGTGGTGCATTTTCTGGACTACTGGGTCTTATTCCAATTAATAATCCAACACATTTGATATGTTACACAGTGATATACCATAGATTTTCCTACAAACTCGGCGAGTTGGAAGGAAGCACGGCGAAGGGATCCATGTGTGTTTAAAAGGAGGGTGGAAATGGGATCCTGGTGAACTTCAAGCAAGAGTGAGATCTGTTACCCCAGTGAACCCATCGAGAGCGGAGGAAATAGGCCCGGATGTGTTCAAGGGAACAGCAAAATGAGCATCCACTAAGCACATGCCAAACCATCAGATTCTGTTCATCTGAGACGTACAGGTATGTAGGTTAATTGACTGGGTAAATGTAAAAATTGTCCCTAGTGTGTGTAGGATAGTGTTAATAGTGTTAGTGTGCGGGGATCGCTGGGCGGCGCGGACTTGGTGGGCCGAAAAGGCCTGTTTCCGCGCTGTATATATATGATATGATATGATATGATATGAGATGATCAACAGTGATCATCTCAAAGACACGGACGTGAGGAATAATCTTAGACTCTATGAATATCTGCGCCTGGGCATTCGTTTATTACCTTTTACTGGCATTAATTCTGCATCATTCATAGAACGTAGAGCAGTACAGCAGAGAAACAGGACCTATCGGCCCACTATGTTTGTGCCAAACACCAAACCAAGCTAAATTGATCTCATCTGGCTGCATGTTATCCATATCCCTCTATTTCCTGCACTTCCATGTGCCCATCTAACAGCATCTTAAATGCCACTATTGTATCAGCCCTGACAGTGTATTGCAGGCCCCCACAATTCTCTGTGTAAAACACTTGCCCCGCACATCTCCATTAAACATTCCCCCTCTTACCTTATACATATGCCCTCTAATCTTGGACATTTCTACACTAGGAAAAGGTTTCTGACTGTCTACACTATCTATGCATCTCATAATTGTATATAGATTTTTTTTTTAGATATAGAGATACAGAGCGGAAACAGGCCCTTCGGCCCACCGAGTCCGCGCCGCCCAGCGATCCCCGCACATTAACACTATCCTACACACACTAGGGACAATTTTTACATTTTACCCAGTCAATTAACCTACATACCTGTACGTCTTTGGAGTGTGGGAGGACACCAAAGATCTCGGAGAAAACCCACGCAGGTCAAGGGGAGAACGTACAAACTCCGTACAGACGGCGCCCGTAGTCAAGATCGAACCTGTCTCAGGCGCTGCATTCGCTGCAAGGCAGCAACTCTACCGCTGCGCCACCGTTCCGTGACTTGCTTCTATCAAATCTCCTTTCTGTTACAGAAAAAAACAATCCAAGTCCAGCCAACTCTCCCTGTAGCTAATACCCTCTAATCCCGGCAGCACTCCTCTGCACCCTCTCAAAAGCCTCCGCATCCTTCTTGTAAAAGGGGGACCCAGAACTGCATGCAATACTCCAAATGCCCGCATGACCAAAATCTTAGAGAGCTGCATCAGGACTTCCTGACTTTTATACTCATTGTTCCAAGTAATGAAGGCAAGCATACCAGGACAGAACGAGTCAGCATGGATTTACGAAGGGGAAATCATGCTTGACTAATCTTCTGGAATTTTTTGAGGTTGTAACTAGGAAAATGGACAAGGGAGAGCCAATGGATGTAGTGTACCTGGACTTTCAGAAAGCCTTCGACAAGGTCCCACATAGATTAGTGGGCAAGATTAGAGCACATGGTATTGGGGGTAGGGTGCTGACATGGATAGAAAATTGGTTAGCAGACAGGAAACAAAGAGTAGCGATTAACGGGTCCCTTTCAGAATGGCAGGCGGTGACTAGTGGGGTACCGCAAGGCTCGGTGCTGGGACCGCAGCTATTTACAATATACATTAATGACTTAGATGAAGGGATTAAAAGTAACATTAGCAAATATGTGGATGACACAAAGCTGGGTGAACCGTAAGGAGGATGCTATGAGGATGCAGGGTGACTTGGACAGGTTGTGTGAGTGGGCAGATGCATGGCAGATGCAGTTTAATGTGGATAAATGTAAGGTTATCCACTTTGGTGGTAAGAACAGGAAGGCAGATTAATATCTGAATGGTGTCAAGTTAGGAAATGGGGAAGTACAAAGAGATCTGGGTGTCCTTGTTCATCAGTCACATAAAGTTAGCATGCAGGTACAGCCGGCAGTGAAGAAAGCTAATGGCATGTTGGCCTTTATGACAAGAGGAGTTGAGTATAGGAGCAAAGAGATCCTTCTGCAGTTGTACAGGGCCCTAGTGAGACCACACCTGGAGCACTGTGTGCAGTTTTGGTCTCCAAATTTGAGGAAGGACATTCTTGCTATTGAGGGCATGCAGCGTAGGTTTACTAGGTTAATTCCTGGAATGGCGGGACTGTCGTATGTTGAAAGACTGGAGTGACTAGGCTTGTATACTACACTGGAATTTAGGATGAAAGGGGATCTTATTGAAACATGTATTATGAAGGGATTGAACAGGTTAGAGCAGGAAACATGTTCCCAATGTTGGGCGAGTCCAGAACCAGGAGTCACAGTTTAAGAATAAGGGTTGGGCCATTTTGAATGGAGATGAGGAAAAACATTTTAGTCAGAGAGTTGCAAATCTGTGGAATTCTCTGCCTCAGAAGGCAGTGGAGGCCAATTCTCTGGATGCTTTCAAGAGAGAGCTAGATAGACCTCTTAAAGATAGTGGTGTCAAGGGATATGGGGAGAAGGCAGGAACGGGGTATGGATTGTGAATGATCAGCCATGATCACATTGAATGGTGGTGCTGGCTCGAAGGGCTGAATAGCCTACTCCTGCACCTATTGTCTATTATCTATTGTCCATAGAACACTTTCTTTGCCACCCTCTTCATTTTTGCTGCCACCTTCAGTGAACTATGAACTTGGACTCCAAGATCCCTCTGTCCCTCTGAACAACAATGCTGTTAAGGGTCCTGCCATTAACAGTATACTTTCCCCTTGCATTCAACCTCTCAAAGTACAACACTTCACACTCGTTTGGATTAAACTTCATCTGCCATTTCTCCACCAATTTCTGCAGTTGATCTACATCCCGCTGTATCTTCTGACAGCCTTCCTCACTGTCTGCAACTCCTCCCGTTTTCATATCATCAGCAAACTTACTCACCAACCCATCGACATATACATCCAATCCAAACTCCACAGATCATGGACCTCCAGCTAGAAGATCTTCCTTCAACCACAACCCTCTGTCTTCTATGAATAAACCAGTTCTCAATCCGTACGACCAAGTCATGTTAATCTTCTAGATCAATCTTCTGGATCACTGACGGCACGGTGGCGCAGCGGTAGAGTTGCTGCCTTACAGCGAATGCAGGGCCGGAGACTCAGGTTCGATCCTGACAATTGGTGCTGTACTGTACGGAGTTTGTACGTTCTCCCCGTGACCTGCGTGGGTTTTCTCCGAGATCTTCAGTTTCTTCCCACACTCCAAAGACGTACAGGTATTTAGGTTAATTGGCTGGGCAAATGTAAAAATTGTCCCTAGTGGGTGTAGGATAGTGTTAGTGTGCGGGGATCGCTGGGCGGCACGGACCCGGTGGGCCGAAGGGCCTGTTTCTGGGCTGTATCTACTAAAAAAAATCTAAATCTAAAAAAAACCATGAGGGACTTTATCAAAAGCCTTAATGAAGTCCATGCAGACAAAATCTACCACCCTACCTTCATCAATCTCCTTCAATTATCCTAACATGTTTGTGAAACTCAAAATATCAAAACCTGGAATTGTGAAGTTCTCAGGATTGCATTACTGGGTTTCCTTTTACACCCCAATGCTCCTCCATTTCAGTGCAACAATTTCCATGAGTTGCAAGTTCTCAAATCTGCCGGTGTTGGCCTCCCAGATGCGATCCCTGCAGCCAACACTTAGAGAAACAATGATGGGAGGGGGTGAGAGCGTATGCGGAGGGGTCAAAGGGAACTTGGGGGTTGCGTCCATCAGCAGCCTGCGTGTGTGGAGCAGACCAGAAAACAGCGCAGCACGTCATTTCCGACTGCGCTGTCCTCCGTCCCCCTGGTGGAGGGGTAGACCTCACGGCCCTCGACAACAGCACATTGCACTGGCTACAGCGCCTGGAGGGCGTTACACAATTTCTGCTGCCTCAAACGCAGGAAGAAGAAAGAGAACTGCGCAGATAAGGGATAGTCACCAGAAGAGGCAAATGCATGAAGTCTAATCATTTAAAATGATGGAGCATTAATGCATTCCTGTTGAAGAAAGATTCTGAGTATTGCCAACTGTGAAAAAGCATTCCCTCTGGGAGTTATAAATGTAACAGTTGAAGACGAGAGGCTGGTGAATGGTATGATCAATACAGAAAAATCATCAAAGGTTGCAAGTTTCAGAGAATTCTGCTGAAAGAAATACATAGAGCTCGACTTGTGTTTGGAATTGTAGGCTCATGGGTGTAAGAAAGATTGACTCAAGAAACGAAGCTGACATTAGAAGCAACGGATGAGGTTTGTCATGGGGCAAAAAAGTCAGGCGGGTCAACTTGAAAGTAATTGGTGAGGCAACAGGGCAGATTGTGAGTGCAGGGCACAGACTCAAGAACATCTCTAAAGAAATCTCAAGAAAAAAGTTGCCAGGTTAAAGAAACAGCAAAGACACAACTGTGAGCAGAAACAAGTTCTACAGATGAGGATTGTTACCTGCTTCTGCCAAAATGTGAAACAAGTGCAAAAAGAGTAATAATTTTGCAAATAAATCTAGTGGTAAAGAAACATTTTTTGCATAAGCTAACACCCAATACAACTGATGAGGAACAATAGTTTTTATTGTCAGTGATGGTGGTCAGATGTTGAGTTTGTTACATTTAAATTTGAGTGAATTAATTTTCCAAGATTTTGAATACATACAGGATCTCAATGTAATCTATTTCTGCCTCACTACTGCAAAGAAGCATCAAAAGATTTTTAAATCTTGCAAAGGTGGAATCACTTGTATCTGCAATTATAAGTTACACAGGAGCTTATTTTGCTGTCAGAACACAGGTACAACAATTAGTTATGTATTGTGGCTATATAAGGCTGGCACGGTGGCGCAGCTGGTCGACAGCATCAGAAACCCAGGTTCGATCATGACCCCGAGTTGTGTCTGCCTGGATTTGCACATTTTCCTTGTGACCGCATGGGTTTCCTTCAGGAGCTCCAGTTTCCTCCTACATCCCAAAGACGTGCATGTTTGTACGTTAGTTGGCCCTAATGCGTGGGGAGTGGGCAAGAAAGTGGGATAACATGGAACTAATGTGAACAGGTGTTCGATGGTCGGCATGGACTCAGTGGGCCGAAAGGCCTGTTTCCATGCTGTATCTTTTCAACTAAAATGCAACTTGGACTCTCAGCTTCACCAGAAGGCCACTGCTGGTAGGAAAAACATGCGTATTATCAAGTACATGGTGCAATGATAAATGAAAATTTAGAGAGACTACAAGCCTGTACCATATTGTTTTTAATGCAGAACTATCCTCAGAAATGTTCTTTCATTCAGGAGATGGACAACTTAAAATAACTAAAATGGATGAAACACCTCCTCAAAGGGTTCAAGTGGTTTTACAGTGCAAACTGAAAGAAACATAAATGGTCTTAAATGGTCAGTTAGGATATGCCTGGTCCAGTAGCAACAATCACTGCTTGGACTAGTTCGATGGTTGTAATATCTAAAATGGGTGTATAACTGAATATGTTGTGTTCAGATCTCAAAGGCCGCACGGTGGTGCAGTGGTAGAGTTTCTGCCTTACAGCGCCAGAGTCCCGGGTTCAATCCTGACTACAAGGTACTGTCCGCACAGTTTATATGTTCTCCACGTGGCTGTGTCGGTTTTTGCCGGGTGCTCCAGTTTCCTCTCACACTCCAAAGGTATATAGATTTGTAGGTTAACTTGACTTCCGTAAACTGTAAATCGTCCTTTGTGTGTAGGATAGTGTTAAAGTACGGGGATCATTGTTCGATGGGGACTCGTGGGCTGAAACGCCTGTTTCTGCATTGGACTAAACTAAAACCTGAATAAAGTTATTAAAAGAGAGCATTATCAATTGTCAACAGCATAAGATGTAAAAACACACCTTTTTAATGCTGTCTGTCTGTCTGTCTGTCTGTCTGTCTGTCTGTCTGTCTGTCTGTCTGTCTGTCTGTCTGTCTGTCTGTCTGTCTGTCTGTCTGTCTGTCTGTCTGTCTGTCTAAAACTCTCGGTTTGTTTGTGTGTATGTGTGTACCGTGCCCTCTACACAGCCAGAATGGTACACGATAGCGCCTCAATTTTAGGCCCACCCTACTCACCATTCCCCTATGGTGTGAATTAACCCACTTTCGTTACTTTTTAAAAACAATTTACCTTATAAACTTTAATAAATCCATCCCCCCCCACCCCCAGAGGACCAGTGGGAGGACCAGCACCCCACGCCTGACCTGACCTTCCTCCCATATTGCAGCGTGCCGCAGAGGCTGTGGCAGAGGACCCAACAAGATGACCGTCGCCCGCCACTCGCAGCAGGAGAAATGCGGCCGAGGTCAGTGCCTCCTCCCTGTCCACTCTCGCCCACCCACGGCCCCGGGAGATACTCCCCGCCCGGCAACGGGTCCATGCCATCGGCAGCGTTCCCCGCTGCAGGTTGCAGCCGAGCTGCAGGAGACGTTTCGGCTCCGCAGGAGTAATGGGGCCGACGTCACTGCTTTTTCCCTCTCCCCCCTTGCTGGCACACGGCCACGGGGGCACTCCCTGCCCGGCAACGGCTCCACGGTGAGGCCGAGGAGGGCGGGAGGGGAGGGGGGAAGCGGGAGGAAGGGGCTGGGGGGGAGGAGGGAGGGAGGGGGGAGGGAGGGGGGGGAAGGAGGGGGGAGAGAGGGGGGAGGAGAGAGGGAGGGGGGAGGGGAGAGAGAGGGGGGAGGAGGGAGGGAGGGGGAAGGGAGGGGAGGGAGGAAGGGGAGGGGTGAAGGGGATGGGAGTGAGGGGGAGGGAGGAAGGGAGAGGGGGGAGGGGGGAGGGGTGAAGGGGATGGGGGAGGGGGGTTGGGGGGGTGGAGGGTTGGGGGAGGGGATGGGGAGGGGGTCGAGGGGATGGGGAGGGGGAGGGATGGGGAAAGGGGTGAAGGGGATGGGGAGGAGTGAGGGGGAGGGGTGAAGGGGAGGAGGGGGTGCTGCACCAATGCAGGAGAGGTATGGACCCAATGGGTTCACTTGGTCTAGTAATTTTATAATTCTAAATATTCAATCTGAGTTTCTGCAGGTGAAGATGAAGATTTAAATGCCTTCCATGCGTGTCTTGGAAGGTAACTCTGTAAATGGATGATTTTCGGGTCGGGATATGTGGCAGAAAGTTTGCAAAGGAAGATGTGTGAGTTGGTGGAAAGCCTGATCATTTTGTTGCTGTAGATTTTTAAGAAAAGCTGGAAGTAATTCTAGATTATAATAAACACTTAGATGCCTTTCTTCGAAGGTGCAGTCAGCATGAAATAGTGCAAAATAACGAGATAACAAATGTGCAGAGGTAATACTTTTGAATAAGAAAATAACTGCAGATGCTGGTACAAATCGAAGGTATTTATTCACAAAATGCTGGAGTAACTCAGCAGGTCAGGCAGCATCTCGGGAGAGAAGGAATGGGCGACGTTTCGGGTCGAGACCCTTCTGAAGAAATCTCACTGCATTTCACCCTTCTGAAGAAGGGTCTCGACCCGAAACGTCGCCCATTCCTTCTCTTCCGAGATGCTGCCTGACCTGCTGAGTTACTCCAGCATTTTGTGAGGTAATACTTTTATTCAGCGTGCTGGTCGGGACAACGTTCCATTTGTAGATCCAGCCAAAATTTTACGCGTGTATAGAGAGGCCAATAACAGCCAATGTGACAGGGATCCAACATTTTTTAGAAGTTGCTCAAAATTTGACCATGTTTCTCCCACATTTATCAAACATGGTGAAGCTGAACAGTGATTTTACAAGAAAAAGGCACAGCGTGGATCTGCAGAGAATATCAAGGAGGGATGACAGAACTTCAAGAAAAAGGTATGATTGCATTGTGTCGCCACTGGCAGCTTGAGAATTAAAATTCAGGTCATCAAATATATCTGCATTCCTTTTAAAATTTGACTCAGTAATGTTAACTAAATTATTGTAAAATCACATCTAGTTTATGAATATCCTTCAGAGGAAGAAATCTGCAATTTTGCATGGTTTGGCCTAAATCTCACTGCATTTCACCAATGCAGTTGACTTTTAAGTACTTCCTCAGTTCAGGTTTAGGTTTAGGTTTAGATTTATTATTGCCAGGCGTACTGAGGTAGAATGAAAAGCATGGTTTTGCGTGTTATCCAAATCAGGTCAGACAATACCACGCAAAAACACAATCAAGTCAAACTCAAGTGCAAGAGGCAGAGCAATGGGGAAGAATATTGTTCTCAGCATTGCAGCAACCAGTTCCATAGACAAAGTCCAATGTCTGCAGTGGGGTAAAGGTGAATTGGACTATACCCTATCTAAAGGAAGGACTGTTCAGAAGCTTATAAGGCTCTGAGGCTCTGGTCAGGCCGCATTTGGAGCACTGTGAGCAAATTTGGGCCCCATATCTGAGGAAGGATGTGCTGGCTCTGGAGAGGGTCCAGAGGAGCTTTACAAGAATGATTCCAGGAATGAGTGGGTTAGCATATAATGAGCGTTTGACAGCACTGGGCCTGTACTCGCTGGAGTTTGGAAGCTTGAAGGGGGACCTCATTAGAACTTACAGAATAATGAAAGGCATAGATAGAGTGGATGTGGAAAGGATGTTTCCACTGGTAGAAGAGTCTAGAACCAGAGGTCAGTGCCTCAGAATTAAATGGCGCTCTTTTAGAAAGGAAGTGAGGAGGAACTTCTTTAGTCAGAAGGTAGTTAATCTGTGGAACATTGCCACAGAGGGTGTGGAGGCCAAGTCAGTAGATATTTTTAAGGCAGAGATAGACAAATTCTTGATTAGAATGGGTGTCAAGGGTTATGGGGAGAAGGCAGGAAAATGGGATTCAGAGGCAGAGATCAGCCAAATGGACTCGATGGGCCAAATGGCCTAATTCTACTCCAATAACTTGTGAACTTGTGAAGCCTGTTAACAGAGGGGGAGAAACTGTTCCTGGATCTGGTTTAGTGCACTTTCAAGCTTCTGCACCTTCTGCACCTTCTGCACCTTCTGCACCTTCTGCACCTTCTGCACCTTCTGCACCTTCTGCACCTTCTGCACCTTCTGCACCTTCTGCACCTTCTGCACCTTCTGCACCTTCTGCTTGATGAGAGCTGAAAGAAGAAGGGATGACTGGGGTAGGACAAGTCTTTGATTATGTTGGCTGCTTTACCAAGACATCGTAAAGTGTAGATGGTGTCAATGGAAAGAAGTCTGGTCTGTGATGGACTGTGTACCATTCCGAACGGTAACTGCCACGCATAAGTGCCTGCATCTTACGCGCATGCCTGCCAACCAGGAACGTCGCAGGTGCGCGAGGGCGCAGTAGTTTGGAAACACCGTCCAATTAACTACTGTTACCTTACTTACTCGTGTTGCAGTTATTGTTCCAGGCAATACATAACAGACTGGGCTACAACTACAACTCTCTACAATTTCTTGCTGTCTTGCCCGGCCAGGCCAATCCTGCAATGCCACCTAGGCAATAGTCAGATCAAGATCCCTGAGCTTACAAAAACTGAGACATGAAAATGGTGCAAAGAACTGGCGACTCTGTATACTGTCTCAGTGTACTACTCAGTGTACATAATAACTAGCATGGCAGCAGGGTTCACATCCACTGAATGAATCAATGGGAAAAACTAATGCATTTGTTTCTTTAGAAGAATCATTGATTCATGCAGGACGCAGATATGATAGTGATGTTTAAGAGGCTTTTAGGTAGGCATATGGATATGCAGGACATGGAGGGATACGGACCACACGCAGGGAGGTGAGGTCATGTTCGGCACAGACATTGTGGGCCGAAGGGCCTGTTCCTGTGCTGTACTGTTCTATGTTCTATGAAGTGGCTATCACTGGCAATAGTTCAAAATAATTTTTGCAGCTTTTTACCAGACCGGAATACCAAAATACACATGATCAATATTACAAGACAATAATCAGCTTGATCAGCTGGGCAGGTGAGCCGAGGAATGATTAATGGCGTTTAATACACATATGTGCGAGGTGTTGCATTTTGGGAAGTCTACCCACGGCAGGACTGACACAGTGAGCACCAGAGCTCTGGGGAGTGTTGTAAAGCAGAGGGATCTAGGTGTGTAGATACGTAGTTCCTTGAAAGTGGCGTCACAACTGGTGAGATGCAGAGGGACAATGCATAGGGGAGATTTGGGAAAAAAAAGGAATATACTATTCTAGGACCATCCAATATCATCTGCACAGCAATATAAGGCCAAGAGGCCGAGCACGTGGACCGGACATGGCCTAAAGTGGTGGAGCAGCTGGGGAGACGAACGGCCATGCCCGGCCAGGCCAATCCTGCAATGCCACCTAGACAATAGTCAGATCAAGATCCCTGAGCTTACAAAAACTGAGACATGAAAATGGTGCAAAGAACTGGCGACTCGGTATACTGTCTCAGTGTACTACTGCTATACACTTGTACTAGATCTGAGATACTTATTTAATGTGATATCTAGTATCGAATGTCTAAGTGTATCATGATACTTGTACTGAACTGCGTACAAAAATGAATTTCACTGTATCTCGGTACATGTGAGAAATAAAGTACCACACCATATCATGCAATATGAGGCGCTGGAGGTGAATTCAAACAGGGGCAGCTGATATTTTGGATGAGTTTATATTTATGGAAACCCACCAAAAGAGCAGTGGAATATTGAGTTCAAAAGAAACAAATTACAAATATTAATCCCACATTTCTGGCCTTAACTAAATCTAGTTAACTGATATAATATCCACCTCAGGAATTCCTTCTCTGGTAATGCTTCTTCCTTAAGAAATTTAAATTAACATTGGAAATAAAGAGGTTCCCCATGTTTTTACTTGATAAGTTGCTTCAGGTATGTCTGACCTACTTAACTGAGCCTGCCTTGAGTAAGTGCCGAGCTTAAAGAGTGATTTTACGTTGAATGTTTTTTTGATCTGACTCAAAGTACTTCAGTACTCACATCAGGCAGAATATCTATAATCCTGGAATGTCTTGGGAATTATACTTCGGTTTCAGGGAGAAAAAGGAATTAATTCCCAGTCAGTCAAAGGCACATTGAACCAACAGACTTTGCTCAAATCCAAACTCATTTTGGTTGAAACTCTGAATTATACTTCTAGAGATTGACCTGAGACTTAAAACACCAAAGGCTATAAATGGCGTCAGATCTGTTCGTGATATACTTTACTTTAGTTTAAGAGTACTTGAATCTATTGACGTTTAAAGATAACATAGTAATCCTGACGAAGTTCAGGCCTTTCGAAAAGGTGAACAGAGAAAAATGCTTCCATCCAAATAGAGTGAAGTCTGAAAATGCCTCACTGAAGTTGTAAATTATGAGAACATTTATTCTAATAATCCCCACATAAGACAAATAACTTCAGCTCTACAAAGTATCACACCGTTCTGCTTGAATAGTTACAAACCCTTCCCCCCTTGCTTGGATTATCCAGAAGATGAATCTACATGTGATCATCCACCAAGCCATCAAAACAATGAGCTGATCGAGCCCTTCAAGTAGTCTGAGCAGATACCACCACAGACTGCAAGAGGAATTGTGTTAATGATAATTCTGACAGAAGTTCCATTTAAACCAAAAATCATTGTACTGCAGATGGGTTCTAAACAATTCCTACTACGTTAGCACTTGTTAGAAAGCCAGCCAGTAATGTATCCATACCTAATGGCATTGTTTCAGAATAAAAGTTAAAACAAAGCATTTAAATTCAAGATAATTATCTTGAACTTAATTTCAACAACATTTATAGAGAAAGCTAATTACTACTTGTATTTGTTGAAATATTCTCCACTGTTCACTCATTTTAGCAAAAAAAAAGATATTAATTGCTATACATACATTGATATTTCATTAAAAACATTAACAAAAGCAAATGCACTCATGGTCACTTATTATCAGTATTGTTTTCTTAATTTTTACAATGGAAAGCACTTCCTAATCATTGTTTTGGTAAATAAAGTCAGCATGGTGGTGCAGCAGTAGAGTTGCTGCCTTACAGCGCCAGAGACCCGGGTTCAATCCTGTCTACAGGTGCCGTCTGTACGGAGTTTGTACATTCCCTCCGACACATGCGTGGATATTTTCTGAGATCTTTGGTTTCCTCCCACACTCCAAAGATGGACAGGGTTGTAGGTGAATTGGCTTGGTAAAAATGTACAAAATGTAAAATTGTGTGTTAGCCTGTGGGGATCGCTGGTCGGTGCGGACTCGGTGGGCCGAAGGGCCTGTTTCCGCGCTGTATCTCCAAACTAAAAACAAAAGTCACCTCAAGCCATACATTTATTCAAATGTTTTGGGTCATATTATGGTTTGTTTTTGGTTACTCTTGTCACAAAGTATCTCAGCCTAAGACTTAATGAAATCTTCTGAGCCCTTGCAAAATCATTAACATATTTTGGACACTTGAGTTTGATGAGATCATTTGATTTCATTGATTTGAAGTTAAAACTCATCCAATGCTGAATTAGATCGATATCGTAAAAAGTATTTCAATATCAACCATCTGCAGGCATGCTCTGAATCAAACTCAAAATACTTTGGTTAATGGAAATATGGAATAAAAACAGAAAACACTGGAAACATTTGGCCAGTCAAACAGCATCTGTGGAGGGAAACTCATAGTAAATGTTTCAGGTGAGTAACATTCCTACAGAGGTTATCAACCTCAAATATTAAAATGTTTCTCTCTCGACAGGTGCCTAACCTGCTGAAAGTCTCAGGGAAAGTTCCTCATATCTAAGTCTGCCATGACTTGGCTGGCATTAAGTTCCTAACAAGTAGAAAACAGATTGTACAGATTGCCAATATCTGGCTTGGTCTGAAATCCAAAACTATAACCAGTCGAGGTTTAGAGTTTAGAGTTTAAGGATATAGTGTGGAAACAGGCCCTTTGGCTCAATGAGTCCACGCTGACCAATAATCACTATTTCTATGTTATCCCAATTTCTCATCCTACATACTAAGGACAATTTACAGAAGTCATTCAACCTACAAACCTGTGTGCCTTTGGAACATAGGAGGAACCCAGTGCACCCAGAGAAAACCCTCATAGTCACAGGGAGAATGTACAAACTCGATAAAAACAGCACCCATAGTCAGGATCGAACCAAGGTCTCTGGCCTTCAATCTATCTTAATTAATTTATTTCTAGCACACTGTCAAAATAACTTTGCGATGTCATAAGCACCAACCATTTGAACATATAAATCAAAACAGCACTGGAAGTATTTTTGGAAAAAATTGTTAACATGCCAAATAATTATTTTTTGAGAAGTGATAGCCACGTTTTAATAATAGACAATAGAAAATAGACAATAGGTGCAGGATTAGGCCATTCAGCCCTTCGAGTCAGCACTGCCATTCAATGTGATCATGGCTGATCATTCACAATCAGTACCCCGTTCCTGCCTTCTCCCCATACCCCCTGACTCCGCTATCTTCAAGAGCTCTATCTAGCTCTCTCTTGAAAGCATCCAGAGAAATGGCTTCCACTGCCTTCTGAGGCACAGAATTCCACAGGTTTACAACTCTCTGAGTGAAAAGGTTTTCCGCATCTCCGTTCTAAATGGCCTTCCCCTTATTCTTAAACTGTGACCCCTGGTTCTGGATTCCCCCAACATTGGGAACATGTTTCCTGCCTCTAATGTGTCCAATCCCTTAATAACCTTACATGTTTCAATAAGATCCCCTCTCATACTTCTAAATTCCAGTGGATACAAGCCTAGTCGCTCTAGTCTTTCAACATATGACAATCCCGCCATACCGGGAATTAACCTAGTGAACATACGCTGCACGCCCTCAATAGCAAGAATGTCCTTCCTCAAGCACACAATACTCCAGGTGCGGTCTCACTAGGGCCCTGTACAACTGCAGGACGTATTTGCTCCTATACTCAACTCTTCTTGTCATAAAGGCCAACATGCCATTAGCTTTCTTCACTGCCTGCTGTACCTGCATGCTAACTTTAAGTGACTGATGAACAAGGACTCCCAGATCTCTATGTACTTCCCCATTTCCTAACTTGACACCATTCAGATAATAATCTGCCTTCCTGTTCTTACCACCAAAGTGGATAACCTCACACTTATCCACATTAAACTGCATCTGCCATGCATCTGCCCACTCACACAACCTGTCCAAGTCACCCTGCATCCTCATAGCATCCTCCTCACAATTCACACTGCCACCCAGCTTTGTGTCATCCGCAAATTTGCTAATGTTACTTTTAATCCCTTCATCAAAGTCATTAATGTATATTGTAAATAGCTGCGGTCCCAGCACTGAGCCTTGCGGTACCCCACTAGTCACTGCCTCCCATTCTGAAAGGGACCCGTTAATCGCTACTCTTTGTTTCCTGTCTGCCAACCAATTTTCTATCCATGTCAGCACCCTACCCCCAATACCATGTGCTCTAATCTTGCCCACTAATCTATGTGGGACCTTATCAAAGACTTTCTGAAAGTCCAGGTACACTACATCCACTGGCTCTCCCTTGTCCATTTTCCTAGTTACATCCTCAAAAAATTCCAGAATATTAGTCAAGCATGATTTCCCCTTCGTAAATCCATGCTGACTCAGAACGATCCTGTTACTACTATCCAAATGTTCTGCAATTTCTTCTTTTATAATTGACTCCAGCATCTTCCCCACCACTGATGTCAGTCTAACTGGTCTATAATTTCCCGTTTTCTCTCTCCCTCCTTTCTTAAAAATTGGGATAACATTAGCTACCCTCCAATCCACAGGAACTGATCCTGAATCTATAGAACATTGGAAAATGATCACCAATGCGTCCACGATTTGTAGAGCCACTTCCTTAAGTACCCTGGGATGCAGACCATCAGGCCCTGGGGATTTATCAGCCTTCAGTCCCATCAGTCTACCCAACACCATTTCCTGCCTAATGTGAATTTCCTTCAGTTCCTCCGTCACCCTAGGACCTCTGTCCACCAGTACATCTGGGAGATTGTTGGTGTCTTCCTTAGTGAAGACAGATCCAAAGTACCTGTTCAATTCGTCTGCCATTTCCTTGTTCCCCATAATAAATTCACCTGCTTCTGTCTTCAAGGGACCCAGATTTGTCTTAACTAATTTTTCCTCTTCACGTACCTAAAGAAGCTTTTACTATCCTCCTTTATATTCTTACCTTCGTACCTCATCTTTTCTTCCCGTATTGCCTTTTTAGTTATCTTCTGTTGCTCTTTAAAAGAGTCCCAATCTTCTGGCTTCCCACTCATCTTTGCGATGTTGTACCTCTTCTCCTTAATTTTTATACTGTCCATGACCTCCCTTGTCAGCCACGGTTGCCTCTTACTCCCCTTAGAATTGTAAGATTTGAGAAGTTTTCCCTCATTCGGAAAGCAACACCAAACCAAAGAGCTGCAGTTTGGACATTTTAAACGGGAGACTGGGGCTGATAGCGGAGAAAGGCTGCGGTCAGTTTACCAAGGGATGTCACAATCCGTGGGTCCTAAGATGGCCGCAGGACCTCGTGATCAGCCACAAAAGCAAAAACCTTACAGCCCAGTCTCTAGGTTTCTGCAAAGCCACGGCCAGAACAATGGATGGGTATTGGCCATGCAGAAACCTGCGAAACCAGGTCGAAGTCCAGACACTGGGGCACTGACATCAGCATACTCACAATGCCCCAAGCCGACCTACACAGTTAATCTCGTTAAGGGGGCACAATAGCCCATAGAAAACTACCTGGTAGGTGATGGGAAACCAGTTAAACCCATCACCTCGCAACAAAATACCAATTAATACCATCTGGCCATCCCCGGTACCCCCGGACATAAGCGCAGATCAAAGGGAAAACTCAATACATATCTTTTAAACAAAGAGATCCCGAGACCTGGCGGGAGATAGGACGGGCCAGAATTAGTATAACTGGCCACGACTTTTGGGTTTTAAACTCAAGAAGAAATAATGCAAGAAGAAACCTGCAACTCATGCAAGAAACTCAAGTCAAACGGATGCAGGAGGAAGAAAAGACAGGCAAGAAGAACGGATGCAAGAGAGAGGAACCGGCACGCAACTCGAGAAGAAATACTGCAAGAAAACCTGCAAGGAACGCAAGAAACGGAAGGAAGAAACTCAGGGGACAAGCACGACCCTCACGGAAAGCAGCGGAGAAGCAGCACGAACAGCCAGTAACCCCAGTAATAGCCCCATGGTGAGCATGTACCCCAATCCTGCATATCCTGGACATAGTTTAGTGTAGAGGGGAGGGTGGTTTGAATAAACGTGGGTGTGTAAAGGAATATGTGTTGGTCAATTTTGCGATGTGTCGTACGTTCCCCATCTTACAGTCGTGTACATGTCTTGTAGAACTGTACGTTTTAGAATTCAGAGTAAAAGGTATTCATGTATATGTCTTGTAGAACTGTGCGTTTTATGATTCATAGTCAAAAGTATTCATGTAATTCGGTATGTGTCTTATAGGTATGTCTTATAGAACTGTATAAGTATTCATGGACAATAGTCCCAAGCGCTCAATAAAAGCCTTTTCCATTTAAACCCTGGTCTTCAAATCTGGTCTGGTTGAATTTTTCTGCACTATAAACGCTCCTGCATCTAAGTCCAGTGTCTAGAACCGTAGGAGGTGAGTGGGTCGAACCACTCACGGGGAACCAGTGTGCGCGGCCTGGTCAAGGGATCAGAGCAAGGCACGGGGACCTTAGGTCGGGCGAAAGCTCAGCGCAGAAAACCCTTACAGAATCTTACTTCCTCTTTGGAATGAACTGATCCTGCACCTTCTGTATTATTCCCATAAATACCCACCATTGTTGTTCCACTGTCTTCCCTGCTAGGGTATCTTTCCAGTCAACTCTGGCCAGCTCCTCTCTCATGCCTCCATAGTCCCCCTTGCTCAACTGCAATACTGACACTTCCAATTTTCCTTTCTCTCTCTCAAATTGTAGATTAAAACTGATCATATCATGATCACTGCCTCCTAATGGCTCTTTTACCTTGAGTTCCCTTATCAAATCCGGTTCATTACACAACACTAAATCCAGAATTTCCTTCTCCCTGGTAGGCTCCAGCACACTCTAAGAATCCATCTCGGAGACACTCCACAAACTCCCTTTCTTGGGGACCATTACCAAACTGATTTTCCCAGTCTACCTGCATGTTGAAATCTCCCATAACCACTGTAGCATTATCTTTGCAACATGCCAATTTTAACTCTTGATTCAACTTGCACCCTATATCCATGCTACTGTTTGGTAGCCTTTAGATAACTCCCATTAGGGTATTTTTACCCTTACAATTCCTCAGTTCTGTCCATACTGATTCTACATCTCCTGATTCTAGGTAACCCCTTGCAAGGAAGTGAATATCATTCCTTACCAACAGCACGACCCCACCCCCTCTGCCCACCTGTCTGTCTTTTCGATAGGTCATATACCCCTGAATATTCAGTTCCCAGCCCTGGTCCTCTTGTAGCCATGTCTCTGTAATTCCCACAACATCATACTTGCCAATGTCTAACTGAACCTCAAGCTCATCCACTTTATTTTTTATACTCCGCCCATTTAAATACGACACTTTAACCTCGAACTTTCCTTCCCATTAATTCGGGAGTCTTTTGCAATTTTTACTGTAATCACTTGCCCTTTACCTCCATCATATTCCCAATTTGTCAATCCCTCCCCCCCCCCCCACTATTTAGTTTAAACCCACATGTGCAGCACTAGCAAACCTGCCTGCCAGAACACTGGTCCCTCTCCAGTTAAGGTGTAACCTGTCCCTGTTGTACAGGTCACCCCTACCCCAGAAGAGATCCCAATGGTCTATAAATCTAAATCCCTGCTCCCTGCACCAGCCTCTCAGCCATACATTCATATCTCCTATCTCCCTGTTCCTGCCCTCACCAGCACGAGGTACAGGAAGCAATCCAGCTTTGAATGATCTAATTCTCTCGTTAATGGTCAGTTAACAGTCATATTTTTTAAGGAGAGAGTAGTGTTTATTGTACAACTAATGCTAGGACATGTCATGTCTTTCCTTTCAAATACCCTTTGGATTTGGACTGTACACTTCAAGCATATTTGATTACACGCAACCTTTCTGAACTCCCACCCAACGGTGGCGCAGCGGTAGAGTTGCTGCCTTACAGCGAATGCAGCGCTGGAGATCAGCGTTCGATCCCGACTACGGTTGGTGTCTGTACCGAGTTTGTACGTTCTCCCCGTGACCTGCATGAGTTTTCTCCGAGATCTTCGGTTTCCTCCCACACTCCAAAGACACACAGATATGTAGGTTAATTGGCTTGGTACATGTAAAAATTGTCCCCAGTGTGTGTAAGATAGTGTTAATGTGCGGGGATCGCTGGTCGGCAGGGACCCAGTGGGCCGAAAGGCCTGTTTCTCTAAACTAAAGTAAACTAAACTAAACAAAACAGCAAAGTAGCAAATAAACACTGATACTCACATGTTCTTCAACTGCTCATCGGCAATGTCTTAGGACACCTTGGACTGAAGGCCCCATGATTTATGTTTTTTTTCTAAGTGAGCCCAAGCATTATTCCCGGGCACTCCAGTGCAAAATGTGTGATTATCTAGGCATCCTTCTGATGATGCAGTGTGTCATAGAGTTATAGAATCATCAGGATGTGCAGCACAGATTAACGCTAGGTTTTGAAAAGAATGTCTTCGTATTTTAACTTCTGTGTTTTCATCACTATCTTTCAGATAGTACATATAAAATTCATACTGCACATGGAAAGACCTGGACCAGCCAAACTTTTCACAACAGAATCTTCAATTCTAGCCTTGCTGTACCAATACCTTGAAGTGTTCAGAAGTATAAGATGTCTCAAGCCACACCATGTACAAACAGAAGCCTGGACATTCACACTGCCTCCACTTTGTTTGTACAGCCTGTAGACACACTCATTTCATTTATGTTACTCCACGGCTTTTAGTTCAGAGAAAATTCAGAGTCAAGCTGTGGCAGGGCTTGCTTGCTTTCATCTCCTACAAAGCAAAACCATGCAGTATATGTGGCAGCATCGCATCACTTCTGGATGAGCTCGATGCAGGTCATGCACGCTTTGAAAGAGGAAAACAACGATGCACCTATACAAGCCCCTACAGCTCCCGGCGAGCCTGTGATCTCAGTCTCTGAGGCCCACCTCAGAAGCTTGAAAATATGCTTCAAAATTTTACAGGTACACTGCAAAAGGTATCCTGCCTGGTTGCAACAAGGCCTGGTGTGGCAACTCCTAATGCGCAGGAACGCAAGAGGTTGCGCGAAGTGGTGGACTCAGCCCGGCCCACCACATACAGCATCTACTTGAGGTAGTGCCTCGTGAAGGTGGCATCTAACATCAAGGATCCTCACCATCCAGGCCATTCCGTCTTCGCACTGCTATCATCAGGCAGGAGGGGTAGAAGCCTGAAGTTTCACACCACCAGGTTCAGGAACAGCTACTTCCCTACAACCATCAGGATGTTGAACTGACCTGCAACCCACCCTACCTTAGCAATGGAACACTGTGGTCCATCTCCTGCACGGCTATGGACTTGTTTTCTAATTGTGTTTTGCACTAATATCTTGTTTGTGTATCGTGGTTTACACTGTCTTGTATAATTTATGTCTTGCGTTTCGTCTTAGTCTACGTGTCTGTAATGCTGCTGCAGGCTGGGTTTTTATTCTACCTGTATCTCACCATATCATATCATCATATCATATATATACAGCCGGAAACAGGCCTCATTAAATGACCTGACTTGAGTTGAATGTACTCACAAGCTCCATGGCAGTCAGTGACAGTAAATGCTGGTTGAAAACCAAAGATAGTACTCAAAGTGCTGGAGTAACTCAGCAGGTCAGGCAGCATCTGTGGAGAAAATGAATGGGTGACGTTTCGGGTCGGGCTCCTTCTTCAAGCTGAAAGTAGGGGATGGAGGAGGGGGTGAAGAACTGGAGGTTTGTCAAAAAAGACCAGGACCAAACAAGGCAAGCCACAAATGACCTCAGGCCTGGTAGGTCCATTGTTGGCTTGGGTAGGTGTGATCTCAAAAGGAACAATGGGGAAATGTATGGAACTGATAAAAATGACTACAGAGGAGGAAGGGGGGCAAGGAGAGAGGGGGATGGAGAGAGGAGTATGTGATGGTTACTTAAATTGGAGAATTTACTGTTCTAAACTACCCAAGCAAAATGTGAGGTGCTGTTCCTCCAATTTGCGCTGGGCCTCACTCTGTCAATGGAAGAGGCCCAGGACAGAAAGGTCAGTGTGGGAATGTGTGTTCTGCAGGTGTCTACCCTCAGGAAGTGCTCAGGTAAACATTTTGCAGTGACTTATGATGCCAAACAATCTCACTTTTTTTTTTCACCTGCTATTTCACCGACTTTGTAGGTCATCCACCTGGCATCAACTCTACACGACGTCACTTGTTACCACACAACTGATAAGCTTTGATTTCCAGGCTATTTTGCCCAAGCTGACAAGTAACTCAGGAAGAATGTAGTAAATGCTGAACGACTGCAGCACAAAAATAGTCCTGTTCTTCGTTTTCAAGTTACATGCCCAATGAGTTGGAAACATCAACCTTGAAGCTGGAGGTCTGACATCTTGGCAGAAGCTTCACTCACTCAAGTAAATCTCTCTGTGTATAACTGCAGGGAGGAGAGTGGAGAACAGGAATCATGTAACTATGAGGCACATGTTCATTACAATTTCATCAGAAACACAGTTCACTATTATTACAATGAAGGTATGTGTAATGAAAGTTGAAACAAGCAGAAATTGTGACATCAAGAATATTAGTAACTTAAAGAACATTTTCACCAAATGGCTGAACACTTGTCCAATGCCCTGTCCTCATACCAGGTTCAGAAATCTGTTTGCCATGTCCCCAAAGGGTTAGATTGGAAAGCAACGAAATTGCACTGACATTTGCCTCATCCGTCGTTGGCCTCAGTACAAGCACAGAATCACTTTCAGAGGTCTTTAGACTTTCGACTTTAGACTTAAGAGCTACACAGGGAAACAGGCCCTTCGGCCAATTGAGACTCAGTGGGCTGAATGGCCTGTTTCCATGCTGCATCTCTTAACTAAGCATTGGACATTGCATATTACTATAACAGATTGACCAACCAAAACTCTGTAGGATGGGTGAGATCATGTACTCTCTGCCCTTCACTGATCAGTCATCCTGGCACTAAAATAGATGGAGAGACGTAAGAGTTTGGAAGTACCTGAAAGGTGCTGAAAAAATATAACCCAGTGAAGATCATGGACAAAGCCAAGCACATCATAGATGGGTATTTGGGAGCTACTTGTCAGAAAGTAGACCGTCATCAGGGCTTTTCCTTCTAAAGTTTAAATTTTAGTATTGCTCCCAAGGGCATTTCATAAGTTCATATGTCATAGGAGTAGGATTAGGCCATTCGGCCCATCGAGTTTACTCCACCATTCAATCATGGCTGATCTATCTTTCCCTCTCAATCCCATTCTCCTGCCTTCTCCCCATAACCTCTGACACCCTTGCCAATCAAGAATCTGCCAATCTCCACCTTAAATGTCCCCAGTGACTTGGCCTCCACAGCCAGTTGTGGCAATGAATTCCACAGAATTACCACCCTCTGACTAAAGAAATGCCTCCTCATCTCTTTCCTAAAAGTACACCCTTTTATTCCGACGCTGTGACCTAGGGTCATAGACTCTACCACTAGTGGAAACATCCTCTCCACATCCACATCCACTGTACACTTTACATCCTTACACTGGTAAATTTCAATGAGGTCCCACCTCATACTTCTAAATTCCAGCCACTGCAGGCCCATTGTTGTCACATGCTCATCATATGTTAATCATTCCTGGGATCATTCTGGTAAACCTTCTCTAGACCCTCTCCAATGCCACCACATCATTCCTCAGATATGGGGCCTAAAACTGCTCACAATACTCCAAATGCAGTCTGACCAGTGCCTTGTAAAGCCTCAGCATTTACATCCCTGTTTTTAAACTCTAGTCCTCTCGAAATAAATGCTAACGTTCCATTTGCTTTCCTCACTGCCGATTCAACTTGCAAATGAACCTTTTGGGAATCCTGCACCAGCACTCCCAAGCCCCTTTGCATCTCCGATTTCTGAATCCTCTCCCCATTTAGAATATAGTCCACGCCTTTTGTCATACTACCAAAGTGCGTGGCTCCACACCTTGCTTCGCTGTATTTCATTTGCATTCCATTTGGACCTTCTGCACAGTAATCCTGAGGAGAACACGTTTGAAGCCCTGCTGCCTTTCCCTCATCTTGTCAGTAATTATAAAAGAAAGAAGGACCCTTCATTTTGGTGACCAGACCGATGTCCCATTCATCCATATTTCTCAGCAATCTTCAGTATTATGCCCCTTGATTCCAAGAGGAAATGTGGGAAAGAATTCCTGTTTTTCACAGGAGATCATGAACATGCCTCTACACTTTCAGTGCGTTGAAAACACTTCCATAAGATGAGAACGGTTCCAAACAAAAATCCTACACCATTTTACAGAAATCAACTGTTGGTGGTAATCACGTGGCTAACTTATTTATTTTACATCAGTGTTTTCGGTTCAGATTGATCCAAGATGAACTGAATGAGATTTTTATCCTTACATCTGGCCTTTTCGAGCATGGACAGTCAGAACTTTTTCCCCAGAGTGGAAATGTCAAAGACAAAGAGACCGTAGTTTTAAAGTGAGGGGCAGAGTTAAAAGGAGATGTAGAGGGCAGTTTTTTTTACACAAAGAGTGTTGGGTGACTGGAACCCGCTGCCAGAGGTGATGGTGATGACAGCCATGATCGAGGAACTTAAGGAGGAATTTAAGAGGCATTTAGTGGCAAGATATGGAGGGATATGAATCAGGTGCAGCCAAAATGAGATTATCTTAACTTGGCATAATGTTCAACATGGACATTGTGGGCATTGGGCCTGCTCCTGCTACTGTTCTATGTTCCATTTTGTTTCTCAGAATGGACATACTTTAGAATTTGATTTTTCTTTCATTTTCTTTATACCTTAATCATTAAAAGGTGGCCTCAATAGCCCTCAATAGCAAGAATATCCTTCCTCTTTAAGATAATCATTCAACCCTTCCGACCTCCTTCCTGTCGGCTCTTCTTATCTCCTCTTCAAGACATCTCCTTGCTTTGCTCTATTGCCCCATTTTCCCCTCTGGACTTTCCCCACTACCCACCTACTCTTGGTGTTGACAACTTGCTCTCAAAATGGCTGACTATGCCAGGGAAACTGATAATAAGTGTTGATCAGTTAGGAACAGGGGACGTACAACGAGATCTGGGTGTCCTAGTGCATCAGTCACTGAAAGGAAGTATGCAGGTACAGCAGGCAGTGAAGAAAGCCAATGGAATGTTGGCCTTCATAACAAGAGGAGTTGAGTACAGGAGCAAAGAGGTCCTTCTGCAGTTGTACAGGGCCCTAGTGAGACCGCACCTGGAGTACTGTGTGCAGTTTTCGTCTCCAAATTTGAGGAAGGATATTCTTGCTATTGTGGGTGTGCAGCGTAGGTTTACTAGGTTAATTCCCGGAATGGCGGGACTATCATATGTTGAAAGACAGGAGCGACTAGGCTTGTATACACTGGAATTTAGAAGGATGAAAGGAGATCTTATCGAAACGTATAAGATTATTAAGGGGTTGGACACGTTAGAGGCAGGAAACATGTTCCCAATGTTGGGGGAGTCCAGAACCAGGGGCCACAGTTTAAGAATAAGGGGTAGGCCATTTAGAACTGAGATGAGGAAAAACCTTTTCAGTCAGAGAGCTGTGAATCTGTGGAATTCTCTGCCTCAGAAGGCAGTGGAGGCCAATTCTCTGAATGCATTCAAGAGAGAGCTGGATAGAGCTCTTAAGGATAGCGGAGTCAGGGGGTATGGGGAGAAGCCAGGAATGGGGTATTGATTGAGAATAATCAGCCATGATCACATTGAATGGCGGTGCTGGCTCGAAGGGCCGAGTGGCCTCCTCCTGCACCTATTGTCTATTGTCTATTATCAGGTTATTATTTAAATAATCAAAGCTCGTTTCAAATCTTTGTCCCTCCCCTCCCCTCACTCCCTCCTCTCACTCTCTTCCTGCTTAATATTCAACTGGTAGAGACTGCCCACTCAAAAGGAGCTTTCTAAAAAAAGGTTACTGAATAAAGGTTACTAAATAAAGGTTAATAAAACACTGGGCAAACTCTTCCATATTTAAATGCAGCGCTCAATTTTCATACACAATCCTTGCAGGCAGCTCATTTCCAAAAATGACCTTTTGTTTTATCCTTGTACGTTACACCTGTATACAGCTTGAATAAAGATGTAGGTTGTCTGCGCTCAGAGGTCTGACTTAATGGGGCATGTCAACTCATCCTGAAACACGAGGAAGTGTTGGGCAAAAGCCCAAAAGGCAACATTCAAATTCAAATATTTTCTCAGCATACACAGTAACCTCCAATCTTCGTCAGAATTCTGCTGAAAGTAATCATTGCCAGCCCACAAATATGTGCTTTTTTTTCATTCTGCTACTTTTACAGGGCTGTCAGGAAAGTCGAGAGCCCGTAATAGAAATGACAGATTGCCTGCAAACATATCTGTACTATATTATGAAAATCTGTATGTGGGTCTCATCCTCTTCTGAGAGTCCAAGCAAGAATTTATAGTCACACAGTTCAAGAGTCAGAGCTGCACAGCAAAGAAATCGGCCCTTCAGTCCAACTCGCCACTGCCCAGTAAGTTGCATAACCCCACATCCCTGTGCCTGGCCCATATCCCTCCACATCTTGTCCATCCACAAAACTGTCCAAGTCCCTTTCAAATGTCATAATTATGTATCCACCTCTACCACTTCCTCTGGTAGCTCATTCCATAAATGCGCCACTCTCTTCATTAAGATGTTGCCCCTTTAGGTTCCTTTAAAATCTTTCCTCTCGTCTCAAACTGATAGCGTCTTGTTGTAGACTTCCCCACCCTGGGGATAATACCATGGCTATTCTCTTTATCTATGCCCCTCCTGATTTTACAAAGCTCTATGTACCTAGAACAGTACAGCACATGAACAGGCCCTTCAGCCCACAATGTCCACGCCAAATTAATCTAATCTCTACTTCCTTGTGCGAAGTCATCCCTCGGCCTCCTTCATTGCAGAGACGAAAGACACAGCCTCTCCAGCCTCTCCTTTTAACTCAAACTCCCCAGACCCAGTATCACTCTCATAAATCATCTTTGCATTCTACAAGCATTACAGCTGGATCCTCCCCAATTTAGATACGCAGGTCAAGAAATGTCCATGGGCTGAAGGAACCAGAGGGAGGAGAAGCAAAGGTTTCACACAAGTGGGCACTCTATGATAAGCTTACCATCATTCATATTCATTTATCACTCCTCTACACCATTGCCAGCAGATAGAGACA
The DNA here is from genome assembly GCF_053455715.1 of Rhinoraja longicauda. Lineage (NCBI taxonomy): Eukaryota > Metazoa > Chordata > Chondrichthyes > Rajiformes > Arhynchobatidae > Rhinoraja > Rhinoraja longicauda. Next base: position 23,351,313 of record NC_135981.1, read on the forward strand.
CAAAGTGCTGTAGTACCTCAGCAGGCCAGGCAGCATCTCTGGAGGTAAATGAGAGGTGACATTTTGGGTCGAAACGTCACCTATCCTTTATCTCCAGAGATGCTGCCTGACCTGCTGAGTTACCCCACCACTTTGTGTCTACCTTTGATATCAACCAGCATCTGCAAATCTTTGCTTCACCACCATTGTCAGCAGTTTAGCTGTGACATAGACACATGACATCGGATTAAATCGTGTCCGGTTAATATAGCGCCAATGGCAAGCAGTCGTGCAGCATTAAGCAGGCATAAGCAGTACAATGAAGGACGAACTCCAGACTGCATGGCTGCAGATACTGTTATACTGACTGCTATTAAGGTCCATACTGACTTTTGCAGACAGTATTGTTGAATGGCACAGAAAAAAATACAACATGCAGCTCCACCTCCAGAATAACTATCAAACAGAGCCTTGTGAATTAATAGGCACAAAATGCTGGAGGAACTCAGCAGGACAAGCAGCATCTCTGGAGAGAAGGAATGGGTAACGTTTCGGGTCAATACCCTTCTTCAAGACTCGAGAGTTGAGTTGATTCGTAACTTGTACACATGCTTAAAGACTCACGCCTTTGATTTTGTATTCTGTTTAGTTGAGCTGGTCGATCCTTGCTTCTCTCCCTCTTCACCTTGATGACCACAGATCAAGCATGAGCTGCTCGTCCTGTAACACATTCTTTACCTCCAACATTTAAAATTAGATAGAGCCAATCTTTCCATCTCACCATTCCCCTGTACTTTGAGCCTACTAATAACTATAGCTGAAGTTGTGCCATTGAGCAGATCAGAGAAATAAATCCTAACAACTTACAGACAAATAACTTTTAATAGTTAAACACGTAATAGGAACACCACAAAGGAAAATACATTTGTATGCTTCTCACCATGTTTTATGCCCTTAATGGCAGTCCAGCACTTTCCGATTAAATTTATCTCCATTAACCTGATCAATTGCCAAGGTGAGCCATCTTCAGGTATACATTAGCACACCTGAGTGAACATTTATTGTGTGCTTTTCAATTTTCTACAGATGTAGCCTAAAATACATTATTGCACAGGCTCCCAGCAAACAGTGCAACTCCTTCCACAGTTTACCAATTCCCTCTCCACCTGCTGAAGATATTGTTTTGTTTAATGTTCCAATCTTCTTTCTACAATGACAAAACTGGGATTACAAGCTTCGGGAACTTAAAAGGGTCAAAGCTTCCCCGGTTAAGGTTAGGTGCTGCAACATTTCACACACTATGTGCAAAGTGCATTGGATAAATTTGCCAAAAGATGAATAAAAATGGCACATGAATGAAGTGGAAAACATTCACGTTAAGAGTTTGGATGGATGAAGCCTGTCCATACCTAGAATACATGATCATCATAATGCTATTTCTTGAAGTGTGTTGCATTAATTGGCTGTGATTTCCTGACCGCTTAACTATTCTGACAATTTCTGTCTTGTGGCACAGCGGTAGAGTTGCTGCCTTACAGCACCAGAGACCCAGGTTCGATCCTGACTATGGGTGCTGTCTGTACAGAGTTTGTACATTTGTACATTTGTATATTTTGTACTGTTTGTACATTTTCCCTGTGACTGCGTGGGTTTTCTCCGGGTGCTCCGGTTTCCTCCCACACTCCAAATACATACAAGTTTGTAGGTTATTTGGTGTTGGTAAAATTCTAAATTGTCCCTCCCGTGTAGAATAATGCTTGTGTAGGAGGAGATCGCTGGTCGGCACGGACTCAGTGGGCCGAAGGGCCTGTTTCCACGCTGTATCTCTGAAGCCTTAAATCAGCAGTGCCTTGGAACTTTTACTGTACACCTCAGGGTACAACCAATTATTGTGGTGTGGACGTCACAATGAAGCATCCATCAGCTCTTGTCATTCCAGATGCCTTGAAGCATTTTAAAAGGAAATGAGATCACATTGTTCGAAGAAACACCCATCAGTGGACATTTCTGGCAGCAATGCTGTGGCTGTTTAATGAAGGTAACAGGTTCCAACTCAGCAACTCAGCCAGGTATGCATCCAACTTTCATAGCCTCTAGATGATCATGCATTTGCAGCATCACGATTTATCATGTTGCCTTCTCTAAATGGGTCCCGGCACCTGTCTCATCCCATGCCGCCCTCACCATGCCAACCCACACTGTGCTGCCCAGATTCCAGTTTTGCAACCCACACCTCAAGGGGGAAGACTGAACCAACTGACCAACCACTAGAGAGCAGCACTGAGCTACTATCTATCTCATTGGAGACCCTTGGACTATCTTTAGTGGGACTTTACTGGATTTCATCTTGCACTAAACGTTATGGCCTTTATCATGTATCTGTACACTATGGAAGGCTCGATTGAAATCATGAATAGTCTTTCCGCTGACTGGTTAGCACGCAACAACAAAAAACTTTTCACTGTACTCTGGTACACGTACACTGTACACATGGCGATAACCTAAATTAAACTAAACTAAACTAAACTAAAGACTTGACAAATGACAGAATTTTGGTGCAGTAGACCCATGTTCATTGTCACAAAAAGACCCACAATGCTAGAGTAACTCTGGGGGGTCAGGCAGCATCTCTGGAGAACATGGATAGCTGACGTTTTGGGTCAGAACAATTCTGCAGACTGATTAGTGGTTGGGGATGAGAAAGTTGGAAGAGAGGAGTGACAGAACAAAGCCTGGTGAGCGATAGGTGGATACAGGCAAGAGGGATTTTGACAGGAGGATGATTAGAAAACAGAGGGAAGAAAACAAGACTTTATTGCCTTCCATCACAGTGGGGAATGTGGAGGGGCCGCTGTGGTGGGTGTTTATGTCAAATCTTTATGTAGTTGAGTGTCTTGTTGCTTTTTGGTATGACTGTATGGCAAACCAAATTCCTCGTATGTTGCAAAACATACTTGGCTAATAAATATGATTATGATTATGATGAAAAGATGAAAGGTGTGAGGTAAGGATAGGAGAGGTGCAGATAGTGAAGCCAGAGGAAGAAATATAGATGGAAGAGAAAGGGGAAGGGAAATGACTACAAGTCCAGGTGGAGCATAGGGATGAGATGGGGGGAAAAGGGGGGTGGGTAGATACCTAAAACTTATTCATACCTTTAGGTTGTAAGCTACCCAAGCAGAATATGAGGCGCTGTTCCTCCAGTTTGCGTATGGCCTCACTGTGATAATGGAGGAGGCCCAAGACAAAAAGGTCAGCATGGGAGTGGGAAGGGGAATTAGAGTGGTCAGCAATGAGAGATCATCGACAAGTTGTACAGCAACCCTTTCCAGCATTTTGAAAGCTGAAGCTCAATTTCGAGGCAGTGGAGTCCACTTATTCAGCTGGAACTACCTGAGTGTGACAGAGATTATATTATTTTCCCATCAGTAATTTATGGACTCTCAGAGCTGGAGCTTCAATGTTCCATCTTTTTGTGTGGCAGGAAAATGCTGGAAGTGGAAAGATTGCGTGCATAATTTCCACCAACTGGCTCATAAAACTCAAATGTTTTATCTTGGCTTGAGGTATGATGCTGTTGGAAATTGTGAATGGAATATGGCTTTTAATCAAATATTGCCTGTTGCAAATTTGCTCCACTTAGGTATGAGTACCAATTAGGTGTAATGAAAGAACTGTACATTTGCATGAGTGACTACCTGCCGAAATCCTTCAAGCATATTGCAAAGATCATTATTTCTTTGGAAGAATTGGGTTTCAGTTTCAGATTTCCACTCGGGCAAAAAAAAACAGACTTGTTGACACATGTGCATGATTTACTGCTTCTCTAAAATCTTATTTGATTTTGAAGGAGCTTTAAAACCTTCTCTCTGACTGGCAATAACATCGAAGACTGAAAATTCAACTGCTTTATGCAATTAAAGATTACATATTTTTTCCCCATCATTGAAGCAAGGTAAAAAAACATTTCTTGGTCAATTTGTGCCATGGTGAAGATTTGACCAACTACGTGAGTGGGGAATCTCGCTTGTGAGTAGCTTCAAATTCTTGGGCATTCACATCTCAGTCCTTGCTCCAGTACATAGTTGTAAACATGAAGACAGCACACCATTTTATTAAAGTTTGAAGTGAGTGTTAAGTGGCGGTAGAGTTGCTGCCTCACAGTACCAGAGACCCAGGTTCAATCAGTAGTATAAGAAAATAACTGCAGATGCTGGTACAAATCGATTTATTCACAAAATGCTGGAATAACTCAGCAGGTCAGGCAGCATCTCGGGAGAGAAGGAATGGGTGACGTTTCGGGTCGAGACCCTTCTTCAGACTTGAACCCAGGTTCAATCATGACTGTGCTGTCTGTACGGAGTTTGTACATTCTCCCTGTGACTGTGTGGGATTCCTTCTGGTGCACCTTTCTCCTTCCACATTCCGAAGACGTGCTGGTTTGTAGGTTAATTGGCTTCTGTAAATTGTCCTGTGTGCACGAAGGGCCTGTTTCCATGCTGTATCGCTAAAGTAAAAAGATTCCGCATGTCACAAAAAGTTGTAACTATTGTCTACAGATGCATTGTAGGAAGTATCCCACTGGAATCATGGCCTGGTATGGCAATTCCAACACACAGGAATGCAAAAGGCTGCAGAGAGTGGTCCATCACATGTAGTGCCTTCCCCACCATCAAAAGCATCCATATGAGGATGCCCCCTTAAGAAGATGGCACCGATCATTAAAGATTCTCACCATCCAGGCTGTGCCCTCGAATTTCTGCTACCGTTGGGCAGGAGGTTCAGATTCCTGAAGTTCCACAAAATCGGGTTCAGGAGGAACTACTTTCATAAAACTATCAGGATCTTGAACAGACCTGCACGACCCTAATCCTACCTCAGAAATGCAACATGACAGACCCCTTCTAAACCCATGGACTTGGTTGAGTCTCACTGTATTTTACACTAATGTCTTGTTTTTGCATAGTCTTTTTCTTTTCAATGGCTTGACGAATCCACGTGTAATTTACGGAACGATTTTTGTATCATTTATGTTTATGTGTGTCGCCTGAGTATATGTTGGCCTGTGACACTGTTGCAAGACTTTCATTGTACCTGTCCCTCACTGCACTTGTGCATTTGACAATAAACTCGACTTGACTTGACCTTATTTTAAAAGTTATCTAAAGGAAAATACGACTCCAGTACATCAGGACTTTTTGGGGAAAGTGCTTTGTTCCCAGATAGTTAATTACTGCAGCGGTCAGTAATACTTCAAAAAGAGCTCAACTGCCTCCAACTAATTAATGTAATTAGTCAATTCTCTTTGAAGGGAGCAAATTATCCTCAACAGAATAAAACTTGCATCTTGCAGCAGCTGATATGTTTCTGTGTCTGGACTTCATGAGATTTCTGCAGATTCAAAACACAAAAGCAGCAACCCAAATCGAATAAGGATCTCATTTTCTCCCTTAGGGCTTTTTAAAAATCATTTAATGGTAGATTTCAACAATAAATGGATCGATAAACTGTTACTGAATTAGAATAGGAATGCAACTTTAAACCAACTGTTCACGAATATCTTGATTGCTTTACAACAATTGATATATTGATCTGAGTGTGCGTTCGAAAGCTGTGTTTTTTCTATTAAGTAATACTGAGAAATGTCATAAGCCAGTGGTAAAATCAATCAACATTCTGGACCCATTGTTGCTTTGGACTCCATTCCAGGAGATGAATTCTAAATGAACCACATAGTAAAAGCAACACATTGTACTCTGCCTCAGATCTCTCCTCAAGACTGAAGCCGAACGCAGTGCTGTTATTTTATAGTGCATTTGTATTACCCACCAGGGACTATTTTCTGAGCATGAATGTTTCCCTGTCCATTAGCAATCTGCTGTGCTTTCATAAGTCAGATACATTTTAGGAGAATTCCTGCACCTGTAATGTGTAGCAATGATGCTGATTAGTTTTTAAATAGGTGATAGTCTACTTTGCCAGAAATTAAGCATTTAAAACAACATCAACCTGCTTTTATTTTGCAGCTTTAACACGATAAAACGTTGATTCACACGAAAGAAATTTTAAGGTCAAGACTATTATCTACATTGTGCTTTTCCCCACCTCAAGATTACCCACAGCACTTCACCAACAATGAAGTATTCTTGAAGCCGAACCATATCTGAATTGTTACAGCCATTCTGTGTGTAGAAAACTTCACAATGTCCCTTTATGATAATGTTTCAGTGACAGTGATCGATGGATGAAAATTGGCCTGGACACTGGAGGATAACGTGTTTGCTTTCCTTCCTTGGTATATTTTACATCCATCTACGACTGTAGGCCAGACCGAGCTTTAAACATCTCATCTTCAAAATGGCATTAAAAGTGGGACGGTCAATTCTCAATTCTACATTGAATTGTCAATATAGATACATGTACACAAACCTACAGATTTGGAGTTGAGTGCACAATCTTCAGATGTGCATTGTCGTGCCTGAAAATTCACCCATCGCCCCAACTGCCCTACCATGAGTCATTCTATGGCAAAGTGTAGAATTCCAATCCCTTCATTACCATCCAATCACTTTAACATTATCAAACTTTGCAAACCTCCCAAGTTTTACTCTTCTTTCTGCAATGCCAATGGCCTTTCATTAACTTCAAGCATTAAACCTATTCACACACAAAGCCCTAAACGGGCTTGCCCCCCCCCCCCCCCATATCAAAAATCTTCTAACCCACCACTCTATCTCCAGGTCCCTCAGGTCGGCCGACTTGGGGCTACTCATTATCCCGCGGTCTAGGCTTAAGCTCAGGGGTGACCGCGCTTTTGCAGTTGCAGCTCCTAGACTATGGAACAGCATCCCTCTCCCCATCAGAACTGCCCCCTCCATTGACTCCTTTAAGTCCAGGCTCAAAACCTATTTCTACTCCCTGGCATTTGAGGCCCTCTGAGGGGGCGCTGTGAACTGTTTATGTATGTGCTGTTATGTTTGTGTGCCATTGTACGTTCATTCTTAGTACCTGAACTGATGTACAGCACTTTGGTCAACGTGTGTTGTTTTTAAACGTGCTATACAAATAAAATTGACTTGACTTGACTTGACTTCTTTCTTCACAGACGCTAGCAGAACTATTGTGTACATCCAACCATCCCTTTTTTTAATTTCAAGTTTCCAACACCTGCGTTATTTTGTCGTTGGATTATGCTGGAGGATACCCAACAAACAGTTCTCCCAGGTCAACATGGTGCAAGCCCCACAACAATATTTCAAAGGCATAAGGAACGATGTTATCCTGTTCACTGAAATGTGGAAATCATGTCAGAGGAACAAGAATAACTCCCAGTCAAAAATGCTCAGTCAATTTTCAGGGAGGATGGTTGATAACACATTATCCTCCAGGGAAACGGAATCCCAGCTGCATAACACTAAACTAAACAGTATTTTGTGACTGAATGTCTGGGCATAACAGTAATTCATTTACACGACCTCAGTTTGTATATGGTCGGCATGCTACATTGGTAGAGTTGGGCCAACTCGATCAATGTAGCAGGAAAGAACTGCAGATGCTGGTTTATACTGAAGATAGACACAAAATGCTGAAGTAACTCAGCGGGTCAGGTGGCATCTCTGGAGAAAAGGGATAGGTGATGCCATCTTCAGATCGTCACCTATCCCTTCTCTCCAGAGATGCAGCCTGTCCCGCTGAGTTACTCCAGCATCTGGTGTCTATCAATGTAGCAAACTATATGCCAACTATATGCAAACAGAGGTTTGACAGGGTTGGGTACAACCCAGTCCCTTTATATCTCATTTGTAATGGGCTGGGCTGTATCTGGCAATAGTTCTGCTATTTCCTGGCAAAAGGCATAATAAAAAATATATTAAGTTCATGCCATTTGTTTTCAAAAGTGTTCAGGAATTGTTTCTGATAGTAAATGAATGTGAGCTTGGAAAACGTACATTAGTTGTGATACTACGAAGACTAACTGATGCACAGCAAGAACAGTGCTACTGATTAATGAATGAACCAGAAACTATTCTCTGTTGACTTTGAAATTCTTTAGTCAAAGTGAAATTGTATTAAAACCTACATATCTGGAATCTTAAGCAGGGCGGGTGAATCTTTTCCACTTTGACACAAGAACTAAAGTCAATAGAAAAAGTAATAAAGGGGAACTGCAGATGCTGGTGTGTACGGGAAGAGTCCGGGCCCAAAGCGTCACCTATCCATGTTCTCCAGAGATGCTGCCTGACCCTCTGAGTTACTCCAGCACTTTGTGTCCATGTCTGAGTCATTCCTTCATCTGCGTTTGGGTTGGTTCCCAGCAGAATGTCTGCATGGAAATTGAGTTGGATATCCACTGTAGTCCTCAAGCATGTCTGGTCAGCTTGATGGAAATTCCTGAAGGTCGAGCTACTGCAATCTTAAAAACAGCAGCAGAAAGCCATCAGACCGCAAGAAAATGGGTTGTCCCTGCCACTGATGAGAGGGGTTGGGGGGATGGAGTGGGGGGGGGGGGGGGGGGGGGGGGGAGGGGAAGGGAGGGAGGGAGGGAGGGAGGGAGGGAGGGAGGGAGGGAGGGAGGGAGGGAGGGAGGGAGGGAGGGAGGGAGGGAGGGAGGGAGGGAGGGAGGGAGGGAGGGAGGGAGGGAGGGAGGGAGGGAGGGAGGGAGGGAGGGAGGGAGGGAGGGAGGGAGGGAGGGAGGGAGGGAGGGAGGGAGGGAGGGAGGGAGGGAGGGAGGGAGGGAGGGAGGGAGGGAGGGAGGGAGGGAGGGAGGGAGGGAGGGAGGGAGGGAGGGAGGGAGGGAGGGAGGGAGGGAGGGAGGGAGGGAGGGAGGGAGGGAGGGAGGGAGGGAGGGAGGGAGGGAGGGAGGGAGGGAGGGAGGGAAGGAGGGACAGGTTTGGCCCCAACGGGTCCACTTGGTCTAGTTGAAAACTAAAAGATAATGCAGATGCAAGAAATCTGAAATTAAAAAAAACAGAAAATGCTGGAAATGAGTCAGGCAGATCCGAGGAAAGAGGAACAGAATTGGCATGCTGGGTATTTCCTAAAGCTAAATTTAATAATTCTGATTTTTAAAAAAGACACAAAGTGCTGGAATAACTCAGCGGGTCAGGCAGCATCTCTGGAGAACATGGATAGATGACGTTTCATGCTGAGACCTGACCCGAAATATCACCTATCCATAAGAGCGGCGAATTGTGGACCCTGACCATCACACAAACCAACCTCCCTTCCATTGACTCCATCTACACCTCACGCTGCCTCAGCAAGGCCAGCAGCATAATCAAGGACAAGTCGCACCCTGCCCACTCCCTCTTCTCCCCTCTCCCATCAGGCAAAAGATATAGAAGTGTGAAAACGTGCACCTCCAGATTCAGGGACAGTTTCCGTTATCAGCAACTGAATCATCTCACCACAACCAGAGTGCAGTCCTGAACTACTATCTACCTCATTGGTGACATGCTATCCTTGATCGGACTTTGCTGGCTTTACCTTGCACTAAACGTTATTCCCAATGAAACGTCTCGATTGAAATCGTGTATTGTGTTTCCGCTGACACGTGACAATAAACTAAACTGTAACTGAGAAGGATCACGACCTGGAATATCACCCATTATCCATGTCCTCCAGAGGTGCAGCCTGACCCGCTGAGTTACTCCAGCATTCTGTGTGTTTTTTGTTAACCATCATCTGCAGTTAATTGTTTCCATTTGTAAATCATATGGATGTATCTGAGAACATATGTGAAGGAAGAAAGTCATATTTCATGGAACTTTAATCTCATTGCTTTTGATATTGCCTGATTTATAACTGCTGCTTATGATCTGCTTCTTTGAGCCACTAATTAATGTGCAAACCATTATAGTTATTCATCTTTATTTTACTAAGTAGTGAAGGAAACAGGCTGTAAAAAGAGAACTCTGTTTGCTCCCCTCCTAAATCTTGCAATGCTAATCACAGTTTCTTCAACAGAGAGTTCCACTGTTCATGCAGGCAATCAGAACCTTTTTTTCCCAGGCTGGAAATGTCTGACCAGGGGACACAGTTTTACATAGAAAACATAGAAAACATAGAAAATAGGTGCAAGAGTAGGCCATTCGGCCCTTCGAGCCTGCACCGCCATTCAATATGATCATGGCTGATCATCCAACTCAGTATCCCGTACCTGCCTTCTCTCCATACCCCCTGATCCCTTTAGCCACAAGGGCCACATCTAACTCCCTCTTAAACATAGCCAATGAACTGGCCTCAACTACCTTCTATGGCAGAGAATTCCACAGATTCACCACTCTCTGTGTGAAAAAAAACTTTCTCATCTCGGTCCTAAAAGACTTCCCCCTTATCCTTAAACTGTGACCCCTTGTTCTGGACATCCCCAACATCGGGAACAATCTTCCTGCATCTAGCCTGTCCAACTCCTTAAGAATTTTGTAAGTTTCTATAAGATCCCCCCTCAATCTTCTAAATTCCAGCGAGGTGAAAGGGGAAAAACTTAAGGGAGGTGTAATGGGGGAAAGTTTTACACAGAGGGTGGTGGGTGCACGGAACACACTGACAGGCATCAGATATGATAGTGGCATTTAAGGGGCTTTTTTAAATAAGCACATGGATATGTAGAGAATGAAGAGATAGGAATTATGTGCAGGTAGATGGGATCTTGGCACCATGTTCAGTGCAGACATTGTGGGCCGAATGGCCTGTTTCTGTTTTCAGTTGCATGTTCTACGTATCATCTTATTCTCCTCAAAATAATCCTCGCAATAACAAATCCACCTTCAACCAATCTTCAAAGCAATTTCTAGAAAGCTTATTGAAGTGCACATGTTGAGATTGTCTCATAACACCGAGATTAGGGTTCGAGTAACTAATATAACACATAAAATCTACAACCACAAAGACTTCACATTCTCTATCGGCAGTTTTAAAAGTGATAAATGACCAAATTTAGATGATACCAACCATGTTAATGGAAGCATAAGAAAATAACTGCAGATGCTGGTACAAATCGATTTATTCACAAAATGCTGGAGTAACTCAGCAGGTCAGGCAGCATCTCGGGAGAGAAGGAATGGGTGACGTTTCGGGTCGAGACCCTTCTTCAGACAGGAAGCACTGAGCTTTGTTAAAACCTGCACATTTGCCGTCAATGGTATTGCATTAGATGGCACAATCAAATTCTAAGAATTGGGTTCATTGAAGATTTGAGAACTGACAGCAATACCTTGGCAATAGTTCAAGGCAAGTTTGTATGTTTTAACTATTATGGTCTGTAATTTACTTCTATTTAATACCTGCAAGAGTCCCTTCTTGAATGCGCCAGGCCTGAATGAGCATTCAACCAATTTCTAAGCTTTGGTGTCACTTCGTAATATCTTGATCGGTGCTTCTGTGCATCTGGCCTTCATTTTAATGCTTGCTGATGGTGATGATGTCGACCACAGAGCAGGTCAGTGATAGTTGACCAGGCAGATGCGAGGCCCATAATATTCTGATCAGCGAGCCACAGAAATGGAACTGTCGATGAGAAATCAGCACAGTGCAGCCAGTGGCTGTTCAACATTGTGATGCCAACCATCAACCTCAGCACACGAAAAGAACATTATTACCTCTTAAATGGTTCAAGATATTTCTTACTGATTTTTCCTTTATTCTTTCCCTCTGAATCTACGTTTACCTCCTTTCAGTGTTTGGTCTGATTCTTCAAGGTGACAAGGTCAAAGTTTAAAGCCACATGTTTTTTTACACAGAGGATGGTGGGTGGCAGGAGCACCTTGCCGGGGTAAGGTTGAGGCTGATGTAGTAGTGTTTCAGAGGCTTTAGCTAGGGCGGCAGGGTGGCGCAGCGGTAGAGTTGCTGCCTTACAGCGAATGCAGCGCCTGAGACTCAGGTTCGATCCTGACTACGGGCTCCGTCTGTATGGAATTTGTACGTTCTCCCCGTGACCTGCGTGGGTTTTCTCTGAGATCTTCGGTTTCCTCCCACACTCCAAAGACGTGCAGGTATGTAGGTTAATTGACTGGGTAAAATGTAAAAATTGTCCCTAGTGTGTGTAGGATAGTGTTAATGTGCGGGGATCGCTGGGCGGCGCGGACTCGGTGGGCCGAAGGGCCTGTTTCCGCGCTGTATCTCTAAATCTAAATCTAAATCTAAATCTAGATATATAGAGAATGGACGGAGATGGGACATATACAGGCAGAGGAGATTCGTCTGTCTTGGCACCATGTTTGGTACAGGCATCGTGGGCTGAAGGGCCTGTTCCTAAGTTGCACTTTTCTACAATTCATCTCCGTTGCTATTCCTATATTTCTTTTACAATCCTTAAATTTTTTTGATTAAGAGATACGATATTTATTGTTCATTTTTGCACCAGATGCCAAGTATCTCCTCTTTGATACTAATTCATCGCAATGCCACAAAATTAGCAAAGCAAAAGGCATTAAGGCTAAAAGATGGTGGAAAGAAATTAATCAGAAAACAAAAACTCGAGTTGATGTTCCAGCAAAATTTCATTCATGTTCCTCATATTCGTATAAAGAAACTCAAAAACATTTTTGTGCTTGTGAATTTTGGACAATTATATCACAAGCTATAATTTTTTTAATCCAAAGTCACTCTGGGCTTTTGCTCATTTTTCCATATCCATGTTTTCTGACTGAAAGAAATGTTGAACTAACATGCAGAGCCGTGCGGCCTAGACCTATAGTGTGCTTATGATATCAGGATGATGTTACTATACGGTATGTGCCGGCGGGCTGGCAAGAATTATTTTACACAGGTCAGTTGCTCATCCATCTGGATGGTATTTACTATATGCTACTGTCAGGAAAGTTGCAGTCAGCTGCTTTGGCAGCATGGTGCTCCCTGGAACACAGAGCCAAGAACAAAATGCAATGCACAGGGACTCCATGTAGGTCGTTCCAGTTGGCGCAAGCAGAGATCTTGTGTGAATGAGCATGCTGATACAACTCACTTTCCCATTTAGCCTTGAGCTCAAGATGCATTGTCAGACCACAGCAGGGTTGCCATGAAGGTTGTTCTTATCTCCAAAGACAGCATAGCGCCTCGACAACAGCCACATTGTAGAAAGAGTTAAGCCAAGGTTTAAAAGGGACTGTCTTGCAAAATTTCCCTGGCAGACCTCTAGGGCTCTAAACTTCTTGGTGCTCTCCACAGGCCGAAACTCTGCATTCCAAAAGATCAGCAGACCATGAGCCACAGGAGCAGAATTAGGCCATTCGGCCCATCAAGTCTGCTCCGCCATTCGATCACGGCTGATCTAATTTCCCCTCTCAACCCCTTCCCCTGCCTTCTCCCCGTAATCTTTGATGCCCTCTTTCCGGATAATGAAACACAGATCAACAATTGAGTTTTCTCCACCATATGTATTTTACCAAAAAAAAAGAAAAACCATACATTTGGGGCACAAAGAATGTGTTGGGAGATGCTGTTGCTAGTAATAAAAAACCCACCATTTTTGGTGTTCTAAAACACCTTTGAATTTTGCACCAAGGCCACAAATTATGAACTTAGTCAAAATGATGTGTTAACCAGCACTAGAATGGCTTACAGTCAAAAACAAAATGATAGGACAAGCCCAATACCCCCCACCACAAAAAATCTTATTGGATGTGCTCATCATCTGGCTATTTTCTATATGGAAGAATTTCTTTAGCCAGAGGCGGGTGAATCTGTGGAATTCATTGCCACAGATAGCTGGGGAGGCCAAGTCATTTGGGAACTTTTTAAATGGAGATTGATAAGTTCTTCTTTGGTAAGGGTGTCAAAGAATGCGGAGAGCAGGGTGGGTTGAGAAAAAAAAATTAGATCAGCCATGATCGAATGGCAGAGCAGACCCGAAGGGCCGAATGGCCTAATGATGCTCCTAGTGTAAGAAAATAACTGCAGATGCTGGTACAAATCGAAGGTATTTATTCACAAAATGCTGGAGTAACTCAGCAGGTCAGGCAGCATCTCAGGAGAGAAGGAATGGGTGACGTTTCGGGTCGAGACCCTTCTTCAGACTGATGTCAGGGGGGCGGGACAAAGGAATTATGCTCCTATATCTTATGGTCTTATATAGCAGCATTTGGCAGTTTTCACATCAAACCAGCCGTGCTGCAGCAACATATTTTGTCTGCCTTGGAAGAGAAGGAGAGGCCTCCCAGTTTGACTCTAAGGAAGACAGGCACAAAATCCTGGAGTAACAGGCAGCATCTCTGGAGAAAAGGAACGGGTGACAGTTGGGGTCAAGATCCTTCTTTAGACTGAGAGTCAGGGGAGAGGGAAACTGGAGATACGGGATTACTCCAACAGCTGCTGACGACCTTCTACCGCTGCCCCATAGAGAGCATCCTAACACATGGCATCCCTGTGTGGTACCTCAGCTGCACAGAGGCAGAAAGGAAAGCTCTACAGCGGGTAGTCCATAGAGCTCAGAGGGCCATCGGAACACAGCTACCAGACTTGGAGGGCATCTACAACACACGATGCCTCAGAAAAGCCACCAGCATCCACAAAGACTCTTCACACCCCTGCAACAGTCTGTTCGAACTCCTTCCATCGGGCAGACGATACAAGGCCTTCTACGCCCGCACCTCCAGACTCAGGAACAGCTTCATCCCCAGGGCCACAGCTGCTATGACCGGTCCTGCTGAGCCGGATGGTCACAACGCATAGATCAACTTGCACTTTACCCTGTCTAAAAACTGTTACAATTGTTTCGTTTCGTTGGGTTGCTGTTAATTACTTAAATTATTGCATCGTATGGGAGGCGCATTCCCAATCTCGTTGTACCCCTGGGTACAATGACAATAAAGATATATTGTATTGTATTGTATTGTATTGTAAGGTGTGAAAATGACAGATCAAAGCAGATAATGTTCAAGGAAATGTAGAATGGTTCATTGTTGGCTGAGGAGAGGGAGATAATGAGGCATACCAACAGTAAAAATAAGCAAGGACACAGTGAAACTACTCGGAGAACTAGGGTCTCCCCAGACTTTCAGTCTGAAGAAGGGTCCCGACCTGAAACATCACCCATTCCTTCTCTCCAGAGATATATCTTTGGTGTAATCCAGTATCTGCCGTTCCTTCCTACACATTTTGACTCTGGGGAGCCTGCAATTGCTGGTCAATGAACTGCATGCAAGGTGGTGGATCCTGGCAGTTGGTGGCACCAGAAGACCCGCCAGAATGAGGCCGGCCACAAAATCCTCCAAGCAGAACTGCCACCATATCACAGGGACAATTCTAAGAGAAATGGATGGGGAGATACAGAGGAAAAATATACTGATGGATTACATAGAAAGTTCAATACAATACAATACAATACAATACAATATATCTTTATTGTCATTGTACAGGGGTACAACGAGATTGGGAATGCGCCTCCCTTACGATACAATAAATTAATTAGCTAGTCAGTATTAATTTAAACAACCCAATGAAACAAATTGGAATAGTTTTAAAGCAGAATAAAGTGCAATTTGTGCTGGTTCACTGTGCGATGTGACCATCCGGCTCAGCAGGACCGGTTCATAGCAGCTATGGCCCTGGGGATGAAGCTGTTCCTGAGTCTGGAGGTGCAGGCATAGAAGGCCTTGTATCGTCTGCCCGATGGTAGAAGTTCGAACAGACTGTTGCAGGGGTGTGAAGAGTCTTTGTGGATGCTGGTGGCTTTTCTGAGGCATCGTGTGTTGTAGATGCCCTCCAAGGCTGGTAGCTGTGTTCCGATGGTCCTCAGAGCTCTATGGACTACCCGCTGAAAAGCATTCCTCTCTGCCTCCGTGCAGCTGAGATACCACACAGGGATGCCATGTGTTAGGATGCTCTCTATGGTGCAGCGGTAGAATGGTGCCAGCAGCTGTTGGGGTAGACCAGACTTCTTCAGTGTTCTTAGGTAGAACAGTTGTTGCTGTGCCTTCTTGACTAGCGCAGCAGTGTTAGTGGACCATGTTAGGGCCTCCGAAATGGGAGTGCCCAGAAACTTGAAGCTGGACACTCTCTCCACACTGTCCCCGTTGATAAAGATCGGGGCATATTCCCCGTTGTGTGACCTACGGAAGTTGATGATCAGCTCCTTGGTCTTGGTGGTATTTAGAAACAGGTTGTTATCAGAGCACCAGTCTCTAGAACCTATTGTGTGATTATAATGAGGGGTTTAAATTACTTTTGCTAACCGCAATAGTGATTGTGTGAAGGGCAGATGGGTAAAATGGTTTAAAAACATTTTTAGTTTTAAAAAGGTTTTGAGGGATATGGCTCAAATGCAGGCAAATATAAATGAGCTGAGATGAGCACTTGGTCAGCATGGACAGTTAGGTGCTCGGACCTACAGTAATTCTGTGCTGTATGATTGTATGGCTCTATCATCTGGCAACATAAATTGCAATGCAACAGAGTTCTCTAGGAAAACACACAGTGAAAGAGTAGTACATGGAGGAGTTGAAGTCCCAAAAGCTATGGAAGGTGTACAATTAATTCATTAACACATTAAACCAAGCTGCCAGTTAGTATCTGTTATTTAACATATTCATTTTCCCTACTGAACGCCGCTCCATGTGAAGTGCAGAGGATGCCAGCTAGTACTTGCTATGTAACATACTGTACCCACTGTCATTGCCATTATACCTCCAATACGCACAGACTTGCCATTAACTCCTTTGTTGTCACTGCCTTTGAACTCCACTGTGTGAAAGTTCAGAGGACGCCAGCTAGTATCAGTTGTCAACATGTTCATTGTCCTTACATGCGGCACTCAGAAGCCATCAGCCGGTATTTGCTAGTAACACATTCACTGTCATTATCTTTGTATCCCGTTACATGCAGAACTGAGAAGTTGCAATCTAGTGTCAGGTATTAACATATTAAGCATCCTTACCTTTTTATTCACAAAATGCTGGAGTAACTCAGCAGGTCAGGCAGCATCTCGGGAGAGAAGGAATGGGTCACAAAATGCTGGAGTAACTCAGCAGGTCAGATGCTGCCTGACCTGCTGAGTTACTCCAGCATTTTGTGAATAAATACCTTCGATTTGTACCAGCATCTGCAGTTATCTTCTTATACATCCTTACCTTTTTACTCTGCTCCGTGCGGGACTTTTGTAGAATGTAAGAGTAAAGTATAGATCCTGTAATTAACATATCAATCTACCTCACCTTTGTACTTCCTCGGTTGTCATCTTTTTGGCGTATAAATGTCCTGCTCTACCACCCTAACTGGAGATGTGATCATAGCCTTTGACTGAGACACTGAGGGGAGACCTGATAGAAGTATTACAATTATCAGAGGCATGGATACGACAGACAAACAGAACTTTTTTTTTTTTGCAGGGTGGAGATTTCAAAGACTGGAGGCTGTAGAGTTTATAGTTTAGAGATACAGCATGGGAAGAGAGAGGGAGAGAGAGGGAGAGGGAGAGGGAGGGAGGGAGAGAGGGGGAGGGGGAGGGGGAGGGGAGGGGGAGGGGGAGGGGGAGGGGGAGAGGGAGAGGGAGAGGGAGAGGGAGAGGGAGAGGGAGAGGGAGAGGGAGAGGGAGAGGGGGAGGGGGAGGGAGAGGGAGAGGGAGAGGGGGAGGGAGAGAGAGAGAGGGAGAGGGAGAGGGAGAGGGAGAGGGAGAGGGAGAGGGAGAGGGAGAGGGAGAGGGAGAGGGAGAGGGAGAGGGAGAGGGAGAGGGACTGAAGAGGAAGGGTCTCGACCCGAAACGTCATCCATTCCTTCTCTCCCGAGATGCTGCCTGACCTGCTGAGTTACTCCAGCATTTTGTGAATAAATACCTTCGATCTGTACCAGCATCTGCAGTGAAGGATTGCTGGTGTCCACTTCTTCATTTACTGAGACTGCATTCCTGCATTTAATTCTCTCTCCTCCAACCTTAATACTGATTAGGGAGGTTTCACTTAGCTCGAAAAGTACAGGCAGCCAGAGTAATATGTAGAACAGTGTCTTCCCATGATTCCTGAGAGACAGGAGATACAAGCAGATTGTCGTGTTCACAGCGAACACCTTGTAGCACTGACCTGTGTTATTTGGGATTTCTAATGACCTTAACTCCTGGTGAAAAAGCCCTCAAGTTGTTTGGACATGTCTGTGTGGAACAAATGACAAGCAGCGCTTGTTCACTACAACATTTCTCATGACCTTATTCTAATATCTAATTAGATAAAAGAAGCTGCTGCTTGACCTTTGATACGAGGCAATAAAAAAAGAGAGAAGTGCCATTTCTGGTTATCTTCTAATTCACAAAACATCTTACCCAAGAATGCCACAAAATAAGGTCAGGAGTCGGCCACCGGGTCCCTTAAGCATGCCTTGCCATTCAGTCTGATCACAGCTCAACTCTGCTGGCCTCAACTCCTGTACCAGTTCCACATAACCTTCAATTTCTCACTCTTCCACATATCATATCATATCATATCATATCATATCATATCATATCATATATATACAGCCGGAAACAGGCCTTTTCGGCCCACCAAGTCCGTGCCGCCCAGTGATCCCCGTACATTAACACTATCCTACACCCACTAGGGACAATTTTTACATTTACCCAGCCAATTAACCTACATACCTGTACGTCTTTGGAGTGTGGGAGGAAACCGAGGATCTCGGAGAAAACCCACGCAGGTCACGGGGAGAACGTACAAACTCCTTACAGTGCAGCACCCGTAGTCAGGATCGAACCTGAGTCTCCGGCGCTGCATTCGCTGTAAAGCAGTAACTCTACAGCTGCGCTACCGTGCCGCACGGTAATTTAATCTATCTCCATTTTAATATGGCCAATGGTCTGGCCTGCACCACTCTCAGGGCCAGAGAATTACAGTTATTACTCTCTGAGAGAAGTAACATCCGCACACTTGTTTTAAGTGGCCAGACCCTTATTTTAAAGCTATAATGATGATGCTGATAGTTTATTATCACACCCAGGTACAGTGAGATTCTTTGTTTTGCGTGCAATCCAGTGAAAACATACTACAGATAAGCACAATCATATATAAGTGGAAACGTGCAATGATCGTTGTTTAATGGTAGGGTGATAGTAGTAGCTCTGGACCTTTGTTCATGACTCTTCCACGTCTCTCCAGTCGAGCCTTCTTAACATCTTCCATATTTGAATTCATCCATTCTTCCCAACTCCAAGGAATACAACCCGAACCGTCCTACGACTCTTGGTACGACAGACCTCTCATCCCAGGATTGAGCCCGATACATCTCCTCTGACTCCCTCCAATGAAACTATATCCTTTTTTGTGATAAGGGATCAAAACGGTGCTCTCTGAAGAAGGGTCTCAACCCGAAACAACATCCATTCCCTCTATCCACAGATGCTGCCTGTCCCGTTGAGTTACTCCAGCGTTTTGTGTCTATCTTCAGTGTAAACTAGCATCTGCAGTTCCTTCCTGCACACATACTCAGTATTCGATGTATGGCCTATGTACAACTGTACAAAACTTCTCAATTCCCACCTCTCCTTTGCCATAAAGCCCAAAATGCCGTTGACTTTCTCAACCACTTCTTGGGCCTACCTGTTAACTCTTTGTGGTTCGCACACAAGAACACCTCGAATCTCTTGAACGTCATTCATTTGCAGTCTCCCTCCACTTAGATGACAATCCGTCTTTTGATTCCTCTTTGACTGCAAGCAGTCCTTAAATTTTAAGAACTGTCATTCAAGAGCACATTGCTAAATAATGGTACCAATTCATCTTATTCAAAGTTGTTAGCTCTCAATGTCATTATGACAAGATGTCGGCACTGCTGTGCTTGCAGCCAGTATATCTCGGTACACCTTCGTGACCCTTTTCCATCCCAGCACTAGTGCACATAATTTAAGCTGACATTACAGTGCAGCGCTGAGGGAATTCTGCATTGTCAGTGATCCTGACTTTGGGATGAGCTGTTAAACCTAGTGGTTAAGCTCAAGCAAGTGTAATAGATCCCACCGCACAGTTCAGAGATGACAGGAGAGTCCCCCAAATGTCCCGGCCAATATTCATTCTTTACCTCACGCTGCTGAAAGCATATTAACTGACATGTAACATCATTATTGTTCACAGCATTGCTGTGTGCTATGCTGGCACCCACAGTGAACGGGTACCAGTGTAAATTGGCTGTAGTATGTTTTTGGATATCCTAAGGCTATGATTGACACCATTTAATTTCTATTACAATCACTTACTTGCTCCTGTTAATGTTGTCATTTCATTATAAAAGCCCTTCCATCTTATACATATTTATATTTGTGAAATGCAATGAACCAACACATCTGTGAAGCGCATTCAAGTAAAGATTGCACTGAGTTCAGTAATAAAAGCATTCAGCTGATTTTTTTAATACCAAAGTGTAGTTTCATCTAGGAAGTGGGAAATTTGCCAATATTCAGAAAAGGCGATAAAAGCTTTCTCCCAATGTAAAAAAAAGATAAAGTATAACAGAACAGCTGGATTTTTATTAAGAAAGTGCCCTTCAGCTACTAGCTGGAGTTATAGTGTTCCTTATGCACATACAGGCTGGGGTGAACAATCCATCTTAAGTAAGAGTTTGAGGTCTTGTACATTCCTTTTCTCTGTGTTATACTCCCATTTTAGAATTAACATTTTTATAACAATGGAATAAAAGCAGTAAATAAACTTTCCAGCAAGGTCCTGGCCACATCTAAATACCACTTATCTGCTGGATACATTTTTCAGGCTCGTCACAATTATAATTTGGGATAAAAATTCACTTCTTGCCAAATAACAGCGCCTGACAAATCTCCGCACACGCCCAAATCACCACAATTCTCTCCACATTGTAAATCCAATATAAGTAAGTGCATCAGACAGGTTTCTGGTGCTTCATTAAGCTTCGAGGCTTTCTTCGCAATTCTAAGAGATTTTGAATTTAAAATGCATTATTTGAGATATTGTGAAATAATAAGAGATCGCTCTTCCCAGGTCAATCCTAAAACATGGCGCCTCCTGCATGCGGGATCAGTAGGCTATTTCTGTACAATTTGCTAATCAGGGATGTGCGTAGGTATGGCGATACTCTACTGGACTGTTTGTGAGAAAATAATTTCACTGTGCGTTTGCACTTTGCACTTGTGACAATAAAAGCACCTTTGAACCATTCAATCCGGACAATAAGCTTTATAAGGCACTAAGATCCAAATTCAAGTAAGACTCCACCCCAACCCATATACACACTCACACTCCCACCCCCTTTGTACGCTCATCTCCCATCCCCGTATCCCACATTTATCATTTTCCACCCATATTCCTCCCTCCAATTTTACATCTCACTCCCCTTCTCTCCTTATCTGACATCCTCGTCTCCTTTTTACCTCAAGCCTTTGTCATTTACTCCACCCACTTTGACAATCAAACCCCCCCCCTCACCCATTACTTGCCAGGCTTTGTCCCACCCCCGCCTCTCCTTTCCAGTTTTCTCCCCACTACTCCTCTCAGTCACAACCCAAAATGTTGCCTGTCCATTCCCTCCACAGGCGCTGCCTGAACCGCTGAGTTTCGCCAAACTCTGTGTTTTCCATTAAGATTTGTAATTGTTTTTGGATTACTTTCTGTGTCGATAAACTCCAATAATTCTGATAACCCGACACCCTGGGGTCTTTGATGCCAGACTAGTTGATTTTTCAGACCATTAGGAACCACAAATATATTAATACCCGCCATTCAAATTTTTTTTGAGATCATGCACAGTAGTGCAATCAGTTTTGCCCTGAACCCAGTTAGTTTAAACAGAAACACAAGGAACTGTAGCGACTGGAACCTTGAGTGAACCACACAATGCTGGAATAACGGAGCCGGTCCCACACAACATGAGCCGCATTTCCTCAACAACCTTCATCTCCCTCCGAGACGCAGGGAGGCGCGTTCTGTACGGGCTCCTCCTCCACACCCTGCACTTCCTCGCCCTGGTCCACTGTCCGGACACTAAGTGTCGGTCGGTGTTGCCTTCCGGTCGCGAGGGGGCCCCGTGGTGGGGGTCCCTCTACGCAGGGATTCTGCCCCTCTCCATCGGGGACCTGGGGTGGAGGGTATTGCACCGAGGAGTCCCCTGCAACGTGTTCCTCGCGCGGTTCACAGACTCGCCAGTCGCCTGCCACTTTTACGGGTTGGAAGAGACTGTGTACCATGTGTACATGGAGTATGTGAGTCTGTGTACCACATGTACATGGCGTGTGTGAGTCTGTATACCACGTGTACATGGAGTGTGTGAGTCTGTGTACCACGTGTACATGGAGTGCGGCACGGTAGCGCAGCGGAGGAGTTGCTGCTTTACAGCGAATGCAGCGCCGGAGACTCAGGTTCGATCCTGACTACGGGTGCTGCACTGTAAGGAGTTTGTACGTTCTCCCCGTGACCTGCGTGGGTTTTCTCCGAGATCTTCGGTTTCCTCCCACACTCCAAAGACGTACAGGTATGTAGGTTAATTGGCTGGGTAAAGGTAAAAATTGTCCCTAGTGGGTGTAGGATAGTGTTAATGTGCGGGGATCGCTGGGCGGCACGGACTTGGTGGGCCGAAAAGGCCTGTTTCCGGCTGTATATATATGATATGATATGATATGTGTGAGTCTGTGTACCACGTGTACATGGAGTGTGTGAGGTTGCAGCCCCTGTTTCAATATCTAAAGGGGCTGCTCCTTGCCTTCTGGCTGCACTTCTCACCCACCGTCCTCATCTTGGGACACCCTGTGCGTAGGGGAGGGCCGAAGATGTCCTGGTTGGGCTTCTCCAGGGCCTGGCCAAGCTGGCCGTCCGCGAGTCACGGCACCAGGGCTCTGCCCGTGCCGGCTGCCTGCCACTTTTCCGGGGTTACGTCTGTGCCCGGGTGGTGTTGGAGAGGTACTACGTGCTGTCCACGGGCACACTGGCGGATTTCCGGGACCGTTGGGCACTGAGGGGGATTGGATGCATCCCGGATAGGGATAGTAATATAGTTGTATAATAGTTTCATTTGGTATATTGTTTTGTATTGCATTCTGGTGGTTGGTTCTGTTTTCGTTTTATTGCATTGTAAATATTATTTTTAAATAATTGAATACATTTTTTGATTTTTTTGATTTTTTTTAAAAAATGCTGGAATAACTCAGCGGATCAGGCAGCATAGACACACAATGCTGGAGTAACTCAGCAGGACAGGTAGCATCTCGGGAGAGAAGGGATGGGTGACATTTTGGTCTAGACCCTTCTTCAGACTAGGGTCAAGGGAAAGAGCAATGTTAGATATGGAAGGTGATGTCGAGAGATAAAACAAATGAGTGAAAGATGTGCAAAAAAGTAGCGATGATAAACACAGAAACATAGAAACATAGAAAATAGGTGCAGGAGTAGGCCATTCGGCCCTTCGAGCCTGCACCGTCATTCAATATGATCATGGCTGATCATCCAACTCAGTATCCCATACCTGCCTTCTCTCCATATCCCCTGATCCCTTTAGCCACAAGGGCCACATCTAACTCCCTCTTAAATATAGCCAATGAACTGGCCTCAACTACCTTCTGTGGCAGAGAATTCCACAGATTCACCACTCTGTGTGAAAAAAAACATTCTCATCTCGGTCCTAAAAGACTTCCCCTTTATCCTTAAACTGTGACCCCATGTTCTGGACTTCCCCAACATCGGGAACAATCTTCCTGCATCTAGCCTGTCCAACCCCTTAAGAATTTTGTAAGTTTCTATAAGATCCCCCCTCAATCTTCTAAATTCCAGCGAGTACAAGCCGAGTCTATCCAGTCTTTCCTCACATGTTGCAGCATTCTAGATGGTATCTTGGGCAAACGGTGAACTTTCCTGAGCAGTCGTTTCACAGTAAATCGTTGCCCATTTTGACATGGAAGACAGCTTTGAGAATAATTTTGTGAAGTTGCAAACATTATGTTTGAGCTGAACACCATTAATTTTGGAAGCACAAGAAACACGGTAGCGCAGCGGTAGAGTTGCTGCTTTACAGCGAATGCAGCGCCGGAGACTCAGGTTCGATCCTGACTACGGGTGCTGCACTGTAAGGAGTTTGTACGTTCTCCCCGTGACCTGCGTGGGTTTTCGCCGAGATCTTCGGTTTCCTCCCACACTCCAAAGACGTACAGGTATGTAGGTTAATTGGCTGGGTAAATGTAAAAATTGTCCCTAGTGTGTGTAGGATAGTGTTAATGTGCGGGGATCGCTGGGCGGCACGGACTTGGTGGGCCGAAAAGGCCTGTTTCCGGCTGTATATATATGATATGATGATGATATGATAAACAATTACAAAACCATCAGAAGTGCTGGCTTTATTTAACTCTGCCGAGATACATTAGGCAGGTTCCACTCGTACATTTCATTCCTGAGCCTAATCCGAAGCAATGCTTTGACAACTGGCATATTTGACCCCCAGGCACTTTCATCTCAAACATGGTGTCTGATTTTATCAGGTAATTCATGGATTGACTGTCTTCCCGTATGCCTTCAGAAACAAGGAAATGGTTTTGAATTATTTTTTTATCCATACACTTCGATTTTTCAAAAGAAAATACTTTTGAATTATTTGTCAGCCTTTTTTTATCCATACACTTCGATTTTTCAAGATAAATTGTGAAGAAGAAGAATTATAGAATCAATGATATGTACAACACAGAATCGGCCCACCTTGTCTATGCCAACAGTGGTGCCTCTCTGCATGACTCCGCCCTTGCCAGCATTGGACCCACATCCCTGTAGGAACTTAACTCCCCAAGAACCCGTCCAAACAACTTTTAAATGCTGCAACTGCATCTGCCTTTACCACCACCTCTGGCAGCTCATTCCAGATATTCACACTCTGGGTGGAAAAACGTAACCCCTTCGATCTCAGGGCAGCACAGTGGTGTACGGGCGGCACAGAGATGTAATAGTAGAGCTGCTGCCTTACAGTGCCAAAGGCCCGGGTTCGATCCTGACTACGGGTCCTGGCTGTACGAAGATTGTACGTTCCCCAGGGACCGCACGGGTTTTCTCTGGGTGCTCCGGTTTCCTCCCACACTCCAAGACGTACAGGTTTGTAGGTTCATTGGCTTTGGTAAAATTGTCATTTGTCCTTAATGTGCAGGATAGTGTTAGTGTATGGGATGATCGCTGGTTGGTGCTGACTCGGTGGGCTGAAGGGCCTGTTTCCATGCTGTATATGTAAAGTCAAAGTCTAAATCTCCTATAAATTTCTGCGCTTAAACCCATAGTTCTGGGCTGCCATGCCTTGCGAAAAAGATTCTGACTATATATTCCATCTACGCCCTTCATAATATTAAAAACCTCTATAAAGTCACCTCTCAACCTCCTACATTCCAATGAGAATAAAACCAGCCTATCCAACCTCTCCTTATAACTGTGGTCCTCTGTTTCAGAAAACATTGTGGTGAATTTCATCTGCACTCTCTTGCTTCCACGTCTTCATGACAGCATGGCAACCAGAGCTGTACACAGTTACAATGACATGATGGCTCTTGAGGAAGGTGGGACTCGAGAAGATGGGACATGTTGGTCAGTCTGTGTGGGTAGGTTGGACCAAGGGCCTGTTTCCATGCTGTATGACTCTATGACTATGACATACCAACTCTTATACCCAGTGCCTCGTCCTATGAAAGCAAGCCTACAATATCAAAAGTGTAACGGACCGCAGGTACACCCAAATGCAGCACACGGAACCAAGGAAGTAGTTTTAGAATGAGGTTTATTTCTACCTGCTCGTGGTCGGGGACAGAAGCGTTCACCAGGGCTATGACGAGGCATGAAGGTCGGGAGCAGGCAGAGTCGGCAACGGGAAATCAATCCAAGAGAGAATGCTGGCGAGTCTTGCATGCGGGCTAAGAACAATCTGGCAAAGAGTGTGTGTGCAGGAAGGGTTTATATGCTGGCTTGATTGGTGATCTGGAGCAGGTAAGTGAACAGGTGAGGGGAGTTAGCTTAACGTGGTGGGCATGGCTGGCAGGTGAGTGAACAGGACAGACTGTGACAAAAAGCCTTTTTCACTGTGCTATCTATGTAGATGGCCACTTTCAACTGTGAACTGTCTGCCGGTACATCAATTCTCCTAAGGTTCCTCCCATTCATTTTGAAATATCCTGCCAGAATTTGATCTATCACTGGTTTAAATTGCATTTGCCACCACTCCCAACTTTCCAACTGGTCTGTGTCCCAGTATATTCTTCAACAACCTTCTGCACTATCTACAAGTTCATCAATTTTGTGTTACATAGATACATAGACAATAGGTGCAGGAGTAGGCCATTCGGCCCTTTGAGCCAGCACTGCCATTCAATGTGATCATGGCTGATCACCCACAATCAGTACCCCGTCTCTGCCTTCTCCCCAAACCCCTTGATTCCGCTAGCCCTAAGAGCTCTATCTAACTCTCTTTTGAATGCACCCAGTGAATCGGCCTCCGCTGCCTTCTGAGGCAGAGAATTCCACAAATTCACAACTCTCTGTGTGAAAAGGTTTTTCCTCATCTCAGTTCTAAATGGCCTATTCTTGAACTGTGGGCCCTGTTTCTGGACTCCCCCGACGTGGGGAATGTGTTTCCTGCATCTGGCGTGTCCAATCCCTTAATAATTTTATATGTTTCATCCTTCTAAATTCCCCTCTCATCCTTCTAAATTCCAGTGAATACAAGCCCACTCGCTCCATTCTTTCATCATATAACAGTCCCGCCATCCCGCGAATTAACCTTGTGAACCTACGCTGCACTCCCTCAATAGCAAGAATGTCCTTCCTCAAATTGTTGTCCCACAACATTACAAATTATACCACCTACATTCTCATCCCAGTCATTTATTTATATTATAATGGTCTTAGCATCGATCCTTATGATACACTTGTCACAGATTTCCATTCAGAAAAACAGCCATCCACCACTTCCCTCTGCTTCCCGTCACAGAGCTAATTATTAATCCAGTTTGCCAATAGCCTTGAATCCCTTGTGCTTTAACCTTCTGGAATAGCCTATCATACAGAAGCTTGTCAAATGTCTTGCGAAAGTCCACACAAACTACATGGATTGCCAACCATACTCAAGCCCTTGTAATGTTTACAGTTGGTGAGAAAAGAAGAAAAATTGCAGCAGATGATTGATAATCATTGCAATGGAACACAGCTGTCGAGTATTATTTTCCAATTGCATCGTATAACCAAATTATACAATAGTATGAGGAATGAGAGAACACCAGCATGATGCCAGAAATGTAAAGATATAAAAATCAAGAAAACACAGGCTCCCTTCTTCCCTGATAAAAGGATAAAGAATGACTTAATGGCATCATAGACTATCAAATGTCAATTACTTCTCCTTTGACTCCTCTTACTTTCTCCATTAAAGATGTAGGAACGGGCCCCAGCTATGCCTGCCTTTTTGCCGTTTACATCGAACAGTCAAACTTGTCCCAAACGTACACTGGCACCAGACCCAATTCTTTCTCCACTACATTACATCCTACACCTGTGCATAACAATAGACAATAGGTGCAGGAGGAGGCCATTCAGCCCTTCAAGCCAGCACAGCCATTCAATGTGATCATGGCTGATCATTCTCAATCAGTACCCCGTTCCTTCCTTCTCCCCATACCCCCTGATTCCGCTATCCTTAAGAGCTCTCTCTTGAATGCATTCAGAGAATTGGCCTCCACTGCCTTCTGAGGCAGAGAATTCCACAGATTCACAACTCTCTGACTGAAAAGGTTTTTCCACATCTCAGTTCTAAATAACTTGGTTATTTGATTAACTTGACCACTAATTTCTCCCCTGCCGTCAAATTCACTTGGACTCTCTCAGACACTTCCTTCCCTTTTCTTGATCTCTCTGTCTCCATCATGGGTGACACAGAATATTGACTGGCCTTGACTACATAACTACCGACTCCCACAGTTATCAGGACAAAGCTTCCTCCCACCTTGAGATTCTGAGCCGATAGGTAGAAGGGACAAAAGGGGATGGTCATGTTGGCAGGCATCCTTGATGTTACTTCCAGCCCATCTGATGCAACACGCAGTGAAGATGTAAAGGGTGGAAGGAGCCTGAGATGGACTGGGCTGGGATGATGTCTGGATTGGAAAGTATCAAGTATAAAGAAAGGTTGGAACAATTTGGATTGTTCTCTCTTGAACATTAGAGGCTGAGGATTGACCTGCTGGAAGTATATGAAATTATGAGAGGCACAAATAGGGTAAATAGTTAGAACCTTTTTCCCAACATGGAAATGTCAGGGTTATACTATAGGTTTAAGGCGACTGGATGAAGGTTAAAAGTAGATTTAAAAGGCCATTATTTTTTTAACACAGAAAAAAGGGAGGTGACTGGAACACGCTGTCAGAGGGTGTGGGAGAAGCAGATAGCAACAAGCAACATTCAAGAGGTATTCAGACCGGCACGTGAACAGAGGGATGCAGACCATCTTTTATTTTATTTTTTATTTTATTTTATATTTTAGGTCGTGGTTGGTGAAGCCTTGGCGAGCCAAAGGGTTTCTTCCTGTGACCACACTCTCCTGTGATCCATGTTGTATTAGAAACTCCTGCTTCTGTCCTATGATACCTGTGTGGTACCTCAGCTGCACGGAGGCAGAAAGGAAAGCTCTACAGCGGGTAGTCCATAGAGCTCAGAGGGCCATCGGAACACAGCTACCAGACTTAGAGGGCATCTACAACACACGATGCCTCAAAAAAGCCACCAGCATCCACAAAGACTCTTCACACCCCTGCAACAGTCTGTTCGAACTCCTTCCATCGGGCAGACGATACAAGGCCTTCTACGCCCGCACCTCCAGACTCAGGAACAGCTTCATCCCCAGGGCCATAGCTGCTATGAACCGGTCCTGCTGAGCCGGATGGCCACAACGCATAGATCAACTTGCACTTTACCCTGTCCAAAACTGTTACAACTGTTTCGTTTCATTGGGTAGCTGCTGTCTAAATTACTTAAATTATTGCATCGTATGGGAGGCGCATTCCCAATCTCGTTGTACCCCTGGGTACAATGACAATAAAGATATATTGTATTGTATTGTATTGCATTGTATGTTGTATTAGATACTCCTGCTTCTGTTTCCCATGTTTTACGATGAGCTAGATTTACACATTTCAAGGAACAAATTTCAATGCCTTTCATGGAGATGAAATCAGACAAAAATGTAAATCAAGACAAGAAGGATATATTAGCTAGGGTAAGTAAACTTTGGTCACACGTAAATTAGAAGATGATAAGAAAAGATTGCAGAAGAAAGCATTAAGTCATGAATAAGTCATTGTCAGATAAATAAAGATCTTACTATTTGATTCGCTCCATTTAATCTCAGCTCATTTGGGCAATTCACGTGAGCTAATACGGAATTCACAAAATGCTTAATACGTAGAAATTACCAAAGAAAAGTCACTAACAGAAAACAGCATTTTGATGCCAATAGATACACTGAGTGCAAACCCATACAGACATCATAGACCTGTTGTCAACACCACAGTCTTGTCACTTTATGTCCTCACAAAGAAATTAACTGAAAATACAGCTGAAAGAAGCCCAACACCAGAATGAAAGGATTATCAAATATTTTAGTAGCAACATCAGTATCACAGATTTTCCAGTTCCCACATCAAAGCTCTTGCCTAAATTGATAATTAAAGACATAATGAGACTGTCTTAGTTAAGAAACCAAGAATCAATTTTGTTTGGTTTATAAACTGTATTGGATAATTTAAGAATACCTGGGTGTGAATTACGGGTTGAAATCTAATCAGCAAATTTAATTACTTCAGAGAAAGATTAAAGATTCTCCAACAATGAGCTACAGATTAGAATCTGGTAATTCATTTAAATGATTTCTGCATAGAGTAACAGTCACCCAGAAGTAAAATGGAGAATAAAATCTAATCAAAGAATGCTGATAGCTGAGAAATAGACTCTTGGTTACCCATGAGTGAATTCAAGGCTGGAATGTAATCAAAGAATGTAAATCTTCATGTGTATAATAATGTATCAATGAATTATTTTACAAGCTGTGATTACGAGCCAACTGATTTATACGATTGGCAATAGGTGAGAGGGAATTATAAATTATATGCTTGAACAGAAAGATTCTGATAGTTTATTTACAGATACACGATGATATGAATTCCCTTGAATTTAAACTTGAGCTATGATATAAATTTGGATTATTTCTTTAGAAAAGCTGATCTCAGTAATGCTAACCATGGAATCACTAGATTGTACGAAAAAGCATTTAATTCAATAATGTCCTCCAGAGAAAGAAATTTGCTGGTCTACTCAATCTGCCCAAATACGTGACTCCAAGCCTACCAATGTAGTTTTCCCTTCATTCCCTTCAGACATCTTTAATTCAGGGGCAATTAGGGATGCACACATTGCCAGGTACACTAACAATTCCTGTTGCAGTCAAGATATATCAAAAGATTAACGACATTTTACATTAAACCTGGCAAAGCAATCAATCTAGGAATGAAACAACTCCATCAATCTGAAGCAGATCCCGACGAAACATTACCAATCCATGTCCTCCAGAGATGTTGCTTGAACTGCTGAGTTACTCCAGCACTTTGTGTTCAAAGTAAGTTTCCAGCTTCTGCAGTTCCTTGTATCTCCATCTTCTTCTTCTTCTTGCGTTTGAGGCAGCAGAAGTTATGTAACGCCCTCCAGGCGCTGTAGCCAGTGCAATGTGCTGTTGTCGAGGGCCGTGAGGTCTACCCCTCCACCAGAGGGACGGAGGACAGTGCAGTCGGACATGCCGTGCTGCGCTGTTTGCTGGTCTGCCCCACACATGCAGGCTGCTGATGGACGCAACCCCCAACGATGCATGTTGGCGTTGAACCGGCCGACCCCCTGTGCGGAGCAGGTTAAGGGCGACCCACTCTTTGTGGGGCATGTCCGAGCCGGGTGGGGCTGTGGTGTTCGGTGAGACAGTGAATTGAGGAGGTGGCGATGTCTGTTCCCAGTTGGTTCTCCATGCTCCTAGTATGTTGAAGCCGGAGCCACAGAGGGTCGCTGCGTGACGGGAGAAAGGGCGACGAGATGACAGGCGTTGAGGTCCCAGTTGCTGTGAATCATGTATCTCCATGAAACATCTCAACATTGTTTTAAGGCTAAAACAATGGCTAAGGCTAAAATTAATTGTTTAAAACATTATTGCAATAAGCATAGTTTTTCCTATTTTCAACTAGTGAATATAACTTACAAAAAATTGCTAGATCGTACTATTCTACATATCTATTTCATGAAAATCGTCAAATGAGACACAAAATATCATCTGCAGAGAAGAGATATGTATCCTATTGGTATTAGTTATTATTGGCACACGTACTGAGATGCAGTGAAAAACCTTGTATGCTCTGAAGTCAAATCATACGATGCACAAGTACAATTGAGCTTCAATATGTAGAAGTGCAAAGAGACACAGCATTATGGCATCCCAGTTACAGAAAAAGTGCAAATTAAAAACGTGTAAGGGCCACAATGAGGTAGGTTGGGACATCAGGACTATACCCTTAGCATATAGGAGGATCAATCAGTAGTCTGATAATAGCAGGGAAGAAGATGTTCCTGAATCTGGCAGAATGGGCTTTCAAGCTTTTATATCTTCTGCCTAACGGGAGAGAGGAGATGACCAGAGTGTAAATGGTCCTCGGTTATATTAGCTGCTTTCCCGAGGCAGCATGGTGTAGATGGGGTTAATGGGGTGTGAGGCTGGTTTGTATGATGGACTGGGCTACATTCACAACAGTCCATAATTTCTTGTGGTCTTTGGCAGAGCTGTTGCCATACCAAGTTGTGATACATCAAGATACTTGATATTTTCTATGGTGCATCTGTAGATGTTGGTAAGAGTTATTGGAGACATGCCAAAATTACTCAGTCCTGAGGAAGAAGAGGCATCGGTATGGTTTATTGGCTGCAGCATCATGACACCTCTCTCTGTCTGCCCTTCCTGTGAAACATACTGGTCCAAACCACTATCTTCCCATCAATCCTTGCGTTTGATGAACTTGTACTCTAGTTCCTACATCTCCTATCCTACCCCTCTCATTTAAACCCTCCCAAATAGCATGAGCGAACCTCCCTGAAAGGATATTGGCCTCTCTCCAGTTCAGGTGCACATTGTCCTTCTTGCTCAGGTCACCACTGCCCCAGCAGAGACTGGCCAAAAGTCTGATATCTTGCCCTCTCCACCAAATCCTGAGCCACGCATTTATCTGTCCCATCTTCCCATTCCTATCCTCACTACCACGTGATACTGGGACAAATACGGAGATTACTGCCCTCAAGGTCCTGCTCTTTAATCTTGTGATTAACTCCCTACCTTCACTGCAGCCCCACATCCACTTTTCATTTTGTGCCAATGGCACAATGATTTTAGTCTAGTTTACTTTACTTTAGAGATACAGCATGGAAATAGGCCCTTCGGCCCAACGAGTCCACGATCCCCACACACCAGCACTATCCCACATACATTAAGGACAATTTACAATTTTACCAAGCCAACAAGGAAACAGGAGCTCCCGGGGAAAACCCATGCAGGTTAAGGGGAGAATGTACAAACTCCCGACAGATAACGCCCGTAGTCAGGATCGAACCCAGATCTCTGGCGCTGTAAGGCAGCAGCGCTGTGCCATGATGCCGGCCTTCTGGCAGCTTCCCCTCCTCCTTGAGAATGTTGTGTAGCCATTCCAAAACATCCTGTACCCTGACGTAACACCACCCTGTTTGCTGCCACAGAATCTCCTGCCTGTCCACGTATCTGATGAGTCTCCGTTCACGATCACTCCGGCTGACTTTATCGTCCCCTGCTCTGCTCAGAGGAAGGATATTCTTGCTATTGAGGGCGTGCAGCGTAGGTTTACTAGGTTAATTCCCAGAATGGTGGGACTGTCATATGTTGAAAGACTGGAGCGACTAGGCTTGTATACACTGGAATTTAGAAGGATGAGAGGGGATCTTATCGAAACATATAAGATTATTAAGGGGTTGGACACGTTAGAGGCAGGAAACATGTTCCCAATGTTGGGGGAGTCCAGAACCAGGGGCCACAGTTTAAGAATAAAGGGTAGGCCATTTAGAACTGAGATGAGGAAGAACTTTTTCAGTCAGAGAGTTGTAAATCTGTGGAATTCTCAGCCTCAGAAGGCAGTGGAGTCCAATTCTCTGAATGTATTCAAGAGAGAGCTAGATAGAGCTCTTAAGGATAGCGGAGTCAGGGGGTTCGGGGAGAAGGCAGGAACGGGGTACTGATTGAGAATGATCAGCCATGATCACATTGAATGGCAGTGCTGGCTTGAAGGGCCGAATGGCCTACTCCTGCACCTATTGTCTATTGTCTAGGTCCGAAGCCCAGGTCTGACTGTTACTGTTGCTCATCCCCCCCAGTAACATCCAAAGGGTATATTTGTTTTTGAGGGAGATTGCCTTGTGGCCCCTGCTCTCTCTGCCTTCTCCGTTTCCTAATGGTCGCCCATCTACTCTCTGTCTGCACCTTGGCCATCAGCACCTCACTGTAATTCGTTTCTATGGATATCATCCTTCTCCTGGATAAGCCTACGGAGAAAACATTGAAGGACGGAGTTGAATTTCAAGACAAAAAAGGTATCAAAGGGTATGGAGGGAGAGAAGGGGAATATGGTGTTGAGGTAGATGTTTTTCATTGCTGTATTCCTCATGTACTTCTGCAGGTGAATGGTAGAGAGCGTATCGACTGATTGAGTCGCAGTCTAGTGTGACAACTTCAATGGCCAAGCCATCATGGGTGCTGACCTTCCCACCATCGAAGGAATCTATGGGAGGCACTGCCTCAAAAAGGCGACCAGCATCATCAAAGACTCACATGACCTTGGTCATGCTATCATTTCACTTCTACCATTGGGAAGAAGGTTTAGGAGTCTGAAAACTATGAACAGCAGGTTCAAGAATAGCTTCTTCCCAATAGCCATCAGGCTCTTGAACACTAATTAAACTACAATGGACTTTCGTTGGGCTTTTTGCAAGAGTATTATCGTTATTATTTTTTTTGTTTATTATGTTATCTATAACTATTGTGTTTAAGGCCCTGTTATGCTGCTGCGAGTAAGAAATTCATTGTTCCATTGTCGATACATATCACAATTAAACACTCTAGACTCTTGACTTGGATAAAATGTTACAGACTAATGGAAGTTTTTCTGCAGTTAATTGCATATTTTGCTTTTTCAATGTCCTGGAGTGCTGCAAATATTTCTGCACTGTTAAGGAGCAATTGAGAATGGTTGTTTTCATCCCTGTGACAATTGCACTCCACTTAGTAGAAGGTAGCAGGAGCAGGTTGGGCACAGGCTCTCAGATTTGAATGAATAAATAAGAACAAATTGTCTGAGTCAGCATCGTCATTGAGTGGCATCACATTTGAATTCTACGTCAAGCACAATTAGCTGGCCCATTTTGTGGCCGGTGCCCGGCGGCACGCACAGGGCAGAGCTGCTGTAACTTTGTAGGTCTCCTCCAGGTGCTCTGCTTTTCTCCCACATCCCAAAGACGTGCGGGTTTGTGGGTTAATTGGCCGCTGTAAATTGCACCTGGGGCATAGGGAGTGGTTGCAAAAAGTGAGATAAGATAGAACTGTCGTGGGTCTGAACGCAGCAGGAATCAGGCAAGACGCCAGGTAAGGATTAACAGTAACTTTAATGTAGCATCAGAACATTCACTCTCCTCAGTCTTCCGCACGAGTAAACTCTAGCTCCTTCAGGCAAACCCCATAGCTCCTGAACCCTCCCCAGCCCTGTCCACTCAGTGCCGAGGGGGATGACCCAGGGAGTGGCCTAATCCCCGGGCACCGCCACAGAACTACACTTTAGAC
Organism: Rhinoraja longicauda; assembly: GCF_053455715.1. Taxonomy (NCBI): domain Eukaryota; kingdom Metazoa; phylum Chordata; class Chondrichthyes; order Rajiformes; family Arhynchobatidae; genus Rhinoraja; species Rhinoraja longicauda. The sequence goes on from NC_135981.1 coordinate 23,386,116, forward strand.
TTTATACTTTAGCGATGCAGTGTGGAATCAGGCCCTTCGGCCAACCACATACTGGCCGATCTGCGTTTATATACAGTATATAAATTAGGAGTCACATTATTCGTGTGTGTACGTGCGTGTGTGTATGTATGAATATTTTATATGCATATTTATATTATAGTGCACTCTCTGATTTTATGATGTGAGATTTGTCAAAAGTTCTTTGTGTGTTCCATTTGTGTATTTCCACTGAAAGCCAACATTTGTGAAATCCTTTCATTCCTACTGTGTTTCATCAAACTTTGGTCATATGCTGCATTTTCTTTCGGTAACGCAAAAGTGGGACAGTGATATTTGAGCAGAACGGTGGCATGAATCTGACAATATTGTTTATGCATGCAATTTATATTCCAAACTTAATAATGATAATAATGATTGAAAATAATCTTCTTGGGTGCCTTTTTCTTGTGCCACCCCACTGCATTGGTGCCTTCAAGTGCCACCAAAGTGCATTCAGAAAGTATTGAGACCCCTTCACTTTTTCCACATTTTGCTACGTTACAGCCTTATTTTAAAATGGATTAAATTATTTTTTTTATCATCAATCTACACACAATACCCCATAATTAAAAAAGTGAAAACAGGTGTTTAGAATTTTTTGCAAAGTAATTAAAAAGAAATAACTGAAAATCACATTTACATAAGTCTGAAGAAGGGTCTCGACCCGAAACGTCACCCATTCCTTCTCTCCAGAGATGCTGCCTGACCTGCTGAGTTACTCCAGCATTTTGTGAATAAATACCTTCGATTTGTACCAGCATCTGCAGTTATTTTCTTATACATTTACATAAGTATTCAGACCCTTTGCTATGACACTCAAAATTGAGCTTATGGTCATCCTGTTTCCATTGATTGTCCTTGAGATGTTTCTACAACTTGATTGGAGTCCACCAGTGGTAAATTAAATTGATTGGACATGATTTGGAAAGGTGCACACTTGTCTATATAAGGTCCCACAGTTGACAGTGCATGTCAGAGCAAAAACGAAGCCATGAAGACGAAGGAATTGTCCGTAGACCTCCGAGACAGGATTGTGTCAAGGCACAGATCTGGGGAAGGGTATAAAACAATTTCTGCAGCATTGCAGGTCCCGAAGAGCACAGTGGCCTCTGTCATTCTTAAATGGAAGAACTTTGGAACCACCAGGAACCTTCATATAGCTGGCCGCCCGGCCAAACTGAGCAGTCGGGGGAGAAGGGCCTTGGGTCAGGGAGGTGACCAAGAACCCGATGGTCATTTTGACCAAGCTCCAGAGTTCCTCTGTGAAGATGAGAGAACCTTCCAGAAGGACAACTATATCTGCAGCACTCCACCAATCAGGCCTTTATGGTAGAGTGGCCAGACGGAAGCCACTCCTCAGTAAAAGGCACATGACAGCCCGCTTGGAATTTGCCTATAGGCACCTAAAGGAATCTCAGACCATGAGAAACAAGATTCTCTGGTCTGATGAAACCAAGATTGAACTCTTTGGCCTGAATGCCAAGTGGCACCGCTCATCACCTGACCAATACCATACCTACGGTGAAGCATGGTGGTGGCAGCATCATGCTGTGGGGATGTTTTTCAGTGGCAGGAACTGGGAGACTATTCTGGATCAAGGGAAAGATGAATGGAACAAAGTACAGAGAGATCCTTAATGAAAACCTGCTCCAGATCGTTCTGGACCTCAGACTGGAGCAGAGGTTCACCTTCCAACAGGCCAACTAATCACACAGACAAGACAACGCAGGAGTGGCTTCGTGACAAGTCTGTGAATGTCCTTTAGTGGCCCAGCAAGAGCCTGGACTTGAACCCGATCGAACATCTCAGGAGGGACCTGGAAATAGCTGTGCATCAACGCTCCCCATCGAACCTGACAGAGCTTGAGAGGATCTGCAGAGAAGAATGGGAGAAATTACCCAAATACAGGTGTGCCAAGCTTGTAGCGTCATACCCAAGAAGACCTGAGGCTGCAATCACTGCCAAAGGAGCCTCAACAAAGTACTGAGTAAAGGGTCTGAATACTTATGTAAATGTGATATTTCAGTTATTTATTTTTAATTATTTTGCAAAAAAATTCTAAACAACTGTTTTCGCTTTTTAATTATGGGGTATTGTGTGAAGATATATGATTAAATGAATTTAATCCATTTTAAAATAAGGCTGGAACATAGCAAAATATGGAAAAAGTGAAGGGGTCTGAATGCACTGGACAATTACACAAGTCAGTTTCCATTAACCTGTCAAAAGACAATGTTGTCTGACTCAAACGGTACGCCAGAATCTGTTCCCGGCAGGTGTGACCGAGGCGATCATTCAAACCAGTGGTGTGATTGAAAGAGTAAGGAACCAATGCAAAATTGTGTTGGGGGCAACTCAATTAAACGGTCACTTCCATGGAACACACATCAGCATGGGAGGTCGCAGGCTAATTGCACCTCAGAATCTACTAACCCCTGGTGTGTATATGCACACACTAAACTATTTTTCTCTCTTGTTTATTACACGGCACGGTGGCGCAGCGGTAGAGTTGCTGCCTTACAGCGAATGCAGCGCCTGAGACTCAGGTTCGATCCTGACTACGGGCGCCGTCTGTACGGAGTTTGTACGTTCTCCCCGTGACCTGCGTAGGTTTTCTCCGAGATCTTCGGTTTCCTCCCACACTCCAAAGACGTACAGGTATGTAGGTTAATTGGATGGGCAAATGTAAAAATTGTCCCTAGTGTGTGTAGGATAGTGTTAATGTGTGGGGATCGCTGGGCGGCGTGGACTCGGTGGGCCGAAGGGCCTGTTTCCGCGCTGTATCTCTAAATCTAAAAAAAATCTGAAAAAATTATACTGTTTACAGTGTACTATGTTTACGTAGTCTGTTGCACTGCAGCAAGTAAGAATTTCATTGTTCTATCTGGGATATATGACAATAAAACACTCATCACTCTCTTGACTCTCTCTTCATTTCTTAGGGTGATGGTTAACTAACTTTGAGATACTTTCCATGAATCTTCAAATACTCTTGGCGGATCCAAGGCTGTGGGCCAGGACAGTCCGAGACAGAATCATTTCAGGACATTTGTCTCAGCTTCCCCTTGCAATATAATGTTGTGTGTCAGAGGAATGGTATATAAAACTGTCCTGAAGCCATTCAGTCTGGGCAGGAGTCTCAGTGCAGTCTTACCCAGTTAGGTATGCCTGCTCATCACCCACATTTCCCCACAGCACTTACTAAAAACGGAAAAAAATGGTGCAGAAGAAGCTGTAACTCAATAACAATGGACGGTAAAATAACTGAGACCAGAAGATAGGGGAGCAGCAATTGAAATATGAAGGTGAACGTGAACTTAGTCAAAAAGGGAAAAAGCAAAGAGCCAGCTGAAATTGTAGGTTGAAGCACCTTCACTCTGACTCGCTGCAGGCAAAATGGTGGCGCTGCGCAGCAGCTGTGGCTCACCTGCAGTCCGCTTGTCTTTTGTGTTTTTTGTTGTTTTTTGTCTTAATTGTAGTGTGTAGATGTGATGTAGTGTTTTTTGTGGTTGTGTACTATGTGTGGGAGGGGGGACTGTAAAATTGTCTCTTCCGAACGGAGACCCGACCTTTGTTTTCTGGGTGGTGTCTCCGTTCCCGCTGCGGCCTACCATCGGCCAAACACCTGGAGCTGGCGGCCTCCACCTGGGACCACCTGGGCTCTGGTTCGCAGAGCCCATGGACCGGACTTACCATCTGCGGAGCTGGCTGCCTTCGGAGGCTGTGGTGGCGCTGCGGGAGCGGCTGCGACTCGCATTTGGAGGCTCCGGCGCGGGCCGCGTGGACGTCGGAAGCTCGCAGGCCCCTGGGTGGGGGCTGACATCGTGAGCTCTGGCAGCGGCAGCGTCTTCGCCCGCCCCGAATTGCAGGGCTTGGGTCGGCCCGCTGCAGACCTTTCACCGTCCGGCGCGGCCTGAAATAGGCCGCGGGAATTTTTTCTGCCCGGCAGGGGCTTCAATGTCGAGAGCCACGACCACCCCGACGTGCAGCGGCAGCGTCTTTGCCCGCCCCGGATTGCGGGGCTTGGGTCGGCCCGCTGCGGACCTTTCACCGTCCGGCGCGGCCTGGAACGTGGCAACTTCGACAGCCTGACCGCGGGAGAAGACGGCAGGGGAAGAGAAAAGACATTCTGGCCTTCCATCACAGTGAGGAGGGGACTGGAGGAGACTCACTGTGATGGATGTTTCTTTTTTTTGTTTTGTGTTGGTCTGTGATTGTGTGTGTAATTGTTTATTTTTATTGCTCTTATTGTTGGACTGTGGTTAATGGAATTTCGTCCAAAAGACTTGTTTTATTTGGATGACAATAAAGGTTATTCTGATTCTGATTCTGTAGTGCCAGGAATATAATGAATCAAAAGAGGCATGGAGAACTGTTCAAATAAGCTCATCTTCTTAATTCGATAAAAACTGCTCCTTAGTTGTGCACACATTAGAAAACCATACCATTTTTGCTTTTCCCATTTTGAACTGGTAGAGTATTTCACATATTTTTGGAATTAACCTGTTCTCAGGTTTTGTGATCAGGTTTAATCTTTTCCAAGGAACTTGTGTCATTACAGTCGTATCCACCTTTTGACATGTGGAAGATGCCAATTCTCCTACAGTCTCTACTGGATACAATGTTGGAGATCATTCATTATCACAAAGCTATTGGCATTCTCTAGCAAGAATCAAAGTGATTCCCTCTATCTCCTATTTTCAAACCACTTTGTACGAGAGACTTAAATCACCTCTCCAACATCCCATTTCCAAATAGTAATCGATTTGTTGGATCGTGATAACAGGCAAGCTCTTTCGCATTATATTAAATGTTTCTCTTCATGGCTTGAATCACAATTTTGGTTTGTTTTGTTTCCCCAGTCTTCCACTGCTCTGACAGGAAGTGGCTGAACTAAACTCATTGTTTCAAGTCTTCCATCAATTCACAGCTCATCAGGAACTTTTGTAGCAAACGCAGTAGCCATAAAAAAAGGAGCAACTCAGTGAGTCAGGAAGCATGTGTGGAGGGAAGTGGACAGTCAGCATTTGGGTCAAAACCCTTTATCAGCGCTGATAGAGTAGAAATAGAACCACAGAAACATAGAAAAATAGGTGCAGGAGTAGGCCATTCGGCCCTTCTCGCCAGCACCACCATTCAATATGATCATGGCTGATCATCTACAATCAGTACCCCTTTCCTGCTTTTTCCCCATATCCCTTGGTTCCTTTAGCCCTCAGAGCGAAATCTAACTCTCTCTTGAAAGCACCCAGTGAATTGGCCTCCTGTCTTCTGTGGCAGTGAATTCCACAGATTCACAACTCTCTGGGTGAAAAAAAAAATCCTCATCTCAGTCCTAAATGGCCTACCCATTATTCTTAAACTGTGACCCCTGGTTCTGGACTACCCCAACAACCGTAACATTTTTTCTGTATCTAGCCTGTTCAATCCCTCCGAGGAGAATAAAATTGCACACAATACTCCAGGTGCGATCTCACCAGGGCCCTGTACAACTGCAGTAGGACCTCCTTGCTTCTAAACTCAAATCCTCTCGCAATGAAGGCCAACGTGCCATTTGCTTTCTTCACTGCCTGCTGTACCTGCATGCTTACTTTCAATGACTGATGTACAAGCACACCCAGGTCTCGTTGCACTTTCCCTTTTCTTAATCTGACACCATTCAGGTAATAATCTGCCTTCCTGTTCTTGCCATCAAAGTGGATAACCTCACATTTATCCACATTATACTGTATCTGCCATGCATCTGCCTACTCACCCAACCTATCCAAGACACCCTGCAGCCTCATAGCATGCTCATCGCACTGCCACCCAGCTTTGTGTCATCCACAAACTTGAAGATGTCACATTTAATTCCCTCGTCTAAATCTAATATATATTGTAAATATCTGGGGTCCCAGCACTGAGTCTTGCGGCACCCCACTAGTCACTGCCTGCGTTTCTGAAAAGGTCCTGTTAATTCCTACTCTTTGCTTCCTGTCTGCCAACCAGTTCTCCATCCATGTCAATACCCTACCCCCAATACCATGTGCTCTAATTTTGCACACTAATCTCTTGTGTGGGATCTTGTCAAAGGCTTTTTGAAAGTCCAGATACACCACATCCACTGGCTCTCCCTCATCCATTCTACTTGTTACATCCTCAAAAAATACCAGAAGATGAGTCAAGCATGATTTCACTTCATAAATCCATGCTGACTTTGACCGATCCTGTCACTGCTGTCCAAATGCACTGCTATAACAATCGACTCAAGCATTAACCATTACCGACGTAATGCTAACTGGTCTATAATTCCCTATTTTCTCTCTCCTTTCTTAAAAAGTGGAGTTACATTGGCTACCCTCCAGTTCACAGGAACCGATCCAAAGTCGAGAGAACATTGGAAAATGATCACCAATGCATCCACGATTTCTAGGGCCACCTCCTTGAGTACTCTGGGATGCAGACCATCAGGCCCTGGGGATTTATCTGCCTTCAGTCCCAACAGATTACCTTACACCATTTCCTGACTAATGTGGATTCCCTTCAGTTCCTCCCTCCCACCAGATCCCACCAGATCCTCCCACCATAGCTCTCCTTGCTATTGCATTAATCTCCTCTGCAACCATCAATGCCACCCCACCTCAGGGACCTAACCAACCAAATAGCGAGATGAACCAAAGCAAGCCATTGCATAAAATCTTGTTCCTCGCCATCAGTGTAAATGACCAGACGTTTGCAGTCGTTGAAATATAATTATAAATAATTTTCTTTAAAATTGCTAGTTTATATTTTTGTTCTCCTCTTTAGTTCTCCTCAGTTAAAATATGGATAAATGCAATATTAGATTTGAGCGTCACTTTCATTGGAACTTTTCTTGTCTTCAATGTTCTGAATGATCGACAGGAACAAAAGGCAACAGTAAAAGTTTGCAGAAACCAAGAACCCCAGATGCTGGTTTACATGAAAGATAGACACAAAGTGTTTGGAGTAACACAGCGGGTCAGGCAGCATCTCCGGAGAAAAAGGATGGGTTAAGTAAGTAAAAGTTCGTGGTGCGACCAAAAAATGAGGACTGGCGGGACTGTTTCCCGGAATGGCGGGACTGTCGTATGTTGAAAGGCTGGAGCGATTGGGCTTGTATACACTGGAATTTAGAAGGATGAGGGGGATCTTATTGAAACATATAAGATAATTAGGGGATTGGACACATTAGAGGCAGATAACATGTTCCCAATGTTGGGGGAGTCCAGAACAAGGGGCCACAGTTTAAGAATAAGGGGTAGGCCATTTAGAACGGAGATGAGGAAGAACTTTTTCAGTCAGAGGGTGGTGAAGGTGTGGAATTCTCTGCCTCAGAAGGCAGTGGAGGCCAGTTCGTTGGATGCTTTCAAGAGAGAGCTGGATAGAGCTCTTAAGGATAGCGGAGTGAGGGGGTATGGGGAGAAGGCAGGAACGGGGTACTGATTGAGAGTGATCAGCCATGATCGCATTGAATGGCGGTGCTGGCTCGAAGGGCTGAATGGCCTACTCCTGCACCTATTGTCTATTGTCTATTGTCTATAAGATGTGACGAGCATATAAAATCCTGTGCCTAAGACTGAATAATATTCCTTGTAGATCAGGCACACTGGGTACACTGTGGGAAATTGAAGTCATTCACAGTATCGAAGGACCAGGAGGAGCACAGAATAATGTAGATATAGAAGTGAATAGTAGTTATGAAAAATAGCCTATATTTACAATCCTACAAATAACAACAAATCATATCATTCTCAATTGTTCTGCAATGCATTTTCTCATTTATCTAAAAAGGAGATCATAACTATTACAAATTATAGAGTCAGCTTTGCACTATTAGGGAGTCTTAAGTGACTTCAAATCTATTACCAATTAGGTTGTTTAGCAACCCCCCATTGTCACTCGGCCATCTTACTCCAACCCCATTTTCTAACATCTCGTTTGCTATTCAATTAACTCAAAGACCAATGTGTGCCTCAACTCAATTTATCCACCTTTGTTCCATATCCCTTGATACCCTTGCCTAATAAAAATATTTCAATTTCAGTCTCAAAGTTCAACTAATCATGCATCCGTAGCTTCTTGGAGAACAAGATTGAATCATTTTGATTTTATTTCTAAACAGTTGAGCTCTAATTTTATGGTTACTCCCTATTTTTTTCAGGTTCTACCACCAAGGGAAATAGTTTTGATGTATTGAAATTACTTCGAATTCATTCATCGTTTTGAATACCCTGATAAAATTGTTTCCCAGCCCTCTAACCGAAAAAGAAATAGAAGCCAAAATTGTGTAGCCTTGTAATTTAACTCTTTAAGCTCTGGTATTGTCTGATGGTCCAAGTACAATACCAAAAGTATTGTACAATACAAGTACAATACTCCAAAGACGTACAGGTATGTAGGTTAATTGGCTGGGTAAATGTTTAAAAAAATTGTCCCTAGTGGGTGTAGGATAGTGTTAATGTATGGGGATCGCTGGGCGGCACGGACTTGGAGGGCCGAAAAGGCCTGTTTCCGGCTGTATATATATGATGATATGATATGAAAACACCAAGTGCAGGAGGAACTCAGAGGGTCAGGCAGAATCTGTGGAGGGAATGGCCAGCCGCCATTTTGAAGTCCCGAAATGTTGCCTTTTCATCCTTTCCACAGATGCGGCCTAACCCACTGAGTTCCTCCAGCACTTTGTGTTTTGGTCCAGATTCCAGCATCTGCAGTTCCTTGCAGGTGCGGCTTACCTGCAGTCCGTTTGTCTTTTGTGTTTTTTGTTGGTTTTTGTCTTGATTGTAGTGTGTAGATGTGATGTAGTGTTTTTTGTGGTTGTGCACTATGTGTGGGGGGGGGGGCCTGTAAAACTGTAAAATTGTCTCTTCTGAATGGAAACTCGCCCTTTGTTTTCTGGGTGGTGTCTCCGTTCCCGCTGCGGCTTACCATCGGCCAAACACCTGGAGCTGGCGGCCTCCACCTGGGACCACCTGGGCTCTGGTTCGCAGAGCCCGCGGACCGGACTCACCATCTATGGAGCTGACTGCCTTCGGAGGCTATGAGGGCGCTGCGGGAGCGGCTGCGACTCGCCTTCGGAGGCTCCGGAGGCTTCGGCCACGGGCCACGTGGATATCGGAAGCTCGCAGGCCCTGCCCTGGTAGGGGGACGACATCGGGAGCTCCGGCAGCATCATCGCCCGCCCCGAATCACGGGGCTTGGGTCGGCCCGCTGCGGACCTTTCACCGTCCGGCGCGGCCTGGAACGTGGCAACTTCAACAGCCTGACCGCGGGAGAAGACGGCAGGGGAAGAGAAAAGACATTCTGGCCTTCCATCACAGTGAGGAGGTGACTGGAGGAGACTCACTGTGATGGATGTTTCTTTTTTTTGTTTTGTGTTGGTTTGTGATTGTGTGGGAAATTGCTTATTTTTATTGCTGGACTGTGGGCGACCTTTCATTTCATTGCACATCTTGTGTGTGGACGTGACAAATAGACTTGACTTGACTTTATCATGGTTTGGAATTCAAATCAAAAATTCAGCACTGTAGATGTAATTTGACAAAGCCTCGGTAATATTCTCTGCAATCCGTTTCAGAAGATATAGTTCAACATTCTATTCCCCTTTGTCGATCACTGTTCCATTTGTGCAATGGAAAGGAGGAGGAAACTTACTTACAGACACCCAGAGAGTTGTGAATCTGTGGAATTCTCTGCCACAGAAGGCAGTGGAGGCCAATTCACTGGATGTTTTCAAGAGAGAGTTAGATATAGCTCTTGGAGCTATTGGAAGTCAAGGGATATGGGGAGAAAGCAGGAACGGGGTACTGATTTAGGATGATCATCCATGATCATATTGATCGAAGGGCCGAATGGCCTAATCCTGCACCTATTTTTTTGTGTTTCTATGTTTCTATTACAATGTAGGAGTGATAGAATAAGCAATTACCTGGTCAGATTGTTGTATCCTCATCAGTAAATACAAGTGGCAGGAAGGCTCCCTGCATACATTTACCCAGACAATTCGGCAAATTCTGAAGTGTAAAGATAGACACAAAGTGCTCAGGTAACTCAGTGGATCCAACAGCATCACTGGAGAAAAAGAATGGGATCCTTCTTCAGACTCCTACCTGACCCGAAACGTCACCCATCCATTTTCTCCAGCGATGCTGCCCGACCCATTGAGTTACTCCAGCACTTTGTGTCTATCCTTGGTTTCAACCAACATCTGTAGTTCTTTGTTTCTAAATTCTAAAGAGTAGCAGTGATACAGGAAGCTAATGGCAAATGCTTTAATGCAGATCAATGTTAATTGCCTTGAAAATAAAAAGTATTAAAAGATTATGGTTAATTAATCTCACTGGAACAAGCTGTAGTCAGATTGTTTTCAAAACTGCTTTCATGAAATTCCCAATTGCTCATAAAGAAAGTGGGATCGATCTATTCCTGAACATTTCAGCCCAAAAATTTACAAGGAGGCAGAGAGAGCTGGCGGGAATACGTTTGGAGAACGGAGGGGGAAGGGAATGGCTCAATACTCCTTCTGGCTCTTAAACAGGTGTAGAAATGCTTTACGACTAAATCCTGCCATTTTTGTTTCCCATCGGCTGTCAAGTTTCCTAGTGCAAAATAATGATGGCATCGAATGGGCACCAAATCTCTCAGCCTATTAAAGCTTGAGACTGACAGCACGGTGGCGCAGGGGTAGAGTTGCTGCCTTACAGCACTTTCCTTGCCAGAGTCGTGGGTTCGATCCCGCCTACGGTGCTGTCTGTACAGAGTTTGCACGTTCTCCCCGTGACCGCGTGGGTTTTCTCTGCGATTTTCGGTTTGCTCCCACGCTCCAAAGACATACAGGTTTGTAGGTTAATTAGCTTGGAATAAATGTAAATTATCCCTAGTGTGTGTAGAATAGCGTTAGTGTGCGAAGATTGCTGGTCGGCACGGACTTGGTGGGCCGAAGGACCTACTTCTGTGCTGTATCTCTAAAGTAAACTAAACTTACAATTTCATTAATATGTTTAAAAAACTAATCTAATTACAGGAACAGGTCTGTCATATTCTCCGAGCTCACCTCCTTTAATAAAGATGTGATAACGTTTGATGTTAGGTTTCAGGCTTTTTAACATTTAACCGAGCTCCCAACGCTTTCCTGACCGTTAATTCCCGGAATGGCGGGACTGTCATATGTTGAAAGACTGGAGCGACTAGGCTTGTATACACTGGAATTTAGAAGAATGAGAGGGGATCTTATCGAAACATATAAGATTATTAAGGGGTTGGACAATTTAGAGGCAGGAAACATGTTCCCAATGTTGGGGGAGTCCAGAACCAGGGGCCACAGTTTAAGAATAAGGGGTAGGCCATTTAGAACTAAGATGAGGAAAAACTTTTTCAGTAAATCTGTGGAATTCTCTGCCTCAGAAGGCAGTGGAGGCCAATTCTCCGAATGCATTCAAGAGAGAGCTAGATAGAGCTCTTAAGGATAGCGGAGTCAGGGGGGAAGGGGAGAAGGCAGGAACGGGGTACTGATTGTGAATGATCAGCTATGATCACATTGAATGGTGGTGCTGGCTCGAAGGGCCAAAGGGCCTACTCCTGCACCTATCGTCTATTGTCTATTGTCTATTGTCTATTGTTGAGATATAGTGGACAGGATGAATGGTCTTGAATGTGTAGGAAGGAACTGCAGATGCTGGCTTACACCGAAGATAGACACAAGATGCTGGAGTAACTCAGCGGGACAGGCAGCATCACTGGATAGAAGGAATGGGTGACGTTTCTGGTTAAGACCCTTCTTCAGATTGAAGATCTTGAATGTGTTATTAATCAGAAAAGTGCCTCATTTACATCGCATCAAATTGCAGTGGCTTTCATGTGACTTAGAATGAGGCATATTATCCCCATAAATGTCCACAGACTCATTTCCTCGGCAAACTAGTGATCATTCAAGTCAAAGTAATTGAGTATGGATGGATCATATCTTGGTAGCTCTATAAGTCAACTGCCTAGTTTACTTATTCCATCTTATTATACAAATGCATAATAAAGTTTATTCTTTGATACTTAATTATTTCATTTTTATTTGTTCAAGGTTGACATGAATGGGCTTGTTAGTCGCTTCAGAAGCCAATTAACACTCACCCGCATTGGTGTCATCAGTGGACGAGACAGGGTTAAAATGGCTGACTTTCTTCCTTGAAAGATATGGGTGAACCAGCTGGATTTTTATAATAATCCACAAATATCATGGTAGCTATTGCTGTCCACAACATTGCAAACATTCAATTTATTGAACTTAAACTAGGGAAGAATGGCCTGAACCTGGAGGAAACAAAAAAAGACACAAGGAACTACAGATGCTGGATTCTTGTGCACAACACAAGGTGCCGGAGCGACTCAGTGGGTCAGGCAGCAACTCTGGAGGGAATGGATGGGTGACATTTCAGGTCAGGACCCTTCTTCAGACAGTCTGAAGAAGGAATGATTTGGACGAGGGAATTGAATGCAACATCTCTAAGTTTGCGGATGACACGAAGCTGGGTGGCAGTGTTAGCTGCGAGGAGGATGCTAGGAGGCTGCAGAGTGACTTGGATAGATTAGGCGAGTGGGCAAATACATGGCAGATGCAATATAATGTGGATAAATGTGAGGTTATCCACTTTGGCGGCAAGAACAGGAAAGCAGAGTATTACCTGAATGGTGACCGATTGGGAGAAGGGGAGACCCAAGGTGACCTGGGTGTCATGGTGCACCAGTCATTGAAAGCAAGCGTGCAGGTGCAGCAGGCAGTGAAGAAAGCGAATGGTATGTTGGCATTCATAGCAAGAGGATTTGAGTTTAGGAGCAGGGAGGTTCTGCTGCAGTTGTACAGGGTCTTGGTGAGACCGCACCTGGAGTATTGTGTGCAGTTTTGGTCTCCTAACCTGAGGAAAGACGTTCTTGCCTTAGAGGGAGTACAGAGAAGGTTCACCAGATTGATCCCTGGGATGGCGGGACTTTCATATGAGGAAAGACTGGATAGACTGGGCTTGTACTCGCTGGAATTTAGAAGACTGAGGGGGGATCTTATAGAAACATATAAAATTCTTAAGGGGTTGGAGAGGCTAGATGCGGGAAGATTGTTCCCGATGTTGGGGGAGTCCAGAACCAGGGGTCACAGCTTAAGGATAAGGGGGAAGTCTTTTAGGACCGAGATGAGAAAACATTTCTTCACACAGAGAGTGGTGAGTCTGTGGAATTCTCTGCCACAGAAGGTAGTTGAGGCCAGTTCATTGGCTATATTTAAGAGGGAGTTAGATGTGGCCCTTTTTGCTAAAGGGATCAGGGGGTATGGAGAGAAGGCAGGTACAGGCTACTGAGCTGGATGATCATCCATGATCATATTGAATGGCCTAATCCTGCACCTATTTTCTATGTTTCTATGTTTCTATGGTGCTCCTATGCTGAGGGTCTGCGGGTCCGAGATGTGCTTTCCCGCCTCACATGCTGCTTCCTGTCTGTCAGGAAGCGGAAACATAATTGTCGGGTTCAGACCAGCGGTGAACAGCAGCCAGGTGCCAAGTTATTTTACAAAGAGATTTGGGAAAATAGAATTCATCTTGCCAAGAGCAAGGAGTCTGGGTGTTTGATTAACACCTGGTGTTTGGAGATAGACCACTATCAACAGTCAAGCTTTTGGAGAAATTATTCCTCATCTGATGATGTGAAGAAAATGTATTGATTTGTCACAAATTAAATCACATCAGACAAATTGTAACTCCTTGTTCAGGCATTTTGCCATCTTCATCTTTTCATCTCAGCATCAAAATTCAGTTCGATGTTTTTGGAAAGTGACAGGACATTCTTTGCTCTCGATGTGGCCTCCTTTACATCGGTGAGATAAAATGGCGACTGCTTTGTCGAGCATTGAGTGTTGACTCCATGGCCACCGAGAACTCCTGGCTGCTAACCTGCACCCCTCGGTCCCTCTCTCCCTTTGACTCATCTACCCACACAAAGTCATCTCTCCCACCCCCTCACCCAGCTTCCTCTCCACCCAATACATCAGCCCACCACTCACACACTCTTCCCATCAGATTACCTCCTCCCCCTCTCCCACTCCCACACTATTCCCATCTGCCCACCCCATCTCCCTATTTTGGTCCTATTCTCCACCTTCCTTTCCTAGGAGATTCCATCATCTCCAGCCTATTGTTACATAGAACAAGGAACAGAGAAGAGTACAGCGCAAGAACAGGCCCTTCAGCCCACAACGTCTGTGCCCATCATGAAGCCAAGACCATCATTTATCTTCCTGCCCATAACCCATTTCCCTTCATTCCCTGCATATCCAAAAGTCTTTTAAATGACGCCTTTCCTTCATGCACCACTCCTGGCAGTGTGTTCCAGACAATCACCACCCTCTGTATAAAGTGTCCCTCACATGTTTCCACTAGTGGGAGAGTGTAGGACTAGAGGCCGCAGCCTCAGAATTAAAGGATGTTCCTTTAAGAAGGAGGTGAGGAGGAATTTCTTTCGTCAGAGGGTGGTGAATCTGTGGAACTGTTAGCCACAGAAGGCTGTGGAGGCCAAGTCAGTGGAAATTTTTAAGGCAGAGATAGATAGATTCTTGATTAGTAAGGGTGTCAGGGGTTACAGGCAGGAGAATGGGGTTGAGAGGGAAAGATAGATCAGCCATGATTGAATGGTGGGGTAGACTCGATGGGCTGAATGGCCTAATTCTACTCCTATCACTAATGATCTTATGACCTCACATCTCCTTTAAGCTTTGCCCCTCTCACCTTAAAACTATGCCTTAAAGCTAAGTTACTTCAACGATCACATGACAACCTTTGTTGCTATCTGCATTGCTCTCTCCCCTGCCATATTCCATCCACCCTTCCTCATCTGGATCCACCGACCATTTGCCAGTTTGCCTCCTTATAATGGCTGCCAACCCCCCCCCCCCCCCCCTCCCATTCACTCTTTGAAAGGTCTCGACCCAAAACATCAACTGTTTATATCTCTCCACAGATGCTACCTGACCCGCTGAGTTCCTGCAGCAGTTTTTTTTTTTTTATCCAGACTCCAGCATCTGCAGTTTCTTGTGTCTCCAGGATATTCTATGTGTTTGCAAAAGTGAAATATAAGTACTTTATTGTTCATGCTCTTGTGCGTTGAGCACAAGCAGTTCGCAAAAATAGCTTACATACATATTTTAGGGAGATCCAGAAAAAAGCAGTTTTATTGCTTTCTGTGTGTTTCCACATTCTGACACAGTACATCAGGCATCTTTGCTGCGCCATTACACCAGGTCTCTTGGGCAAACTCACTGTGTGGCATTGTACTCAGACACACGGACTGTTGATGGCATACATTTATAAATGGGTACTCTGTCTTATTATGTAAGTGTCACTTCAGTCGGCAAAACAAAAATTTAGTGCAGAACAAAATACATTTCCACAAGCATACAGAAGCTGCTCAGATTGCATTACAGAAAGTGCAATGAAGATAATGTTTCAGCATGGTGAGATTATATTGATAACTAATCTCCTACCTATGATCAATATCACTGTCCCTTTCACAATGTCCCAAAGTGTCTTGCACCCAATTAAGTTCGATCTCTTATTATATAGAAAATACAGCAGCAGATTTAAACACCAAAAGCTTCATAAATAATATTGTGCGAATCATTTTTTTTTATTGCAGTACCCTGAAGGATAAATATTAGATGATGCACCTGACATCCTGTGAAATCTTCCTACACCATAAAATCCTCTGGGAAAGTGATTTCCTCTCAGTTCATGGAATATAAATAAAAGTTAGAAACACGCTTTTGCATAATGGCACATCCATTCGAACAAATTGCATTTTAATAAATGCTCATTTACAAAATAATTAGAGCCTTTGGGTTTCTTCATATTTATCACATCACAGCCATTTGGCCCATCGTGTCTATGCTAGCTCCCAAAAAAGCAGTCCCTTCACTGGAATTTAGAAGGATGAGAGGGAATCTTATCGAAACTTAAGATTATTAAGGGGTTGGACACGTTAGAGGCAGGAAACATGTTCCCAATGTTGGGGGAGTCCAGAACCAGGGGCCACACAGTTTAAGAATAAGGGGTAGGCCATTTAGAACGGAGATGAGGAAAAGCTTTTTCAGTCAGAGAGTTGTAAATCTGTGGAATTCTCTGCCTCAGAAGGCAGTGGAGGCCAATTCTCTGAATGCATTCAAGGGAGAGCTTGATAGAGCTCTTAAGGATAGCGGAGTCAGGGGGTATGGGGAGAAGGCAGGAACGGGGTACTGATTGAGAATGATCAGCCATGATCACATTGAATGGTGGTGCTGGATCGAGGGGCTGAATGGCCTCCTCCTGCACCTATTGTCTATTCAGTCCCATTCCCTTCTCTACTTGTTTCCCTGTAACCCTGCCACTTCTCTCTCACATACCGAGCATCTGACCTTTGATTCTTTTGCAAATTAGTTACACGAACTACATAACCATTACAATTGGCATTAGGTAGCCAATTAACCCCGAAGAAGGGTCTTGACCCGAAATGGCACCCAATCCTTCTCTCCAGAGATGCTGCCTGGCCGGCTGAGTTACTCCAGCATTTTGTGGTCTATCTTAGACAATTAACCTACCAGCTTCCCCTTGGGATTTGAGCTGGAAACCAAAGAGAGGAAACCATGCATGTAGTCCCCTTGGTCAGGATCGAACCGGGCTCCCTAGAGCTGTCAGGCAGCAGCACTATCTCTTGTGACACCGTGCCGAGAGGGCTCTTTAATGCTCCTTCATTTGCGGCCAATGCCTAATTATGGTGGCCTGCTCTCTTAGCTTTGGCAGCATGGCCCTGACGATAGACTGTGAAATACTTTACCGAATATATTGATAAACGAGGAGCAAAGACCAGAATTGAAGCAATTTGGAATGGAAGATCAGAATTCTGAACCACGTATTCAGCTAACAATGCCTGGAAATTAGTCAGAGTCAAGCTGGGAGGTAATTGTTTCAGGGCAAGCATCTGAGGTAGAAGAAGTCCATCCGTCCACCTTCCTATCACTGGATAATGTGGCTGGCAAACCTTGCTGAAATGGTAATTGGTTTGATGGTGTTATGGTTTCCCCTTGCCAATAAATTCACTCTGGACGCAAGCGGGTCAGAATAAAGAGATGACAATAGAAAGAGAATTCGAGGCATAGAAACATAGAAAATAGGTGCAGGAATAGGCCATTCAGCCCTTCGAGCCTGCACCGTCATTCAATATGATCATGGCTGATCATCCAACTCAGTATCCCGTACCTGCCTTTTCTCCAAACCCCCCTGATCCCTTTAGCCACAAGAGCCACATCTAACTCCCTCTTAAATATAGCCAATGAACTGGCCTCAACTACCTCCTGTGGCAGAGAATTCCACAGATTCACCACTCTCTGTGTGAAAAAAACGTTCTCATATCATCATCATATCATCATATATATACAGCCGGAAACAGGCCTTTTCGGCCCACCAAGTCCGTGCCGCCCAGCGATCCCCGTACACTAACACTATCCTACACCCACTAGGGACAATTTTTTTTTATTTTTTTTTACATTTACCCAGCCAATTAACCTACATACCTGTCATCTCGGTCCTAAAAGACTTCCCCCTTATCCTTAAACTGTGACCCCTTGTTCTGGACTTCCCCAACATCGGGAACAATCTTCCTGCATCGAGCCTGTCCAACCCCTTAAGAATTTTGTAAGTTTCTATAAGATCCCCCCTTAATCTTCTTAATTCCAGTGACTGGCTTAACACTCTGGCACATGAATGCACTGTGCACCTTCAATGAGAATTCACTTCTGGAGGCTGATAGAAGCCAGTCACAAGAGACAAGTGAGAGCTATGTTGAATGCAGATATTAATAATAAATTGAATTATCTTTAACCATATAAACAGGTATAGCGTTTCATTGCTATATTTCACTCAACGAGCTGTGGATCTTAGATGATGCAGGAAGAAAGGTTTGTAGGTTAATTGACTGGGTAAATGTAAAAATTGTCCCTCGTGTGTGTAGGATAGTGTTAATGTGCGGGGATCGCTGGGCGGCGCGGACTTGGTGGGCCGAAACGGCCTGTTTCCACGCTGTATCTGAAATATGAAAAATAATATGAAATATGAAAGGAGATTCTTAAAACCATCATTTCATGAAGCCAAACATTAAGAAAAAATTACAATATTAGGCAAAACCATGATAAAATGATGGGTTGGTTTTCAGCAAGCTTCATGTGATAGTAACTTTACCTGGGCATGTTCTAGTGGTCAGGTCTGGGAGGCTTCTCTCCATCACACCCATGGCCACACAAAAAGATTTTATGGAAGCACAGGTGCACAGCTGATAGAGCTGCTGCCTCACAGCGCCAGAGGCCCGGGTTCGATCCTGACCTCGGCTGCAATCTGTGTGGAGTTTACACGTTCTCCCTGAGACGGCGTGGGTTTCCTCCAGGTGCACTAGGTTCCTCCCACATTCCAAAGATGTGCGGATTTATAACTTAATCGACCTCTGCAAATTGTCCCCGAGCATGCAGGGAGTGGACGAGAGAGTGGTATGACGTAGAACTAGTGTGAACGAGTGATCGATGGTCGGTGTGGATTCAGTGGACCCAGGGGCTTGTTTCCATGCTGCATCTATTTTAAAAAAGCAATGCAAAATGTGGCAGGTGAGCAGAAACATGAGTAGCCATGTGACCAGTCATCATGCAATCCAATGTCCCATAGACATAAGTGGCACCATGTTACTGTGACTTTTGCAGGTTGGCCAATCTGTTAGTATCATCATATTCTGCCAAGATCGATAAGGTCAATAAATTCTCTGAGCAGCAGAGAACACATAATGATGCTTCTGCATACATACCAAGTAACAATTGAGACAATACAGTGGCAATTCTTGTGTTCTTGCATCTGCTAAATCAATAATCATGTGATAGGTTTATTCTGATTTCCTGGTTTAATGGTATCCTAGTGCCTCGCGCTTCTTCTGAAAGATGCTGGAGCTCGTACACATGTAGTAATTGTGTCATATGTTTTGGACCTCCAACGCTATTTTCATCTTGGTCTCTCTGGATGACATTTCTTCATGTTCCTTTGCATAAAATATGTGATTGAAGATTTTGGATGTGAACTTTTCAAATGAAAATTAAAGGGATCCTTTTCTTTTCATTGGTACAAAAGAAAAAAATCAGTTTTAAACATGGAGATATTTTTGTGGCAATTAGATAATTAGGGTGGCATGGTGGCGCAGCAGTAGAGTTGCTATCTTAAAGGGCAAGAGACCCCGGTCCAATCCGGACTAACAGTGCTGTCTGTAGGGAGTTTGTACGTTCTCCCCGTGACCTGTGTGGGCTTTATCCGGGTGTTCTGGTTTCCTCCCACACTCCAAAGACATAGCCTTTGGCATGGCATAATTGTAAATTTTCTCGAGTGCGTGTAGGGTAATGTTAATGTGTGGGGGTCGCTGGTCAGCGTGGACTCAGTGGGCAGAAGGCCCTGGTTCAATGCTGAATCTCTGAAAAAATTAAAGGTTGAAACCTCCCAAATTGTACCGGTTGCAGGCTCTTTAGTGATCTCTCTGAGATCTTCTATTGCATGTATATATTTGTGATCCCTAAACTTTCCATTTCAGGTACCCTCAGTTCTAGTCGATCACCATCTCCAGTAGGATGTTTGCCATTTAATTCGTTTTATAGATCCTGTGCCTCTTGATCATGTCCTGTCCGATGATGACCAACACGATGATTAACATAACCAAATATTGTCACAATTCAGAGAGCAATCAGACACCTGACACCAATTTTAAAATGGTACCAATGGAAATTGCATACATCACATGTGTTAGTGTGGGAATTGTGGGAAGAACTGAGCTGTTCTTCCATTTTATCTTTCAACATGGCCAGCACTTCACTCTGGGAATTGAACTTTTGACTCTTAGCATAGAGTCAAAGGTTGGCGTAATACACAGAAGAGCTTATGAACTCAATGCTACACCGAGACTCCCTAATCTTCCCACATTGATAAAGAAGCCTGTTTCTACGTGGAAAGTTACTGAATGCTGGATCACAATAGTTAACCCTGTAAACAAGTGTACATAACCGTGCTTCTCCGCTATCAAAAATGATATTAAAATACGACCTGGTAGGCACAAAATGGACGGCACGGTGGGGCAGCGGTAGAGTTGCTGCCTTACAGCGAATGCAGCGCCGGAGACTCAGGTTCGATCCTGACTACGGGCGCCATCTGTACGGAGTTTGTACGTTCTCCCCGTGACCTGCGTGGGTTTTCTCCGAGATCTTCGGTTTCCTCCCACACATATTGTTGTTCTATTTTGCCCGAGTCAGAGACTTTGGATTGAGGAGAAAGTCGGCTTAGTGCAAGGATACTTGAACACATGGTGCAGTCAACATGAGGTGGTCTCTTGAGATGAAGGACCAATGCTCTCGGTGTAGGAGTAGGGGATGTGGTCGAGACAGGGACTGGGTAAACATGCTATAGAAATAATCATGAGGTATAGCTCTGGACTCTGAATGACAACACAATGTGTTTATCTGGAAGAGAAGGGGGAATAGTAAGGGGTTTGCATGGGAACGAGGTTTTAATTGTTGAACACATACAGGAGTCTTGTGATAATGGGCTAGATGGCAAGACTCACACGCTCAAGGCACCTGGTGAGGATTCTCGCCAATGGTCAGAGTGGATTGTTTTGAGTACCTAAAAGGCTGTAGGTTTTGCAGCACAAGTCGGGTTTGAATTGACCACGGGCAGTCAGGTTCAGGTCATGGTTTAGTTTTGAAGCTCTGCAGATCTCTGTGTCAGGTCCATTCACTGTGAACATCTGAAAACCATTGAAAAGCATCAAAGAACAATTCATCTAAATGTCCCACAATGCACCCCATGCCCACCTGTGAGACTGAGAGAGATTCTTTCGGACACTTAAGTAACTTCAGAACCCAAAGAAATGGGCTGGGAGCAAATCTTTCTTGCCCCCGATTGGCCATTTACGAAGAAGAAAGTCACACCAGAATCCTGTTTGATATTATGCCAATATGAAAAATTATCACTATTACCCTTTCAGAATGTGATAAATTGGATTTAATACAAGTTAATACAAATATGAGAGTATACAATTTTAAATTAGTTCCCATTCAGGGCGGCACGGTGGCGCAGCGGTAGAATTGCTGCCTTAGTACAATCCTGACTACGGGCGCCATCTGTACGGAGTTTGTACGTTCTCCCCGTGACCTGCGTGGGTTTTCTCCGAGATCTTCGGTTTCCTCCCACACTCCAAAGACGTACAGGTATGTAGGTTAATTGACTGGGTAAATTTAAAAATTGTCCCTCGTGTGTGTAGGAAAGTGTTAATGTGCGGGGATCGCTGGGCGGCACGGACTCGGTGGGCCAAAGGGCCTGTTTCTGCGCTGTATCTCTAAATCTAAAAAAAAAATCTAAATCTAAATCTAAATCTAAGATACATGGTATTAAACATATTATGAACTCTATGCGCACAGAAACAGTAGGGTGGCACAGTGGCGTAGGGGTACAGTTGCTGCCTTACAGCGACAGTGAGTCAGGTTCAATATGGCTGTGGGTTCAGAGTTTGGACATTCTCCCTGTAACCGTGTAGGTTTTTTCACTGAGTGCTCCGGTTTCCTCCCACTCTCCACTAATGTGCGGGTTTGCAGCTTAATTGGCTTCTGTAAATTGTCCCTGGCGTGTAGGATGGAACTAGTGATTCTTGGTCGGCATAGACTTGGTGAGGTGAAGGGCCTGTTTCCACACTGTATCTCTAAACTAAACTAAAGATACCGAGGAGACCTTCTGGAGTTTGATGCTTTTTAATGTTTTCCGGGATGTCCAGATGAGTGGAGAGACGATCTGTGGCTGTGTTGTACTGCGTTTATTAGAACCAACTCCACCCTTTAACATGTTACTTTAACTGCCACTTCCATAAATCTACAGCTTCGTATACGACAGTGCTCATTAATTTCCTATTAAATTGCACAGTACAGCAGGGATCTAAAACTGTTACACTTCAACAGATCCATACTGTATATCACTCCATATGCACGCTACAAAATATCCCAAGCAACAAATACATAATGGACGGTTGACGTTAAGTGAAGAGAAGTATTGTAAGCAATTATGGACTTGTCCAAATTAATTGGTTAAGTAGAAAACAATCATGTTTATTCAATAAATACCGACACCTGACTAGTTCAGTGTGGGTGATCTGTGTTTCTATTTTGAAGTGAAATTAAGTTGATATTTTCTGGTGAGCATCTGGGCTTCACTATTGCTTGGTGGCTTACCATTTTTTCAGAATGCGCTTAACGTAAATTGCTTTAAGTTGCCGTACTGATTTGGAATACCAAAGAAGGAAAGCCCTTGTGTTTCAATTTCTCTCATAATTTCATAGGCAGCATTTTTTCAAATTATACTGCAGTTCATGAAGGGAAGAACATATTGATTTGTTACTGAAAAGAAAACACACTGCCTTCTCTACTGGTGCCTCCTTGTCCCTGTATAGAGCAAAACTTTATATTTGCAGATTTCCTTGTCAAGGCAGCAGAAAGCATGGTTCCGAATGGGGGAAGTGGCAGACGGCACGTTGGCGCAGCGGTAGAGCTACTGCCTTACAGCGCCAGAGACCCGGGTTCAATCCTGACTATGGGTACTTGTCTGAATGGAGTTTGTACGTTCTCCCCATGACCTGCGTGGGTTTTCTCCGAGATCTTCGGTTTCCTCCCACACTCCAAAGACGCACAGGTTTGTAGGTTAATTGGCTTGGTGTAAATGTAAAATTGTCCATGGTGTTTGTACAGTAGTGTTAATGTGCGGGGATCGCTGGTCGGTGCGGACTCAGAGGACCGTTGTTTCCGCGCTGCATCTCTAAACTAAACTAAAGTGATTGAATTCTGGGATATGCAAAAGGTCCAATTAGAAAAATGCAGAGATCTCTTGGGTTACAAACCCGGAGGTTCCCATGGAGGTAGGGAAGGAAGGGGTCATGATGGGATCTGAAATTAAGAATGGATAATTTAAAGTTGATGCACTGTTTCTATGAGGCAGTTTAACCAAGTAGGTAATACATGACCAAATGTTGATGTATCAGGAATATTTGGGGAATATAAAATGATTAATGTTAGCAAGTTGTACAGGAGCTGGGGAAAACAGGCTGTTGTATGTGAGATGACTTTAGCTTGGATTAAGGACAGGTCTCCGATTATTGAAGATTAAAAATACTGAATAAATATTTTTTTCTGGTGCTCCTGAAAATGCCTTTATGGTGTGGGAGATGATATTTTAGAATATAAAGCTGGAAAACCACAGCACTGAAAGAGGTCCACATCATTTTCTGGCTGATTGAGAAGCATGTGATTGCACACAATAAACGTACTGATGAAGGTCAGGAAAGTGTAATTGAGAATAGTTAACAACTTTCTCTTGGAAATGCCAATTGACAATTTTAGTTTAAGTGAATTGATTCAATATCCACCTCCTGAAATAATTAGGACCAATAAGATGAAACACAAAAAGAGCTCTGTGTTCACCTTGATCTTTTGATGCAATCATCTCTCAATAGAATGGCTTACATCGGATGAGACGTGTGACCTGACACTGGGATGCTGCTGTGTGCGGAATTGTTATCGGTTATGTGCGAAGTAATGAGGATGTGATAAGTCTTGGTGAATCATACTGAAGAACGGATCTACGATGTGGCAATTACTTGAAAACTCTTGCACAATATGACATTTTAGAAGGATGAGAGGAGATCTTATCGAAACGTATAAGATTATTAAGGGATTGGACACGTTAGAGGCAGGAAACATGTTCCCAATGTTGGGGGAGTACAGAACAAGGGGCCACAGTTTAAGAATAAGGGGTAGGCCATTTAGAACTGAGATGAGGAAAAACTTTTTCAGTCAGAGAGTTGTGAATCTGTGGAATTCTCTGCCTCAGAAGACAGTGGAGGCCAATTCTCTGAATGCATTCAAGAGAGAGCTAGATAGAGCTCTTGAGGATAGCGGAGTCAGGGGGTATGGGGAGAAGGCAGGAACGGGGTACTGATTGAGAATGATCAGCCATAATCACATTGAATGGCGGTGCTGGCTCGAAGGGCCGAATGGCCTCCTCCTGCACCTATTGTCTATTGTCTATTGTCTATTGTTGGTATATTTACAGCACTGGATCAGGCCCTTCAACCCATCGTGTGTGGGCTAACCGTGATATCTGTCTAGTTTAGTTTTGAGATAAAGCATGGAAACAGGCCCTGGCTTCGGCTTACCGAGTCCCACGCTAAACATCGATCATGCTAACTCTATGTTATCCCACTTTCTCATCCACTCCATATACCACTAGGGGTGATTTAACGAGGCCATTTAACCTACAAATCCACATCTTTGGGATGTGAGAAGAAACCAGAGCACCCGGAGAAAACTTACTTGGTCACAGAGAGAGCATGCAAACTCCACACGGACAACAGCTGAGGTCAGGATCGAAACCGGGTCTCTGGCGCTGTGAGGTAGCAGCTCGACCCGCTGCGCTGCTGTGCGACCCATGTTAACCTAACTATCCCATCTACCTGCACATAACCTCAATCACTCTAAGCCCTCCCATTTCCATGGTCTGTCTAATGTCTCTTAAACATTGCTATCACATCTGCTCCTACCACCTCCCCTGGCAGTGAATTACAGGCATCTACCACTCTCTAAATTAAAAAAAAAATTGCATATCTCCTTCAAACCTTTCCCCCACTCATCTTAAACTTCAGCATTCCGGCATTTGACATTTCCACTCTGGATAAATTACGCTGACGATGTTACTCAGAGTAGCAAAACAGCATTTTAATTTATCAAGGCAATGATATATCTACAAATAGAGAAACAATATAACCTTTGATTGTTTCTATAATCGTACAAATTAGAGAGGTTTAGAGCTTGTTAAAATGGAAGAACAGATGGAAGTTATATAACAGTGGTCGAGGGTCATGGCAAATTATTAACCAGTAACCAATGGATGGACAGAAAGGAGCAGGAGAAGAAGTTACATCCACATTTAGGAGTAAACAGGCACTGCCTGGGTTATGGAAGATTCTGTTTCTGGCAACTGTCCATGGGTCAATTTCTACATAAGTCAGAAACAACCATTTTCACAGGGAGAACATGCAACTCCACACAAACAGCACCTGAGGTTAGGATCGAATGTATGTCCCTTGCTCCATGAGACAGCAGTCTTAAATGCTGCATCACTGTGCTGCCAAATTGTTTGTTCAATCAACGGGGTCAGAACTCAATACTCTATATCCCATCGCCATTATACCTGCCTTTATGGTGGACCTGGACCCATGTAATTCTGAAAACAAAAGGTTGATGGGTAAATGAGGCTTGAAGGTACTGAATAGATCGGGGATGTCAATTTTTTGATGAATATGACTGAGCATTTTTCATTCGTTGGAGTTGTGATTGGAATAGGCAATGGATTAAAAAGATGGTTTGAAGTAGACACATGCTGAATGAGGTTTGAATGATGAATGGTTTAGTGATGGAGAGCACAATCTTGGAGGTAGTGATCATAATATGATTAGTTTTAATCTGCAATTTGAGAAGGAGAAGGTTAAATCGGAAGTGTCAGTGTTGCAGTTGAACAAAGGGGACTATGAAGGTATAAGAGAGGAGCTGGCCAAGGTAGACTGGAAAGGGATCCTAGCAGGATTGACGGTGGAACAGCAATGGCAGGCATTTCTGGGCATAATCCGGAAGACGCAGGATCATTTCATTCCAAAGAGGAAGAAAGATTCTAAGGGGAGTAGGAGGCAACCATGGCTGACAAGGGAAGTTAGGGATGGAATAAAACTAAAAGAAAAGATGTATAACACAGCAAAGAGTAGCCGGAAGCCAGAGGATTGGGAAACTTTCATAGGACAACAGAAGGTAACAAAACGGGCAATACGGGCTGAAAAGATGAAGTACGAGGAGAAGCTGGACAAGAATATAAAGAAGGACAGTAAAAGCTTCTTTACATATGTTAAGAGAAAAAGAGTAGCAAAGTCAAATGTGGGTCCCTTGAAGGCAGACACGGGTGAAATTATTATGGGTAACAAGGAAATGTCAGAAGAGTTGAACAGATACTTCAGATCTGTCTTCACTAAGGAAGACACAAACAATCTCCCAGATGTACTGGAGGACAGAGGATCTAGGGGGGTAGAGGAACTGAAAGAAATTTTTATTAGGCGAGAAATAGTATTGGGTAGACTGATGGGACTAAAGGATGATGAATCCCCTGGGCCTGATGGTCTGCATCCCAGGGTAGTCAGGGAGGTGGCTCTAGAAATAGTGGACGCTTTGGTGATCATTTTCCAATGTTCGATAGATTCAGGATCAGTTCCTGTGGATTGGAGGCTGGCTAATGTTATCCCACTTTTCAAGAAAGGAGCGAGAGAGAAAACAGGGAATTACAGACCAGTTCGCCTGACCGGTGGTGGGAAAGATGCTGGAGTCAATTATTAAAGAGGTAATAACGGTGGATTTGGATAGCAGTAAAAGGATAAGTCCAAGTCAGCATGGATTTATGAAAGGGAAATCATGCTTGACTAATCGTCTGGAATTTTTTGAGGATGTGACAAGTAAAATGGATGAAGGGGAGCCAGTGGATGTAGTGTATCTAGACTTTCAGAAAGCCTTTGATAAGGTCCCGCACGGGAGCTTGGCGACTAAAATTAGAGCACATGATATTAGGGGTAGGGTGTTGACATGGATAGAAAATTGGTTGGCAGACAGGAAGCAAAGAGTAGGAGTAAATGGGTCCTTTTCAGAATGGCAGGCAGTGGTGAGTGGAGTGCCGCAAGGCTCGTGTTGGGGCTGCAGCTGTTTACCATATATATTAATGATTTGGAAGAGGGAATTAGAAGCAACATTAGCAAGTTTGCAGATGACACAAAGCTGGGTGGCAGTGTGAACTGTGAAGAGGATGTTAGGAGGTTGCAGGGTGATCTGGACAGGTTGAGTGAGTGGGCAGATGCATGGCAGATGCAGTATAATATAGATAAATGTGAGGCTATCCACTTTGGCAGCAAAAACAAGGAGGCAGATTATTATCTCAATGGTGTTAGGTTAGGTAAAGGGGAGATGCAGCGAGACCTGGGTGTCGTTGTACACCAGTCACTGAAGGTTGGCATGCAGATACAGCACGCAGTGAAGAAAGCTAATGGAATGTTGGCCTTCATAATGAGAGGATTTCAGTATAGGAGTAAAGAGGTTCTTCTGCAGTTGAATAGGGCCCTGGTAAGAACACATCTGGAGTGTTGTGTACAGTTTTGGTCTCCTAATTTGAGGAAGGACATCCTTGTAATTGAGGCAGTGCAGCATAGGTTCACGAGATTGATCCCTGGGATGGCAGGACTGTCATATGAGGAAAGATTGAAAAGACTAGGCTGGTATTCACTGGAGTTTAGAAGGATGAGAGGGGATCTTATAGAAACATATAAAATTATAAAAGGACTGGACAAGCTAGATGCAGGAAAAATGTTCCCAATGTTGGGCGAGTCCAGAACCAGGGGCTACATTCTTAGAATAAAGGGGAGGCCATTTAAAACTGAGGTGAGAAAAAACTTTTTCACCCAGAGAGTTGTGAACTTGTGGAAATCTCTGCCACAGAGGGCAGTGGAAGCCAAATCACTGGATGGGTTTAAGAGAGAGTTAGATAGAGCTCTAGGGGCTAGTGGAATCAAGGGATATGGGGAGAAGGCAGGCATGGGTTATTGATTGGGGACGATCAGCCATGATCACAATGAATGGTGATGCTGGCTCGAAGGGCCGAATGGCCTCCTCCTGCACCTATTTTCAATGTTTCTATGTTTCTATGTTTCTAATCACAATCACAACCACAGCCGATCAAAACTACATTCCTTAGAATCAAGAAAGTGGAGATGAGGTTAATAATGGGGGGATGTGTCAAGATTGAGAAGGAATAATGGTTACAAGGGCCACAAAGTTGTCAGAGAGAGCAGAATCTAGCAAATTGTTACAGCTATCTTTTGTACGGTGGATAAATTTCTGGTTTACAGGCCTTGAAATTTGCTGTTAACACCAAATAGAATGAATTGCTGTCAAAGTGAAACATCTCCTTTAAATATAATTTCATGTGAAAGGCCAACTGAGATTTAATTCACCGAATAAAGTAATAACCACTAAAGTTAATTACTTATTATGACAGAGAAAGAGGCCATTCAGCCCATCATGTTGATGCTAGCCCCGAGCGGGGGCTTTTCACTTCTTCTGATTTTCCTTTCTATGGAAACCTATTCTCCCTCACGTGTCTGATATTATGAGGCAGCAGTATTGTCCACTGTGTAGGAAGGAACTGCAGATGCTGGTTTACACCCAAGATAGACACAAAATGCTGGAGGAACTCAGCGGATCAGGCAGCATCAGTTTTGTCCACTCTCCACTGCACAACTATACCACCTTTTCCAGTCAAAAAATCAGCTCACTTTAAATACATCATTCAAAACATGGTCTTTCAAAAAAAATGTTTCTGGAGCCATATATTTACCTTCTCTTTGTGCTAGGAAGTTTAAGCAGGAGGGCAATCAGTGTATCACACTGATCTTGGCAACGGTGTAACACAAGCACAAATCGAATGAAACAATAAAGGATGGAATCAATAAGGAAAAGTTCAGCAGTAACATAATAATCTCAAAGAGTTATAACAGATTCCAGTTAAAACTACAGACTGCAATGTGCTGCTATCAACTATGAAATCTCAAGTGTACAACACCACAGTTTGAAAACCTGACAATAAGGCCCATTCTGGTGTGTGTTTCAGCGCTGAATATTGAATTGATATCAACATGTGCGAACATTCATTATAACTGTTTTCTGCTACCATTTACCAGCATAACTTAGACATTGAGTATGGCAAATTGATAGCTTCTGTCAAATGAGATTGACCAGCAGTAATAAAAATAAATTGTTTGGCAGTGATAACAATCCCTCACTCTCAAAATTACAACATATAAATCATACCCTAATCTTTTTCCAGAATTAATATATTATTCTTTGACCCTTCTGTTAGTAGTTTTCAGGTTTCATATTAAATTCTCTCATTTATCTGGCCCTGTGACATCAACTTCATTTGCTATTCCTCAGCTTTTCACTCAGTGCAGTCCTTGCATTTCCACTTGTCTTTCAATCTATCTTAATCTATTGCTCTCCTGAACCAGAAGCAAGCATGTGCACATGTATTCCGTGAATAACATTCCTAATTGTTTCAGTACTGATAGGTCACGAGAGTAACAAGTTGTACCACATCATTACTTAATGTGGACAAAGTCATTCAAATCTATTAACATGAGGGAGGTCCTTTCAATTATTACAATTTAGACCACTTGCAAAATTATTCTCAATTACGAATTCCCATCTACAATTAAAGAATTGCTTCACGAACTGCTCCCCATGAAGGTAGAACCTCTTCTCCACTCTTTTGGAGAGAGGAAAGTTGAGGTTTACCAGAACCCTGCCTGGATTAGAGGGTATTAGCTAGAAGGAGAGGTTGGACAAACGTGGATAGTTTTCTCTGGAGGTTTGGAGGCTGATAGAAGCACATGATATTATGAAAGGCAAAGATAGAGTCATAGAGTCACAGAGTCGTAGAGTCATACATCATGGAAACAGGCCCTTTGGCCCAACTTGCCCTTGCTGACCAACATGCCCCATCTGCATTAGTCCCACTTGCCTGCGTATGACCCATATCCTTCTAAACCTATCCTATCCATGTACCTGTTCAAATATTTTTTAAATGTGGTGATAACACCTGCCTCAACTACCTCCTCTGGCAGCTTGTTCCACATACCTATCACCCTTTGTGTAAAAAAATTGCCCCTCGGGTTCCTATTAAATCTTTCCCCTCTCACCTTAAACCTGCCTTCTGGTTCTTGACTCCCCTATTCTGGGTAAAAAACTGTGCATTTACCCTGTCTATTCCTCTCATGATCTAATGCACCTCTTTAACCCATCGTTACCCCTCACCCTCCTGTATGCCAAGTAATAAAATCCGAGCATGCTCAACCTCTCCCGATATCACAGGTCTTCCTAAATCTTCTCTGCACCTTTTCCAACTTAACAACATCTTTCCTCTAACATTATGACCAAAACTGAATACAATACTCTAAATGCACCAATGTCTTGTACAACTGTAATGTGACCTCCCAACCTCTACAATCGATACTCCGACTGCGGAAGGCCAATGTGTCAAAAGCCTTCTTGACCACCCTATCTACCTGTGATGATTCTTTCGAGGAACAATGTACCTGCACTCCTAGATCCCTCTGCTCCACAACACTCCCCAGAGCTCTGCCATTCACTGTGTAAGTCAGAATTCCCAAAATGTAATACCTCGCAATTCTCTGTATTAAACTCCATCAACCATTCCTCAGCCCACCTGCCCACCTGCCCACCATCCTGCTGCAATTTTTGTCAACTATCTTCATTATCTACGATGCCACCGACTTTAGTGTCATCTGCAATCTTACTAATCATGCCTTGTACATTCCCATCCAAATCACTGATATAGATGACAAACAGCAATGGAGCCAGTGCCAAACCCCAATCACAGGTCATTGGCCTCCAGTCTGAAAAACAATCTTCCACCATCACCCTCTGCTTTCTTCTATGAAGCCGATTTTCTATCCAGTCTTTATAATTTTAGTTTTCGTTTTGGAGATACAACGTGGAAACAGGCCCTTCGGCCCACCGAGTCCGCGCCGACTAGTGCGCCGACCAGCAATCCCCGCACATTAACACTATCCTACACACACAAGTGACAATTTACACATACACCAAGCCAATTAACCTATAAACCTGTACGTCTTTGGAATGTGGAAGGAAACCGATCTTGGAAGAAACCACACACGGTCACGGAGAGAACATGCAAACTCCATACAGACAGCACCCGTAATCGGGATCAGACTAGGGTCTTTGGCACTGCATACGCAACTCTACTGCTGCGCCACCGTGCCAGTCAGCTAACTCTCATTGGATCCCATATGATCGGACCTTCTGGAGCAGCCTACCTTGTGAAACCTTGTTGAATGCTTTGCTGAAGTCCATATGTAAGCATCTACAGCTCTGCCCTCATCAACCTTTTTGATCACCTCTTCAAAAAACTCAATCAGATTTGTGAGACATGACCTTCCATGTACAAACCTGTGCTGTCTATCCCTAATCAGCCCTTGGCCAACTAAATACATGTATATCTTATCCCTCAGAGTACTCTCGACTAACTTTCCAACCACAGATGTTAGACTTGCTGGCCTATAATTCCCAGGCTTTTCCCTACAGTCCTTCTTAAATAGAGGCACAACATCTGCCACCCTCCAGTCCTCAGGCACCTCACCCGTATTTAAGGACCACATTGTGTCCTCTTCTCCAAGCTCTGAATACTCATCTGCTTCTGCCACCAATTATTGTCTGTGGAAGTCTTGGTTTTACAGTGTACAGCACACATCAAGGTAGTTCTGACTCTGGCTGGGCATATACTGAAGGTTACACTCAGATTAATGCTGGGGCAATCTAGCCAGGAAAAC
Source organism: Rhinoraja longicauda (assembly GCF_053455715.1). NCBI lineage: Eukaryota > Metazoa > Chordata > Chondrichthyes > Rajiformes > Arhynchobatidae > Rhinoraja > Rhinoraja longicauda. The sequence goes on from NC_135981.1 coordinate 23,417,727, forward strand.
TGACTTTTGTACATGATTTGTGCATACAACTGGATGCTTATGGATCCAATTCTGAGGCATGCAAGAAAAATGCACAATTACCTCAAAATCTTTACTGACTGCAAAGAAATTACAAAACTAACTAATATTCACTCAGCAGAAAAGCAATCATAAACTTATTTATCACAGATGAGGTAAAAAGAATAAGTAGACTCTCAGAGACATCAAGTATTGATCTTTACAGAAGGAGAGTTCAGAGAATTGTTTCTCGAAGTTTGTGTGCGGGTGAAATCCTACTGAAAGCCCTATTGTTAGTAATCACCTCTGCAGCTTCTCCTGTTCTATGTGGCCTCTCTCTCTTCATTCCCCCTGCCATGCTCACAGCAAGAGACATACCCGAGAAAGTTATTAATATCTGAAAGTAGCATTTTATAAAAACAGAAGGGCATTTCATCCCTAACCAAACCAAATAATTCGCTTCACAAGGAACTGCAGATAACAGTATAACATAACAAAACTTTATTGTCATTCGGTATAAATACCAAACGAAATTTCAGCAGTCACAAGACACAGCAAAAAAGAAAAGAACACAGGACACACGACCCCAACACAAACATCCATCACAGTGACTCCAAACACCCCCTCACTGTGATGGAGGCAACAAAACTTCCCCTCTCTTCCCCCCGCACCCACGGACAGACAGCTCGACCCTTACCGAGGCAACCGACACGCACAGCCCCCGCAAGAGGATGGAAGGCCCCGCGGCCGAGCCGCCCCGGGCACCGAAACGTCCCGCGGCCGCACCGGGCGATGTTAAGTCCAGCGGCCAAGCCGCACCGGGCACTGAATCGTCCCGCGGCCGAGCCGCACCGGGCACTGAAACATCCCGCGGCCGAGCCGCACCGGGCACTGAAACGTCCCGCGGCCAAGCCGCGCCGGCGATGTTAAGTCCCGCAGCCGAGCTGCGCCGGGCGATGGAAGGCCCCGCGGCCGCGCCGGGCTCTGAACCTTTCCGCGGCCGAGCCGCACCGGGCGATGGAAGGCCCCGCGGCCGAGCCGCACCGAGCGCTGAACCATCCCGCGGCCGTACCGGGCGGTGGAAGGCCCCGCGGCCGAGCCGCGCCGGGCACTGTTAGGTCCCGCGGCCGAGCCGCGCCGGCGATGTTAAGTCCAGCGGCCGAGCCGCGCCGGGCGATGGAAGGCCCTGCGGGCGAGCTGCGCCCCGGGGAAGAGACCTAATAAAAGAAAGGTTTCCCCCGCCCCACCCCACCCCCCCACCCCACCCCACACCCCCACACCCCCCCCACACCCCCCCCCCCCCCCACACATACACAGCCAAAAACAGAAACAAAAACCATCCCAACACCGACACAAACAAAAAAAAGAAAAAAAGACAAACAGACTGCCAGAGAGCCGCAGCCGTTAGGCGCAGCCAACTCCTCCCATCTGGTTTGGGACCAAAGATTGACTTGAAATACTGGAGTAACTCAGCGGGTCCTTGGAGAACATGTATAGGCATGTATAGAGCCATTCTTCCGACCCAAAACATCACCTATCCATGTTCTCCAATGATGCTGCCTGACCCGCTGAGGTACTCCAGCACTTCATGTATCACCTCCTGTATTTCTTCATTTATCAGAGGCTGAGTTTCACTGGTAAAAATCAACATTTATTGGCAATCCCCTAAGTGCCCTTGACGTGGTAAATTGCCTTCTTGAATCAGTACCGATCTTCTGGTGAAGGTATTCCTATAATGCTGTTTTTCATTGAGTTCCAAATTTAAGCTCAGCGACAATGAAGGAGTGATCATGTAGCTCAGTCAGGATGGTGTGCAACTTTGAATGGAGTATTCGGGTGGCAATGTTTTTGCACAGATAAAGCCAAGTCCATTTTGGTGGTAAAGGTCTTGAAGAGGGGAGGTGCTGTCAGACTTGCCTGGGTGAAGATCAGTATAAGGGATTATTCAGGGGTTATGAAATTATGTGGAAGTAGCAGTCATTAATTCAAACATGAACCAGTCTTCAGGATATCTGTAACATCAGTAATGTTTGAAATGGAAAAGACAGCTTTGCAAACAGACAGGCTGCCTACTCTCGTGACCATGGCTCGTTCCTGTACGCACCACCCGAATGTAAGACAATGGGGTATGTTAATTGGCCTACAACAAACCAGAAATCGTCATCTCAAGTTATTTCACACCATTATGGCTGAGATGAAGGAAGCTTCCAGACCAGACTTACTTTTGTCACCAGCCACATCAAGCATGGCCATAGGCATACTTGTCTGCCTCTCAATAATTGGGCCAAGTATGTCCTCATTCGAAGTCACCCATCACAACTCTAATTTTAGGTGCTTTATCTTGTCATTGAGTCATAGCATCATAGAGTCTTACAGTGTGGAAACAGGCTCTTCAGCCCAACGCCCACACCGGCCAGAATGTCCCATCTACACTAGTCCCACCAGCCCAACCTTTGCTCCTCAAGTTCCGATAAAATCATGCCCCCCCTCATCTTAAACCTATGTACTCTGGTTCTCGATTCCCCTACACTGGGCAAGAGACTACCTAATCTATTCCTCTCAGTGATTTTATACACCTCTATAAGATCACCCCTCATCCTCATGCCCTCTAAGGAATAGAGTCCTAGCCTGCTCAACCCCTACCAATAGCTCAGACCCTCTAGCCCCAGCAACATCTTCTCTGCACCCTTTCCAGCTTGACGACGTCTTTCCTATAACATGGTGCCCAAAACTGAACACAATACTCTAAATGCGGCCTCACCAACGTCTAATTCTGCTTGTGGTTCAGATCTTTGGGGGCTGTGGAATTGCATTCCAGCAGGCAAGCAGAGAGAATTCCCTTTCATTCCTGATCCGGTGGGATGGTGATGGTGGAACGTCTTTGGAATACTGTTGTGAGACCAGCAGCAGATAATGTGTGGTGTGATCAGAAGTAACAATTGATGACTTGATTACCCAAAAAATACATCTTGGTACTCCAAAGAAAATAACAGGTACATGTATCAAACTATAAATTGAAATTGCAGTTTGTGGAACTGCACAGACAAAGATTAAAAGTGAGAAGCCTATCTACAGAAGCTTCATTATAAGCTTATGCCATCATCGATCTTTTAAAAATACTGAGTCAGTAATAATGTGAAGTCTAACCTTTTACTTTAACTATGGCCAGTGTTTTCCCAGTGGACTAATGCAATAAATTGCCTTTTCCAATGCAATCAATTTTCAAAACCACACACATTTCTTTAGACATTTAGTTTGGAGTAATTGCTAAGAGAGTGGTAGATATCCGTACACTGTAAGGAATGCAGCAGAAAAATATTTCCCATGCATGTATAAAATTAATATAATTTAATTGAGCACAGCTATCAATCTTGGGTCACTCAGTGCATATCTACTGTACATACCGGGAATTAACTTGGATTATAAATTAATCAATCCATACATTACCTAATTGGCCATAAGCTTTGTGACTGCATATCTCCAATGTCAGAACATCTATATACTAAAACTCTCGTTTGTTTGTTTGTTTGTTTGTTCCTGAACTACAGCCAAAACGGTACACGATAGTGCGACAATTTTAGGCCCATTTTCACTCACCGTCATCCTTTTGGTGCTAATGGAAGAAGGTTCATTGAAATCGGTGTTATATTTTTAGTTATTCACATTTTAAAGTTTAAATCTATCTCCCAGGGAGGGGGGGGAGGGGGGTGGAGGGAGGGGGGGAGGGAGGGGGGGAGGGAGGGAAGAAGATAAGGGGAGGGGGATGGAGTGGGGGGGGAGGGGAAGGGGGAAGGGGAGGGGAAGGGGGGAAGGGGAGGGGAAGGGGGGAGAGGGAGGGGAGGGGGAGGGGGAGGGAGGAGGGGAGGCGGGGTAGGGGAGAGAGTGGAGAGGGGGGAGAGGGGAGGTGGGAGGGGGCGGGGAGGGGGGGGAGGAGAAGGCAGGAGAGGTTTGGGCCCAATAGGTCCACTTGGTCTAGTTTGTTATAAACTTTACTTGTATTGAGATAAATCAACGTTGGACAAGTTGGCAACAGTCAACCAGGAGCGCTATTGGAATAAGGTTTGTCCAGTGACAAGCGTTTCCGTGTCAGATGAGTTAAAAGAAGAAACAAGCGCTATTTTTCAGATTTTTTTGTTCGTGAAATTAGGGGGGAATTGACATTGGAACAGAGTAAGTGGATGATAAGTGGTGAAAGATAGAATTGGTCAGAGGTGGCTTCATTAGTTATTGAAGATGCCAAATTGTACACTTAAAGAAATAATCATGAATATGAATGGGAAGGTTTTATGTTGGTTGACATAGATGCTAGAAGAGGGGCAGAAGAGATTAGATGCTTAATGCAGAGACGCTCATTACAAAATCTATATAAGGTAAGGAAGGGGATGGCTTGAGGAGAAACTCAGGACAGGAAGGAGATGTGTTCAGGAGGTCCATCACCCAGTTACATATCAGGAGGTCACAAGGCTACAAGAAGAAATTAAAGTAGCTCAACGAGTGAAGTGAACAACGAGAACTTGATAAAGTCCACACAACCACTGTAAAGGTTTCAGCAGGGAAATTGATTCAAAGTAGTTTTGGACAGCTTCAGAATTCAATACCCATGTGCCAAATTTCAGTCAAGGTCAAGATTTCAAACGTACTCATCCATCCATGGTAATTCTTGAAGTCGAAAATGTGAACTGTACTCATGATTGTTGTGCCAAAAGAACCATATTGCTTTATGGTGAATTTTATGACCTCATTCTTCGAAGGAATTGCTTTCTAATAGCAAATAACAAACAGCATAATTCTTACTTAATATCACAAAACATGTCAGATGTTCCACAATGCCAAAACATCTTACAAACCCACGGATTATATACTGTTCTGCACAGCTCAAATGTCCTCATTATATGTGCATCATCTATTATACCGTACAGTTCCATCACCCAGTTACATATCATTCAACATAAATCCATTCCTCGTATTATTTGTCATTCCATGTTTCCAGCAATACATCACTCTGCACAATTTCTTCCATCTAGTTATGTGTCATCCTGTGCAGCTGATGAAGTGTACACATCAAAAACATCAAAACCTGCCCCTCTTCACAAATGTTGATGACACTTCAGTGTTTAGAATATCTTCTGGTTTTCTTTCATTGATACAATAGACAATAGACAATAGACAACAGGTGCAGGAGGAGGCCATTCGGCCCTTCGAGCCAGCACCGCCATTCAATGTGATCATGGCTGATCATTCTCAATCAGATTCCACAGATTCACAACTCTCTGACTGAAAAAGGTTTTCCTCATCTCAGTTCTAAATGGCCTACCCCTTATTCTTAAACTGTGGCCCCTTGTTCTGGACTCCCCCAACATTGGGAACATGTTTCCTGCCTCTAAAGTGTCCAACCCCTTAATAATCTTATACGTTCCGATAAGATCTCCTCTCATCCTTCTAAATTCCAGCGTATACAAGCCTAGTCACTCCAGTCTTTCAACATATGACAGTCCCGCCATTCCGGGAATTAACCTAGTAAACCTATGCTGCACGCCCTCAATAGCAAGAATATCCTTCCTCAAATTTGGAGACCAAAACTGCACACAGTACTCCAGGTGCGGTCTCACCAGGGCCCGGTACAACTGCAGAAAGACCTCTTTGCTCCTATACTCAACTCCTCTTGTTATGAAGGCCAACATTCCATTGGCTTTCTTCACTGCCTGCTAATACAGTACTCCTCCTCCTGTTATATGTGACTTTATACATCAGTGTAATTATATGTTTCTATCTATATAACGGGAGGGTCGTTTATAGATCTAAATATCTCACAAGCCTATCCTGCCCTATCACCCCACTGTCAGAATGAGGTCACACGCAAATTGCAGGAACAGCACCTCATATTTTGCTAGGGGCAGCTTACAACCCAACGGTATGAATGTTGATTACTCTCATTTCAATTAGCTCCTGCATTCCCTCCACCCACCCTCTCCTCCCCCTTCCCCATCCTAGTCATCCTACCAATCCCATTGTTCGCATCATTCTGGTAAACTGCTTCTGCACCTTTCCAAAGCCCCCACATCGTTCATGTAATGTGGCGACCAGAACTGCATGCAATACTCCAAAAGCAGCCTAACCAAAGTCTTCCAACTAGGAATACTATCTACTTCTGTGGCCACTTTCATGGAGTTATGAGCTTGGACTCCAAGATCCCTCTTTCCATCAATGCTGTTAAGGCTCAGGACATTAATTATATATTTTCCCCTTATATATGATGACCCAATGTACAACAACATACTGATTAAACTCCTTCTGCCATTTCTTGGCTCGTTTCCGTATCTGATATATACTGCTGTATACTTTGACAGCTTTCCTCACAGCCTGCAACCCCAGCAATCCTGGTGTCATCTGCAAACATACGAACCAATCCATTTACATTATGTCCAAGTCTTTTATATTTCTATATGACAAACAGCAGAGGTCCCAGCACAGACTCCTGTAGAATTCCACTGGTCACAGACCCCCAGCCTGAGTATTGTCCTTCCACCAGAACCCTCTGTCTTCTATCTGTAATCTAGTTCTGAATCCATGGGACCAAGTCACTGTTAATCCCACGCATATTAATCTTCTGAATCAGGCTAACATAGGGAACTTGATCAAATGCCTTATTAATTTCCATGTTCGTCTCCAACATCCATCGCCCAACCCTCATTGACTAGCTTTGTTACCGCCTCAAAAACTTGATCAGATTAGTGAAGCATGATCTGTGTACAAAGCCATGCTGACTGTCCCAAGTTAACCCATTCTCTTCCGAATGGGAGTAAATCCTCTCCAATAGCTTCTGTACCACTGATGTGAGGCTCACTGGCCTATAATTGCCTGGATTCTTTCTACTTCCCTTCGTTAATAAAGGAACAACAGTGGCTACTCTTCAGTCTTCCGGGACCTCGCCTGTAAGTGGAGAAGATATAGAGATCTTTGTTAAGGCTTCCGCAATCTCCTCTCTTGCCTTTCTCAATAACCTGGGATAAATCCCACCTACCTTAATGCTCTTCAGCAGCCCCAACAACTCCTCCTTCTTAAGGGCCTGTCCCACAGGTGATTTTTTAGGCGACTGCCGGCAACTGTCAAAGTCATATCAGATCGGCAACATTTTCTTTTACCCAACGACAATGACCACGACGATGACCACGACAATGACCACGACGATGCTGAGTCAGGTCGAGATTACACCGTCTTCGGAAACATCGCGAAAATTCCCACGCTGTCAATGCTTCTCCGGTGTCCTAATTTTCGCTGAAATCACTGACAAGTTGGTAAGTGCTTGAGAGTTTTGAAATATAACATTTTGCCCGGGTTACTTGAAAACCAAGCTTCACGGTAACAAGGCATAAACTGGATTGACTTCCAGTTTACTAATAGGAGCATTAAGAAATGTAATTTTAAACGTGGTTAAATGGATTTTTGTGATGAGTGTGGGCATACTTTGAAAATGAATGGGAGATGCATATATGGTTTCTGGGTTGCATATCTGGGTTGGGAGCCTACTTTAAATGTAATCGCTGATGGCCATAAACATCGCGAAAATCCCCACGCTTACCTGACCATCAAACTGTTGCCTCCAATCTACCTGTCAAATGTCCTGACGATAAATAAATTGGTGAAACACAAGTATTTTATGGTTTCTTCAAATGACTTTACTTAATTTAATATTATTTGCTTCTAAATGCATCTAAGAGAACCTAGCAAACCTGGGGACAGCATGCGACAGCGCCCGCAATAAGCAACGATACCTGGCGACAAGCCAGCTGTCGCCGAGAAATTTCATACCGGTTGATTTCTCAGCGACGCGCCGAGATCCACTATGATTCTTTGAAGACTCCTCGCGATCATGCCCGCGATACCCCGGAGAACTGTCGGCGACAGCCTAGTCGCTGGCAGTCGCCTTAAAATCGCCTAAGTGGGACATGCCCTTTAATCTCAAACTGCTCTTCCATATTAATATTCTCCACATTGATCTCACTTCCCTCCATGTCCTTACCCTTGGTGAAAACAGATTCAAAATACTCAGTGAGTACCTCACCAACATTCTCACACTTCAGCCACAAATTCCCTCCTTTATCCTTGAGCAGTCCTACCTTCTCCCTGGTTACTCTTTTGAATTTAATGTAGGTATGAAAAACATTGGTATTTCCTTTAATCGGACCACCCATTTGGTGGTATATTTTGGCCCTTCTATTCGCCTACTAGAGTTCTTTCCACCTTTCTTTATGTTCCTCAAATACCCTATCTGATTTCAACCTCTTAATCCTTGCTTCCCTTTTCTTTTCGAACAAATACACCGCCTCTTTGGTCATCCAAGGTCCCCTGACTTTGCCATCCTTATCCCTCCCTCCACGCTGGTTCTAAACATCGACCAACTGGCCTTTAAATGATTCCCACGTGTCAGATGTGGACTTACTCAAAAACAATTGCTCCCAGTTTACCTACCCGAGCTCCTGCCAACTAATGTAGTCGTTTGCCTTGCTCCAATTTAATACTTTCCTGCAAGGTTCAACTGTCTCCCTATTCAAAACAATATTAAGATTTTTTATGTCTGAAGTAGGGTCTCGACCCAAAACGTCACCCATTCCTTCTCTCCAAAGATGATGCCTGTCCCGTTGAGTTACTCCAGCATTTTGTGTCTACCTTAAGGCTTATGTAGTCGCGATCAGTATCCTCAAAGAGTCCTCCCACTGTGAAACCAGTCAAATGGCCAGGCTCATTTCCCAACACAAGGTCCAGTATGTTCCCTTCTTGGGTTGGACTATACACATACTATTTTGGAAATACCCTTGTATACACCTCACAAATTCTGTCCCATTTAAGCCTTTTGCACTGAAAGCCTTTCCCCAGTCTATATTGGGGAAGTTAAAGTCACCCACAAAGACAACCCCATTGCTTTGGTATCTTTCGGTACCTCTATCTCCCACTTGCCATTGGAGGGCCTGTTGTACAATCCCATGAACGTGTTTGCACCTTTCTTATAAGCTCTACCTCAGTGACCAAACCCGCCAGTATGTGCTCTCTGATTGCCACCATGACATTCTCCCCATATCAGAACTCCTCCACCTCTTATGCCTCCCGCTCAATCACGTCTGAAGCATCAAAACCCTGGAACATTGAACTGTCATAAGCAGCTCACAACTTTTCTTCAGTCTGCCTCTCTGGTCACTTTACTTCCTCAATAACCTGGCATTATTCCTTGGTCTCTATTTTTCATATTTTCATATTTCAGATACAGCGCGGAAACAGGCCTTTTCGGCCCACCAAGTCCGCACCGCCCAGTGATCCCCGCACACTAACACTATCCTACACACACTAGGGACAATTTTTTTACATATACCCAGTCAATTAACCTACATACCTGTACGTCTTTGGAGTGTGGGAGGAAACCGAAGATCTCGGAGAAAACCCACGCAGGTCACGGGGAGAACGTACAAACTCCTTACAGTGCAGCACCCGTAGTCAGGATCGAATCTGAGTCTCCGGCGCTGCATTCGCTGTAAAGCAGCAACTCTATCGCTGCGCTACCGTGCCGCCCTTCATACATTTCCATCTCCTCTGGCCTCAACCTCAACCAGCACACTTTCAATCACCTTCAAATATGCAGCCGAAATTTGTTCTGAGGTCCCCCACAACCAAATTGTCTCTCCTGTCGCACTGCAACACTAGTCCATCACACACAGTCGGATAAACTCAAATTTGTACACCCCTCTCTTTACTCTCTCTTTTCTTTGTTACACCTTGGCACTTACTCCACCCATATGCTAATCAACCTTCCCCCTATTCCTCACCTGTATCCACCTATCTCAAGCTAGGCTTTCTCCCTCCCCCACTTCTTTTCCAGTTTTCTCCTTTCTCCCCCCCAAACGCCATCAGTTTGAGGAAGGGTCCCGACTCGTAACATCACCCATCCTTTTTCTCCACAGATGCTGCCTGACCTGCTGGGCTACTCCAGCACTTTGCATTTTACTCAATATTCAAGCAACAGCAGTTTCTTGTATCTCTGTTCTCTCTCTCTCTATTGTTGTTTCTGCATCCCATAATATTTTACAGACATCTGTATTTTGAAAATCCATAAGATATGACTTTGATCTGATATTCACAAAAAACCTCAATTATATTGCAATGTTCTATTTTTCTTGTATTGATTTGTAATTAAGTTAAAGATACTTCATGATTTAATTCAATGAAATCATATTCAATTATCCGATTGGCACTTAATCAACTATAGTTCATGAATGAAGTAGAAAATCCACCTGCATTGTAATTATCTAATCAATACATCTCTGCATGGAATCAGATTTCTTACAATGTAACATTGTATTTGAATCATAAGTCAAATCATTTCAGTTACATACATGACCCAAATTGGAATCCAATTCATAAATTTCTCTCGCAAAAACACAAAGTGCTGGTGTAACTCAGCAAGTCAGGCAGCATATGGAGATGGAATGGATAGATGGCAATAGACAATGGACAATGGACAATAGGTGCAGGAGGAGGCCATTCGGCCCTTCGAGCCAGCACTGCCATTCAATATGATCATGGCTGATCATTCTCAATCAGTACCCCGTTCCTGCCTTCTCCCCATACCCCCTGACTCCGCTATCCTTAAGAGCTCTATCTAGCTCTCTCTTGAATGCATTCAGAGAATTGGCCTCCACTGCCTTCTGAGGCAGAGAATTCCACAGATTCACAACTCTCTGACTGAAAAAGTTTTTCCTCATCTCTGTTCTAAATGGCCTATCCCTTATTCTTAAACTGTGGCCCCTTGTTCTGGACTCCCCCAACATTGGGAACATGTTTCCTGCCTCTAGCGCGTCCAATCCCTTAATAATTTTATATGTTTCAATAAGATCCCCTCTCATCCTTCTAAATTGGTGGGTATATAGCCCGTTCCATATACCCACCACCCTCTGTATGAAAAAGCTGCCCCGGAGATTTATATTAAATCTTTCCCCCCTCACTTTAAATCTATGTCCTCTGGTTCTTGATTCCCCTACTCTGAGTAAAAGACTCTATTCATTTACCCTGTCTATCCCCCTTATGATCTCATACACCTCCATAAGATCACCTCTCATCCTCTTGTGCTCCAAAGAATAAACTCTTAGACGGTCCAACCTCTCCCTATAGATTGGACCCTCAAGTCCTGGTAACATCCTCATCAATCTTCTCTGCACTTTTTCCAGCTTAACAGCATCTTTCCCAAAACAAGGTGACCAAAACGGAACACGATACTGTAACGCAACATCTCGACTTCTAAACTCAAAACTCTGAAAGATCAAGGCCAATGCGCCGAAAGCCTTCTTGACCACCCAACCTGTCTGTGACATCACTTCAAGGAACTGTGTACTCTCATTCTTAGATCCCTTTGCTCTACAACAGTCCCTAGAGCCCTGCCATTCATTGTGAAGGCCCTGCCCTGGATAGACTTCCCTAAATGTAATACCTCGCACTTATCTGTATTAAACTCCACTAAGCATTCCTCAGCCCATGTCCAACTGATCACAACATCGCTATAATTCTTGATAACCCTCTTTGTCATCTAGGATACCACCCACTTCGGTATCATCTGCAAACTTACAAATCATGTCTTCTCCATTCTCATCCAAATCATTGATATAAACCACCAGCAGCAATGAGCCCACCTCTGATCCCACCACTAGACGCAGGCCTCTGGTCTGTAAAACAACCTTCTACCATCTGAAGAAGGGTCTCGGCCTGAAACGTCACCCATTCCTTCTCTCCACAGATGCTGCCTGTCCTCCTGAGTTACTCCAGCTTTCTATGATACCTTCGATTTAAATCAACATCTGCTGTTCTTTCCTACACCTTCCACCATCACCCTCTGTTTTATTCCATGAAGCCAATTCTCTATCCAGTCAGCTAGCTCTCCCTGGATCCCATGCGATCTAATACACCAGAGCATGCTACCATGAGGAATCTTATCAACTACTTTGCTGAAGTCCATAGAGCCAACTTCTTCAGCTTTTCCCTCATCAACCTTCTTGTTTACTTCATCAAAAATTCAGATTCATGGGATGCGATCTCCCACACACAAAACCATGCTGACTATCCCTAATCAATCTCTGTCTATCCAAATGCATCTATCTTATCCCCAAGAATACTCTCCAGTTATTTGCCAACCACAGACGTGAGGCTCACTGGCCTGTAGTTCCCAAGCTTTTCCTTGCAGCTCCTCTTAAATCGAGCCACAACATTAGCCAGCTTCCACTCTTCTGCCACCTCACCCGTATCTAATGATGATTCATATATCTAAGCCAGTACGCCAGCAATGTCTTCTCACAGTGCCCTCAGATATATCTGATCAGGCCAAGGAGATTTATCAGCCTTTGTCTCTTCTGACCAAAGTGGATAATCACACATTTCCACATATCATTGTGTTTTACACTTCCAGCAGCAAATTGCATACTGACACTGAATGGAGCAGAACAGAAACTGCACATTGATGCCACAGGCCCAATCAGCCTGCAATCTGGTCCAGGGCCAAGTATCGACCAGCTCAGTAAAAAAGAGGGATGCTCACAAGTTCAGCTGCTGTCCAGAATGGTCAGTCTACTACCATCATTGTTCGAGGGTATCTCGTCATAGTTCACAAGGAGTGGCGAACTATACAATGGGTCAGGCAGCTGAACCATAGAGGTAACGTGACCCAGATTTCCAGAGATGGCCCACATGTTTAATACCTAACATGCTATTAGACTCTGAGAGGGAGAGAAAATGGTGAGAGAGTGAGGGAGTGAGAGAGTGAGGGAGTGAGAAAGAGGGGTTGAGAGAGAGAGAGAGAGAGAGATGGAGCAAGAGAGAGAGAGACACACACACACAGAGACAGAGAGGGAGAGAGATGGCAAGGGAGAGGGGGAGGGAGAGAGGGAGGGAGAGAGGGGGGAGAGAGGGGGGGAGAGAGGGGGGGAGAGAGGGGGGGAGAGAGGGGGGGAGAGAGGGGGGGAGATGGAGAGGGAGGGAGAGGGAGAGGGTGGAGAGAAAGAGGGAGAGAAAGAAGGACAGTGAGAAGAGGGACAGGGACAGGGAATGGGGGAGGGGAAAGGAGGAGGAGAGGGAGAGGGAGAGGGAGAGGGAGAGGGAGAGGGAGAGGGAGAGGGAGAGGGAGAGGGAGAGGGAGAGGGAGAGGGAGAGGGAGAGGGAGAGGGAGAGGGAGAGGGAGAGGGAGAGGGAGAGGGAGAGGGAGAGGGAGAGGGAGAGGGAGAGGGAGAGGGAGAGGGAGAGGGAGAGGGAGAGGGAGAGGGAGAGGGAGAGGGAGAGGGAGACATCAATTTGCTTGATCATATCGCCTCTCATGTGGCAGCGTGTCTACACTTTAGACAATTTGTTGATCAACATAGAAAAAACATAGAAAATAGGTGCAGGAGTAGGCCATTCGACCCTTTGAGGCAGCACCGCCATTGAATATGATCCAAAATCAGTATCCCGTTCCTGCTTTCTCCCCATGTCCCTTGATTCCGTTAGTCCTAAGAGCTATATCTAACTCTCTCTTGAATACCTCCAGTGATGACCTCCACTGCATTCTGTGGCAGTGATTTCCACAGATTCATAACTCTCTGGGTGAAAAAGTTTTTCCTCATCTCAGTCCTAAATGGCCTACCCCTTATTCTTAAACTGTGACCGCTGGTTCTGGACTCCCCCAACATCGGGAACAATTTTTTTCCTGCTTCTAGCCTGTCCAATCCCTGGAATTAACCGGGTGATAAGTCTAAAATCCATAACAAGAAGTCTACTACTGCCAGAGAACTAGTCATGGACTGGAGATCCACAGCTGCCTATTGTGTTGCACTATTATTGTACCAGAGACCATAATCAATGGTCTGGTGTTTTACTGCCACTTAAAGTTGCTGTAAAACTGAAATAATTCTGCAATGTAAGAATGTGCCCATATATCATCTACCCTAGTTCCACAAGTGGATGGTCATGTGCACTGACTCTGTTAAAGAGAAACCCCATTAATTCCCAGAGGTCACATTGATCTCACATGGGGATGGGATCAGAACACTAGCCCATCGCAATACAGGAATATCAATTTTGAAAACTATTCAAATTTTGCATAAATCAAAATGAGGTATTGAGTACTTATTGGTGCCTGTACTCTTAAGGACCATTCTTTGCATCCTAAGCAAAGGGCGTACGCTGATCCAAAATAAGAACAAGAAGATAAATATTCAAAGATTAACAAAATAGTATGAATTAATCTTTTAAAGAGTGACTGTAAAAGGCTGGGTGGCAGGGTGGCACAGCGGTAGAGTTGCTGCCTCACAGTGCCAGAGACCAGGGATTTGATCTAACTACGGATGCTTGTCTGTGCAGAGTTTGTACATACTCCCTGTGACCACGTGGGCTTTCTCCGGGTGCGCCAGTTCCCTCCCACATTCCAAAGACATGCATGTTTCTAGGTTGTGTAAGAAAATAACTGCAGATGCTGGTACAAATCGAAGGTATTTATTTCACAAAATGCTGGAGTAACTCAGCAGGTCAGGCAGCATCTCAGGAGAGAAGGAATGGGTGACGTTTCGGGTCGAGGCCCTTCTTCAGACTGAATGTATGTTTGTAGGGTTAATTGGCCTCTGTAAATTGTCCCTAGTGAGTAGGAAGGAATAAGTGTACAGGAATTGCTGGTCGGACTAGGTGGGGCCGAAGGGCCTGTTTGGGTGGTGTATCTCTAAAAAACCACCTGGGAGAAAGGGTATGAGAAATAGTCATAGAAACAATAGTCGAAAAATGTTCGCAACCATTTCAGTTGTAGGCTTGCAACTGCAAACTCCAGTAATCCATAAACCCATTATACTTTTATATTTGTGTAGTGTAGAATGCATCATGTGCAGCAGGTAAGGAGGAAAATAGTGATGCAGATTGGAGGCGCGATTGAGGCCTGGAAATGTAGAAATATATAAAGTAGGAGCACAACAGGCCATTCCCATCTTCAATCCTGCTGCACCATTCAATGTGGTTTGCTTTTACGTTTTAGTGATACTGCATGGAATCAGGTCCTTTGGCCCACCGAGTCCTTGCCCACCATCAATCTCCCATTCGCTCTAGTTCTATGTCGTCCCATTTTCACGTCCACTCCTTACACATTAGACGCAAGTTACAGAGGGCCAATTAACCTACAAACCTGCACATCTTTGGGACATGACAGGAAACTGGAGCACCCGGGCGAAACATACATGGTCACATGGTGAACTTGCAAACTCCACACAGACCGCACCCAAAGTCAAGATCGAACCTGGATCTCTGGCGCTGAGGCAGCAGCTCTACCCGCTGCACTACAGGTCTGCACCCAGTGAATGATCACTGATTATCACTGACTATGATTGATCTGACGGTGTGTAGGATTAAAAAAAACTGCAGATGCTGGTTTAAATCGAAGGTAGACACAAAATGCTGGAGTAACTCAGTGGGTCAGGCAGCATCTCAGGAGAGAAGGTCTGAAGAAGGGTCTCGACCCGAAACGTCACCCATTCCTTCTCTCCTGAGATGCTGCCTGACCCGCTGAGTTACTCCAGCATTTTGTGTCTACCATAATTGATCTGACCCCTGACAATCACTGATTATCTAAATTCAGTCCTTTTTTTGCCCATATCCCTCAATACCTGTTGTCGAGGAAATTGACAGAGGGAAATCAAAGGAAAAAAGGGAGACTTTGAGGTTTGCTTCAAGAGACTTTATTGCATGGTATCATGGAGAGATGGTGGTAGTTAACTGCTCACTGACTTCTCTAACTTCGCAGCAGAATTAGCCAACAGTTATACAGTGCAGTAAACACTTTTTGTTATTAGATACAATTATACGAAAACATACTTGATCCTTGGCTTTATGTTTTCCTGTTACTACGATCTACTACATGGCTATTGATTATTTCATCAGTCATAATATACTTTTTGTTTATGTTAATCTTATTCAACATCAAATGGTTAATACAAGTCAAACATAATAGAAGGGCATCTTGACATTATTCTATCTCATCTTTCAAGCAGAGCACGCCACTGCCCCCTCTCCCCCCCCCCCCCCCGAGCCAATCATAATCCCCCATTTACTGCAACGTTTCTACACTACTAGTGGTAGGGGGCACGGGTGGTCTACCCAGCTATTGCTGTTGTGTTTTTGATCACAATAGCTACCGCCATTCCAAAGTTAACTATTGTGATCCAGCATGCAGTAACTTTACACCGAGAAACAGGCTTCCTTATCTATGTCCTAATTTGTGTGCCTTATTTACCATGCTACGCGTTCCCAGACAAGAGATAATGCGTCTGAAACTTGTTTTGCCAAATTCCCATGATCTTCTTCTGCACCTGGTCAACGAGAGATGCCAATTGCTATATCCGCACACTCTTTCGTTACCTTGTTTAATTCCAATCAAAATAAAGTAAATGAAGATTTAAATTTTTTCTACTACAGCTGTAGACCTGGGAATTGCATCTAACTGCTACTCTAGCGTATTTAATGATCTGACGTTCTATGCTTACTGCAGTGAAGAATTCCACAATTTCCTGCCAGTAGGATCTTGCTTTATCTGGTCTGCTCAGTCCTGTTGGAAAGTGAGTGCAGCTTCAGTCAGAGCCTGGGGTGGAGAAGGGGTGCGGTGGCTTTAGAACTTTGATTTTACTTTAGGCTCCAGAGATACAGCGTGGAAACACCGACTCCGCGCCGACCAGCGATCACACCGTACACCAAGTTGTGTAGGAAAATAACTGCAGATGCTGGTACAAATCTCTGGAGAGAAGGAATGTGTGACATCTCGAGCCGAAACGTCACCAATTCCTTCTCTCCAGAGATGCTGCCTGACCTGCTGAGTTACCCCAGCATTTTGTGATACACCATACACCAACACTATTCTACAAACTAGGGACAATTTTACAACATACTGAAGCCAATCAACCTACAAACCTGTATGTTTTTGGAGTGTAGAAGGAAACCGGAACACCCAAAAAAAACCCGCCCGGTCGCAGTGAGAATGTACAAACTGTGTACAGGTAGCACACATTGCCAGAATCTAACACAGGTATCTGGTGCTGTAAGGCAGCACCTCCATCGCTGTGCCACCATGCCTCCCGGCGCTGCTTCTGTGGTAAAGATCTGGGCTGGAGCAGCATCAGCAGCCATGTGGGGCAGCAGGTGAAGAGTGTAGCTTCCATCAGGAAGTTGGGATGGGGAACTATCAGGAAACCTGCGATTGTGGGCTTGGCAGGATAGCTAAAGGGTTGAGTGATTGGGGGAACAAGGTGCAGACGGAACCAGACTGATTTCCAAAGTGGCTTGAAACAACCACGATACTGGATTCACCTAACTCGAGGATACATAAAAAGATATTTATTCACAAAATGCTGGAGTAACTCAGCAGGTCAGGCAGCATCTCGGGAGAGAAGGAATGGGTGATGTTTCGGGACCTGAAATGTCACCCATTCCTTCTCTCCCGAGATGCTGCCTGACCTGCTGAGTTACTCCAGCATTTTGTGAAAAAATACCTTTGATTTGCATCTGCAGTTATTTTCTTATACATAAAAAGATAGTCACCGTCTCAAGATATTGTATATGCAAACTGACACAAAGTGTTGGAGTAACTCAGCGGGTCAGGCAACATCTCTGGAGAACATGGATAGGTTACGTTTCAGGTCGGGACCCTTCTTCAGATACTGCACTTTGTATATGCAGTTATATATTACCTTGCATTTCATTACTGGAGCAGTTACAATAATGGCCCCCATTTGGCTTCTCCTGCTCATGAATATCATTCCACTGGGCTGTTCACGTAGTGTTTGGATGGTCTACTTGAGATGCTGGGTTCCATAGGGTGGCAGAGAATGAGCAATAGACCTGAAATCCACTGGACTGGAAGCTTCAATTGCTCACTCTGTCAAACTAATCCATGAGAAGATGGAAAGTATTCCAAGATAATAGCTCAATGGAGAACTCAATGGAAAACAACACTTCAAGCAGAGACATTATCATCCACCCTCTGGAACCAGCATATATGCCAGGCAATACAAACAATGTGTGACCAGTCCTGGACTAAATAGGAATCAAACAAATAGGATGCTGCCTTCTTTTACTTTATTACAAACTTAATAACCTCCTGGTTGCTCCTGCAGCAATGAAAATCAAACAATAAAACACACTGTCAAAGTTTCAGTTCAGTTTAGTTTCAGTTTAGTTTATTGCCATGTGTGGCGAGGTACATTGAAAAGCTTTTGTTGCGTGCTAACCAGTCAGCGGAAAGACAAGACATGATTAGAGTCGATCCGTTTACAGTGTACAGGTGCATGATAAGGGAATAACGTTTAGTGCATGGTAAAGCCAGCACAGTCTGATCAAGGATAACATATAACATATAACAACTACAGCATGGAAACAGGCCTGTCCGGCCCTACCAGTCCACGCCGACCATTCTCCCTGACCTAGTCTCATCTACCTGCACTCAGACCATAACCCTCCAATCCCCTCCTATCCATATACCTATCCAATTTACTCTTAAATAATAAAATCGAGCCAGCCTCCACCACTTCCACCGGAAGCCCATTCCATACAGCCACAACCCTCTGAGTAAAGAAGTTCCCCCTCATGTTACCCCTAAACCTTTGTCCCTCAATTCTGAAGCTATGTCCCCTTGTTGGAATCTTCCCCACTCTCAAAGGGAAAAGCCTACCCACGTCAACTCTGTCCGTCCCTCTCAAAATTTTAAAAACCTCTATCAAGTCCCCCCTCAACCTTCTACGCTCCAAAGAATAAAGACCCAACCTGTTCAACCTCTCTCTGTCCGAGGGTCACCAAAGAGGTAGATAGTAGTTCAGTGAAGACTGTCCCCTCTGATATTTTCCTGTGTGTACAGCTGATATTCATGCAGCCACAGCAAGTGTCGTGACTTACTATTGTAGTGGATACCTGTCAAGTCAAGTCAAGTCAATTTTATTTGTATAGCACATTTAAAAACAACCCACGTTGACCAAAGTGCTGTACATTTGATTAGGTTCCAATAGAAAAAAAATGAAAACATACAGTAGCACTCAAACAGTTCACAGCGCCTCCTCAATGAGCCTCAAACGCTAGGGAGTAGAAATATGTTTTGAGCCTGGACTTAAAGGAGTCGATGGAGGGGGCAGTTCTGATGGGGAGAGGGATGCTGTTCCACAGTCTAGGAGCTGCAACCGCAAAAGCGCGGTCACCCCTGAGTTTAAGCCTAGACCGCGGGATAGTGAATAGCCCCAAGTCGGTCGACCTGAGGGACCTGGAGTTAGAGAGGGGGGTTAGAAGATTTTTGATGTAGGGGGGGGAGTGTCCATTTAGGGCTTTATACGTGAATAGGAGGAGCTTGAAGTTGATTCTGTACCGTACTGTACCTGGGACACACACTGATCGCTGTGTGATTCAATTAGGCTTCAGTAGTGCCCAGAATAGACGTCAAGATGGAAATCGCTCTTGTCTCCATTCCTTCCACTAACAGCAAGTGATCCCACAAACATCACTGCATGTCCTTGTCTGTCCCCCATTATTTACAGTCACAATCCTCTCTTCAGTGCCAGACAACCTGAAAGGCCACTTGCTTGTCAACAATCATAATTGCTGCAGAGAAGAAAACAGATTCGAATAATTATTTCGATGTGAATGTAAATTGAAACTCAACACAGTACCATTATGTGCAACATAATGCATAACACTCCTATGCCTCTGAAATTGTTTGATCTGCTTTACTACCTGGACCAACTGATTGTATATCGGTGATGCAGACAACGGATGCTCAGATTCATGCCCTGTTAATTGAGATGCTCTTCAGAGGACATCAAGTGCCGAGGTAACTCAGCAGGTCAGGCAACATCGCTGGAGAACATGGATAGATGATGTTTCAGATACAGTCAGTTCCAGCCGACCATCTAGATATTAGGGCTACACCTGTTGTGCAAGAAGAATCAGTAGGAAGAACGGGAAAGTCACTTGTTCAGAGAGACTGCTTCCATGTTCTTTGTCACCATCATCCTCTGATGGTCCCTGTGACTCTCTGCGAGGTTTGGGCTACTGAACACTTTGCTGCAAATCATTCAGGTGTTCAACAGCCAAGACCAGGATATTTTTCATTATATCAAAGGTGGCATTCACAATGTGCAATCCCTTTTGTGGATCTGCGTGCATTCATTCAGTTGCTATGTTGGAGAGAGCGGCCATTCTCTGGATAAATAAAGATATCATCAAACAAAGGCCTCTGACCCTATATTCCTCACTGTCGAGGCAGGCATTCACATTCCATCCATTAGGTGACTAGGATGGACCCAAAGTACTGGAGCAACTCAGCAGATGAGACAACATCTCTGGAGAAAATGAACACATGGCGATTTGGGTCGGAATCCTTCATCAGACTGAAAGTAGGGGGGGGGACTGGAGATAGGAAAACACATTGACCAGAAATGTCACCTGTTCCTTTTCTCCAGAGATGCTGTCTGACCAGCCGAGTGACTCCAGCACATTAAGATGCTTGCCTCCATCACACATGCTCTATTCACAAAATGCTGGAGTAACTCAGCAGGTCAGGCAGCATCTCAGGAGAGAAGGAATGGGTGACGTTTCGGGTCGAGACCCTTCTTCAGACTGATGTCAGGGGGGCGGGACAAAGGAAGGATATAGGTGGAGAGAGGGAGATAGAGGGAGAACTGGGAAGGGGGAGGGGAAGAGAGGGACAGAGGAACTATCTAAAGTTGGAGAAGTCAATGTTCATACCGCTGGGCTGCAAGCTGCCCAAGCGAAATATGAGGTGCTGTTCCTCCAATTTCCGGTGGGCCTCACTATGGCACTGGAGGAGGCCCATGACAGAAAGGTCAGACTGGGAGTGGGAGGGGGAGTTGAAGCGCTCAGCCACCTTCCTTCGTCCCGCCCCCCTGACATCAGTCTGAAGAAGGGTCTTGACCCGAAACGTCACCCATTCCTTCTCTCCTGAGATGCTGCCTGACCTGCTGAGTTACTCCAGCATTTTGTGAATAAATACATTCGATTTGTACCAGCATCTGCAGTTATCTTCTTACACTTCTTTCACACATGCTCTAGGTGTATCCTGTGTTGACTGCACTAGAGGAGCAATTAAGAACAGCGAGGAGTTTCCTTCAAATTCCTACATGGACATGCCAACATTGTTCCAAATGTTCCAATATTGCCAACTCACATGTAACATAGCAGACATTATGTGTAAAATCACATTTCAGTCTTAGTGATAGATAGACACAGAGTCTTTAACCCAGAGTTGGGGAATCAGCAATCAGAGGACATGGGTTTAAGGTGAGAAAGGAAAGATTAAATAGGAACCTGAGGAACAATATTTCCACACAGTGGGTATATGGAACGAGCTGCCAGAGAAGGTGGTTGAGGCTGGTACTATAACAACATTTAAAAGACATCTGGACAGGTTCATGGATAGGAAAGATTTAGAGGAATATCGGCAAAACGCGAGCAGGTGGGACAAGCATAAATGGGCCATTTGGCTAAGCATGAGCAAGTTGGGCCGAAGGGCCTGTTTCCCTGCTGTGTGACTCTATGACTCGATGATAAAATGATCTGATGCAGTGAATGGAAAGTGTTGATGCTGTGACAACGCATTCACGGAATGGGTGACCTTCCCTGAGGACCAATCACTGTCACCCTCCTGCTGCACCTTCTGTGGGATGGGTGGAGGTTGTGTGGGAGGTTGAAGAGGTGCATGCGAGCCATCAAATTGAGAATCTTAAGACATTACTGATACAAATGATTACTTTTCACTTGCTGCTCACATGCAGTCAGAGAAGACCAAGGAGCTGAATGTTGACTTCCGCGAGGGGGGGGGGGGGGTGGTGGGGGGATGGGGGGGGGGGGGGGATAGCTGGGGATCCATGAACCTGTCTTCATCAACGGGTGTAGGTTGAGGTTTATTCTTGTCACATGTACTGAGGTACAATGTAAAGCTTTGTTTTGCATGCAATTCAATCAGATTAGATCATACTATGTATAAATACAATCTCGTCAAACTCAAGTACATTAGGTAGTGCACAGGGGGAGATACAGAGTGCAGAATAGAGTTATAATTCTCTGGTGCCATCTTGCATTGGCGGGCAAGATCATCTCTGACCCCTCTCACCCTGGCCACAAACTCTTTGAAGCACTTCCCTCTGGAAGGCGACTCCGCACTGTCAAAGCAGCCACAGCCGGACATAAAAACAGCTTTTTTTCCACGAGTGATAGTTCTACTCAATAACCAAAGTCTGGAGTCTCTTTTTTTGCTCTGGTTTATTTTCACCCACATGTTTAGACCGTAATGTTGTATCCTTATTGTTTTGATGTGGTTATGCTTTATTCTTAATTGTTAACTGTATGTTTGTGTTGTCATTTGTGAGCGGAGCACCAAGGCACATTCCTTGTACATGCACATACTTGGCCAATAAACCTATTCATTCATTCATTCATTCATCCATTCATTCATTCATTCATTGTTACAGAAGTCATTAAATTTCATGCTTCCAATATCCTTTCAAATCATGCACAGAAATTGATTCTTGTGCACGGCTTCATGATCACACCTTCCAGATAATCTGGAACCCAAAACAGACAAAAGAGTTGAGTTAAAGTCCTAACTGATTCAGACACCTATTTACCTAACCAATTCCACAACTATTAGCAGCATTCACTCCAGAAGATACATCTCTACCCACCGATTCTCAGTGCTTAGGACCACAATTTATGTTTATGGTCTTCTTTGCCACTCAGCAAAATGCAGATAGTGTTCTCAACCTTCATCAGTAATAAACAAACTGTAAATACAAATCAGCTACAGCCCATGAGAAAATGTGACATGGATTCACCAGGAGAAAACCACACAGTGTTCCATCTCTATACAAAGCCAGATATTTCCCCTTAGAGTTAATACCGAGAGCTTGTCACGGATTGCAAAATTGTACGTTAGACTCAGTTCAAACCTGTTGTAAATCAATCAGTTTGTTTTGGTTAGATTTTGGATAATGGCATCAGAATTAAATGTTTGGTGCAGAAGGCCTGATTTGAACAATTTTTGAGGCTGTATGGAAAACAGAAACGGAAAATGCTCAATACACTCACCAGGTCAGGCAGCTTCTGCGGAGAAGGGAACAAAGTTAATGGTTCAAATCCAAGTCATCTCTCAATAGACAATAGACAATAGGTGCAGGAGGAGGCCATTCGGCCCTTCGAGCCAGCACCGCCATTCAATGTGATCATGGCTGATCATTCTCAATCAGTACCCCGTTCCTGCCTTCTCCCCATACCCCCTGACTCCGCTATCCTTAAGAGCTCTATCCAGCTCTCTCTTGAATGCATTCAGAGAATTGGCCTCCACTGCCTTCTGAGGCAGAGAATTCCACAGATTCACAACTCTCTGACTGAAAAAGTTTTTCCTCATCTCAGTTCTAAATGGCCTACCCCTTATTCTTAAACTGTGGTCCCCTTGTTCTGGACTCCCCCAACATTGGGAACATGTTTCCTGCCTCTAACGTGTCCAACCCCTTAATAATCTTATACGTTTCGATAAGGTCTCCGCTCATCCTTCTAAATTCCAGTGTATACAAGCTTAGTCGCTCCAGTCTTTCAACATATGACAGTCCCGCCATTCCGGGAATTAACCTAGTAAACCTACGCTGCACGCCCTCAATAGCAAGAATCTGTGCATATTGCAGCCTTCCCGACTCAAGCTTCAAATCTTTAGGTCTTGGTAATCTGTTTTTGGCCGCTAACAGGATTAACTAACGCGTCAGGAAGGCTGGCTCCTCAAACTGCAGAGCATCTTGGACAATACAGCTGACCCCATCCGTGATACACTAGTCACCAGTACCTTCAGCAACGGTCTGGTTCCACCAAGACGCAGGACAGAATGCCACAGGAGATCTTCCCTGTGGTTTCCAAACTGTACAACTTCTCCCCCTGCTGTCGTGGGTAGACTGACTTCACCCCTCCCCCCCCTCCAATCTTTGCACATCCCCAATCCTTTCCACTCGTTACTTTAATTTCATGATTCATGTATCTTGTATTTTATGACTGTTGGCAGGTTAATTTCCGTCCTGGGATAAATAAAGTTCTATCGTATCATATCATTGCTTTCCGTCACTATCCGAACTTTGCCACATGTGCCAGATACCTCCTTGTCCTTTCGGTTCAGTTTTTCCTCTCTCTCTCTCTCTGTCTGTCTCCCATAGCCCTGCCTTTCCTCCATATTACGAACAAAGTACTACGCATCTCTCCCCCACCTTCTGTGCAACCAACACTAACTTGTGTTCTCTTGTTCCCATTTCTGGTGAAGCCTCTCAGATCTCTTTCCACAGATGATGCCTGACCTACTGAGTGTTTCTGCCATTTTCTGGTTTTATGTTCGATTTCTACTATTTGCAGATTTTGTTATTTTCATTATCTCCACAATATGGCCTTGTTTGACCTCATAGTGCTATATGAATGCACTGCATTAGTTATGATTTCATATGGGGTGCCAAGGAAACATCTTCTGGTGAATATATTTGTCGAGACTTCAGTGGAGACTCTGATGCAGTGGTTCCAATATGTTTCTGTGTGGATTTGGCTGAGTTTGGCCAACATTGGTCAGATCATTGTTCCTTTGTCACTGATTTTTAATACTCCCTCCATATTCTCTTTCAGGAGAGCCAGAGCAATATATTTATGTTAATAGACTGGTGACCCAGAAGCCTGGACTCATCATCAATATGCATAAATTCAAATCCTGTCGTGATATTTCCACTCGGTTAATTAAATCATCTGGAATATAAAGTGTGCATCAATGATGGAGACCATGACTCCACGCGAATGCATAAAAACATAATTGGTTCATTAATATCAGTTGGAGATGGGAATCTACAGCCATTAGATAGACACAAAATGCTGGAGTAACTCAGCGGGACAGGTAGAATCTTTGGGGAGAAGGAATGGGTGACGTTTCGGGGTGGGACCCTTCTTCAGACCGAATGACTGAAGTCACTCCAGCATTTTGTGTCTATCTTCGGTGTAAACCAGCATCTGCAGTTCCTTCCTACATATTTCGTCTACAGCTATTAACCACTGATATCTGATCGCAGACCCAGTGTGATTGACTCCTGACTTTTGGAATGATGTACCAGTCCACTCGGATCAAGGAAAGTCACAGATGTGCATTAAATGCTTGCCTTGCCACAGTTACACAAAGCTCATGGATGAAAAGAAGACCACATCTGAAAAATGTCTCCACAAATATGTACATTATGCAATAAGATTTCTAGAAGATGGATCCTCAGCACATTGTACTAAATCACAACTATCTGTGCCTTCATACATCATTATGATTAGTAGTCAACAAAAAAATCAAAATACAATAAACATTGCACTATGGTAGAAGACTCACAACTCATAGAGGTAATTTATTACATCAAAACAGTTACTTTTTTTTCATTAAAAAAATTATCTGGATATTTAAAAAAAGGTTCTCTTACTTTTTCAAGAGAATCAATGGGTTTTACAATATCATATATTTCACCATTTAGTCCACTAATTTTTACATTTTGCCAAGGAGATTCACTACTGTAAGTCTGCAGATTTCAAAACACCTTGGATATAATTACCCAAATTTACAACCTTTTGGATTTCAAGTAAGAAAAGCTGTTTACACAACGTCTCCACAAATATGTACATTGTGCAATAAGATTTCCAGAAGATGGATCCTCAGCACTTTGTACTAAATCACAACTATTCGTGCCTTCTTACACAAATTACACTACTTTGCTCTATTGAGTTCTGACCACTTACACAACGTTTAAGCTCATATGTAATGTCTCCACTAGCTTTACCATGATGAATTTACAGCCAAAAGAGTTTATGCAGGTGAATGAGTCAGTTACAACGAGAGGATTGAGGAAAAAGCTGATTTACTTCAACAAAATAACATAGTTTACTGCAAGCTATGCTAACACAGCAGTCAAGGATAGGTTGTACAGTTTTTTCAGATTGAACATATATAATGCATTATTATTGGAGCTATGCAAGAATTTCCTTTGTAGGCCACTGGTAAGCAGTTAAAAGCTTTTATCAATTGCAGCTATGCAACATCTTGTTGCGTGTTATGAAAGTTCATTTAATGACTTAAAGACTTTGCAAGTGATGGAAGTGAAGTTTTATACAGCCCATGCTCATAGTGCAATGCTCTTTTTAGACGAGGAGGAGAAAAATGTGGAACAATAGAAAATAAAGCCTAATACGGCCACAAACAAGTCATAAAAGTTCAGTTTGCTCAAGACTTTGTGACTTGCACCAAGTAAAATCAATTGTTTGTTACAAAGTGATGCTAAATGGATTTGGATCACACCTTAGAAGCTTACCTGAACAAGCTTATTTGCTGGACTATTGAGCAACTGTACCAGGGCCTCTGCTGCCCCAATATCACAACAGTTGATGCAGAGAAGTTCCAATATAGTACAATAACAATGAATATACGAACAAAAGTTTTTCTTCTTCCACTAGTGCACAGATTTTAAACAGTCCAAAATAATTTGTAAGCACTTCCATGAGAATAGCAGGCAAAGTAATGTCTTGTGAAAATATTAGTCATTAGTCTGTTGAAATCAGTTACAATCATTTCTAAACTTGCAGCAATGCAGCACGAACTCAATGGAGCAAACTTATTTTCCCATTGTTTTGATCAAGAAAAATCCACCTCGGAACAACAATAAAAAATGACATAATATTGTCAATCTGCCACCTTTTAAAAATAAGCTGTGTAATATGTCCAGTGGCAGATTGCAATTGTACCACCACATTCTTAATAAAACAATTGGCATGGCAATATGAATGATTTGATGGCACTCTTAATTATAATACATATGTGAATAATTATAGTCACAGCTCCACAACTAAACAAAATGTATTTCACTTGGTGAATAGATCAAGCAGGTCAATTAATTATAGGCCACGGGTTTGAAAATACCAAAGGCACACAAGAGTCTCATATTGGATCCCAATCCTGCAGCATTATAATAGTCTCTGCATCTGCAGAGAGTTGTCAATAGAGACCTTCCTTCACACTTAATCAAAACAAAAGTGGCTCCTTATTCTATCCTTATTGTCCACAGAGTGATCTCACTGATTTTTTATTTTCAGGTATATCCCGAAAGCAAAAGTTTAATTTTACCACCACTAGAAAAAGGACAAAATCCTCAATGAAAATATATACTGTAAAATTTGAAACTATTCCAATCCACTATGTATCTTACAGATGTTATACTGTATTGTTATTTTTTGCTGATGCGACATATGTTTTAATGATAGTGTGAACAGAAAGGACAATGAAAATAGAATGAACTGGAGTGATAGAAATGGGTCAAAATAAAACTTTTACTCACAGTTTTGAAGTCCTTGTGAGTACATTGCACTCCCCGAAACTTGCAGTACAGCATCATATCCTTGAGACTATGCCCAACGCGGTCAAAAAACTCATGCATATTGAATACCCTTGGCTTGTAATGCTTGAAATCAGCTTTCTTCTTGAGAACTTTCAGCACCAGGGGATCAGCCAGCTGGGGGCTCTGGATGTCCAGGTGGACGTTGAGCAGTCCCAAGAGCTCGCCAGCA
The DNA here is from genome assembly GCF_053455715.1 of Rhinoraja longicauda. NCBI lineage: Eukaryota > Metazoa > Chordata > Chondrichthyes > Rajiformes > Arhynchobatidae > Rhinoraja > Rhinoraja longicauda. The sequence goes on from NC_135981.1 coordinate 23,445,360, forward strand.
TGGTAGAGATCATTGGTCGTCAGCTTCGAAAAGCGAAACTCGTTCAAGTTGCAGATCGTCACGGCGGGAAAGACCAGGTTGTTGGCGGCCACCTCTTCCAGCTTGGCGACGTGCGGGTACGAGAAGTAAAAAGCCACGCGCTCCGTGCATTCGACCACGAGTAGGCCCAGGGATCCCATAAACACCACAGTCCACATCAAGCGACGTATGGTCATGGGCCCATAGACAAATATGTGTCTGATTCCATGGAGGGATGACGTGTTGGCAAAGACATGGATGGTGGACGGCTGCAGACTCCCCACACTGCCTGTGCTGTTCTCCTTCTCATCCATCTCTTTATTTCTATTTGTATGTGTGTGAGTTCACCTCTCTTCCAGCTGCTCAGTGCACTTAAGAGCGTCTGTTTTCCTTTTTAACCCTGTCTTTGGCAGGTCTAGCTGGCCCTTTGTGTGGGGAGCAGAAAATAACAATCTTTCACAACAGATAGAAGCAAAACTCTTGCCTTTGACTTCCACAGCACCATCAAAAAGCCTTCGTCTGTTTGGAAGCAGCGGGGACGGAAAGATAGTGTGGGAGGGATAAAGGATCCCACCAATCGTATCAAAGATTCTCCAGCTGACAATATTCCTGATGAAATACTTAAAACCACGAAGCAGTCTGCAGTCCAGTAGCTTGAGAAAATGCTCTGCTCAATGTCCACAGGGATGTCAGCCTTGGTAGAGATGATTTATAAGAGAACAAATCCTTAAATTGATTGCTCGGCTTTTCTTTCTTGTTTTCCTATGGTGTTTATTGCTGGACTCCAAGCACCTCTGGGCACTTTCCTGACGCTCTCAATGTGATTCCAGGATCCTCGGACAGTGAGAATGGATTGCTGATTGAGAGAGAGAGAGAGAGAGAGAGAGCGAGAGAGAGAGAGAGAGAGCAAACAGATAAGGAGGGAGTGAGGAGAGACAATCTGCAAGTGAAACAGCAGCAGCAGCAGCAGCCGCGGCAACAGCAGAAGGCTCCACAGACTCACAATGAGCACATTAGTTATATTGCTATCCCAAGCTTTCGAGAGCCTTCAAGCAAAAAAGCAGTGCTCTGATGCAAATTGTTGAAAAAAGGTAGCATATGCAATTTGCATGCCAATGAACTTTACAGAATGTTGAAAGGAAATAAATTCATCAAAAACATCAAATAAACCAGAAACAGTCAGTACTTGACACTGAGAGCAAATGACATTAGCGAGCACTCATTGATCTGTTGCATCTTGGTGTTCGTCTGTGTGGAGTTTCGGGCTAAATACATCATCCAGTTGAGGGAATTACAACAGCAGCTTCCAGTGGTGTCTGACTGGGAGCTTGCCGAACAGCAGAGCACAGGAGGGGAAGCCTGGATTATCGCGTGTGCAGAGGCGTTTATATTTATTTTAGTGCTTACACTCATCACGTATAACAACTAACCAAGCCTTCTAAAATAAAGCAACCATGTATGCCTCACTTGCATTAACCCTGATCCAGGTTTAAGCTAGCTGCTCAAAACGTTGCATTAACCTCCTCAGACACAACTGTAGCTTAGATTTTGCCATTCTTAACCCATTACTGTAAGTGAATCTGGTCATTCGAGTGAATGTATCAGTGCTGTGCTGCATAGAATTTAAGGGAAAGCACCAGTGAACGTGATGACTACATTTAAAGCATGTCGCTAAATTCTATCCAAATAGATTGATCATGGATTATTTCTCATGATGAGCCAGTAAAAGCAACAAATTTGGTCTTATTAGTCAAAGCTCGGCAGTTCAATTTGGATGCCTTTTAAAGGTTAGACTTATCTGCATTTCTAAGGGGACATGATTTCAGATGTAGTTACTTTTGAGTTTTTTTAAGCTTTAATGGTTTCGACATCTTTGTTTAGGCAGTATTCAGGTGAAATGATCATATACCAGTTAATATGTTTTTACATCAAAAACACACAAAGTGCTGGAGTAACACAGCGGGTCAGGCAGCATCTCTGGAGGACACGGATAGGCAATGTTTCAGGTTGGGACCCCTCTTTGGACCCCTGGGTCTATATTCTTACAGTCAGAGGGACCACCCATGTCATTGTTCACAAGAAGGAAATAAAGGAAGAAACAGCATATGCCGGGAAACTGAAATGAGAACAGAAAATCTCTTTTAGTATTTAATTGCTTCCATCCTCCACACAGGGTGGCAGAGTGGTGCAGCAGGTAAAGCTGCTGCCTCACAGCACCAGAGACACGGGTTCGACCGTGACCTCGGGTGCTGTTTGTGTGGAGTTTGCAAGTTCTCCCTGTAACTATGTGGGCTTCTCCAGGTGTGCCAGTTTCCTCCCACATCCCAAAGACATAGGTTAATGCAAAAGTGGGATAACACAGATCTCGCGTGAATGGGTGATTGATGGTTGGTGTGGCCTCTGTGGCCCAAAGGGCACACTTCCATGCTGTATCTCCAAAATAACCGCTGATTTTTATTCAGACTGAGCAATTGTCCATATTTCCCCTCTCTTCCCTATTCTTCTCTGCGTCTTAAAACTTTCTCCGGTTCTGATGGAAGAACATTGGCCTGAAGGCTTTTTCTCTCTCGACGAACACTACCCGACCCAGCTGAGTATGTTCAGTATTTTCTGTTTTTATATACGCTTGATAAAGGGAGTCACTATACTCAAGAATAAATAATGTATGAATGAAAGCTTCTTTAAAATCCAAAGAATCATATCGATACAAATGGGAGCATCCTTGAATCGATCAAAATGTATTTTCTGCAAGCCTCTGTGAAAACAGTAGAAAATGACAAGCTGTCTATTTTCTCGGATACAAATTTTCAAGGCATGACAGAACTTCCAATGCATAACATTCAAATTTTGGCAGACACAATAAATGTTTTTTACATTGTGTAAGGTTAAGTTTAGATTTGATTAAATGGCAACTTCGCAGGTAGGAAACACAAGCAATATCTATATCGCTTGGTTACTGATTGTGGATGATCAGCCATGATCACAATGAATGGCGGTGCTGGCTCGAAGGGCCGAATGGCCTCCTCCTGCACCTATTTTCTATGTCTATGTCTCTTGTTTCCCTTTCCCCTGTCTCGACCCGAAACGTCACCTATTCCTTTTCTCCAGGGATGCTGCCTGACCCGCTGAGTTACTCCAGCATTTTGAGTCTATCCGTTTTAAACCAGCATCTACAGTTCCTTCCTACACTCCAAAGCTTCACATGCATGTTCAAAGTACAAATGGTTTCTCCCAGTCTCTCCCTGCACCCCCCCCCCCCCCCCCATTGTTTGCAAGCTGGAATATTTTATTGCTTTGTTTCCAACTAAGGTTGCAGCACTCCAGCATTATCAGTGTGAAGCTGGTACCAAGCACAAAACCTGCTGATCTATGGTACATGTAAAGTAGTGTAGGAAAATAACTGCAGATGCTGGTACAAATCGAAGGGCTGAAGAAGGGTCTCGACCCGAAGCGTCACCCATTCCTTCTCTCCTGAGATGCCGCCTGACCCAGCTGAGTTACTCCAGCTTTTTGTGATACCTTCTATTGTACATATAAAGTTCTGTTGCTGCTAGGTTATCCGAGAATGGGCTCATTAATAACGCCACTATATCGCGCTATGACAAAATGGATGGGGGGCTTCTAAAGGATGCAGAAAATCATTCTGGTTTAATGCATTCTGCATTTCAATTAAAATATGGCCCTGAATTCTGAACAAAACTCTCTCAAAAAGTGTTTTGCATGAATGCTAAAGTGGCAGCATTGTGAGCATTACCTGGTTGAACCTGAACAGCAATCTTTCTTGCTGTCCAAATGGAGCAGAGAATCAGATACCAGAGAATTGAAAGAATTACTTTATTCCATGTTAGGTGGAGATGAGAATTTTATCCACAAGATCCAAAAGAGGAGCAGTACACTGGGAAGAAAACAGCATGTTCATATTGATCATAAGATAGTGAGACAGAGATAATGTTCGGTTCAATGAGTCCACTCCGCCATTCAATCATGCCTGATCTATTATTCCCTCTCAACCTAAATCTCCTGCTTTCTCCCTGTAACCTTTGATGTCTCACTAATCAAGAACCGATAAATCGCTGCTTTAAAAATACCCAATGACTGGGCCACCGTCTGTGACAATGAATTCTACAGACTCACCACCCTCTGGCTAAAGAAATTCCTCATCGACATTGTGAAGATATATCCTTTGATTCTGAGGCTGTGCCCTCTGGTTCTACACTCTCCCATTACTGAAACCATCCCTTCCCCGTCCACTCCATCTAGGCCTTTCTTTATTTGGTAGGTTTCAATGAGATCCTCCCTCATCCTTCTAAACTCCAGCAAGTGCAGGCCCAAATGCCCATCATACATGAACCCAATCATCCCTGGGATTATTCTCATGAACCTCCTCTGGACTCACTCTAACGTAAGCACATCCTTCCTCGGATATTCAAGATCAAAACTGCTCACAATGTTCCAAATGTGGCCTGACCAGTGCCTTATAAAGCCTCAGCATAACATCGTTGCTTTTATATTCTAGTCCTGTCGAAATGAATGGTAACATGGTGATCAAACAAGTGTGAAGTGAACTCAATTCATGATGATTAATGCACTATTTTAACCTGAGCAATTAAAATTAGAATTCCAAGTGCATTTCTATGAGATGCTGAAAATTGGATACATGACAATGGGCTATAATTTTCACTGTGATCTACCTCAGTGCATTTTCACTGTTAATCCAAAGGGGGTGCATCATTAGTGATCTGAAAGACTAATCACTGGTAATCTTAATGACTACAGCAATATTAACAGGAATGACTAATCCCCTTGTACAACAGAATGGTAAACTGCATTGGTCTTTAAGTCAATTAACAAGTATTTATATACTGTAGTCAGACGACTGATGGGCCAGAATTTATTGCCTTCAAAAAATGCTGAATTAAGTATTCATCGCACTCTGTCCTAATCAGTACATTTCAAAATATATATTTACCCACTGATTGAAATTCTAATAAATATTTTGAAAGAACTTGGACGACTTCTGTGGAACACACACCATCAGATGACATTTAGTTAAGTTTAATTTAGAGATACAGTGTGGAAATAGACTCACTAAGTTCACGCCGACCACCAATCAGTCTGAAGAAGGGTCTCGACCCGAAACGTCACCCATTCCTTCTTTCCTGAGATGCTGCCTGACCCACTGAGTTACTCCAGCATTTTGTGATACCAATCACCTATTCATTAGTTCTACTTGACACACAAGGGACAATTTAACAGAAGCCAATTAATCTACAAACCTGCACGTCTTGGGAGTGTGAGAGGAAACCAGAGGGCCCGGAGAAAACCCACGTGGTCACAGGGAAAATGTACAAACTCTGTACAGACAGCACCCGTAGTCAGGATGGAACCCAGGTGTCAGGCGCTGTAAGGCAACAGCTGTACTGCTGCACCACTGTGCTGCCCTAAACATGTAGATAACGTGATGTAATGGACAGGGGAAAATCAAGAAAAGATTCAAAAATGTGCCATTAATATTGTGGGAATAATTTATGGATTTACAATTGATAAATAAAAATTAATTTATACGAGTTTAGATATTTATGAGTGAGAAGGCATGAGAATGTGTTTGAGGGGGGAAAAAAAGATCAGCAATGAGTGAATGGTAGAGCAGACCCGATGGGCCGAATGGCCTAGTTCCACTCCTATGTCTCATGATCTGATGACTTTTTTGACTTTCAGTAAATGATGTTCAAAATGTTCATTTTTATCCTTTCTTTTCAAGGGGATGCAATATAAAGTCAACCGCCAGAAGGGGCCAGAGTACACTTGGAGTTGTCATCGTCCTAACTGCTGGACACCAGTCCCTTTCAGTCCTGAATAAAGTCAGATTCACATGCATCGGGCAGACTCCACTCCCTGCTGGCCGCTGCTGCCCCTGTTGTGGTTTGCTTGGTGCCAGACGCAGGGCACCAAGCAAATGTACTGTGCAGGTGTATATTAGAGAGCATATTGACTAGTTGCATCATGGTCTGTTCAGCAACTTCGTCCATGCTGTGTGTGATGCTGGGTCACACTAATCTCCTCAGCCTGCAAATATTAACAGCTATGAAGGACAACATAAACTTATAAAATGGATTTTGTGAATGCATCAGTGACAAAACAGTGCACAAGAATTAATAACACAAACCTGTGTGGCAACATAACAAAGAAATAAAGATGTTACTTCTCGTAATCAAAATTCCAGAAGCACAGTACCTCAATAGCCAATCGGTTAGCTCATCGTGCATCTGCAGTAGTGAACCATGAGGATCATTTTTAGTTTTAGCTTTAGAGATACATCGTGGAAACAGGCCCTTCGGCCCACCGAATCCGCACCAACTTGCAATCCTCGCACATCAACACTACCCTACGTACACACGGGACAATATTATTTATACATTTATACCAAGCCAATTAACTAGGAGGGTGGGAGAGTACCGAAGGTATTGTAGAAAATCCATGCAGGTCATGGGGAGAACGTCCAAACTCCTTATAGACCCATCAGGATCTAAATCAGGTGTCTGCCGCTGTAAGGCAGTAGCTCTACCGCTACGCCATCGTGCCGCCCAAAAGGGATAAACTGCAGTTGGATGCGAGGGAGATGTCAGAACTTTTGATTTGAAAACGTGCATTCAGCCCAGACTGAATAACTGGGGCATGTTTGTCCACATCAACCACCTGCAAAGTTAAGTGATCTGGAAACACTTTGGGTCGCTCAACGGGGAGTTTCCTGTCTCCTTCACAAAGTCAAACTCTCAAAGAAACAGAAAGGTGGTAAACTCCACCAAAATTAAACAAATACTCTGGCGCTCTATTCATAGAAGACATGAAAAATCCAGAAACAATAGAAAACTACAGGCCCAGAGTGAATGAGTAAAATAAATTAGAATTGGTGATAAAAATGTATCGGAGAAATGAATGAGACCAAAAGCCACTTTTTCCTCAGTACCCAATAACCTGCACACAATGATTTTAAGAGCAATAGACCAAGTGGACCCGTTGGGCCCAAACCTCTCCTGCATTGGTGCAGCACACTCTCCTCCCCCTCCCTCCCACTCCCCCTCCCCCACTCCCCCCTCCTCCCTCCCCCATCCTCCCCTCTCCCTCCCTCCCTCCCCCTCCCCCCTCCCTCCACCCCCCTCCCCCTAGCTCCCCTCCCCCTCTCCCCTTCCCCTCCCCCACTCTATCCCACTAAACCCCCCTTATCCTCCCTCCTCATCCTCCCTCCACCCCCTCCCTCCCTCCCCCCTCACTCCATCCCGTCCCTCCATCCCTAGGAGATAGATTTAAACTTTAAAATCTGAATGACTTAAAAAACATAACACCGATTTCAATGAAACCTCTCCCAACAGCACCAAAGGGACGACGGTGAGTAAGGTGGGCCTAAAATTGTCGCGCTATCGTGTAGTTCAGGAACTAGTTTGGCTGTAGTTTGGCTGTAGTTCAGGAACAAACAAACAAACAAATGAGAGTTTTAGTATATAGATGACAACAGTGATAATGGATTCACAGGCTGTCATCTTCAAAAAATTCCATTGATCCTAGAATGGTTCCCACATATGGGAATGTACCAAATGTAACTCGGTCACTGCTGCTCATCTCCAACAGCACTCCCTGCTTCAGTCCAGATCTCAGGTGCTGCCCCCTGGTGTAAGCACATTCTCCCTTGCACTAACTGCAATACAGTGACTGGCAGAAAAACAATTCAATGGGACAAATAGTCTCCTTCTGTGTTCTAAGAAAATATGTGAAAAAATATATGCCTGACATCCATAGCAGTGAAATTGATAGAATCTATTATTAAGGGAATGGCAACAAGCCTCCTTCAAAAATAATAATAGGATTGGGAAGAATGAACATGAATTTATGAAAGGGTAATCATGTATAACAGAGCTTTTTTGAGATTATAATTAGCAGAATAGACAGCAGGGAACCTGTGAAGTGGTGTGTTTGCATAATCAAATGGCCTTCAATGAGGTAACAAGAAAGAAATTATGAAACAAAGTTACAGCACTTGGCATTGGGATTGGTATCCTCGTCATGAACTGAAGATTGGTTAGAGATGGAAAATTAAGTTGGTCATTTTTTGGTTGGGAGTTAATGGCTAGTTGGGTGTTGCAAGATTTAGGATTGGGATCTCAGCTGCTCATAATCTCTATCGTCGATTTCGATGAAGTGAACCAAATACAATCTATCCAGTGTGAAGAAGGATTCCTACTCGAAACGTCATCTCTTTTTCTCCAGAGATGCTGCCTGACCCCCTGAGTTCCTCCAGCACTTTGTGTCGATCTTTGGTGTAAACCAGCATCTGCAGTTCCTTCCTACACAATCTATCCGAGTTTGCTTGTGATACATAGCTGACCAGACGTGTGAAGTATGATTACAATACAGAAAGGTTTCAAGGGGATACGGGCAGCTTAAGAGAATGAGCAAGGACGTGGCAGATGGAACATTACAAAACAGATGTGGGATCATCCACTGTGACGGAAAAAACTGGTGAGAGGTCAATGATTTGTTGATGTTCAGAGGGACCAGGATGTCACTATACGCAAATGCAGATACACAAGGAATTGCGAATGCAAGCAGTGTCGTAGAGTCATAGAGTGATACAGTGTGGAAACAGGTCCTACGGCCCAACTTGCTCACACCAGCCAACATGCCCCAGCATTACTAGTTCCACCTGCCCATGTTTGGTCCATATCCCTCCAAACCTGTCCTATCCATGTACCTGTCTAACTGTTTCTTAAATGTTGAGATAGTCCCTGCTTCACCTAACTCCTCTAGCAGCTTGTCCCATACACCCTTTGTGTGAAAAAGTTACCCCTCAGATTCCTATTAAATCTTTCCCCCTTCACCTTAAAATGCTTTGGTCTTTACCACAGAAATTTTGAATACATGGATAAATAGGGCAATGGTGAGACCGCCATCTTTATTATTGTGTCCCGATCTGGACTCCCTGCCCCAGTAAAAATATATTGGAGTGCACCGTAGGTTCACCAGATTGATTCGTGAGATGGGGGAATTGTCCTGAGAGAGATTAAGTAGGTTGAATCCATACATTATTGGAATGGATCTCATTGAAATGTCCCCAAATCCTTCCCAGACTTAACAGGACAGATGCAGAGATAATGTTTCACCTGGCTGGGGCGCCTACAACCACTCAAATTAATGGTCAGCCATTCAGAATGAATAAGAGGAATAATTTTGTCAGCCAGAGAAGAGCAAATATTTGGAATTCTCTACTCAAGTTATTTTGATTTTTTAGATTTAGAGATACAGCGCGGAAACAGGCCCTTTGGCCCACCGAGTCCGTGCCGCCCAGCGATCCCCGCACATTAACACTATCCTACACCCACTAGGGACAATTTTTTACATATTACCCAGTCAATTAACCTACATACCTGTACGTCTTTGGAGTGTAGGAGAAAACCGAAGATCTCGGAGAAAACCCACGCAGGTCACGGGGAGAACGTACAAACTCCGTACAGACGGTGCCCATAGTCAGGATCGAACCCGAGTCTCCGGCGCTGCATTCGCTGTAAGGCAGCAACTCTACCGCTGCGTCACCGTGCCGCCATGTGGCCAGACAATGTGGGGACAAGACAACATTGTTGATGGAGCCATACTCTTCTGGATTTCACATTTACAATTACTATCTGGCTTACTCCTCCTATTGTTTATTCAAGACCTTAATAGATTCTTGGACTAGAAGGAAATCATTGCTTATGAGGTCGGGCTTGGAAATAGAACCGAGGCCAACAATCTGAACAGCCAAAATCTTGCCAAAGAGCGTACTCAAGGCATTCTCCTGCTCTTGTTTCTTGTTCTTCGGATTTACGGAGGACAGATTATTGATCCCGCTGAGAGCAAATGTTTAGTTTTTCCTCCATCTCAGTTATGCCCAGATGGGGGGAATGAATTACTTCCACATTGTGTATAAAACTAATCATGATACTTCCATAAAAATGTTGATGTACCTTAATTCTTGCACCAATTACAGGCTGCTCCATGTGTAAAATTAGAATTCAATCAGTCCCGGTTTAAATTGTTCTGAGTTATGAATATCATGTGAAAAGTTCAATACAATTCACAATGTTACTGTTCTATTATAATTACATTGTTAAAGTTAATTGCACATTTTATTGAGTGCTCACATTAAAAATATATAATAGTTGTGCTTTGTCTTAGTCTTTGCTGCTGCAGAGTGCCATTTGCAACATGTTACTTATGACAGAACTCACAATAAAATATAACATGTCATCCCAGTTGGAAATCAGAATGTATTCCTCAGAACAGCATAACTTTCATTTAACTCAAGCAAATTTCAAAAATTTCCAACCCCAAATATTAACACTAAATAAACATGCCACTTTACCTTCTGAAATAAGTGGTGAGATGGACAAAGTATAATGGGGATATGCAGGGCAAGTTATGTTCACACAAAGGGTGGTGTGTGCTTGGTATGTGCAGTCAGAGGTAGTGATGGAGGCAGATGCAAATGTGGCATTTAAGAGGTTTTTACGTAGGCGCATAGATATAGACAATAGACAATAGGTGCAGGAGTAGGCCACTCGACCCTTTGAGCCAGCACCACCATTCAATGTGATCATGGCTGATCATTCTCAATCAGTACCCCGTTCCTGCCTTCTCCCCATACCCCCTAACTCCGCTGTCCTTAAGAGCTCTATCTAGCTCTCTCTTGAATGCATTCAGAGAATTGGCCTCCACTGCCTTCTGAGGCAGTGAATTCCACAGATTTACAACTCTCTGACTGAAAAAGTTTTTCCTCATCTCTGTTCTAAATGGCCTACCCCTTATTCTTAAACTGTGGCCCCTGGTTCTGGACTCCCCCAACATTGGGAACATGTTTCCTGCCTCTAACGTGTCCAACCCCTTAATAATCTTACCCTGGGAAGCAGACCATCAGGCCCTGGGGATTTATCAGCCTTCAGTCCCGTCAGTCTATCAACACCATTTCCTGCCTAATGTGAATCCCTTCAGTTCCTCTGTCACCCTAGGATCTCTGGCCACTAGAACATCTGGGAGATTGTTTTTATCTTCCTTAGTGATATAAAGGAATTGGAAGAGTTTGGATCATAATCAGGTAAATAAGATTAGTTTAGCTTGAGACCATGTTCAGCACAGACGTTGTGGCCTGGAGGGCCTGATCCTATGCTGCACTTTACTGTGTTCTATGAAATATTAGCCCCATTTGTAATATATTTAGACGACTGGTCTTTTTCAAATTCCAAGCTGCTGATTCTCAGATTATCCAAATACCACCTGCAGGCCAGATAAATTATTTTTATATCACAGAAAATACAGCTAACTTCCTAAACTTCCACAAAAAACAACAACATTCTAAAAGGAACTATTGTATTGTGATAAACAATGTTTAGTTGACGGCAAAAGATGTTTGATTCCATTTTTGTTTCCAATTTGAGATAACTGTGATTCAAGATGTTTCTGTTTATCACAGTATAATTATGTTTACTATAACAAACATTTATTATCTGTCTTTAGCTTAAGTGAGTACAATTATCACAGCATGTGTATTTTGCACAATGAATCTGTTTATCAATGCATGTGTGAAATAGTTGCAGCCTTGGTGTTGTCAGTACATATGTCTTTGACAATCTGAACTTATCACTGTGTCCAATGTCACCACTCTGTGTTTACAGATAAAACACCAGTCACTACATTCAGTTGTAGAAGCAAAGAACTGCAGACACTTGTTTACCAAGGAACGACACAAAGTGTACGAGTGACTTCGCGGGTCGTGGAGCATCTCTGGAGAACATGGATAGGTGACGATTCGGGTTGGGACCTTTCTTCAAACTAATTGCAGGGTTAGGGGAAAGAAAACTAGAAGAGCACTACTTTAATGTTTATTTAGTGTTTGACGCACTATTTTGCAGCAATAAAGCAATAAGACGGGCAATGGAAGCAGCCTAAATGACTCTCGTTTGACTGTAAAGTAGAAATGGGAAGTTGAACAAAAAAGGTTGAAGAGAGTACAAAAATAATTTGACTTATTCAGCAGGCATTACTGTTAAATACGATACTGTACCCCAACTCCAATTATCTTGTATGCCATGATTTTCTTAGTATCCAAAACCCATCTATCTCAGACATCAATCTACCCAAATGAAGAAGCTTTCACAGCCTTCAGGGTAAAATGTTCCAAAGTCTTAAACATCAAGATTAAAGAAATTCTTCCCCATTTCAGTTCTAAATCACCAATTTCTTATCCCAATCTGCATTTTGGACTATCTGGACGTTCTGGAGAGTCTGTCGAAGTTGATTCACATCATCTATCCATTTAACAAAATGCTGGAGTAACTCAGCAGGTCAGGCAGCATCTCAGGAGAGAAGGAATGGGTGACATTTCGGGTCGAGACCCTTCTTCAGTCTGAAGAAGGGTCTCGACTCGAAACATCGCCCATTCCTTCTCTCCTGAGATGCTGCCTGACCTGCTGAGTTACTCCAGCATTTTGTGAAATAAATACCTTCGATTTGTACCAGCATCTGCAGTTATTTTCTTACATCTATCCATTTAATGTCTCCTAAAGAGATTTATCTTTTTAAACATCATTGAATATAGGGCGATCTTGCTCAATCTCCATTTAAAGAGTAGACACAATGTGTTAGGTAACACTTAGAAGATTGGAAAGACGTCATGTCAAAAAAATATTGGATGACTATGGGGGGAATAAGCACAAGCACAAAGATCATCTAGAACCATGTTTTTTTAATAGGATTAAATATAAGCATGTGCTATCAAAAGCCAGAAAATGTGAATTCTTCTACCCATCCTGATCCTAATGCATTTCAGTTTTGTCATAGAGGAGTTTAACATTTTTCAAGCAACAATCCTTCAAAGATAAGGAGATTTTTGCTCATTTGCGTGAAATACATATTATATTTTGGAGGTGGATCAGGAACAATGGAAGCAATCACAAAACTACTCTTACTTTCACCGAGTATCATAGAAATTGGACAAAAATATTCTAAGATTACAAAACCTGTAAATATGAGCTGAAATAGGTTACATGAACAATTAAACTTGCTCAGTTTTTCTATGTTGATGTTGGATTCTTCATTTTGCAGTAATTATAAAGACTGCAGTTTGAACAGCTTACCAAGGAGGACCTCATAATGAGAATTACACAATGAAAATACAGGCAGAAAAGAATGTACATCAGATCACCCCAGTTATGAACCAAGTGCCTGCACCCAGTTTATTGTAAGAAACTGAGTACATTTTATGGACTTAATGTAAGTTCTTCCATTTTTCAGGAAAAGTCTATGGACTGTTCCTGGTGATAATAGCATACATTTAGTCTTTAGACTTTAGAGACACACCATGGAAACTGGCCTTTTGGCCCACCGAGTCCACACTGACCAGCGATCACCTGTACACTAACACTATCCTACACACACTAGGTTAAATGTTCAATTTACAGAAGCCAATTAACCTACAAACCTACAGATCTTTGGGGTATAGGGGGAAACTGGAGCACCTGGAGAAAACTCACGTGGTCACAGGGAGAACGTACAAACTCCGTACAGACAGTACCCGTGGTCAGGATCGAACATGGGTCTCTGGCGCTGTAAGCAGCAACTCTGCCATGATGCTACTGTGTCGCCTTAACCAGAGGATAGGATAGAGCTAGTGTATGGGTGATCACTGGTCAGCAAGGATTCAGTGGGCCAAAGAACCTATTTCCACGCTGTGTCTCTAATCTAAGCTAAAGTTTTGTTCAACTGTCTATCATTCAACTCACGGGAGACCAGTAGCAAATACAATTCCCTGCAGAATTCCCAAGCTTATGAAATTGAATATTATTTTAAACGCTGAAGGCCAGATCACTACTGGAGTCAGAAAATCCGCAAGTTCTGAAATGCTGCTAAAGGACAAGTTGATTTGTCAATATTAGCAGAACAAATGACAGACTATCACAACTTCAGAGTGTACAGATTGTGAGACTATCGAATGTCACAGCAGAAAGGAATGAGGGAAATGCAAAGAGTTAGAAGGCAGATACTCAATTAAACAGCAAGGCCAAAGGTGGCCTTTACTACAAGGGTATGTTTGAGGCAAGTTTGCAGTGCATACCCCTGTGAGACTGCAACACATGAGGTTAAGGAAAGGAGGAGGCATATAAGGAAGGATGTGCTTGCATTGGAAGGCTGCATCGTCCAAGTTCACCAGGATGATTTCGGAATGAAGGGGTTGACATATGAAGAAAGAATACGCAGACTGGACCTATGCTCACTGGAGTTTGAAAAAATGGAGAAAGTCTTATTGGCACTGGTGGAGGTTGAGAACATGCTTCCTCTGGAAGTGGTTTCTAGAAACAAGGTGCATATTTTCAGAATTAAGGATATTTTATTTAAGATAGAGAAGAGGAAGAACATCTTCTCTCCTGGAGGTTTTAGAATTCTCGGCCGAGAGACCTGTGGGGCAAGAGTAATTCAAGTTAGAGATTGACAGACATTGAAACTGTCAAGGGCAATGGAGACAGAACCAGAAAAGTGGTGTTATGGCCAAGTCTGAATCTGCCAATGATGGATCAGGCTCGAGGGGCTGATTGGCCTTTGCAGGCTCCTGTTTCTTATGTTCTTAATAGAGAATAGAGAACAACCTATTCACCGAAACAATGAAAGTGTGAATACTATTAATATCGCACATGAAATGAATGTAGATTATTCACCGTACCTGCTGTGTAAAACACAATTATGAATGTATTCCCTTTATAGTATAAAAAAAAGATTGCAAGTATAGTGTGCAAAACTGATGTTTTTAATGTTCATTCATGGATTGGGAACATTTATTATCCATCCAGCATGTATTTCCATCCCAAAGTGTCCTTGACCTGACCTCTTCAACTGACACAATCGATGGCAGCTTTTCATTGAATAATGATGTTAAGAGTCAACCACATTGTTGTGGCATAGGGTCATATTGGCCAGATCTGGTGAGGATGGAAAACCTCTTTCCTTACAGGTTATTATGGATATAAATGGGTTTGTAGCAACAATCAACAATTTTATGGTCATTATTAGAAATAGATGTTTTTCATTAAATTCCCCAGATACATCCATGAAATTGGAACTAATTTCTCTAGATCTCAACCTCTGGTTACCTATGCATTAAGCTACTATACCCAAATAGTTACCATGCACTGATTAAAATGCAGACTATTCGATATATAACTGGTGTAGCGACATATAATGAGAAAAAGTTTAGAGAAAAATTAACATGCGAAGAGGTTCTGTAAAGAGGTTTTGTGATTTTGCTTCTGGGACCTCTATGCATCAGATGTGCTTATACATGGTGGTGCCATCTAATGATGTGCACTGCGTTTGGACACTGTTCAAGGAAATCCAGTTGTACATGCATTATCCATGGGAAGCAATGGGTGCTCATGTGGAAGAATCTTTCACAACAAACGTGAAGCCTGCTAAGACAATATTTAAACAAGATCAGGCTCAGAAAATTCCATGATCCTGGGAATTGACTGTTGCCAAATAGACTTTAGTTAAAAACTTAAATGTGGTACTTGGTTATCATTGTACCACATCACACCATACCACTGCCCAATTACAACAGATGGCAACCCTCCCCCTCCCCCCCCCCCCCCCCCCCGCGCCCCACCCCCTCTACAAGCTACAAGTGGGCCTGTCCCACTTAGGCGTTTTTTTAGGCAACTGCCGGCGACTGTCAAAGTCGTAGCAGATCGCCAAACTTTTCTTTTACCCGACAACAATGACCACGACAATGACCACGACAATGACCACGACAATGACCACGACAATGCCGAGTCAGGTCAAGATTACAGCGTCTTCGGAAACATCGCGAAATTCCCACGCTGTCAATGCTTCTCCGGCGTCCTAATTTTCGCTGAAATCACCGACAAGTCGGTAAGTACTTGAGAGTTTTGAACTATAATATTTTGTATGGGTTACTTAAAAACCAAGCTTCTCGGTAACAAGGCATAAACTGGATTGACTTCCAGTTTACTAATGGCAGTATTAAGAAATTTAATTTTAAAAGTGGTTAAAAGGATTTTTGTGAAAGGTGTGTGGGCATTCTTTGAAAATGTACGGGAGATGCATATCTGGTTTCTGGGTTGCATATCTGGGTTTGGAGCCTACTTAAAATGTGATTGCTGATGGCCATAAACATCGCGAAAATTCCCACGCTTACCTGACCGTCGAACTGTAGCCTCCAATCTACCTGTCAAATGTCCTGACGGTAAATAAATTGGTTAAACACAAGTATTTTATGGTATCTTGAAATGACTTTACTTATTTTAATATTATGTGCTTCTAAATGCATCTAAGAGAAACTAGTAAACCTGGGGACAGCATGCGACAGCGCCCGCAATAAGCAACGATACCTGGCGACAAGCCAGTTGTCGCCGAGAAATTTCACTCCGGATGATTTCTCAGCAACGCGCTGAGATCCACTATGATTCTTGGAAGACTCCTCACAATCATGCCCGCGACACCCTGGCGAACTGTCGGCGACAGTCAGTCGCCGGCAGTCGCCTTAAAATCACCTAAGTGGGACAGGCCCTTAACTCTAGAACAATGTTTACTCCAGCTATCTCCGGACTGATGGCTCCACTGCCTCTGGGTCTCATTGGGGAAAAAAAACTTTGCTGCAACTGGTGTTTGTTCAAAGCATATTGAATGTGGAGAGGATGTTTCCACTAGCGGGAGAGTCCAGGACGAGAGGCCGTTGCCTCAAAATAAAAGGACGTACCTTTAGAAAAGAGATGATGATGAATTTCTTTAGTCAGAGGGTGGTGAATCAGTGGGATTTATTGTTATAAACAGCTGTGGAGGCCAAGTCAATTGAAATTTTTAAGGTGGAGATTGACTGATTCTTGATTAGTATGGGTGTCAGAGGTTATGTGGAGATGGCAGGAGAATGGGGTTGAGAGGGAAAGAAAGATCAGCAATGATTGAATGGCGGAGTAGATTGGATGTGCCGAAGGGCCTAATTCTGCTCCTAGAACTTATCAACTTATGAACCTATTGGTTTTTAATGCATCATGCAATATTAGTCCACTGTGCATTGCCTATTTAATGCACTGAAGAATTTCTAATCCATAGTAGGATAAAATAAAATATATTGGTCATAAATTTACCATAATACATATAAATATTGATAAACCTTACATTGCAGATGCTCTTTATTGTTAATAAATCCTCTCACAATTACAAAGCTATTTGAAAATAATTTAGGTTGCAGTTTAACATTTTGTTTCCTAATCTAACAACTAAATACCGTATGGTCACTGCTTTTCTTTAAATTCATGTAAAATAAATAGTGTACATTCCCAAAAGGGAGTCCACCTTTATTCTTGGTGCTAATAGAATCTTTGGTGGTCAGAATCACAAATTCCTGGAAACATATGCATTAAACTATCTATGTTCAGCAGAGCAATTATTTTTTTCCAGAGTCTGCACTGCAAAATGCAGCCCCCATGAGAGTTAAACAAGAGGAAGGCAAATTCGATGCTCGCATTTATATTAAGAGGACTGGAATACAAAAAACAGAGATGTAATGCTGAGGCTGTTTCAGGTGCTGGTCAGGCCGCATTTGGAGCGCTATGAGCAAATTTGGACCCCATATTTGAGGAAGGATGTGCTGGCTCTGGAGAGGGTTCAGAGGGGGTTTACAAGAATGATCCCAAGAATGGGTGGGTTAACATATGATGAGAGTCACTGCGCCTCAGCTTGCTGGAGTTTAGAAGGCTGAGGGGGGGGGCTTATAGCAACTTACAGAATAATGAAAGACACAGATAGAGTGGATGTGGAAAGGATGTTTCCAATGGTGGGAAAGTCTAGGACCAGAGGTCATAGCCTCAGAATTAAAGGGCGCTCTTTTAGAAAGGAGGTGTGGAAGAACTTCTTTAGTCAGAGGGTAATTAATCTGTGGAACTCATTGCCACAGAGGGCTGTCAAGGCCGTCAGTGGATATTTTTAAGGCAGTGATAGACAAATTCATGGTTAGGACAGGTGTCAAGGGTTATGGGGAGAAGGCAGGAGAATGGGATTAGGATCTCATGGCAGAGATCAGCCGTGACTGAATGGCAGAGATGGACCAAGTGGGCTAATTCTACTCCTGTAGCTTGTAAACCTGCATGGGGCAAGGGTCTTCTTGCTTGTGCTTCCCCATTGTAGAAATCTAATAAACTAGGTGTGGGAAATGGAAAGGATGTAAACGTTGGAAAGTTATGAATGAAAAGTTAGAAAGTTATAAATGGAAAGATGTATTAGAAGCCTGGGTTGGAGTGAAGCTTATGGTTGAGGGATCAGCAGAGGGGATCATGGAGACTAGGATCAGAAGTTGCAAGAGGCTTGCAAACAGGCACGTCAGTGGCTTGGAATTGGAAAGGGTGGAGGATGGGGAGGGGGTTGGAGCGGGGGTGTGAGGGGGGGGGGTCCACAGGGCCTACAAACATCATCATTCATACTGTGGTTGGCATGGAGGAGACAGAGATTGCAGGGGAGAAGGGCTAAAAGTGAGGATACCTGAATATCTTCATCGATGGAAAGATGAGCAGACCTCAGTGACGGGACTGAAGGGTGATCACCAGACGCGTGGGACCCACACCAGGGAAGGTGAGGGAGTTGGCCGTGTTAGTCTCCTTGGGTTGTGTGCAGCTACACTCAATATAGCAATGCTCAAAAAAATCAATTTTCTTGCAAAAAAATATAATGAAAGCAGTTGTAGCAAAAAAATGGATCACTTATTCAGCCAGGAATAATAAAGGCCTATTATTGGAGCCAAAGGTTAAAAAGCAAGTGCCAGGAGTTAGAAATTGGTGGGTTGTGAATCTGAAGAGGAGGGGCAGTGATCAGTTATCGAAGATCAAAGATAGGAGTAAGGACAGGGCAATCAGTGGGCAGCATCAAAAGATCCTGGCTCGGATCAGGAGGGTTAGGGGAACAATGGCCCGGCATTGGAAAAATGACAGTTTGAGGGGACATGGATTTAGATTTTTTAGATTTAGAGATACAGCGTGGAAACAGGCCCTTCGGCCCACCGAGTCCGCGCCGCCCAGCGATCCCCGTACATTAACACTATCCTACACACACTAGGGACAATTTTTTACATTTACCCAGTCAATTAACCTACAAACCTGTACGTCTTTGGAGTGTGGGAGGAAACCGAAGATCTCGGAGAAAACCCACACAGGTCACGGGGAGAATGTACAAACTCCGTACAGACGGCGCCCGTAGTCAGGATCGAACCCGAGTCTCTGGCGCTGCATTCGCTGTAAGGCAGCAACTCTACCGCTGCGCCACCGTGCCACCACACGGTGAACAGGATGAGGTACTTGGAGATGGGGTATCAAAAAATAGTGGATTCAGTGATCAGAGGTGAGCAGAGAAAGTAAGAGCCAGAGACTGGAAGCGATCAATGGGATCACTGTTGGTGGCGGTCAGGAGTGATGGATCAGTGGGTGGGTGAAGTTTAGGTCAGGATGAAGGTTGATCAGTAGTGTTGATCAGGAGGGGGTGTAATTTAACCCCCCTTGCTCACCCTGGGCTAACCCTATTAGAGACACCCCCTTCCCCACCCACTCACCCCTTGCAGCCTTTGAAGCTCCTTATGTCCTCTTCTCATCTCTGACGAAGAGTCTCCAACATGAATCATTCACTCAGTTTCTCTTCCCACAGATGCGGCCTGCCTTGCCGTGTGTTTCCGGTATTCTCTGTTTTTTGTGTTCAAGGTAAAAGTGGTTTAGTTTTACTTATCTGTCACACAATCGATAAGAAAATCGGGCCACCCTTGTCAGGCTATATATCTGGCACTGATGTCTTTGTTTAAGAGAGGTATAGGTTCAATTTACTGAACAAATGTCCTCATCTATGCAAGGACTCAATCCAACCAAGTAACATTTAATTACCAACTAACTACATTTCAAGACTAAACTCCTAAACATAATCATGTGGAATAGAATCATTTACCTCGACATTGATCTTTATCTATTTCCAGAGTATGAAGCCTTCATTGAATTTAGCACTCCTACCCATTCAGATTCCTTGTAAAAAATTGTGAAATAGGCTATAAAATCATTTGAAACAGCTTTCGGTGCTTTACAGCCAGAAGTATGTGCTACAATAATTCCTGCACAGCTCCCAATGGGCCTACACTTTATTGAGTGAAACTTCCAGCTGTACCATTATGGGAGGGATGTCATTCCATTAAGACACGGGGCATCTAAACAACATCACTCACACCGACCGGAGTGGCACCTGCAATGGCTGCCTCGCCAACAATCTGTATGTCCCTTCCTTCTTTGTTGTTTTTATGGTATGTGTTAAATGTAAGTTTTTAGTGTTCTTTAGTTTGTTTTATGTGGGGAGTTGGGGGGGGGGGGGGGGGGGGGTGGTGGTTGGGGGAAACTTTTTTTTAATCTCTTACCTCGATGGAGATGCGATTTGTTTCCGTATCGTATCTCCGTCCGCACTGCGGCCTGACATTGAGGAGTTATCATATCATATATCATATATATACAGCCGGAAACAGGCCTTTTCGGCCCACCAAGTCCGTGCCGCCCAGCGATCCCCGTACATTAACACTATCCTACACCCACTAAGGACAATTTTTTTTTTTTACATTTACCCAGCCAATTAACCTACATACCTGTACGTCTTTGGAGTGTGGGAGGAAACCGAAGATCTCGGAGAAAACCCACGCAGGTCACGGGGAGAACGTACAAACTCCTTACAGTTGGCGGCCTTTGCTGGAGATCGATTTGGGCGCTCCAACCGCGGTAGCCGGCGGACTTACCATCGCGGAGCTGGCAATCCCTTTGCCAGGGATCGATCTCGGAGATCTAACCGTGGGATCCTGCGGACTTTAACATCGTGGAGCTCGCGGTCTCTGGTTAGAGACTGACTTCAGGAGCTCCAAGCCGCAGGAGCTTTGACCGCCCCAACATGGGAGCTTCGATCACTCTGACATGGGGGCTTCGATCGCCGGCTGCGGGAGCTTTGATTGCCCCGATGGATGAGTCGACTGCCCGGATCGCGGGAAAATAAAGAGGAACAAGCTAGGACTTTATTGCCTTCCATCACAGTGAGGAACGTGGGGAATCCGCTGTGGTGGATGTTTATGTTAACTTTTATGTAGTTGTGGGTCTTGTTGCTTTTTTTTTTAGTATGGCTGTATGGTAATTTGCATATCACTGTACCTTAATTGGTACACGTGACCATGAAAGACCTTTGAAACCTTTGAAACACTGTGATTGGCATGGAGGAGACTAAGATTGCAAGGGATAAAGGATAAAGTGAAGATACCTGAACATCTTCATCAATGAGATAAGTGCAAGTTCGGCAGTCCTCTGTAATGGGGATGAAGGCTGGACACCAGACCTTTGGGACCAACATAAGGAGAAGCTAAGGAGTTAGCTTCGTTAGTCTCCTCTGGTTGTGAGAAGCTACACTCAATCAAGCAATGCTCAAAAAAATCAATTTTCTTGCAAAAAAAATCATGAAAATTCTAGCAGCAAGAAATGGATCAATTATTTATTTATTGATATCCATCATTCAAGGCAGATGTGCAAAGCACCTTATTGAGATGTTGTTGAGTGTCAACTAGCCCACCCCCCTGTCTAAATAACAGTGCACTCACCTTATTGGTAACTACTTGAAAGTACAAAGGGTCACATGATTTGCTTTGATATCCGAGATCTTTAAGAGAAACATCTCTCTATCAATGAGACACATGAGAGTAACTCAGTGGGTCCGGCAGCATCTCTGGAGAACATGGATAGGTGATATTTCAGATTGGGACCTTTCTTCAGACTATTAGTTTGAAGAAGGGCCTGACCTGAAACGTCACTTATCCCTGTTCTCCAGAGATGCTGCATGACCTGCTGAGTTGCTCCAGCACCTTGTAGACAATAGACAATAGGTGCAGGAGTAGGCCATTCGGCCCTTCGAGCCAGCACCACCATTCAATGTGATCATGGCTGATCATTCTCAAACAGTACCCTGTTCCTGCCTTCTCCCCATACCCCCTGACTCCGCTATCCTTAAGAGCTCTATCTAGCTCTCTCTTGAAAGCATTCAGAGATTTGGCTTCCAGTGTATACAAGCCTAGTCGCTCCAGTCTTTCAACATACGACGGTCCCGCCATTCCGGGAATTAACCTAGTAAACCTATGCTGCATGCCCTCAATAGCAAGAATATCCTTCCTCAAATTTGGAGACCAAAACTGCACACAATACTCCAGGTGCGGTCTCACTCGGGCCCTGTACAACTGCAGAAGGACCTCTTTGCTCCTATATTCAACTCCTCTTGTTATGAAGGCCAACATTCCATTGGCTTTCTTCACTGCCTGCTGTACCTGCATGCTTCCTTTCAGTGACTGATGCACTGGGACACCCAGATCTCGTTGTACGTCCCCTTTTCCTAACTTGACACCATTCAGATAATAATTTTCCTTCCTATTCTTACCACCAAAGTGGATAACCTCACACTTATCCACATTAAACTGCATCTGCCATGCATCCGCCCATTCACACAGCCTGTCCAGGTCACCCTGCAACCTCATAGCATCTTCCTCACAGTTCACACTGCCACCCAGCTTTGTGTCATCTGCAAATTTGCTAATGTTACTTTTAATCCCTTCATCCAAGTCATTAATGTATATTTGAAATAGCTGCGGTCCCAGCACCGAGCCTTGCGGTACCCCACTAGTCACTGCCTACCTAATTTCCTGTTTTCTCTCTCCCTCCTTTCTTAAAAAGTGGGATAACATAGACTACCCTCTAATTCACAGGAATTGATCCTGAATCTATAGAACATTGGAAAATGATCACCAATGCATCCATGATTTCTAGAGCCACTTCCTTAAGTACCCTGGGATACAGACCATCAGGCCCTGGGGATTTATCAGCCTTCAGTCCCATCAGTCTACCCAACACCATTTCCTGCCTAATGTGAATCTCCTTCAGTTCCTCCGTCACCCTAGGATCACTGGCCATTAGAACATCTGGGAGATTGTGTCTTCCTTAGTGAAGACAAATCCAAAGTACCGGTTCAACTCGTCTGCCATTTACTTGTTCCCCATAATAAATTCCCTTGCTTCTGTCTTCAAGGGACCTACATTTGCCTTAACTATTTTTTTCCTCTTCACATACCCAAAGTAGCTTTTACTATCCTCCTTTATATTATTGGCTAGCTTACCTTCGTACCTCATCTTTTCTCCCCGTATTGCCTTTTTAGTTATCTTCTGTTGCTCTTTAAAAGAGTCCCAATCCTCTGGCTTCCAGCTCTTCTTTGCTATGTTATACTTCTTCTCTTTTATTTTTATGCTGTCCTTGACTTCCCTTGACAGCCACGGGTGCCTCTTACTCCCCTGAGAATCTCTCCTCCTCTTTGGGATGAATTGATCCTGCAACTTCTGCATTATTCCCAGGAATACCTGCCATTGCTGTTCCACCGTCTTCCCTGCTAGGGTCTCCTTCCAGTCAAATCTGGCCAGCTCCTGCCTCATGCCTCTGTAATCCCCTTTGCTATACTGTAACACTGCACTTCTGATTTTCCCTTCTCCCTCTCAATTTGTAGATTAAAACTTATCATATTATGATCACTGCCTCCTAATGGCCCTTTTACCTTGACTTCCCTTATCAAATCAGGTTCATTACACAACACTAAATCCAGAATTGCCTTCTCCCTGGCAGGCTCCAGTACAAGTTGTTCTAAGAATCCATCTCGGAGGCACTCCACAAACTCCCTTTCCTGGGGTCCAGTACCATCCTGATTTTCCTAGTCTACCTGCATGTTGAAATCTCCCATAACCACCGTAGCATTACATTTGCGTCATGCCAATTTTAGCTCTTGATTCAACTTGCACCCTATGTCGAAGCTACTGTTTGGGGGCCTGTAGATAACTCCCCTTAGGGTATTTTTACCCTTAGGATTCCTCATTTCTATCCATACTGATTCTACATCTCCTAGTTCTATGTCACACCTTGCAAGGGAGTGAATATCATTCCTTACCAACAGAGCAACCCCACCCCCTCTGACCACCTGTCTGTCTTTTCGATAGGTCGTATACCCCTGAATATTCAGTCCCCAGCCCTGGTCCTCTTGTAGCCATGTCTCTGTAATTCCCACAACATCATACTTGCCAATGTCTAACTGAGCCTCAAGCTCATCCACTTTATTTCTTATACTTCGCACATTTAAATACAACACTTTAACTTCGGTATTCACCTCCCCTCTCACCATTGGCCCTGACCGAACTCTCTTATCCCATCTAGAACTTCCCTTCCCATTTATTCGAGAGTCCTTTGAAATTTCTCCTGTATTCGCTTCCCCTTTAACTCCATCTTCATATTCCCAATTCGTCAACCCCTCCCCCCCACTACTTAGTTTAAAGCCACACTTGTAGCACTAGCAAACCTGCCTGCCAGAATGTTGGTCCCCCTGCTGTTAAGGTGCAACCCGTCCCTTTTGTACCCCAGAAGAGATCCCAGTGGTCTAGAAATCTAAATCCCTGCTCCCTGCATCAGCCCCTCAGCCATACATTCATATCCCCGATCTCTCTGTTCCTGCCCCCACTAGCACGAGGTACAGGAAGCAATCCAGAGATAACCACCCTCGACGACCTACTTCTCAGTCTTCTTCCTAACTCCCTAAACTCATGCTGCAGTACCTCCTTCCTCTTCCTCCCGACATCGTTCGTGCCCATGTGCACAACTACTTCCGGTTGATCACCTTCCCTTGCTAGGATGTTCAGAAGCCGGTCCGTGATGTCTTGAACCCTTGCACCAGGGAGGCAACAGACCATCCTCAAGTCCCGCCTGCGGCCACAGAATCTACTGTCTGTACCTCGGACAAAGGAGTCACCCACTACTATGGCTCTTCCTGACTTCGGTCTCCCCGGTCGAGTCTCCTTGCCTGGATTAGAGCCACCAACCTGTCCGCCGCTCGGACTGGAAGCGCCTTCTGCCCCAACAGCTCCCAAGAGGGTGTACCTGTTTGCAATAGGCACAGCCACCGGGGTCTCCTGTAGGCCACGTTTACTCCCCTTTGAAACGGTTTCCCACCTTCGCTCGTCCTGGACCCTTGGTGTGACAGCCTCACAGTAGGTCCTGTCCAGGAAACTCTTGCATTCCCAGATGGCCCTGAGGTCATCCAGCTGCTTCTCCAATTCCACAAAACGTCCATTCAGGAGCCGCACCTGGACACAATTCTTGCAGGTGTAGCTCCCAGAAGCTCCAGCTGTGTCCCTACCTTCCCACATAATGCAGGAAACACATTGCACCAGCTTGTCTGCCATTACTTTAGTGTCAAAAAACAAATCAGGCTCAAAAACAAATGCAAACTCCGCACCTCAGCCTCCTCACCGAAGACTCGCAGCCAAAGACTCGCACTTTTCTTACAGGGGCACCCTCCCTCGACAGGGGGCCACACCCAGACAGGGGGCCACACCCAGACAGGGGGCCACACCCAGACAGGGGGCCACACCCAGACAGGGGGCCACACCCAGACAGGGGGCCACACCCAGACAGGGGGCCACACCCAGACAGGGGGCCACACCCAGACAGGGGGCCACACCCAGACAGGGGGCCACACCCAGACAGGGGGCCACACCCAGACAGGGGGCCACACCCAGACAGGGGGCCACACCCAGACAGGGGGCCACACCCAGACAGGGGGCCACACCCAGACAGGGGGCCACACCCAGACAGGGGGCCACACCCAGACAGGGGGCCACACCCCTTGTGCAAGCCTTGTTTATATCAGCCACTAAATTAACTAATTAGCCAATTTACCAAACGTCTAATTTAATTGCTCAGCCAATCCCCACACTCACTCCTATCCTGCCTTTTCCTCTGATGAGCTTGGAGGTGTGAGCTTGGAGGTGTGAGCTTGGAGGTGTGAGCTTGGAGGTGTGAGCTTGGAGGTGTGAGCTTGGAGGTGTGAGCTTGGAGGTGTGAGCTTGGAGGTGTGAGCTTGGAGGTGTGCGCTTCACTGAATGCCTGCTAGCGCCCCTTTGGCACTCTTTTTTAAACGGACTTTTACCTGCACATGCTGTTCATTGCTTCTATCAAGGAGTCCCTCTATCTCACACAATTATCACCTGCCTTCCCTGTGCGTCAGGGATCAGGGACATCCCCTCACTAACATGTTCCCTCCTGCTTCCCTCTCTGCCTCATGGCCCGCAATCTCAGGAGATCCTTGTGCTTTGTCGCCCGCCAGCACTAGTTGGCATCTGGTTAGATAGTCTGTGCATCACCCAGAACGTTATAACAGTCTCCCCCATCTGTTATATCACATGGACCTTCGGACTGATGCAGGTAACAGTGTCTCTTATTTAGAAAATAAGTCTTTTTTTTAATACAATGATTCCAGGAATTGAGCTCTCCTCTCACTGCAGTGAGAAGCTGCTGTGGCAGGCGAACAAATTGATGTCAGGAACAAGGGCAGTCGAGAGGATCCCAGATCCCTAGGATCCATCTCTCCAGACAGTGCTGGCCTCTGACCATGTTAGATTTTTTCAAAAGATCTGTTTAGATTTAGAGATACAGCGCGGAAACAGGCCCTTCAGCCCACCGGGTCCACGCCACCCAGCGATCCCCGCACATTAACACTATCCTACACCCTAGGGACAATTTTTACATTTGCCCAGCCAATTAACCTACAAACCTGTACGTCTTTGAAGTGTGGGAGGAAACCGAAGATCTCGGAGAAAACCCACGCAGGTCACGGGGAGAACGTACAAACTCCGTACAGACGGCGCCCGTAGTCAGGATCGATCCTGAGTCTCCGGCGCTGCATTCGCTGTAAGGCAGCAACTCTACCACTGCGCCACCGTGCTGCCAACTGCTGTCTCCCCAGGGGATGAAGGCATCATCTGAGCTTCTGACAACATGGCGTTGACCAGAGGAAAACCCCCTGATGATCTACAACCACCTGAACATGAAGTGTATTAAAAGCCATTAAAAAAAATAACGCTGAACCACGGTCTTACTGAATGGTGTTTTTTTTGTTAGAGATTCATAGATCTGCTCCACACAAAGGGACTATTTAGTATTGTGTCAGTTCTAGTTGAAAAAAAGCGCTGCTCACCCCAGAGTCACCTTGCAGCTCAGCACTCTAGCTTTGCTCTCCAAGTACGCATTCATGTTTTGCTTCATGTGCTGAGGGCTTCGGTCTCTGTCACTCATTCAGCCAGCAAGCTTCAGTTCCCTACAGTTCTCTTGGTGAAAACAAATCTTAACTCATCTCCCTTCTAATCTTTCCACCGATTACTTTAAACCAATGCCCCTTCTTGAGCCATTTCTTCTCGGGTCATTTACCCAAGCCATTGTTCAGTTACTTTGAACAGATTGGGGCAGTCTGTTTGGTTTTAGTCATTTTGCCCTATCAAATGTAAAGATATTGTAATGAATGGGTCTGAAACATTTTGAGAAATTAAGGTATAAAGGGAGTTTACTGAACTTTTAGAGCATTGCTTGATTGAGTGTAGCTTCTCACAACCCGAGGATATTAACAAAGCTAACCCCTTAGCTTCTCCTTATGTGGGTCCCTCATGGCCTGGTGTTCATGCTTCACCCCTATTACAGAAGACTCCTGAACTTGCACTGATCTCATTGAGGAAGATGTTCCAGGTATCTTAATAGCCAGTGCTTAATACATGGTAAGTGATGGTTTCTAGTTGACTGTACAATGATGACCTGTAATCATGATACAGATGAATTCCCATCATCACCATTGGGTGGGGGGGGGGGAGTGTGAGTAGTGGAATTAACCAAGAAGAATATTTGGCAAAGTCACCTTAAACATTATTTCTATTTTTCTATATATTTAATTTCAACTGCTAGTTATTATTTTTTAATTTCGTTGTACTTGTTGCAACGACAATAAATGAATATTATTATTAAGCATAGTTAATGCTATAGAACTGGGGTGGGAGGGGGGGCTGGGGAGGGGGGGCTGGGGAGGGGGGGCTGGGGAGGGGGGGCTGGGGAGGTGGAAGTGGGGGGACTGATGCTCAAGGACATAAGGAAGTATTAAAGCGGGAAAGAAAAAACATGGAGAGAACAATAGATGTTAAGGAATGCATTGTGAGAAAGGGAGGGAAGGAGAGAGGAAGGGGAGAGAGGGAGCGATGGAGGAGAGGGAGAGGGAGAGGGGCAGGGAATGATGGGGGGAGAGGAGAGGGAAGAGAAGAAAAGAGAGAGAGATGGAGGGAGGGGGAGAGTGGGAGAAGCGGGAGGTGGAGAGGGAATGCAAGGGAAAGGAAAAATGGAGAGCAGTGAAAGGAAAAGAAGGAAGAGGGAGGGAGGAAGGGAGACTTTAAGGGAGTAATTTCAAGACCTTAGGAAGTTTGTTGCAGAAGGAATGCTTCCCAGCAGAGGAGTGATTAACCCTACTCAAGAGGGCAGAAATAGAAGAGCACAGAAATCTCGGAGGTTCAAAGTTCTGAAGGAGATTGGGAGTGAGGAGGTCAACTTCCTCAGAGCCTCGGGCACGCATTTCTTGCACCCGACAAACTTAGTTGAGTGAAGACCTCGGTTCAGTTAAAACTGCATGGAAACATTAGCCGAGAAGAATTGCTTTAGTATACGACAAGACGCAAAAATAAAAATGGATCAGTAAGGATACCTTAAATACTTATGAGTCCGAGAGGCTGAAACAACATCAAGTCACACAACTTCCATTCAGTGAATTTTATACAGACTTAAGTTATCCCATAATCAGCTCCACCCAGTTGAGATCATGAAGATTGGAGCAATTTTGCACACATTTCTCAGCACTTTGGGAACCATCAGGAAAATCACCAGATGGAAATTATACGGCTTTAGGTTGCTTCGGCCTTTTTCTCACAGAACTTTGTCCAGTATTACCCCATCCTCACTTCCCACTGCTGACATCCTTTGTAATGTGGTACACGGAATTAGTCTGCAGTGAGATTTTCAGCTTCAGGGTCATTCCAAGGCTGCTGATGATGATTTCTGTCACATCTCACGGTTTGCTGCCCACTGTTACATTGGGGGGGGGGGGAGGGGGGGTCACCAGACGTTCAAGCTCGATGAGAGAAGACATCATCTACATTTTCCTCAGCTCATGGGGGGCAGGCAGAGTGGGCACAGGAATAACTGTGCATTGTTCCCTGAAGGTGGAATCTCATGTGGATAGGGTGGTGAAGAAGGCGTTTGGTATGCTTGCCTTTATAAATCAGAGCATCGAGTATAGAAGTTGGGATGTAATGTTGAAATTGTACAGGGCATTGGTGAGGCCGAATCTGGAGTATGGTGTGCAGTTCTGGTCGCCAAATTATAGGAAGGATGTCGACAAAATGGAGAGGGGACAGAGGAGATTTACTAGAATGTTGCCTGGGTTTCAGCACTTAAGCTACATAGAGAGGTTGAACAGGTTGGGTCTTTATTCTTTGGAGCGTAGAAGGTTGAGGGGGGACTTGATAGAGGTTTTTAAAATTTTGAGAGGGACGGACAGAGTTGACGTGGGTAGGCTTTTCCCTTTGAGAGTGGGGAAGATTCCAACAAGGGAACATAGCTTCAGAATTGAGGGACAAAAGTTTAGGGGTAACATGAGGGGTAACTTCTTTACTCAGAGGGTGGTGGCTGTATGGAATGGGCTTCCGGTGGAAGTGGTGGAGGCAGGCTCGATTTTATTATTTAAGAGTAAATTGGATAGGTATATGGATAAGAGGGGATTAGAGGGTTATGGTCTGAGTGCAGGTAGATGAGACTAGGTCAGAGAGAGTGGTCGGCGTGGACTGGTAGGGCCGAACGGGCCTGTTTCCGTGCTGTAGTTGTTATATGGTTATATGGTTATAGGAATCTTTGACTGGGCTAACTGCCAATGGCAGTAAGAAGCAGCAGCTCATCAATAGAGAATGCCACACTAAAACCAGCAATGCAAGTGGCAGCACTGTTCTCTCTGTGCACCGTTCAGAGTTTGCACTATGTCCACACTGAGAACTCCTTATTGCAGGGAGCATCTGGCCACAGCCCTGAAGATCTCTGAGCCTCCCGCATACAGGGAATAAGTCTCAAAGGACAGGCAGCATCTCTGGAGAACATGGAGGTGAGGTTTATGGATCTTCAGATTGACTGTTGGGGGTGGGGAAGAAATCTGGAAACGAGGAGAGGCAAGACAAAGCATAGCCTCCTGTGGGCACTGTCACTCCAGGACTCTCCGGTCCCCTGCTCTCCCATTCCTGCATTCAATGGCAACATACAGCAGGAGTTAGAAATATGTCACTTGCCTCGTAGGTACATTCTCCCTCTGAGGACAGACTTCAAAGTCTGCACCAGCTGAGCTAACAGCAGTGATAAACTTGCAGTATGTCAATGCAGAGAAACCCACACGGTGTTGGTTTCAGCAAGGTGACCACACAGGAACCCCCAAGACCGATCTTCTGTGAAGTGTTCATTTGTTATTCACCTTTCATAAACAGTGTCAGAGTAGCGCACAATAAAATTTGAAAGTCATTAAAAGCAGAGATGCAATTGCTAGCTTTTTTTTTTTAAATGATTGTATGTATGATTCAACCTACTTTTCTCCTGAGATCCCCACCATCCTCGATATCAATTTCTAGCCAGTTTACCCTTGTTGCACAGAGAAACAACTGAAAGCATTATACACAGCAATGGCAGTGGACTAGAGTCATGGAACCTGCATTCAGGAACCAGCTACTCTCGAGACACGCTGCCTAATGCACCATGGAATTTGCAAATATCCAAACATCTATAGACTAAAACTCTCGTTTGTTTGTTTGTTTGTTTGTTCCTGAACTACAGCCAAAACGGTACACGATAGTGCAACAATTTTAGGCCCACCTTACTCACCGTCATCCTTTTGGTGCTAATGGAAGAAGGTCCATTGAAATCGGTGTTACATTTTTTAAGTTATTCACATTTTAACGTTTAAATCCATCTCCTAGGGAGGGAGGGGGGAGAGAGGGAGGAAAAGGGGGTTGAGGGGGATGGAGGGGGGGAGGGGAAGGGGGGAGGGGATGGGGAAAGGGGGAGGGTAGAGGGGGGAGTGGGGAGAGAGGGGAGGGGGGCAGGAGAGGGTGCTGCACCAATGCAGGAGAGGTTTGGGCCCAACGGGTCCACTTGGCCTAGTGTTTTTCTGTAAAGCAAGCGGACCAAGATTTTACGGGGATGTGCGGGCAAGCTTTTTACTCAGGGAATGCTGGGTGCCTGAAACGTGCTGCCAGGGGTGGTGGTGGAGGCAGATGCCATAGTGGTGTTTAAGGTGCTTTTCGATAGGCACACTGGTATGCAAGGATATGGATCTTGTACAGGCAGTTCTATTCTACATTTTCCTTGATCCCCATCCCCTTTGTCTCGTTTTCACACCTTACACTCCCTTATCTCTGTATCTCCCTCTCCCCTGACTCAGTCTGAAGAAGGGTCTTGACCCGAAACGTCAACCATTCCTTCTATCCAGAGATGCTGCCTGTCCCGCTGAGTTACTCCAGCATTTTGTGTCTATCGACGGTTTAAACCAACATCTGTAGTTCCTTCCGACAGGCAGATGAGATTAGTTTAGATTGGCGTCACATTCAGCACAGACATTGTGGGCGGAAGGACCTGTCCCTGTTCCGTATTGCTCTACGTTTCATGTTCTTTGTGGTATTTTATCCAATCTACACCAATTTGTACACGTTTATTGTAGACAATAAACATTCTATTGATTGCCTCATAATCATTATCAAGGCAATAGATTTTATCATCGAGTGTTGACAATAAACCTATTGGGTTTCTTCAGAATTATAAACTTAGAGTGCCTTTTTCAACAGTTAAAATCAGAAAAAAATACTGACACCAAGAAACAAATCGGTCGGACATCTGTGGCCTCCAGTAACTTTTTAAAATCTACTCAGAGGTCACTTTTGCAAAAAAAAAGTTTATTTTTAATTTACAAGTTTGAAATATTTATTGATTTACAGATTGTGGTCTTTGCTGCCCAGTGTTTATTACCCGACCTGAAAAGCTTGGCATCAGGTGGTGATTGGTGATCTTCCTGGATGCCTCAGGTCCTTCTGAAGTCTGACATTTAAAAACCCTCAGCCCTTTGCGATGCTATTTGAAATCATGCAAGTCTCAGCTGTGAGTTCCAGTTGTATAACAATGGCACTTCCATTCTTTATTAGGTTCAGTGCATTAGAGTAATAGCCTCATCAGGATTGTCTGTTTAAAATGATTGTCATGCGTTTGTGCAAAAGAAAATGTAGTAAATATCGTGCTTTATCCCAAGGACAAATGAAAAGTCAGACCAATATTTCTGTCACCAGTCACATCAACATTAAGTCTGGAGTAAATTACAATGAGTAAGAAACTGTTGTAATTTGTCAATGGCAGTATCCTGAGTTGCCAACTTGGCTTCCAAACAAAATCGTGAACAATCTCACGCTGACACCCGAAGGTCATCCTTCACTATTCATTCCAACAATTTTACCCATCACTTTAACAGCTTCTTCTCCTGAAAGCACTGGGCTAGAGTTCAAGCCCAAAGGTTTGAATGCAAAATTCTAGTGCACTCCAGTGCAGTTAAACAATGGCGCAGTGTTGGAGACACTGAGATGAGGCGTAGCCTAAATCTCACAGGGTTTTAAATATCTTGTTACATTACTTCAAACAAGGGTAGAAAGGCTGTTCCTGATATCCAAACCAATAGTTATCCCTTCTTCAATACAAAATTAAAATGGATGATTTGATATTTTTCACATTGTTATAAGTGGAGACTACCGTGGGTCTATAGACGACTCTATTTTATACATTACTGCAATGACTGCGAAGTGAAGCACTTTCTTGTCAGTAATGTGCCTGTATATCCTGGAATGGAAGTAAAAATCTTCATATAAATGTGAATCTTTTAAATCATTTTATTGGCAGCTTCCTGGGAATGAAAGCCAGCTTTACCAGTCTGTCCTAGAACAGGGAACATAGAACAGTACAGCACAGGCCCACAATGTTTGTGGCTAACATGATGCCAATATAAACTCATCTCATCTGCCTGCCCATGATCCATATCCCTCTATTCCCTACACTTCCAGGTGCCTATCTAAAAGCCTCTCAAATCCCAATGAAAGTCCTGAAAGACGTAAGAATGATAAGAAATATGAAGGAATCACATTCAGAAGAAGGCCAAGGGGGCCATTGAAGCCTGCTCCACCATTCATCAAGATCATGGCTAATTTTTAACTGTCAGGAGGTGACAGGGAGGAGGTGAAATGGGTGCAGAAAGACTTGAAGGCGAGACTGAGGCAGGGCAAAGATGTCAGACTCGCCATATCAGTGAGGATAATCTTTATCAGTACATTTCTAAACATCCTACCCCTAATTAAACTGTATCATGTGGCCCCAGAATCCACACATGGTAAATATTCTCCCTACATCTAGCCTGTTAAAAATTTTGGATGTTTTTATGAGATGTCCTCTCATTATTCAAAACTCTAAAGAATACCGTTCCAGTTTACTCAATTTCTCCTCGATAACAAACCAACATCTCTAGATGCATTTCATTTCATCTATGTAGCACTCCATCCAAGGCATTTTTTTTTTTTTTAGTTTTAGAGATACAGCGCGGAAACAGGCCCTTCAGCCCACCGGGTCCGCGCCGCCCAGCGATCCCCGCACATTAACACTATCCTACACACACTAGGGACAATTTTTACATTTGCCCAGCCAATTAACCTACATACCTGTACGTCTTTGGAGTGTGGGAGGAAACCGAAGATCTCGGAGAAAACCCACACAGGTCACGGGGAGAACGTACAAACTCCGTACAGATGGCGCCCGTAGTCAGGATCGAACCTGAGTCTCAGGCGCTGCGTTCGCTGTAAGGCAGCAACTCTACCGCTGCGCCACCGTTCCGCAATCAAGTACTTCCGTAGGACAGGGAGATCAAAACTTACATAATACTTCAGGTGTGGTCTCACCTGGGTCACCAGAAGAAGAGGGCTTTCAGGGATGGTAACAGGGAGGAGGTGAAATGGGTGCAGAAAGACTTGAAGGCGAGACTGAGGCAGGGCAAGGATGACAACAGGAGGAAGCTGGAGCTGAAATTTCAGCAGAACAACATGAGGGATGCGTGGAGTGGTATGAAGAGCATTACAGGCTACAAGAAGACCAGTGGCCTGGGGAGGGAAAGCAACCAGGACTGGGCCAATGAGCTAAACCTGTTTTTTAATAGATTTGATGGAGGGCCCTCTGCCCACCCTCCCCCCTGCTCCCCGACAGTCTCTCCCCCTCAATCCCCCTGGTCCATTTCCTCTGCCCACCCTCCCCCCTGCTCCCTGACAGTCTCTCCCCCTCAATCCCCCTGGTCCACTTCCTCTGCCCTTTCTTTGCCGCACCTGACCATCAAGGCTGAGCAGGCGAGGAAGGAGCTGTGTAGACTCTGCCCAGGCAAAGCCACGGGTCCTGATGGTGTCAGCCCTAGGCTACCCAAGGTGTGCCAGCCAGTTGTGTGGAGTACTCCAGCATATCTTCAGCCTGAGCCTGGAGAGGGTTCCTGAGATGTGGAAGACATTCTGCCTGGTTCCTGTACCAAAGAGCACGCGTCCCAGCCTCTCCAATGACTACAGACCGGTGGTGTTGACCTCACATCATGAAGTCCCTGGAGAGGCTGGTGCTCACTCACCTGCGACCCCTGGCTAAACCCGACCTGGACCCCCTGCAGTTCGTTTAACAAACAAAGATGGGGGTTGAGGACGCCATCATCCACCTCCTCCATCGTTCCCCTGCTCACCTGGATAAGCCGGGAAGCATTGTGAGAGTCATGTTTTTTTACTTCTCCAGTGCTTTTAACACCATCCGGCCTGCACTGCTTGGGAGCAAACTGACGAAGATGCGGGTTGACGCTCCATTGGTATCCAGGATCACCGACTACCTGACTGGACGACCACAATATGTCAGCCACAGAACTGTGTCTCGAACATGGTGGTGAACAACACAGGGGCCCCACTGGGGACGGTCCTCTCTCCCTGTTCACCATCTATACCTCGGACTTCAGATATAACTCTGGCTCCTGCCACCTGCAAAGTTTTCAGATGACTCTGCAATTGTGGGCTGCATCAGTGAGGGGAGGGAAGCTGAATACAGAGGTGTAATCAACGACTTTGATGAGTGGTGTGGGGTGAATCACCTGCAGCTCAACACCGACAAGACTAAGGAGTTGGTGGTGGACTTTAGGAGGAGAGGAACACCCCTGTCCCCTGTCTCCATCAATGGTGTGGATGTGCATTTTACCAGGGAACATAAATACCTGGGAGTGTACATGGACAGTAAACGGGACTGGTCCAGGAACGCTGAGGCCCTGTACAAGAAGGGACAGAGCTGGCTGTACTTTTTGAGAAGGCTCCACTCCTTCAACGTCTGCAGTAAGATGCTGCAGATGTTCTACCAATCGGTGGTAGCCAGTGCAATCTTAGAGTCATAGAGTTATACAGTGTGGAAACATGTCCTTTGGCCCAACTTGCTCACACCGGCCAACATGTCCCAGCTATACTAGTCTCACCTGCCTGCGTTTGGTCCATATCCCTCCAAACATATCCTACCCATGTACCTGTCTAACTGTTTCTTAAACGTTGGGATAGTCCCAGCCTCAACTACCTCCTCTGGCAGCTTGTTCCATTCTCCCACCACCCTTTGTGTGAAAAGGTTACCCCTCGGATTCCTATTAAATCTTTTGCCCTTCACCTTGAACACATGTCCTCTGGTCCACGATTCCCCTACTCTGGGCAAGAGATTCTGTGCATCTACCCGATTTATTCTTCTCATGATCTTATACTCCTCTATAAGATCACCCCTCATCTTCCTGCGCTCCAAGGAATAGAGACCCAGCCTACTCAACCTCTCCCTACAGCTCACACCCTCTACTCCTGGCAACATCCTCGTAAATCTTCTCTGAACCCTTTCAAGCTTGACAATATCTTTCCCATAACATGGTACCCAGAACTGAACACAATATTCTAAATGCGGTCTCACCAATGTCTTATACAATTGCAACATGACCTCCCAACTTCTATACTCAATACTTTGACTGAAGGCCAATGTGCCAAAAGCTTTTTTGACCACCTTATCTACCTGCGACTTGACCTTCAAGGAACCATACACCTGCACTCCTAGATCCCTCTGCTCAACACTACCCAGAGGGCTACCATTCACTGTGTAAGTCCTGCCCTTGTTAGACTTCCCAAAATGTATCACCTCACATTTCTTTGTATTTACATTCCATCAACCATTCCTCAGCCCACCTGGCCAATCGATCAAGATCTACTGCAATCTTTTACAGCCATTTTCATTATCTGTAAAACCAGCCACTTTTGTATCATCAGCAAACTTGCTAATCTTGCCCTGAATGTTCTCATCCAAATCATTGATGTAGATGACAAACAGTAACAGGCCCAGCACCGAACCCTGAGGCACACCACTAGTCACAGGCCTCCAGCCCGAGAAGCAACCTTCCACCATCACCCTCTGCTTCCTTCCATGAAGCCAATTTGCTATCCATTCAGCTATCTCTCCTTGGATCCCATGCGATCTAACCTTCCAGAGCAGCCTACCATGCGGAACTTTGTCGAATGATTTACTGAAATCCATGTATAAAACATCTACAGCTCTACCCTCATCGACCATTTTGGTCACGTCTTCAAAAAATTCAATCAAATTTGTGAGACACGACCTCCCACGTACAAAACCATGCTGACTACCCCTAATCAGCCCTTGCCCATCCAAATGCTTGTATAACCTCTCTAGTAACTTTCCAACTACAGATACGAAGCTCACTGGCCTATAGTTCCCAGCATTTTCCATGCAGCCCTTCTTGAATAGAGGCACAACATTTGCCACCCTCCAGTCTTCCGGCACCTCTCCTGTATTTAACGACAACTCATAAATTTCAACCAGGGCTCCCTCAGTTTCCTCTCTAGTTTCCCACAATGTCCTAGGATATATCTGACCAGGCCCTGGAGATTTGTCTACCTTCATACATGGTAGTACCTTCAGTTCTTCTTCGACGGTAACACTGACTGCTCTCAAGACACTTCTATTGACTGCCCCAAGTTCCTCCGTCCTACTGTCTTTCTCCACAGTAAATACAGATGAGAAATACTCATTTAATACCTTGCCCATCTCCTGTGGCTCCACACAGAGGTGACCGCTTTGATTCCTGAGAGGTCCCACTCTCTCTCTTGTTACCCTTTTCCCCCTTATGTATTTATAAAATCTTTTGGGATTGTCCTTAATGCTACCCACCAGAGCTAACTCCTGGCCCCGTTTTTGCCCTTCTGATTTCCGTTTTCAGTTTACTCCTTAGTTCTTCGCTGCCATGTGCTGGGGCAGCGGGGCGAAGGCCGCGGATGCAAATAGGATTAACAAACTTATCAGGAAGGCTGGCTCCGTCCTGGGGGTGGAGTTGGATTTATGGGAGGTGGTCTTGGAGGGGAGGATGCTCCTCAAACTGCGGAGCATCCTGGACAATACAGCTCACCTGGTCAACCTGAGGAGCCCCTTCAGCAACAGACTGGTCCCACCAAGATGCAGGACAGAACGCCACAGGAGATCCTTCTTCCCTGTGGCTATCAAACTGTACAACTCCTCCCCCTTCTGTCGTGGGGCAGACTGACTCCCATCCCATCCCATCCCACCCCCCCAACCGCTCCCCAGTCTTTGCACATCCCCAATCCTTTCCACTCATCACTTTAATTTCATGTTTCATGTACTTTGTGTTTTTATGACTGTTGGCAGATTAATATCCCTCCTGGGATAAATAAAGTTCTATCATATCATATCGTATCGTATCATATCGTATCGTATCGTATCGTATTGTACCAAAATTTTAACAATAGCTTTCTTTACCCCTATAATTAAAGCCTCGTGAGAAAGGCCATTTGGCCTTCTAATCATTTGCTGCATCTGCAAGTTGTATTTCAGTGAGTTGTGTCCAAACACATCTGTATCCCTTTCAACATCAGCACTAACCACTCTCTTAGTATTTTACATATATTCTGGGGGGTTTTTGTGTATATTAATGTGGACGACCTTACATTGTTTAACATTATCTTCCATTTGCCACATTTTAATCACCATTTAACTACTTATATCTCTGAGGCCTCTTCACACCTTCCTCTATGCTCACAATCCCACCTCATTAGTATCATCAGCAAACTTGGACATTATGGTGTTTTGCCCTCTCAGCTGAAACAATCACGTAGACTGTGAATGGCTGGGAGCCAAACACTGAACTTTGCAGTATTTCACAAGACACATTCTGCAGACCTGAGAAAGATCCATTTATTCCCACTCCTAGCTGCCTGTCCAATAAGCAATTGAAATCCATGCCAATACATTACTCCAATTCTATGTGTTTTAACCTTGTTAATAAAACACTTGTGACAGACCTCAACAAAACTCTCCAGAAATCCAAACAAACCATATCCACTAGTCACCACTTATTTATTCTCCTATGCATTCTATTAGCACATCCTCAAAGCATACTAACAGATTGGTCAAACATGATTTTCCATTCTTATTCATATTGATTTTGCTCATTCCTACAATTGCTTTCTTGGCTAATGCGTCAGTAGTTCTCCAATTTATCTGTTCTTTTTTCCTTAAATAGCAAGGTCAAATTTTCAACCCTCAATCTACATGGACAGTTCCAGAATCTACAGAATCTTGGAAGATTATAACCAAAGCATTCACTGCTTCTACGACTGCCACCTTCAAAACTCTAGGATTTGATCATCAGATCATTGATCATTGATCATTTAGTTTAGGTTAGAGATACAGCGCGGAAACAGGCCCTTTCGACCCACCGGGTCCACGCCGACCAGCGATCCCCACACATTAACACTATCCTACACCCACTAGGGACAATTTTTCATTTACCAAGCCAATTAACCTACATACCTGTACGTCTTTGGAACGTGGGAGGAAACCGAAGATCTCGGAGAAAACCCACGCAGGTCACGGGGAGAACGTACAAACTCCGTACAGACAGCACCCGTCGTCGGGATCAAACCCGGGTCTCCGGCGCTGCATTCGCTGTAAGGCAGCAACTCTACCGCTGCGCCACCGTGCTGCCCATCTACTTTCAAACTGACCAACTTCTCTAATACTATCTTTTGACTAATATTTCTTTATTCTCACTAGGTCCTCCAATGTCTTGAATATTTTTTCAGTATCATTGTCACAATCTTATTCCCCATTTGAAATTCCTCTCTCTGTCCAGGAGACCATTATTTGCCACTCACCAGTCTTCATATAAAGGCTCTCACAATCTTGCCTTTATGTTCCTTGCTCCAATTTGCTATCTTGCCTTTTTTTTAAAATCAATTTTTTTAGTCCTTCGTTTGCTGAATTCTAAACGCTTCCAGTCCTTAGACTTAATGTTACTTCTGGCAACCTTATCAGTTGTTTCTTTTCATTTAATATTATTTTCAGTTTTTCTGGTCGGCCACAAATAAATCACATTTCCTTTAGGGTTTTTGCAATTTATTTCCTTAAATGCAAAACATAGCCTGTCCTTCAAAGATAGACACAAAATGCTGGAGTAACTCAGCAGGTCAGGCAGCATCGCTGGAGAAAATGAACAGGTGACGTTTTGGGTCGGAACCATTCAGATGGCCTGTCCTTCATCAGGCGTTTTAATGAATTTTCCCCAATAACCACAGCCAACTCTCATATCTTCACGCCTTCCTTTGCTTAGACTCAAGACCCCATTGTTGCTGCCAAACTGGTGACTGAACAAGTCGGCATGATGGATTATGAACTGACTTGATCTGGTCACTCTGAGAGCATTGCAGCAGTGAGCTCGGTGTGTACATAGTGCAGGACCAACAAACATGGCATGCAATAGATAGAGTTAAGCAACCCCACAAGGCGGTCAACGTCTGTACATCTGCTGCACCTGGGCGCCAGTGGTGGTAGATAATTAAACAGCTAATGGCAGAAGGGACCGTAGCTCTGCGAACAACCTTATCCTCAATGAAGGTATATTAGTTAAGGCTAGTGATGCTGGGAGCAGATTCGAGGCCTTTGGATAGGCACATACAAATGGAGGGAAATATATTCCAAGCAGACAGAAAGGTTAGTTTAAATAGGCATCATGTTGAACACAGATCGAAGGTTTTTATTCACAAAATGCTGGAGTAACTCAGCAGGTCAGGCAGCATCTCGGGAGAGAAGGAATGGGTGACGTTTCGGGTCGAGACCCTTCTTCAGACTGATGTTAGGGGGGCGGGACAAAGGAAGGATATAGGTGGAGACAGGAAGATAGAGGGAGAATATTGAACACAGAATGTTGAACACAGATATCGTGCACCAAAGGGCCTGTCTCTGTTGTACTGTTCTATCTCGCTAAGGCTAAAGCCTCAAAATGCCAAGTGGATGTTCCATTTTGACTTCCCCCGAGATCCCCATCATCACCAAAGTCAATTTGATTCCCTCACATGATATCAAAAGATCAGCTGTGAGCAGAGGATGCAACAATAGGTATAGACCGAGACACCATTCTGGCAGTACTACCCAAGACAGGAGGCCCAGAAATAGCTACAACGTTTGCCAAGTTGTTCCAGGCAGTTACAACGCTCTTCACAAAAACAAAACAGAACAAATTCAATTGGGAAATGTACTGGCCAATTAATCTCCTCTCAATCATCAGCAAAGTCGTGGATGGTGTCATGAACTGTACTCTCATGTGGCACTAATTCCCCAATAACCTGCTCATTGACGCCTCATTTAGGTTTCGCGAGTATCACTCAGCACCAGACCTCCACACAGGCTCAGCTGAAGCACGTAGTAAAGAGTTGTACAAAGGTGAGGTGAAAGTGGGGCGGCACAGTGGTGCAGCAGTGGAGTTGCTGCCTCTCAGTGCGTGGAGATCCTGGTTCGATCCTGACTGTGGGTGCTGTTTGTATGGAGTTTGTACATTCTCCCCTTGGGTGGGTTTTCTACGTTTTCCTCCCACATTCCAAAGACGTGCAGATTTGTAGGTAAATTGTCTTCTGTAAATTGCCCCTCGTGTGCAGGGAGCGAAACAGTGATAACATAAAAGTAGTGAACCATTGGTCAGCGTGGACTCGGTGAGCCGCAGGGCCTATTTCCACTCTGTATCGCTAGACTAGACTGGAAAGTGACTACTCTTACAACAGTGCAGTATCTGACTGAATGTGGCAGCAGAGAGCCCAGGTAAAATTGGAGTCAATAAAGGGAAAGGGAACATACTCCAACAGTTGGATTCACACCGTGCACAAAGAAAGATGGCTGTAGCTGTTAAAGGTCAACTATCCCAGTCCCCAGGCATAACTGCAGGAGTTACTCAGTTCAGTGCCGGGATTCAACCATCAGCAACTCCTTTTACCATCAGGTCAGAAGTGAGAACATTCACCAATGATTGAACAATGATCAACTTAATTCCAAATACCTCATCAACGAGCAGTCCGTGCATGTCCACTGCAAGACCTTCAAGCGCGGCCTGTTAAGTGGCAAATAATAGTCACAGAGTAACCGTGCCAAGCAATGGCCATCTGCAACAAAAGACAGTCTAGCTTTGATAATTAATGACACTATCACGGTCGAGTCCCACCTCATTAATATCCTGGGATGTGACCAGCCATATAAATACTATGGTTACAAAAACATGTCAGTGCCTGTGTGGCATGTGGCTTATAACTCACCTTCTGACACTACAAAACCTTTCTCCAATCCACAAGTCAAGAGCAGAATGAAATACTCTCTTTGTGCCTGAATGAATGCAACTCTAAAATCAAGAAGCCTGGCAATATGTAGGGCATCATTGGTATTCATCCAAGTTTAAAGATATGTTTTTTCCTTCATTGCACGCCATTGCTGTGTGCCACCCTCAAAGTGCACTTGAGTTACTCACATCGTCTCTGCTGACAACATATCAAAGACCTACAGTAGCCACCGCCAGGGAAACTATAGGCAGCAGATGCTCAGGAGCACTAAACCCCTGCAGGCTTCCTTCCAAGTCAAATATTATTATGATTTGTAAAAATATTGCTGTTCCCTCATTCTCACTAGGTTTAAAGTGTGGAACTTGCCATGTAATAACGGTGTGGGTGCACCTTCATCAAATAAAATGCACCAGTTCAACACGATGGGGCGGCACGGTGGCGCAGCGGTAGAGTTGCTGCCTTACAGCGCTTGCAGCACCAGAGACCCGGGTTCGATCCTGACTACAGGTGCTGTCTGTATGGAGTTTGTACGTTCTCCCCGTGACCTGCGTGGGTTTTCTCCGAGATCTTCGGTTTCCTCCCACACTCCAAAGACGTACAGGTATGTAGGTTAATTGGCTGGGCAAATGTAAAAATTGTAGGATAGTGTTAGTGTGCGGGGATCGCTGGGCGGCGCAGACCCGGTGGGCCGAAGGGCCTGTTTCTGCGCTATATCTCTAAATCTAAAAAAATCTAAATCTTCGGTTGCCTCCCACACTCCAAAGACGTACAGGTTTGTAGGTAAATTGGCTTGGCAAATGTAAACAATTGTAAAAATTGTCCCTAATGGGTGTAGGATGGTGTTAGGATGCGGGGATCGCTGGTCAGCGCGGACCTGGTGGGCCGAAGGGCCTATTTCTGCGCTGTATCTCTAAACAGAGACCAGGGTTGGATCCTGACTAAAGGTGCTGTCTGTGTGGAGTTGATTCGTTCTCCCTGCGACCATGTAGGTTTTCTCTAGGTGCTCTGGTTTCCTCTCACATTCCAATGACGTAGAGGTTTGTAGGTTAATTGGCTTCTGTAAATGATAAATTGTCCCTAGTGTGTAGGTTAGTGCGATTGTACGGGGATGATCGCTGGTCGGTGAAGACTCGGTGGCCTCTTTCCACGCTGTATCTCTAAAGTGACTAAAGTGAATAAAGGAAAGAAAAAGATGCTTGTCAATAGTCAATAGTCGTTTATTTGTCACATACACATAAATGTGTAGTGAAATGAAACATTACCCGCAGTTGAACAATAAGACCAATAAGAATAATCAATAAAAATGCAATAACACATACAATCATACACTAACACCAAACAAAAGAAACATCCATCACAGTGAGTCTCCTCCAGTCCCTTCTCACTGTGATGGAAGGCCAGAATGTCTTTTCTCTTCCCTGCCGTCTTCTCCCGAGGTCAGGCTGTTGGAGTTGCCACATCGGGGCGGTCGGGGCTCCCGACATTGGAGCGCCGCGTCGGACGGTGAAAGGTCCACGGCCTATTCCAGGCCGCGCCGGACGGTGAAAGGTCCGCGGCGGGCCGACCCAAGCCCCGCGATTCTTGGCGGGCGAAGACGCTGCCTCTGCCGGAGCTCCCGATGTTGGCCCCCACCCAGGGGCCTGCGGGCTTCCGACGTCCACGCGGCCCGCGCCGGAGCCTCCGGAGACGAGTCGCAGCCGTTCCCGCAGCATCCGCAGGCAGCCAGCGCCGCAGGTGGTGAGTCCGTGCCGTGGGCTCTGCGAACCAGAGCCCCAGGTGGTCCCAGGTGTATGGCCGGTGGTAGGCCGCAACGGGAACGGGGACACGACACAGAAACAAAGGTCGCGTCTCCGTTCCGGAGAGAGAATTTTTTACAGTTCCCCTTCCCTCCCACCCCCCCCACATAACATACAAACACTACACCATATTAAAACTACAATTCATACAAAAACAACAAAAAACACAAAAGACAGGAGGACTGCAGGCAAGCCGCAGCTGCGAGGGCAGCACTGGCTCCATGTTCTCTAAGGATGCTGTCAGTAACCCACTGAGTTACTCCCGAACTTTGTGCCCTTCTTTGTAAACTAGCATCTGCATTTCATTGTTTCTACATAGAGAGAATGAATGACTGTGATGGTGAATGCAGTGCCAATCGAATTCGCTGTTTTATCCCGGATGATGACAACCTGGGTGCTGTCAGAACGGCAAATGCAGGAAAATATTCCATTATGTTCCTAACTTTAGTCTTGTAATTGGCATTAAGGATTTGGTATCAGGAAATGAGTCACTTGCCCTTGATCCACTCTTGTAAGCATTATATCAAGTTGGCTGATCTATTTAAGTCTCCAATCTAATATGGGCCCAAGATATTGATTGGGATCTCAGCAGTGGTAATGCCATTGGGCATCCCCTGGCATGTGGGTGTACAGATGTGTTCACATTTTAAACACCCAGTCTTAAAAGTTTTGTTTTAACATGCAGACCTCATTTACCAAGTCGTTGCAAATGTAAATGTACCTTGTCCAATCATCAGTCAACTGCCCCATTTCTGCCGTGATGAAAAGAGGAAGATCATTTGAAGATAGTTGAGCCATGGGCTTGGCATTGATTTATTACAGCAGTTGTGTCCTGGACTGGAATAATTGAATCCGCTTAACATATGTGGGCAGCAAGGTGGCGCAGCAGTAGAGTTGCTGCCATGCAGTGCTAGAGACCTGGGTTCAATCCTGACTACGGGTAATAACTATACGGATTTGTACAATCTCCCCGTGACGGCGTGGGTTTTCCCCAGGTGCCGCAGTTTCCTCCCACACTCCAAAGTCGTACAGGTTTGCTGGTTAATTGGCTTCAGTAAAGATTGTAAGTTATTCCTGGTGTACGAGG
This sequence comes from Rhinoraja longicauda, assembly GCF_053455715.1. Taxonomy (NCBI): domain Eukaryota; kingdom Metazoa; phylum Chordata; class Chondrichthyes; order Rajiformes; family Arhynchobatidae; genus Rhinoraja; species Rhinoraja longicauda. The sequence goes on from NC_135981.1 coordinate 23,490,010, forward strand.
ATCGCTGGTTGGCGTGGAATTGGTGGGCAGAAGGGCCTGTTTCCACGCTGTATCTCTCTAAACTCTCTAAAATAACCATCTTAATTTGTGTAAGATGTGCAGGTAGGATCTGGAGATGCTGGTTTAAACCGAAGAAAGACACAGAAGGCTGACATAACTCAGCGGGACAGGCAGCATCTCTGGAGAGGATTGGGTGATGTTTTGGGTCAAGACCCTTCTTCAGATTAGTTAGGGATTAAGGGAAACGAAAGATCTAGACGATGATGTAGAGAGATAAAGAACAATGAATGAAAGATATGCAAAATAGTAATGATGATAAAGGAAACAGGCCATTGTTAGTTGTTTGTTGGGTGTAAACAAGAAGCTGGTGCGACTTGAGTGGGGGAGAAATGGAGAGAGCGAGAATGCTGGGGTTTCTTGAAGTAAGAGAAATTCAATTTCATACCACTGGGCTGTAAGCTGCCCTAGCGAAATATGAGATGCTGTTCCTCCAATTTGCGTTTAGCCTCACTCTGACAATGGAGGAGACCTAGGACAGAAAGGTCTGTGTGGGAATGGGAAGGAGAATTAAAGTGTTTAGCAATTGGGAGATCAGGCGGGCTGAGCAAAGGTGTGCTGCAAAATGATCGCCCAGTCTATGTTTGGTCTCGCCGATGTATAAGAGTCCATATCTTGAACAATGGATACAGTAGATGAGGTTGGAGGTGGTGCAAGTGAACCTCTGCCTAACCTGAAAGGACTGTCTGGATAGAGTCGAGGGAGGAGGTAAAGGGACAGGTGTTGCATCTTGTCCGTTGCAGGGTAAGGTACCTGGGGAGGGGGTGGTTTTGGTGGGAAGGGATGAGTTAACCATGGAGTTGCGGAGGGAACGGTCTCTGCGGAATGAGGAAAGGGGTGGAAATGGGAAGATGTGACTAGTGTTGGGGTCCCGTTGGAAGTGGCGAAGATTTCAGAAGATTATGTGTTGTATGCGATGGCAAATGGAGTGAAAGGTGAGGACTAGGGGGGCTGTTTCTGTTGCGACTAGGGGGAGGGGGAGCAAGGGCGGAGCTGCGGGGTACCGAGGATTCACGAGTGAGGGCCTCATCTATGATGGGAGAGGAGAACCCCTATTCCCTAACGAATGAGAACATCACGGATATCCTGGTATGGAACACCTCATCTTGGGCGCAGAAACAGCGTAGACGGAGGAATTGGGAGTAGGGGATAGAGTCTTTGCGGAAGCAGGTTGGGAAGAAGTGTAGTCGAGACAGTTGTGGGAGTCAGTGGTGTTGTACTTCGTGGTCCGGTACCTGTTGTACCTTTAGTGACTGGACGGACCACAAGTACACGTGTATAAAAGGTTACAATGCTGGAGCTCAACTCCAGGCTGTTTATTCCGTGGCCACCTGGATCCAGAGTGACCGCCTAATCACACCAATCACTTATATACACAGGCATACAAAGTAGTTCTTGGATACACAAAGTAGTCCCAGCAATATCACAACATCCCCCTTGTCTTATATAAAATTGTTTTCTTTACCATTCGAGGGCTAAAATATATTTAACAAACAAAACCAAAACACCATTGCTTTTTGCAAACAAAACCAATAACACAACTAAATGACCGGTCCCTCCGGTCGCCGACCCCCTCCGGTCGCCGCACACCTCCGTGGGTGTCGGTCTTACCGGTCGCCGCACACTTCCCTGGGTGTCGGTCTTACCGGTCGCCGCACACCTCCGTGGGTGTCGGTCTTCCCCGGTCACCGCACACCTCCGTGGGTGTCGGGTCTCCCGGTCGCCTCCGGTCTCTCCCCCGCGAAGCAGTCGCAGGCTCCCAATCTCGGGCCTGCACAGGTGCTGGGGCACGATGTGGGCCTTCACACACCGCCCTCAGCAGCTTGCAGCGTCACGTCGGCAGCTCGGCGCTGACTACTGAGCAGGTAAGTATACCTACATATATTGGCCCCTTACCGAGCGGGAAACTTTTTTCGTTCTTCAGGGCTCTATCTTATCTTCCTGTTAACCTTTTTGCTGGGTTCCTTTTTGTTAACCTTCTTTTTTTTTTTTTTCTTACGCACTTGTTAACTTTTTTTCTTGGGGTTTTGGTTGTTTTCCTTTTCTAGGCTAAACACCCAAACCGCTGCCACCATGTTGTACTTCGTGGTCCGGTACTTGTTGTACCTTTGTTGTGACTCTGGACGGACCACGAGTACACATGTTTATGATGTTATCATGGTGGAGCTTAACTCCAGGCTGTTTATTCCAAGGCCGCCTGGATCCAGAGTGACCGCCTAATCACACCAATCACTTATATACACAGGCATACAAAGTAGTTCTTGGATACACAAAGTAGTCCCAGCAATATCACAACAAGTGGGTTTGTAATAGATGTCAGTCGATAGTCTATTTCCTGTGATGGAAGCTGTGAGATCAAAAAAGGGGAGGGAGATGTCGGAGATGGTCCAAGTAAATTTGAGTGCAGGATGGAAATTGCTGGTGAAGTTGATGAAATCTATGAGTTCTGCATGGGTGCAGAAGGTACACCAATGCAGTCGGCAATGTCGACGACCCGAAACGTCACCCATTCCTTCTCTCCAGAGATGCTGCCTGTCCCGTTGAGTTACTTCAGCTTTTTGTGACTATCTTTAGTTTGTGCGAGATGTGATTACTACTATTCTTCCATTTCCCTCTCAATGTCTATTTACTAAATTTACCAGGGCTGATTGATGCCTTGCCACATTAAAGGCTGTCTTATCTCAGAACAGTCTCACTGCACCTTTCCAATTCAGCTCTTTTATCCATGATTATTTTAAGCCTGTGATGAAGCCTGGAACCATAAAATCCTTACAAACTCAAACTTAACAATGACGAGCAAGTTATTGATGAATATGTGATGCAGTTGGTCGCACATTTCACCAATTTACTGACCATGGAGTGGATCATTTCAGAATTAATTAGCCAGATGTTATTTGTCCTGTTTGTGGCTTGGGCACACCTGAGTGATTACCACATGATTGGATTAAAGCCTATTCTGTAACTGAACTGGAACAAGTTGGCTTGAGGCACAATTAGTTCTGGATCACAAGTCTTTAGCACTAAAGATTGAATGATATTGAATTTCAGTCATCTTTGCTGTAGACAAAAATCCTTGCAGTTCTCTTTATATCATGTGAAGTGAATCAGATCGCCTGAATGTAGAAGCAAATAACTGTGGATGCTGGTTAGACAATAGACAATAGATGCAGGAGGAGGCCATTCGGCCCTTCGAGCCAGCACCACCATTCAATGTGATCATGGCTGATCATTCTCAATCAGTACCTGCCGTTCCTGCCTTCTCCCCATACCCCCTGACTCCGCTATCCTTAAGAGCTCTATCTAGCTCTTGATTGATAAATAAAAGGACACAAAGTGCTGGAGTAACTCAGCAGGTCAGGGAGCATCCCTGGAGAACATGAACATGTGAGGTTTCAGGTTAAGACCCTTCTGCAGACTGATTGTAGAGGAAAGAAGAAAGCAGGAAAGAGGAGAAGGAGGACAACGTGTGGCAGGTACCTGAGGACTGGCTTGTTATGGTTGTAGACTTTGGGTGAAAAGTGAATGGACCCTCTGCAAAGCATTTCTGGTTTAGAGGTATTTAAATCTACCTGTTAAATCAACATCTTGGTGTTGATGTTCTTTAACCATCCCCTCCCATGCAGGGCCGTTTTTACAGCATTATGGGCCCCCGGGCAAAGCAGTGTACTGGGGCCCCTACCGTTACTCTCCCCCATCCCCTTTCCCTACCAGACCCCCCCCCTGTCGTGCCGGCGAAAAGCACTTACCGAAAAGCACTTAGCGATGGACTTGGGGTGCTACATTGTTGCGAAAAGCACTTGCAGATCGCTGTGAGAAGCACTTAGGGAAGGAAAATGTTGCGAAAAAAGCACTTATTGAACCTACATTTTTAAAGTAGTATTTATTTATTGCAAGTCACTTAACATACACAGATCAGCATGGGGCCCCTATGCTCGTGCGGCCCCAGGCAAGTGCCAATCAGGCCCATGCGTTAAGACGGCCCTGCTCCCATGAACTGTTTAGTTATCGCCACCAGTTCAGAACTAGATGTGGAGTAACAGCATAATTTTGGTCATTTCATTGGATATTGTTTTTTTCATGATTCGTACTCCAGTAATCCTGTGGTGCAACTTCACAGGGATGGTATCTCATTATTGAGTATGCCAGTTGTTTCTCCAAGCCCACTGTTCTTCAAAATCTTATTGAGAAAAGATTAGTCCACTGGCATGAAAGCCATGGTTTTGTAACAGCCACATCAGGCAAAGAAGTTAGACGCAAAATGATAGAGTATCTCAAGGGGTCAGGCAGCAGCTCTGGAGAAAATTAATAGGTGATGTTTCGGGTCGGATCCCTTCTTCAGACTTCAGGGTTCCGACCCGAAATGTCACCTATTCTTTTTCTCCAGAGATGCTGCCTGACCCACTGAATTTCTCTCACATTTTCCGTCATCAAATTCTTCCTATACCTCACCACCTCATAACTCTGTGATCTCTTCAATCAAGGGACTGATTGAATTATCAAGAGACAGATTCAATCATCAGTCTGAAGAAGGGTCTCGACCCGAAACGTCACCCATTCCTTCTCCTGAGATGCTGCCTGACCTGCTGAGTTACTCCAGCATTTTGTGAAATAAGTACCTTCGATTTGTACCAGCATCTGCAGTTATTTTCTTACTCTTCAATCAAGAGGGTCAAGAGTCAAGTGTGTTTTATTGTCATATGCCCTAAAACAGAACAATGAAATTCTTACTGGTAGCAACACGACAGATATATAAACTGATATGCTTTGCATGACTATGGTGAGACAACATTTGGAGTATCGCGTGCAGTTCCGGTTCCAATACTGTGGAAAAGATCTGATTGAGCTAGAGAGGGTGCAGAACTCTGTTAATACCATACGAAGCAACAAAAATAGTTCAGTATATAAAAAACAATCAACAATGTTGCAAAGACAACAGCAATGCTCCCAAGCCCAACCCCTGAGTTGGAGGTGATGGTTATCGAACAGGAAGTGTTGCTGCCAATTGGTACTGATTGTGTTCTGTTGATGGGGAAGTCGTGCAGCTGCAGGGGGGTGGGCAGAGACCCAGTCTCCTGAGTTTTGTGACCAGTTTGGAGGGGATGATGGTGTTGAACACCAAGCTGACGTATGTGTTCTTCACAGGATCCTTCAAGGAATTTGCATTTCACACCCTCATCCCCACTCCAGACACACACCACAATTTTAGTCTCTTGCACATCTTCCACCGGGTGGCGCCGCAATGGCAGCCTCGCCTACAGACTGTCTGTCTTTTTCATCTTTTTTTTGTTATTTTTGGTGTGTTTAGAAAGTGTGTTCTTGTTCTCTGGTTTGTTTTATGTGGGGGGTGGGGGAGGGGGGAGGGGGAAACTTTTTAAAATCTCTTACCTTGCCGGAGATGCAATTGTTTTCCGGATGGTAGCTCCGGTCGCTCTGCAGCCTAACGTCATGGAGCTGGCGGCCTCGCTCGAGACTGACTTTGAGCCCCGCCCCGGGGCGTGGACTTACCATCGGAGCCGATTCCTTGCTTGGGATCAATGCTCCAACCGCGGCCTGTGGACTTTAACATAAAGGAGCTCGCAGTCTCGGGTTGAGACCGACGTTGGGAAGCTCCAAAAGCCACACGACGTTCAACTAGCCCCGACCTGGGGTAGATTGCCCGGCGCGATGGAGCTGAGATTCCCCCTCGATGCAGGAGCTTGATCCCCCGACGAGGAAGGCCCGCCGCTGGCTACGGGAGTCAAGATCGTTCCGTCAAAGGAAGGTTAAAGGCCCCTGACCGCTGGAGGACAAAGAAGGGAGAGATTGAACTATTTTTCACCTTCCATCACAGTGAGGAATGTGGAGGAGTCACTGTGGTGGATGTTCATGTTAAAATGTATTTTGTGTGTTCTGTTGCTTTTTATTGGTATGACTGTATGGCAAATGAAATTCCTCATATGTTGCAAAACATACTTGGGCTAATAAAGTATGATTATGATTATGATTATGATGATCTGCATGGTAGTCTAGTCTGGAAGATTAGATCACATAAGATGCGGTGAACTAGCCAATTGACACAAAATTGGCTTGGTGGAAGGAGTCAGAGGGTTGTTTTTCAGATTGGAGGCTTGTGACCGACTGTGTGTCATGGGTTTTTCATTGCTAGATCCCTGTTGTTTAGCATTTATATTAACAGTTTGGATGAGAATGTAAGTGGTATGATTAATACGTTCGCAGATGACACTAAAATTGATGGTATTGTAGACGGTGAAGTAGGTTGTCTTGGTTTACAACAGGAATTAAACCAAATGGAAAAGTGAGCAAAAGAATTGCCGACGGGATTTAACTCAGACAAGTGCAAAGTGATCCTTTTTAAGATAGTAAGCCTAAACAGTAAAGTTGATGGCAGGACCCTGGAGAGTGGTGTGGAACTGAGAGACCTTGGGATGCAACCACATATTTCCTTGAAAGTGGCAACGCGGGTGAAGAGGATGATGAAGAAGTTGTACGGTGTGTTTGCCTTCATCGGTTGGGGCACAGAGTACAAGGGTTGAGATGTCCTGTTACAACTTTGTTTGAGGTAGGTGCGACCAGATTTGGAGTATTGCATGCAGTTCTGGTCGCCATGCTGTAGGAAAGATCTGATTGAGATAGAGGGGTGAGGAAAAGATTCATTCACAAAGATGTTGCTGGGGGGCTTGACTTGTAAGGAGAGACTGGATAAATGGGAACTTTTTTTCTGGAAATAGAGGCTGAAGGGTGATCTTATCAAAGCTTATAAAATCACGAAGAGCATTGTTAAGGTAGATGGTCACAGTTTTTTCCCCAGAGAGTCGAAAACTAGAGGCCATAGGTTGATGATAAGAGAGGAAATATTTAAGGGCATCTGAGGGGCATGTTTTTCGCACTGAGAGTAGTATGGGAGATAATACGATATTATTTTATACATTAGACATTGTTGTTTAAGGTTTGTAACTACTTAGGCATTAGGTGCCTCTCTGTAACTAATTAAGGCACTCTAGACATTGTGCCTCTCTGTAACTAATTAAGGCACTCTAGACATTGTGCCTCTCAGTAACTAATTAAGGCACTCTAGACATTGTGCCTCTCTGTAACTAATTAAGGCACTCTAGACATTCCTTGACATGTGTCTGTAACTGCTGCTCAGGAGGAGGAGAAACACCACGACAGTAGCAGATAGGCGGATTGCTTTACCAGAGGAAGTGGGAAAGGCAGGAACAATTACGAAGAGATTAAAAAAAACATTTGAATATATATATATATATATATATAATGCGGCACGGTGGCGCAGCGGTAGAGTTGCTGCCTTACAGCGAATGCAGCGCCGGAGACTCAGGTTCAATCCTGACTACGGGTGCCGTCTGTATGGAGTTTGTACGTTCTCCCCGTGACCTGCGTGGGTTTTCTCCGAGATCTTCGGTTTCCTCCCACACTCCAAAGATGTACAGGTATGTAGGTTAATTGGCTGGGCAAATGTAAACATTATCCCTAGTGGGTGTAGGATAGTGTTAATGTGCGGGGATCGCTGGGCGGCGCGGACCCGGTGGGCTGAAGGGCCTGTTTCTGCGCTGTATCTCTAAATCTAAATCTAAAAAAATCTAAATATATATGGTTAGGAAAGGTTTAAAGGGACATGGTCAAAATGCAAGATAATGCGACTGGTTCAGTTTGGCACTATAGTTGGCATGGATGAGTTGGACCAAAGAGCCCATTTCTGTGCTGTTTAACTCTATGACTATCTCCCATTTTATTCACTGGGGCGAGACAGATTTGCAGCAGTAGAGTTGCTGCCTTACAGCACCAGAGACCCAGGTTCGATCCTGACTAAGGGTGCAGTCTCGATGGAGTTGTACGTTTTCCCTGTGACAGTATGGATTTTCTCCGGATGCTCCAATTTCCTCCCACACTCCAAAGGCGTACAGATTTGTAGGTTAGTTGGCCTCAGTAAAGATCATAACATTTTAGGGTACGTTTTGCTGGTTGGCATGGACTTGTGGGCTGATGGGCCTATTTCCGTGCTGTATCTCAAAAGTTTAAAGTCACTCCAGCATTGGCTTGTTACATAGATAAGATAGGTTTAGAGGAATATGGGCCAAACACTGGCAGGTGGGACTAGTGTAGATGGAGCATAGTGATCGGAGTGGGCTAGATGGGCCGGAGGACATGTTTTCACGCTGTATGACTCTACGACATTAATGTTGAAAAAAGTGGGGAAATCCTGGGTGTTGAAAGGATATCATTGCAAATAAGACAACAATCACCTGCAGTGCCAAAAAATCTCATCCAAATAACAGTTAGTTCATCTCGATTATGCCATGGATCTTCACCTGCCAGCTAAATACACTTTGTGTCAAATGATAAAGCTTGAAGATATAAAGATTATATGTGCATTAAACATTAATTGCAAAGAATTCTTAAATTATTATTGTCTTCATGCTTGTTCAGTATGAAATGTCCACTGTAATTATAACTCAGTCATGAATTGTGTACTTTTTTGTTTTGCATAAACTATTTGGAACATTCAATTGAGTTTGACATAATGCTCCATTATTTTTGTAGATTGCAGTGATGGTTTATGAGCACATTCAATAAATTTAACAACCAAAAGCAATTACCGGAAAGGGTTTATGACTTATCCGTCAATGTCAACAGAACCTTGCCACATCTCAATTTGAGGAAAGTCATTCTCACGAGTATGGTGACTTAAAAGTGATCTAAACACGACAGATGGTTTAGTTTAGTTTATTGTCACGTGTACCGAGGTACAGTGAAAAGCTTTGTTGTTGCTTGCTATCCAGTCAGCGGAAAGACTATACTTGATTACAAGATGCTGGAGTAACTCAGCAGGTCAGGCAGCATCTCAGGAGAGAAGGAATGGGTGACGTTTCGGGTCGAGACCCTTCTTCAGACTGAAGAATTTATTTCCAGTTGCACAATCAGTCTGAAGAAGGGTCTCGACCCGAAACGTCACCCATTCCTTCTCTCCTGAGATGCTGCCTGACCTGCTGAGTTACTCCAGCATTTTGTGAATAAATACCTTCGATTTGTACCAGCATCTGCAATTATTTTCTTATACTTGATTACAATCAAGCTATCTGCAATGTACAGATACAGAAGAAAGGATATAACGTTTAGCGCAAGATAAAGTCCAGTAAAGTCCAATAAAAGATAAGACGAGGGTCTCCAATGAGGTAGATGGTAGGTCAGGACCGCTCTCTAGTTGGTGATAGGATGGTTCAGTTACCTGATAACAGCTAGGAAAAAACTGTCCCTGAATCTGGACATGTGCGCAAAAGTCAAAGCCTTTGAAAGGCATGAAATCAATCTCATTCTTACAGCAGACAGCACTGAAAATGAAGACACTAGGAACTGCAGATGCTGTCTTATAAAAAAAGACACAAAGTGGGCTGGAGTAATCAGGCAGCATCTCTGGAGAACATGAACAGGTGACGTTTCAGGCCAGGACCCTTCTTCAGACAGATTGTGCAACTGGAAATAAATTAGACTAGCCCGCTTTATTGCAATCTAGTGGCACTTATTTTGAATCTTTCAAGATCTTATTGTTAAACAAAATGAACCTGCAGCAAAAGCAAAATATAATCTTGTAAAGTCAAAAACAGGACAGGCTTGGTCTGGCCTTCATAACTGCCTGAGTAATCAAATTGTGAAACAAAAATATATTTTGTTCAAACAACATAAAACATAGAACAGGCCCTTCAGCCAACAAAGTCTGAGCCAAATATCATGCCAAGTTAAAGTAATTTCCTCTGCCTGCACATGATCCATATCCCTCCATTTCCTGCATATCCACATTCCCTGCATATCCACATATCCATATCCCTCCATTCCCTGCATATCTACAAGCTTCTTAAATGCCCCTATTGTATCTGCCCCTATTGTATCTGCCCCCACCATCAGCCTGGGCAATGTCTCTGGCACCTTCCACTCTTTGTGTAAAAGAATTTGGCCCGCACATCTCCTTTAAACATTGCTCCTCATACCTTAAACCTATGCCTTCTCATCTTTGAGTTTCCACTCCTGGAAAAACATTCTAGCTGTCTACCCTATCTATACTTCCCATAATTTTATATACTTCTTTCAGCTCTCACCTTAACCTCTGACGTTCCAGCGAATACAATCCATGTTTTTCCAAAACGCTCCTTTTGGCTAATGCCCTATAATCCAGGCAGCATTCTGGTGGATCTCTTCTGCACACTCTCTAAAACCTCCATATCCTTCCTGCAATGGGGCAACCAGAACTGCATCTATACACTAAAACTCTCGTTTGTTTGCTTGTTTGTTCCTGAACTACAGCCAGAACGGTACACGATAGCGCAACAATTTTAGGCCCACCTCACTCACCGTCATCCCTTTGGTGCTAATGGAAGATGTTTCATTGAAATCAGTGTTATATTTTTAAAGTTATTAACATTTTAAAGTTTAAATCTATCTCCTAGGGACGGAGGGGGAAGGAGGGAGGGAGGGGGGCGGAGGGGGAAAGGGAGGGAGGATAAGGGGGCTTGAAGGGGATGGAGTGGGGGGGGAGGGGAAGGGGGGGGAGGGGATATATAAAGAGTAGTCAAGTCAAGTCAAGTCCAGTCCATTTTATTTGTATAGCACATTTAAAAACAACCCACGTTGACCAAAGTGCCGTGCATCAGTTCAGGTACTAAGAACGAACATACAATGGCACACAAACATAACAGCACATACATAAACAGTTCACAGTGCCCCCTCAGAGGGCCTCAAACGCTCGGGAGTAGAAATAGGTTTTGAGCCTGGACTTAAATGAGTCGATGGAGGGGGCAGTTCTGATGGGGAGAGGGATGCTGTTCCACAGTCTATGAGCTGCAACCGCAAAAGCGCGGTCACCCCTGAGCTTAAGCCTAGACCGCGGGATAGTCAGTAGCCCCAAATTGGCCGACCTGAGGGACCTGGAGATAGAGTGGTGGGTTAGAAGATTTTGATATGGGGGGGCAAGCCTGTTTAGGGCTTTGTATGTGTATAGGATGTGCTTGAAGTTGATTCTGTACCGTACTGGGAGCCAGTGGAGAGAGGCCAGAATCGGGGTGATGTGGTCCCTTTTACGGGTACCCGTCAGGAGTCTCGCTGCAGCGTTTTGGACCAATTGCAGGCGGGACAGGGATGATTGGCTGATCCCAGTGTATAGGGAGTTGCAGTAGTCTAGACGGGAGGAAATGAATGCGTGGATGATTTTTTCAATGTTGTCAAATTGGAGGAATGGTTTGATTTTAGCTATGGTACGAAGCTGGAAGAAGCTGGCTTTATACCACAGCGTTGACTTGCTTGTTAAACTTTAATGCAGAGTCAAATATCACGCCAAGGTTTTTGACATGCGGTTTGACAAGGGAGGATAGGCTTCCAAGGCTGCCTGTTATCGTTTTGATGGAGTCAGGGGGGCCGAATAGGATGACCTCAGACTTGCTCTCGTTTAGTTGAAGGAAGTTCTGGGCCATCCAACATTTTATGTCCTCAAGGCAGTGCATGAGGCTGATTAAATTTGACCGGTTGTTGGGTTTCAGGGAGAGATAAAGCTGTGTGTCATCCGCATAGCAGTGGAAAGAAATGACGTGCCTTTGAATGATTTGGCCGAGGGGGAGCATGTATAGAAAGAAGAGAATGGGGCCTAGGATGGAGCCTTGTGGAACCCCGCAGGAGAGGCTAGCTGGGGAAGAGGAATAATTGCCTATGTTGAGTAGATAGAAATGAAAAGAAGGGGAAGGGAGGGGGGAGGGGGAGGGGAGGGAGGAGGTTGGGGAAGTGAGGGAGGGGGGGAAGGGGGGAAAGGGGGGGGCGGAAAAGGGTTAAGGGGGAATGGGGAAGGGGAAGAGGGGGGAGGAGAGGGTGCTGCACCAATGCAGGAGAGGTTTGGGCCCAACGGGTCCACTTGGTATGGTACAATACTAAAAATGAGGCTAATAAGCAACGATACAGCTGCAACATGACTTCCTGACTCTTAGATATTACCTATTTAACTGGTTCCCTTTAGTCTGCTTAATGAACATTATTTTTGTTGAGTAAAGCCTTTTGAATTAATTAATTAATCAATCAATTAATTAATTAATTAGTCAATTAATTGATTGATTAATTGATTAATTAATTGATTAATTAATTAATTAGTTTATTGGCCAAATATGTACACATACAAGGAATGTGCCTTGGTGCTTTGCTAGCAAGTAACAACACGAACATACAGTAAACAATTAAGAATAAGGCATAAAACATTAAAACATTAAGAATACAACATTACAGTTTAAACGTGAGTGAAATAAACCAGAGCAAAAAGAGACTGCAGACTTTGGTTATTGAGTAGAACTACCACTCGTGGAAAAAAGCTGTTTTTATGTCTGGCTGTGGCTGCTGTGACAGCCCGGAGTTGCCTTCCAGAGGAAAGTGCTTCAAAGAGTTTGTGGCCAGGGTGAGAGGGGTCAGAGATGATCTTGCCCGCTCGCTTCCTGGCCATTGCAGTGTACAGTTCGTCAATGGGGGGAAGGTTGCAGCCAACAACCTTCTCAGCTGATCGAATGATCCATTGCAGCCTCCGGATGTCGTGCTTGGTGGCTGAGCCAAACCAGACCATGATGGAGAAGGTGAGGACGGACTCAATGATAGCAGTATAGAATTGGACCATCATTGCCTGTGGCAGATTGTGTTTCCTCAGCTGCCGCAGGAAGTACATCCTCTGTTGGGCCTTCTTGACTGTGGAGTCGATGGTGGCCCCCCACTTAAGGTCCCTGGAGATGATGGTTCCAAGGAACTTAAATAACTCCACAGATGTGACTGTGGTGTGTTGATGGTGAGTGGGGGGAGGGGAGGGGGAGCTCTCCTAAAGTCTATAATCAGTTCCACTGTCTTAAGAGCATTCAGCTCCAGGTTGTTGTGATGGCACCAGGACGCCAGCTGTGTCACTTCCGGTCTGTAGATAGATTCCTCCCCATCATGGATCAGTCCAATCAGGGTAGTGTCATCCGCAAACTTGAGGAGCTTGACAGAGGAGTCCATGGAGGTGCAGTCGTTGGTGTAGAGAGAGTAACGGAGAGGGGAGAGTACGCAGCCTTGCGGTGCTCCTATGCTGAGGGTCTGCGGGTCCGGGATGTGCTTTCCCAGCCTCACATGCTGCTTCCTGTCCGTCAGGAAGTTGATGATCCACTGACAGAGGGGTTCAGGCACAGTCAGCTGGGAGAGTTTGGAGTGTAGTAGCTCTGGCACAATGGTGTTAAATGCAGAGCTAAAGTCCACAAACAGAATCCTTGCAAAGGTCCCCTTGCGGTCTAGATGCTGGAGGATGAAGTGCAGGTCTAGGTTGACTGCGTCATCCACCGATCTATTGGCCCGGTATGCAAACTGCAGATGATCCAGCAGGAGGTTTGTGATGTTTTTCAGCTGAGCCAGTACGTCTTTCAAAGGTCTTCATGACTACAGAGGTCATCGCGACAGGCCTGTAGTCATTAAGACCAGTGATCCTTGTCTTTTGGGGTACCGGGACAATAGTGGAGACTTTGAAGCAGGCAGGGACAGTGCAGGTTCCCAGGGACTGGTTGAAAATGTCTGTGTAGATCGGTGCCAGTTGTTCGGCACAGAGCTTCAGGGTAGAAGGGGAAACATTGTCCGGTCCTGGAGATTTCCGGCTTTTCTGTCTCCTGAATAGCCTCCCCACCTCTGCAATTTCTATTGTTGGAGATGGAGAAGTGGCCAGACTGATGTTGGGCAGCAAGGAGGGGGGGGGGGGGTAGTGGGTGAGGGCCCAGTCTTTGCAGACTGGAGTCAGGCTGTAAGTGGGTGTGAAGTGGTGATTGGGAGAGGGGGGAGGGGGGGAGGGGGTCCCAGGGTTATGTTTCTGTTTCTTGAACCTGCAGTAGAACTCGTTCAGATCGTTGGTCAGCTGACGATTGTCCAAGGAGCGGAGGGTTTTTTTGTTTTTGTTTTTTTTCATTTCATATATACAGCGCGGAAACAGGCCTTTTCGGCCCACCAATTCCGCGCCGCCCAGCGATCCCCGCACACTAACACTATTAACACTATCCTACACACACTAGGGACAATTTTTACATTTACCCAGTCAATTAACCTACATACCTGTACGTCTTTGGAGTGTGGGAGGAAACCGAAGATCTCGGAGAAAACCCACGCAGGTCACGGGGAGAACGTACAAACTCCTTACAGTACAGCACCCGTAGTCAGGATCGAACCTGAGTCTCCGGCGCTGCATTCGCTGTAAAGCAGCAACTCTTGTAGCTCGTGAATACTTGCAAGCCCTTCCAAACTGAAGAAGAATCATAAGCTGAGAACTTGCTCCTCAGCTTCTCAAAGTACATTTCCTGATTCCTCTTCTCAGCTTGTACTTGGCCTGCCTGTAGAGGTCTGCATCCCCGCTCCTGTAGGCCTCATCGTTTGACTGGCGGAGCTCTCTGAGTTCTGCTGTAAACCAGGGCTTGTCGTTGTTGAACCGGATCCGGGTCTTCGTGGGAATGCAACTGTCCTCGCAAAAGCTGACATAGGATGTCACAGTGTCAGTGTACTCATCGAGGCTTGTGGTTGCTTCCCTGAACACATTCCAATCAGTGCAGTCAAAGCAGGGCTGTAGTTTTTCAATGCCGTCGCTTGTCCACCTTTTCGTTGTTCTGACCACTGGCTTAGCAGATTTTAGTTTCTGCCTGTAGGTCGGAATAAGGTGAACTAAACTATGATCGGTGAGACCCAGAGCCACCTGGGGAACAGAGCGATATGCGTTCTTGATTGAAGTGTATCAGTGATCAAGTGCCCTCTCCCCTCTGGTGGGGCAGGTAACATGAAGTCTGTACTTTGAAAGCTCACGACTGAGATTAGCCTTGTTAAAGTCCCCCAAAACAATGACCATGGAGTCCGGGAAGTCACTCTCTACCCTCTATACCTGGTCAGCGAGTTGCGTTTGCGCCTCACGTACGCAGGCTTGGGGGCGGGGGGATGTAAACTCCAGCGAGAATAGAAGAGGTAAATTTCCTCAGAGAATAAAAGGGTTTGCAGTTTATAAAGAAAGATCCCTGATTGGGGGAACAGAAGTTACACAGTACCGTGATGTGGCTGCACCAGTCCTGGTTAGTGTGGAAGCATATCCCACCTCCTCTTGATTTCCCCGCTGCCTCTGTGTCGCGGTCCGCTCTGTGTTGTTGAAAGCCAGCCAGTTGCAGTGCGTTGTCCGGGGTCGACTCACACAGCCAGGTCTCGGTGAACCACAGGGCAGCGGCTCGAGAGAAGTCCTTGTTCGTGTGGCACAGGAGTTGCAGTTCGTCCACTTTGTTGTTGAGAGAATGTAGATTTGCGAGGAATATACTAGGGAGCGGTGTGCGTAATCCTCGTCGCCGGAGTCAGGCGAGTGCTCCAGAGCGCTTCCCACGGGTCCTCCTCCGTCTCAAGACCTTGAACGCAGCCACAGCCCCGCCGACGAGTTTGTCCAAATAATCCGCTGCAGCACGGTGGCGCAGCGGTAGAGTTGCTGCCTTACAGCGAATGCAGCGCCAAAGACTCCAGTTCGATCCTGACTACAGGCGCCGTCTGTACGGAGATTGTACATTCTCCCCGTGACCTGCGTGGGCTTTCTCCTAGATCTTCGGTTTCCTCCCACACTCCAAAGACGTACAGGTATGTAGGTTAATTGACTGGGTAAAATGTAACAAATTGTCCCTAGTGTGTATAGGATTGTGTTAGTGTGCGGGATCGCTGGGCGGCACGGACCCGGTGGGCCGAAGGGCCTGTTTCCGCACTGTATCTCTAAATCTACATCTAAATCTAAAAATCCAGTGAGTGAGAGAAATCCGGAACGATGTTTGAAGGTACCATATGTCTGATGCTAGGGAGTACCTCTCTTATGATCTATTGTGGGATTTTCACAGACGACGCAAACGAACAAACACATACAAAACAGCAAGGAGCAGCACACCGTGGCAGCCATCGTTGGCGCCATCCAGTCCAGGTGTTTTATTGGTGCGTTTTAAACCTTGGGACAATTAAACAAACCCGCATTTTTCACTTAACAGCCATGGCTTGCATTGGACTGATGTTTGATCTTTGCAGGATTCATACTAATGAAAATGTTTTGCTTAATGCACGCTTCCTCTTGTTTCAAAAACCTTTTGGGTATCAACACTCTTGCTGATTTTTGACGTGCAGCTCACACCAGAAAAGATCTAATGATGGAGACAAATGAGAGAGAGGAAGTAATTACATAGAAGAAGGCGAATATATATAATTACAGTAAGACAGAAAAATTTCATAATTACACAGAGACAGAGATAGAAGTACATGTACGATTAGACAGAGTAAAGAGAATATATGATTGCAATGGAACATTGAAAGTGTCAGCCAAAATATATTATACATTGACAGTGAATACATTGAAAATTATTCAAAGAGAGAGCGTGTATATAATTACAGTGACACGGGCTTTTAGAGTTCGTACGGATAAACCCACACATAAAAGTGTTAATGGAAAAATTGAGCAAAAGCTCATTGTTTTAACTTCATGTACCTTGGCTTGCAGCTTTGTAGATAGGAATGAACTCCACCGCTGTGATTAGTTTCTGAGTATACTTTCTACATCTAAACCCTACACTTATCAACTCCCACCTGATTCAGTCCCGAATTTCAAGGATGACATTATTTTCAGTTTGCAGTCCTGCCACAAACTTTGACTCAGACACAAGCATCGAGGGCAACAGGATCCTGGCACTGAAATCAGTAAACATGCCATGCTACGTACGGGTGACTAGCAAGGCCTTTGCCATTACTACGGGTGACTAGCAAGGCCTTTGCCATTACTACGGGTCAAAGTAAACACAAGTAAAATTAGAAGAAAAGCTGGGAGAACAATTGGCACCGGGGGGGGGGGGGGGCATGGCGGCGCAGCGATAGAGTTGCTGACTTAACGCGCTCGGACACAATCCTGACTACGGGTGCTGTCTGGACGGAGTTTGTACGTTCTCTCCCTGACCACATAGGTTTATCCCGGGTGCCCCGGTTTCCTCCCACACTCCAAGGACGCACAGGTTTGTAGGTTAATTGGCAATGGTAAAGATTGTAAATTGTCCATAGTGTGCAGGATAGTGCTAGTGTATGGGGATCCCTGACCGGCACAGACTCTGTGGGCCGAACGGCCTGTTTACGCTCTGGATCTCTAAACTAAACTAAACTAAACTAAACAACATAGGACATCATGGTGTCTTACTTTGTGAAGTAGAGTATAATGTAGTGTATATTAGACAGATAAGGAACAATTGTTTCAATTCCCATTCCAGATGTCTCTCTTCCATGCTGCCCTCTAACAAAACAGAACAAATGTCGTCAACTCTTTTGAAATAGAGAGAGTCATTGATCCTACTTACTGAATGGTGGATTCAAACTCCAAGATGTTGCAGATATCTCCAGTGCCAGCATGGGTGAAGGGATGTTTAAAAGCTCTTTAGTTTAGTTTAACTTGGTTTAGAGATACGGCATGAAAACAGGCTCCTCGGCCCACAGGTAGACACAAAATGCTGGAGTAACTCAGCGGGACAAGCAGCATCTCCGGAGAGAAGGAATGGGTGACGTTTCGGGTCGAGACCCTTCTTCACACTGAGTCCACGCCGACCATCAATCACATAGTTCTGTTATCCCACTTTTGCATCCACACCCTACACACCAGGGGCGATTTACAGAGGCCAATGAACCCACAGACCCGCCAGTCCTTGGGATGTGGGAGGAAACCAGAGCACCCAGAGGAAGCTCACAGGGTCATGGGGAGAACGTGTAAGCTCCGCACAGACAGCACCCATGGTCAGGATTGAATATGGGTCCCTGGTGATGTAAGGCAGTGACACTACCAACTGTGATGCTGCATCTCCTTTACACTACCATCGTTCTATCTTTGCCGATACTGCAGATCATGCCTTGCTCTGAGGTGACGGTTTTCATCTGGAGCAGGTGGCAAATTTCAATCTTTAATAGCTGTTCAAAATATATGTCAAAGATTTAGTAGAGAGAATTGTTTCTTCAAAACACCTGGTGGTTAGGGCCTCTTACATGAAAATTTTATTTCTCTTCTATGGTTCGCCTTATTCTTATTGCTCTTCGATCTTTCGCACAAAATGATTTTCTACTTTTCTACTCTTATATTCATATCTATGAGCAACTTATTTTGCAGAAGCCCTACTGTCAAGACTACTCCTTGCCAGGTCCTCTAAGTGAAATTCTTAGTTTAGTTTAGTTTAGTTTAGAGATACAGCGCGGAAACAGACCCTTTTCGGCCCACCGGGTCCGCGCCGACCAGCGATCCCCACACATTAACACTATCCTACACCCACTAGGGACAATTTTTACATTAACCAAGCCAATTAACCTACATACCTGTACGTCTTTGGAGTGTGGGAGGAAACCGAAGATATCGAAGAAAACGAACGCAGGTCACGGGGAAAACGTGCATGGTACAAACGGCGCCCATAGTCGGGATCGAACCCGGGTCTCCGGCGCTGCATTCGCTGTAAGGCAGCAACTCTACCGCTGCGCCACCGTGCCACCGTCATCTTGTCATTCTCCTCACATCTAATGGTTAGCCTTCTTATTATTGCTCTCTGATCTTTCTTACAAAAGGATTTTCTACTCATATATTCATATCTGTGAGCAGCTGATATTTGCAGACCCCCGGCAGTCAAGACAAAATCCATCATTACTTGTCACTTTGTTAACTTCTGCAAGTTTTAAAGAACACCAGAGAGCAGGGCAACATTAGCCAGTAAAAATCAATCAACAGCTAAACGGCTACTGGGTAATCTCTGTACATGGAGCTGGCGGGAGGTCATTCCTGCTGCTGAACAAACGTTTAGCTGTGCTGGGTTAGCTGGGGTTCTATCGCCATGCCAATGTAAAAGCTGTGTTGCAAGCTGCTTGACAGCATGATTTCCAGAGGGTGTATTAGCAACACACTGGCTAACATGGGAGTGGGAGTGGGAGTGGGAGTGGCGCCTAACGGCTGCGGGCTCGCTGGCAGTCTGTTGTCTTTTTTCCCTTTTGGTTGTGTGTTGGTGTTGGGGTGGTTTTTTTGTTTTTGTTTTTGGCTGTGTATGTGTGGGGGGTGTGGGGTGGGGTGGGGGGTGGTGGGGGGAACCTTTCTTTTTTTAGGTCGGGGTGAGGCTCGGCCGCGGGGCCTTCCATCGCCCAGGCGGCTCGGCCGCGGGACTTAACATCGCCCGGTGCGGCGCGGCCGCGGGACTTAACATCGCTGGTGCGGCTCGGCCGCGGGGCCTTCCATCGCCCAGTGCGGCTCGGCCGCGGGGCCTTCAATCGCCTGGTACGGCCGCGGGACGTTTCAGCGCTCGGTGCGGCTCGGCCACGGGGACTTCCATCCCCTTGCGGGGGCTGTTTCGGGTCGGTCGCCTCGGTAGGGGTCGAGCTGTCTGTCTGTGGGCATGGGAGTAGAGAGGGGAAGTTTTGTTGCCTTCCATCACAGTGAGGGGGTGTTTGGAGTCACTGTGATGGATGTTTGTGTTGGGGTCATGTGTCTTGTGTTCTTTTTTTTTTGTGTTCTGTGACTGCTGGAAAATGTAATTTTGATCGGTATCTCGGTATCGAATGACAATAAAAGAATACAATACAATACAATACAACATCTCACCAAAAGAGGAGGCAACATAACAAATGCCTCAATCAAATACATGTGCAGCAATCATTATTTTAGAACATGGAAACATATTTGTGGCAAAAATGCTGCAAATTAATAAAACTAACGATACAATAAAGTTCAAAGATTCCAACGACTATCCTTTCTGAATTTAGTAGGATTGCTCAGAGATCATAGGAGTTAAGAATTTATAGAGAACTAGACCAAATGGACCTGTTGGGCACAAACCTCTCCTGCATTGGTGCAGCACCCTCTCCTCCCCTCTCCACTCCCCTCCGTCTCTCCCCCTCCCCTCCCCTCTCCCTTCTCCCCCACTCCTTCCCTCCCCCTCCCTCCTCCCCTCCCCCCCCCCACCCCTCCCTCTCCCCCTCTACCTCCAGGTAGTTTTGTACATATAAAGTAATGCTGAAATGGTGCCAAATTAACATGGAACACAGCACAGGAAAGGCCCTTCAGCCCGCAATATATATGCCGGACATAATGCCAAGATGAACTATTCTCTGCCGCCTGAACGTGATCCATATTCCTCCATTCCCTGCATATCTACATGCCTACCTAACGGCTCTTAAATGCCATTATTATATCTGCCTCCACCACCACACTTGGCAAAGTGTGCGCCACCTTCTGTGTAAAATAACCTACTCCACACATCTCCTTTAAACTTTGCCCTATGGCTGGTAATGTAGTTGTTTATTTCAATGTTACATGATTGACAAAAAAAAATTGGAGAGATGAAATGAACCCATTTTGCATCAGCCCACAAATTCCTCAAAATGTTTCTCAACTAATGACACTTGCACTTGCAATTGATTTTCACGTTGGTCCTCAACCAACTACATGGAGACCTTTCTGTCATGGGCGTCCTCCAGTGCCATAGTGAGGCCCACCGGAAATTGGAGGAACAGCACCTCATATTTCGCTTGGGCAGCTTGCAGCCCAACGGTATGAACATTGACTTCTCCAACTTTAGATAGTTCCTCTGTCCATCTCTTCCCCTCCCCCTTCCCAGTTCTCCCTCTAACTTCCTGTCTCCACCTATATCCTTCCTTTGTCCCGCCCCCCTGACATCAGTCTGAAGAAGGGTCTCGACCCAAAACGTCACCCATTCCTTCTCTCCTGAGATGCTGCCTGACCTGCTGAGTTACTCCAGCATTTTGTGAATAAATACCTTCGATTTGTACCAGCATCTGCAGTTATTTTCTTACTTTACTTGGAGGAAGGAGAGCACCACCTCCCAACATATCCACTGCCTTCTTTGTCAAGGGGGCCCTCATTGAAATTTACCAAATAGTGAAAAGGCCCGGATAGAGTGGATCATAGAGCAGATGTTTACACTAGTGGGAGTCTAGAACCAGTGGGCATAGCCTCTTAATAAAAGGATGGACCTTAAGAAAGGAGATGAGGAGGAATTTCTTCCTCAGAAGGTGGGAATTTGTGGACTTCATTGCCACAGACAGCGGTGGAGGCCGTCATTGGGTATTTTAAAGGCAAAAATATACAGATTGTTGATTAGTTTGGGTGTCAAGGATTATGCGGAGAAGGCAGGAGAATGGGGTTGAGAGGGAAAGATAGATCAGCCATGAATGAACAGTGGAGTAGATTCGATAGGCAAATGGCCTACTTCTGCTCCCATGACTTATGAAGGTGAACTTATGAACACATCCTGCCTCATTTGTATCAGAGCCTGTGGAACCTACAAAAGCCTCAACAGCCACCTCTAAACACATGGACTAAGAGTAAGAACACAAGTTATCCTGGGTCTCAAGGAACTGCAGAGCAGATGACTACAATTTCTCGGAAGTGAAATGGGGAATTTTCATGATTAATGCCCAAAGTGTGCTGAATAAGCGGACCACAATAGACCTCAATGACAATGGTTCACTTTCCATACTGCGAGTTATGTGATAGAAACATCTCATCCCTTCTGCCTTGTGGAGTCAACAAGATTTTAAAGAGTATTTTTTAAAGAATCTGGTGAAACCAATCACTTTTCAGCTGAAGCTTTTCTTCCCGCAGATAGGGAGTAAGATGCAACTGACTAGTATTTGATAAACAAAGGACAAGTTTCCAGCTTCCTCATTATAAAGTCATTACAGGCATCAAGGACAGAAATAAACTCTCCAGACGGATAAGTATGAGAACCACTTCGAGCTCAACAGTGGTGAAAGTCACTGCATCTGATAAATTGTCTGGAGAACACAAAATTGATGGATCAGCTGCCCTGAGAGCCTAAAATATGAGAAACTATAGAATTAATGACCATGTACGGACAGACAATGTAGTGTATCTCTGCTCACAATGCATAATGTTAGATGAGGACATAATCAGGGTGATTCTAATGATGTGTGAAAAACCAATCCCAGTCAAAGGAACCCAGATAAAGTACTGACATTCACCTGTGGAAGCACGCTCCAACCAATAGTTTATTGACTCAAGTAGCGAGGTTAAACTGAAGAGAAAAAAGATGTTGTAATTATGAACTTTCTTACGCAGTTGCAATTTGAAGGAAAGCATAAAACTAAGAATGAAAATGGAACCTGATTCAAGGGTCTGAAACTGTAGTTTGTTAAATATATTTGAACAATTGGTAGCATATTTGAATAGTTTAGTATAGTTTAGCTCATTGTCATGTGTACCGAGTTACAGTGAAAAGCTATTTTGCTGCGAGCTATCCAGTCAGCGGAAAGACTATACACGATTACAATCAAGCCATATCCAGTGCATAGATGCAAGATAAATGGAGTTACGTTTAGTGCAAGATAAAGTCCAGTAAAGTCTGATTAAAGATAGCCCCAGGGTCTCCAATGATGTAGATAGTAGGTGGGGGACTGCTCTTTAGTTGGTGATAAGTTGGCGGCACGGTAGCGCAGCGGTAGAGTTGCTGCTTTACAGCGAATGCAGCGCCGGAGACTCAGGTTCGATCCTGACTACGGGTGCTGCACTGTAAGGAGTTTGTACGTTCTCCCCGTGACCTGCGTGGGTTTTCTCCGAGATCTTCGGTTTCCTCCCACACTCCAAAGACGTACACGTATGTAGGTTAATTGGCAGGGTAAATGTAAAAATTGTCCCTAGTGGGTGTAGGATAGTGTTAATGTACGGGGATCGCTGGGCGGCACGGACTTGGAGGGCCGAAAAGGCCTGTTTCCGGCTGTATATATATGATATGATATGATATGAAGATGGTTCAACAAAGAAAAACTGCTCCCCATGTAATTTAATAAAAATGTTTTCACATTTGTTAACCTCCTTGTCGTATGTTACTTAAACTTGGACAGGAGTTACAATAAAAATGACAAACTCCCTTTGTTTTACGACTGAATTTTACGTTGTACCAAAACGGCAAAACCACTATCACTAAATAATGTCACCACTCATCTCCCACAATCCCACTCATCAAGATGTCTTAATCTCTTTCAATAATCCAACCTCATGATGAATAAAGGTTGCATTGTTGAAAGAGTGTGAGGAGTGTGAGGCCAGTCCATTGGCTATATTTAAGAGGGAGTTAGATGTGGCCCTTGTGGCTAAAGGGATCGGGGGTATGGAGAGAAGGCAGGTACGGGATACTGAGTTGGATGATCAGCCATGATCATATTGAATGGCGGTGGAGGCTCGAAGGGCCGAATGGTCTACTCCTGCACCTATTTTCTATGTTTCTATGTTTCTATGAACTGTCACCTCACCCTTCCTGACCTGGCAATACATCCCAAAAATACCAACCTGGGATTGTTTTTATACATTATTTAGGGGTGGCACAGTGGCGCAGCTGGTAGAGCCACTGATTCACAGCGCCTGAGATCCTGGTTCAATCCTGACTTCGGGTGTTGTCTGTGTGGAGTTTGCGTGTTCTCCCTGTGACCGCGTGAGTTTCTTCCGGGTGCTTTGGTTTCCTCCTACATCCCAAAGACGTGTGGGTTTGTAGCTTAATTTAGTCTCTGTAAATTGCACCCAGTGTGTGGGGAGTGGATAAGAAGATGGGGGTAACATAGAATTAGTGTGAACGGGCCAGTGCTGGTCAGTGTGGATTTGGTGGGCCGAAGGCCCTATTTCCATGCTGTATCTTGCAACACAAATTCCAATTCAAACTCCAAATAAACAGTGGTATGCAGTTGAAAATTGGCTTGGACAAAGTGGAACAATATTGCACTCATTTCTGGTTCTTTTAGCAACTGGTGGGTAATTCAACATCTGACTCTTCAGCAAGGTTTTCATTTGCCCCAGAACATTTTTTCCAACATGAAACTCTTCCGATCAAAGTCAACACTGGTGCAATACTCTAAATTTGTCTGCAGCAAGATTTCCAGTGCCATTGATTGGACAAAGAATACTTCTATATCCTCACAGGACAATCAATGCTCATTAATCATGGACTCGGGCTGCAATAAGACCCACACTCAAGCTGCATTTGTTGCTTCTTTGAGATCTGTGCTCCTGCATCATCAAGTAGAGCCTCGCATGTCCCTAGGTCCCTTTGCTGTTGAAAATCACATCTACAATTTCAGTTTTGTGGCCTCAGAATTACTCCATGCTGTTGATAATGATCTCTGTCATGTCTCACAGATT
Organism: Rhinoraja longicauda; assembly: GCF_053455715.1. Taxonomy (NCBI): domain Eukaryota; kingdom Metazoa; phylum Chordata; class Chondrichthyes; order Rajiformes; family Arhynchobatidae; genus Rhinoraja; species Rhinoraja longicauda. The sequence goes on from NC_135981.1 coordinate 23,514,278, forward strand.
CTCGCTCACTGCTTCATTAAGGAAGTCATCCAAACTCTATGCACAGAGAAGACTTCATCTACTTTTCCTCTAGAGTATAGGAACAGGCAGAGTGAACATTGCAATTGGCAGCATTCGATCCTGACCTCGGGTGCTGTCTGTGTGGAGTTTGCACGTTCTCTCTGTAACTACTAAAGCACAGGAACAGATAGAGTGAACGTTGCATTTGGCTGATTTGTATTTGGCTGCATTCAATCCTGTCCTCAGGTGCAGTCTGTTCGGAGTTTCCTCCGGGTGCTTTGGTTTCCTCCCACATCCCAAAGACGTGTCGGTTTGTAGGTTAATTGGCCTCAGAAAATTGCCCCTAGTTTGTGGGGAGTGGGAAACTGTACTATGAACTGTAGTCGTGTCCCTACCCACACCTCCCTAGAAACCTCCTGCTGGGATGCATGACTATGGCCCTGACATCTCATCATTCCTGATTTTCACTCCTCTACTCTTCCTAAATAGTGGGATCAGATTTGCCATCCTCCAATCCACAGGAATAATTCCAGAATCTATTGAATTTTGGAAGCTGCTAACCAGAGCATGCATTACCCCCATAGCCACAGCTTTCAGGATTTAAATGTCAGGTCCCTGCAATTTATCAATTTTCAGACTCATTAATTTCCCCAGTAGATTTTATTACTATTTTCTTTTAATGCACCAAATGCAGTGGACTTTTGTTTTTCCAGTAGTTTGGGAGGGTTCTTTTTATCCCGACTTCCCATCTCTGTCTATCTTGTACCACGTTTCCTATTCTGTTTTTTAAATCTTAATTTGTTGCAAATCATGTTTTATTTCCTTTCAACACTAAAATATACCATTGTCCGACTGCTCACTGCGTTGAAACCCTACTCCCGTCCCCTGCAATCAGCAACTCCCATTGAAGCTATTTGTCCACCACCTCTCTCCCTCCCCGCATCACTCTCTGATTCATTACTCCCACCAGCCATGATCCCTCCAGTCCAGGCCATATCCAACCCCACAGTCACCCTTGTGATATCGGAGAACAGGGAACCTTACTCTTCCTGGGCTGCTGCTTCTGCTGAAGAGTTGCCTAACTTGACAGGACGCCAAATCTTTAAGCCTTCCTGGCAAAGAACCGGTTTGTAAATAAAAAACACGATCCTGCAGTTAAATTCTGACAAAACTATTATTTTTTATAAATTGCACCCAGTTTTCTGAATCTAGTCACACTCATTATTTATACACAAGCAGATTGTCTCAATAGTGTACCTATTCCATTTTAGGGGAGGTGCAGTGGTAGAATTGCTGCCTTACAGTGCTGGAAACCTGGGTTCGATCCTGACTATGGTGCTGTCTGTCCAGAGTTTGTACGTTCTCCCTGTGACCACGTGCGTGCGTTTTCTCTGGGTGCCCCGGTTTCCTCCCACATTCCAAAGATTTACAGGTTTGTTGGTAAATTGACTTCTGCAAATTGTCCCTAGTGCGTAAGATAGTGCTAGTGTACGGGATGATCGCTGGTCGGCACGGAGAGTGGGCCGATGGACGTGTTTCGGCGCTGTATCTCTAAAGTTAAAAAGTTTCCTTTTATTTAACCTTTTATTGCATGTCAAAACCTGCACAGTACTTCCAATTCCCTTCACATCCTGCCTCATCCCAGTTCTCTTTCATTCTCGGTGCCTGTTACTGTATCTCGGCTGCAGTGCCTTGTTTTGCTCTGTAGGAAGCACTTTGCTTTTCGCCATGTTATTCATCAGCTGACTGCCCAGCACTCAAGTATACTAAAAATAATAGTCCTTGCCATCATTCATCATCTGCATCTGATAACAGCAGTAATTAATACAGGGACAGTTTATTGAATATTAAGATTTAGATTTTTTATAGATTTAGAGATACAGCGCGGAAACAGGCCCTTCGACCCACCGAGTCCGCGCCGCCCAGTGATCCCCGCACATTAATACTATCCTACACACACTAGGGACAATTTTTACATTTACCCAGTCAATTAACCTACATATCTGCACGTCTTTGGAGTGTGAGAGGAAACCGAAGATCTCGGAGAAAACCCACGCAGGTCACGGGGAGAACGTACAAAACTCCGTACAGACGGCGCCTGTTGTCAGGATCGAACCTGAGTCTCCGGCGCTGCATTCGCTGTAAGACAGCAACTCTACCGCTGCGCCACCGTGCCACATGCAGAGAACCATTTCGTGCAGCCAATACGTACCGATTCCATTTCAAAAGTCATGATGATTTCAGCCAAAATTGAATGTTCGGGGAATTTTCCACCAACTATGCAAACGTTAAATATTATGGATGATAGATATCTAAAAAAAACATACAGAAGAAATACTCAACAGGTCAAGCAGCAAGCGCAGAGCGGGAGTTGGAGCTAATGTTTCAGATTGTGATCTTGCATCACAACTATTCTAATGGAAGTAATCAAATTGTTTTATCTTTAAATCGGACTCTATCCTGCACTACAGTGCACTATCCTTTATCTGAAGCCACGAGTTGCTCTTATATCAGAACTTTTGTTTGCATACAATCCAGTCAAAGAAAAGACTGCACATGATTACAGTCATGATTAGATTGTAATCATGTGCAGTCTTTTCTTTGACTGGATTGTATGCAAACAAAAGCTTTTCACTGTACCTCGGTACACGTGACAATATTAAATGAAACTAAACTGAAAATGAAACACTCTCCAGAGATGCTGCTCAGTTTGTGGAGAATTCTCAGTGTCTTCTGTTTTTATTTCCATCATGAATTCATTCTTCATATTCTATAAATCGAATGCAAAAGTTCTGATATAAGAGCAACTCGTGGCTTCACCTACTGTAGTTTCAACCAACTGTTCACATTTTACGGATCAGATCTTGTCTGCAGATGCAAACAGGTTTTGCCATCTGTACTGCATAGTGAATAAATTGTATTAAAACTATAGATTGTCATCTTTATGGAGCATCCTGTTTGGTTTTGCAGTCTACTATCATCAAATTTATATCTTCTGTAACCAGCTTTTGATTACCTACTGCAGACCATTTATCAAGATATAAAACAAAATGAAAACCAGAAGCACGTTCCTGTGGGGCCCCATTATTAGTACATTCTCCATAATTTATTGGCAAAACTGAATTTCACCTTTTTCTGACTGCTGCTCTTTAAATAATGAGAATGTGCTAGATTTCACCTCGTAGCCTCTTGCAAATTCAATTTTTCCTTTGAAAGAGAAATTGAAAAGCTAATTATTTGAAAAGAACAGAAAATATAAAAGCCTAGATAGCAGTTGTGAAGAGAAAAATAGGCTTCTTGCTTTCAGACCTTTCGTTGGAACAGGTCTAATGACAAAGTTGAAAGCAAAATATGGCAGATGCTAAGTAAAATAGAAAGCACTGGAAATACTCAGCTGGTCAGGCAGCATCCATGAAAAGGAATTAGATCCAGCATCTTAAGTTATTGCTGTAGGTCTTTTTCTCTGGTATGAAACTGGGGGCATGATATCAAAATGAATGCTTGGTTTCTTCTAATGAAAGGTCATCAAGCTTGATGCTGAAGCTAAAACTATGAGGCAGAATTTTCTCCACAGATGCTGTCTGATATGCTGAGTTTGTGAAACATAACTATATTTCTCTCTTGATTGTTATTTGAACATGTTATTTTCTGTCGTTTCTGGGGGTTATTTTATATTTTCAAGTATTTGCAGTGTTTTTGCTTTTGTATTCAAATATGACAGAGGGTGGGGGGTGTATGGAACGAGCTGCCAGAAGCGGTAGGTACAAAAAGAACTTTTCAAAGACATTTGGACAGGTTCGTGGAGAGGAAAAGTTTAGAGGGATGTGAAGCAAACGTGGGCAGCTGGGACGTGTCATAGAGTCATAGAGCGATGCAGCGTTCAAATCTGCCCAACATGTGCCCGCTGCACCAGTCCCACCTGCCCGTGTTCATATCCCTCCAAACCTGTCCTATCCATGTACCTGTCTAGCTGTTTCCAGCGTAGACAGAACATTTTGGTCAGCATGGGCAAGTTGGCTGAAGGCCCTGGTTCCGGGCTATATGACTCCATGACTCTATAATCCTTCTTTTTGTAGTTTCTTCCATTCATTAAATAAACTGGCCACGAAAAACAACATTGCATTCTCCTTGTCTGCATGCAGTTATCATCATTCATGACACAAAAGCGTATGGAAGATCATTTAAAAGGGCATTAAGTGCTGTCACCATCCCTCACATAATGTGAAAGGCAAGTGATGAATTCAGACAAGATGAAATAATGATTTAACTCTCTAGTTATGTGCTTTCCAGATGTGACACAGTTCATCTGATATCAATATGACATATCAGTTAACAATAATTAGTCTGTCATTTTAGGTGCATTACAATGCAGGAGGCAGGAAAAAAACAGGGGCCAGATATGCTTTGCATGTATGTGGAAATCCAATGAGTACCGCAACTAATCCAAAGCCTGCATTATAAATTGTATTGTGTCATGAATATGAACGACTGCAGCAAATCATGTGTCGTGCCAATCCACGTTGGTGCAGTGTACACATTCAGTATGTGCTACTCTACGAGTTGCATCACCCTCACCTCCGGGCCTGCCTTTTAAAGCCTTTACACTGTCAGCCAGCCCATCGCAGCAGGCTGTGGTCCTCGTGTCAGCCTCTGACTAGGTCTGCTGCCACTATGGAATTTTAATCGGCAATGCCCACTACAAGAAATGTCAGTTTAAGCAATCGTGGGCAACAAACACGGCAAGAAACAACATTAAACCTACATACAAGATTTACAAGCAAGTGGGAATGGAAATTTAGCAGACTGGGAGTCACATAAAACAATGAAGATATACAGGGAGAGTAATAAGAAAATGAACAAAAATGTGCAAGATAGCTATCTGTGGAATATATGGTAAATATATTAGAAGGGAATAGCAAAGAGGAATGCAGAACTATTAAAAAATAGATCTACAATGAATAATAACAAAATATAAAATACATTAATTGAGCATTTAAATGACTTCAATGCAAGTAATTTTCAGGGACAGGAACCAAACCATGGTGTACTTAACCCTGTTGACTGGGGTTGAATTTCTGGGCAATGATATAATGTATTTGTGCCTTCTCATCTGGGAATACTTGAGAGGAAAGACAGCACACACGCACAGCTAAGGAATCTAGGTCAAGTATGATAAAGGATTGTATTTAATATTTGGGTGGAGAGAGGCAGCAGTAGTTTCTAATAATTAATTTCCAGTGAGTCACAGACAGATATTACATCCTCAAGGGGTATGAAATTGCATTCCACAATCGGGCTGCTTATTTATCTGATTTGGTTTAATGCGGTTGCCCAAAGCTTCACTTGGGTTCACAGTGAAAACACATTTGATGAAGAAAAATGAAAGACCAAAGTGGGCAGTGATTTTTCAAAAAGGATAGAACAAGGTCAAATAAGAAATGAGTTGTGAATTTAAATGAAAGGATTTATTCATTCATGGGCTATGACCAGAGATCCCACAGTTACAGATGTAAAAGCTTTAACTGTTACAATGAAGTATGTCAGGGAAAGGAATCTACTGGAGACACAAGGAACTGCAGATGCCGGAATCCTGAGCAAAACACAAAGTGCTGGAGGAACTCAACAGGTCAGGCAGCATCTCAGAATCAGAATCAGAATTACCTTTATTGTCATCTAAAAATAACGTCTTTTGGACGAGATTTCGTCACCCACAGTCCAACAATAAGAGCAATAAAATAAGCAATTACACACACACAACCACAAACCAACACAAAACAAAAAAAAAGAAACATCCATCAAAGTGAGTCTCCTCCAGTCACCTCCTCACTGTGATGGAAGGCCAGAATATCTTTTCTCTTCCCCTGCCGTCTTCTCCCGCGGTCAGGCTGTTGAAGTTGCCACGTTCCACGCCATGCCGGACGGTGAAAGGTCAAGGCAATATTTTGGGTTATGACTCTTCTTCACACATTGTCATGTGGGGAAGAAATCTGAAAAAGAGTGGTGAGGGCAGGAGAAAGTCTGGCAAAGGGTGGATACAGGTGATGGTGGGTCGGGTTCATGCCAGATGAGTGGAGTAAGTGGCAAAGCCTAGAGGTGAAAAGGAGCCAAAAGGGTGACAGATAAGGAGAGGAGAGGAGTGAAAGGTAAAGCCAGAGGGAGGGACGTGGGTGGAAGTAGAAAGGGGGGAAGGGAAAGAGGGGGAATAAAGGGGAAATGAGAGACTCTGGAAAGGGAGATGAATCTATGAAGGAGGGAAAAGGATCCAATACCCAGTCCAAACAAAGAACCCCAGTCCTGCACCTTATTGGATTTTACCGGTCTCAGTAGTGACCTTCGATTGTACAATCCAATTCTCATTAGAACAATTTAGCTTGCACAAAAACCCACAATTTGCCAGCATTCGACAAAGCCCAAAAATGACCCGTGGGTCATTCAGCTCCATCCATTTTAACAAAAATGGCAATACTTTTCGGTGTTAAGCATTCAGTTATTAACCCAGATGAAGCTAAAAAACCTTTTCAATTGATATTACCTATTGGCTACCAGGAAGATTTCAGATATATAGTAGCTGTGGCCCACTTTAATGCAACATATAACTAGGAAATTTAATGTCAATTATTCCTTGACGAGTTTCAAGAAAATCAAAAGGCCTGATTAGAACAGATTGTACGCCACCTAGTGTGCAAATGTAGACACTACATCCCAATCCCCAAGAATATTCAGTAAAACTCCAAAGTTTCAAAACACCTAGTGCTGGAGGAACTCAACGGACCAGGCAGCATCTGGGGAGGGAATGAATAGGCGACGTTTCAGGTCGGGAACCTTCTGCAGACCAATGGGAGTAGAGGCAAGAAAGCAGGAGAGGTGGAGGCGGGTCAAAGTCTGGCAAGTGATTAACAAAAGATACAAAGTGATGAAGTAATTCACCATGTCAGGCAGCATCCCTGGAGAACATGGATATTTGATGTTTCGGGTCAGGACCCTTCTACAGACTGATACAACTCTCCTCCTCCCTCCAACGGGGGTTGTACTAGACCCTCTATCGCTGCCGCCCTCTGTGATTCCTGCTGTCTCCTCCTCTGGCAAGGAATGTGTGGACACTGGTGATAGTGCTTCGATTGGCAGATAGGTGGAATAAGTGAGAAAGGTTCAATAGACAATAGACAATAGACAATAGGTGCAGGAGTAGGCCATTCAGCCCTTCGAGCCAGCACCGCCATTCAATGCGATCATGGCTGATCACTCTCAATCAGTACCCCGTTCCTGCCTTCTCCCCATACCCCCTAACTCCGCTATCCTTAAGAGCTCTATCCAGCTCTCTCTTGAAAGCATCCAACGAACTGGCCTCCACTGCCTTCTGAGGCAGAGAATTCCACACCTTCACCACCCTCTGACTGAAAAAGTTCTTCCTCATCTCCGTTCTAAATGGCCTACCCCTTATTCTTAAACTGTGGCCCCTTGTTCTGGACTCCCCCAACATTGGGAACATGTTATCTGCCTCTAATGTGTCCAATCCCCTAATTATCTTATATGTTTCAATAAGATCCCCCCTCATCCTTCTAAATTCCAGTGTATACAAGCCCAATCGCTCCAGCCTTTCAACATACGACAGTCCCGCCATTCCGGGAATTAACCTAGTGAACCTACGCTGCACGCCCTCTATAGCAAGAATATCCTTCCTCAAATTTGGAGACCAAAACTGCACACAGTACTCCAGGTGCGGTCTCATCAGGGCCCGGTACAACTGTAGAAGGACCTCTTTGCTCCTCTTTGTTCGAGGTGAAAAAAGAGACAAAAGGCTCATAGAGTCATACATCACCCAACTCGTCCATGCCAATCAAGATGCCCCATCTCCACCCGTCCCACCTGCCTGCGTTTAACCCATACCCCTCCAAAACTTTTCTATCCATGTACCTGCCCAAATGTCTTATAAAAGGTTTTTTTTAGAAGAGACAAAAGGTTGTCAGATAAAGAGAGAAAAGGAATAATGAAATGTTTAACTGAAGGGAGGAATGTGGGTGGAAGGGGACAGACGGAGGAGAAAGAGGGAGCAATGGAAATGGAGGGCCGAGGGAAGGGAGATGAATGTATTAAAGGGCAGAATAGAGCAGAGTGACTGTGGGTAGATTTTAGGAGATGGTGGGAAAATGGGAGCGCCCCAAGATGGGGATCAAAGATACAAGAGGAACATGATAGACCACTCGACCCTAAAAACCATAGCATGTCATGACGCCATTTTAGTAGGCAGAAACTTGCAGAAACATTTAAAAAGAAAAGTAATAAAAATCTGTGAATTGATAGGTGAGATATATTCTGCATTTTAATGGTATCATCACACATTCTGTTCCCCCAAAATACTGATTACACTGCGAGAGGTATAACGAACGGCGGGATTTTGCCTACTAAAATGGCTCCTTTGCGTACTACACTTCAGTATAGGCGATTTCAATGGAGTGGTCCATCTTGTTCCTCTAGTATCTTTGGTGGGGATGGAGGTACAGGAAAGAGAGATGGGGTAAAGGGGGTATTACTTGAAGTTGGAGAAGTCAATCATTATACCATTGGACTGTATGCTACCCAAGCAGAACATGACAGAACACCACCTCATACAGTATTCCACTTGGGTAGCTCAGACTCCATTTCTCTTTTATAATCCTTCTTTCTGCTCACCCTGTCCCCTTCTATCCACATCCCTCCCTCCAGCTTTACATTTCACTCCTCCTCCTCGCCTTATCTGACCCCCTTGTGTCTCCTTTTCACCTCTAACCTGTCATTTACTCCACCCATCTCCCAGTCAACCCCCCCCCCCCCCCCCCACCACCTCTATCCACCTATGACTTGCCCGGCTTTATCCTGCCCCCACCTCTCTTTTCTAGCTTTCTCCCCCTACTCCATCAGTCTGAAGGAGGGTCCCCACCCGAAACATCATTTGTCCAATCCCTCCCTAGATGCTGGCTGACCCATTGAGTTCCTCCAGCACTTTGTACTTTGCTCATGGTTCCGTATCTAGTTTCATGTGTCTTCAAAACTTCAATATCCTCGTGCACAACAGGCACAATATAACAAGTCAACAGAATAGGCACAACACCCTTTCTTGCTTTTGCTCTTCCCTTGTAGAGTGATTAGATGATATGTTAGGCTTTATGCTATGGATATGGGTGGATAATTATAGTGGGGAGAGGCTTCGACTTCCCAGGAGAACACTGTTGCCTTCAGGGATCAGAGGATCAGTCAGAGGCTGAGAAAACCAAGGTGAACTTGTCGCTGGCTGTATAAATGGAGCTGGGTGCACTAAAGGTGGGCGGCACAGTGGTGCAGCTGGTAGAGCTGCTATTTCATGGTGCCAGAGACCGGAGTTTGATCTTGATCTCGGATGCTGTCTGTGTGGAGTTTGCACGGTCTTCCTGTGACTGTCTGTTCTTCCAGGTGCTCTGTTTTCCAGTTTGAAGGTTAATTAGCCTTTAGAAAATTGCCCCTTGAAAGCAGGGAGTAGATGAGAAACTGGGATAACAAATTCAAGTGCAATTCCTTCCCAGCTGTTATCGACTGAACTGTCCTCTCACCAGCTAGAGTGTGGTCCTGACCTCTCATCAACCACACTGGAGATGTTTGAATTATCTTTAATCGGACTTTATCGGATTTGAACTTGCACTAAATATTGTATTCTTTATCTTCCGTCTGTACACAGTGGACAGCTTAATTGTAATTACGTTTCGTCTTTTCGTTGACTGGACAGCGCGCAACAAAAACTTTTAACTGTACCGTGATACACGTGACAATAATTAACTGCACTAAACTATGTTGTATGATTCTATGGAATTCATTGGCACAGGCCAGTCAATGGACATTTGTAAGGTGGAGATTGAGAGATTCTTGATTAGTACAGGTGTCAGGAATTATGGGGAGATTTCAGGAGAATGGAGGTGAGAGGGAGAGATAGGTTGAATGGCAGAGTAGACTTGATGGGCAGAATGGCCTAATTCTGCTCCTACAACATGAATTTATGACTCGATGACTCGAAACCAGTGTGAATGGGTAATGGATGGCAGCATGGACTTGGGTTGATGGTCCTGTTTCCATGTCGTATCTCTCAAACCAAAATGACCCAAGTTGCCATGTAAGTTGCATTGCTGCTGAGAATACAGCCACAGAAAGCACGCCCTATCTGTCGCTAATCAATAAGTAGAAGTAGAAAAATGTGGCCCACTTCTGTTCCAGCAGCTCCGTGAACATACGAGGCGAAGGGAGAAACATCACTTTATGACACCAGGTGATGTGCTTTTGCAGTCTTGTAACGGGGCACACCTGCTTTACCTTCCCATCCAGCGCGATGCGCAAGGAAAAAGATTTATGGTGCAGAAACTGAGGTGCAGGGATGGAAAGGATGAAAGGAATATCTGATCAGGTGAAGCTGAGGGAATTAGCTGTTGATGAAGCTATCTGATTGATTCATTAATTGGGGAAAGAAAGCACAAAAACTAAGAACATAAAAGCCATGAATTTGGAGCCAAAGGAAATGTTCAACAGCTCAGCCACATTGGGAAAACCGAGAGGGAAAACCGAGATAATGTCACCGTTGAAAGATCTGCAACAGAAATGACAAATTGTGAAATAAACAGAGTGTCTTGGCCCTGCTTTCCAGTGCAGGGTGTTTTGTTAGTGTGTTTTATGGCGAGTCTGGAGGCTTGTACTTTGTTAAAGAAGTTTATTGCGGCAGCAATATTCAATTACAAAGGATAACAAACGAGATTACAGACAACCATTAACTCAAACTGTTCACATCGAAGTTCTCTTCCCACTCTTTGGTTTTTGGGCCCAAAACCACCACCTGACCTTGCTGGCCAATCAGCGGGTTCGACTCTCAGGACCAAACCCTATGGTCGCACCGCCATGTGACCTTGCTGGCCAATCCGAGGGTTCGACTCTCAGGACCAATCCCTATGGTCGCTACAGTTTCTTTTCTGTAACCTGCTCCATTACAGCTACACAACTAGTTAACAGAGGCTTTACACTCGAGTCTTGAGTTCAGCCATTTTAATTCAGGATCTCCTTGGCTACTGCCTCATGGGTAATATATCCCCGGTACGGCACCACAGAGTGCACTATTCCCATAACACAGGGGGTCTCACTCCAGCATCTGCCGTTCCAAAAGCACAGCAAGGTGGCACAGTGGCTCAGCTGGGAGAACTCATGGCTCACAGCGCCAGACACCCAGGTTCGATCCTGACCTCGGGAGCTGTTTGTGTGGAGTTTGAACATTCTCCCTGTGGCCGCATGGGTTTCCTCCAAGTGTTCCAGTTTCCTCCTGCAACCCAAACTTTAGTTTAGTTTAGAGATATAGCCTCCAAACAGGCCCTTTGGCCCACCAAGTCTGTTCCAACCAAACATCACCCATACGTCTGAAGAATGGTCTCGACCCGAAACGTCACCCTTTCCTTCTCTCCTGAGATGCTGCCTGACCCGCTGAGTTACTCCAGCATTTTGTGTCTGCCTTCGATTTAAAAACATCCTCGCCACATCCACTCTATCCAGGTCTTTCCCCATTTAGAACTGATCTGATCTCAAGTATCATTGCGCTGCCACACAAAGGCGGCATCTATTCTCCAGGATCCTCCCCATCCAGGCCATGCCCTCTTCTCACTGCTGTAATCCGGCGAGAAGTACAGAAGCCTGAAGTCTCACACCACCAGCGTCAGGAACAGCCTCTTTTCTACAGCCATCAGCTTCTTCAACCGACCTGCACAACCCTCAAGAAGATGCTGTCTGCACACACCCGAAACGTCACCTATCCATGTTCCCCAAAGATGCTGCCTGACCCACTGAGTTACTCCAGCACTTTGTGTCTTCTGCTGCACAAGCCTAATCCCACCTCACCAATGGAACTTTATGGACCACCTCTTTCCCGACCGTAGACTTGTTTTTCTAATTGTGTATTATTGCAATAATGTCTTAGGTTTTTTTCCTTGTGCGTCATTCAGATATAATTTATGTATAAATGATATGTATGCTGTCCAAGTCATGCCCGTTGGTGCTGCTGCGAGCAAGAATTTCACTGCAGCTGCACCGCACTGATTTTGTGCAAATGATTTACAGTAAATCCTCCGAAAAGCATGTTTCCTAACAACGCTCACACGGATTGTGTCCTTAATCCGAAAGGTTCCGCTTTTTTCTAAACACTGTCAAGCTCGAGATTTTGTATGCAATCAAGGCAATTGCATAGCATTCCCGATAATCTAAGCAGAAGTGTGACCTTCACAACGAGTTATTTATTGTGCAAATGTACTTTCAGTAAATTAAGTACAAAGTCACAAAGTGATGATGTCTGTGCTTCATGTGTTTGAGCAGATCACGGACTGCCTTGTGTCCTGTCTATCTCAACAGCCTGTAGCAATTCATATCACAGTCATAACCTAGTTCCTTTCAACCCCTTACCCAGGGAGAGTTAACCTATTTTACTAGCTAAAGTTTTGCAAGTCTGCATTTCTCTGCCAATTACATGCTCTGAATTATAATTAAGAAAAAACATACATGTGATTTGATCAACTTATCATCAGTTGACAGCATTAGTAAGGCATTCATATTTGAGGGTCAGGCACAACTCCAAATGATGCTCTTCCATTGTATGACAAATCTTCAAACTATAAAATCAATTTCATTTGTCGAAGCAAAATTTTAAATGAAAATTTCATCAGAACTTTGTGAGGGAACATGACCATAGTACCTGTTGAAAGACAACACCAACCAACTCTGTGCCAATTAATTAATGATCTAATGAAAAGCTCCAAAAAAATGGATGTAGTTGTCAGCCGACCTTACAGAACCCTGAACGGTGGATAGACACAACGTGCTGGAGTAACTCAGCGGGACAGGCAGCATCTTTGGAGAGAAGGAATAGGTGACATTTTGGGTCGGAACCCTTCTTCAGAACCATGAATAGGCAGGGTCCATTTAAGAGGACAACATGCACTTTCCGAGTTTAGAGATACAGCGCGGAAACAGGCCCTCCAGCCCACTGAGTCCACCACGCTGACCAGCAATCACCTGTACACTAGGTCACTCTAGGGACAATTTACAGAAGCGAATTAACCTACAAACCTGCACGTCGTTGGAATGTGGGAGGAAACCAGAGGACCCAGGGAAAACCCATATGGTCACAGGGAGAAGATCCAGACTCTGTGCAGACAGCACCCACAGTCAGGATCGAAACAGGGTCTTGGCGTTGTAAGGCAGCAGCTTTACTGCTACCCCGCCTAGCCGGGATATTTGAAACACGGGAAAACAAGCTCCAGCGCAGGTTTCTTGGAAGTCTCCTGGGATACGTGATCATGGGGGAGAGCAGCGGGAGTCATAAGGTCATAAGTGATCGGCCAGAATTAGGCCATTCGGCCCATCAAGTCTACTCCGCCATTCAATCATGGCTGATCTATCTCTCCCTCCTAACCCCATTCTGCTGCCTTCTCCCCATTACTCCTGACACCCTGAATGGTAAGATGGATTCTAAAAAATCCCCTGAGGGCTATGCTGGCAGACTGGTGAGAGGGAGGAGGTTGGAGCTGTTAGTGGCAGAGTGAGACCCTGGAGCAACCCTGTGAAGAGAGGCCGGTGGAGCAGCTTAGTGCAGATCGAGACCATAAGACCATAACATGGGAGTCCTGGAACTTGTTGCCAGGGGCAGTGGTCGAAGCAGACAGATTAATGGCATTTTAAAGTCTTTTGGACAGGCATATGCATATTCCGGGAATGAAGGGGTGTGAGTTATGTGCAGGTAGACAAGTGATGATCTACGCATCACGTTCAGCATAGACATTATTGGCCAAAGGGCCTGTTCTTGTGTGTAGGAAGGAACTGCAGATGCTGGTTTAAACCGAAGATAGACACAAAAACCTGGAGTAACACAGTGGGACAGGCAGCACCTCTGGAGAGAGGGAAAGACCTCTTGCTGCTCCCCCTCTGTGTTTCGTCTGGTCCACTGCGAAATCTCCTCAAGGTATGTCTACTTTGAAGAAGTTCTCCTCCTCCTCTCTGCAACAAGAGATCTGCAACATCCTCGCCCGCTGCTCCCCCTCTGTCGGGGGTCGATCGTGTGCTGTACTGTTCTACATGCTATGTTCTATGTACCACCACCAAATGCCATGCCAGATTCAAGAGTAAAGGAAGCATCCAAATGAAAGCTGTGGATGGCTCAGCCATCATTCATGAGTGAGTAAACATTCTGTGGAGAGCAGCTGTTGCTGTGGATTTATTGGCAGAGTCCAAGGGAATAGTGGTGGTTTGAAAGAGTGCGACTGATAAAGGCTTGTCTTCCCACAGGCAACCGAGCAGCCAGTTTAGCAAGTGAAAGGAAAATGATGGAGGTATTCAGTACTGGAACAATGCTTTACAGCTTCGCATGCTTCAGTGAAAATAAAGATAACATGAGCCAACGCTTTATTTTGTTAACCAGAAAGAGAATTGCTGGTGATGAGTTCAGTTTTACCATTAACATCCATCACTATTGATCCCGATCCCATAGATTTCATTCAAAAAGAAGTCCAGCCACTCACAATGATCTGCAATGAACTAAAAAATAGAAACATACATTATATGATGGCCAATTTTCTGCTATCTCCATTCAAACTTGCACTGAGAACAAAACTGGATAAATCTTTTGTTTGTTTGTTTTTATGTCTTGTTTGCTCTGTAAAGCGTCTTTGAGTTTCCTGAAAAGCGCTATATAAATTAAATGTATTATTATTATTATTAAAACTAAACATGGCTGTGACTCTGAAATCAATCTAAGCTGCCGTAAGGAAGAAGACTGTCACCTCAAAATAAGCTTGCCTAATAATTACCCAATCATTCATAATCCAGCAGATGGCAAGTTTAAAAATAATACTTGCATTGCTTGACCTCAAATTCATGTTTTCGATCTAGTTTCTAAGTAAAAGTCACACAATTTGTAACCAAACTCACGAAACCAAATTCAAATTTAAGGCAGATGCTGAGAAATCTGAATTCTAAACTACAGATTAAAACTGAATTTTTTATAAACATTGAATTTATTAAAAAGCTGTGCAACAAAAATACATAAAATTTAGCAGTGTAAATATTGTAAATAACAATGTGGACACACTATTTAAATTCTTTGATTATTATATATTATTTATTGTGTTTATGGGCCTATTAAACTGCTGCAATTAAGAATTTCAGTTCAGTTTCAGTTTAGTTTATTGTCATGTGGATCGAGGTACAGTGAAAAGCTTTTGTTGCGTGTTAATCAGTCAGCAGAAAGGCAATACATGATTACTGTCGAGCCATTTGCAGTGTTTAGATAAGGGAATAACATTTAGTGTGAGGTAAAGCCAGTAAAGTCCGAGGGTCACCAATGAGGAAGAAAGCAGTAGTAGGACTGCTCTCTAGTTGTGTTAGGATGATTCAGTTGCCAGATAACAGCTGGGAAGAAACTGTCCCTGAACCTGGAGGTGTGCGTTTTCATACTTCTATCCCTTTTGCCCGATGGGAGAGGGAAGAAAAGGGAGTGACTAGGGTGCAACTCTTTCTTGATTATGCTGTTGGCCTTGCTGAGGCAGCATGAGGTATAAATGGAGTCAATGAAAGGGAGGTTGGTTTGTGTGATGGTCTGGGCTGCGTCCACGATTCTCTGCAATTTCTTGGGGTCTTGGACGGAGCTTTTCCCAAACCAAGCTGTGATGCATCCCGATAAAGTGCCTTCTATAGCACATCTGCAGAAGATGGTGAGAGTTCTTGGGGCCATGCCGAACGTCGAAAGCAATCTAAGGAAGTAGAGGCGTTGGTATGCTTTCTTGGTCATTGCTTCAATCTGGGTGGTCCAGGAGAAGCTGCTGGTGATATTGACTCCGAGGAATTTGAATTTTTCAACTATCTGTACTTTGGTGCCATCAATGCAAACTGGGGTATGTGTACCGTTTCACTTCCTGAAGTCGATCACAATCTCCTTTGTCTTGCTGACATTTAGAGAAAGGTTGTTGTCTCGACACCAGGACACGAGGTTCTCTATCTCCTTCCTGTACTCCGTCTCATCGTTATTTGATACTCGTCCCACAATGGTGGTGTCGTCTGCGAATTTGAAAATTGAATTAGATTTGTGCACAGCTGCACAGCCGTGCGTGTACAAGGAGTAAAGAAGCGGGCTCAAAACGTATCTTTGCGGAGCACCTGTGCTGAGGGTTATCGTAGAGGGTGATTTGTCCCCTATCCTCACTGATTGGGGTCCGTTGGTCAGGAAGTCGAGGATCCAGTTCAGAATCAGAATCAGAATTACCTTTATTTGTCATCCAAAAAACGTCTTTTGGACGAGATTTCGTCACCCACAGTGCAAATGTGACAAATAAACATGACTTGACTTGACAACAATAAGAGCAATAAAATAAGCAAATTACACAACCCCAACCAACACAAAACACACAAAAAAAAGAAACATCCATCACAGTGAGTCTCCTCCAGTCACCTCCTCACTGTGATGGAAGGCCAGAATGTCCTTTCCCTTCCCCTGCCGTCTTCTCCCGCGGTCAGGCTATTCAAGTTGCCACGTTCCAGGCCACGCCGGGCGGTGAAAGGTCCGCGGTGGGCCGACCCCAGCCCCGTGATCCGGTGCGGGCAAAGACGCTGCCGCTGCTACTGCACGTTGGGGCGGTCGTGGCTCCCGACATTGAAGCCCCCGCCGAGCAGAGAAAAATCCCGTGGCCTATTTCAGGCCGCGTCGGACGGTGAAATGTCCGCGGCGGGCCGACCCAAGCCCCGCGATCCGGGGCGGGCGAACACGCTGCCGCTGCCGGAGCTCCCGATGTCGGCACCCACACGGCCCGAGCCGAAGCCTCCAAAGGCGAGTCGCAGCCGATCCCGCAGCCTCCGAAGACAGCCGGCTACGCAGATGGTAAGTCTGGTCCACGGGCTCTGGAGGCCGCCAGCTCCAGGAGGTTGGCCGATGGTAGGCCGCAGCAGGAACAGAGACCCGACCCAGAAAACAAAGGTTGGGTCTCCGTTCGGAAGGGACAAATTTACAATTTTACAGTCCCCCCCCCCCCCCACACACAGTACACAACCACAAAAAAACCCACGACATCACATCTACAATTAAGACCAAAAAAAAACAACAAAAACACAAAGACAAACGGACCGCAGGTAAGCCGCAGCTGCTAGGGCAGCGCCGCCATTTTACGACATGGCGGCGCTGCAGAGATGAGTGCTAACTCCAAGTCCCACGAGTTTGGTGAGAAGCTTGGATGGTATTAAAGGCAGAGCTGTAGTCTACGAATAGGAGTCTGATGCTCCATTGTTGGTACATCTGACAATTAAACACTTTTAACTCTTGGCTCTTGATTAAATAGCACACCCACAACGAAGAGAACAAGAAAAGTGCACCATTCAGGAATGAGCCAGATTATGAGGATGAAAGACTACCAGGCCCTTCAACAAGGGGCAATCAGAGGGTTGGGACCTCCTTTGGAGGTTTGGTGCATTGTGAAGGAGGAATGTGGGGGTAAAAGTTATTGAAACATGTAGGATCGGGGACAGACTGTTCTGCAGAACACTGGGATGTGTGAGTGAGAGCAATTGCTAACAGGGAGTGGAGATTGAAGAGAACATAAGGTATTTAATGGAAGATAGACACAAAAATCTGGAGTAACTCAGCAGGTCAGGCAGCATCTCTGGGGAGAAGGAATGGGTGACGTTTCGGGTCATGACCCTTCTTCAGACTGGTTAGGCTGAAGGGCCTGGTTCTGCACTGTATTTCTAATGTCTAAAGTATAATCTGAAATAAAGAGCGCTGCGCAGGAAACAACATCACTTGGATGCATCAAATACTTAAATCACATTAAATGGATGAGAGCATCTCACAATGTAAAAATTTACACTTTACATTTCCAGAGCGCCACCAAGAAATGAAGAAATGATCGTCATATTATTAATGACTTGAATAGAGCATCATATACATTAATGACTTGAATGAAGGGATTAAAAGTACTATTAGCAAATTTGTAGATGATATAAAGCTGGGTGGTAGTGTGAACTGTGAGGAAGATGCTAAGAGGTTGCAGTGATACTTGGACAGGCTGTGTGAGTGGGCGGATGCATGGCATATGCAGTTTAATGTGGATAAGTGTGAGGTTATCCACTTTGGTGGTAAGAATAGGAAGGCAGATTATTATCTGAATGGTGTCAAGTTAGGAAAAGGGGACGTACAACGAGATCTGGGTGTCCTAGTGCATCAGTCACTGAAAGGAAGCATGCAGGTACAGCAGGCAGTGAAGAAAGCCAATGGAATGTTGGCCTTCATAACAAGAGGAGTTGAGCATAGGAGCAAAGAGGTCCTTCTACAGTTGTACAGGGCCCTAGTGAGACCGCACCTGGAGTACTGTGTGCAGGTTTGGTCAAATTTGAGGAAGGATATTCTTGCTATTGAGGGCGTGCAGCGTAGGTTTACTGGGTTAATTCCCGGAATGGCGGGACTGTCGTATGTTGAAAGACTGGAGCGACTAGGCTTGTATACACTGGAATTTAGAAGGATGAGAGGGGATCTTATCGAAACATATAAGATTATTAAGGGGTTGGACACGTTAGAGGCAGGAAACATGTTCCCAACGTTGGGGGAGTCCAGAACCAGGGGTTAGAGTTTAAGAATAAGGGGTAGGCCATTTAGAACGGAGATGGGGGAAAAGAATTTTCAGTTAAAGAGTTGTAAATCTGTGGAATTCTCTGCCTCAGAAGGCAGTGGAGGCCAATTCTCTGAATGCATTCAAGAGAGAGCTCGATAGAGCTCTTAAGGATAGCGGAGTCAGGGGGTACGGGGAGAAGGCAGGAACGGGGTACTGGTTGAGAATGATCAGCCATGGTCACATTGAATGGTGGTGCTGGCTCGAGGGGCCGAACGGCCTCCTCCTGCACCTATTGTCTATTGTCTATATTCTTGTCGCACACGGTGCTTTTTAAGTTGTGTAGAATTGAAATTATCATCTTGGTAATTTAATTTTTCGGTCCATCTTTTATGCTGAGCACTTCAAGGAATGAAACTGTAGTTTTAACTGTACCTTTACTATGAGATAAAGCTATAATATTCAATGCTTGAATAAGAAAATTAGGGTGCAATAATCAATTTCTGGTCACCTAACCCTTCCTTAAGAAATTGGTATGCAGCAACTGAAAATCAAAAAGGATGAAAGGCACACCATTTTACTTATGTTCCACCTGATGAAATTTAAAAATGCACCCACTGCAGGATGACAAGCCTACACATTAGAAATATTCAATTCCCAGGTCGTCGTCGTGGCTTTCCCTCGAGGTCGAGGATGATGGTCTACGTTCCGATGTCAGAACGAAGACGCCTGTGCGTGTTTTGCTTAATGTGTACTTGATGTTGCACTCCAAGAAGCACACGGTCTTTCATAAATCAATCAACTAAGTCCAATGGCAAGGGTACCAAGGCGATTGGAGATGATAGATCTGCTGCAGCCTTCATCCGCCTTCACTGCCGTTGAGTTCAAGATAACTTTGTCCGCCTGGTCCGCCGTTGAGGTCTTGTACGCTGGATTGTTCTTAGTCTGGACCCTCATCCTCGACCTTACCGCCATGGGTGGCCCTACCAGAAGATATCCCTGGAGAACATGAATAGGTAGTGTTTTGGGTCGGGTCCCTTCTTCAGACTTCAAGGATACATTGTTTCAGAGCAATGGGGATGTTAAACTGAATATTCCACTGAGGCTTGAGAGTAATTATCTTCATGACAATGGTCAGTGTAAGCATCAAGTAAAAGCAAGTATAAGAAAATAACTGCAGATGCTGGTACAAATCGAAGGTATTTATTCACAAAATGCTGGAGTAACTCAGCAGGTCAGGCAGCATCTCGGGAGAGAAGGAATGGGTGACGTTTCGGGTCGAGACCCTTCTTCAGACTGATGTCAAGGGGGCGGGACAAAGGAAGGATATAGGTGGAGACAGGAAGATAGAGGGAGATCTGGGAAGGGGGAGGGGAAGGGGGAGGAGAAGAGGAAAAGCAAGCACACTTCAGCAGCTGTGACCTTTTTTCCATGTGATGAAGTTCATTTTATTTTGTGTTGTTATTCTATCATTAGTTGGTAATGACAGAATTGCAAGACCTTTTTTAAAAGAGCCTCGCTCACAGAAATTTCCATTCTTTAATGTGGATGAAATTATACAGAAAACTCAGGCAGTAATGTACAATATTGCAATGAAAATCTAACATTTCCACTTCATAGATTCAGTCTATCTGGTGGTTTCTTTGCCTGTTGTGAATTATGCAGCTCTGTTTGAAATGGAATTTCACTAGTAGTTGATAAAGTCTCTTTACAAGTTGTGTCTCCCTTTATTACACCATTTACCTGCACTTTCTGTTTTTATTTTAGATTTCCAGAAACTGCAATATTTTATTTTATTTTCACATCTAAAGCCAAATGCTAATGCCCATTACTCAACATCAATATAATTTATTTATTTTTTGAATGTTGACTCTTTGTAGGACTTTAGATATATTTACTGTCAACGTTCTGAAGAGGGAAAATACAGGCAAAATAATGCCCACAATATATTATGTCCAACATTAATATTTTATAAATGATGCAATTATGTTTGCACATTGCAGAGATTGTATTGCCTCGAAGCAATATATATTTCAGTTGAACCTTAGTATTTCTCCTTTGACATTTGAATTAATTAGCAAAATTATTATCATATTTTTTTCAGAATAAGCTTTCAGGGACCCTAGAGGGCTTTCAATTATTTCAATTCTCATTGATGTCTTTTGTGAAATATGAAGTACATGTGGTACTGTCATTATGAATTATCTGAAATAAATTACTTTGATGATTTGCAATAAGCCAAAAAAACTGAAAATGACGACAGCTTGAAATGGAGGCACTTGACTAATGATTCATAGAAACATAGAAACATAGAAAATAGGTGCAGGAGTAGGCCATTCGGCCCTTCGAGCCTGCACCACCATTCAATATGATCATGGCTGATCATCCAGCTCAGTAACCTGTACCTGCCTTCTCTCCATACCCCCTGATCCCTTTAGCCACAAGGGCCACATCTAACTCCCTCTTAAATATAGCCAATGAACTGGCCTCAACTACCTTCTGTGGCAGAGAATTCCACAGACTCACCACTCTCTGTGTGAAGAAATGTTTTCTCATCTCGGTCCTAAAAGACTTCCCCCTTATCCTTAAGCTGTGCCCCTGGTTCTGGACTTCCCCAACATCGGGAACAATCTCCCCGCATCTAGCCTCTCCAACCCCTTAAGAATTTTATATGTTTCTATAAGATCCCCCCTCAGTCTTCTAAATTCCAGCGAGTATAAGCCTAGTCTATCCAGTCTTTCTTCATATGAAAGTCCTGCCATCCCAGGGATCAATCTGGTGAACCTTCTCTGTACTCCCTCTAAGGCTAGAATGTCTTTCCTCAGATTAGGAGATCAAAACTGTACACAATACTCCAGGTGCGGTCTCACCAAGGCCCTGTACAACTGCAGCAGAACCTCCCTGCTCCTATACTCAAATCCTCTTGCTATGAATGCTAACATACCATTCGCATGCTAACACATCTTCACAACGATCATAGTTTTTTCGAAGATAAACACAAAATGCTGGAGTAACTCAGCGGGTCAGTCTGAAGAAGGGTCTTGACCCGAAACGTCACCTATTCCATTTCTCCAGAGATGCTGTCTGGCCCGTTGAGTTACTCCAGCTTTTTGTGTCTATCTTCGGTTTAAACCAGCATCTGCAGTTCCTTCCTTCACATCATAGTTCTTTCGCAAACTATAGTTCTTTTGAAAACCGTCACCCTTGAGAAAGTTTGCTTAATTCAAATGTATCTTTTGTTAAATCCCTGTGTTTTTTCTTATATTCCTCTCCTTTTTAGCTTATTCATCAGCTCAAGGCAGACAGGATTACTAATAAAATGTCTGCCCACTATGTAGAAGGAAACAAAAAGAACCAGCAATAACTTTATCATTTTTAGTTCCTCTTCTTTTATGAAT
The DNA here is from genome assembly GCF_053455715.1 of Rhinoraja longicauda. Classification (NCBI taxonomy): domain Eukaryota; kingdom Metazoa; phylum Chordata; class Chondrichthyes; order Rajiformes; family Arhynchobatidae; genus Rhinoraja; species Rhinoraja longicauda. The sequence goes on from NC_135981.1 coordinate 23,536,290, forward strand.
TGCATTTTCTGGGTCATCATGGTGTCAAATTATAATGGATAATATTGCATTAAAGAATCAGAATGTTATATCACAAGATCACAAAGGCAAGAAAAGGGCGGCACAGTGGTGCAGCGGTAGAGTTGCTGCCTTACAAAGCTTGCAGCACCGGAAGCCCGGGTTCGATTCCGACCACGGGTGCTTTACGTTCTCCTCACGACCTGCGTGGGTTTTCTCCAAGATCTTCGGTTTCCTCCCACACTCCAAAGACGTAAAGGTATGTAGGTTAATTGGCTTGATGTATGTATAAATTGTCCCTTGTGTGTGTAGGATTGTGTTAATGTGCGGTGATCGTTGGTCGGTGCGGACTCAGTGGGCCGAAGGGCCTGTATCTCCAAACTGAGCTAAACTAAATCCCTGCAAACGTGCAGATGAAACATTGTGAGCAAAAGAAATGCAAAACATCTCAAAGATTGAAACTTAACTGGAATATAACACCCAAGGAATATATTACATGATCGGATGATGGCAGCAAAAGCAAGCACTTTTACCGTACCTGAAGTGTGCATAACTTCCCAAGATACTAAACAGAATTACTAATGATTCCTCAAAAGATCTCTGCCTCTCATTTAGTTGTAGGTTCTCATTTAGTTGTAGGATCAGCCTCAAGAGCCTGATCCTAGAACCTGTGGAAGGTGCATATCCTTCCTTTTATCTCTCATTTCAATTTCAGACAAGGTTTTTCAGCATATGCAGCTGCCTGATATAGGACATATTACAATAAAGGCCAATTAACCAATTGTAATATCCAGCTAGTGGTGTCTGTACCTGTGTTCATGTAGCAGATCTTCTGATCATCAGTGAACCTCTGACCGTTTGTGATTTGGGGACAGATGGCTTGCTTGGGGAAATAAGAATCTGGCATCCAGGCCTCAATGTCTGGTCCTGCAGAATTAGTACATGAGGAGTGTTGACTTAATCCTGCTGGCTTCAGTGAAGTGGCCTTCCTACTGGATGTACAAAAGATAGACACAAAGTGCTGGCGTAATGCAGCGGGTCAGGCCGCATCTCCAGAGAAAAAGGATGGGTGATGTTAAGAGTCACCAAGAAGGGTCCTGTCCCAAAATGTCACCTATTCCTTTTCTCCAGAGATGCTGCCTGTCCCGCTGAATTACTCCAGCACTTTGTATCTAACTTTGGTATAAACCAGCATCTGCAGTTCTTTTCTACACTAGGTGTAAAAATTGTCTAGAGGCATCATTGATGTTACTGCTTCAGATTCTTTGGATGCTGTAGGTAAGTCAGTGGATTGATAGAAAGGCAACTACTTGAAAGAGTGAGATACTGGTGCTTTAGGTAGGCCACAATCAGTGAAAGCACGTCAGAGCTATCTCACTGAGGAGGCATTTTGTGCACTGGATCCACAGGATTTAATAATATCCTCCAAACTTCCAGGTCCTGCAGCGACAGACTAATTGCGACAGGGATAGCTAATCAATTTGGCAGCTATTTTCGAGGATCTCACCCACTCACCCTGCTTGACGAATGCGCTTGAAAACAAGTCTGAAACCTAAGCTGTTTACCCACTCCAGACAGAATTTTTTTTCATTCAGTGGGAATGCTCTGCACTGAAAACAAGAAACACATAGTGACTTTTGCAACACTGAAAGTTTGTACTCTATGGGATTTTAAATAAGCGGAGAGAAAAAAAATTCTACAGTTGCCAAGGAACTTGCAAATTCCAACAGCTTACTTGTCCTGAGTGAGACAGATTATTCAGGTGGGGGTCAGGTAACAGTGGAAGCTGGAGGGGACACATTGTTCAGGAAAGGAAAACATGTGGGAAACAAGAACAGCCATGATACTAGCTCACAGTCAGTTCACAAAGCTTCCTGCAGGACCCAATAAATGTCTTATTATTAGTTTAAAGCCAAACAACTACCACACATCGGAATAATATTCATCAGAAGGAGAAAAGTTTAAGGGATGTCAGAAATATGCAAAATTATGTTTCAATGTGGGATTTTTAAAAGAGGGAGAGAAGAAAGGTGAATTTCAAGGCGTTCTAAGAAAAGAGTCTACATATCTGAAAGTGCTATCACTGAAGATGAAGGGGGAGAATGAATGGATAGATAGTTACAGCTGAGCTCCTGAAGAATAGAAAACTGGTTAGCGATAAGTCGCAGTGATGAAATGGAGAGGCTCAAAGGTGGGAACAAGGTTTTCAGTCTATTAGAGGACAAAGAGACAACATGGTGCCCAAGGCCAAAAGAATGCAGTTCTTGGAGTAATCTCCGAGTACAATTTTGTTTAAGATGGAGATACAAGAGACTGCAGATGCTGGAATATTGTACAAATACAAACTGCTGGAGGAACTCAGCGGATGGTGAAGCATTCATGGAGGGAAATGGACAGCCAGCGTTTCAGGTTGGGACCCTTCAGAAGAAGAAGTCTGAAGAAGGATCCTGTCCTGAAATGTCATCTGTTAATTTCCCTCCATGGGTGCTGCCACACCCGCTGAGTTTCTCCAGCAGTTTTTTTAAATTTTAAGTTAAGACAAGATAGATATCCATATATTGTTCAAATATTGATATCTTGACAATTCCTTAAAACCAAATGAAACTGGGCAATCAAACTGACATAAATTGTGCTCTTATTTTCAAATAAGCCTGCCTTTTCCTAGACTAGGCAGAATATGTATTATTCTGTGCAATTAAAATATCAAATTTTAACTTAGGTTTAGATATAGTCTTCAAATTAGGTTCTGACTTAATCATGTCACATATTGGATGTGGACATTTTTATTACAGAATATGATTCAACTGGATGCACTTTTGCAAAATCTTGTTGTGCAACACATGAAGTAACAGTTTTTTGCAATAAATAATTTAGGATCATATACACTATTCCAGAACTCATCAAGGACAATTAAAAGCATAATTTATCATTACTGACTTGTAACACTAAATCAAAGCATAGCTTAAAACAATTCCTCAAATGATGTTTTTAATACTGACTTTTCTTGAAAGCGTGACAGAAAGCAGTTGAAAGCACGATAGAAATTTCAATTAAACTAATCATTGTAACTAACTCATGGCTCATGAAATATTTATGGAAAACTAAATGAACAGAATATTATGCTGACATATTTGCATTCACAGACTTTGCCTGCATCTATTTTCAGTGATACGCTACAGAACACCGTTGTACTCTGTGGACAGCTCGATTGTAATCATGTATAGTCTTTCCGCTGACAGGTGAGCACGCATCAAAAAACTTTTCACTGTACCTTGGTACACGTGACAGGGCGGCACGGTGGCGCAGCGGTAGAGTTGCTGCCTTACAGCGAATGCAACGCCGGAGACTCAGGTTCGATCCTGACTACGGGCGCCGTCTGTACAGAGTTTGTACGTTCTCCCTGTGACCTGCATGGGTTTTCTCCGAGATCTTCAGTTTCCTCCCACACTCCAAAGACGTACAGGTATGTAGGTTAATTGACTGGGTAAAATGTTTTTAAAAAATAAAAATTGTCCCTAGTGGGTATAGGATAGTGTTAATATGCGGGGATCGCTGGTCGAAGCGGACTCGTGGGCCGAAGGGCCTGTTTCCGCGCTGTATCTCTAAATCTAAATCTAAAAAAAATCTAAACTAAACTAAACTAAATTGTCTGCACGGAGTTTGTACGTTCTCCCCGTGACCTGCGTGGGTTTTCTCCGAGATCTTTGGTTTCCTCCCACACTCCAAAGACGTACAGGTATGTAGGTTAATTGGCTTGGTAAATGTAAAAATTGTCCCTAGTGGGTATAGGATAGTGTTAATATGCAGGGATCGCTGGTCGACGCTGACCCGGTGGGCCGAAATGGCCTGTTTCCGCGCTGTAACTCTAAAAACTATAGATAGGCACAAAAAGCTGGAGTAACTCTGCAGGACAGGCAGCATCTCTGGCAGAAAGAGCAATGGTTGGGACAGGCAGCAGCAGCAAGAGCGGAAATGCAACTCAGAAACATCCACATGAAGATGAACCCACAGTGGTTGAATTTTGAGATTCCATTTTGACTTTTATCTTTTCACAACAAAGGGATGATTTTGTGAGATTTAAGACCAAAAAAAAAAAAAGATTTTAGATATTTTAGTCATCATCTAAATTCTCGATGTCAAGGTATCAGACAATAATTATCCACAGCAACAGTTTACATGATTATCGATTGAAAACGCTTTGAAGAGCCCTCCTACTTTCAAACGGACTTGAAGGATAAAAAAAGACAAAGTGCTGAAGTCACTCAGCGGGTCAGGCAGCATCCCTGGAGAACATGAATAGGTAGTGTTTCCGGTCGGGTCCCTTCTTCAGACTTCAAGGATACATGGTTTCAGAGCAATGGGGATGTTAAACTGAATATTCCACTGAGGCTTGAGAGTAATTATCTTCATGACAATGGTCAGTGTAAGCATCAAGTAACAGCAAGTACAGTTCAGCAGCAGCTCTCACCTTTTTTCCATGTGATGAAGTTCATTTTATTTTGTGTTGTTATTCTATCATTAGTTGGTAATGACAGAAGTGCAAGACCCTTTTATAAAGGAGCCTCGCTCACAGGGATTACTATTCTTTAATGTGGATTAAATTATACAGAAAACGCAGTCGGTAATGTACAATATTACAATGACAATCTAACATTTCCACTTCACAGATTCAGTCTATCTGGTGGTTTCTTTGCCTGTTGTGAATTATGCAGCTCTGTTTGAAATGGAATTTCACTAGTAGTTGATAAAGTCTCTTTACAAGTTGTGTCTCCCTTTATTGCACCAGTTTCCTGCACTTTCTGTTTTTATTTTAGATTTCCAGAAACTGCAATTTAGTTTTATTTTCACATCTAAAGCCAAATGCTAATGCCCATTACTCAACATCAATATTGTTGTTTTTTTGGGGGGTAGCTGCAAGATATCACTCATTTTGTTGGTGTGGAGGGGAAGATCTATCTGTAGAGTTAAGGATGGTGTGGTAAGGTGTGGTAACTGGGGAAGGGTTTGATTGTGAGGCCAAGGCCATTGACCCAGAAGTGAAGGAACAACAGATAGACTTCCGGGAGGCAATCGTGGCTCCACCTTAGCGATCAGCAACTTGTGTAAAGGAATTTCTTGTGGATTTAAAATCAAAATCTGCAGATGCCAAAAAACTGAAGTAAAAACAGGTCTGGTAGAAAGTTTGGAAGTTGAACAGTTCAGGTTCAAGAGTCTTCGTCAAAATTGGGAAAGATAGAAAATAGGTTGCAATTTTATGTTGCAAAGAGAGTAAGGGGGTGGCTTGATAGGGCAAAGGGGATGTACCTGATAGTGCGTTGGACAGTTTACAGAGCCATCTGGTGAATAGATTAATAAGTGTAGTTTGAAGGAAAGAAGGCATAGTGCTGGAGGAGCTCAGCGGGTCAGGCAGCATCTCAGGAGAACACGGACAGCTGACGTTTTGGGTCGGAACCCTTCATTAGACTGAAAGAAAAAAGCAGGCAATGTGTAAAGCTGTGAAAAGTAACTCAGTTGCCAAAACCTGCAAACAAATGAAAAATGCTGGAAATTAAGAGTAAATCAGGCAGTGGATGCGGAGAGAGAAAAACACAGTTAAAATTACAAAACGGAGTTAAGATTGCAAAACAGGCTACTTCCGATGCAAACTGGAAAAGCATCTTTACTGAAATGTCTCAATGCTACACTGCAAAGGCTTTCACTTATCGAGGCAGAAGATGAGGTGCTCATATTTTCAGCCCATTGAGTCAATGCTGTCTCTCAGAACATTCCCATCAATCCCTCTCTCTCTCATTTACTTCCCACTAGTCTATTCTCTCTCCCATGCCCATCAACTTCACACTGATTTTCTTTCAAGGCAACTATGCCAGAGATGATTTACAGTCAGTGATGGAAATGGGGAGGGGGGGGTACGCAGGGGGCATTCCCCTAGTTTTCAATTTCCAGCTCGGGTTTAATGAGTACTGCAGAAAGATTCGAGTCGTTTATCACTTTATTCAACTCAGACGAAAACGATTTGTTAACTGCCACTGTTAGCACGTGTTAACAGCCAGTAGTTAGCAGGTAGTAGTTATACAATGTTTCATCAATACATCGATCCACATTCCTCAGTAAATATAATTGTGTTTTGACCATGTATTAATGACACCGCGTTCCCTTGAATAAAATTCAAGGGAGAATTTCTTAAACTCACTGTCAGGGCTACTGGACCGCGAGCACGGGCTCAGGTAAGTCACGTTATTTTATTATTCCACGTTATTTTATTTGCTGCTGTGCCTCTCTGCCGCTGTGCCTCAGTTGTTTCAGTTAAATTAAAATGGATGGGGAGAAAATTAAATAAGTAGTACCAATAGTTTTTTCCAGCCTAAATCGTGAGTGGTGAATATTTTATTGTGGGTGGTTTTATTTAGCAAAACAATAGTGCAAGCGGAAATATTTTATTATATATCACTATCAAATTTTATTGCATATCACTATCAAATCACTATCAAATATCTATAAATTTCAGATTTGTGTACCGCTGTGAAAATGAGCATACTGAGATACTTTAAAAGACAGTGTCTTCAGATCGATAAATAAATAAATGATAATAAAAACACTCAGCCATAAAAGAAGGCAAAATTACTTGAAAATGATAATGTAACTGATGCAGCTGTTTCGCCTGATGCTGCTGCATGTGAAGACATTTCAAAAGATATTGAAAAATGTGATCTTCCAGCCTGTTGGGCACAAGAAATGGACGAAGCAAAAACAGGTCGGGTTTTTAGAACTGTATCTAATATTGTACACAAAGGTAGGCCCTACACAGATATGTCTTCTGATATCGAACTGCAAGAAAGAAACGGCATCGACTTAGGGTACATTCTACACTCTCATAAGTCATGTGCAGATGTTTCTCAATAGACAATAGACAATCGGTGCAGGAGTAGGCCATTCGGCCCCTCGAGTCAGCACCACCATTCAATGTGATCATGGCTGATCATTCTCAATCAGTACCCCGTTCCTGCCTTCTCCCCATACCCCCTGACTCCACTATCCTTAAGAGCTATATCTAGCTCTCTCTTGAATGCATTCAGAGAATTGGCCTCCACTGCCTTCTGAGGCAGAGAATTCCACAGATTTACAACTCTCTGACTGAAAAAGTTTTTCCTCATCTCCGTTCTAAATGGCCTACCCCTTATTCTTAAACTGTGGCCCCTGGTTCTGGACTCCCCCAACATTGGGAACATGTTACCTGCCTCTTACGTGTCCAACCCCTTAATAATCTTATGTGTTTCAAAAAGATCCACTCTCATCCTTCTAAATTCCAGTGTATATAAGCCTAGTAGCTCCAGTCTTTTAACATACGACAGTCCCGCCATTCCGGGAATTAACCTAGTAAACCTACGCTGCACGCCCTCAATAGCAAGAATATCCTTCCTCAAATTTGGAGACCAAAACTGCACACAGTACTCCAGGTGCGGTCTCACTAGGGCCCTGTACAACTGTTGAAGGACCTCTTTGCTCCTATACACAACTCCTCATGTTATGAAGGCCAAAATTCCATTGGCTTTCTTCACTGCCTGCTGTACCTGCATGCTTCCTTTCAGTGACTGATGCACTAGGACACCCAGATCTCGTTATACGTCCCCTTTTCCTAACTTGACACCATTCAGATAATAATCTGCCTTCCTATTCTGACCACCAAAGTGGATAACCTCACACTTATCCACATTAAACTGCATCTGCCATGCATCCGCCCACTCACACAGTCTGTCCAAGTAACCCTGCAACCTCATAGCATCTTGCTCACAGTTCACACTGCCACCCAGCTTTGTGTCATCTGCAAATTTGCTATTGTTACTTTTAATCCCTTCATCCAAGTCATTAATGTGTATTGTAAATAGCTGCGGTCCCAGCACCGATCCGTGCAGTACCCCACTAGTCACTGCCTTCCATTCTGAAAGGGAACAATTTATCCCCATTCTTTGCTTTCCGTCTGCCAACCAATTTTCTATCCATGTCAGTACCCTACCCCCAATACCATGTGCTCTAATTTTGCACACTAATCTCCTATGTGGGACCTTGTCGAAGGCTTTCTGAAAGTCAAGGTACACCACATCCACCGGCTCTTTCCTGTCCATTTTCCTAGTTACATCCTCAAAAAATTACAGAAGATTAGTCAAGCATGATTTCCCCATCGTAAATCCATGCTGACTCAGAACGATCCTGTTACTGCTATCCAAATGCTCCACAATTTTGTCTTTTATAATTGACTCCAGCATCTTCCCCACCACTGATGTCAGACTAACTGGTCTATAATTTCCTGTTTTCTCTCTCCCTCCTTTCTTAAAAAGTGGAATAACATTAGCTACCCTCCAATCCACAGGAAGTGATCCTGAATCTATAGAACATTGGAAAATGATGGCCAATGCGTCCATGATTTCTAGAGCCACCTCCTTAAGTACCCTGGGATGCAGACCATTAGGCCCTGGGGATTTATCAGCCTTCAGTCCCATCAGTCTACCCAACACCATTTCCTGCCTAATGTGAATTTACTTCAGTTCCTTCGTCACCCTAGGATCTCTGGCCATTAGAACATCTGGGAGATTGTTTGTATCTTCCTTAGTGAAGACAGATCCAAAGTACCGGTTCAACTCGTCTGCCATTTCCTTGTTCCCCGTAATAAATTCCCCTGCTTCTGTCTTCAAGGGATCCACATTTGCCTTAACTATTTTTTTCCTCTTCACATACCTAAAGTAGCTTTTACTATCCTCCTTTATATTATTGGCCAGCTTACATTCGTACTTCATCGTTTCTCCCCGTATTGCCCTTTTAGTTATCTTCTGTTGCTCTTTAAAAGAGTCCCAATCCTCTGGCTTCCAGCTCTTCTGAGCTATGTTATACTTATTCTCTTTTATTTTTATGCTGTCCTTGACTTCCCTTGTCAGCCACGGGTGCCTCTTACTCCCCTTAGAATCTTTCCTCCTCTTTGGGATGGATTGATCCTGCAACTTCTGCATTATTCCCAGGAATACCTGCCATTGCTGTTCCACCGTCTTCCCTGCTAGGGTCTCCTTCCAGTCAAATCTGGCCAGCTCCTGCCTCATGCCTCTGTAATCCTCTTTGCTATACTGTAATACTGACACGTCCGATTTTCCCTTCTCCCTCTCAATTTGTAAATTAAAACTTATCATATTATGATCACTGCCTCCTAATGGCTCTTTTACCTTGAGTTCCCTTATCAAATCAGGTTCATTAATCAACACTAAATCCAGAATTGCCTTCTCCCTGGTAGGCTCCAGTACAAGCTGTATAAAGAATCCATCTCGGAGGCACTCCACAAACTCTCTTTCCTGGGGTCCAGTACCAACCTGATTTTCCCAGTCTACTTGCATGTTGAAATCTCCCATAACCACCGTAGCATTACATTTTCGACATGCCAATTTTAGCTCTTGATTCCCTATGTCGAGGCTACTGTTTGGGGGCCTGTAGATAACTCCCATTAGGGTCTTTTTACCCTTACAATTTCTCATTTCTATCCATACTGATTCTACATCTCCTGATTCCATGTCACCCCTTGCAAGGGAGTGAATATCATTCCTTACCAACAGAGCAACCCCACCCCCTCTGACCACCTGTCTGTCTTTTTGATAGGTCATATACCCCTGAATATTCAGTCCCCAGCCCTGGTCCTCTTGTAGCCATGTCTCTGTAATTCCCACAACATCATACTTGCCAATGTCTAACTGGTAGAGGAGGTGGTGGAAGAGTGGAGGAGGGGACAGGGCCCGGGAAGTGAGGAGAGAAGGCCGGGAGATTCGTGAGAAAGGGGGCCTGAACTTTTGGGGATTGGTGAGAGGGAGTCGCAGGATTTTGGGTGTATGGGCCAGAAGAGTAGAGAGAGAGAAAGAGAGAGAGGTACGGACAGGTTGGGGCTGAGAAAAGGCCAAAAGTGTGAGGGAAGTGCCTATAGAAAGTAATGGGCGGAGGAGGTGGGGGGAGGCGGGGGGGCATGGAGGGAGGTGTGGGGGAAAGAGGTTCGGAGGAAACAGAGAAAGCGTAATGGAGATGCACAGGGGGGAGAGTGGAATGGAGAAGCGGAGAGAGTGGGATAGAAGACTGGGAATAAAGGGAGGAGGTAGATTGGTGGAAGAGAGGACTGGAACAGCAGCTATTTGGCGGGATGAAAGTGTGGGAGGGGAGAGGGAAGGGGATTGGGGAGAGAGACGCCCAGTGAAGAGAGAGAGAGAAGGCCCCAGCAAGGATAGGGAGGAGGAGGGACGGAGGAATAAGGAACGAACAGCTGGGAGGTATGCGGAAGAGTGAGCAGTGGAGGATTCGGGAGAGCAAGTATCAGAGGAGTGGGGAGAGAGTGCCGGAGGAGTAGGGAGGAGGGTCGGAGTGGGAGAGATTGGGGGGGGGGGAGTGATGAGGTGGTGAAAGTGGCCCGGGGACTTGAGAGTAAAGAGTCGATGAGCGAGGAGTGAGAGGGCCGGGATGTGTGGGGAGACAAGGCCAATATTCGAGCAGAGAGGTGCGGAAGAATGAGGTGTTTGGATGAGGCCGGAAGTGTGTGGAGTAAGAGGGCCGGAGACTGGGCGGTTGGGCGGTGACGCGCCGGCTGCCCATTGGTCCGCGAAGCCTCGCCACCAACACATTCTAACTGCGGCATTGGCAACACATTCTAACCGCGTTGGTTGAGACAAAGGTTCACCTGCACCTCCTCCAACCTCATCTATTGCATCCGCTGCTCTAGATGCCAACTTATTTATATCAGCGAAACCAAGCACAGGTTCGTCGATCGCTTCGCTCAACACCTGCGCTCGGTCCGCATTAACCAAACTGATCTCCCGGTGGCCGAGCACTTCAAATCCCCCTCCCATTCCCAGTCTGACCTTTCTGTCATGGGCCTCCTCCAGTGCCATAGTGAGGCCCACCGGAAATTGGAGGAACAGCACCTCATATTTCGCCTGGGCAGCTTGCAGCCCAGTGGTATGAACATCGACTTCTCCAACTTTAGATAGTTCCTCTGTCCCTCTCTTCCCCTCCTCCTTCCCAGATCTTCCTCTATCTTCCTGTCTCCATCTAAATCCTTCCTTTGTCCCGGCCCCCTGACATCAGTCTGAAGAAGGGTCTCGATCCGAAACGTCACCCATTACTTCTCTCCCGAGATGCTGCCTGACCTGCTGAGTTACTCCAGCATTTTATGAATGAATACCTTCGAAGAGAATATGTAGGATAAGGGACTCCAGACATTGACAGGAACAGCTTTCTGGAACTGATAACGTTTGTGTACAGCCACAACTCTGTCTTGATCCAAGATTTGAACAATTTAATCTCAAATTAAATGTTTAAAAATCATAACACGCAGAATGAGTTAATACAATCTCCAGTGCTGGAACTGTTAAAATTAGTAACTGAACTTGTAAAGCTTTTTGGGGTTATTAAGGATTTTACAATTGATCAGAATAAATCAGAATAAATTAATTTTCTTATCACTCTTCATTTTCCTTAATCAATCTCACCCAAATGCAGTATGATTTTTCACAGGACACCAAAAGCACGCCTCTCTGACACTAAAGACAGAACATTTTGGAAGTACAACAGATAGTGCATAATAAATGATAATAAATAGTTCATTTCTTATTCTTAAAAAGTTTTCAAACTTAAGGTGGACATTAAGAAAATGAACTATCCATGCTGTGCTGCAAAGCAAGTCACAATTTCTGACATCCTTCACAGAAATGAGGAGGAATTTCTTCGGTCAGAGGATGATGAATCTGTGGAATTCATTGCCACAGAAAGCTGTGGAGGCGAAGTCAATGGATAATTTAAAAGGTGGCGATTGATAGGTTATTGATCAGTGAGGGTGTTAAGGGTGTATGAAGGAACTGCAAATGCTGGTTTAAACCAAAGGGTAATGGGGAGAATGGGGTTGAGAGGGAAAGATAGATCAGCCGCGATTGAATGATGCAGTAGACTTGGTGGGTTGAATGGCTTAATTCTGTTCCTACAACTTATGAACTGTCGACCACAAGACCAAAGGTAATGAGGTAATCAGCCAAAAAGTGTTAAGCAACAACACTGTTTCAGGAAGAAAGGTTATATACCAGAATAAGATATTTTGATGAAATGGCTTCAAATTAATTCATTGTGGACCACAGAAAGTGGATACATTTTATTCTGTGTATTTTAATGAAAGGTGAACATAGAAAAAATTTCCAGTGTTTAACCTAAAATAATTGTTTTCACTCAAAGTTGTTGGACAACAAGTTAGCATCAGCCAAAACATTATGACCTGATGAGCCAAAACATTATGATCACCTGCCTAAAATGCTCTTGGTCCTCCGTATGCAGCCCCATACGCAGCAGGGTGCGATGCACTGTGTATTGTGACACATTCCTCCCGTGACCACCAAAGTTGTCTGTGAATTGTGCCACAGTAGACTTTCTGTCGGTTCGGACCAGACGGGATAGCCTTCGTTGCCCTCGTGCATCGATGAGCCTTGGGTGCCCAACACCCTGTCGCCGGTTTGTGGTTTGTCCCTCCTCAGACCACTGTCGGTAGGTACTCACCACTGCTGACCGGGAGCACCCCACAAGCCTTGCCGTTTCAGAGATGCTCTGACCCAGTCGTCTGGCCATAACAATTTGGCCCTTGTCAAAGTCACTCAGGTCTTTACTCCTGCCCATTTCTCCTGCATCCAACACATCAACTTCAAGAACTGACTGTTCACTTGCTGTCTAATATATCTCACCCCTTGCCAGGTGCCACTGTTACAAGATAATCAATGTTATTCACTTCACCTGTCAGTGGTCATAATGTTTTGGCTGATCGGTGTATATTTACAGTGATGGGGTGCCAGCTGATGGTGAAGACGAACTCTTAATTTAAAGAATCTACAAGGATTTCTTCGCATGTCAAGATGCTGCATACCAATCTTTCCACGCATCAGATTATTCCTTTCCTCATTGCTAATAACATGCAATACGCATTTCCTAATTTGAAAAGGCTGTAACATATGTCAACACCAATAGGCACACTCAACTAGAATGAAGCTTCAGCCGTTAAATCTAATTAAAAACTACTCGTAATCACCAATGCATGAAGAAAGATTTTCTGCTTTAGCAGTTTTATATATTAAAGGAAAATTGTCAAAAACTTTGACTTTGAAAAGCCCATTACCACATTTGTAAGCATGAAAAATGAAAGATGGATCAGTAGCTTACGGCACCATTTTTTAAATACATCAATTTTCGATGGCAATTTATTTATTTTTTGTCTCCATATGAAATTGGCAAATAGCATTCAACCCAACTCAAGTTTTAAGGTAAAGGGCAAGAGATGGGCGGCACGGTGGCGCAGCGGTAGAGTTGCTGTCTTACAGCGAATGCAGTGCCGGAGACTCAGGTTCGATCCTGACTACGGGTGCTGCACTGTAAGGAGTTTGTACGTTCTCCCCGTGACCTGCGTGGGTTTTCTCTGAGATCTTCGGTTTCCTCCCACACTCCAAAGACGTACAGGTATGTAGGTTAATTGACTGGGTAAATGTAAAAAATTGTCCCTAGTGTGTGTAGGATAGTGTTAATGTGCGGGGATCGCTGGGCGGTGCGGACTTGGTGGGCCGAAAAGGCCTGTTTCCGCGCTGTATCTGAAATATGAAAAATATATGAGATTCAAAGGATGATTTTTTTTTTCCACTCAGAGGGTAGTTTAAAAGACACTTGGACAGGGAAATGGATAGGAAAGGTTTTGAAAGATATGGACCAAACACAGGCTAATGGGACCAGCTTAGATGGGGCAGCATGGTTAGGAAGGACGAAATGGTCCAAAGACTTTATTTCCATGTCTTCTATTCCAAGACGTGGTAGGCTACAGGTAAATGGGATTAATTAATTTAATTCATATAGATGGTTTATTGACAGTTAGCATGGATGTTGAGGGTCAAAGGGAACTTTTTCTGTGCTGTACGCACATGACTCCTAGAGATTTATCTGTGAACAATAACTAAAATCTATGGAAACTTGCCTTTCATGATAGAAATTAATACTGGAGGCTGCAAAACACTTGGATAACCTGAGCTTTAGGCTGAGTCACTATTCTATTTACTAGATTCATGAAAGATTTGTACAATGCAAAATGGAACGTATTTATGTAAATTTGATTTGTTAATGTTAATTACAAGATGCAATAAGGCTGCAGGGTGACTTGGACAGGTTGTGTGAGTGGGCGGATACATGGCAGATGCAGTTTAATGTAGATAAGTGTGAGGTTATTCACTTTGGAAGTAAGAATAGAAAGGCAGATTATTATCTGAATGGTGTCAAGTTAGGAGGAGGGGGAGTTCAACGAAATCTGGGTGTCCTAGTGCATCAGTCAATGAAAGGAAGCATGCAGGTACAGCAGGCAGTGAAGAAAGCCAATGGAATGTTGGCCTTCGTAACAAGAAGAGTTGAGTATAGGAGCAAAGAGGTCCTTCTACAGTTGTACCGGGCCCTGGTGAGACCGCACCTGGAGTACTGTGTGCAGTTTTGGTCTCCAAATTTGAGGAAGGATATTCTTGCTATGGAGGGCGTGCAGCGTAGGTTCACTAGGTTAATTCCCGGAATGGCGGGACTGTCGTATGTTGAAAGGCTGGAGCGATTGGGCTTCTATACACTGGAATTTAGAAGGATGAGGGGGGATCTTATTGAAACATATAAGATAATTAGGGGATTGGACACATTAGAGGCAGATAACATGTTCCCAATGTTGGGGGAGTCCAGAACAAGGGGCCACAGTTTAAGAATAAGGGGTAGGCCATTTAGAACGGAGATGAGGAAGAACTTTTTCAGTCAGAGGGTGGTGAAGGTGTGGAATTCTCTGCCTCAGAAGGCAGTGGAGGCCAGTTCGTTGGATGCTTTCAAGAGAGAGCTGGATAGAGCTCTTAAGGATAGCGGAGTGAGGGGGTATGGGGATAAGGCAGGAACGGGGTACTGATTGAGAGTGATCAGCCATGATCGCATTGAATGGCGGTGCTGGCTCGAAGGGCTGAATGGCCTACTCCTGCACCTATTGCCTATTGTCTATTGTCTATTCTGCAAGGAAGAATGTGCTGACTTCATGAATGACTGTTGTGCCTGTATTTCCCCAAAGTTTACCCCATGATTAAGATACAACAGTTACATTAGTGGGCCACACAATGGCGCAGCGATAGAGTTGCTGCCTTACAGCACCAGACACCTGGATCCCGGGTTCAATCCTGACTACGGTGCTGTCTGTACGGAGTTTGTACGTTCTCCCCGTGACCTGCATGGGTTTTCTCCACGATCTTCAGTTTCCTCCCACCTTCCAAAGACGTACAGGTTTGTCGGTTAATTGGCTTGGTATAAATATTGTAAATTGTCCCTCGTAGGATAGGACAGTGTCAATGTGCGGGGATCGCCGGTCGGCGCGGACTCGGTGGGCTGAAGGGCCTGTTTCCGCACTGTATCTCTAAACCAAACTAAACTAAAAATTTCCTCCAGACTATTGTTTTAGCTTCACTAGTTTAAGCACATTTACGCACTTTACACTCTTTCAACAGCTGCAGATGTTAACTGCTTCATTAGTCGCTTGCCAATATCAAATGCCTAGAACACAAAGTATTGGATTAAATCGGCGGGTCAGGCAGCATCTCTGGAGGACATGGATGGGCCATGTTTTGGGTTGGGGCCCTTCTTCAGACTGAAGGGTCACGACCAAAAATATCGTCTATCCATGTCCTCCAGAGATGCCACCTAACCCGATGAGTTACTCCAGCACTTTATATTCTGTGCAAGATGCCAGCATCTGCAGTTCCTTGCGTCTAATATCAAATGCCTGTTGAAATGAATATTTTCTTCACACAGGAGACTGGTGTGAGTGTACACATATGATACATCCACAAACATCTTCTCCATTTTTGTACCACGTCACCACACTCACAACGTTATGCAATCTGTCCGAAAACTATACCATATAATCCACAAAAGTTTCCTTTGTATATTATTTCTAGTTGTTAGGATTTATGCTGCTGTACTCTAGGTGTGGGAGTTCAACTGACATTCTCAAAAGCCTTTTGCTTTGGTTAGTCACAGTAAAGTGTTTATCAATGTCAGTTTTAGTTCCTAAAGATGTCAGATAAAGAGTTAAGGGACTGAAAGCCAGATGGGCTGGGCCATGTTCAAGGATTCTTCAGCGAGCTTCAATAAATATGCCAGAAGTCACTATCTTCATGAAGAAATGCATGAACCAGTGCTTACCCACAAAAACATCCTGAATCTTCCTCAACCAGAAGGCTGGGTGAACAGGAGCTTTGTAATCTGCTAGGGGGTAGATCTGTGCCATTTAGGACTGGCTATCCGAAGTCATAGAGGAAGTCCAGGTGCAACCTCCTGAAGGCAATGCAAGTAAGAAGAGACAATTCTGGACTGAGCTGAAATCATAGACGGACACCTGACAGCTGTGGCAGGACTTGCACTTCTGGATGACTTCAAAAAAAAATCTGGGTGCTTTGAAAGGGAGCCCCCATAGTCACTGATAACCCTGTGATCTCAGTCTCTGAGGCCAACGTCAGAGCATCCTTCAAGCGGGTGAATCCACGCAAACATCCAGCCCAGATGGTGTGCCTGGCCAAGTGCGAAAGATCTGTGCGGACAACCTAACTGGAGTATTCAAGCCCATTTTCAGCGCCTCGCTTCTGTGGTCTTTGGTTCCCATCTGCTTCAAAAGGGCATCTGTCGGTACCCAAGAAGAACTTGGTGGCCTGCCTCAATTACTACCATCCAGTAGCCCTTACCTCGACTCTAATGAAATCGTTCGAGAGGCTGGTTATGACATGAATTAACTCCTGCCTCAGAAATCTGATCCAATTCAATTTGCCTGTGGCCACAATCGGTCAACAGCAGATGCTATCTCACTGGAATCACAGACGGGTGCCTCTCTGGACCATCTGGATAACAGGAACAGGATGGTCCAGAGAGTAGAGTGGAGAGCCAGTGAGATAGATCATCAACTACAGCTTGGCATTTGACACAAACATCCCCTCCAAACTCATCGTAAAGGCCCCAAGACCTGGGTCTCCGTGCCTCTCTTTTTCAAGTAGATCATTGGCTTCCTGATCAGCAGACCTCAATCAATGCGGATCGGTAACAATATATTCTCCCCATTGACTCGGTACATCTCAAGGCCGCATGCTTAGCCCCCTGCTCTATTCCCTTTACACCCATGACTGAGTGGCTTAGCACAGCTCCCACGCCATCTACAATGTTGTTGGCCGAATCATGGTGGTGAAGAATCAGTGTACAAAAAAGAGACAGACCATTTGCCCTGAGTAATGCCACAACAACCTCTCACTGAACATCAACAACTAATTGATGAATTCAGAAAGTCATGAGACCATGTGTTAGCTTTCATTGGTGGGTCAGCAGTGGAGACAGTTAATAGCCTCCAAATTCCTGGGCATCAACATACCAGATGACCTGACCTGGCCCAGTACATAGATTTAGATTTTTTAGATTTAGAGATACAGCGCGGAAACAGGCCCTTCGGCCCACCGAGTCCGCGCCGCCCAGCGATCCCCGCACATTAACACTATCCTACACACACTAGGGACAATTTTTACATTTACCCAGTCAATTAACCTACATACCTGTACGTCTTTGGAGTGTGGGAGGAAACCGAAGATCTCGGAGAAAACCCACGCAGGTCACGGGGAGAACGTACAAACTCCATACAGACGGCGCCCGAAGTCAGGATCGAACCTGAGTCTCCGGTGCTGCATTCGCTATAAGGCAGCAACTTTACCGCTGCGCCACCATGCCTCCCATTGATGTAGTCATGAGGAAGGTCTGCCAGCACTTGTACTTTCTCAGAGGTTTAAAGTGAGTTGACATGTCACCGAATATTTTTACAAACTTCTTCACATACATTGTAGAAAGTATCTTAACTGTTTGATGTCCCACACCACCAGGTTGAGGAGCAGTTACTTTCCCACAACCATCAGGTTCTTGAAACAGATATCACAGGGGATGGAGATCTAACCATTGTAACCTTCCCCGAGCTATCAATGATCTATTCTACATTTTCCTTGAACTTCGTTCCCTTTGATGTCTCGTCTTCACACCTTACCCTTCTTTATCTCTGTGTCTCCCTCTCCCCCGACTCTCAGTCTGAAGAAGGGTCTCGACCCGAAACCTCACTCATTCCTTCCATCCAGAGATGCTGCCTGGCCCGCTGAATCACTCCAGCATTTTATGTCTATTTTCAATGTTAAGCAGCACCTAGAGTTCCTTCCGAGACAGGTTCTTGAACCAACCTGTGCAGCCCTAATCCAACCTCAGCAACCAAAAACAACGGACCACCTCATACACTACCATGGACTTGGTTTTCTAGTTGTGTTTTCCCAGTCTTTTTCTTTTCACTGTCTTGTGGAAATCATGTATCATTTATGTTTTTTTTGTGCAGTCAGATTCTATGTGTCCAAGATGCTGCTTGCTGCAAACAAGATTTTCATGTTATCTGTACCTCATCGAACTTGTGAACATGACAATAAACTCCACTTGACCTGACAACGTGAACAACTTCTTACCTCCTGCAACATCATTTGCGACAAAGGATGCATTTAATCTTTTCCACATATTCCCTCCGTGATTTGACTGAAGCGTTAAAAGAACGTAAAGTATCACATAAGCTCATCTTCTTTTGGACTCTGCTATCACACAAATGAATTACTAAAATCCCATTTGGTTTCAGTGAGCCAGGCTGCTACTTAGCTCCACGGAGAAAGCTCATGAAAGGCAAGCGACACTGCACTCCCATAACAAAACCTGGTTAACTTCCTTTTACGGTGAGTCGTAAGGCGATGTGCGTTGAGGTAGACGTTTATTAGAAGACTAACAACCGTGACAAAACCAACGCTGTAAACGACAAACAACCATAAATCTTACTGTCTCTCTTGGAGTTCTAAACCAGACTGCCTGGTTCCTTTACCTGCGCACCACCTCACCTCTTCTACCAATCAGAGGGTTCGATGGTCTGGACCAATCCCTGTGCCCCTACATGACCCCCCCCCCAGAACCCTCGGCGCGGTACCGGGCAGGTGTCCGGACCACCCGACCGGAGCGGGTGCGGAGAGGAGAGGGGGGCCCTGCCGGGGGTGGGGACGGGGAAACCGGCACCACGGGAGGAGGGGAAACTGACGGAGCCGGAGGCGGCAGTGGCAAGGCGACCGGGGGAAGAGGAGTCCCGAACGGGGGCAGCGAGGGGGAAAACTGCTGTACGGGAGCCGCGGCCGGAGGTCGGCCCCGGCGAGGAGGTTGAGCCGCTGTGACGGGCTGGTCTGAGTCCAAATAGGCAGGCTTAAGGCGGGACACCGAGACGACCTCCTGTCGGGTGCCCACTTCCAACGTGAAGGCGACTGTGCCTTTCTTCACTACCCTGAACGGACCCTGGTAAACCGGCCGGAACGGGGGACGGTGGGCATCGATGCGTCGGAACACAAACTCACAGTCGCCCAAGGCCGCCGGGACATGTGAAGGGGGATCCCCGTGACGAGAAGCAGGGACCGGGGCCAGGGACCCCACCCGCGCTCGGAGTGAAGCTAAGAGTGCTGGCATGGAGGGAGGGAGGGTAGAACATTGAGGGAGAATGTCGCCTGGTACCCGCAGGGGCGAGCCATAGACCAGGTCTGCCGAGGAAGCTCCGAGATCGTGCTTCGGAGCCGTGCGGATACCCAGGAGAACCCATGGGAGCTGGTCGGCCCAGTCGGGGCCGGACAGGCGGGCAGTGAGTGAGGCTTTAAGTTGCCTGTGGAACCGTTCCAGCATCCCGTTGGCCTGGGGGTGATAGGCGGTGGTTTGTTGTAATCGGGACCCGCACAGCTGAGTCAGAGCCACCCACAGGGACGAGGTGAATTGGGCGCCCCGGTCGGTAGTGATGACGTCCGGGACGCCGAAACGGGCAACCCAATTTAGTGCCAATGCCCGAGCGCAGGAGGCTGCTGCGATGTCGGACAACGGGAGCGCCTCTGGCCACCGGGTGAACCGCTCGACTATCGTGAGGAGGTGGGTGTAGCCCCTGGAGTGGGGTAACGGGCCGATGAGATCCACATGGATGTGGAGGAATCGGACTGCGGGGACCGTGAACTGCTGGACGGGGGGCCGAGTGTGCCGGTGTACCTTGGAGGTTTGACAAGGGATGCAGGAGCGGGACCAGGCGGCCACCTGCCTCCGCAGCCCGTGCCAGACAAAGCGAGCCACAACCAGAGCCGAAGTGGCCCGGATGGACAGATGTGCCAGGCCGTGAATGGTATCAAAAACCTGGTGCCGCATGGAAGTGGGCACTACCGGGCGGGCGCGTGGCAGAGAAACATCGCACCAGAGTTTGGTACGAGTGAGACCACAGGCTACCTGTGCCAACCGCAACCCCGAGGTGGTGTGGGGGTACAGGGAGGGGGTGTCTTCCAGGCGCTGAGCCTCCGCGAGCTCCTGGAAATCCACCCCGGAACTTACCTCGGCAACCGGGGAAACCGCCGGTCTGGACAGGGCATCCGCCACGGCGTTTAGTTTTCCCGCAATGTGCCGAACGTCGGTGGTAAATTCCGAAACGAAAGTGAGGTGTCTCTGCTGGCGGGCCGACCACGGATCGGAAACCTTCAAAAAAGCAAACGTCAGTGGCTTGTGGTCAGTGAAGGCCACGAAAAAGCGACCCTCTAAAAAATAGCGAAAATGACGGATCGCCAGGCAGAGGGCCAGGAGTTCGCGATCAAAGGCACTGTAAGCTATTTCAGGGCGAGTGAGCTGGCGGCTGAAAAACGCCAAAGGGTGCCAGAGACCGTTAACCTGCTGTTCTAAGATGCCTCCCACCGCCACGCCGGAGGCATCGACGGTGAGGGCGGTGGGGGCAGAGGAGCGCGGGTGGACGAGCATGGTGGCGTTCGCGAGGGCCAGCTTGGCCGCCGCGAAAGCCGCGTCGGCAGCAGGGGACCACACGAGCTCGGTGGGGTTACCCGCGAGGCAGTGGAAAAGGGGGCGCATGATCCGAGCTGCCGCCGGGACGAATCGGTGGTAAAAATTCACCATACCTACAAATTCTTGTAACCCTTTGATAGTGTCGGGGCGGGGAAAAGAGCGGGTAGCAGCCACCTTCTCGGGCAAGGGAACGGCACCGGCCTGTGTGATCCGATGACCCAGGAAATCGACTGATGGATAGTCCGAATTGGCATTTGGACGGGTGTAGGATCAGACCGTGGTCCTGCAACCTTTGGAATATGGAGCGCAGGTGGGACCGGTGTTCGTGAGCCGACCGACTTGCCACGAGAATATCGTCCAGATAGATGAACACAAAAGGCATACCCCGACCCACATGATCCATGAGGCGTTGAAACGCCTGGGCTGCGTTTTTGAGGCCGAAAGGCATCCGCAGCCACTCAAAAAGCCCGAACGGGGTGATCGTGGCGGTCTTAGGGATGTCTGCAGGGCGAACCGGGATCTGGTGATACCCTCGGACTAAGTCCAGTTTTGAGAATACCGTGGCACCCTCCAGGCTGGCGGAAAAATCCTGAATATGCGGGATCGGGTATCGGTCAGCCGTGGTGATGGCGTTCAGACGTCGGTAATCGCCACACGGTCTCCACCCCCCAGATGCTTTTGGGACCTGGCCCGCATACTTGCCGGTTTCTGGCGGGTTGGTGACGTACTGCGCGACCCGTGCGGACGTCTCCGACGGCAGGACGCTCAATAGATGGTAGAACCTGGTTTCGTCCTCCTGTACTCCCCGGAGGTGGAACTGTGCCTCCGCTTGGGCGAACCACAGGCGTGGTTGGTGGGCCCAGAACGGGGGCAGATGAACGCCGACTGCGTTCGGTGTCGATGCCTCCCGATGGGACATCTTGGTGATCTGTGATCACGTCGGGGTCACCACTATGGTGAGTCGTAAGGCGATGTGCGTTGAGGTAGACGTTTATTAGAAGACTAACAACCGTGACAAAACCAACGCTGTAAATGACAAACAACCATAAATCTTACTGTCTCTCTTGGAGTTCTAAACCAGACTGCCTGGTTCCTTTACCTGCGCACCACCTCACCTCTTCTACCAATCAGAGGGTTCGATGGTCTGGACCAATCCCTGTGCCCCTACACTTTCATCTTTATTTATTATTATTATTAGGGCACCATCTGTATGCATAGATAAAAACAACACCCAAGGATCAACAGTTTTCATCATGACCTTCTCTAATTATGAAACAATCGTATTTTGTGGTATCATCCACTCACTTGAGAGAATTACTGCAAATAACTTCATCTCTTATAACAATTTTTTCCCAACAAAAACCACCAGGGTAATGGAGGAACAGAAGTTGGAGCCCCAATGTGGATTTGAGGGGCAGTGAGGTTCAACCATCAGAGACCCATATCCAGGAATAGATCGGGTGAAGGCACTGTCTTTTGCCCAGATTAGAGGAATTAAGAACTGGAGGCCATAGGTTTGAGGTGAGAGGGGAAAGATTTAATAGGAACCTGAGGGATAACTTTTTTTACCCAAAGGGTGACAGGTATATGGAATGAGTTGTCAGAGGAGGTAGTTGAGGCAGATACTATCATAACATTTAAAAGACATTTGGACAAGTACATTGAAAGGATAGGTTTAGAAAGTTATGCGCCAAGCATGGGGAGGTGAGAGTGGTGTCAATGGGGCATGTTGGTCGGCATGGGTAAATTGGACCAAAGGGCTTGTTTCCATGCTGTAATCTCTATGACTTTATTGGAAAATCAAGGCCTTATTGGATCAACATATACACATAGTGGTATTCCACCTTCAACAGGGGTAGACATGAATAAGTTTTCTGGCAGGTGTTTGGAACGGGATTGAGATGGGGATTTATACCATAGGTTAGGCGGCAGTTCCAATCTTCCAACATACTTCCACTGCAGACGCTGGGCTTTTTCTCTCTGATGGTAACGTTACAATGTTGGAAAACTTTTTCCAACGTTTCCAAAGTTCCGTGTATGGCTTGATTGTTCTCATGTATAGCATGATCTGATTAGATTACACACAAATTAAAGCTTTGGTACACATGACAATGATAAACCTCTGCATGTAACCAATTATAGACAATAGACAATAGGTGCAGGAGGAAGCCGTTCGGCCCTTCGAGCCAGCACCGCCATTCAATGTGATCGTGGCTGATCATTCTCAATCAGTACCCCGTTCCTGCCTTATCCCCATACCCCCTGACTCCGCTATCCTTAAGAGCTCTATCTAGCTCTCTCTTGAATGCATTCAGAGAATTGGCCTCCACTGCCTTCTGAGGCAGGGAATTCCACAGATTCACAACTCTCTGACTGAAAAGGTTTTTCCTCATCTCAGTTCTAAATGGCCTACCCCTTATTCTTAAACTGTGGCCCCTTGTTCTGGACTC
Organism: Rhinoraja longicauda; assembly: GCF_053455715.1. Classification (NCBI taxonomy): domain Eukaryota; kingdom Metazoa; phylum Chordata; class Chondrichthyes; order Rajiformes; family Arhynchobatidae; genus Rhinoraja; species Rhinoraja longicauda. Next base: position 23,559,686 of record NC_135981.1, read on the forward strand.
CCCCAACATTGGGAACATGTTTCCTGCCTCTAATGTGTCCAACCCCTTAATAATCTTATATGTTTCGATAAGATCCCCTCTTATCCTTCTAAATTCCAGTGTATACAAGCCTAGTCGTTCCAGTCTTTCAACATATGACAGTCCTGCCATTAGCCAAATCAATTGTGTTCTTTTTGTTTCAAATTCAGAATCCTCGAGCAACATTCTCAGGAAGACGTGGCAGGTTTTCCTTTGACCTTCCAGGCCTTTCTTGGAAAGTAGGATGTACATGACTGAAAGAAATTCAAAAGATGAACATATTATGATAATTTTATGGGGAATGCTCAAGCAGCTGGACAAGTATGTGTTTCGTAGGACTTAAATTATGCTGAGCGCACATCTTTAACATGCAATGACGTAGACAGAGTTAAATACTAGACACTGCTTTGCATTTGGTAGGTAGCTTCTAGCATCATTCAATAGCTTCTCGCATCATTTTTTGCATCAATGAAATTGAAGGTTTTGGTCACCAGCTCTGCATACCACTGCCTTTGTCTCACAATATCCAATGCATCAACATTGATATGTCAAGGTTCAGCAGAAACAGGTCCCCCTGATAAGAGATTGCTCTGGACTCAATACCACAACCTATTTGCTAGGCAAATTAGATGGTAACTCAGCTGTCAAGTCTGTTTTGTTTAGCTGAGACCATTATAAATTTAAAAACCCACCTGCCTTAACCAGTATGGAAAGCACGTGCATTTTGGTAAAGAGTCTGTGTGGAAACTGTGCAATTGTCAATGCTCCAAATGAGCATTGCATGACAAATGACTGTGTTAACTCATTCATGTCTACCCCTGCACAAAGGGAATACCATAATTTGTATGTGTTGATCCAAATACCCACTAATAGAGAGATTTTCCAATAGAGTCATCGTATGAGTGTTTCGCACACAATAGCTTGTTTTATGTGGGGGGTGTGGGTTGGGGGAAACTTTTTCTAATCTCTTACCTCGACGGAGTTGCAATTTTTTTTTCCGTATCGTATCTCCACCCGCACTGCGGCCTAACATCGAGGAGTTGGCGGCCTTTGCTGGAGATCGATTTTGAGAGCTTCACCGCGGTCGCTGCGGACTTATCATTGCGGAGCTCGTGATCCCTTTGCCTGGGGTCGACCTCGGAGCTCCAACCATGGGTGCTTGCGGACTTAACATCACGGAGCCCGCGGTCTCTGGTCAGAGACCGACTTCAGGAACTCCAAAGGCAGCGTTTTGACTGCCCCAACACGGGAGTTTCGATCTCCCCGACGCGGGAGTGTCGATCTCCCCGACGCGGGAGTTTCGATCTCCCTGACGCGGGAGTTTCGATCATCCCTACACAGGGGCTTCGACCGCCGGCTGCGGGAGCTTCGATCACCCCGACGAATGGTTCGACTGCCCCGACCACGGGAGAATAGAGAGGAAGAAGATTGGACTTTTTTGCCTTCCATCACAGTGAGGAATATGGGGATGGTGGTGGATGTTTATGTTAACTTTTATGTAGTTGAGTGCCTTGTTGCTTTTTTTTCGTATGGCTGTATGGTAATTCGCAATTCACTGTACCTTAATTGGTACATATGACAATAAAAGACCTTTGAAACCTTCGAGTCATACCTGCCTATGCTATGTGACAAATAACTGACACATTCTAGTCATGCAAAACTGATGGTCGATTTTCACTAACTGCACAAAATGAAGACATTATTGAAACTTACACATAAAGACACTGAAATTCAATCACATTGCATTGAAAACACAGCGGGTGTGCAATCCAATCTCAAAATAATTATTTCTATTGGTACAAAGGCTGCAAATCAAAGACTGCAGTTAAAATTCAGAACGTGAATACCATTTCTGCCAAGACTAGGTTTTGTGTGGATTATCTTGTGTATAATGCCTTTTCATTACTTCCAATCATCATTGTGCTGCAAATAGTCTCTCATTCATCTGGTTAATATTTTCTATTTGCTTTATTTACAGGAAAAATACTCCAATTAGCAATGTTGCACAAAAATAAATCTGCCTTAAGGCTGGACATGTCTTGCACGGAATCAAATTTAATTCTGAGGACTGATGTCTACTGTGATCTCAGAAAGACATTTTGTGTAGAGGCAATCTCTCCCCTTCATCTTATTGTTTATATTGCAGAGCTTCAAACTAATGTACTACTTTTCAATAATAAATGAAAAAATACATGTAATTACATTTTGTTCGGAGTGAGGAATGAGCTTGGGTTCACAGAAATTAAATCCGTCTCAGCAAGTCCTTACAGCTTGAAAAACGTCTCTGACAATCCAGTGACACTGTCGAGAAAATGTTTCAGATGAAAAAATAACTAGAACCCAAGGTTTCTCCTCATCCCTTCATTGCTGAAAACTCTGCAGTCCTTCTTCGTCTCTCAATCTCGGCATGTTCTACCTGGTCAGACCATGCCAACAACCCCAGGTTCAGGCTTGAAGCTTGCTGGGCAATGACACAGCATGCGCATAATCCTCTATCCAGAAGTTTGGAGGGAAGTCAACTGCAGGTAATAGATTGTACACCAGCAGCAATGGGATTGACCATTGGTTTGGAAAGATTCTCGAGAACATCACAGCTCCAAACAATGCAGCAATCCATCATTACCACGGAGGTATTAGATTACATTTTATGCTTGAGACCCTAAATGGATATGAATCCCTAGCCTTCTAAATAAAAGAGTCCCGTCATCTGAAAAGTCATTTCATTTCCTTCAACTCCATGAGTTTTGCCAAAGATTGCCAGTTATGTGAATTTTGCCTTTTTAAAACTCAGCATCTATGGAGGGAATGGATCAATGAGGTTTTGGATCGGGACCCTTCTTCATACCCATTGTAGTAGGGAAGGGAAAGTTGGAAAAGAGAGGTGGGCATTGGAGAATGCCTGGCAAGTGACATCTTGAGGGTGCACATTAATATCACTTGCAATTTTTGAATCAAAGTACAATTTGCTAAGCAGGTGGCAAAACATGACGAAGATTAATAAGAATATGGCAACCTCCTTTTTGACCTCAGCCCTTCCACATTATACCACCATTACCTCCCACACGGGGATTAGGATATATGGGTTCACCTTCTCCCGTCCAGTTCAATCCCAATTTTAGCCAGCTCCAGTTAGCATGCACTCATATGCCACTTTATCCCCCATGATTGGGGGTAGTGTCTGCAATGTGTTTGGGGGGGGATGTTTGCCATTTTGAGCTCAGTTTCTATCATAGTGATCATAATAGAAACGTAGAAACATAGAAAAGAGGTGCAGGAGGAGGCCATTCGGCCCTTCGAGCCAGCACCGCCATTCATTGTGATCATGGCTGATCATCCACAATCAGTAACCTGTGCCTGCCTTCTCCCCATATCCCTTGATTCTGCTAGCCCCAAGAGCTCCATCTAACTCTCTTTTAAATTCATCCAGTGAATTGGTCTCCACTGCCTTCTGTGGCAGAGAATTCCACAAATTCACAACACTCTGAGTGAAAAAGTTTTTTTTCATCTCAGTTTTAAATGGCCTCCCCTTTATTCTTAGACTGTGGCCCCTGGTTCTGGACTCCCCCAACATTGGGAACATTTTTCCTGCATTATAACATTCTATTGATTTCACCAATGTTGGCACAAACACAAACACCATCCATTAAGTAACCAATAGCTCAGCTCTTGCTGATGGGACTCGGTTACCCGCAATCACCATTCACATTACTCTAACATTCTCTCCTTCCTGGTTTTTAACAAGGTAAACTATATTGCATCCATGTGCTTATCCAGAAACTGATTTTGAAATTCTACAAAACCCATGGATGCTGAAAACCTGAACATTAAAATAGAAAATGCAAGAAATTTAACAGGTCAGCAAGCATCTGAGGAACATAAAATAAACAGTTTAAGTCAAAGACCCTTTAACAGAAAGATAAAGTCCAAATATCCAATTTTCCGGTAAACTCCACAGTCTGGATTGCATTGGGTTCTCTTCCTCCAGCAAATGCGCAGTGCTTTTGAACTCACCAGCTCTCCATTACCTTTACTTTAGACATTGGACATAAAGTACAGAAACAGGCTCTTCGGACCACCAAGTGTGTGGCGACTAGGGAAGACGCGGCGATCGCTGGTCGGCACACACTTGGTGGTCCGAAGGGCTATTTCTGCACTGTATGTCCAAAGTCTAAAGTTATCCTAACGCTATCCTACACACTGGGGACAACTTTCAATTTTTTCCTAATCCAATCCACGTACAGACAGCACCCATAATCAGCATCAAACACAGGTCTCTGGCGCTGTAAGGCAGCATCTCTAAAACTTTGTTGGGAATGAAAATGAAACATAAACGTACAACTCTCTCTTATCTCGCAGAAAGCTAAATATCGAAGGCTGCTAGTGAAACAAATGTAGTATCTCCAGCAAGAAAGCTAAACAACTCCACAGCAGCAATAAACCTTTACACTAGTCAGCAGTCTCCTTCAAGCTTTGTTGCTGGGTGGTATATCACTACACTCTAGTGATATATATCACAGTGATTCCTAAATCACAGCAGCAATGTTGATACCTCCAGGGCTTCCTTCTTTGTGCAGTCATTTTTGTACTGCAGGTGGCCTAACAGGAAAAAAACATTTTTAAGCAGCAATCTCCCATCAACGGCAAAAGGGGAAAAAGTGCTGGAGTAACTCAGCAGGTCATGCAGCCTTTGGTATAGGTATCCGCAGGAGATGCAACACCTGTCCCGATACCCCCTCCCTCGACTACGTCCAAGGACCCCGACAGTCTTTTCAGATGAGGTAGAGGTTTACTTGCACTTCCTCAAACCTCATCTACTGTATCCGCTGTTCCAGGTGTGGACTCCTGTATATCGGCGAGACCAAGCGCAGGCTCGGCGATCGTTCGGGTGAACACCTCCGCTCAGTCTGCCTGAACCTACCTAATCTCCCTGTTGCAAAACACTTTAACTCGCCCTCCCATTCCCATAATGACCTTTCTGTCCTGGGCCTCCTCCAGCGCAAATTGGAGGAACAGCACCTCATATTTTGCTTGGGCAGCTTACACCCCAGTGGTACGAATATTGACTTCTCTAACTTCAAGTAACCCTTGTTTTCACTCACTCTCCATCCCTCCCTCTGACCAGTCTGACTGTTCCCCTGATTAAATGTTATCTCTGTATGCTTCGTTGTAACTTTCTTCCAGCTAACAATGATCTATTCTACATTATCCTTGATCTGCATCCCCTTTGACGTCTCAAGTTCACACCTTACGCTTCCTTATCTCTGTGTCTCCCTCTCCCCTGACTCTCAGTCTGAAGAAGGGCCTCGACCCAAAACATCACCCATTCCTTCTATCCAGAGATGCTGCCTGTACGCGCTGAGTTACTCCAGCATTTTGTGTCTACCTTCGGTGTAAACCAGCATCTACAGTTCCTTCATCCACATTTTTATTGCAGTTTTGTTTCTTGTGTCTCCATTATTTTTTTATTATTATTCCCATTAAAGGGGAAGAAAGGTGTTCATCTGTCTTGTCTCAGCAAGGACTGTGTAATTCTGCTCCAATTCTGGAAACAGCACCTGTGATTGCTTGATGTTAAACTGCATATTTTTGAAGTTGCTGGATTTTTGATAGGCATGGGCTATGACCTAAGGGAATTGCTTGTTACCGGATCATTCCTCCCAAGGCTCCTCTTGCACCTTCAACCTGACTCCATTGCATGAAATTCTGTTTTGAGTCAATATTTTGATTAAGCATCTATTCGTGTTTCATCCAGTAGCCCATCTGCTCACTGTTGAGAGTCTGCTCCCAACATAATTGATCACATAACTTCTACCCACTCCTGTCCATTTACACATTCCTTTGGTTCCTTTATTTGTATTTGCATTTTTCTTCAGCTTTACCATTTTGATAGAGAGCACTGCAAATGCCATTCCTCAAATCAGCCCATCTTCAATTCAGGTTTTGACTGCCCGTAATGCTTTTCTACAAGCTCTTATGTATGTCACTTTGCTTCAAGCTCAAACATGTTCATTTGCCTTAGTTCTACCAATTTTTCCCAGATGGCTATTTAATTGCATTGCGACATGCAAAGTCCATTATTTCTGGTTTCATTTTTCAATTTTCACCTCTCTTTCAGGAGGAATTTTATGCTGAGCCCTCCTTTCTCAGGAGAAATCCTACCCTCTCAGGAACCCTACTTAACTACACTGCATTCACCTCCTTTCTTTGGAGCCATGTCCCTTCTGAGGAGCTTTCCATCAACACCAATACCTCCCCTCTCAGAAAACAATTTGTTATAGTATCAGCAGTATCAAAAACATTGTCTCTTTGTATTGTAAGGTTTCAGATAACTAAGCTGTGACGTTTTTTAGTTTAGTTTAGAGATACAGCGCAGAAACAGGCCCTTTCGGCCCACCATGTCCGCGCCGACTAGCGATCCCTGCACATTAACACTACCCTAGACCCACTAGGGACAATTTTTAAAAAACATTTGCCAAGCCAATTAACCTACATACGTGTACGTCTTTGGAGCGTGGGAGGAAACCGAAGATCTCGGAGAAAACCCACGCAGGTCACAGGGAGAACATACAAACTCCATATAGGCAGCACCCATGATCGGGATCGAACCTGGGTCTCCGGCGCTGCATTCGCCATAAGGCAGCAACTCTACCGCTGCGCCACCGTGCAGCCCTTGCGTTGTGTCTAAGTGTTTCTTCTTTGCTAGATTGACTATATATATATGATGTAAAGAAACAAAGTACAAGTAGACCATTCAACCTCTCATGTCTGTTCCACCATTCATGGCTGATCTTTCATCTCAAGTATCACTTTCCTGCACCAATCCCATATCCCTCGATTCTAATATCTAATTTCCAGTGAGTTTCCATCATAAATATACTCAGTAACTGAACCTTCAAAATAGTTGGGTACTAAATTCCAAAGGTCAGAAGAAGCAAAGAAATAGAAGCAGGACAAGTCCATTCAGTGACAGCGATTGTGAAATTGAGTAATCGAGTAATATTTTGCTTTCGTCATCAGAATCTTCCTGTTATTCCTACCTTGCTTGTGCAAGTGGCAGATGGGCTAGGCATTTAATTCCACACATTCACAATCATCTGGTGGAAAACAAATTTTCCCAAATCTATTCTGAATGGTGAGTCTAGTTTACTTTAGAGATACCCCCGTACACTCACACTATCCTACACATGAGGGACAATTTACAATTGTTACTGAAGCAAAATTAACCTACAAACTTGTACATCTTTGGAGTGTGGAAGGAAATCGGAGAACCCAGGGAAAACCCACACGGTCACGGGGAGAATGTACAAACTCCTTACAGACAGTACCCGTAGTCAGGATCGAACCCGGGTCTCTGGTGCTGCGAGTCCCTAATTTTGAGATGGCTTTGCCTGGTTCTAGGCACACCAGCAAGGGAAAGCACCAATTCTGCCATCACCTGTCAAGCCCTGTAAGGATTTTGCATGTTTTATTCTTCCAAACTCAAACAGTGTAGAACCAGTATGCTCCTCTAGTAACAAATCTGCCATCTTAGAAATCAATCTATCGACCTTTGTTGACACAATGATCTGCAGATGCTGGAATTAGCAAAACACAAAGTGTTGGACTAACTCAACAAGTCAGGCAGCTTCTCTAGAGGGAGTGCATAGGTGACGTTTCTGGTTGGGACCCTTCTTCAGTAGTAGGAGGGGGAGAAAGCTGGAAAACAGATGGGGCAGCCCCAAAGCCCCCTCACCTGCATCTACCTATCACTTATCAGGCTTTGTCCTGCCTCCACTTCTTTCCCAGCTTTCTCCCCCCACCCCCACCCCCCCCCCCCCCCCACCAGTACAATAAGTCTGAAGAAGGGTCCCGACCCGAAACGTCACCTATCCATTCCCTCCAAAGATGCTCACTGACCTGTTGAGTTCCTCCAGTACTTTGCGTTTTACTAATGACCTTTGCTGTACTCCATAAGACTATCCCTCCTCAGATAGAAGGCCAGTTCAGTGCATAATATTCCAAACGTTCTTTTACTTCGGCAAGATTTCTCTATTCTTGTATAAAAATCTTCTTGCAAAATACAAAATACCATTTGCCTCCCTGGAGGGAAGGCTAAACCTGCATGATAATTTTTAATGATTTGTGTAGAAGGGCACCCAAGTCCAGTCGATCACCAATACATTTCAATTTCTCATAATTTGCAAAAGAACCTGGTTTTCTATTCTTTTACCATTGTGGATGACCTCATATTTTACACAATGTATTCCATCTACCACGTCCTTACTCATTCACTGAGCCTGCTTATATTGTCCCAAAGCTTCCCTCCATCCTCCCAGCACATGGTATGACCTTACTTTGTACCATCAGCAAACTGAGATATGTTACACTCGATTCCCTCATCCAAATCATTGATATTATTTGGGAAAAATTAGGAATGCAGTAAAAATATCCATAGCATCTCACTGCTAACAACCACCATCATAAAAACTATCCACCTGCTCCTTCTCTCAAAATTTCTGTCCATTATTCAATCCTCAAACCACCCAAATATATTATGGTGCTCTGTCTCTCCCCCCATGCCTCCCACCAAAAACTGTGCACTTAAATTATATTTATGTATCAAAAGGCTTCTGAATGTCTACATACAACATGTTGGATGGTGGATGTTCCACTAGTTACAACATCACAAACCTCTCCAATAGATTTATACACGCTGACTCTGCCCAATCCTATAATTATTTTCTAAATGCATTAATAATTGATTTCAGCATTTTCCCTTGAAACAGATACTGGTTTCCCATTTCTCCCCCAGCACTGCTATTTCTTCAATAGTAGGGATACTTTTGTAACATTCCAACTTGTGTAACCATTCCAGAATTAACAGTATTTTAGAAGATGGTGTCTAGTGCATTCACTATTTCCATAGGTACCTCATTAGAAATCCAGGATTGAGATTATCGGGACTCCCAGAGTCCTTCAATACTATTGTCTATATTTTATTTTATGTCTATACTAATTCCTTTAAATTCCTCATTCACGATTGAGCTATTGTTCTCCACTATTTCTGGGAGATTTTCAGTATCTCCTTTCACAAAGACATGGAAGATATTTGTTTAATTTTTCTTCAATATATATTTCCATATTTCCCAAAATAAGGAGTTTGATAGTCCATACCGGAGTTTGATAACCACCTTTCTTCTGCATATCACATTAAATATACTTTTGTAAAGGGTCTGTTGATATTTCATTCATCCATTACTGCCACAATCACAAGTGGACCATCCACAAGCTTACACACGGGGTCCTCCTTATTGAAATAAATATTACATACCTTCTACATGTCTTTCCCCTATCTATGGCTGTACTCACTTTGCCATACTATGTTGCACTTAGCCACTTCCCTCAAATAGGGTCTTCAACTTTAAATATATTGACCCCTCTGGTCTCCCTAGTACCTAGGTTCCTCCCATGTTCTTCACATCTTTCTCTCTGCAGAGAAATGTGGCCATTTGTGGTAAGGCCAGTTTCTGTGAATATCAGCCAGGCTTTAGCGACTTTTGGTTAAAAACATTTGTTTTTTGTTCTTCAGTTTCTCCTTGCAAGGAGGGCCCATTCCCCCTGTGATCTTTTTATCTAGATGGTCTATCATTAGTCCAAAAAGTTTCCAAACTTTCACCCCTTGTTTCCTCATCTGTCAAAGATGTCGTCCTTTTCAAAAATACTTGAAAGTTATTAAAATTGAAGTAAGTAATTGCAAAGAGTGAAATAAATTCATTTAAAAACATTTTTTAAGTTATATTTAATTAAAAATATTCAAGCAAACATAAATAATTGAAAAGATGTAACTTGCATTTTTAATCTTGTGTGTATGGTCAGCTGGAAAGAAACCAGAAACCAATCCTTAAAAATATGAACATGGTTATTTTCTGTCACACGTTTAAAACAATCAATTGTGTCCTTTTTGCAGTATATCTTTGCAGTATGCATTACAATAGACAATAGACAATAGATAATAGGTGCAGGTGTAGGCCATTCGGCCTCTCGAGCCAGCACCACCATTCAATGTGATCATGGCTGATCATTCTCAATCAGTACCCCATTCCTGCTTTCTCCCCATACCCTTCAAGAGCCCTATCTAGCTCTCTCTTGAAAGCATCCAGAGAATTGGCCTCTGAGGCAGAGAATTCCACAGATTTACAACTCTGACTGAAAAAGTTTTTCCTCATCTCCATTCTAAAGGGCCTACCCCTTATTCTTAAACTGTGTTTGTTTGTTTGTTTGTTCCTGAACTACAGCCAAAACCGTACACAATAGCGCAACAATGTTAGGCCCACCTTACTCACCGTCGTCCCTTTGGTACTAATGGAAGAAGTTTCATTGAAATTGGTGTTACATTTTTAAAGTCATTCACATTTTAAAGTTTAAACCTATCTCCTAGGGAGGGGAGGGGGAGGCGGGAGGATAAGGGGGGTTGAGGGGGATGGATTGGGGGGAGGGGAAGGAGGGAGGGGGAAGGGGAGGGGAGGGGAGGAAGGGGAAGAGGGGATGAGGGAGGAGAGGGTGCTGCACCAATGCAGGAGAGGTTTGGGCCCAACAGGTCCACTTAGTCTACTTATAACCTAAGATTAATATCTTGCTAAATAATCATCTAATTTATTATTAGATATTTAAACTCCATTGAGGTCCCGTGCAGTCGATGTGTTAAATAGAAGTAATTAATTATAATCCCACTCCATTCAAAATTCCAATGTCCTCATCACCCATTTGCTCTCAGTTACCAATGTCCATACTGATCCCTAATGCAAATCTAAAATTCACACGCTTCCCTCTCTTTCACTTTTATGATCTTGTCTCACTTTGCCTATCTAGGCTTACAATGTAGCTATACTCTTATTTTTTTCTGGCTGACCAAGCTTTGGCTCAAGATAGACACAACATTCTGGAGTAACTCAGTGGGTCAGGCAGCATCTCTGAAGAAAAAGAGTAGGTGACATTTCGGGTCGGAACCCTTCTTCAGATTTCAACCCAAAATACCACCTATTCTTTTTCTCCAGAGATGCTGCCTGACCTGCTGAATTACTCCAGCATTTTGTGTCTATCTTCGGTATAAACCAGCATCTGCAGTTCCTTCCTACACATGCTTTGGCTCAGCTTCTAAAAGCCTCCCATTATTGCTGAGCATTTGTTTTTCACACTGTGAAGCTATTATGAATATCTTAATATGTTAAAATAAGTTTGTAAATGCAAGCTGTTTCTATTTTTTTAGTTTTGCTCCGAGTTTCCACTCATTTGTGACTTATATTGATTCTGCACTTTTGAGCTTCCTTTGATGAGCATAATCTTGAGGGGGGATCATCTTCCTTTGATGAGCATGAGAGGGGATCTTAACGAAACGTATAAGTTTATTAAGGGGTTGGACACGTTAGAGGCAGGAAACATGTTCCCAATGTTGGGGGAGTCCAGAACAAGGGGCCACAGTTTAAGAATAAGGGGTAGGCCATTTAGAACTGAGATGAGGAAAATCTTTTTCAGTCAGAGAGTTGTGAATCTTTGGAATTCTCTGCCTCAGAAGGCAGTGGAGGTCAATTCTCTGAATGCATTCAAGAGAGAGCTAGATAGAGCTCTTAAGGATAGCGGAGTTAGGGGGTATGGGGAGAAGGCAGGAACGGGGTACTGATTGAGAATGATCAGCCATGATCACATTGAATGGCGGTGCTGGCTCGAAGGGCCGAATGGCCTCCTCCTGCACCTATTGTCTATTGTCTTAATTCCTTTCAATGCTGTGATTATCTTTAAATGCTCTTTTATTTCTTTAAACCTGATTTTGCATTTCTCACATTTCCCTGGAAACAGCTTTCCCCTTTCACATAATTAGCACATCTCTCTTCAGTGAAGTGTGAACCTCGAACCACTTCAAGATGAGTTTGAGTGTCTAATCATTATTGGTATTTGTCAGATAGGGAGTTCATCACCATGGAGCAAATCTATCCACCTTCAGCAGTTCTTTCAATTATTATACAGCATTTTGTTGATCTCTCATATGCTACATTTAATAAAATCTTAAAATGCCTGACAGTCTGTGCTATTTCTCTGGATGTCGTATAATTTGATGACAGTTTTACCCAGAGTGATTTCTGTGTTACATTTCAGCTTTGGTAAACTGATAAATTGGTCTGAATCAATCAACAATTTTCATATGATTTAATGCAAGCAGTTATGGATGATTTGCAGATAAAATCCAAATAAATTCAAAATCTCGTCACTATAAATATTCTGGTTGCTTCAGTTTGTTTTTAGGCACAAAATTTCATCTATATAAATATAAACTGCCTGTTAAATTATTTCAAAGAATGCAAGGCAAAGTCAATTCATGCTAAGGTTAATGTCAATGTTGCAATAATATTAGCCGATCGTAAATGAATAATATTCCAGCACCGAAGAGAAAATATGCTATTTATTTGGAATGTTCTATGCAGCATCTCATAAATTGAGAATATTGATGGAAGGGTCAGACTAGGTAATAAACCTCTGTGTTCGTTTCAGACTTACGTAGCTCTTATCTTGTCTATTCCCTCCTTTCCCTTCCCAGATGCTGCCTCACCCACTGACTTCCTCCAGAACCTCGTGTTTTGCTCAAGATTCCAGCATCTGCAGTCTCTTGGGTCAGTGTAGTTCTTATCTTGGTTGGCAGCTCATTCTACACCTATCTTCATTTACTGTTGTTTCAATTTCACTGGAAGTACAAATTTGATTGTGTGAAAAAAGGCACAGAAAGGGATAGAGAGAGTAAAAGGAATTAACTAAAAACAAAATAATAATTAAAGATTAGAGAACAGAATTGCAAGAACTTCTCCAACTTTATAAAAAGGAAGAGAGTAACATATATAACAATAAATCCTACAACAGTAAGTCCCTCAGAAACAAAAGAGACAGACAGAATGGAGAGCTATAGCCCAACTGGAAAATTGGCATGTGAATGGGGTTGAGAAGGAAAGATAGAACAGCCATGATTGAATGGCAGAGTAGACTCGGTGGGGCGAATGACTTAATTCTACTCCTACGATTTATGAACTTATGAGCTCCGGTGAACAGGCCACATCATTTACTGTAAATGCCTGACAACATAGATAGAGAACATAGACATGGAACAGTACAGCACAGGTATAGGCCATTCAGCCCAAAACATGTGCCAAAACATGATGCCAAGTTAAAATAGTGCCTGCCTGTGATCCATATCTCTCAATTTCTTATATAACTATTTGTATATCTAAAAGCCTTTTGAACACCATTATCATATATGCCTCCTCCACCGTGTTCCAGGCACCACCACTCTCTTTGTAAAAAAAAACGTTGTCCCAAACATTTCCTTTAAACATTCCCCCTCAGACCTTAAAGCTATGCTCTTTCAGAGGGTAGTAGGTATACGAAACGAGCTGCCAGAGTAGTAGTTGAGACAAATATAGCAACAACATTTAAAAGATATTTGGACCAGTACATGGATAGGAAGGGTTTAGAGGAAAATGGACCAAATGCAGGGAAATGGGACTAGCTTAGATGGGGCACCTTGGCCAGCATGCACGAGTTGGGCCGAGGGACCTGTTTCTGTTCTATATGACTCTATGAAACTAGTCTTTGACTAGTCCTGGATTAAGGAATCTGACTGTCTACATTATCCATGTCTCTCATAATTTTATATACTTCTATCGGGTCTTCTGTCATCTTCTCACGCACCAGAGAAAACAATCAAAGTTTGTCCAACCTCTCCTTATAGCTAATACCCTCTAATACCATGCACACTGGTAATCCTTTTCTGCACTCTCGCCAAAGCCTTCACATCATTCTTGTAATGAGCCAACCGGAATTGCACACAATACTCGGAATGCAGCCTAAACAAAGTCTTATAAGTTGCAACATGACTTCCTGACTCTCATACTCACCAGATACCAGACTCATGAAACAGACACAGAATTTTCTGAACTCTGCCACAGCAAGATATTACAAAGTCTCCATGAAAATGATTCAAGGAAATGATCCAAGGATATTTTCAAATGATGAATGGTATACTCTTCCCACTGACTGTCAGAAATCCCTGGGTCATAACCAATGGCGCTGAGAACCTCAAGTCTACGCATCGGGTGCACAGAAAAACCCAGCGTAAATATATCCCAAACTACCCACCTGTTTGGTTAGTCAAGCATACCTGCCTCACATGTGGCAGAGTCTGCAAGCTTCATCAGTCACCACAGACTGGACTGAAAGCAAATCAGTCCCCAGGAACAACCTATGAGGAAGGAGAGGAATATGAAGTGATATAAGAAAATAACTGCAGATGCTGGTACAAATCGAAGGTATTTATTCACAAAATGCTGGAGTAACTCAGCAGGTCAGGCAGCATCTCGGGAGAGAAGGAATGGGTGACGTTTCGGGTCGAGACCCTTCTTCAGACTGATGTCAGGGGCGGGACAAAGGAAGGATATAGGTGGAGACAGGAAGATAGAGGGAGATCTGGGAAGGAGGAGGGGAAGAGAGGGACAGACGAACTATCTAAAGTTGGAGAAGTCGATATTTTCATTAATTTGCGATTCCATAACAATGGTTGATTTGTTCAGGCTACTGTTCTGAGCTATATTTTATAATTCCAATGGAAATGTAACTGAACTGTGTTGAATGATAAATCTGAGCTAGTCTCTGTAATTTAATTTCTGAAAGACATCTGGAATCTACTGGAAAAAATATTTATCTAGAACAGTACTTTATGTGACAGTCATTAACATTCTGAGTACAGATGAATCAGTTATTGGTTCTACATGTTACTTTTAAAAGGCATGAATAATGCATGGCAACAAAGGTTGACGTTATAATTTATTTATTGAAATGTGAAATCTTGTAGAGAAAATGGTTTTGGTTGATTGCTGGACATTATTCTTTGATGGCATATTATATATGTGCAGCTGCGACAAACGGCGTGATTTTAAGGGCATAGCTGTCCAACTAAGGTCAAAAAGAAACAAACTAATTTAAAATCTTGTCTAGATACATAACATGATTGTTCGTATTCTAGTTTCAGGAAAGAGGTTGCCTTTGTAATTCTGGTCCTTCATGAACTGTTACCATATTTGACTTTCAAAGACTCTTCACCCTTCAGCACTGCTGAGCTTTGCAAAACAGTTTCAATAACTCTTAAGTGCTGGGAAAGGACCCTGTAATTATTTCAAACATATTTCATGGAGACATACCACACTGTAACCTCGTTCGTTATGTTGACAAAGATGTCACATCTATGTTAATCCCATTTGCCCACGATTGAGCCAAACGTGGGCAAATGGGATCAGCGTGGATGTGGCATCTTTGTCAACATGACGAGAGAGGTTACTTTCCCTAGCCAGGTACCTATCAAGGGTCAGAAGAAGGGTCTCGACCCGAAACGTCGCCCATTCTTTCTCTCCAGAAATGCTGCCTGACCCGCTGAGTTACTCCAGCATTTTGTGTCTACCTTCGATTTAAACCAGCATCTGCAGTTATTTTTCTTACCTATCAAGGGATATTGGGGAAAAGCAGGAATGGGATACTGATTTTGGATGATCAGCCATGATCATATTGAATGGCCGAATGGCCTACTCCTGCACCTATTTTCTATGTTTCTACCTGTCCAAATGTCTTTTTAATATTGTTATTGTACCTGCCTCAAATGCTTCCTCTGGCAGCTCTTTCAATGTACCCACCACTTTCAGTGTGAAAACAATTGCCCCTTACTTTCCTGAGGTGCCCCTTAGGCAGCACACTGTCGCAGCGGGAGCTTTGTTGCCTTACAGCGCCAAAGACCTAGGTCCGATCCTGACTACGGGTGCTTTTGTACGGATTAGTACATTCTCCCTATGACCATGTGGGTTTTCTCTGGGTGCTCCGATTTCCTCCAACACTCCAAAAGAAGTGCAGGTTTTGTTTCTGTAAACTGTTCCTAGTGTGTAGGATGAAACTAGTGTACGAGTGATTGTTGGTCAACGTAGACTCGGTGGGCCTAAGAGCCTGTTTCCATGCTATATCTTTATAAGATATAAAGGTCCTAAATGAGTATTTCTCCTCTGTATTTACCGAGGAGAAAGAAAGGAGAACGGAGGAAATTGGAGCAGTCACTGGAAATGTCTTGAGAGCAGTCAGGCTACTGTCGAAGAAGTACAGAAGGTACTGTCGTGTTTGAAAGTAGACAAATCTCCAGGACCTGGTCTGATATATCTGAGGACACTGTGGGAAACTAAGGAGGAAATTGCGGGAGCCCTGGTTGAAATTTACAAGTTCGTCCTTAAATACAGGAAAGGTGCCGGAAGACTGGAGGGTAGCAAATGCTGTACCTCTTTTCAAGAAGGGCTGCAGGGAAAATGCAGGGAACTATAGGCCGGAGCTTAACATCTGTAGTTTGTAAATTATTGGAGAGTATTCTGAGGGATAGGGTATACAGGCATTTGGATGGGCAAGGGCTGACCAGGGATAGTCAGCATGGTTTTGTACGTGGGAGATTGTGTCTCACAAATCTGATTGATTTTTTTGAAGACATGACCAAAAAGGTTGATGAGGGCAGAGCTGTAGATGTTGTATACATGGCACAGTAAGGCATTCGACAAGGTTCCGCATGGTAGGCTGCTCTGGATGGTTATATCGCATGGGATCCAAGGAGAGATGGCTGAATGGATAGCAAATTGGCTCCATGGAAGGAAGCAAAGGGTAATGGTGGAAGGCTGCTTCTCAGATTGGATGCCTGTGACTAGTAGGAAAAAAAACTGCAGATGCTGGTTTAAATCGAAGGTAGACACAAAATGCTGGAGTAACTCAGTGGGTCAGGCAGCATCTCGGAAGAGAAGGAATGGGTGATGTTTCGGGTCAAGACCCTTCTTCAGACTTTGTTTCGGGTCGAGACCCTGCCTGTGACTAGTGGTGTGTCTCAGGGTTTGGTGTTGGGCCCGTTACTGTTTGTCATCCACATGAATGATTTGGATGAGAAAATAAAGGGCAAGATTAGCAAGTTTGCTGATGATACAAAAGTTAGTGGTTTTGCAGATAGTGAAGATGGTTGTGAACGATTGCAGCAAGATCTGGATCGATTGGCCAGATGGGCGGAGGAATGGTTGATGGAATTTAATAAAGAGAAGTGTGAGGTGTTGCATTTTGGGACATCGAACAAGGGCAGAACCTACACAGTAAATGGTAGGCCTCTGGGTAGTGTTGTAGAGCAGAGGGATCTAGGAACACAGAAAAATAACCGACCAATGAAAAATTTCCGAGGTGTCACAAAATGCTGGAGTAACTCAGCAGGTCAGGCAGCATCTCTGGAGAGAAGGAATGGGTGACGTTTTGGGTCGAGACCCTTCTTCAGTCTGTTCAAGAATTATATCTCACCCCCTGCTTCTGTTCCATCTTTTGATGCCACAATCTAACAAAGATCAATCATCCCCTTGAAAATTTCCAATGATGTCGCATCCAGCACCATGAAGAAGGGACTTGATCCGAAACGTTACCCATTCCTTCTCTCCAGAGATGCAGCCTGGCCCGCTGAGTTACTCCAGCATTTTGTGTCTACCATTTTGAGGAATTTGTCTCAAACCTCCCCTCTTCAATAGCTAGCTTTGATTTTAAAGTTTTGCCTTCTTCTGCAAGATTGCTCTAAAAACTTGCCCGCCTCATTTTTATGGATGTCAAGAGTGTAAATGGTGAGCCTTTGATACAGCACTCGAGAATATGAAAATTTAGCAGCCTGACAGCCTCAGAGCTAAAAGCAAGTATTCGTAAAGAAGTAAGCTATCTATCTAAACTAAGCTATCAAGTTATGAAACTAAACAATATAATATTTTCCAAAGGCCAGATGGCTCTGGATCTTTGCAGATGATGAGACGGAGTACAGGAAGGAGACTGAGAACCTCGTAACCTGGTGCCAAGACAACAACCTTTCCCTCAATGTCAGCAAGACAAAGGAGATTATGATCGACTTCAGGAAGCAAACCCCAGCACACATTGATGGCGCCGAAGTAGAGATGGTTGAAAGCTTCAAGTTCTTGGGACTAAAAATCACCAGCAACTTGTCCTGGATTGGCCATATCGAAGCAATGGCCAAGAAAGCACACCAAGGTCTCTACTTCCTTAGAAGGCTTAGTAAGTTCGGCATGTCCCCAATAACTCTCACCAACTTCTACAGATGCGCTGTAGAAAGCATTATATCAGGCTGCATCACAGCATGGTTGGGGAACAGCTCCATCCAGGACCACAAGAAATTGTAGAGAACTGTGGACGTAGCCCAGAACATCAAGCGAGCGAACCAACCTCCCTTCCATTGACTTAATCTACACTTCATGCTACCTCAGAAAGACCACCTGTATAATCAAGCATAGGTCACTCTTTCTTCACCCCTCTCCCATCAGCCAAGAGGTGCAGAAGTTTGAAAGTGAATATACTCCAGATTCAGGAAGAGTTTTTTTCCAGCTGTTTTGATGCAACTGAACCATCCTAACACAAAGTAGAGACCGGTCCTGGTCTACCATCTATCTCATTGGAGATCCTCAGACTATCTTTAATCAGACTTTATCTTGCACTAAAAGTTATTCCATTTATCCCTTCTCTGTACACTGTGGATGGCTTGATTGTTATCATGTATGGTCTTTCCACTGACTGGATAGCATGCAACAAATAAGTTTTCACTGTACCTCACTGCACATGATAATAATAATAAACTAAATTAAACTAACCACTGAATCAATCTGCAATTTAACCTTTTGGGAATCCTGTACTAACTCTTCCAAGTCTCCTTGCACCTCTGATTTCCAAATCCTCTCTCCATGTAGAAAGCTCTTTTCTGAAACAGTGGAGGCACATTTGCAATTTTCAGTCTTGACTCCAGTCACAATCAAAACAATGGTACCTCTTTCAGAACCTAGGGTGTAGTCCCTCTGGTCTCGGGGACATCCACTTCAGACCTTTCAGCTTCCCAAGCACATTCTCCTCAGTATTAACAACTGCACTCACTTCTGCCCCCTGACTCTCTTGAAATTCTGGCACACTGCAGGTGCCTTCCACTATGAAGACTGACGAGAAACATTTATTCAGTTAATCTACCATTTTTTGTTCCTCATTACTACCAGTTCACAGATCCTTTAGCAGTACTTTCTCTCCTCATGGAATTCATTGTGTTTGGTCAAACAATGCACCTACTTCTGAAGAATCTCTGCTATCTCTCCATTAAATTCTTGATATTCTTCCCTTGATTTAATTATATTTTTTATTGCCACTTTGTTCGAACTGTTTATATAATGTATGCTCCAGACTGATTATTCAAGGCATTTATTACGCTGAAACTAGTTTCCTTTATTATCCTAAGTTATCAATCTAAGTACCAAATAAGATATTAGAAGATTTCAAGTTTTGTTGTGTAACTTCTATTATATTTTTGTATTTGCACCCGAACAGAGAGGGAAATATGCATAGCTAAGTCTCTTTCTTCAACTTGCCAACCCTGTTGAAGAGATAATGTAAATTGTTCTGCTTGTGAAAGTTTAAATGTTCACATGTGGAAAAATAAAGATGCTAAAATTGAATTTAATAAACTGAAGCTCAAGGTGGGAATGATTAATTAGGGATCTCGTTCTTACAATATATTCCTTCCAATTTATCCACCATTTGGAATGAATAAACATCACTTCAGGGAAGTATCAGAATAGCCCTTGGTCTATGCCCTTGGTCACCTGTAAATTGGCATTCTCACAAGAGAATATTAATATAATAAAAATATGATATGTAAAGTAAGTAGAAAACTTAACAAAATCTGAATCCTGTGTGGAGATATTGATTGCTTTATTTATTAATTATCTTCACAAATAGGTGACAAATGATAATCCATTGATCAATTTTCCATATTTGCTCTACCCATGGGATTTGGTTGTAGGCTGTCTCTCCCATGCTTCTCAGTCATGAAGTCTCTTCCTTGTATTTGTCTGTATCTTTACTTACTGGACTATCTCGCTTCCCAAAATGCGTCTTACATGTGCAAGTGATGTTTCTTCCACAATTTTAAAAAAGCTGATGTTTATTTTGAACACGTTTCTTTTTTTTTTTTCCATTTCACTAAATACACCTAATGTCTCGTTGAATAATTTAACTCAATGCCACTGGCAAATTTACATTTAATAATGTAAAATAATTTATCTGAACATAGGTGGTAATTAATTGCAATAACTTTTTTTTTTGCTTTAATAGCCATCATCAATGCTAACCTTTCCTTCATAGTTAGCTTTAGCAGGTTCTAATTACTTCCATATATCCAAAGCTGCCAATACTGGTTTAAAGCAGTTAAACACTTAAGAGCAATAAAAGCCAATTATTAAGTAGCTGTGAGACCTTTTGAGTGGTTTTAAGTAAGGTTAAGCACATTTGTGATCACCATTCAAGTGCATCTACAATGTTTAATATTGCAAATGGCATAATTGGGGGTTATTCAATTAGATGTTATAGCAACATTTCAATGATGAATGAATATCATTATTTTGCGATTCTACGGAGTTAATTGTGCACGATAAAATAGAGAGGAGGGTGGATGGGTATTTGTCCACCATGACAACTACTTCGCATCCCAAGTTGTACAGAAAGGAAAGTTGGCATCAGCACTGAAAATCTAGATGTGTACTTTTTGACAAGAATCAGATTAATAGGCAGAATGAGCCGTGGGACTGTAGTCTGAGTTCTGACAATTGCTTTGTTCATTATGAAAACTAACAGGAACCCTTCATTAGATTAATTATTAGTATATCCCCATCAAAAGATAAAATTTGATGTGCTTGGCCAGAAAAAAAATAGAAAAGCACAAAAGTACCATGGGTATGATAGCGTCAAACAACAATTGATTGCCGTAAATAATTGCACCTTGCAAATTATAAGAGATTTTGGAATTAGGCAAAATGGGATGTAGAAATAACTGATTAAATATAAACACAGAATCATCTTCAATAATCTCTGCACTGAAGCACACATGAAAGATGTTTAGTTTCTTTTATGATTGGAGAACAAAGAGTCAGACACAGGCATGATCCCCAACAGGCCAAAAGATTTCAAGAGAGATCAAAATTTCAAGATCAATTTATTGTCACATGTACCAATTAAGGTACAGTGAAATTTAAGTTACCAAAGCAACATTGGAATAAAGAATATTTCAATTGTCATTCACTTGTGCAAAAGTGGTTATCACAACAGTGGGAAAATATTAGAAATGGATTGTGTGATCAAAAGAGCTTAAACAAAGAATGCTGTTTAAAATATATACTTTCTTAGTCAGAGACAGAACATCAAAATGGAAATCAATAGACTGAAGATGCTGGAAATCTGAAACGTGGACAGAAACTGCTGGATTGAGCAATCAGGCAATAAGTGTGGAAAGAGAAACAGAATTGATGCTTCACATCAAAGGTGTTTAACATCAAAATGGAAAACAATTTCTACCAAAATAGAAGGTGATTTCCCTCAGGCATTTAAAGCTTAAAGATTTATGGATAGGAAAGTTTTAGAGGGATAGATGTCAAACGCAGGCAGGTGGGACTAGTGTAGATGAGGCATCCTGGTTGGCATGGGCAAGTTGGGCTGAAGGGCCTGTTTCCGTGCTGTATGTCTTTGACTCTATTAATTGCCCTTTAATTTAAGTAGTAGAGACCCAGCTTTTGTACCATGGCTTGCTTGTAGTAAAAAATATATAACAGTGCTTTAAGAAAGGGAATTGGAGGATTTTAACCTAGTGATAAGGGAGTTAGGCAGAGACTGGACATGTAACTATCAAAGCCCAGTATCTCGACATTGTTGACTTGTAAACTATCTTGTCTTAGCCCTCTCTCACAAATACTTCAATGGTCTCCAATAATGAAAACATGAAAATATGTACAACCATCTCTCCTTTCAATCGCTCTCCAACAAGCCTGAAGTCACTGATGATGTGTTTTCCTGTCACTATACGACTACTTTCTTGTGTGATTAGCATACGACTCTGACTGTGTTGTCATTACCCAATACGTCATTGCTGGTTTCCAATCAGCATTGTATGAGTATCAACGCCAATAACTGTTTGCTTTGTTTTCTTCTTAAGATGCCAGTACAAGCTACAGTCCTGTCCAATCAAAACAAAAATGTGCACTTGTAATTGGCACCTGACATTGCAAGGTCATCAACACATGTTGATCAAAATAATTGGTCAGGGGAGAGGGAAACAAGAGATAGGGAAGGATAAGGTGTGAAAAAGACAGATCACAGGTTGTTCTTGAACCAGGCATAAGGGTTCTCTGGCTCTTGTGCCTTCTTCCTGATATTAGCACCGACGGAACTTCAGGTTCCTTGGTGTGCATATCACCAACAACTTGTCCAGTACCAAGCATAATACTTCGGCTAAGAAAGCACACCAACGCCTCTCCTCGCTCAGAAAACTAAGGGAATTCAGTATATCTCTAATGATTCCTACTAATTTCAGCAGATGAACCTTAAAAAGCATCCTATAGGGATACATCACAATTAGCACGGCCACTTCTCTGCCCAAGACCACAATAAATTGTAGAGAGTTGTGGCTGTAATCCAGTCCATCATGAAAACCAGCCATCCTCCCAACTTTGGACATGAAAGCACGTAATTCCGATTCAGGTTCAGGAAAAGCGTCTTCCTCACTGATATCAGACTACTGAATGGACCTCTCATAAACTAAGGGTGTACCCCCAATCTCCCTGTCCTACCTCATTGTTGTCCTTGCATTTGTTTTATCTGCACTTTCTCTGCAGCTGTAACTGTGTGTTCTGCACTGATTATTTTTCTGATGCATTACTTGTTTGCTTGTGCATGGCTTGATTGCACTAATGTATAGTGTGATTTGACTGGAGAGCATGCAAGGTTTTTCACTGTATCTCAATGCACATGACAACAGTTAACCAATACCAAAACCAGAGTTGACAATTCCACTTTATATAGGAATGAGTTCAATAATCTCATTAGTCTTTACATAAAGAATCTCTGGGAACATTAACCACATATACAACCTTTCTGCAGCAGAATTTATATACTTTGTTGCAGGTTTTCAAATTTGCCAAAAAGATGTTAGAAATACACTCCTAATACACTGAATTCATTTGCCTTGATAATTCTCACCTAAGTGTCTTGCAACATTTCACTATGTTGAAGGCACAAAACAAATACAAGCGATAATTGTTAAATTGATTGATTTCATCACCATGGTTTCACTGTGATGAAAAATCTTGAAAAGACATGAGCTTATACCAAAAGGTCTGGCTTGCATCAACATTCCCTGTACTCTCATCAACGTTTCTAACTACTAATATTGGAGCTCTTTTTTAAAGAAAGATTAGTATTATCCCTATTGAATATAAGAGAGCAGAATCACTGATTAGAATTAGTATGGTGGCCATTTTGGCACTGCTCACTCTGCCAGACTCAATGCAACCATGACTGCTAACTAACTACATAGCTCTCATCGTTTTGGTGCACATGTGTTGTTTCAATCACATTAGCTACCATATGGTGAAGCATGCTAATGCTGCAATGTCCTCACACTGTTCTTGAAAGCCTGTGGAGACTGTGACGTTAATCAAAGCTTATTTGATATTCATGTTGCCAATGTGGAACTAATTGGCACACTCAATTTAGATAATCTAATGTTAAGATAATATTGTACTATTGGTCGGGATTATTCATTATTTGCAGGTTATTTGGCATTGAATTTGTACCAAGTGCTGGTTAAAGTAGGCATTGTTTGATATTTCCAGATCTTATTACTGTTAGTGGTTAATACATGTGATGCTTGAAAAAAAAGAATTTACCTTAATTCCAAAGCTTTAGTAAAACATTGTTTCTCCCAAACACAAATGCTGTTGCCATCAATACAACATAGTTTAAAAAAGGGAGCACAAACAAGCGGAAAAAAGAGGGAGGAACTTGGACAAAAGTGCTGTCAGCAAGTCCTCTCCATAAGGGCTTCATGGAAGCATTTCTTTTATGTTCACCTTAACAAGAATCAAGAGGTGGTTCTACTTCAGTAAAGAGTTCCTCACTTAAATATTCCACAAGTCTCAGCCACAAAGCAATTATAGAATAGTTTTGCAGTGGCTTTTAAGTTCATGGTCATGAACTTTACAACTTCTGGCTTTTTCCAATTTGCAGCAGAAGATTTCTTCAACACCTCAAAATGCACCACGCTGTTTTCGGCTGCAGATGAGAAGAATTAATATTATTCTCCTTTGACAGTGAGCAGCTGGAGAAATGCTGCTTCCCAATAACATTACATTTCAATGAATACAATCATAGTACTTTTTGTGCAGCACATACATTCTACAAGATGACATAACCAGAAAGGAGTCCACTCTGAGAATACAACTGGTCTGGCAATATGAGGTAACATGGTCACGTGATGGCCATTGCATAGTATCCTGAAAGCAAAACAGATGCATTCTTTCTGTGCCAGTCCCTTGATTTATTCATATTTAATCCATTAAAACAAACCCAGAAGGGCCTGCACAAACCATGGAGGGCCTGCCACAATGACTATCCTTGCTTCTCTATTAAGCAGCTCAAGCACGAGGTCAAAATGCCCACAACTAATGCCATGTTACCACTTGTTGTACACTAAAATATGAGCATACACGCTGTGTAAGGCCTAATTCAAGGAACTAGAAATGGGTTAATTGTGAATCGTTTTCCATACAAAACAATGTCTGTTTTCCAGCCATTCCCAATTTAGCTCCTGTAACATTCAGGAAGTTTAATTAAAGATCCTACCAATAATTAAGTATCCACATCTCCCTGGCCTTGCTCGCATCTTGTCGCTAGGAAGAAGACACATGTGCCAGAGAACCCTTATTGCCTGGTTCATGAACGGCTTTTCCCATCAAAACACAAAACTCAGTGGGTCAGGCAGCATCTGCAGAGAGAAGGAATAGATGATTTAGGGTTGAGGCCCTCCTTCTGATATAGGAGTAGGGGGGAGAAAGCGAGAAAAGAGATGTGGGAGGCGGGACAAAGCCTGGCAAATGATAGGTGGATAAAAGATGGTGACGTACACAAGTGCTGAGGAAACAAACATGGTTGTCGTAGTGAGTTCAGATCAGAACATGGTCAAATAACAGGAATCACAGAAGGCATGCAGTACTCTGTTGGAGAGAGAACTTCTTCAAAGTAAGTATACTTTGAGGAGATTTCAGAGTGAAGCAATAAAATGGAGACACAAGAACTTGCACATTGGAATTGGAGCCGCGGGCAACCGCCAAGAGTGAGGTGGGTCATCGGGCAGTGCCCAGCTTGTCTGGCAAAATGCCTCATCGCCCTAACTCACCAACAAGCACCAAGACCTGGCTTGGCTGGCGGTGAGGTGAGCCCTCCCAGTCAGATCCTTCCTGCACCGCCGTAACCTCACTACCAGCGCACGCTGGTCTCGGGACGGCTGCTATGGAGAGGAGACGGTTGCCCACCTCTTCACAGAGTGTGGATTTGCCAAGAGAGTCTGGAGAGGTTTACAGGGGTCCCTGTCACGATTTATTCCGAGCAGCTCCGTCACAGAGGATTCTGTGATCTACAGCCTATTCCCAGGGATGCATTCAGAGACTGACATCGAGTGCTCCTGGAAGGTCATCAACTCGGTGAAAGACGCTCTTTGGTCTGCCCGAGCTTTGTTGACCTCCCAGCGGAGCAAGCTGTCTGTCGGGGAATGTTGCCGACTGGCCCGCTGCAGACTGCAGGTGTACGTGCTGAGGGACGCACTGATGCTTGGTGCAGCCAACGCCAAGGCTCTGTGGGGGAGGACCACAGTCTACGGTATTTCCGCTGCTGGACATGGGGGGCAGGGTGTGGTGGAGACGCCCCTCCAAATAAGGGATTCTGTGTAAATTTCTGTGTAAATTTGGAAATGAATATCTGCATTGAATGTGTAACCTCCGGAAATGTCGGATGGAGTTTCTGAAAAGAAGATGTTTTGTAAATATTTATTACTTGAATAAAGTATTTTTTGATTAAAAAAAAAGAATATTGACCTCTAACCAAGTAACGCTGGCTTTTCTCTTTCTCCATCCCTCCCCCTTCCCAGTTCTCCGACCAGTCTGACTGCCCCCTGATCAAATGTTAGCTCTGTCTGCTTCGTTGTCACCTTCTCCAAGCTAACAATGATCTATGTAGGAAGGAACTGCAGATGCTGGTTTAAACCGTAGACACAAAAAGCTGGTATCACAAAATGCTGGAGTAATTCAGCGAGTCAGGCAGCATCTCAGGAGAGGAACGGAAGGGTCCCGACTCGAAACGTCACCCATTCCTTCTCTCCTGAGATGCTGCCTGACCCGCTGAGTTACTCCAGCATTTTGAGATACCTTCGATTTGTACCAGCATCTGCAGTTATTTTCCGACACAAAAAGCTGGAGTAAATCAGCAGGACAATAGACAATAGGTGCAGGAGGAGGCCATTCGGCCCTTCGAGCCAGCACCGCCATTCAATGTGATCATTCTCAATCAGTACCCCGTTCCTGCCTTCTCCCCATACCCCCTGACCCTGCTATCCTTAAGAGCTCTATCTAGCTCTCTCTTGAATGCATTCAGAGAATTGGCCTCCACTGCCTTCTGAGGCAGAGAATTCCACAGATTCACAACTCTCTGAATGAAAAAGTTTTTCCTCATCTCAGTTCTAAATGGCCTACCCCTTATTCTTAACAGGTCAAACAGCACCTCTGGAGAAAACGTCCCCTAACGTCACCTATTCCTTTTCTCCAGAGATGCTGTCTGACCCGCTGAGTTGCTTCAGCTTTTTGTGTCTAACGATGATCTATTCTACATTTTCCTTGAACTGTATCCCTTTTGATGTCTCATTTTCACACCTTACCCATCCTTATCTCTGTGTCTCCCTCGCCCCTGACTCTCAGTCTGAAGAAGGATCTCGACCCGCAACGTCACACATTCTCTCCCTCCAGAGATGCTGCCTGTCCCACTGAGTTACTCCAGCATCTTGTCCTCGCTCTGCTGGAGTAAGGAGGGGGGTCAGGCTTGGTTGCTAAGGGCCGCTGGGGCCGGTTGCTACGAGGAGCTTGAGCCGCGCGGGATTGTGGGGGCGGGTAGCGTCACGGCGGTGGCGGCAACTTTCAACAACAAGACGGTGGAGCGGCCGCGGGCCGGGCCTGGGCCTGGCTCCGGAATCATTGCCGCCAGCTCACCTCCGCGCCTCTTGGAGAGCGACAGGACAATGGTAAGAGACGGCAGGGTTGTGCTCGTGGTTGTTCTCGGCCCCCGGGTGTCCCTGAGCCAAGCGTTGTGGAGTAAATCGTCCTTGTCTCTGACTGTGAGACTCTGTGACTCCCTCTCCCCTGACTCTCAGTCCAAAAAATGTCACCTATTCCTTCTCTTCAGAGATGCTGTTTGACCCGCTGAGTTGCTCCAGCATTTTGTCTCTATCTTCTGTGAGTAAATTAAACCCCAGCCAAGGCAGGGGAACAGTACACCAGGGACCAGGGGAAGAAGTAAACGTTCAGTCAAACTGAGACATTTACTAGAGACATTGTGCAAGCACATAACAAGCCTGAACTTCCCCCAGAATAACAAGCTCGTCAGGTGGTACCTGTCGATTAAAACGCATAGTGCTGGAGTAACTTAACAGGTCAGGCAGCATCCCTAGCGAACATGGATAAGTCATGTTTCGGGTCGGGACCCTTCAGACTGTCCATGTTCTCTGTATAAGACAATAACTGCAGATGCCAGTACAAATCGAAGGTGTTTATTCACAAAATGCTGGAGTAACTCAGCAGGTCAGGCAGCATCTCAGGAGAGAAGGAATGGGTGACGTTTCGGGTCGGGACCCTTCTTCTGAAGGAGGGTCCCGACCCGAAACGCCACCCATTCCTTCTCTCCTGAGATGCTGCCTGACCTGCTGAGTTACTCCAGCATTTTGTGAATAAATACCGTCCATGTTCTCTGTGTTGGTTGTGATTGTGTGTGAAATTGCTTATTTGTATTGCTCTATTGCTGGACTGTGGGTGAGCTTTCATTTCACTGCACATCTTGTATGTGTATGCGACAAATAAACTTGACTTGAGTTGCTCCAGCACTTTGTATCTTATTTTTGTAAATCAGTATCTGCAGTTCCTTGTACCTCCCCCCTCGACTCCATCCAAGGACCCAAACAGTCCAGGTGAGGCAGAGGTTCACCTGCACCTCCTCCAACCCCATCTACTGTATCCGCTGTTCCAGGTGTCAACCCCTCTACATCGGCAAGAGCAAGCGCAGGCTCGGCGATCGTTCCGCTGAACACCTCCGCTCAGTCCGTCTTAACCAACCTGATTTTCCGGTGGCTCAGCACTTTAACTACCCCTCCCATTCCCAACCTGACCTTTCTGTCCTGGGCCTCTTCCATTGCCAGAGTAAGGCCCAGCGCAAATTGGAGGAACAGCACCTCATATTTCGCTTGCGTAGTTTACACCCCAGCGGTATCAACATTGACTTGTCTAACTTCAGATAGTCCCTGCTTTCCCTCTCTATCCCCTCCCCCTTCCCAGTTCTCCCACCAGTCCTCCTGTCCACTACTACATCCTATCTTTTTCCCGCCCCATCTCCTGACATCAGTCTGAAGAAGGGTCTCGACCCGAAACGTTACCCATTCCTTCTCTCCAGAGATGCTGCCTGACCCGTTGAGTTACTCCAGCATTTTGTGTCTACCATCTGCAGTTCCTTCTTACACAAACAACCCAGTTTCTCTATTCAATAGCAAAATGAAATATACCAAGCATTGTAAATTACTTAAGTGAACAGATTTCCAGCACTCAAATTTCTTTAGAACGTTTTCTTTGAGAAGAGTTTCTAACTACATCTCTGTGAAAGTAGATATTATTTGAGACATTGCAATATCGTGCTGCTTTGGTCACATAGTGTATGAAAAATTAAGTGTGATATCTCAGCTACTTCTGATTAACCATGCCTGGTCAACAGTGTGTAATTAGGCGTAATGAAATAAAAGTCATAGTTCCGACATCTTTTCAGCTCCATTTGTCAGGGTTAAAAGAACCCTCGGGGCATATTTGTGAAAATCTTAGGAAACAGTGGCAGATTTTAAAATATTACCAATGGCTTTTTCTTGAGATTGTAGGAAAGAGTCAGAAAGATACATTGACCAGAATGATTTTTTAAAATATTTATCTTCATGATTTATTAATTTCAATAGGGCTTCCAGAAGTAAAATGATCATTTCAGCAACCTAATTGAAATGTTATTAGATTGTAGTACAAAGCTAACTCAGTTGCGAATCCCAATTTTAAAATATCTTTTGACAAAATGCTGTATAGTAGAATAGAAAAGGAAATGATTATTAATGCACAGCTACCAAGCTTAAGTCTGAAGAAGGGTGCTGACATGTAACATCGCCCATTCATTCTATCCACGGATGCTTCCTGACCTGTTGATTTGCTCTTGCATTTTGCGCAAGATTCTAGCATCTGCAGTTCCTTGTGTCTCTACCTAGTTTATGCATTGAATAATAAAACCTGCCACGAAGGTGGATCTGGTCATGATAATCTAATCTTAGTCATGATTTGGAAGAATTGCAGCTGCTGCACCTACAATTGGATAACTAGTAAGTTTTAGTAGGTACATGGATATGCAGATGTTAGTTTACAAAACATAGATACAAAGTGCTGGAGTAACTTAGTGGATCAGGCAACATCTCTGGAACACATGGACAGGTGAAGTTTCGGGTTGGGACCCATCTTCATATGGATTGTGTGGGCGGAGGGGTGGAAGAAAGAAAGCAAGCTGAAAGAGAAGAGGGGCAACGCAAAGCCTGGCGAGTGATAGGGGGATACAGGTGAGGGGATTTTCTTTTTGTCAGGTGGTTGGAGAAAGGCCAGAGATGAAAAGACAAAATGTGTGAGATGTGGATAGTAGAGGTGTAAATTGTAAAGCCAGAGGAAGGAATATAGATGGAAGGGGATGGGAAGGAATGAAATTGGTGCACGTCCAGGTGGGGAACAGGGAAGAGGGGGTAAAGAAGAAACCGTTTGTAGATTAGTTACTTAAATTTGGAGAATTCATTGTTCATACCATTAGGTTGTAAACTACCCAAACAGATGTTGTTCCTCCACTTTGCATGCGGCCTCATTATGGCAATGGAGGAGGCCCAGGACAGAAAGATCAGACAGGACTAGGAAGAGGCGTTAAAATCATTCGCAACCTGGAGATCCAACAGAAAGTGTTTGGGGAAATGATCACAGAGTCTACATTTGGTTTCACCGATGTAAGGGAGACCACATCAGGAACATCGAATGCTGAGATGAGGTAGAGGGGGTACACGAGTACCTCTATCTCTCCTGAAAGGAATGTTGGGAATTGATGCAAGGAGTAAGTTTTAGTGCTCGGTACTACACAGAAACCGGAGACACAAGGAACTATGGTTGCTCTAGCACTTAGTGCCCTTTTTTCCACCAATGTTTATCGTGCTTTGAATGTCCCTAGGTATGTAACAGGACTATAATGAGACAGAAATTAATATCAGTCTGAATAAGTATATATAGAAGAATTACCAAATTCTTGGTCAAAACGTTGGGTACGAAATAAATGGAAATAGAGAACCTTTTGAGAATTCCAAAGCCTAATTTTTGATGGATAAAGTTATGGTCATTATTGAGCATTGGCAAGAAGCAAATCGAGTGTTGTGATGTAAACATTTAAAGTTGAAATGCCACAAGGATTAGCAGCAGAATATTCAGAAGTTCTGTATTAAGGGCATGGCTGTATTAAGTACAAGAGGCTGATTGCAGAAGGCTCGGTGTTGGGACCGCAGCTATTCAAATTTGCCGATGATACAAAGCTAGGTGGCAGTGTGAACTGCGAGGAAGATGCTATGAGGTTGCAGGGTGACTTGGACAGGTTGTGTGAGTGGGCGGATGCATGGCAGATGCAGTTTAATGTAGATAAGTGTGAGGTTATCCACTTTGGTGGTAAGAATAGGAAGGCAGATTATTATCTGAATGGTGTCAAGTTAGGAAAAGGGGACGTACCACGTGATCTGGGTGTCTTAGTGCATCAGTCACTGAAAGGAAGCATGCAGGTACAGCAGGCAGTGAAGAAAGCCAATGGAATGTTGGGCTTCATAACAAGAGGAGTTGAGTATAGGAGCAAAGAGGTCCTTCTGCAGTTGTACAGGGCCCTAGTGAGACCGCACCTGGAGTACTGTGTGCAGTTTTGGTCTCCAAATTTGAGGAAGGATATTCTTGCTATTGAGGGCGTGCAGCGCAGGTTTACTAGGTTAATTCCCGGAATGGCGGGACTGTCATATGTTGAAAGACTGGAGCGACTAGGTTTGTATACACTGGAATTTAGAAGGATGAGAGGGGATCTTATCGAAACATATAAGATTATTAAGGGGTTGGACACGTTAGAGGCAGGAAACATGTTCCCAATGTTGGGGGAGTCCAGAACCAGGGGCCACAGTTTAAGAATAAGGGGTAGGCCATTTAGAACAGAGATGAGGAAAAACTTTTTTAGTCAGAGAGTTATGAATCTGTGGAATTCTCTGCCTCAGAGGGCAGTGGAGGCAAATTCTCTGAATACATTCAAGAGAGAGCTAGATAGAGCTCTTAAGGATAGCGGAGTCAGGGGGTATGGGGAGAAAGCAGGAACTGGGTACTGATTGAGAATGATCAGCTATGATCACATTGAATGGCGGTGCTGGCCTACTCCTGCACCTATTGTCTATTGTCTATAACATAAGTAGTATGGAGTTCGAGATGTTGTTTTCAAATCTGGACATCTCTATTTCACTGCCAAAATACTTCTGTTTAAGTGATAAAATGCCTTTTTAACAGATTATAAATTTCTCTGATAGAAATTTTGAAAAAGCTTTTACAGTGCCTGCATTTATGTTTACAATGCAAGTTGGTGACCTGATTTAAATGGCAGAAATAAAGTTGTGGAGCCCAGTACACATGGCTTCTTCCCCTCCCTGGATTCACTGCTGAATCCTGCAATGGTGTGAGAAGCCAGATGCACTGCTACCTGGCCTTCAGCTTATTGCTGATTTATTCAGCCACAAAGCAACGATGAGCTGACTTGCATGCTGCAAACTAACTGGCTATTCTCTGTAGAATTCCTGGCTTGTAAACAATCCAGGCAATCATGAAGGGATCGGTCTCATAAATGGTCATAAGGTCATAAGGAATAGGGGTAGTAGTAGTATTAGGCTATTCGACCCATCAAGTCTACTCCGCCATTCAATCATGACTGATCTATCTCTCCCACCTAACCTCATTCTCCTTCCTTCTCCCCATAACCTCTGACACCCAATGTTGTTGGTCATCTATTCTTTCTGCATCTCAGCATCTTTGTACAAATTCAGGATTATCATATCAGTATTTAAAAATATGGGCAGGCAGGCAGGTGTAGCCTTACTATTCATAAAAAAACTAATTAGAGTGGAGAAGATAGTGTTCTTTTTATCTTAGGAACTTGGCTTCAAATTTTACCCGCAGAAAATCTTTGGAAGCGATATGTGAAATGAGTTTGTGTGTGCTTTTTGGCAGGCACCTATAAGTACAATGTTGCTTTTAATTAAATGCCAATAAGCTAATAATAATAATAAATATTGTTATTATTATTCTACTATTGTTTGTTTTTTGAGTAAGTGTGTATATATATACACACATACTCAAAATACACACACACACACACACACACACACACACACACACACACACACACACACACACACACACACACACACACACACACACACACACACACACACACAGTTAGTGGCATCAGTCCATCTGCGAGAGATGATGGTGCTGCTTGATGTGTTGTCCTGCTTGGAGAGGGGGATTTCTCATCTGTGGTTACATCTCACTGTGCCCAGCAAGGATGAAGTGGCCTCTCCATTTGATTTGGCTGCTGAGCCTGGGCAGGTAAATGGGAAAACAAACTTGCCCAGCATCTGTCTTCCTCTCTTGACCTGATAGGCTGATTCCAGAGGAACGGCCTGGCTGCTACATCTGGGGCCTACTCGGTTGCGGGAGTTGCCGGAAGGCGGAAGCACGAGGGATCAGCCGACCGTCTCTAGGGACTCCAGCTCCAGTGCCTTTGGCTCTCCTGAGCCTTACCCACAAGGCAGTGGGGTGCTATTTAACCCATAGTTGGGACCTGGTTGATGGACGTCAGGACGTGTCCACTCGCCGGTGGGCCTGCACGTCGCATCTCTGGGGGCCAGAGTTCCTCCGAGATCCCCGCGCAGTTTAGCCTGGGACTGAAGGTGGCCCCAGTTACCATGTGTTGCCACGAGGAGGCACTGCGAGAGTCTTGATGATACAGAGGTTGTGTACTGGCAGGTGGAGGCTTACGCACCCGGCACCCTTTTTCGCAAAAATGCTAGGCAGTGGCATCTGGATTTATACCAGGGCACCAGACACATGCAGCACCCTGTGGCTTGCACCACCAACACACACATAATATGTGTATCTATACACACTGAACTTGTTTTTCTTTTTTTTTCTTTTTCTTTTTCTTTCTCTCGTTTATCATATTGTTTACAGTGTAGTATGTTTACATATTCTGTTGTGCTGCAGCAACTAAGAATTTCCTTGTTCTATTTGGGACATATGACAATAAAACGCTCTTGACTCATTGACTTATTAAAACATTTTCAGTCAGAAAAGTCACCGGACGGCTTCTGTGAGGTGGGTGCAAAGTTTAGGCTTTCTGCACATGCTAGGACATATTTTGGGGTATGGAGAAGGGACATATTTTATTTCTGCGATTTTTGACGACCTGTGAAGTTCTATGCAGCCTAAAATGTAAGCTATATTATCTTCTCATTATTTATATCTTTTGTGTTCATTTTGGACATTTTCTTTTAAACAGTAAAGTATGAGATGCAGTTTGTTCATTACATGAAGGCCGGTCATTCAAAGTGATACCATGCATGATATTCGGTGTCACTTGTTCTTCAATTTATTTAATTTTGAGGTAAATAATTGCCAGTAACATTTTCTCCTACTCTCAAAGGGAATAGTGCAAAAGCTGTCAAGGTTCTACGCCTGTCACAACACATTATGCATCCCTTTGATTCATTCCATGGATGTATGTTCCAAAGTCCCAGCTGTTGTGTTTCATGTCATGCAATCCGTCTTCTTTGTACACATCCTTTTTACCTTTCCGTTCTGTTTTCAATTATAGATTTATCCAGTTCTTTTTATAGAACATTTGATGTATGACTGGTGGGCGCAGGGGGATTAGAATCATCTCTCTCTTCGTTTGCCAGTTTTGTGTTTGCATTATAATGTTTTATGGTTTAAATTCCTGCAGCGATTTAATAGCCATGGTGATAAGAGCTCAGGATTTTCTGTAAATATTTAATGGAGTCCTAACTATCGGCCTTGTAACATAAAACAAAAAATTTAAAGGTTATCAAGCATGTATTTACAGAGCCTGGCTAAAAAAAATTCTCATCTGGAATACCTAGTTTTGATCCATCAAAAACTGTTGTTATTTCCATTGGCCTTGTGAAGAACAAATGCATGGGAATGACGGTGGTTTGTGTACTTGTTACAAAACCACACTTTCTTGACGTCATTACATAACAAATAGGAGGATATTGTGTGGCGTGGAGAAACAAAGAGACCTTGGAGTGTATGTCCACAGATCCTTAAATCTGGAAAGTTTATTAGGATGGTTAAAGATGTTTTTATTTATTAGCTGAGGCTTGTGGTAAACAAAACTATCTCGGGCACAACTTAAGAATTGGTGTAGAGTGCTGGTTACCATATTATATAAATGATGCAATTGTGCTGGACAGGGTGCAAAGAAGACTTATGGAGATGTTACTCATGAATAGAAATTGGGAGTTGACGAAAGATTGTACAAAAGTTATTGTGGTGATAGTTAGCTGAGGTATATGAAAATGAGGCACATAGATAAAGTAAATAGGAAGCTAATGTTTCTCCTAGCTGAGAGCCAATAGACAAGTAGCATAACTTAAAGTAATTGATGAAAGGATGAGAGGAGATCAAGACACCTTTACACCAATTTATTATTGAATGTGGTCTGGAACTTGCTGCTTAAAAAAGGTGGTAAAGACAAACTCTCATCACATTGTGCACATGAAGAGCTGATACTCACAGGATACAGATTTTCAATCAGCCCAGTGGGTTAGATGTGTTACATCTGTGTTGTAAATCTCTTTTATTCTCTGCTCTGCTGCAGCAGGTGACTAATTAGGGTTGATTCATCATTCATCGTTCTAGTTGTAAATAATTTGTCCATAGTCGTTTCCATGAAAGAAATCCCAGGCAACACTGGATCCAATGA
Source organism: Rhinoraja longicauda (assembly GCF_053455715.1). NCBI lineage: Eukaryota > Metazoa > Chordata > Chondrichthyes > Rajiformes > Arhynchobatidae > Rhinoraja > Rhinoraja longicauda. Next base: position 23,595,014 of record NC_135981.1, read on the forward strand.
GTGTAATATTGTTAAGTAATATAGTTATAACTAAATATCACAAGAAATACTGTTAATTTGCATCTAGTAGCTTGATTTCTCATCTTTAATTTCACACCACTTGACCTCCAAGGTCTTTTCCTGTGTTAATCATTTGATTATGAAGCTACAATTAATTTATGATTAAATTATAATTTTTCCCCCATTAATTTAGGATCTGATATTGTAGGCATGGCCAGCATTTATTGACAATCCGAACTAACTGAGAATGTAGTATTGAGCCACTGTTTTGAATCACTGCAATCCTTCTGCTGAAAGTACTTCCCTCATGTTTTTGGGTCGTGTGTTCCAGGATTTAAACCTGGTCCTGATGAAGAATATGACACGTTGATTTCCTGAATCGAGTTATCCTAGCAAAACCAAACTTGGGTAATTGTGACCAGACAGAAATCAAAAATTGCACAGATGCTAAGAATAATAACAAAAAATGCTGGAAATACTCAGCAGTTCGTGCAACATCTGTGGAATGAGAAACTAGCGGTTTTAATGGTCTGGACAGGGAATGTTTCCTAGAACATTACAACTGTTTTTATGCCACTTGTTTAATGGTCTCGTCGCTATGAGAAGCATTCCCTTCCTACTAACCCTTCTTCACCTATTGGGTGTATCCAAAAAAAATTTGCTTGTATCTGTGAGCAGGTTGTTGGTGAGGGTTTCCACTTGATAGATCTGTTAACAGTGCTTCCAGTACTCGAGTAAATTTTTGAGAGTAAATTTACTGCTCAGGTGAGGTACCTAGGCAATTTTCCACATTGTCAGCTAGATGCATGTGTTGTAACTCTACTTGAATAACTTAGTGGTGCAGCTAGATGTGGAGTAGCTAGTACAGGCAGTTCTGCTATGGCACCTATTTTTTATGTTTCTTCTATGTTTCTATGACACAATAGCTGTGTTCCTAGGAAACCCTGTGTTATAGAAAATCGTGTTAGAAATATAATTGTGTCAATGGAAGAAAGGATGTTAGTGACAAAGAGTTTCAGAAACTCAAAAGTCATTTTTCTTGCAAGATTTTAAACCATAAATGTATTTTCAATAGCATTGAGTTTTATGTTTGTTACTGCAAAAATATGAAAGGTTGAATTACATTGATTCATTGCAGAAGTTTCAATAGAAACAAGTGCTTGTTGATTTCAGTGGCCATCTGCGTCAAAGTAACTGCTGTGTTCTTAAACGACAATGATGTCTGATTACCTTGGGGAGATTACATGGAAGCGTTTTTTTTTGTCTCTTCTATTTTTTAAATCCAATACAGCAATCTTTTTCTGCTTGCCAATTTCCAAAGTAAACTTAAGTGGCTCTCCGGTTCCTGATCAAAATCATGTTGTAACCAGTTTGGTCAGTGTAATGCAAATAATGTTCCCTAATTTATCATTTGCTTTATATCTAATTTATATCATGGAAACAGGGGAGGGGAGGGAGGGGGGGAGGGGAGGGGAGGGGAGGGAGGGGGGGAGGGGAAGGGAGGGAGGGAGGGAGGGGGGTGGAGGGGGTAGGGGAGAGAGGGATGGGGAGGGGTGAAGAGGATGGGGAGGGGTGAAGGGGATGGGGGAGGAGAAGGGAGGGGAGGGGAGGAGGGGGTGCTGCACCAATGCAGGAGAGGTTTGGACCCAACGGGTCCACTTGGTCTAGTCAAATCTTATAACCTTTTTCTTCAGCTATTTCTTGATATCACACGCAGTGAATTGAATTGGCTGAAGATTCGCGATGGTGCAGATCTCGGGAACAAGCAGAGATGAATCATCTGTTTGGTACTTCTAGTTGATCTGCTTACAAATGCTTCATCTTTGTTTTTGGTACCTGCGTGCTTGACCCAGACATTGCCAATTATAACTATGGTGCAGATTGTTTCTAGACATGTTTATGTTTTAATTGATCTTTTTTAACACTGAACTGTTGCTGCTATTATTATGACCCAGCTTAGTAAATAATCTCCAGAGAAAAATAATGTCTAAATGTTAAGTTTGACCTCTTAAAGATTCAATATATGTTGCTCATACATTATTTAAATGAAGAATGTATTTGTATGATGAAAATTATTGGTGCTATGAGAAAAGCAAAATTATGCATTTTAATTTTTTGCGCATGGGTACTAATTGAATTTTAAGATTAAAAAGATTGATTTTAGTTTTGCCTCTCACATTGTTGAAAATAAGGTAATCAGTTAAAGATGTCAGTCCTGGTATTTTTATTGGGCCTCTTAATAAAATAAAAATCCTCTATGCAAAATTTATTTTGGAACATTTTTGTGGAATTATTTCTTAAAGTAATAATTGAGGAATTGTACAGAATTCTTCATAATGTTTCGTTTTTGTGTAGTCTCTTTTTAATTTCCTTCCTTTCTTTTCTTCAAGGCTTGTAGTATCCAGAAGTTGTTTTCTGTTGGCGAAGAGTTTGACGATGATGATGATGATGTAAGTTGTGTTTCATACAATAAGCAACTTTAAATTCATTTTCCCTCTCATTTTTAATTTCCAGTTTCTGCAACAATGCGGTTCATTGATTGATGAAAATACCCCCTGTTTCTGTTTTGAAGTTCAATCTTGATGTTGGCAGATAAAGGAAAGCTGGCCTTCACAAACTTAATGGTTTTTGTAACGTCGTTAAATATCTGCTAAACTTCCTTTCTTGGAAATTGAAAGGTACCCTTTAAGTGACAGTGAATGATTAGTTCACATTAGGTCAACTTTTTTTTGTGGCTGGCAGGAAATATCATAACTCAGGTCCAAGACATTGTTTACTTTTGCCTTCTGCTCGGGTGACACAATGGCGCAGCAGTAGAGTTGCTGCCTTACAGTGCCAGAGAACCGGGTTCGATCTTGACTTTGGGTGCTGTCTGTTTGGAGTTTGTACGTTCTCCCTGTGACCACGTGGGTATTTTCTGGGTGCTTTGGTTTCCTCCCACACTCCAAAGACGTACAGGTTTGAAGTTTAATCGGCTTCAATAAAACTGTAAATTTACTGCAAGTTGTGTGATGCATTTCTGTGTTGGATTGGCCAAAACATTTAAAAACTTTATGCTATGTATTTACTTTTTCAGTATCCTGCCATCTTCCAGCCACACTTCGCACAGAGCAATGTGGTGCAATGCGCAACTGTGAACTATTTTCTTTATTCTTTGGGTTGAGATATAGAACTGTGGGTACTTAGTCAATGCTGCTCCTGCAGATGTTTAGCTGTATTCATGCGTAGTCTTTGTACAGTTCATGCTGATCCCTCTGCAAATTCATCTGAAAACTAAAATTTGGACATGGACTCAATTTTTGAAGAAAACTTGTTTTCTGTTGAAGTAAATGAAAAATCTAAATCAACCTATAAATTTAGCTTGGGTTTTAGTGAGCGTGGAAAAGCCTGGTATTCACTATTTCCTTGATGAAAATTTAAGAGGAATGTAAAAGATGATTGCAACAAGATATAGGAACATAATGTCTTGGGAATTCAATTCCCATGCCAGGGCCTGCCCCATTTTTCCTCATAGAGGTTTCAAGCACTGACAGTGGCTTAAGCTGTTATGGCAAATTTTGCCCTGCTTACCTGAGCTGCCTGCTGTCTCAGGTTTAATTTGTCGCTAGTACGGTAATCCCTATTAAATGAATGAGAGACATTGGCTTCTGGGAGAAGGTTAAGTAGAACATTATATTATTTAAGTTATTTTCATTGTTTTTATGTGTATGTTAATTTTTGTTTAAAAAGTTATTCCATGAGTGCTTCAGATCTTTATGTTCATTATGTAAAACTGCATCGGGGCCTTTTTGGTCTGCTTCTGTAATAAACTTGCTAATTAATGTATAATTGTAAAATGAAATTTCCCAGAAAAAATTAGATGCACCTTGGAAAATGAAGAATCTGCAGCTGCAAATGCAACAATCACGTAAAGTACCAACACACATTAATCAGGCCATTTAAGAAAGAAAACTGAAGTTTCTTTTTGGAATGAAAGAACTGAAAAGCTGAGATGTTATATTAATTTAGCTGGGAGTGTTCTGAGTAATTGTTGAAGTCTGCAAACAATTCTCAAATCTGTTATTAAAATGGGAGCACCAAAAAAAAAGTTAAGATGCAGATTTATTGCAAAGATGTCACACTGAAGGATATAATTTTCAGGCAAGATTGGACATACTGGAGCTCTTTTCATAAGAAGGCCTTCAAGGTTTTGAAAGAACTTCTAGGGGGTGTACAGTCAAGATGCTTCAATTTTTGGGTGAATGTAGAAATTGACATTGTAATTTGTAATTATAATAGGTGCAGGAGGATGCCATTTGGCCCTTCGAGCCAGTACCGCCATTCATTGGGATCATGGCTGATCATCTACAATCAGTAACCTGTGCCTCCCCATATCCCTTGATTCCACTAGCCCCATAAGCTCTATCTAACTCTCTTTTAAATTCATCCAGTGAATTGGCTTCCACTGCCTTCTGTGGCAGAGAATTCTACAAATTCACAACTCTCTGGGTGAAAAAGTTACTTCTCACCTCAGTTTTAAATGGCCTCTCCTTTATTCTTAGACTGTGTCCCCTGGTTCTGGACTCCCCCAACATTGGGAATATTTTTCCTGCGTCTAGCTTGTCTAGTCCTTTTATAATTTTATACGTCTCTATTAGATCCCCTCTCATCTTTCAAAATTCCAGTGAATACAAGCCTAGTCTTTCCAATCTTTCCTCATATGACAGTCCCTCCATCCCAGGGATAATCAAATATAAGATGGTGATTAGTAATACCACCAAGGAAGTTGGGAAACATTAGTTTATCCAGAGAGTGGTGAGGAGGAGTTGTTGCAGTGACCACCATAGATGTATGTAAGAGGAAGTTAAATAAACAAAGTATAATAAAATAATCTAAAGGCAGGATTCTTCTTTGGAATATGAACTCTTTTGCTTGGATTTTTGGGGCTCTATGATCTATTCCTAAACTATAATATCACAATATTTAAAAATACATGATAATGTACCCATTAATACATCGAGAGTGAAAAGACTATAATAGTGTTTTTAGCTTTTGTATTATTTCCATTTTTTTGTTGAGAAGTCCAATATATTGTTCCAGTTCAAAACAAGATTAAGGGACTCCCTTCTTATCACTTTCTCTCAACCTGGTTTTAATTTGTCAATTTGGTTTAATAATCTCTACATCCTAATTATTTAGGATACTTTTCTACATCTTTAATTAAATGTTTTAAAATAAAAACATTTGATGTAGATGTTCATCAATAATTCTGAATTAAGTATGTTTATATAGTAAAGTTACATTTTGACATTTTTCAATTTTGAACAGTTATAATTTTAACAAGTATTTATTGATTTAAAAAAACTTCTACATATTTTGAAAATGTAACTGTTCCAGTTATTACAGCTAATGCCCTAATCTATTGGTGACAGGATTTGTTATCAGCAGCATTGGATGCTGAAAGCACGGCCATCGGCACATCTGGAACAATGCCGAGTGTTGGGTTAAGGCCCATTACTGCAGCCCTTCGAACGCCAGCTAGTTCATGTTATGAACCTGAAAACCTGTTATGCAGCATTGCAGCTCAGAGGTATTCTCAATCTGAACCAGATTCCGTCTCCGTTAATATAACCAGCGATGAAAATCGTACACCGAAAACATTAACAGCAAGTTTTGGCGTCTCTTTGAAATCACCACCATGGCTAAAGAAGCGGAATTCAGCCCCTACTTTCAATTTTTGTAGCAACGCCTTGCAAAATACCTCCTTAAAATTAATCACGGACGTAGGAAAAGAAGATGATGACTTGTTCTGGTCTGGTTCTGAAGAGTTGAGTGAAGCTGGGAATATACATATTTCCAAATTGGGGAAGACCAGGACATCAACCTCTTATGAAAAGAGCCTTTCAACTCCTGAAGATGAGTCTTCAATATATTCAGGAAGTGGTCATGCTTTACCACCAGCCAAAATTCCACGGTTGCCAGGAGGGCTAACAGAAGCTGATAATGGCAATGGTAGAATTTCCAAAAATGGCCAAGAGAATTTTGTAATGACTAATTTTGAAGATGTAAGCGAAACGTACAATTGCCTTAATCGTCCATCCTCAAGATTCAACCAGTTTCCAATTAGTTTAACCAATGCCATGACTGATGTTGTTACAATGAAAGGCACCAACTCTTTCTCTGGTCAGATAGTTGACAATCACTGTTACCCAGGTGAACAGCCCAGATCAGATTCTAAATTATGTAGTTCTATTCCACTGAGCACAATCACAACCAAACAATTATCAACACCAATACTACAAACTCCTTTTGGAAAACACATAACGGGTAATACCATTAGTCCAGGTTTGAAATCCCAGTTTGCAGAACATCAGAAAATGAGCTCTACTGCCTTAAGACACTGTCCAAATTCAATGTTGTTGAGCCCAAGGACTCCTCTCAATAATGCTTTAACCTCCATACTCCCAAATGGATGCCTCAGAAGACCAATTACATCCACAAGTGAATCTCGAGCACTGTTGTGTACTATAGACAGACCTTCAGTTACTATGGGAACTCTGTGCTCACCAGCAGTAAATTCAAGTTGTGTGGGAACTCCAGTAACCAATCATCTAATACAGTTGGTATCGGCTGCTAATCGGACACCAGAAATACAAAAGGTGGACAGACGCCGGGCCAAAAGACGCTTTCCTGGACCTGCTGGAATTCTTCCACAACAGGTATGATGACGGAGAACTTTTCTATCCGCGAGCTTAACAATTCACAACTCTTTATCTGTTTTGGGCTCGCACCTCTCCATCCCTGGCCTTTGTCCAACAATCTGCCTATCAAAAATCCCCTCACCTGTGTTCACCTATTACCAGTCATGCACTGTCCTGCCTTTCCTTTTCTAACTTTCTTTCCCGCTCTGTGTCAGTAGGTTCTAAATGGGTTCTTTCATATTCCGCAGCTAGTCAGCCCGCAATAAATCTATTTTGTTGTAGTACATTAGTGACTACATTCTGAGAATAAATAGAAAACAAAATAATCTCAAGAGAAAGCATTTTGTTCCTTTTTCTCCAAAATGTGGGAATACAGCTGTATTTCCAAATGCTGTAGATAGACGCATGTAAATGTTGGGTTGTGTAATCTATATATTACATAAAAATTTCTCGGTTTGTTTCATCCCCCCTGGATGATCATGCCTTATGTTTGTGCCCCTGTCACACGATAGAGCGACAATTTTAGGCATCATTGTCCTGGGGTCACCTTAATCCAAGTTTCATTGAAATTGGTCTTATATTTTAAAAGTTATAGACATTTTAATGTTTAAAATTGACCTTTTCAACTTACGGTGTTCAGCGTTCGACGTCATAATGGGACCTGCCAGATTGACGGGAGAGCCACGGCCAATGGGGGGGGGCTGCTGAGCCGTCGCACTGAAATTTCAACAAATGCTCCCCCACCCCCCCCCCCCCCCGCCGGGAGGACCATTCTTTAAAAAGAACCACCATTTTAATTTAGATTTACTTCATTTTTTTAAAAAGCCGTTTAATTTAAAGACAAAACGCTTCATTTAAAAACAAGATTTATTTCATTCATTAAAAAAACAAGACCTTCTATCCCGCAAGACACCCGATTGGTCTGGGTCCCATGTGGGGGGAGCAATGCGCTAGATGCTCCCCGACTTACGATGCGTCCACTTACGATGCTTCGACCTACGATATTTCGACCTAGCGATGGTACAAACGGCAGCGACCCGCAGCTCACTTCCGGCCACGTGAGGGGGGGTGGAGTGGGTGATGGGGCGGGGGGAGGGGAGGGGGGGGGTTAAGGGGGAATGAGGGGGGATGGAGTGGATAAGATGAGGGGGAATAGTGTGGCTGAGTGGGGGGGCAAGGGGAGGAGGGGGGATGGAGTGGATGAGTGGGGAGGGAGGAGGGGGGTTTGGGGGGATTTAGTGGGGGGGAGGGGCGCTCAGGGGGGATGGAGTGGGGGGGAGGGGGGATGGAGTGGATGAGTGGGGGGAGGGGAAGTGGGGGAGGGTGCTAGACCAATGCAGAGAGGTTTGGGGTGTTATGGGTGGATGTAGTGGGTGAGGGAGTGATGGGTGGGGGGGGTATAAGGGGGGTTGAGGATGGAGTGGGGGAGGAGTGGGGGGAGGGGATAAGGGGGGGTTCAGGGCGGAGTGAGGGGAGGAGGGGGGATGGAGTGGGTGTGGGGTGGTAGGGGGAGTGGGGGAGGAGAGGGTGCTGGACTAATGCAGGAGAGGTTTGGGCACTTGGTCTAGTAAAAATTAAAACTTAAACAAGTTTAGCCTGATAGAACTCGAAATTCAGCTGTAAAAGTAGTTTCATATTTGTTTTATTTGAATGATGAACATATTAATGAAAATGTGAAAAATTAGATTTCATACTATAAATAGGATCTTGAATACTCCAAGAGGCAATAGTAGTTTCAAAGTGGGAAAAGTCAGTGATCCCGGAAGGTGTGCTTTCTAACATTCTGATGAAAGTCAGAGAGGGCATATTGGAGCCCTTGCCAACTATACCCACCCCCCCAACCCCACTCCAAATATACGTTCTCTGATTAGAAAAAAGCCCCAGAAAATGTAGTGTTTAACTTACCCACCTTCACCGCCAGGCCGGATTGCTGACGACATCCCTGGCCCGCGCTGCCACTGCCTTCCCAGCTGCTTCCAGACCAGACCTACTGCTGCCACCACCAGGCCAGGCTGCAGATCCTGCCTCCCTGGCTGCTTCCAGGCCGGACCCACTGCTACATTGCCAGCCCACACTGCTTCCTAGACTGCTTCCAGGCTGCGCCTGCCACCGCTAAAACTTGCCTGCTCTCTGGCCTGCTTGTGCAATGACACTTTTATTACCCTGCAGTCCCTTACTCCGTTATAGCGTACAATCAGCAATTACGGACACCATTCCCCCTCCCCCTCCCATGAATCATTTTTAACGAGGGTTTACTGTACAATAATTTAATCATTGTGCTATTGCAATGCATGTATATCTTATCCCGCAGAAACCCCTATAGTAACTTGCCTACCACAGATGTTCGACTTGCTGGTCAGTTTTTTCATGGTCGTCTTTGTATTCCTTCTTAAATAAATGCACGGCCGCATAGCCGCCCACCAGACTTTAGGGATCTTACCCATGGCTAACAGGGATGTATTTATCTTGGTCAGTGCTCCTGCAATTTCTCTAGCTTCCCACAGTGCACTGTGATGTTTGTGATCAGATTCTGTGATTTATCTATCTTCATAGATTTTTAGACATCCAGCACCACCTCCACTGTAATGTGGTTATCCCCAAGATATTCTCATTAACCTTCCCAAGTTCCCTAGTGTTCATGTCTTTCTCAATGGGAAAAGCAGAGGAGAAATACTCATTGAGGACCTTGCTTATCCTGCCTTGTGATTCCACACATAGATATCCACTTTTGTCTTTGCGGGGCCCTGGTCTCTGAATAATTGCTCTTTTTCTCTTAATATACTTACAGCATCTCCTTGATTCTCCTTGCGCTTCTCATGCCCCCTTTTTGTCCTCACTTCCTTGAGTATACGCTTGCATCATTCTGTCCTCTGCCTCCTTTTTCTTAGGAGAGCCTCAATATCATTTGACATCCAGGGTTGGTGCATTGAACTCTCACTGTCTCACTTTTAAAAGTCTCCTGCTTGCTGAACATCCCATTGTCATAAAAAAAGCCTCCAATCAATGTTTGCAAGCTCGTAATTAATACCATCATGATTAGCCATAAAAATAATAGCATTGTGATCACTGGTCTCAAAGTGCATCCCCATTGACACCTCGGTCATTTGCCCTGCCCTATGTCCTGGGTAGGTCAAGCTTTTCCTCTCCCTAGTAGGTCCCATGTAATAAAAAGGAACTGCAGATGCTGGTTTAAACCAAAGATAGATACAAAATAATGGTGTAACTCAGTGGGTCAGGCAGCATCTCTAAAGAAAAAGGATAGGTGACGTTTTGCATCGGGACCCTTCTTCAGACTAAAAGTCTATATATAGCTTGAACTCAACAAATTCCTCCCCTTTGAAGCCCTTAACACCATGGCAGTCCAGTCTATATTACAAAGTTAAAATGCCCAACAATGACCACCCTATTATTCTTCCAATTCTTGTCTCCCTGTGCATTTATTCCTCCAATTCCTATTGACTATTTGGGGGGGGCACTTTGGGGCCCACAATACAAGCCCAACAAGGTGATCATCCTTTCTTATTTCTCAGCTCCATCCATAAAGCCTCACTGGATGAACTTCAGTAATTTCATCTTGGACTACTGGCCTGATGTTCTCATTCAACAATGCAACTCCCTCCCCTCTTTCCTTCCAGCCTATAGTACCAGTGTACTAGAACATTTAGCTGTCAGTCCTGTCCTTCTCTTAACTATGTGTCTGTGATGGCATCTTTATCCTAGTCCAATACAGCTATCTAAGTTCATCTGCCTTCCCTGTAAGGCCTCTCGCATTGAAATAAAAGTAATTTAATCCAACAGTCTTTCCTGCTGTGTTATTGGCTGTCTTGTCAACTGAACCTGTTATGATTAACCTCTTTATCAACTTCCAGCCTCTCATCTGCCGCACAACTGCTTTGCATCCAACCATTTGTTCAGAATGATAATAATGTCAATCTCTCGAGTTTCAAGACAGCACTTGAAAGCTAGAATTTGGAAATGTCATTTATTTTTGCTTTGGTGTTTTTAGTATGTATGAGAATTATTAGCTTTTTCCAAAGCAAGGATCAAATTTGAATATTTATAAAGCAGTATCTGAGGGACTTTGGAAGCATTTTTGTTATAATTCCAGTACATCATCTGGTGTGTGGAAATCTATTTTAAATTCCTTGAGATAGATGTGTGAACATAATTTGTTGGAATAAATATGCATGAATTCCAAAAGTAAAGTCTGAAATGTTGAACCAGCATGTACTGCCACACCAGCCCATTGTGTATTAGTGTATTGTAAACTGATACCTAAATTACAGGTTGATATTTTAACTCTTCTTATCAAAGCATTCTTTTTTAATCCAAATGTTTATTGCTAATTCTGCTTGTCTTCCAGCATCATGGTAAAAACCTGGATGAAGTCATGATTTCAGCCCCACCCACACCAACGCATGGTGCAATGCCAAAACTACACCCTGAGGTAAACTGGAAGATTTTCTACAAGCATTATAAGTCTCAAGTCAAGAGTGATTAATTGTCATATGTACCGAAAATGGAACAATGAAATGCTTACTTACAGCAGCACAACAGGCCTGTAAACACAGTACTCATAGATAACGCACGGTAGCGCAGCGGTAGAGTTGCTGCTTTACAGCGAATGCAGCGCCGGAGACTCAGGTTCGATCCTGACTACGGGTGCTGCACTGTAAGGAGTTTGTACGTTCTCCCCGTGACCTGCGTGGGTTTTCTCCGAGATCTTCGGTTTCCTCCCACACTCCAAAGACGTACAGGTATGTAGGTTAATTGGCTGGGTAAATGTAAAAATTGTCCCTAGTGGGTGTAGGATAGTGTTAATGTACGGGGATCGCTGAGCGGCACGGACTTGGAGGGCCGAAAAGGCCTGTTTCCGGCTGTATATATATGATGATATGATGATGATAACATAATGAACAAAAAAAATCAAAAAGAAATTATTGCAAAAAACCCAAAGTTCTTAGTGCAACCACGACAGTTCGTACCTCAGTTTTGTTGGTGTCTGTAATGTTTGTAGTCGCAGCATATACAGGTAATTCTGTTGCAACATGTGTTTCGATAACAGGAATTGGATATAGTGCAAGTGAGGAAATAGGGAGCGCTATTTGTATTATGTGGGCCGAATTAGTTATAACGCTATTTTGATTGAGATCTAGAGAACAATTAAAAGTTACTTTGGAAATAGACAAGCAGAAAATAAGCTGTCTTACATATAAACATAGAAAATAGGTGCAGGAGTAGGCCATTCGGCCCATCGAGCCAGCACCGCCATTCAATATGATCATGGCTGATCATCCTAAATCAGTACCCCGTTCCTGCTTTCTCCCCATATCCCTTGATTCCGTTAGCCCTAAGAGCAATATCAAACTCTCTCTTGAAAACATCCAGTGAATTGGCCTCCACTGCCGTATGTGGCAGAGAATTCCACAGATTCACAACTCTCTGGGTGAAAAAGTTTTTCCTCATTTCAGTCCTAAATGGCCTACCCCTTATTCGTAAACTAATGAGCCCTGGTTCTGGACTCCCCCAACATCGGGAACATTTTTCCTGCATCTAGGGGGAAATAATTGTTTCCATGTAATCTCCCCACAGCAATCAGACATCCATGTCTCTTGAAGACACAGTTGTTAGTGTAACCATGAGTGGCCATTGAAATTGACAAGCAATCTGCTTCTATTGACACTTGAGGAGTGATACCGTGTTAGCAATGAAATGTGCAACCATTCATAAATTTAACTTGGAGTAACAAAAGACATCGTTATTGGAAACTCCTTTATTTTTGAAAATCCTATGAGAAAAATAACTTCGTTATTAGGATCTGAAGCTCTGCTCTTTCTCCATTGACACCATTGGTTTAGTAACTAAATTTTGTACAATGCAGATCATTTTATGGAATGCAACTATCCTGTTGTAGCAGACCTATTCCTGACTTGAGTTATTTAGGTGTTTGGATTGTACAACTCATTCAAGTGGGGCAATACAGTTGACAACGTTTTTTAAATTGTACAGCTATTTTTAATTCTACTTGATGAAAAGATTGTTCACCTTATAGTTGCATCACTCAGTCATTGTACCACTGCTTAAGGGGGACAAATTGTTGGTAATTGTAGCATCTGCTGGCTTTCAGAGTAGGCAATCAGCGATGAGCTTGATGAATGGCGGTGCAGGCTTGAAGCATGATATAGTCTGCTCCTGCTTTTTTTCTTGCTTTGTTAAAATACTTGTTATTTTCATTTGAATTAATGTCATAAGGTCAATTACAAGCCAAATCAGATTTACAAAACATGCCAAAGTGGAACAAGGAATGTAATGAGCAAAAAGGTTCATTATTTAAATTTCTTATTTATTATTTAAATTTCTTATATAACTGAACCCAGTCTATGATGGAGAATTGAAATTGAATAATAGGAATCAGAGACAATACACACTGAGGAGAAATAAAATAAAAAAATCTAACAGTAATGCTGGTAATTGTAAGAAAGTCAAGGTTCTCAATAACATTAATGTGGAGTTTGGGTTCAAAGCAAAAGTAAGTTATATTGAAGTGTTACTTGGATAGGCAACACCACATCTCCACAATAACTCAACACCAGTGCCCAACAAGGATGCGTTCACAGTTGCCTGACATACTTCCTACACATTCGCAACTGCAGCCAAATTCTGCTCCAACCCCATCCACAGTGGTGGGCTGAATTGTTAATGCGAGGAGTATGGGCAGGAAGTAGAGAATTTAGGAACATGGTGTCAGGACACAACCTCTCCCTCAATGTCAACAAGATGAAGGAGCTAGTTATCTACTTCAGATTATCTACTTGGAGTACATTACCAATCAGCATCAATGGTGCCGATGTGGAAATGGTTATGAACAAAGTTCCTTGGCGTAAATCTGACCCTTCAATCTGTTGTGGACCAACCACGTTGAAGGGACAACCAAGCAGGCATATAACACCTCCTTCCTGAGGAGTTGAGGAAATTCGGCACATTTCCAATGCCTTTTACAAACTTCTACCATAGAAAGCATACTGTCGGGTTGCATCACAGCTTGATTTGGGAACAGTTTAGTCCAAGACCGCAAGAAATTGCAGAAAGTTGTGGATGAAGTCCGGTCCATCAGAGTCCACAATCCCCACCATTTACTCCATTTGTACTGTGCACAGCCTCGAGAAATCAGCCAACATGATCAAGGACCTTTCCCGCCTCTGTCATTCCTCCTCATCCTGCTCCTGTCAGCAGAAGATATAGAAGCTTGAAAGCACACAAGGATCATGAACACCTGCTGCCCCTCTGTATTCAGACTTCTTTATGGTTCTACCATAAGCCTAGGCTGTAGTCCCGATTTTCCTACCTACCTCATTGTGGACATTAAACTTTTTCTCTGAGACTGTTACACACCAATGCTGAGAACTATATTCTGCTCTCTGATAACTTTCTTTTTCGTCTACTTTTTGTACTTGTGGTTGGCTTGATTATATTCATGTATAATATTATCTATAGACACCCTGCTTGGTTCCTGTATCAAAGAGGAAGTGCCCTAACTCCTCCAATGACTACAGACTGGTGCCGCTGACTTCACACATCATGAAGTCCCTGGAGAGGCTGGTCTCACTCACCTGCGACCCCTGGCTAAACCCGACCTGGACCCCCTGCAGTTTGCTTACCAAACAAAGATGGGGGTTGAGGACGCCATCGTCCACCTGCTCCATCGATCCTCTGCTCACCTGGATAAGCCGGGAAGCATAGAGACATAGAAAATAGGTGCAGGAGTAGGCCATTCGGCCCTTCGAGCCTGCACCGCCATTCAATATGATCATGGCTGATCATCCAACTCAGTATCCCGTTCCTGCCTTCTCTCCATACCCCCTGATCCCTTTAGCCACAAGGGCCACATCTAACTCCCTCTTAAATATAGCCAATGAACTGGCCTCAACTACCTTCTGTGGCAGAGAATTCCACAGATTCACCACTCTCTGTGTGAAAAAAAACGTTCTCATCTCGGTCCTTCCCCCTTATCCTTAAACTGTGACCCCTTGTTCTGGACTTCCCCAACATCGGGAACAATCTTCCCGCATCCAGCCTGTCCAACCCCTTAAGAATTTTGTAAGTTTCTATAAGATCCCCCCTCAATCTTCTAAATTCCAGCAAGTACAAGCCGTGCACAAGCATTGTGAGAGTCATGTTTGTTTACTTCTCCAGTGCTTTTAACACCATCCGGCCTGCACTGCTTGGGAGCAAACTGACGAAGATGCGGGTTGACGCTCCATTGGTATCCAGGATCACCGACTACCTGACTGGATGACCACAATATGTCAGCCACAGAACTGTGTCTCGAACATGGTGGTGAGCAACACAGGGGCCCCACTGGGGACGGTCCTCTCTCCCTGTTCACCATCTATACCTCGGACTTCAGATATAACTCCGGCTCCTGCCACCTGCAAAGTTTTCAGATGACTCTGCAATTGTGGGCTGCATCAGTGAGGGGAGGGAAGCTGAATACAGAGGTGTAATCAACGACTTTGATGAGTGGTGTGGGGTGAATCACCTGCAGCTCAACACCGACAAGACTAAGGAGTTGGTGGTGGACTTTAGGAGGAGAGGAACACCCCTGTCTCCATCAATGGTGTGGATGTGCAGTTTACCAGGGAGGACAAATACCTTGGAGTGTACCCAGGCAGTAAACTGGACTGGTCCAGGAACGCTGAGGCCCTGTACAAAGGGACAAAGCCGGCTGTACTTCTTGTGAAGGCTCCGCTCCTTCATCATCTGCAGTAAGTTGCTGCAGATGTTCTACCAAGTAGGCAGTGCCATCTTCTTTGCTGCCTTGTGCTGGGGCAGCAGAGCGAAGGCGGAGGACGCAAATAGGATCAACACTCATCAGGAAGGCTGGCTCCGTCCTGGGGGCAGAGTTGGATTCATGGGAGGTGGTCTTGGAGGGGAGGATGCTCCTCAAACTGTGGAGCATCCTGGACAATACAGCTCACCCCCTCCATGACACACTGGTCAACCTGAGGAGTACCCTCAGCAACAGACTGGATCCACCAAGATGCAGCACAGAACGCCACAGGAGATCCTTCTTCCCTGTGGCTATCAAACTGTACAACTCCTCCCCCTTCTGTCGTGGGATAGACTGAGACTGCCCCCTCCCTTCCTCCCCCTCCCTTCCTCCCCCTCCTCCCCTTCCTCCCCTTCCCCCCTCCCTTCCTCCCCATCCCTTCCTCCCTCTCCTCCCCCTCCCTTCCTCCCCCTCCCTAATCTTTACACATCCTCCAATCCTTTCCACTCGTCACTTTAATTTCATGTTTCATGTATTTTGTGTTTTTATGACTGTTTGCAGATCAATTTCCCTCCTGGGACAAATAAACTTCTATCGTATCTGATTTGATTGCAAAGCGCACAAACAAACTAGCTTGGTACACATAATAAACGTGAACTCTCTCGGAACACTGGTTTTGTTGGCTTCAATAACAAATGATTCAAGTGGTAGGCAGAGACAAATTAACATTTCATAAATATGAAGTCAGCCCTAAACTAAAAGTTGTATAAGCACTTTTGATTGACAAAATAAATGGAATGAAGAAAGAATTCAGTTTAAAAACTGAAAGATATGGTGAGAACGTGGGTTTGCATCAAGATTTCTGGCAAAGAGAAGACACTTGAAGGCATCCCAAATGTCTTGGACACTGAATTTTCTGCAAGGCAGTCATCACACACTGAAGAGAATACACATCATTGCCCATTGTTACAAGGAACAAACAGAAAAAGGGAAAGATACAGTATATTTTTCACCTTAAGCACACTCTACTTCAGTGGACTTTACGTCAATTTTTGATGATTTTAGATAATCGTTTTTGAAATGTTCTGTTTACAGAGATTACGCAGGCTGTAATGGAAGCTAATTTAAAACATAGTGTGGCTAACCAAATTAGGAGTGGGCTTCATCTGAGCATTCTGTGTTGAACAGCCATGATCATATTGAATGGCGGTGCAGGCTCGAAGGGCCGAATGGCCTACTGCACCTATTTTCTATGTTTCTATGAACATGTTTCTGCCCTTGGGCTATTCAAACGAATATCTACATATTGTTGTACGAAACTAGTTTCTGTGGCACCAAAAGCTGCAGACCACCGTATAATTTACTCCTAGATGCAGTGAATTGAGAGTATTCAAAGCTGCAAGGTGAAGGAGTTATCCTTTTCTTGCTGAAAATTGGTCACCTGTGAAGGATTTGACTGCTCTACTGGAAATCATGTGCAGTAACTTGATCGTAAAAATAAATATCATTTTTATTGAGTTGCTGTATTGTTGATTTATTTTCCTTCATCTTCCTTTCCCTTAACTACATCCTTACCTTAAGGTATGTATCCTGCCAGTTCAGGAAGTGTGAATATAGTGTTAAAGATTGAGTGAGAAAGGGAGTTTAGAGAAATAACTGAGCTGGTCTATTGGAAGCACCACTAGGGATTAGATCAATGAGTTTATTCAGTCTGAAGAAGGGTCTCGACCCGAAACGTCACCCATTCCTTCTCTCCTGAGATGCTGCCTGACCTGCTGAGTTACTCCAGCATTTTGTGAATAAATACCTTCAATTTGTACCAGCATCTGCAGTTATTTTCTTATAGATCAATGAGTTGGTTATTCTGAAGTGTAGATTAATAACATTGAAAGCATCACATGCTATTTATTTCACATTTCCCATGTAACTTTTTAAAATTTACATTTAAGGAAGATCTGAGTTCTCAACAATCTGTTGAAGATGACTTTGGGAGAGGCCCATGGGCTACCATGAAGGAAGAGTTGAGATTGGATGAAGGAGACACTCGCTGCTTCCTTCAAAATTATAGTATTGTCATGGTTCTTCGAAAGGTATGTCTAACGGGGAAAAGCAACAGTCATGGTATTCTGGCTGATCTTATTAATAACTACAATTGAATTGCTGTCTCAAGGATAAAGAATGCTGGCCATGTCCCGTGGAATAGGAGGGAATAGAACTGATAGGATGGAGGAAAAAGATGTTTGTACTTGCAGGGAACCATAATTTTGACAAATTATTGCTGGCAAATTTATATATTTTTCTCCAATGAGAGAGAAATGGGTGTGTAGTAGTAATGGTGAATTGGAAGTTGCTATAAAATCACACAATTGGAATATCCTTGCTTTAAGAAAGTAAAGCAATGGTTTAATCCCTTTCAAGATGTGATGAAAACTAAGATTTGCAAGGCAAACAGCGGTAAGATTATTGGTGCACTGATGGTATCACAGAGATGAGGACAGATGGGGAGGCAGAGTGGGAAGATCAATAAAAATGGGAACTTCACGCCATGGTGTGGTTTGGAACAGCACATGGATCTGCAGGGATAAATGCACTACAAAGGCATGGGTGATCTTGCACAACCCCCCACCCTGCATCTTGAAATGAAAATTTGTGGAAGATACATTAATCTAGCATAATTTTCATCTATTATCTTTCAATTAACAGAGCTTTTTAAGAGGTTTATGCTTGGTTAAAGGTGTGGTGTGGACAAGAGAGGCTTTATTCCATGGGCCAAGCTTCCCCTAACCCCGGCTGGAACCCATGTTATTTGATATCGGATAAATAGTATAGTCATGAGCTTTTGTAACGGTGATGAGGACTTGGCATGTCGGGAAAAGAGTATTGATGGTTCTGAAGCAAATGAAAGGCCAGTTTCTGGTTCTCAGAAAATATGCTTTCAAAGTGAAAGTACAGAAGGTAGTGAAAGATGCTAATGTATCTACAGGACTGAAGTATAAGGTCATAGGAGATGGGCTACTGCTGTACAAAGCCTAAATTGGAACACGCCTAGAATGGTTTAAGCAGGTTCATGTACCACACCTTGGGAAGAATATATTGACTTTGGTGTGGGTTCAGAGCAAATTTGCCAATTTTTTTTTTATCTGGGCATTATTGACAAGGGCTAGGTTTATTGCCTATCCTTAACATTCCTCGAATTGTTCCAGTCCTTCTGGATGATGTTACTCCCACAATGCCATTAGTGGGGGATTCTTAAATTCAGACCGAGAGACAATAAAGGAACAGAAATATTAGATAGGTGGGCAAAGTGCAGTTGGTGGTACTACCATGTGTTTCAAGCCCATGCCCTCTTGTTGCAGATTTGGGAGGTTTATCAGAATGACAATGCCTGTAACCACAATGTTTTTTAGCAGCTGGTAAATACTTGAAAGTTGTGCCTCAGTGATGGACAGAATGAATGGTCAGAACGGTAGATTACCAGTCAAGCAGGCTGTTTCCTCAACCAAGTAGAAAAATAGTCTGTGATATATCTGGAGGCGAGTCACGATGTAAGATACTCATCCTCTGATCTTCTCTTACAGTTACAATATTAACATGACCGGTCCAGATGATTTCCAAGTCAATGTTGAATCTCTCCACCCCCCCACTATCCCCAAATACCAAGATGCTGACTGGGGAAGTTTTTAATAGCAGTGACCTTCCTCACTTTGATAACTGAGAGTACAATGATTAGGAGTCTGAAGAAGGGTCTCGACCCGAAACGTCACCCATTCCTTCTCTCCTGAGATGCTGCCTGACCCGCTGAGCTACTCCAGCATTTTGTGACACCTATGATTAGGTTGTAATTAGTTGGATTGGAGGTGTGTTACTTTTTTGCAAATGACACGTATGGTAAATTTCCACATTGTCATCTACTGTGGCACATATTCTGAGTGAATTCCGTGTAACTTCAGGTGATTTGATTTTAAGATACAAAGGGGAGCTGGTATAGTGGTTAGAAAAATGATTGTCTGGTACGTGTGATTATTTGTGTTTTGTCTGCTGTATTTGCATTAAGCACTGCCTAGAATTTGCTGTTAAAGTAACTTAGATTTGCTGTTAAAGTAACTTAGATTTTAATTTTATTCACGAAACGTGCTCTGTATTCCTAAAATGGATGAATATTTCAAATCTTTTAATGACTTGTAACTGTTTTTATAGGCGGCCTTAAAACAGCTCCCTAAAGGCAAGGTTCCCCACATGGCTGTGCTTGTGAAGTCGCTGACTCGAACGAACACGGATGCCAGCGCTGTTTTTAAAGATCCATCAGGTAGTGTTTTTCTTCTTGGATTTCACTATGGATTTAATCATTGAAACTTCAAGAATAATCGAACCACTCATTGCAGAGTTATGGGAAGTTTAACAGGATCGGTGTAGACTTGGAGGTCTTCCAAACACAAAAGTATGCATCCCAAAAGCACATTGGGTGTAGTCTATATAGATGTGAGTCCTATTAACCCTATTAGTGCGGCACGGTGGCACAGCGGTACAGTTGCTGCCTTACAGCGAATGCTGCGCCGGAGACTCAGGTTCAATCCTGACTACGGGCGCTGTTTGTACAGAGTTTGTACGTTCTCCCCGTGACCTGCGTGGGTTTTCTCCGATATCTTCGGTTTCTTCCCACACTCCAAAGACGTACAGGTATGTAGGTTAATTGACTGGGTAAATGTAAACATTGTCCCTAGTGTGTGTAGGATAGTGTTAATGTGCGGGGATCGCTGGGCGGCGCTGACTCGGCGGCCGAAGGGCCTGTTTCCGCGCTGTATATCTAAATCTAAATCTAAACCCACTTCCTTCTCATTACCTGCCACAGATGATCCTACACGTGCTCATTACTTCGATGCTTGTCCTCTTCTGTATGTTGACACACATGTTGTGGAAATTGATCACCAAGATTTAGTTGTAAATGCTCCCTTTGCGTTTATTGGGACATAGAACAGTACAGCACAATAGTGGGCCCTTTGGTCCACAATGTCTGTGCCAAACATGATGCCAAGACCATCGCTTATCTACCTGCACACAATCCGTATTCCTCCATTCCCTGTATATCTGTGTTTAGTTTAGAGATACAGTGCGGAAACAGTCGGGATCGAATCCGGGTCTCCAGCGCTGCAAGGCCGCAACTCTACCGCTGCACAACGTATGCCTGCCCAAAAGTCTTTTAAATGCCACTAACGACTTTGCTTCAAGCACCACCAGACACTCACCACCCTCTTTGTAAAAAGAAAACAAAATCCCCTGAGAATACTAAGACCAACCATCCTGAGTATGGTTGGTCTTTGTATTTTTTCATATATCAGTGGTGCCCTAGAAAGGGCAAGAAATTATTTCATGACCCTGAGGGAAACCTAATATTATTGTTGCTGATCCACTTTTAAAAAGGGCCTCCAGTTTAAGTCCTTTGTGAATTAGGCTCTGCAAACATTATTTGAATGATTTATTCACAAAATGCTGGAGTAACTCAGCAGGTCAGGCAGCATCTCAGGAGAGAAGGAATGGGTGACCTTTCTGGTCGAGACCCTTCTTCAGACGATGCTTTGCCAGTGAAGGGTAAAACTTGAGAAATTATGGAACAGGGTATTGCTCATCCTTATAACTGTTTCCCCTTTCCATTTCCTTTCATCTGAGTATGTCAATTTTCACACCATTTTATTTTGCAAATTCTCTCTCAAATTCTTTCGTTTTTTCCTTACCAAAGATATGATGATATTGACCAAAAAGAAAGATTTCAAAGACATCAGTCCCCTCCCAATGTTGTGTAAGACTGAAGAGGATGTACACACTACTTTAGAGATACAGCGTGGAAGCAGGGCCTTCGGCCCACCGACTCCCCGCCGACCAGCGATCACCCCATACATTAGCACTATCCAACACTAGAGACAATTTACAATTTTTTTAACTGAAGACAATTAACCTACAAACCTGTACGTCTTTGGAGTGTGGGAGGAAACCAGAGCACCCAGACAAAACCGACACATACTCGCAGGGAGTATGTACAAACTCCATGTAGACAGCACCCATCGTCAGGATCGAACCTGGGTCACTGGCGCTGTAAGGCAGCAACCGTGCCACCCTGGTGAACTGTAGGAAGCCATCACTGCAAACATACGCTTTCCAATGGGAAGCACTGAACAAAAACTTCAGTTAATCGCATTTCTTTAGAAAAGTTATGACCAGCTGCACAGGCGATAGGTAATTCTGCACAGGCTGATGATCACGACTGGTGACGTTTCAGGTCAGCACCCTTCTTCAGACTGATTGTGGAGCTGGGTTGCGGAAGAAAGCTAGAAGAAGCAGAACAAAACCTGACAAGTAATGGGTGGATACAAGTGGGGGGGTTGACAGGCCTGATTGTTGGGCAAAGACCAGAGATGAAAAAGACAAAAGGTGTGAAATAAAAGGATTGAAGATTTACGAATTGTGAAGCTAGAGGAAGGAAAGTAAGTGGGAGAGAGCAGAAATAGGTGAATAGGTGCGTGTCCAGGTGGGGCACAGGGTGGGGGGGGGGGGGTTTGCAGTTACCTAAAATTGGATATTTCAATATTTAGTGTTGGGTTGTAAGCTACCTATGTGGAATATGTGGTCCTGTTCTCCCAGTTTGTGTGTGGCCTCACTCTGACAATGGAGGAGGCCCAGGACAGAAAGATAGGTATAGGAATGGGAAGAGGAGTTAAAATAGTTAACAACCAGGAAATCCGATAGCCCTTGGCGGACCAAGTGCAAGTGTTCGGAGAAACAATTAGAGGTGGTGCATGTGAACGTCCACTAACCTCATCTACTGCATGAGGTTTGGGATGAGTTCTGTGGGATAGGATCAGGTAAAACAATAGGTCTGCCAGGGCAGTCCTGTTTGATGATTTCGGGAAAGAGACAGATTCAGGCTTTACAGGGCTGGGAGCTATAAGGTTGGAGACTGGAGGGAGATCGCCAGAGGTGATAAAAGTAGTAATGATCTGGGAGATGGTGGCCTGGTGATTATCTTGGGATCATGGTCAAGGAGTTGGTCTGTAGAGGGTGGTGGCAGCGGCGCAGCGGTAGAGTTGCTGTCTTACAGCGCATGCAGCGCCAGAGACCCGGGTTCAATCCTGACTATGGGTGCTGTCTGTATGGAGTTTACATTCTCCCCATGAACGCGTGGGTTTCCTCCGAGATCTTTGGTTGCCTCCCACACTCCAAAAATGTTCAGGTTTGTAGGTTAAATGGCTTGGTATAAATGTAATTTGGTGCTAGTGTGTGTAGGATAGTGTTAATGTGCGGGGATCGCTGTTCGGTGCAGACTCGGTGGGCCAAAGGGCCTGTTTCCACGCTGTAGCTCTTAACTAAACAGAGGTGTCAGAGAGCTGGTGCCTGGTCTCAGCATGGTGGAGGTCAGCCTGCCAGACTGATAAACTTTCCTGTGCTCAACCTGGATGAGCACCTATTTCTCCCTTTATTCACAAAATGCTGGAGTAACTCAGCAGGTCAGGCAGCATCTCGGGAGAGAAGGAATGGGTGACGTTTCGGGTCGAGACCCTTCTTCAGACCTATTTCTCCCTTATCACTTCCACATCTGGCTTCACATTTCACACCTCTTCTATCTTTACTTCACACTTCTGTTTTTTCATCTCTGGCCTTTGTTCAGCCAACTGCCAATCAAAAAAGACCCCTCATTGCCAGACCTAGTTTTCCCTCCACCTCATCAACAATCAGTCTGAAGAAAGATCCCAACCAGAAACATTGACTATCAATGTTCTCCAGAGATGCTGTCTGACCCACTGAGTTACTCCAGCACTTTATCTTTTATAGTAAACTGGAAGTTGGGTTGCTTGAAATCTAATTTTTTTGTGTTTTTGCACAGGTGAGATGCAAGGTACCATTCACAGACAACTTCTGGTTGAGCAACCAAACGATTTGAAAGTTGGAACGGTTCTCCTCCTGAAGCAGGTTGTTTAGCTTGATATTTAAACATTAAAGCTTTTGGACATTAACTACTGCTCTGTTAACAGCAATTAAATGTAATTGCCTCATCTGTAGGAGTAGGCCATTCGGCACTTCGAGCCAGCACCACCATTCAATGTGATCATGGCTAATCATTCTCAATCAGTACCCCGCTCCTGCCTTCTCCCCATACCCCCTGATGCTTAAGAGCTTATCATGCAAGTAAAATGATGATTTTTGTAAGCTTCAGTCAACAGTGAAATTTAATGTTAAATTGGTGGCAGGTGAAATATTCAATGCTTTTTTATTAATGATACATTCTAAGCACTTTGGTAACTTGTCGATATGACTATCAATAGGCCATTTATCTTCCTCAGTTAATTTCAATCTATACATTTAATAGGTACATTGTCTCTTATCAACAGGAGCATCTTTTTTTGTTTCTGTGTTTAGGTTGGTGTGTTTTCTCCATCACTTCGAAATCATTATTTGAATATAACACCAAGCAATGTGATTAAAATATATCCACAAGGTGCCATGGAATACATTCATAGTCAACTGGCCCAGAGTTCCCAGGTAAGAATTCCAAGTGTAAGAAATGATCTCTTGTATTGTATTGTACCATTAACAAAAGCACTAAACAGCAAGTGAACTTTTACTAATCCTTTGGACTCCTGTTATGGAACTTCCTGCCCTTTACATCTTTGAACCTCAAAACTGTTAAAAGTCAAATTCCTTTATTGGTGATAGTGGTGTCCTGCACTTTGATCCAGTAATTAAGAACTTTAATAAGTGTAGAAAAGAACTGTGGATGCTGGTATATACTGTCAGTAGACACAAAGTGCTGTAGTAACTCAGCAGCTCAAGCAGCATCTTGGAGAAAAAGGGATAGGTAACATTTCAGGTCGGGACCCTTCTTCAGAAATTTGATAGAATTTGTGTAACTCTGTCTTGACTACTCCAAATTTCTATGAAGCTCTCTGAAGAATCTATGATTGTACAATCAACAAAGTGTTCTAAAATATGGCCATTTAAAAAAAAATTACGTCAAATTCTTTGTTTGCTCATTTAAATGAACAAAATATAAAATGGCATAACCAAAGGTATGCAGTGAAAACTAAAGCAAATAGATGATGCATACCTAGCATTGAAATGGTTTATAAAAACAATGAAAGTGAATCAATTGTACTTCACCATTTCATACCTATTCTCGTGCATCGGTGTCATTTAAAGGCTGGTGATATTGTGCATGCATAGCGAGATGGTTTGTCTTTGCTAACCTTTGAATTTTCTTTTTAAACTCTCACGGTGCATTTTAATGAGCAGAAGTATAAAAGTTGCATCACAGTGCGAGTCTATTCAGTGTATAATCAGATGCTGCTGTTAGCTCCAAAGCCATTCTATCAAATTTCCTTTCCTTGATATGCCGTTTCTACTTCTCAATTATATAACTAATTAAAAAAGCTGCCGATGGCAAGGCAATTCCATTTTCTATTGACCTTTTGTAGTGAAGCACTTCCTCCAGCTTCCCTCTTTTATTTTTCTACTTTTAATCATCAGTCTGCATATCTTAATCACTAATTCAACAACCAAGGGAAATAACCTATCATTGATTATTCTCTGATATTCCCATCAGGAAAGTCTTAAAGCCCTCCGTTTCTTCCTCGACCGCAGAACCAGCCAATTTCCGTCTACTAACACTCTCCTCCGCCTAGCAGAGCTGGTCGTTACCCTTAACAACTTCTCCTTCGACACCTCCCACTTTCTCCAAATCCAAGGTGTAGCTATGGGCACTCGCATGGGCCCCAGCTATGCTTGCCTCTTTGTAGGGTACGACGACCAATCATTGTTCCAGGCCCTATCCCCGAACTCTACCTCTGCTACATTAACAACTGCATCGGTGCTACCTCCTGCACCCATGCAGAACTCACTGACTTGATTAACTTCAAGACTAATTTCCATCCTGCACTCAAATTCACTTGGACCATCTTCGACATCTCCCTACCGTTTCTAGATCTCACCGTCTCCATCATAGGAGGCATATTGACTGACATATATTACAAACCCACTGACTCCCATAGCTATCTAGACTTCACTTCTTCCCACCCTGCTTCCTGTAAAGACTCTATCCCCATCTCCCAATTCCTCCGTCTACTTCGCATCTGCGCCCAGGATGAGGTTTTCCATACCAGGTCATCGGAGATGTCCTCATTCTTAAGGAACAGGGGTTCCCCTCTTCCATTATAGATGGGGCTCACACTAGGGTCTCCTTGATATCCCGCAGCTCTGTTCTTGCTCGCCTTCCCCCCCTCCCATTTGTAACAAGGGCAGAGTCCCCCTTGTCCTCACCTTCCACCCCATCAGCTGTCGCACACAGCATATAATCCAACATTTTCGCCGCCTCCAATGGGATCCCACCACTGGCCATATGTTTCCGTCTCCACCCCTTTCTGCTTTCTGCACAGACCGTTCCCTCCGCAACTCCCTGGTCAACTCGTCCCATCCCACCCAAACCATCCCCTCCCCAAGTACATTCCCCTGTTCCCCTGCAACCGCAGGAGATGCAACACCTGTCCCTTTACCTCCCCCCTCGACTCCATCCCGACAGTCTCTTCAGGTGAGGCAGAGGTTCACTTCCACCTCCTCCAACCTCATCTACTGTATCCGCTGTTCCAGGTGTTAACTCCTGCATATCGGCGAGACCAAGCGTAGGCTCGGTGATCTTTTCGCTGAACACCTCCGCTCAGTCCGCCTTAACTTTCCTAATCTCCTGGTTGCTCAGCACTTTAACTCCCCCTCCCATTCCCAATCTGACCTTTCTGTCCTGGGCCTCCTCCATTGTCAGAGTGAGGCCCAGCACAAATTGGAGGAACCGCACCTCGTATTTCGCTTGGTTGCCTTACACTCCAGCGGTATGGACATTGACTTCTCTAACTTCAAATAGGCCTTGCTTTCCTTCTCTCTCCATCCCCTTCCCTTCCCAGTTCTCCCACCAGTCTTACTGTCTCCGACTACATTCTATCTCTGTCCCGCCCACTCCCCTGACATCAGTCTGAAGAAGGGTCTCGACCCGAAACATCACCCATTCCTTCTCTCCAGAGATGCTGCCTGTCCCGCTGAGTTACTCCAGCATTTTGTGTCTACCCTGTACATTTGATATGAATGCGCATTAAATTTGGATCTTTAGGGGAGTTCTTTTTGCAATTTCTGTGACTGCATTTGTCTTTTATAGGTCTATATGTCTCAAATATTGGACACTTCATTTCCTTTATCTTAGTCAGACTTTCGTATACTGATATTCGAGGAAAGATAATTTCTGTTTTAAAACTCAATTCCGAATAAGGAATGAAGTGATCCATCATTCGTTATTTACTGTACATTTCTGTCTATTCTCTCTATGTTCTGTCTGAAAAATTGCACATTTCAATTCTTTATTTCTATATCTTTGAAAGTACTAGACATTCTAATAATGGCCTTCACGTCAAACCAGATGGAATATAAAAGTAAGGAACATTTTCTACCACTCTGCTGGAC
This sequence comes from Rhinoraja longicauda, assembly GCF_053455715.1. Lineage (NCBI taxonomy): Eukaryota > Metazoa > Chordata > Chondrichthyes > Rajiformes > Arhynchobatidae > Rhinoraja > Rhinoraja longicauda. The sequence continues at coordinate 23,621,951 of NC_135981.1, forward strand.
ATAGGGGAGATCTGAGATACTGGGTACAGTTTAGGAATCTCTCTGTGGAGTGTATACTTTTTGTTCGGGATCTGGCTGTTGCCGGCAAGACCATTTTATTGCCTTCCCTGATTGCCCTTGGGAAGGCAATGGTGAGCCACTTACTCGAACCACTGCTGTCATTCTGTGAAGTTACTCGCGTAGCGTTGATGGGTAGAGAGTTCCAGGATTTAGATATCACAGCGATAATGAACCAGCAATTCTTTCCCAATATCAGAATGATGTGTGACTTTGGATGTGAAGTTAGTGGCATTCGGCTTTAAGTGGTGACATTCCCATGCACCTATTGACCTTGTTCTTTGTGGTAGTCGTTGTGGGTTTGGAAGTTGCTCTGGGAGTACCATAGCTAACTAGCTGCAGTGTACTTTGTACATTTTACACACTCTGTCCACTGTGTTGGTTGAGTGAATGAATGCTTGGAGCGGTTAGACTGCTACTTTAAATGTTAAAGAACATGCGGTTACATTTTCTCGTTGGAAATGAGATTGCTTAGCATTCTTAAGATATGAATGTTTGTTAGTGCCCTCAATCCATTGCTGGATATTGTCTAATAGGGAGTTAGAAAGGTTTGCTAGATTGGAATGAATTCAAACCAAAATTTAGGCCTACACTCACTGGAGGTTTGAAAGATGAAATGTGATCTACGAAGAAGCTAAGAATGTTTTCTATAATTTCAGATTAAGGGACCTTCCTAGGCGAATAAAGTTGTGCATACCATTTCTATCCTCTGGTTCTTGATTCCCCTATTCTGGGTAAAAGACTGTGCAGAGAATTCCTGCGAAAGGAGGTAACCTATGGAGAACCCCAGGGATAATTCTTGGAAGGCATTTGTTTATCTATCACACTCACTTGGAGGATGGAACAATATGCAAGGTGTGCAATGGGATAGAGATGGATTGAGTGAGCAGGCAAAAGATTGGAGTTTAGTGTGGGGAAATGTGAGGTCATCTACTTGGGCAAGGGTCATGAAAAAGCATATTATTATTTAATTATTTAAAAGCGCCTGCAAGTGAGTGAGGTTTAGAGGGATCTAGGCTCACAGATGCGGTCCAATAAGTAATTCTGAAGGCAAATAGCATTTTGGTCTTCATTGCAAAGAGATTGGAATTTAAAAATAGGGAGTATTTGTTAGAATTGTACAAGGTGTTGGTGAGACCTTATCTGGAATACTTGATATTGTTTTGGTCCCTTTACCTAAACAAAAAGATATAGTAACATGTGAGGCTTTACAAACGAGATTCACCAGGCTAATTCCTTGTCTGAGAGGTTTGCTTGTCTTGCTGAGAGACAAAATATTTTGGGCATGTGATCCTTGAACTGCAGAAGAATGAGGTGTGACCTTATTCGTAGAAACATAGAAAATAGGTGCAGGAGTAGGCCATTCGGCCCTTCGAGCCTGACCATCCAACTCAGTATCCCGTACCTGCCTTCTCTCCATACCCCCTGATCCCTTTAGCCACAAGGGCCACATCTAACTCCCTCTTAAATATAGCCAATGAACTGGCCTCAACTACAATAGACAATAGACAATAGGTGCAGGAGTAGGCCATTCAGCCCTTCGAGCCAGCACCGCCATTCAATGCGATCATGGCTGATCACTCTCAATCAGTACCCCGTTCCTGCCTTCTCCCCATACCCCCTCACTCCGCTATCCTTAAGAGCTCTATCCAGCTCTCTCTTGAAAGCATCCAACGAACTGGCCTCCACTGCCTTCTGAGGCAGAGAATTCCACACCTTCACCACCCTCTGACTGAAAAAGTTCTTCCTCATCTCCGTTCTAAATGGCCTACCCCTTATTCTCAAACTGTGGCCCCTTGTTCTGGACTCCCCCAACATTGGGAACATGTTATCTGCCTCTAATGTGTCCAATCCCCTAATTATCTTATATGTTTCAATAAGATCCCCCCTCATCCTTCTAAATTCCAGTGTATACAAGCCCAATCGCTCCAGCCTTTCAACATACGACAGTCCCGCCATTCCGGGAATTAACCTAGTGAACCTACGCTGCACGCCCTCCATAGCAAGAATATCCTTCCTCAAATTTGGAGACCAAAACTGCACACAGTACTCCAGGTGCGGTCTCACCAGGGCCCGGTACAACTGTAGAAGGACCTCTTTGCTCCTATACTCAACTCCTCTTGTTACGAAGGCCAACATTCCATTGGCTTTCTTCACTGCCTGCTGAACCTGCACGCTTCCTTTCATTGACTGATGCACTAGGACACCCAGATCTCGTTGAACTCCCCCTCCTCCTAACTTGACACCATTCAGATAATAATCTGCCTTTCTATTCTTACTTCCAAAGTGAATAACCTCACACTTACCTACATTAAACTGCATCTGCCATGTATCCGCCCACTCACACAACCTGTCCAAGTCACCCTGCAGCCTTATTGCATCTTCCTCACAATTCACACTACCCCCCAACTTAGTATCATCTGCAAATTTGCTAATGGTACTTTTAATCCCTTCGTCTAAGTCATTAATGTATATCGTAAATAGCTGGGGTCCCAGCACCGAACCTTGCGGTACCCCACTGGTCACTGCCTGCCATTCCGAAAGGGACCCATTTATCCCCACTCTTTGCTTTCTGTCTGTCAACCAATTTTCTATCCATGTCAGTACCCTACCCCCAATACCATGTGCCCTAATTTTGCCCACTAATCTCCTATGTGGGACCTTGTCGAAGGCTTTCTGAAAGTCGAGGTACACCACATCCACTGACTCTCCCTTGTCAATTTTCCTAGTTACATCCTCAAAAAATTCCAGTAGATTTGTCAAGCATGATTTCCCCTTCGTAAATCCATGCTGACTCGGAATGATCCCGTTACTGCTATCCAAATGCTCAGCAATTTCGTCTTTTATAATTGACTCCAGCATCTTCCCCACCACTGATGTCAGACTAACTGGTCTATAATTACCCGTTTTCTCTCTCCCTCCTACCTTCTGTGGCAGAGAATTCCACAGACTCACCACTCTCTGTGTGAAAAAAAACTTTCTCATCTCGGTCCTAAAAGACTTCCTCTTATCCTTAAACTGTGACCAAACATAACATATTCAAACATAACAGATATGAGCTGGCCATTTAAAACTAAGGTACGTTAACATTTCTTCTCTGGAATTCTCTTCTCTTCTCTGATGAGGCTAACGTTGATTAGCCAACACTAAATTACACTGCGGGGCAGGCGTGAAGGGCCTGATTACACTGCGGGGCAGGCGTGAAGGGCCTCGCTCTGATTTTCTTGTGTTCATTCAAAATATATTTTCTTTTTTTCAGAACTCCATTGGACTTCTACGGATATCCACCGTTGACTTGCCAGAATCAAGATGTGGCAATTCTTTAACTCCAGAAAAAATCTCCTGCACATCCTCGACATCTTTGGACTGTCAGACACCACCTGGGACAAGAATGGGAACCATAGAAGTATCTGGATATGAAAGCACAGCATCACAGGGACAATGTGAAGAAGAATGGGAAACAGGTAGATTGGATGTTCAAAACAAATGCTTAAGATAAATGAGTATTTAAGTTATTTGCACATAGTTCTATTATTGGTACAGGGTAAATTTCTAAATTATGTATTGTCCTACATTGATTTTGAGCAAGTGCAAACTCCATGCTGAATATCCAAAAATCCTTCCAATTGAGGTTTTTAAATAACTTGCATCTATGAAACATGTTTTTTTTTAAACATGTGCATTTGGTTGCAGTCTTTTGAGATAAATTGAATTGGAGAGATTTTTGAATGCTATCAGCAAGATTAAAAATAATTCAGATTTCTCAATTATTTATGTTTTCAAAGCCTGTGATCAAAACCTTTTCTGGATGGCAGTTTTCCTAAGCCATTTCTGGTGTGGAGCATCCATCCAAATGCCTAGCTTTCAGGTTGGCACAATGGCACAGCTAGTAAAGCTGCTGCCTCACAGCACCAGAAATTTAATCCTGACTTCAGGTGCTCTCTCTGGAGTTTCCACATCTCTGTGACCGTGTGGGTATACTCCCACATCTCAAAAAAGGCATATGGTTGGTAGGTTATTTGGCCACTCTAAATTACCCCTTGTGTGTTGGTGACCGGTGGTCACATTTTTTTAAAGTGATTCATGGTGGATTAGTATAAATGAGTAGTTGGCATGTGTAAATGAGTGTTAATGCGATGTTTGGCATGGACTCGGTGCGTCAAAGGGTGTGTTTCTGTGCTAAAGAAGGGTCTCGACCCGAAACGTCGCCCATTCCTTCTCTCCTGAAATGCTGCCTGACCTGCTGAGTTACTCCAGTATTTTGTGAATAAATACCTTCGATTTGTACCAGCATCTGCAGTTATTTTCTTATACTATATGTTTCTGTGCTATGTGTTTCTGCAACTCTGAAATTAGAATAGTTCTGATGTGGTTACTTTTGCTCACATAAGACTTAAAATACGATGACTAAAGCCCTCGTATTGCATCCTGAGCTTTCCTTTTAAACCAAGGCCTCTGAAGAAGTTTGATTAATCTTGTGTTAGTTAGTGAAAGTAGACAACGAAGCTTACATGCATACCAATGCATTTTTAGGTTTTAACTAATAGGGAAACAGCATCTCCTGCTGTCAGTACCAAGTAGATCTGCTTTGGTTCTCTGCTGGGAATAATATTTTGTATTGCAAACTCATAAATGACCAAAGAAGCAAACTGGAAGGGTAAATGAGGTTCAAAGTAGAGAAATGTGAAATAGTGCAATTGAGAAAAAGAATAATGAAAATTGGATAAGCTTTAAGATATTTACTGATGCAAATGTACGTAGGTATATCAGTCTTTGAAGTGCCAGTTCAGAAGTACATTTTTCAAAACAGCATTTGAGATTCTGTAGCTATTGGATATGAAAGGGTAGCATTATTAATGCAAGCTGTTGATTAGGCTGCACCATGAATTAATTCTGGGAAAACATCTGAATGAAATTTGTACCAGTAGAATGTATTAGAATTATGCTAAAATAAATGTTTTTTTATTACGAAGGAAAATTGGGAAATTAGGTCTAAATTTACCGAAACTAAGTGAAAACTTACCGGTACTTTTAACATTATGGAAAATTCTAACAAAATTAGCAGTTGTTGGGGAACTAATGAGTTTCAGAAAGCATCAATGGGGTAAATTACCACCTTTGCATACCCATATCCTTGACATTTACAGCTCTGGAATTTGTACTTGTGACTTGAAATTTGCAAAACCATCTGATATTTTTATACCGATTAACCTTTCTAATTTTGTAAAAAATAAAGCAACAGCTCAATCACTCTGAAATAATTCGCCTTTCGATATGTTTGTCTCCTACTCTTATGGTCTGTTGATTCTTTGATTTAAATGGAATTGATTTAAATGTACGAATTGAAATTGAGTGCATGTGATCTGAAGCTAATTTAGCCATTTACCATCAAGCCTGACCAAGTAGCAATAAGTTACAGTATATTGAATCAAATTCCTCTGCCAAAAGTCAAAATACTCTGATTATGCTCGAGAGGATACATTTCCCATCTTAATTAACATAAAACATATTGTCGCCCATCACTTCTCATCAACTTTACGTGGCCATGACTGTTGACGCTCCAAAGTCCTTGCATTTCCCGTTTCTATTTAAACCACATTAAAATGCATTTCATGGAATAATCTCTTGGTTATTTCTTCTTGCATCTGGCCAATGTTTCATGGGTCATGGGTTTTAATAATGGTATAGAAATGAACTTGATGTCAACACCTGCACCTGTCCCTATACCTCCTCCCTCGACTCTGTCCAGAGACCCCGACAGTCCTTTCAGGTTAGGCAGAGGTTCACTTGCACCTCCTCCAACCTCATCTACTGTATCCGTTGTTCAAGATGTGGACTCTTATTCATCGTAGAGTCAAGCTGGGCTGAATGAAAATGCCTTAACAGACAGAGCCGGTACTGGTCGTTGTAAAGCGACTCCCAAGAAGTGGGGTTATATAGACACTGAAGACGTCATCTGCATATGTGGCACTCAACCGCAAACTATGGAGCACCTATTGAGATGTCCTCTATTGGAGCACAAATGCAAGGCTGAGGACCTCACAGAGAACAATGATATTGCTAAGAGTTGTGTTCAGTTTTGGCTGAACACACAATATCTAGCATGTTGTGGACACGATAAGAAGAAGTTTCATTGGCGAGACCAAATGTAGACTGGGCGATCGTTTCGCTGAACACCTTCGCTCAGTCCGCCTGAACCTACCTGATCTCCTGGTTGCCAAACACTTTAATTCTCCTTCCCATTCCCACATAGACCTTTCTGTCCTTGGTCTCCTCCATTGTCAGAATGAGGATAAATGCAAATTTGAGGAACAGCATCTTCATATTTCCCTTGGGCAGCTTACAGTGGATTGAAGATAGACACAAAATGCTGGAGTAACTCAGCGGGTCAGGCAGCATCTTGGAGAGAAGGAATGGGTGACGTTTCAGGTGGAGACGAGTCTGAAGAAGGATTCATTGTTCTTTGTCTCCCTGCATCATCGTCTATATCTGTCGTTTCCCTTTCCCTAATCAGTCTGAAGAAGGGTGTCGACCCAAAACGTCACCCATTCCTTCTCTCCAGAGATGCTGCCTGACCCGTTGAGTTACTCCAGCTTTTTGTGTCTATCTTGGGTTGCAATTGGGATTGCAGTTTGTCCATTTTGTGTGTGCCATTTGCATTTGTATCAATGGTCAAAACCATAGCTTCAATGGGAGAAACAAAACCTAGTGTGCAAATAGCCTCCAGTATATTACATCTTAAAAAAAATATCTCTCACAAACAGTTGCTTTTGCAAGGGGATTACTGATATGGGGCTTAAATGTATAAAAACACTGCAACATTAAGTATTTAACATTCATTTTTGCGTCAATATGTCCCATATAGAAACATAGAAAATAGGTGCAGGAGTAGGCCATTCAACCCTTCGTGCCAGCATCGCCATTTAATATGATCATGGCTGATCATCCAGAATCAGTACCCCGTTCCTGCTCTCTCCCCATATCTCCTGGTTCCGTTAGCCCTAAGAGCTACATCTAACTCTCTCTTGAAAACATCCAGTTAATGTTTCAGTTTTCTTTGCCAGAAATGCAATTGATCAAACTTGTATTCTGTGTAAATATCTGCAGAAATTATTGGATCATAATCACTATACTTGCTTATCAGTTGCCTGCAATTTAATTTTCCCTTTATTTTTTTGCAGATGATTTGGACTGCTTGATGGCTGAATTGCCAGAGGAATTCTTTACCCTTTAGAACCTCCTGTGTAGTATAGGATTTCATCGTGGAAAGCTGCTTATTTATTTATTTTGCCTCTGCTCAAGCTGATAATTGTGAGTGTAAAATATTCATTGGATTAACATGAGATCATCCAGTATTGTTTGAAATAAGACTTGAAATTATGGTCATTAAGGAGACCTCCTCTGTTAGAATGAGAATCAGCCTCTAATGTGGGGCTATATTTGCACAGATATACTGAAGCAGCCTTCCGACATTATTTAAAGAATACTTTTGGTCCATTTAAAATTAATTGGAATGTTAATTTGTAATCATTCAAATTTGGATGTTTTGTTAAACCTTGCTGTACATCAATATTGCTGATATTTGAAGATTATTAAACTATGGATTTTATGTTGATGTTACCTTGTCAGAAGAACAGTGTCTCTCTTTACAAGCCTGTATCAGACAAAAGCTCTGTATCACAGAAGATGAAAACTAATTGATCTCCCTGCTGTCTCCTACTTCCATCATTTTCAATGTCCATAAGGAACTTTATAATGGGCTCGTGAGCCGATTTGTTTTCATTGTGCCAGGGGCCCATTTGCCTTTGGCTTTGGTGGACTGAAACTTTTCTAATTGAAGTGTTCTTTGCAGAGTTCCATTGAGGGCCATTCTCAGCCCTCTTACTGGTGCTTGGGTTGCTCTAGACCAGTGGTGTCCAAACTTTTTTCAAAGAGGGCCAGATTTGATAATGTGAAAATACCCAAGGGCCAATGCCCCCCACCCCTGGACCTTTAACTCCCCCCCCCCCGGACCTTTAACTAATGCGCTCCCCCCCCCCCCCCCCCCCCCGGACCTTTAACTAATGCGCTCCCCCCCACCCCGGACCTTTAACTAATGCGATCCCCTCCCCCCCCTGGACTTTTAACTAATGCGCTCCCCCCCACCCGGGCCTTTAACTAATGCGCTCCCCCCCCCCCCCCCCCCGGACCTTTAACTAATGCGCCCCCCCCCCCCCCAGACCTTTAACTGATGCGCTCTCCCCCCCCCCCCGGACCTCGCGTCTGACAATCCGCAGATCGGGCAGCGCTGACTGCCGGGAGGTGTAGTCGCCGTCGCCTCTCCCGCTCGGGGCGGGGGGGGGGGGGGGATGCGGCACCTGCCCGACTGACGGGAGTGCCTGCCAATGAGCGTGCGGGGTGACGAGAGCTCAGCTGCTGCTCTCCCGAACCCCCCCCCCCCCCCGCACGCCCTCAACCCCGTCGCCGGGAAGTGTAGTCGCCGTCGCCTTTCGCGCTGGGGGGGGGGAGGTCGGGCAGCGCTGACCGCCGGGAGGTGTAGTCGCCCCCTCCCCTCCCCCCCTCCCCCCACCTTCATTCTGTTAGACAGTGCTGGCGGGCCATAAATAATACATTTTAAGATGGAAGCTGCGGGCCGTATAAAATCTGACCTCGGACCGCGATTGGCCCCCGGGCCGGACTTTGGACATGTCTGCTCTAGACGTATTAGATCATCACAGGCATGTAATCAGGCCGAGTGCTCTGAACTTCAATTTGCATTGGTTTGCCCCAGTAACCTGTGATATTCATAGTTCTATTTGTTTCCAGATTGTGAAATCACTTTGGGGATTTGTGTTCAGTCATGTTGCACAAGTGCAAAAGAATTTGTATTGCTTTACAACAAATCAACATTAAAGGCAACAGCACTGGCTAGTGGTTATAACATGCATCGTTCCAGCTTCCAGCTTTTTTGTCTTTCAATCCAGCACCAGCCTTTCCGTTATATGTCAAACATACCCAGGCAGTTCTATAACTTCAACTTGTAAATCTAACACTTCAGAATGTGTAAGTTAATAGAGGAAAGACTCTGCAGTTTACGAGTCCAATAAAAAAGGAAAGACTGGTATCCACAAGCTCTACATAGATGCTGTTGTGTCTACCACTTCAGGGGTGTCATGAGTAGTTACATTTCTGGAAGTTTAGAATGGTGGTTGATAAATATGATTTCAAATATGTGGAACTGTTTTTGTTTCACTGTCCATTAAACATTGATAGCCAAAATTGCATTTTATGTAAAGTACATCACAGAGAAAGGACAATTTGAATAAACTGGCAGAATTAATGATGCTCCTCACACCTTACTTGCAACTGCAACAATGCTAACATCTCTGATGTAAAATCGAGGGAGTATATTTGCATTCTTTACTACTAGTTTGCAGCTACAACCTTGGTTGTTTTCTTAAATTCTCGAAAAAATTCTGTCTTTCTTCAGTGGGGCTTTTTGTCCATTTTATTTTCCATTGCTTCAGCAATGCCTCTGGCATTTTTATTTCTGAGAGGCGCGTTGAATCTTTAAGTTCCACTTGAGAGACTTCAGCAATCTCTCTCCTTGATGGTACTTGGGATAACCCTGATTTTCTGATTAATTGCCAACAGTCCAAATCCCAAAGTAAGTTGAAGGAACAGTACGCCATCAATTTTGCAGCCTATGGCACCCAATCCGAATTCAATCATTTCAGATAACCAACCTTTCCTGTTGGTTTTAGAACTGGCCAGTCCTGATGTAAGCCATCCACCTGATACATGAACTCACTTTTTTTTTATCACAGCAGATGCTACCTGACCTGCTGAGTATTTCCAGAATTCTACTTTCTTACAGCAACTGTTGTATTTTGTATCCCACAATTCTGGTATTCATTTTCTCTCTCCTGCACTTTATTCATCTCACTCTATACCTTATCCAGGCACACATCACTTGCTTTTAGATGACACCAACAGAATTTGGGTCATGTCGATTTTGTTTATCTCCACCCCATCACAGACCTATCTTTATTCTCTCTAAAACCTCACTTATTCTCTATGTTCAAAATGTCATTGTTTTTAACTTTGAAATAACACTTTCCAGAATGTTTTCTCTCTCCACAGATGCTGTAAGACATGCAAAGGTCCTCTTGCATTTTCTGTTTTTATTTCATATTTTTGACATGTTCAACTTTTAGCTTTTAAGTTATCTTCCTGGTCAAGGTTAATCTTGCAAATAAATCAATAATAACTGATAATTATATCACCATGGCACTGTTTTATCGGGGTTTGTGTTCACTTACATGTGCCTCAGGCTATGAAGTGTTTTGAAATGTCTTCGTCATAAAGACACCATATCATTCCACCTTTTAAAATTCCTCAGTTACATTATAGAATCTCTCTTCCAAGAATGATTTGTTGGTTATTTCCATCTCGTTAATCTAAAACTGAACTTTCCAGATTTGAATCTATTTTGAAGAGTTTATGATTTTATTTAAGGAATTGATTGATATGTGCAAATGAATGCAAGCAAGTTGTTTTAGGAGTGACCTGCCTGTTCTATTTCAGGATTCTTTTGCTTGGATTTATAAATATCATCAGCTGTAGTAATTCAATCCACTGATGGTAAAATGGCAGGGGTCAATAATTTCAGAGGCCGGCTGTGAATCGCCACACTTGAAGGAGCTGAAACACAACAAAAGTTTCCACAATCACTTTTTGTAGAATAATTAGAGAGCTGAATGTCTCAGGCCTTATCTGCTGGGGTTATGCAGTATTTGGAATTGCCACATTCAATTATTAGTTTAATTTAATTTGGAGAGAGAGCATTGAAATAGGCCCTTCGGCCCACTGAGTGTATGCTGACCATCGATCACCCATCTGCACTAGTTCTATGTTATCCCACCTTCCTATCCACTCCCTTCATATTAGTGGCAATTTACAGAAGCTAATTAGCCTACAAACCTGCACGTGATGTATGAGGCAACCCACGCAATCACGTAAAACATGCAAACTCCAGACAGACAGCCCCCGAGGTCATGATCGAATCCAAGTCTCTGACGCTGTGAAGCAGCAGCTCTATCAACTGTGCCATTGTGTTGAACCTGCAAAATAGAGGCAGGTGTATGCCATTAGTTTCCTCATGCCTGTTCTGCCATTCAGTATGATTACATTGAACCTTTATTGCAGTCCCACCTTTCTGCATTAACCCCATGTCCCTTGATTTGCATAATATCTATAGATATCTGATACTGATTTCTAAATGAGGGTTGACAGTTAAAACAAATACCTTCCACTGTTGTGAGCCAACTCATTATTTTCTTGATCAATTTTTAATTCTGTTGCTGGGAGTGAAGAACTGTAAATAAGATTGCAGTGAGAGAAACAAATTCTTGGGAATTTCTACCCAGTCTTCTAAAGGTAATTAGTCAATACTCCTAAATAAAGATTAAAGTCTGTTCCATTCAATTCCCAATACCATCCACAGAGGAATCATCTACGAATACAGCTTGATGTGAAGTATCATATGTCAAAGAAAAGACAACTGGAGATGATACTATTTGACCCATGTCTACCAACCAAGTAAACGATGCCCAGTCTAATGCCACCCAGGACGAGGTCCATACTTCCGTAGGGCATAGCTTTTTACACATCAAGTTCCAACTCACAAAGCTTGCAACATGTATTTACAGAAAAGTTTCAATCGTCTTAAATGCCCATTTCATTTTAATTAAATAATTCATTGAGATATCAATGTTTTCAGAGATAAGGGAGGAGGAAGGGGGAGTATGGATTCTATTCCAAGCGTCTATAGCTCAAATTCTAATGATCTATGAAAGTCAGGTTTCAAATACAATTGTTTACCTTTCATGTCCTCGTACTGTTTTTGTTCTTTACTGCCCTCACTTCATATTGTGACTGACGTGGCTGAGTGCTAGTACTTGCTTTGTGTAAGTAGGTTGTGTGATTAAGGCTCGTTCTTGAGACTTGAGCACTTAATATAGATCAATGTAACGCATTGGTGCATTGTTGAAAAGTCGTTTTTGGGGCGATACGTTAAACTTGGGGAAGTGTCACAGCTGATTGTAAATGATCCATAGTTTCAACAAGAGTCGTCTGGTGTTTGGGGTAATATTATTTTGTGATCAGTTTCAACGTTGTTTGAGACTGCTGTGCGTAAATGGGTCATTGGACTTTATAAATTTACCGATATGAATATACTTTTAAAATGGTAAAGTTGGCATTCTGGGTTTTGCAGTGCCTTTTAAGGTTCTGCACATTTGTGTAGAAACAAGATCCTTTTTTCTTGCTTTAAATATGCTGTAGAGCACCCATGTTAAGTCTGCAGGAGTTACCCAGATCTTCCAATCTCCTGCCACTTAATTTGCTATCTCATTTCCGCTCTGACCTCTTTTGTCAGTGATCTCCTGGCCCCATACGGGCTTGATGAACTGCACCTCATTTCCATCTGGGCATGTTGCAGCCTCCCAGATAAGTTGAATTTCTATCTTTTGATGGAAATAACTGATGTATTCTTTCTATCTTTGTCAGAACTGGCCATTTCTGCCTGTCCTCGTTTGTCTTAATGTTTTAAATTCTATTTGTGTCGTCTGGCCTGCTCATGTCCCCCAATGGTATCTCTATTTAGAATATGTTATACAGACAAAAAAGCTTATTGTGCTTATAACCCATCATCCTGTCAGAGATATTCCTTTTGTTCATCCATCCCCCATACTTCTGAAAAATAATGTTTTTTTTCCCTAGTTCAAAGGATGGGACTTAAACATGAAAAAATGGTTGTTTTTCTTTCCACAGGTGCTGCCTGGTATGCTGAGTGTTCCCATCATTTTCTGTTCTTATTTGTGATATCCAGAGTCTGTAGTTTGTTTGCTTTCACTCTGGTGCAAGTATTAATTGCCATCCGTATTTTCACATGATGAAAGTATGCTTTCATTCTTCGTGCATTGGACCCGTGTGGTGAAGCCGTTCCTGGTGCGGTAACGGCGTTTAACTCGGCATGAATGTGACTTCACTGCCAACATCCCTGACTTTGTCCCCCCTTCTTCCATGTTAACATATTATGGTCATCTGTGTTGAACTGTTGCAGTATTGGCATTGGTTTATATTTGTCACATGTAAGAGATACAGTGGAAAAACATTTGCATGCTATCTAGTAAATCATACCATACAGGGGTTTAATCAAACATACATAAATACAACAGGTAACAGTAATCATGATGCCAGCAACTAAAATGAGCAAAAGAAAATAGATGTTGATATTGGTGTTAAGGCTACACAAGTGAAATTGTGTCTATTTTTGATTTGGAATCTGGGTGATGCTGGCAACACCAACAATGATTACCCATCCTGAAATGCCCTTGAGAGTAACACTGCCCTAACAAATGAGAGGTGACGCATTTTAAAAAAATGGGTAGGGCATATACTGTAAATGGAGTGGTGCCAGTGAATGTTGATCAGCACTGGGACTTTTTGTATCCTCGTTCGTAGTTCCGTGAAAGTGACGACACAGGTAGATGGGTGAGAAGAAGGGATGTTTGTCTTCAGAGGTTGGGGCATCAAATGTAGGAGTTGGGACATTGAGTTGAAACATGGATAGGTGATGTTTCGGGTCAGGACGCTTCTCCTGAAGAGCAGTCCTGACCCAAATACCTATCCATGTTCTCCAGAGATGCTGGCTGACCCACTGAGTTACTCCTGCACTTTGTGTCAATTTTTTCTCAGAGTCGTAGAACTCACTAACAAAGGAACCAAAGATAGGTCAGATATCTGCTGTGAAGGGATCTTTCAATGCATTACAATGGCTACCAAACAACAACAAAAAAGCGTCTTCTTGTTTGTCAGCTACGTTGATACGCTGGCTTGATGTTGTGTTACTTCCCTGGAGGTTTGTTGCAGGCACTCGGCCAAGACAGAGAATCAAATTACTTGCTGTCGTGGCAATGAGACCTTTTTAACAGGCGGCTGCAAATAGAAACCTTGATGAATGCGAGAAATCTGAGGAGTTAGAAACGGAGTGCAAGTTACCAGACATCTAATTGGTTTTGATTTTAATCAAAATACTTTTAAAAATCAGTTATACAGATTTACCTATTGTTGTTTATCTTTTCCTGTTTCGTGCTATTTCAATGCTTGTGTTTCCCATCAGAATGGCACTGATCTTCCCGAGTATAATCCCACTTCTGCCAACAGTCTTCTGCATCTCACCCAGGTGATCCAGAGTCTGCACTGCAAACTATTTGGCTGTAGACACATAATGCTGGAGTAACTCAGCGGGTCAGGCAGCATCTCGGGAGAGAAGAAATGGGTGACGTTTCAGGTCAGTCTCGACCAGAAACAATACACTACAATACAATATATCTTTATTGTCATTGTACAGGGGTACAACGAGATTGGGAATGCGCCTCCCATACGATGCAATAAATTAATTAGCTAGTCAGTATTAATTTAAACAACCCAATGAAACAAATTGGAACAGTTTTAAAACAGAATAAAGTGCAAGTAGATCTGTGCCGGTTCACTGTGCGATGTGACCATCCGGTTCAGCAGGTTCATAGCAGTTATGGCCCTGGGGATGAAGCTGTTCCTGAGTCTGGAGGTGCGGGCGTAGAAGGCCTTGTATCGTCTGCCCGATGGTAGAAGTTCGAACAGACTGTTGCAGGGGTGTGAAGAGTCTTTGTGGATGCTGGTGGCTTTTCTGAGGCATTGTGTGTTGTAGATGCCCTCCAAGGCTGGTAGCTGTGTTCCGATGGTCCTCTGAGCTCTATGGACTACCCGCTGAAGAGCTTTCCTCTCTGCCTCCATGCAGCTGAGATACCACACAGAGATGCCATGTGTTAGGATGCTCTCTATACTGCAGCGGTAGAAGGTCGTCAGCAGCTGTTGGGGTCACCCATTCATTCCTTCTCTCCCGAGATGGTGCCAGACCCGCTGAGTTACTCCAGCATTTTGTGTCTACCTTCGATTTTAACCAGCATCTGCAGTTTTTTTCCTAAACTATTTGGCTGTACAGTTGAAACTCATCCCATTCTTACCCAACAGCCATGCACAAACACTTTTTTTGCAGGAAAGTGGTAAAGGTTTGAAAGAGCCCTAATAGTTTTCCTTCAAACCTGGACCAAAGGCATTAGCTCCTCAATAACTAAAATACAGTATTGTCTTCAAAGGCAGTACAGAGAAGAGAGCAAACATGGAAAAAATATTAGTGATTATTCCAATGAAATTCAATTACCAAAATATCATCCAATTCAACGATTATCCAACAGGCTTGATGGTTCCTACAGTTTAGAGATACAGCATAGAAACAGGTTTTTCGGCTCATCACTTGCACCTCCGCCAACTCATCTATTGCACAGTGCCCTCCATAATGTTTGAGACAGACCCAACGTTTATTTATTTGCCTCTGTACTCCACAATTTGAGATTTGTAATAGAAAAAATCACATGTGGTCAAAGTGTACATTGTCAATAGTCAATAGTCAATAGTCGTTTATTTGTTACATACACATAAATGTGTAGTAAAATGAAACATTACCCGCAGTTGAACAATAAGACCAATAAGATTAATCAATAAAAATGCAATAACACATACAATCACAACTAACACCAAACAAAAAGAAACATCCATCACAGTGAGTCTCCTCCAGTCCCTCCTCACTGTGATGGAAGGCCAGAATGTCTTTTTCTCTTCCCTGCCGTCTTGTCCCGCGGTCAGGCTGTTGGAGTTGCCACGTCGGGGCGGTCGGGGCTCCCGATATTGAAGCCCCCGCTGGGCGGTGAAAAAAAATCCCGCGGCCTATTTCAGGCCGCGCCGGATGGTGAAAGGTCCGTGGCGGGCCGACCCAAGCCCCGCGATTCGGGGCGGGCGAACACGCTGCCTCTGCCGCTGCCGGAGCTCCCGATGTCGGCCCCCATCCAGGGGCCTGCGGGCTTCCGACGTCCACGCGGCCCGCGCCGGAGCCTCCGGAGACGAGTCGCAGCCGTTCCCGCAGCATTCGCAGGCAGCCAGCGCCGCAGGTGGTGAGTCCGGACCGCGGGCTCTGCGAACCAGAGACCCAGGTGGTCCCAGGTGCATGGCCGGTGGTAGGCCGCAACGGGAACGGAGACACGGCACAGAACAAAGGTCGCGTCTCCGTTCTGGAGAGAGAATGTTACAGTTACAGTTCCCGTTCCCTCCCACCCCCCCCCCCCCCCCCAAAAAACATAACATACAACACTACATCATATTAAAACTACAATTCAGACAAAAACAACAAAAAACACAAAAGACAGACGGACTGCAGGCAAGCCGCAGCTGCGACGGCAGCGCTGGCTCCTCTTTTTTGTCTGGTTTTAATAAAGACCATCTTTATACATTTTAGTTTCACCATGTATAAATTACAGCAGTGTTTATAGATAGTCCCCCCATTTCAGGGCACCATAATGTTTGGGACACAGCAATTTAATGTAAATGAAAGTAGTCTTGTTTAGTATTTTGTTGCATATCCTTTGCATGCAATGACTGCTTGAAGTCTGCGATTCATGGACATCACCAGTTGCTGGGTGTCTTCTCTGGTGATGCTCTGCCAGGCCTGTGTTGCAACCATCTTTAGCTTATGCTTATTTTATCATATCATATATATACAGCCGGAAACAGGCCTTTTTCGGCCCTCCAAGTCCGTGCCGCCCAGCGATCCCCGCACATTAACACTATCCTACACCCACTAGGGACAATTTTTACATTTACCCAGCCAATTAACCTACATACCTGTACGTCTTTGGAGTGTGGGAGGAAACCGAAGATCTCGGAGAAAACCCACGCAGGTCACGGGGAGAACGTACAAACTCCTTACAGTGCAGCACCCGTAGTCAGGATCGAACCTGAGTCTCCGGCGCTGCATTCGCTGTAAAGCAGCAACTCTACCGCTGCGCTACCGTGCCGCCCTTTTTGGGGACTAGTACCCTTCAATTTTCTCTTCAGCATATAAAAGGCTTGCTCAATTGGGTTCAGATCAGGTGATTGACTTGGCCACTCAAGAATTGACCATTTTTTAGCTTTGAAAAACTTTGTTGCTTTAGCCGTCTGTTTGGGATCATTGTCTTGCTGTGGAATGAACCGCCAGCCAATGAGTTTTGAGGCATTTGAACTTGAGCAGATCGGATGTTTCTATACACTCCAGAATTCATTATGCTACTACCATCAGCAGTTGTATCATCAATGAAGATAAGTGAACCAGTAGCTTCAGCACCCATACATGCCCAGGCCATAACACCCCCACCACCGTGTTTCACAGATGAGGTGGTATGCTTTGGATCTTGGGCAGTTCCTTCTCTCCTCCATACATAACATAACATAACAACACTTTATTGTCACTCGGCACAACACCGAGCGAAATTTCAGCAGTCACACAAAATACAGCAAAAAGAAAAGAACACAGGACACCCGACCCCAACACAAACATCCATCACAGTGACTCCAAACACCCCCTCACTGTGATGGAGGCAACAAAACTTCCCCTCTCTTCCCCCCGCACCCACGGACAGGCAGCTCGACCCCTACCGAGGCAAACGACACGCACAGCTCTTTGCTCTTTGCTCTTACCATCACTCTGATATAAGTTAATCTTCGTCTCATCTGTCCAAGACCTTTTTCCAGAACTGTGGTTGCTCTTTTGAGTACTTCTTGGCAAACTGTAACCTGGCCATCCTATTTTTGCGGCTAACCAGTGGTTTGCATCTTGCAGTGTAGCCTCTGTATTTCTGTTCATGAAATCTTCTGCGGGCAGTGGTCATTGACAAATCCACACCTGACTCCTGAAGAGTGTTTCTGATCTGTTGGACAGGTGTTTGGGGATTTTTCTTTATTATAGAGAGAATTCTTCTATCATCAGCTGTGGAGATGTTCCTTGGCCTGCCAGTCCCTTTGCGATTAGTAAGCTCACCAGTGCTCTCTTTCTTCTTAATGATGTTCCAAACAGTTGATTTTGGTACGCCTACGGTTTGGCTGATGTCTCTAACAGTTTTAGTCTTGTTTCTCAGACTCATAATGGCTTCTTTGACTTTCATTGGCACAACTTTGGTCCTCATGTTGAAAAACAGCAATAAAAGGTAATGGGAAAACTGGAGGAAAGACTAGGTGCTGAGAGCTCTCTTATACCTGCATTAAAGAGGCAATTAAACACACCGGAGCAATTACAAACGCCTGTGAATCCATGTGTCCCAAACATTATGCTGCCCTGAAATGGGGGGACTATGTATAAACACAGCTGTAATTTCTACATGGTGAAACCAAAATGTATAAAAATGGCCTTTATTAAAATCTGACAATGCACTTTAACCACATGTGATTTTTTTCCTATTACAAATCTCAGATTATGGAGTACAGAGGCAAATAAATAAATGATGGGTCTTTGTCCCAAACACTATGGAGGGAGGGGACTGTATCTGTTGTTCTCGATGTTGACTCCCTGGTATCGGCAAAACCAAGCACAAACTGGGTGCTTCTTTTGCTGAACACCTACACAATCTCCCGGTTGCCAAACATTTTAACACTCCTTTCATTGCCATATTGACCTTTCTATCCTGTCAGTGAGGCCACACATCAATATATGTGTGTGTGTGTGCACTTGTGGGGATGTGTAAAACAATACACACTGAACTTTTCTCTCGTTTACTGTATTGTTTACAGTGTACTTATGTAAGAAAATAACTGCAGATGCTGGTACAAATCGAAGGTATTTATTCACAAAATGCTGGAGTAACTCAGCAGGTCAGGCAGCATCTCAGGAGAGAAGGAATGGGCCACGTTTCGGGTCGAGACCCTTCTTCAGACTGATGGCTGATTTCTGTTGTGCTGCAGCAAATAAGAATTTTATTGTTCTATCTGAGACACATGACAATAAAACACTCTTGACTTGACCCCAACCGAGTTTAAGCTAATTTTATCTAACAAAATTCATGGTTTGTAAACAGGAACTCTTTCATATCGTTTGTACAACTGTTCTTCATAAATTAGAATGTAAAGAAATTGAAGAGTAATTTATTCACTTGTGATAATTAATGGAAGCATGTTTCAGTTTTTAAATTTTCTATGTATTATAACTTGTGAATGCACATAATATCAGCAGCAAGTTGGCAATAACTTACAGCAATTATGCAGAATGTAGATTCATAATGCTTTGTAGCACCGCTCAAACAACCCAAAGCAGTTAACACAATATATTGTGTTGAAGTGTAAACAACCACTGCTGCGAAACGGCATGGAGTGGAGGAATTCACAGTTTAAACTAAGCTTTCCATCGTAGATACACACACTGCTGAATGTTTGTTTTAGTGTGATTTAATCTAGATAATGAGTAAAATTGCTATTAGTGACATTTCACGGATGCAAGTGTGCATTCAATTGCACAAGCCATCATTATACATAGTGTATTTTGATGGAAGAACATGTGCTTTAGTTTTGTTTCAGGTACACTTACTTTACTAAACCCTGTACCTCGGGAGATTCTACCCATTCTAAAAGCATGTAATGACACTGCAGTATTCACAGCTATGCTCATGTCTGTTTATATCACAAACATCACACCACGTACGAGCAAAGCTCAGTGCGCGGCTGAATGTTTGGTCTTGTTACTTGGAATCGTGACTGAATATTGGTTTCAGCCAAGTGTGACGGCGAGGATCATCTGAATGTAACCCGCATCAAGATTTGTAACGGCGATTGCCCTCGGCACCATGTTCCGGGACACTTTCGGTGCTTCCTCGACACTCCGGTCGCTGAGGTTACGGAGTGGTTTGCGCGATTTGGAGGAACGAAGCAGAGGTTTGTACAGACACAGACACACAACCGTTCTCAGCCAAAGTCCAGTTGGGGAAACAAGACCACGGCCGAGGGTCAGCACCGATTCGTCCGTTCACGATGCCTTGTTGAGCGGGGATTTGGACAAGATCAGGGACATCTTCCTGAGCAAGGATTCGGTCAACACGATCATTAAGACGGTCAGCCATGAACTGAACTGGTCAGCAGAACTAGGTATGAACCTCACTCCAATGGTCCACAATTAAGACTAAGGTAGTTCCATGCTTTATTGTAGAACGTTATGTGACTTTATTTTGTTCTTCCCAACAATGATTCCACACGAAGGGCTTCCTTCTTCAAACTGCATGTCCTTGTCAGACTGGAATCCATCCTATATTACCTACAGAGCCGAATCTTTACTTTATCCTCTCTTCCCTGTGCTCTCGAATTCTTCCCTGGTCAGTTAGATGCCTTTTTAATTTTAGCTCATCCAATGCCCCCCCTCCCTCCCAGTAACTGAAGTTGAATATGCCATAAGGGAATCTTGGCTGTATCAGTTTCTTTGAGGCTAGAGATGATCTTCAGCTTTTCTTCCTCATGAACTGTTTAAAAATAATTGCTTTGGAGTTTTTGTCATTGAACCAAGGAAATCCATTCCACATTTGACCATGGTTCCCAAGCTGTGAACGTCATCCATTCCTTCTCTTCAGCCTGTCCCGCTGAGTTACTCCAGCATTTCGTGTCTATCTTCGGTGTAAACCAATATCTGGAACTCCTTCCTACACTGTTGGAAATAACCCATGGCTTATTTGCAACATGGATAAACTCAGAAGCATCTTCGCAAACACGAACTTTAGTTTGAGAATTCTCTCTTCCCACCAATTATTATTTTAATTGCTTTTGATGTAATATTGATGAGTGGAGAGTGAATGATGTACTATGTATCAAACAGGGAATTTCTGTTCTGTTTTACAATGACTGGAAAGCAGCACATCTGTGTCTTCAGCATTTTAATATAGTTTAACAACACTTCCCAGCCTGCATGTTTTTACCAGAAGTTTTGATAAGCCATTGAAACTTGCTCAGCCTGCCAACATGTCTTCTGTTTCACCATTCCTACAATTATTAACACCCAATGTCTCTTGTAAATATATTTCTTTGATTTCTTGTTATGCCAACTTTTAGTTCAAGTGTATATCTTATCTACCATTGAATCCAACGACTGTTCTCCAGATAAGCACTAACATTTTTCACATTCCTTGTGCATGGTTGATTTGCTTCTTCTCCCTGTTCTACTCTTTCGAATTTTGCAACAGTACAGAAGAAAGAGCTCAACATGCTATATCTGTCTTGTTTTCTTCATAGATGTTTGTTAGCCTAGTTTTCTGAATATTTTCACGCCCTAGTGAGACCGCACCTGGAGTACAAGCCAAGATTGGAGTACTGTGTGCAGTTTTGGTCTCCAAATTTGAGGAAGGATAATCTTGCTATTGAGGGCGTGCAGCGTAGGTTTACTATGTTAATTCCGGAATGGCGGGACTGTCATATGTTGAAAGACTGGAGCGGCTAGGCTTGTATACACTGGAATTTAGAAGGATGAGAGGGGATTTTTATCAAAACATATAAGATTATTAAGGGGTTGGACACGTTAGAGGCAGGAAACATGTTCCCAATGTTGGGGGAGTCTAGAACCAGGGGCCACAGTTTAAGAATAAGGGGTAGGCCATTTAGAACTGAGATGAGGAAAAACCTTTTCAGTCAGAGAGTTGTGAATCTGTGGAATTCTCTGCCTCAGAAGGCAGTGGAGGCCAATTCTCTGAATGCATTCAAGAGAGAGCTAGACAGAGCTCTTAAGGATAGCGGAGTCAGGGGGTATGGGGAGAAGGCAGGAACGGGGTACTGATTGAGAATGATCAGCCATGATCACATTGAATGGTAGTGCCGGCTCAAAGGGCCGAATGGCCTACACCTGCACCTATTATCTATTGTCTATTTTGATTTATAGATTCCATTTATCACTTAATTCTGCAGAAAATTATTTTCTGCAAAGGGCTGATGGTGCTCAATATTTGAATATGATCGAGGTTGAGATTGATGAATTGACAGTGACTGAGGGATTCAAAGGTTCTGGGAATTGGGTTGGAAAGCAAGCATGGTACAGGATTAGTCATCATCGTATCGAATGATGGAACAGCTTTAAAGAGCCAGGCGAAATGTGTAGGAAGGAACTGCAAATGCTGGTTTAAACTGAAGGTAGACACAAAAAGCTGGAGTGGTGCCTAGGCGAGGTGAGGCAGCCGATCTCGACCTCATCAGGATTTCCACCACTGATCAGTGGGTCTAATTTGCCCCCTTGCGGCCGGAACTCTTGAACTCTGGCCTGGTCAGATCCGGCTGATCCGTCCTAATCCAGTCTGAAGGGTTTTGACCTAAAACGTCACCTATTCCTTCTCTCCAGAGATGCTGCCTGTCCCGCTGTTACTCCAGCATTTTGTATCTATCTGCGGTGTAAACCACCATCTGCAACTCCTTCCTGCACAGATCCATTTCAGTAGTCAACTTCCGTGGCTGACTTTGGTTCCGGTACCATTCAATCCCTCTCGGAGGCCGTGACCTCTGATCCGGCAGTCCAGCATAGGTTTGCAACCAATCATGCTGGCAAATTGGTGATGGACCTGTACCTCGTTTGAAGGAGCCTTATTGCTTCAGATGGATAAGCTTCTCCCATCTGTGGTTCGTTAAAGGAGTGCCAGATACTGATCTGCTTTACTCACATGCATTATGTGTACCCAGTGGCCAAATCACAAGATTAATGGTGAAACTGTAGATTCTGTAAGCTTTTTTAGTCAGTGAAATCTATGCAGACAACATTCAGTGTGCTACCCTCATTAATCTGCTTTGTCACCTCCTGAAAAAAACCACATTCAAGTTACTAAGACATGAGTTCTACAGATAAAGCCATGCTGACTATCCCTAACTATCCCAATCTCTTCCAAATGTGACTAAATTCTGCCCTGAAGAAACTGCTCCAAAAGCTTCCCGAACACTGATGTGAGGCTCACCGGCCTATGATTTCCAACTTCCCTTCTTAAACAAAGGAACCACGCTGGCTAATCTCCAGTTCTTCGGGACCATGCCAGTGGCTCGAGAGGATACAAAGATCATTGTCAAAGCCCCTGTAATCTCCCCTCTTGTCCCTCTCAAGAACTAAGGATGGATCCCATCTAGCCCTGCGGATTTATCCACCTTAATACTTTTCAAGAGATCATAGTAATACTCTGATAATCCAGCACCTTTGGGACTTTGGTACTGTCAGGCTAGCAGATTTTCTGGATTATCGGTTGTTTATTTAACTTTTATTTCACTGTTTTCTTACAAATTTCAAAAGGCTCTTCCATTATATGTACCATTATTAATTACACATTTTTGCCAAGTGAATCTTTACAGATTCGTATTGTTCAAATCAAGGATAATGGTACATCTGTGTCACATGGAATTAAAAAGATTTGCTGCACTGTGTGGTTGTTTGTGTCAGAAATGCCGTGCACAACATTGTAATGATTGTGCGATCTGTTTTTGTGCTTCAGGTCTTTGGTCACTTACCTCCAAACAGAAACGAACAACGCCGCTCTACATCACTGCACAGCGAGGGCACACAGAGTGTCTGAAGCACTTACTGGGACATGGTGCTGATGTTAATGCAGAGCCTGGAGGAGCAACGGCTTTACATGCTGCCTGTGCCAATGGACACAGTGAATGTGCCAAACTTCTGCTCAGAATTGGAGCTGATCCCAATGCAATCTCTGATGAAGGGTATGCTCCTCTGCACCTGTGCACCAGCCCAAAGACCATTTTGTAAGTTGATTTCTTGCCATGTGCAGCTATATTGCAACCTATTCCGAGCAGAATAATTGTTCCTTCACTTAAATTTTCAAGTAGGGAATATAGGGAAATGCACAGCATTAAACATACAATCCATTATTGATACACCAAATAATAGACATATCATTAACTTTTCAATTACTGTATCATTTTTTTGCACCTTAGATGGTGAGGAGAGGTTTAAGGTGAAGGGGGAAAGATTTAATAGGAATCGGAGTGGTAACTTTTTCCACACAAAGGCTGGTGGGTGTATGGAATGAGCTGGCAAAAGAGGTAGTGGAGGCAGGGACTATTGTAACAGGTACATGGATAGGACAGGTTTGGAGGGATATGGGCCAAACACAGCCATGGGATGGCGGGACTATCATAGGAGGAAAGATTGGAAAGACTAGGCTTGTATTCACTGGAGTTTACAAGGATGAGATGGGATCTTATAGAGACGTATAAAATCATAAAAGGACTAGACAAGCTAGATGCAGGAAAAATATTCCCAATGTTGGGGGAGTCCAGAACCAGGGGACACAGTCTAAGAATAAAGGGGAGGCCACTTAAAACTCAGGTGAGAAGAAACTTTTTCACCCAGAGAGTTGTGAATTTGTGGAATTCTCTGCCACAGAAGGCAGTGGAGGCCAATTCACTGGATGAATTTAAAACAGAGTTAGATAGTGCTCTACAGTCTAGTGGAATAAAGGAATACGAGGAGAAGGCAGGCACAGGTTACTGATTGTAGATGATCAGCCATGATCACAATGAATGGCGGAGCTGGTTGGAAGGGCCAAATGGCCTCCTGCACCTATTTTCTATGTTTCTAGTCAAGTCAAGTCAAGTCAATTTATTTGTATAGCACATTTAAAAACAACCCACGTTGACCAAAGTGCTGCACATCTGACTAGGAAAAAAAAAAAAAGAAACATACAGTGGCAGGCAGCCAAACACAACGGCGCGGCCATCTTGAACAAAATGTTAATTCAATCACCCACAGTCCAACAATAAAAGCACTAAACAGGCACCCAAATTACCCAACCCCAAAAACCCCCCAAAACACAGTCCAACAATAAAAGCATTAAATAGGCATTCAAATCACACACCCCAAAACCCCCAAAAACACAGTCCAACAATAAAAGCATTAAATAGGCACTCAAACCACCCAACCCCAAAAACACACAAAAAAGAAACATCCATCAAAGAAACATCTAGGTGGGACTAGTGTAGATGGGACATGTTGGTCGGTGTGGGCAAGTTGGGCCAAAGGGCCTGTTTCTGGCTCTATGACCTTGATGATATACAAAAAAGTTTAAAGCTTTTGATCTTACAATTATGGTGTGATATATGAAAAAAGATCATTATTATTACTAGAGTACATTTTTATTGCTATAAGCACATTTTCTGCTTTTAACCAGTGCAACCTGAGAATCAAGCAAGAGGGATTGAGAAGTCAACTGGGCTAGGTTTCTTTTCCAAATATATAGCCAATTTGCACTGTGGGGTTCTTGTGAATGAGAAACTGAATTAGGTTTGAAGGAGTTGAGTTGGCAAATCACTGAGGAAGTTCCCTCTTTTCAATAAAGAGACTGTGGGTCTTGATATAAATATCTTATCCGCCTGTCTTTGGATGAGATATTTATAGGTAATCCTATTGGTCATTATTCAATATGCCTTTGATATTATTACGTGCAGGAGTTCTGATGAATCCTGCATTGCACATCCAATGGAGTTATTGCTGTGCCAAGATGACACTTGCATTAAGTCAGCCATATCTAACTATAAGTGCGAAGGAAGGACCTGCAGATACTGGTTTAAACCGAAGATTGACCCAAAAAGCTGGAGTAACTCAGCGGGTCAGGCAGCATCTCTGGAGAGAAGAAATGGGTGGCCTTTCGGGTCGACACCCTTCTTCAGACTGAAGAAGGGTCTCGACCCAAAGCGTCACCCATTCCTTCTCTCCAGAGATGCTGCCTGAACCGCAGTTACTCTAGCTTTTTGTGTCCGACTATAAGTGTGACAATCGATAATAACACAAGAGATATTCAGAAATGCCATCATGATGCCAGATCAATTACCTGTATAATGCTGGCCCCATAATATGCAGCCAAACACACTGAAACTTGGGCAGTTGAAGACATTTTAAGATTTCAATATGGGTTGTCTACATGAATACTTTTTGACCATCTGTGAATAGATTTAAGTTGCAGAATAAACACATGTCTAAAATGACATGCTGTATCGACAGAATACTTGGGACGTTTATTGTATGTGTCACTGGCTTGCTGTGCTCTTACAGTTTGTCTCAATTGACAGAACTAACAAAATATCAACCGTTCGCAGTTGCAATTGGGGAATAATTGAGGAAATATGTAAGATGGGGCTCATTTTGCTTTATCATGGCTGTTTCAGGTGTGCTAAGCTCCTGCTGGAACATAATGCCAGAGTGAACATGCAGACCCGAGAAAGACAGATCACTCCACTTCATGTTGCTGCAAAGCATGGTTTGGACGAACACGTGGACCTTTACCTGAGCTACTGTGCCTACTGCCACAAGAAGAACCGTGAAGGAGAGACTGCGCTCAATGCTGCCTGCTCTTATGCGGAGAAACGAGAGGCTTTTGGTAGATATTACAACGTCTGCAAGATGCTGATCAGTAGTGGAGCTGAGGTGAAAACTGCTGGGAAAAAGAAGCACACCCCGCTCCACAATGCCTGTGGGAATGGTCACCCTGGGATTGTGGATTTATTACTGATGCACGGTGCTTCTGTCAATGCTGAGAACTGCGCTGGCTACACACCAATGGACTGCATTTTACTGGCGGTTGAAGATCACTTGGACTATCACCCGGAGCAAATTGTCTTATCACTCCTGAACCACGGAGCAACTCTGGCTGATCCCAAGGTATCCGGCTTTGCAATTATTATCTTGCATAGATGCCAATGTAAGCTTCGGGAAATGGGGTTTGACATTGTTAAACAAATGACTAAGCTGAGAACCAACAAACCTGGGAAAAAATCTCAACCTAACCCAGCTGTCAGCAAACTGGCCAATTTGGGTGCAGCACTAACTTTACACTCCATTCATTAGACAGTAAAATGAGGAGAATATTTATTGATTAGTACGGGTGTCGGGGTTACGGGGAAAAGGCATGAGAATGGGGTTAGGAAGGAGAGATAGATCAGCCATGGTTGAATAGTGGGGTAGACTTGATGGGCTGAATGGCCTAATTCTGCTCCTATCTCCTATGACCTTATGGCAATATGACGGTGGTATTATTACACCTGACACCGAGGGATTTTGTGTTGCTAAATAAGTTAAATTATCATTACCTAGAGTCAGCTGCACAGCACAGAAATGATCCCTCCGGCCCAATTTGCCCATAGCAATAAAGTTGTCTAATCGAGCTAGTCCCACTTATCCCTTCAAACCTTTTCCTCTCCATGTAGTTGGCTAGGATTCTTCTAAACATTGTAATTGTACCAGCCTCCACCACTTCCTCTGGCAACTCATTCTATGCTCTCTGTGTGAATAAGTTGCCCGTCTGGTCACTTTTTCATCTTTTCCCCCTCACCGTAAATGTATGAGCTCTATTTTTAGAATCTGTAACCTTGGGGCTATTAACCTAGTCTATGCCCCTCATGATTTTTATAAACCTCTGTAAGCTCACCAGCTTCCTACGCTCCAGGGAAACTGGTCTCAGCCTATCTTTAAAACCCAAACCCAGCAGACCTAGTAAATCATTTTTGAACTCCATCCAGTTCAATATCTTTTCTCGAACATGGCAACAAGAGCTGCACACAATACTGGTGCTGTACATGGTTGGTACTTTAATGGTAATGTAATCGTCTTGCACTGTGCTGCAGAATTTTATGTCCTTTCCTTATAAAGTCGATTTGCTAGTTCTGGTAACATGCACTATTATTATTATTATTAACTATCATTGAGGAATATGTAACATTGCAAAGTTTGTCTCTCTTTCAGATACTCAAGCAATGCGCAATGTCTCCCCAGACAATGGAAGTTGTGTTAAATACCTACGAGTGCATTCCATTGTGTGACTCTTGGATCGAAGCTGTGCCCCCGGACATGTGGCAAGTATGTGGAGAGGGAATAGTACATTCTGGGTGGCCAAAGAAATGCATTTTAACAAACTCAAAACAAATCACATAACTTGTGTAGGAAGGAACAGCAGATGCTGCTTTACACCGAAGATAGTCACAAAGTGCTGGAATAACTCGGAAGGACAGGCAGCTTCTCTGGAGAGAAGGAATGGGTGACGTTTCGGGTAGGTCTTCTCTCCAGAGATGTTGCCTGTCCCGCTGAGTTACTCCAGCATTTTGTGTCTATCTTCATATAAGATAGCTGTTCTACAGGTTAAACTGCTTTTTTTTAAAAACCAACTGGAGGCCTAATTATATCCTCGAGATAGTCAGGTATTCTAGTAGGTACAATATGTACAGTGTGTAAAAGTTAGGATATTATTTTTTTTTTCAAAGCCACATCCTACAGGTTTGAGGATAACTGCTTTCAAATAGATCTTTACAGATGCGTTGCACTATCGCTATTGCTGTTACTTTGAAACTCCGGTGATCTGTTTTGATCCTGACCTTGTGTGCAGTTTTCTGTGGAGTTTTTTCTATGCCCCTGTGACCATGTGGGTTTTGGCTGGTTGCTGTGGTTTCCTCCTTCATGGCGAATTAGCCACTGGAAATTTCCCTTACTGTTGATAATTGGCAAAAACAAAAAGCAAATGCTCTTAAAGGGCTTTTGAGAGTTAATAATTTACAGAGCTACTGAGGGACGGGGCCGAGAATGCTCTGAGAGCTAGTATGGACCTGCCAGGCTGAATGGCTTCCATCTGTGCCATAAATGATAATGTAATATGATAAATTGCAAAATACATTGAAATGAAAATTATATATCAGAGATTGGAGAAACTCAGCTCAACAAAATAAATATTCTAAAGTTAGACACAAAGTGCTGGAGTAACTTAGCAGGTCAGGCAGCATCTCTGGAGGAAAAGGATTGGAGAGGAAAAGGAAAAGGACATATTCTTTTCCTCCAGAGATGCCACCTGACCCGCTGAGTTACTCCAGCACTTTGTGTCTATCTAGGGTATAAATAAGCTTTTGCAGTTCTGTTTCCACAAAATAGATATTCTGCCAGATTCACGACATTTCTGGGGGGGTTTCTGTTGATAAATTTTATATAAGTTACCAGAATCAGGAAATCAGCTAAGTATAATTGTTTAATGACAGAAATGGACGAGGTTAAAATTCAATGACGACATGGTATGAATGAACAGAGGACACCCTCCGTGTGTTATGTAGCATCGCCCTCATGTTAAGTGGGGTAGATTCAGAACAGATGTGGCAGCTCAAAACTGAGTTTCCTTCAAGCCCCATGGATCATCAGTAAAGGTCGAGTGGTATTCCTCAGTCTTCATCCACTACAATCAATCCAACCCTGATTTAATCCAGAGTGCAGATAGTCACATCAGGATCAGCATCAGATGTATTTAGATTGAGAACAACCTGGCTAAGCGACAAGACACACTAAATTATAAAAGCAAAATGAAATAGACACTAAATGATCCCACAATCACTGATTAGATCAATGCTCTGCAAACCAGCCCCATCTGTTTTTGAATGAGGATGAAGATTTAATAAGGGGAGTGTGTGGCTCCAACAACATCCACAATGATGATAGAGCTCAGCATGCAGGTGCCACGGGATAGATATGAAGCTTTTGCAATGATATTTAGCTAGAATTGCTTTGTGGATGAACCAATTCAATCTCTTCATGAAATTCCCACTATCTCAGAAGTCATACTTATGCTGTCAATTCACTCCGTATAAACCAACTGAGAGCACTTGGTGCTGCAAAGATTATAGAGCCAATTGCCTCACGTCAGAGGCGGGGAAGCTATCGGAGAGGATTCTTAGGAATAGGATTTACTCGTGGAAGAGAATGAGCTAATTCGAGATAGTCAGCATGGCTTTGTGCAAGGTAGGTCATGTCTCACAAGCTTGATTGTATTTTGAAGAGGTAATGAAGGTGAGTGAGGGTAGGACAGCAGACGTAGACGTTAGTAAGGCATCTGACCAGGTCTCTTATGGCAGGCTGATCCAGGATATTAAGATGCATAGTATCCACGATGATTTGGTAATTTGGATTCAGAACCGGCTTACGCAGAGAAGACAGAAGGTAGTGGTGGAAAAGTGTTGTTATGGATGGTGGTCTGTGACCTGTGGTGTTCTGTTGGGATCAGTGCTGGGTTCTCTTTTGTTTTTGATATAGATAAATGACACTTTAAAAAAAAATCATGATGGGTTACATAGGTAAATAGACAATAGTGCAGGAGTAGGCCATTCGGCCCTTCGAGCCAGCACCGCCATTCAGAGTGATCATGGCTGATCATCCACAATCAGCACCACGTTCCCACCTTCTCCCCTTGATTCCGCCAGCCCCATAGAGCTCTAGCTAACTCTCTTTTGAATGCATCCAGTGAATCGGCCTCCACTGCCTTCTGAGGCAGAGAATTCCACAAATTCACAAATCTGTGTGTGAAAAAGGTTTTCCTAATCTCAATTCTAAATGGCCTACCCCTTATTCTTAAACTGTGGCCTGTGGTTCTGGACTCCCCCGACATCGGGAACATGTTTTCTGCATCTAGACTTGGCAAGTAAGTTTACAGATGACACAAAAGTTGTTGTGGACATTGAACAAGGCTGCAAAAGGGGTACAGCGGGATATAGATAATTATAGAAATGGACAGACAAATGAAAAATAGAGCTTAATCCAGGCAAATATGAGGTATTGTTCCCCTGGAGGTCAAATTCTTTGCTTCAGAAGGCTGTGGAGGCCAAGTCAATGGATATTTTTATGGCATAGATAGATTATTGATTAGTACAGGTGTCGAAGGTTATGGGGAGAAGGCAGGGGAATGGGGTTAGGAGGGAGAGATAGATCAACCATGATTGAATGGCGGAGTAGACAATGGGCCGAATGGCCTAATTCTACTTCTATCCCTTATGACCTTATGAAATGCAAGGCAAAGGTACACAGCTGTTGGCTTTGCCCTCAACAACATTGAAGTACCGTGGGATGTTGGGGTCCAAGTCTACAGCTCCTTGAAAGTTGCACCACACGTAGACAGGTTAGTAAAGTAGGCATATGGTGTGCTTGGCTTCATCAATCAGGACATAACGTTTGTGAGTCTGGAAGCCGCAGCTTTATTAAACTTTAGCTAAGTTGTATTTGCAGTATTGTGTGCAGTTCTGGCCATCCCATTACAAGGATATAGAGGATTTGGATAGATTGTAAAAGAGTTTTACCAGAATCCTGCATAGATTACCGAGAAAGGAGAGGTTGGGTTATTGGAAATCTTGGATTGTTTTCTCCGGGGTATCGGAGGTTGATAGGTTTATAAAAAGTATGGGAGGCATGGTAGGGTAGATGGTTTCAATTTTTGTGATAGGGTGGAAATGTCAAATAATAGAAGGTACAGCTTTAAGGTGACGGGGGAAACCCTAAAGGAGATGTGAGAAGCAAGTTTTTAAATGGTGGGTACGTGGAACACACTGCCAGGTGTGTTGGTGGAGGCAGATACGATAGTGGCATTTAAGTCTTTTAGATAGGCACATGGATATGCAGGGAATGGAGGGACATGGATCATATGCAGACTGAAGGAATTAGTTTAATTGGTTATATTTGGCACAGGCATCGTGGGCCAAAGGGCATGTGTTCTGTGCTGTAGAAACAAGGAACTACAGATGCTGGTTAATACACAAAAAGACACTAAGTGTTGGAATAACTAAGTTGGTCACGCAGCATCTCTGGAGAACGTGCATAGGGGATGTTTCAGATCGAGACCCTTCTTCAAATACATATTCTGTTGTGCTGCAGCAAGTAAGAATTTAATTGTTCTATCTGGGACATATGACAATGAAACACTCTTGACTCTTGAACTTAAAAAGGGCTTTGACCCAAAACGCCACCTATCCACGTTCTCCAGCAATGCTGCCTGACCCACTGAGTTAATCCAGCACTTTGTGTCCTTTTGGTTCTGTGCTGTACTATTCTAAGTTCTAATTAACATTTTAGGTCTGAGACCTTTCATCAAAACTGAGAAAGAGATTGGCTAAAAGGAGGGAAGAGCAATTGGTGGAACAGAGGGACTTCTTCCCCTGATCAGGTGATGTAATGTCGCCATTAGACAGCAGTAAAGTTCTTTTGGAATAAGTTGCTAGTTTATGCTTTGACAGCATATACAAATGACAAAAGGGAAGAGGAGGATGCCAGGGAGAAACATGCACAGGTCCCTCGGGCTGTGAGGGACCAGAAGCATGCCATCATGTGTACTTCCAGAAATCAACCTATCTATAAACACCATGTATGCGGAACTTCCTGTACGCAGGCAGTGCTAAAGACATCTGACGAATAATTCTTCCTCCCGGTGACAGCAGGCCCCACAGGCATCATTGCTCACCACTGCACTGCAGTCAAATCCTCGTGTGTCCTCACCGCTTCATTCCTGATATTCTTTGACAGTTCAACGTGCTATCACTACCAATCTCCTATGAACCAAAAAAGGTACCATAATGTTCATAATTACAGGAAAGATTTCAATATTACCTCAAGTATATGGTATCACATACTCTCCAGCACTGTTTTTCCATATTTAATAACCACTCCATTTCACATTGACAGCAGTCAATTTAATTTGGAATTTGTTCTACTACTAATGCATCACATTTGTATCTGAACATGGGAGTTTAAAGTAATTGTGCCAAAACAGCATTAATCTGAATTTAGCCTTTCTCTCATTCATAAATGGAACCAAACATCATAACAGGCAGTGCAGTCTTTTACTAATGCTTTTATTTATGATCAAATAGTCAGTGTTTCAAACATAGAAGTGTCAGAGTGAGGCCAAACACAAATTGGAGCAGCAGCACATCATATTTCATTTGGCCAGCTTACAACCCAGTGGTATAAACTTCAAGTTACCCTTACTTTCCTTCTCTCTCCGTCCCTCCCCCACCCTGGTTCTACTGGTTTCACTGTCCTCCTGATTAATTTTACTGTGTGTGTGCCACGTTATAACCTTCCCCTCATCCAACAATGAACCATTGTACATTTCCTTGATCACCGTCTGCTTTGATCTGTTCTTTTCACACCTTACATGTTCTTTGTACCCTACCATATCTCATGCCTTGTGTCTAGAAGGCATGGGTCTCTGAATGTTCAAAACATTTGTTTTAGGATTTCATTCATTCATCTTAGCAAACTAAAGATGTATTCAGTTTCACTTCTGACATTAGAGATCTTCTTTCGAGTGGATTAAGTGTGATTCCAATTTCTGAATACCAAAAGATTGTAATCATCCATGCGAAAGATTGCCTGTCTAATCTGAGCAATTTTGAAGGGTATTTCTATATGAAACTTTCCTTATGGAGAGCAATAGGTGGACAGAGTCCATTATATTATGCTAAACTGATTGGTGCTTTTCCTTTCAAGAGACTGAACCCACAGGTGCCATCACATATGATGCATTTTAATATTTTTATAAGGACAAGTTTAATTTACATTTAATTTAATATTGCATATTGCCTATCCACAATTATCATTACACTCAGTCCCAAGATGCTTATAACATAATTCATCGATAAGTTATAATTCATCGATAAGCCATGCATGAATTAACCATATGCTTTTCTAAGCAGAGTTGCAAGAGCTCTGTTGCTCTGACTGAGATCGGCTAATTCACCATCGACTGGAGGTGAAACCTGGGACTCGGTGAGATAGTTCAGGGTAACCCTTTGACAAAATGGTGTAAAAATTAGAACAAGGAGGTTTAAAAATATAATTTAGCTGCACTCTTGTCTGTTTTTGTCAAGTATCAAATTGTATCAAATTACCCATCCTAAAATGGGTAAGTGTCACACATTCCGTATCAACAAAACCATGCTCTGTCTCCATGCCAAGATTTGGCCTTGAGCACTTTTCACATGTAAATAAGGTGCCTGACATATGTTTTAGGATTCTAGGACCTGTGCTACTACTCAAGTATCATTGGCTTCAACACTGAAGCCATTGACACTCTGGGTCGGTGGAGAAGAAATCAAGCAAATGTGTGGGCAAACCCTGGGTACAAAATGTAGACTGCTGAAGCAAAATGTACCCTTCTGCTCACACTGGCTTCTACCAAACCCAAAGTTCACCAATACTAATTTTATAAACACTTCACCACTGATTCCCCTAAAATAAACTTGCATAATTCCCCATTGTCATAATCATAATAATCATACTTTATTAGCCAAGTATGTTTTGCAACACGAGGAATTTGATTTGCCATAGTCATACCAAACAAGACTCACAAAATACTTTTTAACATAAACATTCACCACAGCGACTCCCCCACATTCCACAGTGTGATGGAAGGCAAAAAGAAAGTTCAATCTCTTCCCTTCTTTGTTCTCCCGCGGTCGGGGGCCTCGAGCCGTCCGTTGTCGGGGCGATTTTGGCTCCCGTAGCCGGGGGTCGGGCCCTCCGTGTCGGGGTGATCAAGCTCCCGCATCGGGGAGGATCTCAGCTCCCCCGCGCCGGGGGGAGCCCGGGTTGGGGCTGGTCGAACCTCCTGCGGCTTTGGAGCTTCCCGACATTAGTCTCGTCCCGAGACTGCGGCTCCTCGATGGCGAAATAAACGTTGGAGCGTCGATCTCAGGCAAGGGATCGCAGGCTCCGATGGTAAGTTCACGGCCCCGCAGTGGGGCTCAAGGTCAGTCTTGAGCAAGGCCGCCAGCTCCATGACATTAGGCCGCAGAGCGACCGGAGATACGATCCGCAAAACAATCGCATCTTTGGCAAGGTGAGAGATTGACAAAAGTTTCCCCTGACCCCCTCCCCCCACATAAAACAAACCAGAGAACATTAACACAAACTTTTAAAAACACACTAAAAATATCAAAAACGACGAAAAGGCTGCCACCCGGTGGAATGCAAAATAATTACTAGAAATCTAAAGACAGTGGTTAGAATAATATGTGGGAAGGAACTGCAGGTGCTGGTTTACACCGAAGATGTGTACAAAATGCTGGAGTGACTAAGCGGGACAGGCAGCAGCTCTGGATAGAAGGAATGGGTAACGTTTCGGGTCGGGACCCTTTCGTGAAACGTCACCCATTCCTTCTATCCAGAGATGCTGCCTGTCCTGCTGAGTTACTACAGCATTTTGTGTCTATCTTCGGTTAGAATAATATGTTGACACTTGCAAGATTAATGGAATCTGGCATAAAAACAGAAAATACTGAGAAGCTGCAGCAGAGCAGACAAGCATCACTGTGGAGCAAAGCCTAGGTTGCATTTTAAGATCTTTCATAAGAATTAAAGTGTTCAATTTATCTGTCAACTTTACAGATCTTTTGGGAGCTGTTTGAGATGGCACAAGAATTTAATTATCCTTGTCTCACCTTGAGTACCTTTTGGAATTTTTAATACAAAACTTTCTGAATGGAGGGAAAGGAGCGACACAATCCGTAATATCTATCCTAGTTTGTTAATCTCCCAAGAGCAGTGCTTCTTAAACGATTTCAGCGTTATTCACCCTTGAGTCTTTATCACAACATTTCATTCACCCTCGACTAAGTTTTCTTATGCTTTTTGGTCATTTTCGTCTTATTCTCCCTTGTGTATAATTTTATATATAATTTATTTTGTCACATGAGCAAAAAACATAAATTAACTCATTTCTTAAGTGTTTATTTTATTCAACTGTTTGAACATCCTAAAAATATGTAAAGCAAACTAGGAGTGAAAAAAAGAAAGAAATTTAATTACCATTAATTACCTCCAAAGACGTACAGGTATGTAGGTTAATTGGCTGGGTAAATGTAAAAATTGTCCCTAGTGGGTGTAGGATAGTGTTAATGTACGGGGATCGCTGGGCGGCACGGACTTGGTGGGCCGAAAAGGCCTGTTTCCGGCTGTATATATATGATATGATATGATATGATATAAAATCATTCTATCAGAATGATTAAAAAAAACATTCCAACGTCTAAACACTGGGCTTCAGTCCCATCCTACCCTTTCGAGCTTTGATTACTGCAGTTTTTTTCTTGGAAAACTAGCTCAAAAAACAATGGAGTATGTGATTTAATATATTAGTATACAACTAATATAACTTTCTATAATTCTCCCCGATGAAAGCTCACAATACCACCAAATATCAACTTCTAATATTTGGCATACTTCTCTCCAGAAGCTGGCTCTTCCCAATCCAGATATATTTTAAAAGTTGTGCATGTGTACTGACATGTATTTGTCACATGCATGCTCAAAACACCATCACAACATTGTTGCTCAGTTCTGAATATCTGGCACGCTCCCACCCTCCCAACTAGGAGTGACAAAAAAAATTGAACAGAAAAATTATTAGAATTTTTCTAGTTTACAAAAAGTAAAGTTAGTAAACAACTGTCTTAGAACTTAGAATTAGATTCTTAGAAACAATATTTTCTTATTGTGTATGTTTACCACAAATAGATGACAAGCAGTATACTTCTACACTTACATGTATGTTTTTTTACCATCAATGATGGGGCCACAGTTTAAGAATAAGGGGTAGGCCATTTAGAACAGAGATGAGGAAAATCTTTTTTAGTCAGAGTTGTGAATCTGTGGAATTCTCTGCCTCAGAGGGCAGTGGAGGCCAATTCTCTGAATACATTCAAGAGAGAGCTAGATAGAGCTCTTAAGGATAGCAGAGTCAGGGGGTATGGGGAGAAAGCAGGAACGGGGTACTGATTGAGAATGATCAGCCATGATCACATTGAATGGCGGTGCCTACTCCTGCACCTATTGTCTATTGTCTATAATGACTAGGATGTTCCTGTATTCCTGTGACATGCTTCTCAAACCGAAGTTCAATTTCCT
Source organism: Rhinoraja longicauda (assembly GCF_053455715.1). Classification (NCBI taxonomy): domain Eukaryota; kingdom Metazoa; phylum Chordata; class Chondrichthyes; order Rajiformes; family Arhynchobatidae; genus Rhinoraja; species Rhinoraja longicauda. The sequence goes on from NC_135981.1 coordinate 23,658,606, forward strand.
TCTCCAAAGCAACCCGCATTAACGAAACAACATACTGAAGTGAATTCCGTTTTTTGGTTTTCAATTCTACCAAGGTCGAAAATCCTTGTTCAGACAGGAAAGTTGTTGTCATCATTACTAATGTTGAAGGGCCTTCAAGGCAATTGATTTGTATTCAGGGAAAGCAAGTCATCCAACCCAATAGTCTCCATAGTAGGAGTACATCTCAAAAGATGATTTTTGAGTGAAGTCATAGTGAAGCTTCATCAACATTTCTGACGTTGCCCCAAAATCTGCTCGCTTGATGTGGCTGGTGATAAAAGGATTAACTATCCACATCTAATTTTCCAACTCCTGCAGATGCTTCTGAGGAAAATATGTTTCAAAATTTTTAGACAGCAACTGCAGATGGTCGGACATGATGTCCTTCAGTATTTTCTCCAGATCAAGTTGCTTTTTTCCCCACTTTGAGGAAGCTTTTCTAACGTGGGAAATTGGAGAAATTGCCTTTACAAATTTTACTATGCCACACGATGATCTTCATTTTCATGGCTTCTATTTTCCCAAGGACATCGAAGATGTCACCTCCTTTACCTTGAAGTGACAAGTTGAGCCGATTCAAATGTTCAAAGATAGAAGTCATGTCACCCAATTTGGCCATCCAAAAATCATTGAAATGCATTGCTTTGACGTCACCTTGCTCAGTAAAAATTACAGACAGTTCGTTCTTGAGGGACAGTACTCTTTCAAGGACTCTTCCACGTGACAACCATCGAACCTCAGAATGCAGGAGGAGAATCATGTGATCTGCAGACATATCCTTGCATAGCTCTGGAAACAGCCAACATTTATTTGCTTGTGGGCGAATAGCATTGACAATTTTCACCACATCTTGCAACAATTCTTCCAGCTCATTTTTCTGGTCATTGCAACCAGTTTCTTGGCAGCCAATGCTTCCCAATGTAAACAACAATGTAAAAAGGTGCAATTCTGGGATTTTTCTTTGATGCGAGCAGTGGCTCCTTTATGTTTCCCCATCATGGCTGCAGCACTGTCTGTAGTCACAGCAACACATTTGCTCCAAGATAAATTTTCATTTTTCATGAATTCGTCAAGCTTGGAGAAAATAAATCCACCTGTAGTTTGTTCTCCGACTGGCAAGCAAAAGACATAATGCTTGACAATTTTTCCCAAGCTTTGATCCGGGAACCGAATACACAATGAGTTGTGCATCATTTTTAATGTCCATCGTTTCATCAAACTGCAGAGCGAAAAATGATGCTTCCAACAGTTTCGCCATCAGTTGATGCTTCAGATCTTCAGCAATCATAGTAGATCGAAGTTTCATTGTGTCATTGGACAAAGGAATTTGCACTACTTTATCCACTGTTTGCTTTCCACCATGTAATAGATTGGCAACAATTTTCAAATACGGTTTGACAAATTTCTCAGCCTCTATGTCTGGCTTTTTTTCTTTCATGAGCACATGTTCTATTTGAAGAGAGGCAAGAAGAAGAGGTCTTTTGATATATTCTTCGTTCCACTTTCTTGTCTTGAGTTTTGAGGAGAGGGTACTTTGGTCCGGGTATTTCCTCTTGAGATTAGGTTTTTCCTTGCCCGTATCTTTAAGAGTCATCATCTGTAACATACATAACTGCATTTTTAAGTTCGTTATCCTCAGTTTCCTTGTCACCCTTCACAAGTGACTTGCCTCCTGAACATACCTCCTCTTGAGTCCTGTTCGTTTCACTTTCTTTCAGAAATGAATTACTTCCTTCTACAAACTCTTCCTCTAGAGCTGGTTTCTTTTGGTACTTCAACAAAGACCCAGTGTCTTAATCTGCAAGCAAAAAAAAAATCAGCAAATTCGAGTCTATATAGTACTGTTAAACAAATCTTCAAAAAATATAAGGCCAGCTTGTATGCATGTTGCTTGTGGGCGAATAGCATTGACAATTTTCACCACATCTTGCAACAATTAGAACTTAGTACTTAGAAATCAAACTTTAAAACTTTAAAACTGAAAATGCCACCAATCAGTTAACAACTGCACCACAAGAAAATGGCACAATCTAACTTTAGATTGCCTAAAAGCGGGGCTCAAATCTCCTTAATATAGCTAGAATTAATGTTGTTTGATGCAAATAAGTGCTGGTAGATTGAAGTACAGTAAATATGTGTAGAATTCTAGTTCTAGCAGAAAAGTAGCTAGATTGGCAACACAAAGTAAAGTTTCAGTTCAACAGTTGCCTACAGCGATCCTCCAGTGTTGCCATTTATACATTTATGATCCCACTAGCTTGTCTGGTCTTCCCTAAAAGGTTATATTACAGTAAATGTGGGAAATATCCTGCTACTTTGAAATTAGAAAACCATAGGTGGAGAGAAAAAACATATCAAATTTCCAGCTCCACTGCCATTAAAACCAATGAGCTTACTAACCACTTTAATGGCAATGCCTTTTTTAAGTATAGAAAAAAATATATAAATATCTGAATAAATTAAGTCATTCACCCCTCTAGTTTCATTCACCCCAAAATAATTTAATTTGCCCTTGGGTGAACCATTCACCAGTTTTAGAAGCACTGCCCTAGAGCTCCTGCCTGACCTACTGTACGCTTCCTGTAGTTCCAATTTTATTTCAGGTTTCCAACATTTACAGTTTTTCTTCTAAATGATAAAACCTGGAACTGTTTTAACCACAACTAGCTAAAATGACTGTGGCTATAAAATGATAGAAAGGGACTTAGTCAAATATTTGAGAAGAAAAAGTACAAATTGACACTGGCATAAACCAGCAAATGAAATCAAATAGTTCAACACAATAGTTGATCAATCACAAGGGGATCCATTTTTAGACTTTAGACTTTGGAGATATAGCGTGGAAACTGGCCTTTTGGCCCACCAAGTCCGTGCCGACCAGCGATCACCTGAACACCAAAGATACTAGAGGAACAAGATGGACCACTCCGTTGAAATCGCCTATACTGGTGTAGTACACAAAGGAGCCATTTTAGTAGGCAAAACCCGCCGTTCGCTATGCCTCTCGCAGTGTAATCAGTGTTTTGGGGGAACAGTATGTGTGATGATACCATTAAAATGCAGAATATATCTCATCTATCAATTCACAGATTTTTGTTATTTTTCCTTTTAAGTGTTTCTGCAAGTTTCTGCCTACTAAAATGGCGCCATGACGTACTACTGTTTTTAGGGTCGAGTGGTCTATCGTGTTCCTCTAGTATCTTTGGTACACACTAGGGACAATTTACAATTTTACCTAAGCCAATTAACCTACAAACCTGTACGTCTTTTGAGTGTGGGAGGAAATAGGAGCACCCGGAAAAAACCCATGCGGTCACATGGAGAACGTACAAACTCCGTGAAGACAGCACCCGCCACTGTTCTGCCCCATGGTCTCTATTTTCATAATTGCTTTGTTTCCAATATCCCCAAATTATCTGAACATTCAAGGTTCACCGAATTAGGTATGATACAGATTAATTTGCTTTCTTTCAGAAACACGAGGCTTTCTACGAATCCATTGTACAAATGACCAACAAACCGCGTACCCTTCAACATCTTGCACGCTGTGCTTTAAGGAAGTATCTTGGAACTCAATGCCATTCGGTCATACCACAGTTATCACTTCCAAGTAGTTTCAAGGAGTTTTTGCTGTTGAAATGTGAACGTGTTATCAAATGAAAAGATAATAATAAAAGTAGAAAATTCTGGAAAGGCACAGATTTTGGAACAAGATCAGAATCCTTGCATCACCATATTTTATTACATGGTTACACCTACTGGATTAGAAACAAAAATACTATGAAGTGACTTATCCAGGATGAATTCTAGAATTGTCTGAATCTATCAAATTTGTTCAATCAGTTGTATAATTGGGAAAACTAGAGTAGTTAATGAAGAAATAATTTTAATATGCAACTGCATTGTTTTGTTAAGAGTACCCCAAACCTGTGCTCCCCCCCCCCCCCCCCCCCGCTCTTGATATGCCATGGAATAATGTCTGCTGCTTCCTATCTTTTTCTTTGCCTGCTAATTTGCACTCCTTGCAATCTCCTTTCTTATTCGGTACAATGAAATGAACAAAGCCAAAGGGAATACCATGAAATGGCAGGAAATCTTATTAAATAACGTTGTTGTCTGCTATTATGCATTTGAAACTACTTGTTTTTTCAATGAATCCTCCCAATATGTGTTTTATTTAAGTTATTGGCACATTAGATGGATCATGCAGATTTTATTTTCCATATTGTAATTTAAGAATTTAGCCTGAACTTCAGTAACTGCTGCCTCACAGTTCCAAGAACCTGGGTTTAGTCCTGATCTCTGGTGCTGTCTTATTGGAGTTTGCATGTTCTCTCCCCGACTGCTTGGGTTTTCACTGAGTTCTTTGTTTTTTTTCTGGCTCATCACAAAGATGGGTTTAATGTTAATAACAATTGTAAATTACCCCTCAGTGTACAACAGTGAAGTAATATTTTTGGAATCGCTAATGAACACAGCCAAATTACTTTTTAATGCTATTTGCCATGATTGTTTTGTCTCATCACCACTACTATTATCCTGTTCAAAATAAAAGAGACAATGAGAGTACTAAAATGCCAATGAAAGTGCTATAACAATAAAATAAAAAATATTTTCAAACCTTTTAAGAGTCCTGTTAGGAACTATATTATTTCTACATAGTGGGTTGGTAGTAATTTGGAATAATTTGATACTCGATTAATGTTTTTCAAATTATAGAGGAATAATAGGTATATAAATTTACCAACAATCTAATTAATATCCAAGGAATGCAGATGTCATTGATAATCAGTGCAAGCACTTATTTACGACTTCAAAAATTCTTAAATAAGCAACTGCAAATAATCTGTGTGCGTTATCACCTAGATAGTGTACGAAGGAAGTGCCCGTCCCGCTGAGTTTTATATTCCACAGTAAACCCTTGCATAAGTCAAATTCTATGTAAGTCGGTTTTGGCTAGAGTACTACAGTGCACATGTAAATTTTCTTATGCAAAATCGGTGACGTCCTGTGTCGCCCTCCTCATTCCCTGAGCTATCCTGATATGTAGCATTGTCTTTCAACTGACACACTCCACATCAGGATAGATTATTTACCGTTCAAAGAGGCAGAACCAAGTTGTCGATCTTTCAGAATAACGTAGTGGTTCTTAAAAGAACCCTTGGACTCTAATCACTTCTCACTTTGACCTATTAGCCCGCGAACGCATACAAAGTATGCCCCAGGTTACTGAATCCCTGATGATATTCTCCAAAGGGCTGAATGGCCCACTCCTGCACCTGTTCTCTATGTTTCTCTATGTTTCTATGCCGCCTTATCCACCCAAATGACATATGGGAAGTTGGGGCACTTTCTGCGGCGTGTGGCCCAGACTTCTTGTCAGAGAATTGTTATGGGCTGGTGCAACACACTGGTAAGTAAATGGCAGACACAACCTCTACAAATGGGTTAAATTGACAATGGAAGCAATATTACCTTACTAGTAAGAAACCTGAGTGACTTTCATGGCTACTTTCTACCTTTTCATATTTTGCTTGCTCATCCCAACAGTTTCTGCATCCTGGTTGCCTGAGCTTGGGACATCATTCTCTATTGCATTAAGGCCATTAATTAGCACAGCCACTTACTTCCCCGCTTTTTCTTGCTTCCTGCCCTTCCTAAACGTCGTGTCCTTCAGGCGGCACAGCGGCACAGTCGCTGCCTTACGGCACCAGAGACCCGAGTTTGATCCTGACTGAGGAGGTGCTGTCTGAGCAGAGTTTGTACGTTCTCCCTGCGACCGCGTGGGCTTTCTCCAGGTGCTCTGGTTGCCTCCCACACTCCAAAGATGTGCGAGTTTCTAGGTTAATTGGCTTCTGCGGATTGTCTCTAGTGTCTGGAACTAGTGTACAGGTGATCTTTGGTCGGCGCGGACTCTGTGGGGCGAAGGGACTAAAATAACACTGTTATTTAGTTTAGTTTTAGAGATACAGTGCAGAAATAGGTCCTTTGGCCCACCGAGACCGCACCAACCAGCGATCCCCGTACACTAGCACTATCCTACACATTAGGGACAATTTACAATTTTTACCGATGCCAAATTAATCTATACACTTGTACGTCTTTGGAGTGTAGAAGAAAACCAGAGCACCTAGTAGAAAGCCCACGCGGTCATGGGGAAAAACATACAAACTCCGTACACTTATAGTCATTATCGAACCCAAGTCTCTGGCGCTGTAAGGCAGCAACCCTACTGCTGCACCACATTGTCGCCCCTTATCTTGGAGCAATAAGTCTGCTGGCTATCGGGTCAGATTTATTTCTATTTGCCCTCTCGGTTCATGTGTGTTCACTTGTAATACTGCATGCATTCAGAAGCAGAACCTTTAGTTTTGTCCTTTTAATTGTTTTTTTGTTAATTCCAGCTTTGACTGCTGTTAGATTTGTACTTTCTATCCCTACCTGCCAATTAATTTCCTGTATGAATTCCTTCCTGTTGAGCCTTTTCACACTTGTTTTATTGTAGCATCCCTTTGATCCTTTGCCTTGGCTCTTTAGTTTAAAGCATTCTGCACTTCATTGGTTATGTGGCAAACTTGTTCCCAGCCTCTTCAGTCTGTCGCAACAGGACAACTTCCACTTTCCCCAGTACTGGTGCCAGGATCCCACAAACCGAAGCCCACTTCCACAACACCAAGCACTGAGTCGTGCTGAGATTATTACATAGGCCGCACAGCACAGCACAACACAGGAACAGGCCCTTCGACCAACAATGTTTGTGTGGAACATTATGCCACAATTAATTAAATCTCTTCTGCCTGCATGTGATCTATGTACCTCTATTTCATGCATTTATTCACAAAATGCTGGAGTAACTCAGCAGGTCAGGCAGCATCTCGGGAGAGAAGGAATGGGCGACGTTTCGGGTCGAGACCCTTCTTCATGCATGTTCATGCACCTAAACCTAGACTAAAACGCCTCTTCAATGCCACTTTCGTATCTGCCTCCACCCCTGGCAGCCAGTGCGTTCCAGGCACTCGCCACTCTCTGTGTATTCTTTTTTTAACTTCAAATCCTTCACATTGCTTTCATTGTCATTCAAAAATAGATTTGAATGAAATTGTCGTTACCATGCAGTCATAAACAATAAAGAGCACAAGACACACAACTGCATAGGTTTAACACAGACAACCGTCACAGTGTCAGTGATCACTGTGATGGAAGGCAAAGTCTTATCTCCTCCTCTGTTCTTCTCCTGCGGTCAGGCAGTCAAACTGCTGCTTCGAGCACATCTCCTTGAAACTTTGCTCATCTCATCTTAAAACAATGGCGCTCTCTAATCTTTGACATCTCCACCTGTCCTGGGTACAAGGGGTTCTGTCTGTATTTGAGCCTATTAGGACTACCTTTGAGATTCTTCAATTATTATTTTTTCTTCATTCTGAATTTGTGCCCAAAAGCAATGATTTGTGACGTTGTCGGATGAGAGAGCTGATTGTTTTGCTAACAGTCTCAGCCACACCTTCCTCCTGCTCACTGAGGCAGCGCCATCAGGTCGGGCCTGGTGTGGGCAGCTTGTGGTGACGTCACGGCGCAGTCGGGCGGCGGCGGCGCGCAGGGTGTGGGTGGGGCTGACGTCACGGCGCAGTTGCGCTCCGGCGACGAGAGCGCAGTTTGCAGTGACGTTGAGCGCAGTGTGTGTTGATGGTGGTGGTGGCGGTGGCGGCGGCGCAGGCCGGGAGGAATCTGCTGAGCCGACATTTCGCAGCGCCCCGGGAATATGGTGTCAGGGCACAACAGGTGAGGGCGAGCGGCGACGATCGGGGCCTCGGGCAGCGGCTCGGCGTGAGGCCGGGGAGGCGCGGTGCGGCGCGGCGGGGTCGAGCTCCCCTCAGCCCGGCCCAGGCTGCGGCCGCTCCCGGGCACCCACAACAACAACGCCCGCTCCCTCCTCGTACAGACCCGGCCGTGCCCCGGGATACCTGTAGCTGCGGCCCGGGGACCCGGTACCTGAGGCCCGGGGACCCGGTACCTGAGGCCCGGGATCCTATGGATGTTGTCCCATGAATCTGGGACCCTGTGCCCCTGTGGCTGCGGCCCCCTCGGCGACGGCCAGAAGGGCCGCAGCAACCGCACTCAGAAGGCTCTCTGCGGGGAGTCAAGTCAAGTCTACTTTATTTGTCATATTCACATACAAGATGTGCAGTGAAATGAAAGTGGCAACGCCTGCGGATTGTGCTAAAACTACAAAGAGAATGGAATTTAAAAAAAAGACACAACACAAACAATTAATTGATACAGTAAATTAGTCCCTGGTGATATAAGAGTTAACAGTCCTGATGGCCTGTGGGAAGAAACTCCGTCTCATCCTCTCTGTTTTGACAGCGTGACAGCGGAGGCGTTTGCATGACCGTAGCAGCTGGGACAGTCCGTTGCTGGGGTGGTAGGGGTCCCCCATAACGTTGCTGGCTCTGGATCTGCACCTCCTGGTGTATAGGTCCTGCAGGGGGGCGAGCTAGCAGAGCGTCTGGACCCATTCCTGCCTGACCCGCTGACAGCATTTTGTGTCTAACTTCGTTCTAAACCTGCAGCTCTGTAGGCATAACCATTCCCAAAGGTACCATGGGTATGAGTCCTGATGCGGATTACGTCTGCATCAAACCACAAATTATGGAATTAAAGTAAAAAGTCCAAATCATGTATAGCAAGAATTTGGAAACCCTTAAGTATCTAGACACTGTAAATGGCTCGATTGTAATCCTGCATTTTCTTTCAGCTGACTGGATAACAGGTAACAAAAGCTTTTCACTGTACCTCAGTGCATGTGGCAATAAACTAAACAGAATTGAACTTTTAAGCAGCTTAAAGAAATTCCGCCTTCTCACAGAAGAACCTTTTGGTTCAAGTCTGTCAGGATATGGCCTTTTCCTGATTCATTGTACATCTCCATCAAACATGAATTATGGAATCAAACTCAAATTAAAAAGCTATAAGCCACGTATACCAAGAATTTGGAAATTGCCAATTTACTGGTGCTGAAATGGGCATTATATATTTCAATCGAAAATGAAATTTAATCAACTCTTGAAGGAGGAATTCTTAAATGTTGGAGAGTTGATTTTCTACTCAAACAAAACTTTAATGTATTAAAGCTGTAAATGTTTTGACACATATAAAATAATTTATGATGGGCTAATGTTATGTTTAGGGTCGTCTTTCACCAACCATGGAAACGTTAACTTCTCTCACTTAAGATACTGTCACCCTTGTTATTTGGTGTTCTGTAATAATACATTATGAAGCATTCATTTGATTATAACTAAAATTTACCACTAATTTGTTCTTTAATTACATGGGTAACAGAACAGGTCTCTGAAATATAATCCTTATCCCACATGGCAGTGACCATAACTTGCACTTCTGACCTCGGTTATTGACTGAGCCCACAAATGGGAAGTGAATTTCATCCCACAATTCTCCATGTATCTTCCACACCATCCACCTCTTCCTGAGCCAAGTGGACTGTAATTATATTCCTGCTCCCACTGATTTATCTTTTCTGCCAAGCTCAGTTTTATGTAGAGATAGACTTTTATTGGGTGCTGCTTTAGTGACACAGTAATCATAAAGCAATTGAAATGTTTCACGCATGCTTACTGTTTAGTAATGATGTTTTGGAGTCTTCCTTTAATTAACATGAATCAATGTTATTGAGCCAATAACTTAAACATACATAAGTCGACCTTCTGCTTGTTTTAAATGCTCTTTAAATATAATACATTACAATACAATACAATATCTTTATTGTCATTGTACAAGTACAACAAGATTAAGAATGCCACTTCCATATCGATGCTATAAAATAAATAAATCACAGCGAAAACAAAATAACAAAGGGAGGTAAAAAAACAAAGAAAACAAGGTAAAGTGCAAAAAAGGTTCATGCAAGGTCAGTTGTGCCAGAGACAGATCATGGCGGGCTCTTAGCAGGACAGATTCAGAGCAGCTATAGCTCTAGGAATAAAGCTGTTTCTTAGTCTGGAGGTGCGGGCGTAGAAGGCCTTGTAACGTTTACCAGATGGAAGTAGTTCAAACAGACGGTGGCGTGGGTGTGTGGAGTCCTTGTAGATGCTGGTGGCTTTCCTGAGGCAGCGTGCGTTGTAGATGTCCTCCAGGGCTGGTAGCTGTATCCCAATGATCCTCTGCGCTCTGCAGACGACCCGCTGAAGAGCTGTCCGCTGCCGTGCAGCTGAGATACCACACATAGATGCTGTATGTCAGTATGCTCTCTGTGGTGCAGCGGTAGAAGGTCATCAGTAACTGTTGGGGCAGACCGGGCTTTTTCAGCGTTCTCAGGAAAAGCAGCCGTTGCTGTGCTTTCTTGACTAGCGCAGCGGTGTTAGTGGACCATGTGAGGTCCTCTGAAATATGTGTGCCCAGAAACCTGAAGCTGGACACTCTCTCCACTCTGTCCCCGTTGATGAAGACTGGAGCATATTCCGCATTCTGTGACCGTCTAAAGTTGATAATTAGCTCCTTGGTCTTAGTTGTGTTTAGGGACAGGTTGTTCTCTGAGCACCAGCTCGCCAGGTTCTGCACCTCCGCTCTGTAGGCTGATTCATTGCCGTTGAAGATCAGCCCGATCACCATTGTGTCATCTGCAAATCTGACGATGGTGTTGGTGGCTAATGCAGGAACACAGTCATGTTTGAAGAGGGAGTGGAGGATGGGGCTCAATACACAACCCTGTGGTGTGCCAGTACTCAGAGTGGTAGTGGAGGACAGGTGGAGGCCCAATTTCACAGCCTGAGGGTGCTCCGTCAGGAAATTCAGGATCCAGTTGCATATTGACGAGCTGAGGCCTAGCTGGTGGAGTTTGGAGGTGAGCTTAGTGGGGATGACAGTATTGAAAGCAGAGCTATAGTCTATAAATAGCATCCTCACGTATGTGCCCTGTCTCTCCAGGTGAGTCAGGACGGTATGAAGAGCCAGAGGTAAGGTTTGATTCTTCAGTTTATTTTCACTACAATGAACTTCCTATTCTTTAAGTATGTAGTGAATCATTAAATCTTACTTTTTGCCAGCTCAAAGTCTCTAAACCCATCAACTGATACGCGGTTGAATTAATTATTACTAATAATGGATGCCTGTCGATCGGTGGGCCAAAGGGCCTGTTTCCACTATACTAAACTACAAATGTAGCCTCACCAACGCCTTGTACAACTATGTCATTCCCTCCTCTGTATTTTTGTACAGGCCCCTATGGACTTTTTGAAAGGCTTCATTAATATATACAGATGAATAAATATCTATGAAACTGGAATTATGCTAAAGATAGCAAAGAGATATATCAACATTTATGTGATATCACCAGTGTTTCCTAGCTGGATGTAAGCCTGGCTATTGTGATGAAAGTTTAAAACAAGTGAAGAGGAATAACTGATTGTGGAAAAAATTATAAAAACAATGTAATTAGTTACTTTTATAAGTTGTACTCTGTGGGTTGTGGGTTTAAAAGTGGGAATGAGGCAGTAGATGCAAAGTGAAATGGTTTGTGATAATAAATTCAAGTACTTTAGGGAGATGGTTGAATATAGGCAGTAGACAAAGAGAAAAGAAGATCGATAGTTTTTTAAAGTGAAGACATTTTTTCCTAAGAACTGGATGAGGTAAAAGTGATAAGCATTTTATCGGAATGCATCACATCATGGTTTGGGAACAGCTCCAACCAACACTGAAAGAAATTGCAGAGAGTTGTGGACACAGCCCAGTCCATCATGCAAACCAATCTCCCTTCATCTCCATCTACAATTCATGCTGCCTTGGCAAGACCACCAGCATAATCAAGGACTAGTCGCACTCTGGTCACTCCTTCTTCTACCCTCGCCAGTCAGGCAAGAGGTACAGAAATTTGAAAAAGGCAAATCTCTAGATTCAGGGACAGTTTCTTCCCAGCTGTTATAAGACAAATGAACCGTACTCTCAATGACTAAAAAGCAGTCATAACATGCTATCTATCTAATTGGAGACATTTGAACTACCTTTATTCGGACTTTATCCTGTGTTTGTACTCTGGATGGCTTGATTGTAATCATGTACAATCTTTTCGTTGACTGACTGGATAACACGCAACAAAAAGGTTTTTACTGTACAGGTGACAATAATAAAGAAAACTTAAAGCTATGCCAGGAAACATCTGGCTAAGCATGGCACACACGATGCAGGGAAAGGTGTAAAACTGTTTAAGGTAGTTAAGGTTTTGCCATGCAGTTGGGCAAACAGGCTTTGTGCTTCAAAGGTTAAGTTACAATTTGTGAATGTCACTGAGCTAGCAGATGTTGATGTGGGCAGAGTATGACAAAGTACAATACAGACTGGGAACTAGCTAAAGGTCTTTGCTGAACCTACAGCAGTGGTGGTCAGTGACTGAAGTAAGTTAGGGTAGAAGAGGTGGAAGTTAAAGTGCAGCTGTGCCAACCGTAGGCTGGATTATTTGGAGTACTCGATTCAGATCTCGGCCCCGAACCTTCCCAAGATATACCTTGGGCAACAGCCTGGATTTATTAGGATGGAATTAGACCTAAATGTATTGCACTATGAGGATAAGTAGCATGGTCGAGAGATGCATTCTTTGGAATAAATTTTGTGCAAATAAATTTTGTTGTTGTTGTTGTAATTGAGGTGTTTAAGATGATTTTACAGTATTTCTAAGATAAATACATTAAAAAATATTTTTTTTCTTTGGCAGGAGAGTCCAGGACCAAGGGCCGTAAACGTAAGCGCTATCCAGAAGTGATGTCAGAAAGCATTTCTTCATAGAAAAGGTTAATTTAATTAAACTGACTCCTGTTGCCTTCAAAAGAGAGAAGGGGTTTCAGTTTAATTTAGTGATACGGCACGGAAACAGCTCCTTTGACCCACCGAGTTCGCAACGAATAGCGATCCCCGCACATTAACACTATCCTACAAACACTTTACACATTTTACACATATACCAAGCCAATTAAGCTACATACCTGTACGTTTGTGGGAGGAAACCGAAGATCTCGGAAAAAAACCCCACGGGGAGAACGTACAAACTCTGTACAGTACAGCAGCTTTAGTCGGGGTTGAACCCGGATCTCTGGCGCTATAAGGTAGCAACTCTACCGCTGTACCACTGTGGCCGCCTGCAAACCAAGTGTTTATGTGGACGGTAGAATCTGAGGAGAGTTGATGGGAAAGTGGGAAGATTCTCCCTTCCTAGTAATCTATTTTACTCTTAACTTTCCATAGCTGTATCAGTGTAAATGATTGTTGAACTTATGCTGAAATTCACGCTGAAGATAAACGGTTCTCCTTGGTTTGGTCCTTGTGAGATTCACAGCACCATACTATGTGCCTTAATTCACAGGCATTTGTTGATCTCCTTGGCCTTACTTTGGCTATTTCACAGTAAAAAAAAATTAACAGATTGTCATGCTACAAGTACTGCTATTGTCCCATCCAACGTGACCCTGTTTAAATGTTTCCTTGCATTTTTATTTAGATCTTATAGTCCTACTGTAATTAATGGCTGCTCAGTAATTCAAAAATAAAATGTTTTACAAAAGGCTGTATCTTTCATTAGTCCCCTTTCAAAAATATTTTGTTCAATTTACCTTATGAACATTCAATATTTTTGTTGAATATCTGTATCCAAATTAAGAGAGCTGGCTGAGCCAAATTAGTGTGTGATTGTGTAAGAATATTATGATTCTGTTTTAATTGGGCTTCCTTCCTTGTCAGTTGTAGAGCAATTGAGAGATACAACACAAAGAGGCCATTTGGCCCAGCGAGTGTATCAGACATCAATTTACACTAATCCTATCCTGACCCATTTAAATCTTCCCACTTTCTCACCAACTCTCCCCAGATTCTACCACCACACCTGGGGCTGTCTACAGTCGTCCATTAATCTAGCCTGTGTATTAAACCTGTGTGTTCTGGGGAAGTGAGAGGAAATCGGTTGTCAGATTCCTTGTGATTTGAAGTTTAAATTTCTAAGCCCAGTTCTCCTAACAATCATACATTTCAACTTTATATTGCTTATTTCAAACCAGTGGAGGATATTTATTATAAAAATGAAATTGATTATCAGGTGAATATTGTAACGAATGGATAAATAGCAAAACACTTTTAGGATATTTAAAATGTTTGAGGTGACGTTAGTAACAACGTTTTATAATGACAGATTGCATGGCATTATTGACATTGTTTTCATTTTCCTCAGATTTTTTGAGCATTTTCAATAAATGGACCCCAGCAGCATGTCATTCATAGAAGGAGTTGGTGATGAAGTTACAGTCCTGTGCGGAATAGTCTTCTTGGTACTGGCACTCGTTCTTGCCTGGCTCTCCACGCATGTTGCTGATCGTAGTGATCAAATATTTGGGACCATTGTTACAACGGGGAACTCGTCATTAGTCAGGCTGAGCAGTGTCGAGCGGTACGTGGCAAATGCAGCAGCACCCGAGGCAGATGAAGCCCAGTCAGCATCTGCCCCTGCTGAGCAAAAGCCAGAGGAAGAAAATGATTCTGGGCTTGGAGCATCGCCTGGAAACAATGGACCCACCAATGAGCAGGTGCCAGTCGAAGGGGCTTCCAGTTTAACCGATGCAAATATCGATCCTCTTTTGAACATACAGGGTCTGCGCAAGCGAACGTCAACCAGTGGGATTAGTACTGGTGAGGGACTGGACCCTGCAATGCTTGAGAACTGTAATGCTCATACACGCACAGTGGATAGTGTTGAAGAGGGTGAAGGGCAAATTAAAGTGAGGCTGAAATTTTTAAATGACACTGAAGAGGTTGCACGAGTAAAACCAGAAGATACTATTGGATTTCTAAAGAGGTAAGATATTTGTAAATTAAATTCATGCATGTTCTCTGTGTGACAGCTTGGGTTTCCTCTGGGTGCTTCGGTCTCCTCCCACTTCCAAAAGACTTGCAGGTTTGTAGGTTGATTGGCTCTGTAAATTACCCGTAGTATGTAGGGAATGGATGCTAAAATGGAACATGTAAAATTAGTGTGAATGGGTGATCAATGGTCAGTGTAAACCCAGTGCGCCGTTTCCACGCCATATCAACCATTGCTAACTGCTATATGACAGATCTTTGCCCTTTGGCAGACCCAACCCTTCCGAATTTGGCGGAAAGTTTCCACTTTCTTATTTCATTTCTGCCATTCCGATTCCGCCTCACATTTTCCCACAAAACACATGTCTCGCCCCTCGCCCTGCCCCGCGCCCTGCCACTCCTAGCCTCACATGGCCTCGCCCCGCCCCTCGCCTGGGGAGGAGTAGGGGTTGGGGGGGACATGGACCGTTGTGATTTGCTGTTGAAGACCACTGGAGCAAGTATGTCTTCAATGAAATTAGGTATGTGCAGTTTTAAATGAAACTCTTTCTTCATAACTTAGTCATACATTTTATGACCATTGTTCTTTTATTCAATACCAAGAGAAATGGGATGTGTAATGAAAAGGCAAAATAGAAAAAACAAAACAAAAGTTTTTTTTTTGTGTTGTGAAAAGTATTTCTGTTCAATAACCTTTCTATAAATAGCAGAATATACTCATGATAGGCCTGACATTGTACATGTTGTCCAAGAACTACAGACTGTTGTAACTAATAGTTGTTTTTCATGCGTGAATGTAGCGCAACGCGTATGCGCATTTGGCGTGCATACTTTTTTTTTGCTGAAAATTTGCATTACGCGCCATATTATGAACTTTGATGTAAAATTCTGAATTTTGGACATCAAATTTATGAATTTGTAAAATCAAATGTCTGCTTTGGTAACAGGTGACAGAAACATGTGGTAATGTATAAAATTCTAATGGGGCTTGACAGGGTTGACAGATTTATTTTGTACTTTAAGAGAATAAGACAAGATGAATTTAGTAATGATAAGGGAAAAGGTCAGCCAAGATCTCCATGCAAGACAGAATAGGGACAAGGAGCACAATGAATAACCTATTTTCTATTTTCTTTATGTTCTTGTTTCAAAAAAGTGCCAACAATCATCAATGAGGTGAATGACAAGTTGATCTGGTTACAGTCATGTTTCAAAGAACATTGGAGACCGAAAGACAAATTATTGGAGGAACTCAATGGGTGGGGGCAAAGAGATAGTCGACGTTTCGAGTTGAGACCTGTATCAGAACTAAGATGTCGACTATCTTTGGGCGGCACAGTAGCGCAGTCCGGGTGCGATCCTGTCTATGGGTGCAGTCTGTATGGAGTTTCCACGTTCTCCATAGACATCCCAAAGACGTGCGGATTTGTGGGTTAATTGGCCTCTGGAAAAATTGTAAATTGTACCTAGTGTGTAGGATAGTGCTAGTGTACGTGGTGATTGCTGGTCATCACGGATTTGGTGGGCTTGTTTCCACGCTGTATCTCTAAAGTCTAAAGTCGATATCTACGCCTCTGAAGATATTGCCTGATCAATTCAAAATTCCAGCATTTGCATCTCCTGTACTACATTGGAGTGGAATATTGGGAAAACTTTCTGCTCTTAATGTTAAGATGCAATGTCATCTTTAATGTCCATTAAGCAATGGCACTATCACGAGGCTTGAATTTAACATCCCATAAAAAGAATTATATTTTCATTCAAGCAGCTCTGTCAACATATTATACTGAAATTGCAATTTAGAGTATGTATTCACATTCTTGATTGAGTATTGAATTCATAATTTAAAAAATAGTGTCAAGCAAACTGTCAGTCAGGAGACATAAGAGACTGCAGATGCAGAAATTTGGAATAAGAAACATGATACTGGGGGAACTCAGCGAGTTGAGCAGCATCTGTGGAGGAGAACGGTCACTTCAGGTCAGGATCCTTCACCTGAGCTGAAAGAGGGGGTACTTGTCAGGTCTTGCCCCAATCTTCCCCCTCATTCTTTATACTGGTTATCTCCTGTCTACTCGTTCAGTCCCTATGAAGGGTCCACAACCCAGAAGTTGACTATTTTCACCAAGGATGCTGCTCAATCTGCTGTGTTCCTTCAGAAGATTGTTTGTTACTAAGTAAGTCTTGTTGCTGCTTGCTTGGAAGAGTGAGGAAGACCATAAGCAGAACTTTAATTAAACACCCATTCATTTTTCCTGCCTCTGCACAGCTCTCATTGAATTCAGCATGTGAATGCAAGGAGCTTTAGCTTTGTTGATGAAGTGATGAATTTGTGCAAAAATTGCCCATCTTTTATTATTTCCTTCTCTTCATATCCAACAATTTTTCTAAGCTTTTTCCATTCTCTATGTTGCTTCCTTTATACTGTACAGAAAGGAGAACATAAATTGCATCCCTACCTAACTGAAAAAAATTGTGTGCAGGCATGTACCTGTTGTGTTGACTCTCTCATGGGTAATAGCATGAGTAGACTCTCCCTTGGATAACACATCAGGCTTCATTACCTGACCTTGCACATGAGGAAGAACCATCTGCATGAAGCTGAAGAGGTGACAATGTTAATCGATGAAGGTGATTAGCCTCAGGAATAGAAAAGAGTAGAGTTGATGGTTGGATGTGACACTTCTGTCCTTGTCAGAAAATATTGATATCACGAGATATGAAGCAAGAACCTCCATGTAAGTTGTACTCTTTAGCATAGCAAAAACATCCAAACGTACTCTGCAAGAATTTTATTGAACAAAAAAAAGAACCACATAAGTCAGATGACCAAGGTAATATTTAAAGAATGTAAAGGAGGAAATAAAAGTGGAGAGGTTAAGACAGGAAATTCTTGAGCTTATGACGTCAATAGGGGAAAGCACAGCTGCTAATAATGGTGTGATGAAAGTATGGATGAGCAAGAAGCTGGAACTGAAGGAATACCAATACAAGGATTATAAGACCAGAGGTGGTTCTAGCAGTTCAGGGAAAGGATGAGGCCATGGAGGGGTTTGATAACAATCAAGTCATTGCTTTGCTTGGAGCCATTGTAGGACAGGAACCACTGGGATAACTCAATCTGGAGAATTTGTATGTCAAGAGTTAATTAAGCTACACAAAATATTTAAACTCCTCGATGATTGAGACCGGTTGTTACTTGTTTGTTCTTTCTGATGACCTCTGAATTTGGACACTCCCATCTCATTAGTCTACCTATATTGCATAACCTTTACAGTGAATCAGAAGTTTCCCTTAAGGCAGGAACTGCTCTTTATTTAAGTCTTAAGGAACCTCATTTTGTGTGAACGCGATTGGAATGATTTGTGAAATTTCCCAATGCCACCAATATCCATATTCTTTCTCAGGCTTGGTATCTTATGGTTTCATATTTCATGGAACTTGTTAATGTCCTTGTGTCTATTTGATTGAAATGACATTCAACTCAATTCTCTGGTTTTAAATGGGTAATGATGATAATCAGCTGTAATTCATGTGCTAATTGATACAGTGACATTGAGGATGGATGAAGAGGAACATCAGTCGCACTTGGAAATACATCCATTGATTTGGCATTGGTTTACACATTTTCAGAAGACTATATGTTATGTTTTATCAATTAAAATATCAAAAAGAGTTGTGATGGTTGTTATTTTCAAAAGCCGAGGGATTACAAATGCCATTATGAATACAGGGACATTTAACACTCGGTTTAGCATTCCACTGCCAGCTCTTTATCCTCTACAATTAGCACTTTTTTGCTAACACCATCATCAAAGGACAAATTTCATTTTGCCAGAAGCAATTGTTTTTGTTAAAAATATTTGACTACCGAAAATGATAAGTTGTGTTTTTTATATAAACAGATCATTCTGCTGATTTTTTTTCCTTGTTTGGTTGGGTGGAGGGGTGACGTTACTCTTCTTAAATAAATACTGAATACTTGGCAACAAAGTGACATCCTAGACAGTTCATCAAATTTAGGAGTGTAAAAATGTGAAATATTTAGAATTACGTTAAAATGATTTCAAAAGTTAAGGAAATCAATTCTTATGAATTGTTCAAAGACCATACTGGAGGGAAGGTTTGATAAATCAAGGTACGTAACTTGAACAGAACCATTTCAAATGGGTTTCTTGTAGCAGGTGAATGACTAAAATATAAGAATGCAAGGCCCTCCAGTTTACATGACTTCAACTTTAGGGGTCTGAGTCAATCACATTCGGGTAACTTATTTCATGCTGTAAGGATCTAGAGATATGCCACACACATTGTACGATCTTACCATTAATAAAGATTTTGGAGTTAAATCGATCAATTTAGTACTAAAGCCAAATTATAACTTTGTGTTCTAGTTCACATGTACTAAAAATGAACCATGTTTCTTGGCTGGTTACAATTTGGATAGTGGAAGACTCATTTGGTTTCTACACTTAGTTTAAGACTTGACATTGATTGCTGTCTGCAACCCTGTCTGAAAACATCTGGACATGGCTAACGATCTGCTCTTCACACTGGGAATTGGAACAAGGTACAAAAGACGGGAATGTCTGTTTTGAAAAAAAGTGATGGAGGTGAAAAAAAGGACAATTTAAAAAAAATGGAAACAAAGTATTTTCGGAAACAGAACTTTTTTTTCTTCTTGAATACAGCTTTGTTGGTCAGCATTTTCCCGTTTATTTAATTGTCATTTATGAAAATGGTTGACTAATTTTCTGTTTCGCTGTTTTTGATTTTGTCTCCTTGTTAATGTTTGTCCCTTCTCCCTGAATTCCAGCAAATATTTCCCAGGACGAGAGCAGCAAATGAAGTTCATTTACCAAGGCCAGCTTCTACAAGATCAGTCCCGCACTCTTGGATCACTCAACATCACAGATAACTGTGTCATCCATTGTCACATTTCACAAACTTCATCCTCCCCAGGCCCTGCTGTTTCTTCTATGGTGGAGCAGAACCAAGCCGCCCTTAATGTGGGTAATCTGATGATCCCAGTTTTTGTCATCATGCTTGCTGTAGTCTGGTACTACCGCATTAACTACCGCCAGTTCTTCACTGCACCAGCCACAGTTTCCCTGGTTGGTGTTACCGTTTTCTTCAGTTTTCTTGTGTTTGGCATTTATGGTCGATAAAGGCACATTGATATTTTCTCATTCTTCATCATTGCTTATCCAACCCAACTGAATGTGGTGTCACTGGTCAATGTTGAAATCAGATGTCATGAGGAATCAGTGTACTTTTGAAAACAGCAAAAGTAAACTAGAGGTCCAGTTCAGCACTGATTTTTTGCCAGAATACCATGCAGTTGGCAATTTACTAGCATTTAATAGAGATTTTAAAATGAAGTCTAGCTAGAAAAATGATCGCAATTAGTGGAGTTTGGGGTGGGAAATTTTACTGTTGATTTATAAAGGGATGAGGTTACATTGAGCCAGAAAACATTTCACACAGCCACAGCCAGCTTCATATTAAATGCCATGTAAGTGTCCCCCAAACGAAAATTCAAGGATCTCTTAACACTGGTAGTTTAATACGCATTCAGTGAATAGTGAACTGCCAAAATGAATAATCAGGTTTCAAATGCATGGGTTATTGTCAAATTGCCTTTGAATATCAGAAATATCAAGGCCTTATAGCAGTGAAAGTGGGTGTGATTAGATTTTACTGTGCCAGCCAGTCAAAACTCATCACAGGCCAAGCGCACGTTTATCTGGATTTCCTATATTTACAGTGCCAGTGGTTAGCTTGTAAAGCCTAAAGATTGTTTTTACAAAATGTGGTGACCATGTTACTGTAAAATATGATATATGAAATCATTGTACAAACAGGCAAAACCTTAAGTGGACAAAGGAGGTGTTATTTCATGTTACATCATTACGTTGGTTTTCCAAAAGCCAGGGAGATAGTTTAATGCCGTGGTAAAAGTTGGTTTTTGCTGTCCACAACTGCTCAATGCCTTTATTAATGGCAGTTGGCAAAGAAGCTCAACAAATTATCAATTCTACGAGTTTTACCCCCTGATTTTTTTAATGTCAGGCTATGTAATATTTACATGATTTTTATAACTGCTTGATCATACGGTGTAGCAATCATTGTATTGAGATGTGTCCAATCTCTGGTTGTTCTATGACTGCTTTCCTGATCATGTTATCCTAAAAGACACAGTACTACTGCTGTTAAAGTTCAGAGAAGGAAGGTGGGGAGTAGCTAGCCACTGCACATATCAGACTGCCCTTTGGATAAGTTCTACAACCAGAAAAAAAAAGCAGCACATTTTAAAAGTAGACTTGTAGGAAAGAAAATTGTTTAATTATCAGACATGTTGTTCAATTATCAAAGAATACAGGGATTCAAACTGAAAAGCCTACACAGGGCTTTAAAAAAAAAAAAAAAAAAGCAGCAGAGATTTAGGTAGAATGCCCTTCACAAAAGTTAAATCTGCACCTTACATGGTTCAGTGTTGTAAAAAGGTAGTTTGTCTAGATTAATTCTGTGAGTTATTTGTGCTTCTCACTGAGTCTAAAGCTATGCAGGTTGCAGCAAATATTGGCTGAAGTGATTGATGCTTAATTTAATATTCAGACGTTATATTAAATTACACCTCCATTAAGAGATTTTTTTTTCAATAAAACAAATCAAGACTGGTATGAGCCTAAGTTAGGATAAAGTAAAAGTTGATGCTTCAAAAAAGGGAGAATACATTTGTAGAAAGTGTGTAGATGGATGCAGTACTTGTATAGAAATGGATGACATCAAATGTACACGGAGGCAATGAAGACAGAGGAAGAGCTGGACAGGTTGGGGTCCCTGAAAAGAATAGGCAAGTGGATGTGTGGAGAGAGTTGCCAGTATCTCTGCTGCTTTTATAGTTTTTTTAAAAATTGTTTGTGCCTTCAGGATTTTAAAATATTGCTGACATTTAGTTTTTTCAGATCTGTAGAACAGACCTGTCTTGTGCTAAAGCAGGCCACTAGGTTATTGGATTTTAAATCTGTAACTTTTCTGAAATGTTCTCCCTTTTGTTTCAAAATAACAGCTCATTGAATGTAATTAAATACAGAAACCAGTTCAGAGTTTGTGGTTCATTTGTTTGTCTTTATAATGCTGGGAATTAGTGTTGACTCAGTAGTGCTTGAGGGACTGAGCTTGATCAGAGATGAACCACGAGTGAGAATTTTTTCACTTCATCTTTAAAACAAATGAAGCTATAAACATGAGTGTTTAACTAGGATTTTTAAACTTAAATTTGAGTTAAAGTTCCTGGCCTTTAAAAACTTTCCTTCTGACCTCAGATGACATAACAAATATTTAATGTTCTAGTCTAATTTGTTAATGGCTGTATTTATCATTACTTTTAACCAGTCACTTGTTAGAAATTACATTGGGATGTTACGGAGAAACAGACAAAAGATTCAGTTCAACTGTACACCTTTATTTACACTGAAGCAGCACGTAGTCACTATGGATTACAGAAATATACAGTGAACCAGCATTTCTGGGGATATGTATGAAAAATTAAAACTCAGGGCCATAGGCTGATTAACAGATATAACTGCATGCATATTTCTGTATCACCACACATCACAAAGAACTGTGAGCCAAACATCTTACACCATGTTGTTTTCCCCTGAAAACTCGTGATTATACACATCCTGCTGAAACCTGCATATAAATGCCAAAACTTGTGGTTCCAGTTTATCAGCCAAAGACAAAAATTATTGGGGGGGGGGGGGCTATGTGGTTTTCAGTGTTACACAACAACTCGAGTGATTCCCTGCAGAGGAAGTTTTCAGTTTTTATGAAAATCACATCTGCTAAAAACCTAGTAAGACTGTATAAATGCTGTATATCCCACACAGCAAAGTATACATGGCTACCTGTAACCCTCAGCTATAAATAGCAAATCTGTAAGATCACCCTGTGCTTCCATGCTTGTTAGGTCTGCAAGAATTCTGGCATTACTACATTGTAACAGAAACGCTGTTAATGATGAAGCTTGCTAATTTCACACAATATTCATTAATAAAAATAAAATGAACATCAGTCTGTTGTCAAGTACTTGCGAACTTACCAATGTATTTATTGACTGTACCAACATAATTAACTAAAAAAAAGAGGAACATCATTACAAAACAGTGTAGATATGGCTGGCAGTGTTAATAAACTCAATATATGAAGTATAGAAAAGCCAGTGCCAATATCTCAGATCTGCAGAGGGAATGAGTATTCCAGGATCCTCAGCTCCAGGAGTAAACCTTCCATACCAAAGAAAAACGAACATCAATGCTTGTCATGTGGTAAGATGAATGTTGTTTTGGTGGCACAGTTTGTTGTGCCAGTGCTAAACATTTGCATTAAAGAAATCAATATTCCAAGTGAGGTGCTGCATGCAACATTGCTACCTCTGGGTAGAGATAGACACTGCACATATTTAAAGAATGATCTTTCACTGTGCACTATATGCATGAATATTTAGATTTTATTTTGTCTAGGCATAATAGAATTTGGTACAACAAAAATAAAGGATCAAACACATTATAAAATATATTTTTTTTAAATCCTAATATTGAGGAGACATTTTCATTTTCACATCAGAGACAAGTGCCCTAAAAACCAGCCTAACCTGGAACTGCCATACTGTTCCATTCAGAATTAAACTTAGACAAAAATAATAAAAGCTTTTAAAAGTATTTAAAGCCAACCAACCCTTAAACTGTTACAACAGTAAGGGGGATCGTGGTGTTCATTCAAATTGCTGAGCAATTTTATGTTGCAACCATATTCCCTATGTTACTGACAAATTATATAATCAATAAAGTGACAAATTAGTCTGGACTGCAGACATCATGGGCAAGTTACACTATAATGTCCGCTGCCCTACGAATAGGCAATTGCTTGCATTCAAGATGGTGAACTCTCAGATCCTATGTGAAAATTAAAACTTGATGTTGACAAAATTGGGACTGTAACAAACATCTGATCAGCATTGAGGTATAGCATTAGAAAGGCACATTATCTCTCGCTACAGAAAGGAAGACCTGCATTTTTGTAGCACTTTTCACAACCTCGGGGCCTCCCACAGCTACACTACTGATCCAACGTGGTAAACAAGAGTAGATATTTCGCTAGAAACTAACACACACACATGCTTACAGCTGCAATTATGACTGGTAATACGATGGATAACAAAAGTGGCCTCTCTGACCAGCAGATGGTACACCAGTGTATCCTACAGAACACTTGCAAAGACAGAAGGGAAATCACCACTTCCTTGACTTTAAAAGGGATCCCAAATCCCACGCATACATTTGTTTAGACAAATGAACAACCCTTGCAACTCAAGAACACCCATCTGACTATTTTAGTCTGCTCCAATTTTCTAGCCCAAGATACAGGGAAGCTACAAATTACAACCTGAATCACAAGGTAAAATATAAAAAATCCAGAAATAAATGTGTCAAACATTATCCGTTTAATTGAAAGTCATCTAAAATCTCTTTAAATAAAATTGTTAATATGAAAAGCAAAGACTACAGCTCCAGTACTTACCTGCTGTAATCTTATTCACATAACCTTAACCAGGCAAAAATATTATAACCACTGATAGTGGCTATTAATGACCAATTATAAGCCATCTCCCATGCTCTGCAAGGATCCAAAACAGAATATATTTGTCCATCAAAAATAGACTAGCCTGTTTGCATAGCAAGGATTCATTCTGTTGCATTCACTCCTTGATTTATATTTAGTTTTTATAGTCAAGATGCAATGAAACTGGAAGCACAAGTTTTAGTCATTGTTACATAATGATTCAAATGAACACGCTCAATGTGCTACACAGGTCAGCTGGCTACAACATAAAATACAAATGCAAGGCATTCGCCAAATTCATTCATGATTTTCTGTTCATTTTCCTTTCTTTGAAATCTACGACATATAATTCAGTTTAATCTGCAAAGCATTTCACAACGGTTGTGTTGGTTCTTTTTTCAGGGCCCCGAGAAAGGGCCATATCAAGTCCAGAAGAACCCTTCAAATCCAGCATACACACACAATCAGACGTAAAGTGCAATGTTTTTTTTAGTGTTGGGCAACATCATGCTGCCCGGAAGGAAGCAGCACGCAGATAATTTCTCCCAACCATTTTAATGTCAAATGGCGATTGAGACCCACCCATGTTAAGTTTGTTAATATATACTTTTGGAGGGGGGGAAAAAAGACTTCCAGCTTCTCAGATGTAAACAAAATGAAACGTCCAATTTGGTCCCACTGGCAAAACAAAAAATGACATGCTGTTTTGAAAAGTGATGACAATTACTCCTTCTGCAACTACCCCTCAATCCAACTTGGATATCAATTTCTGTCAACCAATGTCGCATTAATAAGACTGGAAACAAGGGCAGTCTCACAAACAATCGACGGATGTTTTCCAACATGAGACGCAACCATTTGCATGGATCCTATTTGATCCACTAGTTCAAAAGAAAAGGACCAAGGCATCCATGTCATGATGGCAAACAGGCTATCATGAGTTGCCGACTTACCAACTCGGTGTTGACCAAAAGGGACTTGATGGTTTGCTGCTGTCCATCCATCTGCTGTGCTGCTTTGACTGTCTAATCATGGCAGCCTTGTGCCTCAATTCCAACTGACAAGTGCCAAAAGAAAACGGCACTTGTGCCCGGATTGCATTTCAAATTCATGAGGCTCTTAAGTCCTTCAAGATCTTTTAAGTTTCATTAAGAAATCAATCATTGTCCATATCATATGATCCATATTATAGCATTTGCTCAGCCATCATTATTCAAATAATGAAAGGCTAGGCCATATCTGAGAATAGTCAATCCCTTACAAACCATAGACAATCAACACTTTGGAAATTGTTACAAGATTAGACATAAATACCAAGCAGTATTTAAACTAATTTCAATTGACTGGGAAGTGTGGAGCTTTAAAAAGGTGTAATGGACAAATTGAAATATGTTTGAATTACAGTTTGGATAAACTAGCAAAGATGTCCGGCTTGTGATGCTGACATCATTCGTCAGGATCAGATTAAATCCAGCCATGAGAAGCATTTTCACAACCTACTCGTTCGTCGTAGTCCATTTGTTGCACTTACCATGGTGGCTGTCCTGCTCTCCACAGCCTTTATGAAGAACACTGCAATCAGAAAGGCTAACCTTTGATAAATACACAGTAACACTATAAAGTTACACAGTGACTAACCCTTGCCCTTGCACAATTGGCACCACAAATGCTATGAGCAGCACTCTGACATCACAAAATGTTGCAGTATAAAGGGGAATAGTTGTAAACTCATAGCCTGATCTAATCTGGCATAATGAGGGATTATAGCGGTTTATCTAGAGAAGTCAGAAATGAGTGGCAGCTTCAGGCATGAGTTTTCGTCATTGAGACCAGGACACAATTAATGCAATCAAACAGCAATATTTCATCAGCTTTGTACACCAGAAAAATCCCTCATTCTTTGTATAATAAATAAAAGACAATGTCAACCATCATGGAATGAAGCCTTCAGTTTACAGGACCACGATCTTCCAAGGCTCAAGTACGATCTTGAAGCCAATCCACTCTTCTCAGGAACTGGGTGGTTCAATGGTCATCTCATCAAAGTAACCGCAGATGTGAAACTTGTTGAGATATTGCAGGAGAAGAAAAGTAGCTCAATTTTTTTCAATTGATGTCATCATATATACTAGATGAGGGTGGAGCAGGTGTTTTCAGTTTCTTCTTCTTACTGATGCTCATGCCAGGAGCACTAGGAAGTCCTAGGTGAGGCTTCTTTTTTTTGCTCTTCTTGGAATCAGAATTGTTGGTACCTTCACAGGCAGCAAGAAAAAAACTTGTTAGCAATGTGTTTGTTTCACCAGACACATGGTAATTTTTTACATTTTCACACTCAAAACTAACAAACCATCTATTATGCAAAACGCAGAGTGCTGGAGGAAAGCGGGTCGGGCAGCATCTGTGGAGGGAATGGACAGCCGATGTTTCAGGTCAGGACCCTTCGTCATACCAATGTAATGGGTCTGTCACAGCAGTCCTGCTTGTAGATTTTGGGAAGGAGATTGAAATGGGTATTGGAGAAACTATAAGGTTGGAGGTTGTGACATTAATGACACGTCTACAGTGAAAAGTTTTGTTTTGCATGCTATCCAAACAGATCAGATATACAATAAGTAACCACAATCAGGTCAAACTCAAGTACAATGGATCACATCCCTCAGCATGTCAAAATCCTACTAGCACAAGAGGAGAAAACAGAAAAGAAATGTAGTAATGCCAGCCTTACTAATGGGAAAACTAACATCTTAAATAATGCTCCAAAGTGAGCACCTCTAAAGGATGCTTATCTAGTTTGTTGGTGTTAGTTTAACCAGTCCATACCACCAACCTTTAGTACGAAAAAGAGCACTCACTTGCTTTGGAAGATGCTGAGTCAGAAGGTGAGATATCTGAAGTGCCATCCCATTGTAGTCGACTCATAAAGCTCTGACTCTCTAAGGCATCGTAACTCTCATTCTCTACAGTTACTTCAGATTCCGGAAGGGATCTGAAATGAAGCATAAGACACTCTGAACACACAGCCCTGTTGTAAATGTCATTTAGGCCAAGCCATCCACAATAATGGAGCATCTGGAGAGATTTATCCGCTGATTGATTAATGCAGGAACACAAGCTTTGCTTCCTTCTTTGGAACAGCCTGTGCTGCTGCATTGAGAATGCAGAACCAGCAGGGCTTGGAGCTACTTCACTTAAACAAATCAGCTTCTGAATAAGAGAAAAGGCCATCGGAATCAATGAATCATGGAGTCATAAAACATGGAAACAGGACCTTCAGCCCACATTGCCTGCTCTGACCATTAACCATTTACACTAATCCCCATATTACTATCAACTCCCCCTAGTGTTTAC
Source organism: Rhinoraja longicauda (assembly GCF_053455715.1). Classification (NCBI taxonomy): domain Eukaryota; kingdom Metazoa; phylum Chordata; class Chondrichthyes; order Rajiformes; family Arhynchobatidae; genus Rhinoraja; species Rhinoraja longicauda. The sequence continues at coordinate 23,686,458 of NC_135981.1, forward strand.
CGTTCACCTATATACAAGAGGAAATTTAAAGTGGACAATAATTTACCAATCAGGTCTTTGGTATGTGGGAGGAAACTAGAGCACCAGCTGCACATGTGCTACCCAACAAACCTGCCCTTGTAATATTTCCAGTGTCATTTTTAAATGCCCTTCTTCCATTAATCCAGAATATTCTCTCTGAACAAACATCTCATTAATCCACTTTTGCTGTAATGGCTTTTCCATCAGAGCAATAGCTTATTTCACAACCCCATTATCCTTATTTAATCACACTATAGCATTAGGACATTCTCTTCATCAGAGGAACTTGATCCAGAATAAGAACTGCAAGAAGAAACTGCATAATGCAAGCGATTTTCACAAAGTATCAGTGCTCATGTATACAAGCACTTCAGAAAGCCTTCGACAAGGTCCCACATAGGAGATTAGTGGGCAAAATTAGGGCACATGGTATTGGGGGTAGGGTACTGACATGGATAGAAAATTGGTTGACAGACAGAAAGCAAAGAGTGGGGATAAATGGGGCCCTTTCGGAATGGCAGGCAGTGACCAGTGGGGTACCGCAAGGTTCGGTGCTGGGACCCCAGCTATTTACAATATACATTAATGACTTAGACGAAGGGATTAAAAGTACCATTAGCAAATTTGCAGATGATACTAAGCTGGGGGGTAGTGTGAATTGTGAGGAAGATGCAATAAGGCTGCAGGGTGACTTGGACAGGTTGTGTGAGTGGGCGGATACATGGCAGATGCAGTTTAATGTAGATAAGTGTGAGGTTATTCACTTTGGAAGTAAGAATAGAAAGGCAGATTATTATCTGAATGGTGTCAAGTTAGGAGGAGGGGGAGTTCAACGAGATCTGGGTGTCCTAGTGCATCAGTCAATGAAAGGAAGCATGCAGGTACAGCAAGCAGTGAAGAAAGCCAATGGAATGTTGGCCTTCGTAACAAGAGGAGTTGAGTATAGGAGCAAAGAGGTCCTTCTACAGTTGTACCGGGCCCTGGTGAGACCGCACCTGGAGTACTGTGTGCAGTTTTGGTCTCCAAATTTGAGGAAGGATATTCTTGCTATGGAGGGCGTGCAGCGTAGGTTCACTAGGTTAATTCCCGGAATGGCGGGACTGTCGTATGTTGAAAGGCTGGAGCGATTGGGCTTGTATACACTGGAATTTAGAAGGATGAGGGGGGATCTTATTGAAACATATAAGATAATTAGGGGATTGGACACATTAGAGGCAGGAAACATGTTCCCAATGTTGGGGGAGTCCAGAACAAGGGGCCACAGTTTAAGAATAAGGGGTAGGCCATTTAGAACGGAGATGAGGAAGAACTTTTTCAGTCAGAGAGTGGTGAAGGTGTGGAATTCTCTGCCTCAGAAGGCAGTGGAGGCCAGTTCGTTGGATGCTTTCAAGAGAGAGCTGGATAGAGCTCTTAAGGATAGCGGAGTGAGGGGGTATGGGGAGAAGGCAGGAACGGGGTACTGATTGAGAGTGATCAGCCATGATCGCATTGAATGGCAGTGCTGGCTCGAAGGGCTGAATGGCCTACTCCTGCACCTATTGTCTATTGTCTATTGATATGCTGCCCAATGTATATAATATGGTGTAGGAAAGAACTGCAGATCAAAGATAGACACAAAATGCTGGAGCAACTCGGTGGCACAGGCAACATGGAGCATTTTGTGTCTATAATACAGTGCCCTTGTATATAATATATAATATGCCCGTCTCAATGCACAAGTATCTCAAATTATTCTCTTTTAACAGTTAAAAATTCTGGTGAGCCAATCAACATTTGTTCACTGTTTGCTGGTGGGCAGAAAGGAGATTATTATTTAGAGTACTGCAACGTTAAAGCTGCAGAAAGTGTGGTGTCACATATACAAATAAATTAGTTTATACAGTAAACCCTAGTTATAATGGACCATGGAGGGGGCAGGGGACAGGAATGGTGTCCGTTATTGTTGTTTGCCCATTATAACTGAGAAAGGTACTATCATTGTATGTAATATAATCAAATGGCTGCAGTTGCTGGCTAACACAAAAAAGTGCTGAACTAACTCAACAGGTCAGACAGCATCTCAGAACATGGGTAGGTGATGTTCCGTGTTGGGACCCTTCTTCAGTTTCTCAGTCTGGGACTGGGCGAGTTGACATCCACAGCCAGTTGGTGGCCGGGGAGAGGTGAGGATAGGCTGGAGTGCAGGGAGGGGTTGGCGGTGGCGGTAGGCATGGCGGGGGGCACCGGCGGTTGGTGTGGCGGTGGCAGGCACGATATGGGAACGGTCGGGACATGGAGCAGGCAGACCTGGGAGCAGCCATGACAGTGGCAGCCAGCACTGCGAACGTTGTGCAGGCAGCCACGGGATAGGTCCGTCCGCTATAACCAAAACCAGCTATGAAGAGGTCCGTTAAAACAAGCGATATTATATTATGGTGCCACGTCTGAGCAACTCTCTTTAATTGAGAATTAAGACATCGGAGGGGCGGATTTACAGTGTATGAAATCATGAGGGGGACTAGATAAGGTGAATACAAAGAATCTTTTACCCAGGGTAGGAGACAAAAAAAAAGAGAACATCTGTTTAAGGTGAGAGGGGAAAGATTGAAAAGGAACCAGAGGGGCAACGTTTTCACTCAGAGGGTGGTGAATGAGCTGCCAGAGGACTTAGTTGAGGCAGGTATTATAACAACATTTAAAAGACACTTGGCCAGGTACATGAATAGGTAAGGTTTTGAGGGATATGAACCGAACATTGACAAATGGAGGAGCTTGGATGGGCCATCTCAGTCGGTATGCACGCATTGGGCCAAAGGGCCTGCTTCCATGACATCCCTGAAAGAAGCCGCTCAAGAAGTATTCATAGGAACGGCATTATCAAATTCCATTGTGGTTTCACTGTTACCATATCAATTCCACCACCTCACACAATTGGACTTACACTGAAGATCCCAGGAGGTAGACGCGTACAGATCGCCGCTGCTCATCTGTGTGCTGAGGACACCGCAATGACCTAAAACAACCAATAATCAAGTTGTAGTTAAATAGGAACAGAACAAGTACTGCACACATACATCCAAGATAGACACAAGAGTATTACTCCCATGGAGCAACTTTGCGGCTCAGGCAGCATCTCTGGAGAAAAGGAGTAGGTGACACATGCATCTTTCTACCAGTTCACTTCTGACTGTCCACAGGAGCTGCTCCATCAGATAAGCTCAACACATGCATCGTCACACTCACAGCACAGTTAGAGGCAAAAGGACACAGAGTGCTGGAGTAACTCAGCAGGTCAGGCAGCATCTCTGGAGAACATAGGTAGGTGATGTTTCAGAGTGCTGGAGTAACTCAACGGGTCAGGCAGCATCTCTGGAGAACATGGATAGGTGATGTTTCACAGAGTGCTGGAGTAATTCAGCGGGTCAGGCAGCATCGCCGAAGAACATGGATAGGTGATGTTTCTCTTCTTTGGACTCAAACAGAGGCATTTCAATCCAACATGTCCATGTTGTTGTTTACATTCTGTTTTTTCTGCGTGCATAATAATCAATATTGCGCTTTGATAATTTTTCATCTAATTTAATAATGATTTAATCAATTGACCTATTACAAAAGTGCTGTTTGCTCCTCAAAATATGCATTAAGACTTCTGAGACTCCAACATATAAAAAAGTGACCGAGTATTTATTACATAAATTACTATTCTACAAAGAAACGCATGTTAATAGCTTCACCCATGAATGATACATTACAGAGGTCTTTCCAACCTGTAGTTTGGTTTCTAAGTTTTACTTTCCTGCTCTTTTCCACACAACATCATGACTCTCTCTCTTCAAGCATTTTCTATTTGATGATTATAGCCTCAGCTTCTTCTATCCTTTGAGCCAATACACTCACAATAATAGCCCACTGCTATTTTATTCCATGTCACATAGAGACATGGAATCATACAACGTAGAAACAGGCCCTTCGGCTTAACTTGCCCACAATGGCCAACACGCCCAACCTTAAACATTGCAATAGGACCTGCCTCAACCATCTCCTCCGCCACTTCAATTTTTCTGCTGAAAGCATTTCCACAACATCAACCAGCAAGTTTCAGGATTCAGACTCAGCAAAAATAAAACTATTATACATTTCTGAGCAAGGATGGTATGTGATTAGGAAGCAAACCACAGGTATTGGAATTCCGATGCATCATCAGCCCTTATTCTTCCTGCTGTGGAATTGTTAAGGGGAAGAACAATGGGCCATTTTGTAGATGGGACACACTCAGGTAGTGGATGGGCTGTCAATCAAGCCAGGTAATTTCTCTTGAATAGTGTTGAGTTTCTGCAGTTGGAACTGCACTCACTAAGATATTGTTCGCTGTGCCGTCACCCTCCTGACCTTGCCTTCCATGTGGTGGAAGACATTGTGGTGCCTGGAGGTGTGTTACTCCTTGCAGGATACTCATTCTTGAGCCACAGTATTTATGTGGCTTGTCCACTTGAATTTCTGGTCAATAGCGACCCCCAGGATATTGACAGTGGGTGGTGGACTCACTGATAACAATGCTCCTCAATATCAAGAATTGGTGCTTAGATTCCCTTTTATCTCCTTCCTAGTACTTTTCTGGCATTAATGTTACCTTTACTTGCATGGCATTGTTAAACCAGAAAAAGACACAAAGTGCTGAAGTAACTCAACAGATTAGGCAACACCACTGGAGAAGATGGATAGGTGACATTTTGGGTCAAAATCCTTCTTCAGTCACCTATCCATGTTCTTCAGAGAAGCTATCTGACCCACTATGTTACTCCAGCACTTTGTGACTTTTTTTGTAAACCAGCATCTGCAGTTCCTTGTATCCACACTGTTAAGCCAGAGTGTGGGTTCCTTGTTCTCCAGAGATGCTGCCTGTCCTGCTGAGTTACTCCAGTACTTTGTGTCCATCTTCATTGTATCTACATTGTTAAGCCAGAGTGTGGCAGATTCTTGGTAAGCAAGAGAGTGAATAATTACTGTGGACAAATGATAATATGGAATCAAGTTTACAATCGGGCCGGTCATTATCTTATTAGATAGCCACACAAGCCAACTTTTGCTACAAAGTCGTATGTATGTCTGTTTGCCATTGATTACCCAATGCTTGCATGTTGTATATGTTTCTTGCTGCATGGAGACAAGTGCTCCTTCATTTGCTGCAATGCTGCAGATGGAATTGAACACTAGCAACCATCCATATCTTTAACCTTATGATGGAAATTCATAGATGAAGCAAATGAAGATGACTGGACCTAGTACACTCTCCTGGTATAATTGCAACAACAATTTATTTTTGCAAAATATAACCAAGTCACTGGAATTTATCGCCTTGATTTCTATTGACCAAGATTGTGATGAGGTTTGTAACCATATTGCCTTGCAAAACACAGATAGGTTATGATTATTTGGGAGTACTTGCCATTTAACTGAACTATTGATGACGCATTCCATCAGTTTCTTTATAACTGAGAGAAATGCCTGATTAGATGTGTCCCGATTTTGGTGAACATGACAAACTTGAGCAATTTTCTACATTGTGAGGTAAATCCCAATGCTAGAACTCTACCATCAGTCGGAAGAAAGGTTCTGACCCAAAACATTGTCTGTTCATTCGCTCCACAGATGCTGTCTGACCCACTGAATTCTTTCAGAACCGTATTTTGTTCAGGCTGCTTTGATTGTGAACTCAAGCCAACCTAAGCAAGTATTTCTAGCTCTGCTGGGGTGCTGTCAATCATGATCCAGCATAGGTTCCCAAGTCCCAAAGTGTCCCACACACTAAGTACAATACCATCTATTGGCTATTATCGCACCTGCAAAGTCAGGACCCCATATTCTTTCAAGTTCAGAGTCTGACATTTATCAAGATTTCACATATTTCAGGTATTCCTCCCTTTCTGTGACTTTTAACACTTATTAATCGGCACTGCAATAAAGAACGTTCCCACCATCACTTCTAAAGGTTCTTGCGTTTTTTTCCAACGTGCCTGCAGATTTACTCCTCAGCTCCACCTTGTTTCTGCACTTATCCAGGGTTCATGCCTTAATCTTTGACGGGGGGGGGGGGGGGGGGGATTTTCAAGTCACAGTTAAAAGTGGTTACTTAAGTGCTATAAGGTATCCATGACTGGTGCAGGACAAGTTATTTTGCAGGATTCTTACCTTGTACACATTTTCTTGGTGTGCTCCGAGATGACACCACATTGCTGAAAAAGAGGAGGCGGATTTACTGAGAAACACCCATGGAATCTGACCAAAAGCAGACATAAAACTGGACAATGGGCAAATCAACAGCATAAGGAAAAGCCACTCACTGAACATTGTTACAAGCAAATAAATAAAACAGGAGCAGGAGTGAAATTTATCTTCACTGAAATTTAAGAGTACTTCAGTTCTCCAAGATCTTTCACACCTCACAATTGGTTAACACTAACCGTTGTCAGCAAAGAGCGCAATTCTTCAGGACCCAGGTTTTCATAGTTGATGCCAGAATTATTGTTGTACTGTGCCACAGAGAGCAGAAACGTATTATTACACACTGGGAGACTTAATTCGGGTTTTAACATGACATTTACGTCACAAGACCCACACCATCAGCTGCCCAAGTTCACTTCCATCTCTGCTAAAAGATTACTTAGATTCATCTCATTTCCCAGCCTGTAGGTTACAGCCCACAAAGTGCTCAAAATGTTAGGATAATCAAAAGATCATGCTTACATGATCAAATGTTAACATGTGTTAATCATTAAGAGAAAATGTTTATACATTTTGGTTTCACCATATTTAAATTACAGCTGTGTTTATACATAGTCCCCCCATTTCAGGACACCATAATGTTTGGGACACATGGCCTCACGGGTTTTTCTAATTGCTCAAGTGTGTTTAAATGCCGCTTAATGCAGGTGTAAGAGAGCTCTCAGCACCTAGTCTTTCCATCACCTTTGGAAACGTTTATTGCTGTTTCTCAACATGAGGACCAAAGTTGTGCCAATGAAAGTCAAAGAAGCCATTATGAGACTGAGAAACAAGAATAAAACTGTTAAGAGACATCAGCCAAACCTTAGGCGTATCAAAATCAACTGTTTGGAACATCATTAAGAAGAGAGCACTGGTGAGTTTACTAATCGCAAAGGGACTGGCAGGCCAAGGAAGACCTCCACAGCTGATGACAGAAGAATCACCAAAGTGATAAAGTGCAGGACCCCAGGACCAGCTCACCCATGTGGTGAATTAAGTATTTGTATGAACTGTTATGAGCAGTCAACTCATTCAATACAAAAAAGGGCCAATACGTGTCAGACTTGGAGTGCATTGATGAGATGAAGCAGTCCCATCGGAGGAGAATGGAAAGAAATGAAAAAAAAGATCCTGGAATCAGGATTTAATTCCTCATTAAATTCTGGAACAGTGAAAATCTAGGAACAATACCAAGAAAGGAGGCATATTGAATTTGGGATTCAGACGACGTGGGGCATCTCAGTTCAGTGTCTGCAATTATACAGCAATAATTTTGTGCTCCTGTTGTTGAATTTTTAAAAAACCTCCCAATCCCACATGGTAATATCATTGGTCATTGGCAAGCAGAATCTCCTGAAATACAACTACCAATAACATCAGAAAGTGCAGCCTTGTCAAATGTCGACATTGGAACTTCTACCCAAGTGTCCACCGAGCTGTTTTTGCTTAATTAGAGCTAAAATGGAGCATTAATAAAATTTAGCAGCTGTTTATATTGATAAGCCAATCAGCTCATAGAACATTTCTGCTCTTGCACATATTTAGATCAAGCTACTCACATTATATATAAACAATACTAAAGTGTGCTTTATTACCTTATATGGATCAGAATTTCCACTGAGCTCCCCTGCAAAAAGACACCAAAGGTAATTTGATCAAATTAGTTTCATGCACATCAAGATTCTATCATGATAAAGAAGGGATGCTTCATTCAGATTAGAAAATATTTTTTGATTTCACAAAATATTTAATAACAAAATGGTCTCTCATCTTTTGCCATTTCCTCTCAATTTTCACAAGAGTCAGCAGTTGTTCAGTGCATTTTCCATGTGGCTGGGTATTTATTATGTATGAACCTATGGAGTGAGTGTTAGAAGCTTATACAACACTGACAGAGCTGGATCTTGCTATCATTCACATCCATACACAGGCACATCCACAAAACTCAATCAAAAACCAGCAATCAAGAAAAGGAAACAAGGCCAAATTTTTACATCAAGCCGGCAATTCAACATTCCTGCCACCCTACTGAGATCAAACTAATGAGCATTTGCCACACTGAAACTAATATAATGAATTTTAAAAACACTTTTAGGGAAGTGATTTGTCATGAGTATAACTTGATAATTCATTAGGTAAATTTATTGGAATACGGTACCTAGGAACATGCTGCCTTCCAGCAATGGTACAATTGTGTCATAAAGCCAAAACTGATTGTTTGTTGTATAGTCTGCATTCTACTCCTTAAATACTGACATTTATCCTCCTCTGCTGAATACTTTCTAAAATTTCTATGTGAATTTTGTGCTTTTCAAATTGGACTCACTGTGCATAGAACAGTTTTTTTTGTACCAGTGACAAAGAATTAGAACACCGTCACCTTACATTCTTTAAAATTGAAGTGACAAGTCAGCCAAATTTTTCAAATATTTAACATTTAGTTCAAACAAAAGAAATGTATACATTAATTAAACAATCTTAGCAACTGCAGTACTAGAAATTTAATGGGATGCATGGTTTCCTCCTCCACTCTCATAATTCTATGATTTTGTTAGCATTTTACAGGTTGTCCTCCCGATCTGAATACATTACCGCCAACCAACCCTGTCCCCCAAAACAGTCTCCCTTTCGGATGGAGCTTCACTGGCTTGATACATTAACTCTGTTTCTTTCACCACAGGTGACGCCTGACCTGCTGAGTTTTTCCAGAGCGTTCTATTTCACCACCTACCACAAGTTGCTTTGAAACTCAAGATATTAGTTGGCTCCAGTGTGGCTGGGATTCTAGCATGGCACTGGTAATATCTGCTTTGACAAGTTAATCAAAGAATTTGTTGATAAGAGCTTTGTCTGCTGGCTGATTTGTACAGTATTAAATTGGTATCAATGGAGAAAAAAAATCTTACCTCAAGTCTATAATCAAGAATTGATAAAATTAAGTTATTTGGATGTACTTGAAGCAAGGTTTTCTCTAATCAACAAACTTCATTGCTATTGCATGTGTCATCTGTTAATCTGATGGCTTTATGGTTTATTTACTTGGAGTTTCAGCCAAGAGCTCACCTGCAAATGGGTATTCATCAACTAAATCTGAAGAAAGGACAGAATATCTTGGTGAACGGTTTGCATATTGTTGTTACTGATACCTAGATTTCTGTTTAATTTCTACGTTTCTGAAACATTGTTGGAAACAATTAAGTTTCTAATGCATTTTGTTGTATGTGGATATTGCCTTAATGGCCCTAATTCACGGGATTCATTATTTCAATGATAAACAAAACTAAACCATAACCTATGTACGGGTTGATTTGTGCCTAATTCATTACTGTCACTATGCCTCAATGCATATCATAGATCAGGGTGCACACCAGGGCCGTTCTAAACCTGTCCATTCCAGGTATTATTTAGGAATTCATGCATTATTTAGGTGCACGAGAGTAAATTTTAATGGTATATTGAGCCATAATCATTTATCAGCAATCTTGATTATTCTAAACAAAAATTAAGTCTGTGTATGTGAATTTCCCTCTTGACTATTTCAAAATATATTTCTACAATTATTATTTGTAGATGATAATATTTTAGTTTCTACCGTAAGCACAAATTACAAGCGAGAATTTCAATGTTCCGTTTCGGTACATAGGACCATAAAACACTTTTGAAAGTTGGACACAAAATGCTGGAGTAACTCAGCGGGACAAGCAGCATCCCTGGAGAGAAGGAATTGGTGACGATTCGAGACTCTTCTTCAAACTGAGTGCCTGGGGAGAGGGAGTTATAAAGATAAGGAAGTAAGTGTAAGAAATCAAAAGAGATGAAGGGCAAGGAAAATGTATAGACCATGGAAAATGTATAGACCATTGAAAATGCCCATTTGCAAATTGGAGGAACAACACTTCCTATTTCGCTTGGGCAGCTTACACCCCAGTGGTATGAATATTAATTTCTCTAACTTCAAGTTATCCTTGCTTTCCCTCTCTCTCTATCCTTCCCCCTTCCCAGTTCTCTGATCAGCCTGACTGTCCCTCTGATTACATTGTATCTCTGTTGCTTTGTTGTCACATTCTCCCAGCTAACAATGGTCTATTCTACATTTCCCTTGACCCTCATCTCTTTTGATCTCTTACACTTCCTTATCTCTGTAGCTCCCTCTCCCTTTGTACTCAGTCTGAAGAAGGGTCTCAACCCAAAACGTCACCCATTCCTTCTATCCAGAAATGCTGTCTGTCCTGCTGAGTTACTCCAGCATTTTGAGTCTATCTCGGTGTAAACCAGCATCTGAGGTTCCTTCCTACACACTCTTGAAAGTTGCTCTGCTGAAGATGTGAAGGAACCCCAAGAAAGAGGTGGAAAATAATAGAACCATATGTTCAATCTTAAACATTACAAACGTTAATCAAAAAACAAGCTCACCATTTTTATGTTTTAGAGATTTGGATCTCCGTGGCGAATTAGGATTCTGAAAGACAGAAGCAGCTCTTTAAACAGCTGCAGCAGTAGTAGTTCATGCCATCAGGGGAACAAACAGGAGAATGCTCTCACTTGAAATACATTAACTCTAGGCAAGCACATACCTTATCAGACTTTCTCTTCTTTGCTGGATGAAATAGAATTAAAAAAAACAGTTAATTCTCACAGAAAAAAATTCTCCAAATGCAGAGTGTTTTTAAAGGAACTGAATTATATTTTGTCAATTAAAAATTCACATTAGCTACATGCATGTACAACTATAGTGTGAACAGGGCATAAAATGAAACACGCTGATCAGAACAATTGCACAAATAAACTGCATGTGTTACCAGGTGTGTTTTAACCTCCACTCAAGGATAGTGATGAGGATCACCTTTTTTCTCAGATCCATATGACCAGTCATTATCATTGATGTCATCGTTGTCCTCTTGGTCACTCTCAGATTTGCTGAGGTTGTTGCTACTGGCTATTCTATAATACAAAACAAAGCACACATCAACATGGCCACTATTATATCAAGTTCCTTGGCATGGTACATGTATTTGGGCGGTAAGATAGCGCAGCAGTAGAGTTGCTGCCTTACAGCGCCAAAGACCCAGGTTCGATCCTAACTATGGGCGCTTGTCTGTACGTTCTCCCCGTGACCTGTATGGGTTTTTTTGGGAGCTCCGATTTCCTCACACACTCCAAAGACATACAGGTTTATAGATTCTTTGGCTTGGTACAATTGTAAATTGTCCCTAGTGTGTGTGGTGTTAATGTGCGGGGATCGCTGGTCAGCGCAGACTTGATAGGCCGAAGTACCTGTTTCTTTGCTGTATCTCTAAACTAAAAAAAATATTGCAAGTAGATTTCCAAATGTGACGACAGGGAAACCATCAGCCATCACCACAATGTGAAACTGACAACCACTTTGGGATTTCCGTAGATAGGTAATTTAACCTAAAACAACGAGTTTATCATCAGTACTTTTTTAAAAACTTTCCACAACCAGCTACTTCAGAATTGCTTCCATCACGGTCTGGGGAAGTCAATAAATGTCAAAATATGATTGTAAAATATAATCGATTGCATTATTTAGGTGCATGAGGATAAATGAGATTTTATTATTATACTGAGCCATAATCATTTATCAGCAATTTTGATTGTTCTAAACCAAAATTAATTTGTGTATATGAATTTCCCACTTGACTATTTCAAAATATATTTCTAAAATTATTATTTGGAGATAATATTTTAGTTTCTGCCTTAATCTAATGTGCAGGACGGATTTATGTTTGCATTTTGTTAAAATATTAGCTAAAACTTATGTCTTTTCCTCTCCATTAGCTGATAAATCTTTGATATTGATGCTTATCTAGTTGCATGACAGTTGCTGATTGCTAGACATTTTTTAACCCTGGCAAATGATAGCAATTGATATGGAGATCTGTTTCCAGAGATAAAAATTCCTTCATCTTCATGGATCATTTTCATTTCCATTCTCGATTACAAAATCCAGGCCAATATTGTCGGCTGTTATTGTTCTATCATCATTGGTAAGATTTCATTACAAGCAACGGCGTGTTAAATTTGCAAAAGAACAATTCAAAGTATTTCCTGCAGTACCGAAACATGGCAATCATTGCTGAACAACAAACAACAATGACTAAGCAAATGTGGAGTGTGGGAGGAAACCGAAGATCTCGGGGAAAACCCACACAAGTCTCGGGGAAAACGTACAAACTCCGTACAGACCCATAGTCAGGGTCAAACCCAGGTCTCTGGCGCTGTGAGGCAGTAGTTCTACTGCCATGCCACCGTGCTACCCTTCTCTCTGCTCTATATCTCTCCCCTCTATTTCTCTCTGAAAACAACTTGGTCTTGTGGCCTTCAATGATAAATAATTCCACATGTTTACTACCCTCTGAGTGAATAAACTTCTCCTTAACTCAGTCCCAAAAGTCTAACCCTGTATCCTGAGATTATGACCCTTCTGACTCAGCACACAGCCAAGGGAAGCATTCTCCCTGTTGGAATTTTTCATTCAATGAATTTCTCTCTCATACATGCTCGATATTCCATAGAATATGGAAGGGGTTCGGCACTGATGCTGTGGGTATTGACCCGAGGGAGGATCTATCTACTGTTTCGATGGCCATTCTTTTAGTACTATGATGCAGAATACTGTATTAGGCAAAAGGGATTTATTGGTTTTCAATGCCATTAATTTCTCCAACCCATTTTATCTTACATATTCATCTACATCAATTAATAATTTTCATTAAAATCTTAGTTCTCCAACAGTTCAGGGAAGATATTTTGTGTCATCTTCTGTGAAGATAGAGATAAGTATTTGTTCAACTGCTCAAATATTTCTTTGCTCCCTTGATAAATTCACCTGCTTCTAATTGTAAAGGACTTACACTTGACTTCACTAACTTCCCCAGCTTTTTCTTTCTACTTACAAAAGCTTCCACGGACCACTTTTATGCTCCTTGCTCTCTTTCCCATTCTGTAATTTTGTACTCTAACTCTTGGTCCTTGTTTGCTGAATTCTAAACTGCTTCCAATTCTCAGGATTGCCACTGTAGGTGGTAACTTTATACATCTCATCATCTGATACCATTCTTAACTTCTTTTGTTAGCAGGGTTGTGTCTTTTTTCTTTTGTTTTCTGTTCCCCAATGCACTTGACTTGAAAAAACACCTTGAATAAACTACAGGAATTCATCCTCCACAGAATTATTATTGATCTGTTTTGACCAGTCATCCTTAGTACTGTGGTATCCCTTTTATCTGCATCTGTAAGGAAGTCTTGATGCAGCACAATAAGACTGGTTAGGCTGCGTTTGGAGTATTGTGTGCAGTTCTGGTCGCCCCATTACAGGAAGGATGTGGAGGCATTGGAGAGGGTGCAGAGGTGGTTTACCCGATTGCTCTATTGGTTAGGGGGTTTAAGCTTGGAGAGGTCGGATAAACTTGATCGTCTTCTCTGGAACGTCAGAGGTTGAGGGGAGACTTGATACGAGTATACAACACTGAGGAGGAAGATTTTCTGGAGTGCATACAGGATGGTTTTCTAAGCCAATATGTACAGGAACCAACCAGAGTGCAGGCCATCCTAGACTGGGTATTGTGTAATGAGGAAGGATTAATTAGCAACCTTGTTGTGCAAAGCCCCTTGGGCAACAATGACCATAATATGGTAGAATTCTGCATTAAGATGGAGAGTGACACAGTTAATTCGGAGACAAGGGTTCTGAACTTCAAGAAAGGTAACTTTGATGATATGACACGAGAATTGGCGAGGCTAGACTGGCAAATGATACTTAAAGGGGTTGACAGTGGATAAGCAATCGCAAAGGTTTCAAGATCGCATGGATGAACTACAACAATTGTACATTTGTCTGGCGTAAAAATAAAACAGGTAAGGCGGTTCAACCGTGGCTAACGAGAGAAATTAGGGATAGTGTTAAACCTAATGAAGAGGCATACAAATTGTCCAGAGGAAGCAGCAAACCGGAGGACTGGGAGAAATTTAGAATTCAACAGAGGAGGACAAAGGGGTTAATTAAGAGCATGAAAGAAAGTTTGCAGAGAATATAAAAGCTGACTGTAAATCTTCTTTAGATATGTGCAGAGGAAAAGATTAGTGAAGACAAATGTAGGTCCCTTACAGTCAGAAACAGATGAATTTATAAGGGGAAACAAGTAAATGGCAGACCAATTAAACAAGTACTTTGGGTCTGTCTTCACCAAGGAAGACACAAACAATCTCCCAGAAATACTAGGGGACCGAGAATCTGGTGGAAGGGAGGAACTGAAGGGAATCCACATTAGTCAGAAAATGGTGTTAGGTAAACTGTTGGGACTGAAGGCAGATAAATCCCCAGGGCCTGATGGTCTAAATCCCTGAGTACTCAAGGAGGTGGCCCTAGAAATTGTGGATGCATTGGTGATCATTTTCCAATGTTCGATAGACTCTGGATCAGTTCCTGTGGACTAGAGGGTAGCTAATGTAACCCCACTTTTTAAGAAAGGAGGGAGACAGAAAATGGGGAATTATAGAACAGTTGGCCTGACATCGGTAGAAAGGAAGATGCTTGAGTCGATTATTAAAGATGTAATAGTAGCACATTTGGACAGCAGTGGCAGAATCGGTCAAAGTCAGCATGGATTTATGAAGGGGAAATCAGGCTTGACTAATCTTCTGGAATTTTTTGAGGATGTAACAAGTAGAATGGATAAGGGAGAGCCAGTAGATGTGATGTATCTGGACTATTTTTGACAAGGTCCCACACAAGAGATTAGTGTGCAAAATTAGAGCACATGGTATTGGAGGTAGGGTATTGACATGGATAGAGAACTGGTTGGCAGACAGGAAGCAAAGAGTAGGAATTAACAGGTCCTTTTCAGAATGGCAGGCAGTGACTAGTGGGGTGCCGCAAGGCTCAGTGCTGGGCCCCAGTTATTTACAATATATATTGACGATTTAGATGAAGGAATTAAATGTAACATCTCCAAGTTTGCAGAAGACACGAAACTGGGTGGCAGGGAGCTGCGAGGAGGATGCTATGAGGTTGCGGGGTGACTTGGATAGGATGGGTGAGTGGGCAGATGCAGTATAATGTGGATAAATGTGAGGTTATCCACTTTGGTGGCAGGAACAAGGCGGCAAATTATTATCTGAATGGTGTCAGATTAGGAAACGGGGAGGTGCAAAGAGACCTAGGTGTCCTTGTACATCAGTCACTGAAAGTAAGCATGCAGGTACAGTTGGCAATGAAGAAAGCTAATGGCATGTTGGCCTTCATAGCGAGAGGATTAAAGTATTGGAGCAAGGTCCTACCGCAGTTGTACAGGGCCCAGGTGAGACTGCACCTGGAGTATTGTGCGCAGTTTTGGTCTCCTAATTTGGGGAAGGACATTCTTGCTATTGAGCGAGTGCAGCATAGGTTCACCGGGTTAATTCCCGGGATGGCAGGACTGACATATGATGAAAGAATGGATCGACTGGGTTTATATTCACTGGAATTTAGGACGAGAGGTGATCTTATAGAAACAGATAAAATTCTTAAAGGATTGGACAGGCTAGATGCAGGAAAATGTTCCCCATGTTGGGGGAGTCCAGAACCAGGGGTCACAGTTTAAGAATAAGGGGTAGGCCATTTAGGACTGAGATGAGGAAAAACTTTTTTAGCCAGAGAGTTGTGAATCTGAGCAATTCTCTGCCACAGAAGGCAGTGGAGACCAATTCACTGGATGTATTCAAGAGAGTTAGATATAGTTCTTGGGGCTAACATAATCAAGGGATATGGGGAAAAACAGAATCCAGAGTACTGATTCTGGATGATCAGCCATGATCATATTGAACGGCTGAACGGCCTACTCCTGCACCAATTTTCTATGTTTCTCTTAAAATTATGAGAGGCATAGATATGGTAGTCAGAACCTTTTACCCAGGATGGTAATGTCCAACACTAGAAGGTATAGCTATATAGTGAGAGGGGGAAGTTTAATGGAGATGTCGAGAGCAAGGTTTATTTTTACACAGGGAGTGATGGGCCTGGAACACATTGCGAGGGATAGTGGTGGAGGCAGATACAATGGTAGTGTTTAAGAGACTTTTAGATCGGCACATTGAAGTGCAAGAAATACAGGGATATAGGTTATGAAATCAGTTTAACTTGACATCAAGTTCGGTGCACTGTTCCTGTGCTATAGGCTCTCTGTTATTTCATATTTGATGTCATCCCTACATTACCGCTACCACTTGGAAGCATACAGACAACTCCCACCAATGTCTTCTGCCACTTTCTGTTCCTTCACTCCACCTTGACTGATTCTACATTTTATGTTCTGAGCCAACATCCTTGCTTGGTTCCCATTCTTTACTAACAATACCTCACTACCTTCTTTTCCTTTTTGTGCGCCTTCACTGAACATTAAATAACCTTGGATATTCAGTGCCCAGCCTTGGTTAACCAGCAATGGCATACATCATCCTAGTCCATTGTTAATTAATCGATCTTATTATGAATGCTGCATGCACCAACATACAATAACACTAGATTTGTCTTTGAAACATTTTTGGACAGTTGTTCATGTGCCCTACACCAAACTCCCGAGAAAGACTCTACTTTGAGCCCCGTCACTGTAAGAGATTACTCGTAAATAGAGGAGATAATTCAACAATGTCTTACACCCTCCTAGAAAAAGTGTGGAACAGCCACACCAGCTGGTAGGAATCCCATGTCTCTATGACTGTTCAAAGTGGAGAAGGAACAATTGGAACAGCTTCAAGAACCTTTTGTTGGGAACGCGCAGAAAAAAGTGAAAGGAACATTCCACTTACACATCCAGTCACACATCTCCAGCCCCACTAGTGGCAGAGTCAGTGCATCCCACACTAGTCTCATTTTTTGTGTTTTCTAGCATCTGCAGGTCCTTGTATCTACGGCCTAATCGTCGACCTCAGGACGATGTCAGGCAAAGCTGTGGTAGTAGGAGACTCCATTGTGAGAGGTACGGAGAGGGAATTCTGCGGCAACAGGCGGGATTGGAGGATGGTGTGCTGCCTCCCTGGTGCCAGCATCCAGGATGTCACGGACAGAGTGCAGAAAATCCTCAAGGGCGAAGGTGAACAGCCGGAGGTGGTAGAGCATGTCGGCACAAACGATGTCGGAAAGAAGAGGATGGATATTCTGCAGCGTGATTTTAGAGAGCTCGGAAAAATGCTGAAAAGCAGGACCTCCAGGGTGGTTATCTCTGGTTTGCTTCCAGTTCCTCATGCTGGTGAGAGCAGGAACAGGGAGATACAGGACCTGAATGTGTGGCTGAGGAGCTGGTGCAGGGGGCAGGGATTTAGATTCTTAGACCACTGGGATCTGTTTTGGGGTAAGGGGGAATTGTACAAAAGGGACAGATTGCACCTTAACAGGTGGGGGACCAGCATTCTGGCAGGCAGGTTTGCCACTGCTACACGGGTGGTTTTAAACTAAATGGGGGGGCGGGGGGGGGGGGGGGTCAAATGGGATAGTCAAGGATGGAGTTAAAGGGAAAGGGAGTAAAGGGATAGTTAATGACCCCAGAATTAACGGGAAAGAAAGCTCACAAAGGGATAGGAGAGTATGGCCAAGTGTAATAGGAATCAATGTGAAGGGTGAGATGAGTAAGGAATTAAAAGTATTGTATATGAATGCGCGAATTATAAGAAGTAAAGTAGATGAGCTTGAGGCTCAGTTAGAGATTGGTAGATATGATATTGTGGGGATTACAGAGACGTGGCTGCAGGAGGATCGGGCCTGGGAACTTAATATTCAGGGTTATACATCCTACAGAAAGGACAGGCAGGTGGGCAGAGGCGGTGGGGTAGCTCTGCTGGTGAGGGATGAAATTCAGTCCCTTGCGAGGGAAGACATAGGGACTGACGAGGTAGAGTCACTGTGGATTGAGTTGAGGAATTCTAAAGGTAAGAAGACACTAATTGTAGGGTGTAGGTTGCAGCAGGAGTTAAAACTGGCATGTAACAAAGGTAATGCCACTGTGGTGATGGGGGATTTCAATATGCAGCTAGACTGGGAAAATCAGGTTGGTTCTGGACCTCAAGAAAGAGTTTGTAGAGTGCCTCCAAGATGGATTCTTAGGGCAGCTTGTAATGGAGCCTACCAGAGAAAAGGCAATTCTGGATTAGTGTTGTCCAATGAATCAGATTTGATAAGAGAACTCGAGGTAAAGGAACCGCTTGGAGGTAGTGATCACAATATGATTAGTTTTAATCTAGAATTTGAGAAGGAGAAGGTTAAATCGGAAGTGTCAGTGTTGCAGTTGAACAAAGGGAACTATGAAGGCATGAGGAGCTGGCCAACGTCGACTGGAAAGGAATCCTAGCAGGAATGACAGTGGAACAGCAATGGCAGGAATTTCTGGGCATTATCCGGAAGAAGCAGGATCATTTCATTCCAAAGAGGAAGAAAGATTCTAAGGGGAGTAGGAGGCAACCATGGCTGACAAGGGAAGTTAGGGATGGAATAAAACTAAAAGAAAAGATGTATAACACAGCAAAGAGTAGCCGGAAGCCAGAGGATTGGGAAACTTTCATAGGACAACAGAAGGTAACAAAACGGGCAATACGGGCTGAAAAGATGAAGTACAAGGGAAAGCTGGCCAAGAATATAAAGGACAGTAAAAGCTTCTTTAAATATGTTAAGAGAAAAAGAGTAGCAAAGTCAAATGTGGGTCCTTTGAAGGCAGACACGGGTGAAATTATTATGGGTAACAAGGAAATGGCAGAAGACTTAACAGGTACTTCGGATCTGTCTCCACTAAGGAAGACACAAACAATCTCCCAGATGTACTGGAGGACAGAGGATCTAGGGGGGTAGAGGAACTGAAAGAAATTTTCATTAGGCGAGAAATAGTATTGGGTAGACTGATGGGACTGAGGGTTGATAAATCCCCTGGGCCTGATGGTCTGCATCCCAGGGTAGTCAGGGAGGTGGCTCTAGAAATAGTGGACGCATTGGTGACCATTTTCCAATCTTCAATAGATTCAGGATCAGTTCCTGTGGATTGGAGGAGTTAATGTTATCCCACATTTCAAGGAGCGAGAGAGAAAACAGGGAATTACAGACCAGTTAGCCTGACATCGATGGTGGGGAAGATGCTGGAGTCAATTATTAAAGAGGTAATAATGGTGCTTTTGGATAGCATTAAAAGGATAAGTCCAAGTCAGCATTGATTTATGAAAGGGAAATCATGCTTGACTAATCTTCTGGAATTTTCTGAGGACGTGGCAAGTAAAATGGATGAAGGGAAGCCAGTGGATGTAGTGTATCTAGACTTTCAGAAAGCCTTTGATAAGGTCCCACACGAGAGATTGGTGAGCAAAATTAGAGCACATGGTATTAGGGGTAGGGTTTTGACATGGATAGAAAATTGGTTGGCAGACAGGAAGCAAAGAGTAGGAGTAAACGGGTCCTTTTCAGAATGGCAGGCAGTGGCGAGTGGAGTGCCGCAAGGCTCGGTGTTGGGGCCGCAACTGCTAACCATATATATTAATGATTTGGATGAGGGAATTAGAACCAACACTAGCAAGTTTGCAGATGACACAAAGCTAGGTGGCAGTGTGAACTGTGAAGAGGATGTTAGGAGGTTGCAGGGTGACCTGGACAGGTTGAGTGAGTGGGCAGATGCGTGGCAGATGCAGTATAATATAGATAAATATGAGGTTATCCACCTTGGCGGCAAAAACAAGGAGGCAGATTATTATCTCAATGGTGTCAGGTTAGGTAAGGGGGAACTGCAGCGAACCCTGGGTGTCCTTGTACACCAGTCACTGAAAGTTGGTGTGCAGGTACAGCAGGCAGTGAAGAAAGCTAATGGCATGTTGGCCTTCATAACGAGAGGATTTCAGTATAGGAGTAAAGAGGTTCTTCTGCAGTTGTATAGGGCCCTGGTAAGACCACATCTAGAGTATTGTGTACAGTTTTGGTCTCCAAATTTGAGGAAGGACATCCTTGTAATTGAGGCAGTACAGCGTAGGTTCACGAGATTGATCCCTGGGATGGCTGGACTGTCATATGAGGAAAGATTGAAAAGACTAGGCTTGTATTCACTGGAGTTTAGAAGGATGAGAGGGGATCTTATAGAGACATATAAAATTATAAAAGGACTGGACAAGCTAGATGCAGGAAAAATGTTCCCAATGTTGGGCGAGTCCAGAACCAGGGGCTTAGAATAAAGGGGAGGCCATTTAAAACTGAGGCGAGAAGGAACTTCTTCATCCAGAGAGTTGTGAATTTGTGGGATTCTCTGCCACAGAGGGCAGTGGAGGCCAAATCACTGGATGGACTTGAGAGAGTTAGATAGAGCTCTATGGGCTAGTGGAATCATGGGATATGGGGAGAAGGCAGGCACGGGTTATTGATTGTGGATGATCAGCCATGACCACAATGAATGGCGGTGCTGGCTCGAAGGGGCGAATGGCCTCCTTCTGCACCTATATTCTATGACCCACATAACTGAAATGAAAGCATATCATCCTCTTCCCTGAGGGACTATTTAAGTGGAGAAAAGCAGAGTCCTTAGTTTTTTGATTAGTTTATTTTGGAGATGGGAACAGGTCCTTCGGCCCATCGACCACCCAGTCACACTCATTCTGTGTGTAGGAAAGAACTGCAGATGCTATTTTAAATCGAAGGTAAACACAAAGTGCTGGAGTAACTCAGCAGGACAGGCAGCATCTCTGGAGCGAAGGAATGGGTGACGTTTCAGGTCGAGACCCTTCTTCAGTCTGAAGAAGGGTCTCAACCCAAAACATCACCTATGCCTTCTCTCCATAGATGCTGCCTGTCCTGCGGAGTTACTCCACAGCATTTTGTGTCCACTTATTCTATATTATGCCACATCCTCATTCACTCACTACACTCGAGGTCTATATTCCTGAAATTCACAGGTCAGCAATTACACATGCAACTACCTAAATATAGTAAGGGGAACTTCCTCAGAGGAAATCAGAGGGGGAGCAGTGAGATAGGGTCTCTCTAGCACTTTGTTTTCACTCCTGCTGAATTCACCCAGCACTTGGGTTTTTGCAGAAAGTCGTTGGGGATTTTTTCTTTAATCTCTATCACTCTTTCAGCAATGATGTCCACACTTGATGCCCTCTGGATCAAATATTTTGTCCAGATCCCCCTTAATCCAAAGATTGTAATTCTATTTTCCCGCTTCGCCCCAATTTTTTTAAACCCTTTTGCTGTGGACAATATTACTCATTCTGTCTAGCCCCACATTGATTAAATCTTCACTCTGCCTTATCTCTTGCAAAGAAAACAACTTTAGCCTATCCTATTTGCCCACAAAGCTATAATTTATCAATGCTTGCAAAATCCTCATAAATCTCTGCTCTATTGCAATGATTGCATATTGTCGTGACCACAACAGTATGCATTAAGCATTAAGCATGCTGTTTTAATTTTGCATGCAGGTCAAGCATAATCTTGCTGCTTTTACATTCTATGTCAAGCAATCCTCTGCAATTTAATTAGTTCACCCATGCTGAGGAGAAATTGGTTGATGGAGTTTGCTGACCTTCTGTTTGCAATCCGACTGCTGTTGCGACCCATTCCCAAACACTTTTCCAGATGAGGAGCAAAACGGGATGCGGCGATACTGCGACTGCAGTTTGGACATTCACACTCCTTGTTCTTCCATTGGTTGTAGACTTGACCAAAAATGTCCACACCTGGCTGGTCCACAATTTCTGAAACACATGAGCAAAATGTATTGATGAGTTTACCATGAAATATTGCACTTCATCTTTTAAATAGGCATTACATCACATGATGAGCGTTTGACAGCACTGGGCCAGTACTCTCTGGAGTTTAGAAGGATGAGGGGGAACCTCATTGAAACTTACCGAATAGTGAAAGGCTTGGATAGAGTGGATGTGGAGAGAATGTTTCCACTAGTGGGAGTCTAAGACTAGAGGTCATAGCGTCAGAATTAAAGGGCGTTCCTTTAGCAAGGTGATGAGGAGGAATTTCTTTTGTCAGAGGGTGGTGAATCTGTAGACTTCTTTGCCACAGAAGGCTGTGGAGGCCAGGTCAATGGATATTTTTAAGGCAGAGATAGATAGATTCTTGATTAGTACAGGTGTCAGGGGTTATGGGGAGAAGGCAGAATGGGGTTAGGAGGGAGATATAGATCAGCCAAGATTGAATGGCAGAGTAGACGATAGGCCAAATGGCCTAATTCTGCTCCTATCACATGACCTTATGATGCTCTATTCTAAAGCAAAGAATATTTACACAATAAAATCTGCTTTCAATCTCAATGAGACTGTAAGAGGACAATATGGTGCCTTTGTGTGAATATAAATAAATATTGGAATTGGTCCAAGTATATGGACAAGCTTCCTCATTTTATGCAAAGTTATTTCTGGCTTTAAGGAAATAGACTTAAAATCTTTTGAGCTGATACTGGTGCATATATATATATATTATGCTTAAAATTTGCCAGTTTATACTGCAATGATGAAATGTTCTTGGCTCCATGAAGAAACCTGAAAAATTCCACCCACCAATTTTCTCCCTTCTTATCTGCAAACACCAGATTGCTTTCATGGTCACATAGATGCAATTCTGTGTTTCCAACTGAGATAGCACCCATGGCAATTCAGAAATTAAAATGTCATCTGTCAGCACCCTATAGGAATCTCAACATTTTCATTATAAATTAGTTTTAAGTTTTCCAATTCGAATTGTTTTGTGTTGATCATCTGTTCCCCTGACAATGTGAAAATGCTACTTAAAGTAAATAGCACATGGGCAATATATTGTCTGGACAGTCCACAGCATGTGTTGCACACTCATGGATTAAATGGAATATTGATCAAGGTCATGATATATGTGTAGGAAAATAACTGCAGATGCTGGTACAAATCGAAGGTATCACAAAATGCTGGAGTAACTCAGCGCGTCGGGCAGCATCTCTGGAGAGAAGGAATGGGTGACGTTTCGGGTCAAGACCCTCCTTCAGACTCAAAAAACAGATTGCTTTCATGGTTCCATAGGTGCAATTCTGTGTTTACTTCTTCAGTCGGAAGTCAATACCATAAACTATACACCTAGCTATTGGAAATCAGAGAAAAGCGAGATTGCAAATGCTGGAATCTGGTGGAAAATAAAAAATGGCTGGAAGTTGTCAGTGGGACAAGTAGCATTTGGGAAAAACGGGATGTGTCGATATTCTGGTGGGGATTATGCATCAGAACTTGAGGGCCAGATGGGAAGGAGAAAGATGACCCCATATAAAAGTGCATGGGTGGGGTGGGGCGGGACAAGAGCTGGTAGGTGAAAGCTGGAACCGGGCGAGGGGTTGGAATGATGTGCAGATGGAACCAGGTGGCTGAGGGATGGAAGCAGTGAACAAAGGGGAAAACCTGGGAGGACTATTGGGAGTAGGTAATGAACAAAGGCCAGGTGGGTTTTCTGAAATTGGAAAATTCATGTTCACAGCATTGGGCTGCAAACTACGATGTAGAGGAGGTAACATTGTAAACAGCAAATGCTGTTGGAGGAATGCACACAAATCTCCCTCACCTGGAAAGACTGTTTAGGTCCTTGGATGATGGTGAGGGAGGAGTGAAGTAGCAAGTGTTGCACCTCCTATGAAGGGGGAAGTGTCAAGGGATTGGAGGGATTAGGGGAAACATCAACACTCCTTTTGGCTTCACATGTGCCACCTGACATAGAAACATAGAAAAATAGGTGCAGGAGTAGGCCATTCGGCCCTTCGAGCCAGCACAGCCATTCAATATAATCATGGCTGATCATCCAAAATCAGTACCCCGTTCCTGCTTTCTCCCCATATCCCTTGACTCCATTGGCCCTAAGAGCTAAATCTAACTCAATGACCTGCTGAATTCCTACAGGTTTTTTTTGCATTGGTAATGAGATTTGAGTTTACTAAAAACAGAAGCTTAATCATTTAACTACCTCAGTTTAATTCAACCGACCATTATCTCAGTCAATGGTCTGATTGGAACACTTATGCAAATCTAAAGATAATCTTTACTCTTTTAGTTCCCTAATTGTTGTTTTTTTAGGATTTCTAGTCCATTTTGATTAACGTTAATTTTTCAGACTAGGACTTCTTAACAAACCTCAATAATCTTTAGCAAATGGAGAGGCTTCGGTAGCACATGAAATCAGAGGTTGAATCTTAGATTATGATTTGGCTGGATACAGGGGCAGACAATTCATCTGGTCTGGCCAAAGCTATCACAATAATCTTTCTCCAAATTTAAGACCGAAATTAGCCACAGGAGGTGAAGTGAAACCAAAGGATGCTGAAATTTTCTATATGAGGAAGGAGGAATCACATTTGTAATTAATCTCTTAATTAATCGCTTTCCACAAAATGTTTCTTACTGATAATTTGAGGCTGGTATTCTTTACTTGGATAGCAAAATGAAGAATGTGTTGACTTAAGAGAACAAAATCACGTCAAAAAATAATTCTTCGGGCCTGTACTGTATGCCAGATTTATCATCCGAAACCTAAGTCAGCATTGATTGCTCAATTAATACGTCACAAGATTGTCTTCCAAGCAGAATGCGCAAGAACCTCGCACAGGATTGGCACTTCGGTCCACGCCACACCAAACATGACACCGGGCTAAACTAATCTCCTGTGCCTGTGCGTGATACATATCCCTCCATTTGCTGCATATCAATGTGCCTCTCTGATAGCCTCTTAAATGTCACTATTGTATCTGCTGACAACAGTGCGTTCCAGACACCCAACACTTTCCGTGTAAAAAACCTGCCCCGCATATCTACTTTACACTTTGCATACTCGCCTTAAACCTATGCCTTCTAGTTTTTGACATTCCCATCCTGAGAAAAGAGTCCTGACTGTCCATCCTATCTAGGACTTTCATAATTTTATATACTTCTATCTTTCCTCAACTAAGACATTACAAAGTAAAACAATCTAAGTTTACCCAATCCAGGTAGCATTGAGGTAAACCTCTTCTGACCCTCGCCAAAGCCTCCACATCTTTCTTGTAATAAGATGGCCAGAACTGCACATAACATTATAACCAAAGTCATATAAATCTGCAATATGACACCTGACTCTTGTACTCAATGCCCTGACTGATGAAGACAAGCAAACCATACTCCTCCTTTGCCACTCTAAGCAATCATAGCCAAATAAATGGGGACAAAAGAGCTGCAATCTTGAGCAAAAAATAAAGAACTGAAGGAGCTCTGAAAATGGCAGACAACATTTCAGGTCAGGGCTACTTTAGACTGAGAAGGTACAGACCTGAAATGTCATTGTCCTTTTCCCTCTACATTGATCAGTCTGAAGAAGGGTCTCGACCCAAAACCTCACCCATTCCTTCTCTCCTGAGATGCTGCCTTACCCGCTGAGTTACTCCAGCATTTTGTGTCTACCTTCAATTTTCCCCTCTACAGATGCGGTCCGAGTTTCTCCAGCACTTTTTGTTTTTCTCTTAGCTCAATAAATCCCTGAAACAGTCCAAATGATTGTACCCAACTATTTTTTCCTCCCTCTCCTGAAACATGAAGTCATAATAACTCTTATTTCCATGGCCTGTTATCATGTGTTCAGACTCTCTTCGTGTGTTAGTTTCACTAATGTCAAACTCCATTAAGGTTTTGGGAGCCATTTCTGCTTAATCCAATGCCTGAATTCCAACAGAGTCATCATTTAATTATTCTGGTTTAGGTTTATTATTGTCACATTTACTGAGGCTAAGTGAAAATCTCTGTTTTGCATGCCATCAAACAAATCAGATAGACCATACGTAGATACAATCAGTTCAAACTCAAGTACATTAGACAGAGCAAAAGGAAAGATACAGTGTGCAGAATATAGTTCTCAGCATTGTACCACATCAGTTTCACAGACAAAGTCCAATGTCCTCAATGAGGTGGAGGTGAATGGCACGGTACCCTAGCTCGTGGAAGGACCGTTCAGAAGCCTGATAATCAAGGGGAAGAAATTATCCCCGAGTCTGGTAGTGCACGCTTTGAAGCTTCTGTACCTTCTTCCGGACACGATTAGGGAGAAGGACGAACAACCAGGGGTAGGGCACGACTTTGATTCTGTTGGCTGCTCTTTGCTTGGGCGGGAGCAACTGTGGATAATCACAAGCCCTTCCTGCCACAATAACTGAGATCAACAAACTCAGCACTGATAAAATCTGACCCTGGGACTTTCCTGGACTGCAAGACTCAATTCCTCATTTACAAGAGTTTTATTCCATTAACCAACCGATGCTCCTAGCTATTGCCAACGGAACATATTGATAAAATGCACATCATTGATACACCCATAAAGGTAAGCATCCACGCAGTCACATTACATACACCTACCAAAATCCTTCATGCTGTCAGGGTCCGTCTCGTCCAAAAAGAAATAACCACACTTCACAGCTCGGTGCACTTCAAAACAGAGTCCCAGACACGCATCGTCTACCAGATCAGAATAGATCTCATGAGCTAAGGCCTGAAACACAAAGCTCACTGGTAAACAGGGATATTCACAATAAAATCCATTGATAAAGGAGGTCAACTGACTCTTCAGGCAAGCCAATGGAAACCTATCAGTCATACTTCATAAATGCTTTCTTACTAAGGAATGGAGTTTAGAATGTTATTATTAGGGATTGCAAAACGATTTGCAAATTTAACTAAAATATTTAAATCAGGAAATTCCTGGGAATCATTTTTAACTCTCTCCCATGGAAAGTAGCCTCAACGTGAAGCAGTGGAATGCTGGTTTTCTGTTGTTGGAGTACACCACACCAGAATCCTCTTTTGGAACTCCTGGACATATTTGAATGCTTTGAGCCAAACCTCTAATCCCACACTAAATGGGTTTGTGCGTCACGCTATCTGCTATTAATGGACCCTGAAACCATGTTGCATTGTTTTCCAATGGCTTTTCTGCAGGAAAGAGCAGCAAACCACAAGTTGGATGTACACATAAATCAAGAAAACATTATGAACATGCAGTGAACTGAAAGGAGATGGCATGCGGGTGATACAGATTTACAATATTTCTGCTGAAATCAAAAAAATATCAGGGTGACTAAGGATGACATTCCAGGCACTTGCAAAACTAAAAGGCTGAGAACATGCTGCAACAAAATTAGCCTTCTATTTAAATAATTCCGATAGACCACGATCATTCTGTCCATGCCCATTCAAAGCCATGCACAATGGCATCACGATGATTCACTCATGCTTTTAAACCCCTGTCTGACGTCTGACATTCCTTGCCCAGCTTGTCACCCATTCTGACAAGAAACTGCGTGGGAAACAAACAGCAGAGCAACTTTTGATGGATTTAGCTGTGGTTTCCTTCTCAATACCCAGCACCACAACTTAAGAGACCCCACCAGAGCACAACACACAGGAACAGTGCACGATGACAATAGGTAATGCCTGTACAGGTGCGTAAAGCTTCAAGCTCACAGGGGTGTTTGTCCCCATGCTACCTGCAAGTTGGGAGCCATGTGAAACAGGATTAGGTGGACAACATGTGGCCCCTTAATACTGCTCCATCATTTAATAAGGCCATGAATTAACTTTTACATCAACAACACTCTCCTTTAACAACTTTATAATCACTTAATTCCCCAAGTGCTCAAGGGTCCATTAGCCTTGATTTAAAGACACAGCATGCTACAGGCCCTTCGGCCCACACCCATTCACCCTAATTCTATGTCACCCCACTTTCGCCTCCACTCCCTACTCTTAGGGGCAATATACAGAGGATAAATTAACCGACAAACCCACACATCTTTGGGGTGTGGGAAGAAACCCGAGCACCTGGAGGAAACCCACGCGGTCACAGGGAGAACATGCAAACTCCACACGGGCACCCAAAGTCGGAACGGAACCTGGATCTCTGGGGCTGAGATCAGCCGTGCCATTGTGCTTCCCCTAAATATTCTGAATACATTCAATGACTGATCATCCAGAGGCATCTGGATAAAGAAATCCAAAGGTTCATAACCCCCCCGGATAAAGACATACTACTTATCTCATATTAAACATTCACCCCGCCCACCCTGAAGACTGTGTGTGAGCTTCAGTCACGATGGACACAATGCCTTGTTAAGAAGCCCAGCCTTCAGGCAGTCGCTCAGTGAAAAGCCATGGATAGTTTTGCATGAATTACCACTTCAAAAATAAAATTGCAAAAATTGGATCAAAGAAATACACGGAAATCCAGCGTTGAAGACAGAACCTTTATTCATTTAGTGAACCATAAGTGCAGTCTCAACATAAAGAAACGTGTGATAAACATCAAAAGCATTCAACGCTGGGACACGCAAGCATGGTAGAGCAATGAAAGGCAATGATAGAGAACAGAAGAGGGTTTGGGGGGTACTGGCCTGCTCTGCGGAACTTTCAGGGGTAGCATCAAACTCCATGGCCTGGTCACTGTGCTCTCTGTTCAGCTGCCTCTGGTCCCGTTTCAGCTGCCGCCAGTATTTCTGTTTCTTCTCCGAAGAAACTCGCTTCAGCTTGGGCATGGCTGCAGAGTTCGTACTAAACGATTTTCTCATGAAACGACTTTGCTCATCATCTGTTCTATCAGGTTAAGAGAACAGAAATTTAGGCCAAGCTAGATCATGCCGAGAAGCTGAGCAAAATTATTCTAAGTTTAGTCAGTGCGAGTGGTCCACCTAGGCAGATTCAGTTCCCAGAGAGTGCCATACACCCAGTGTTTAGCACACACTATGGAAACACTGACTAAAGATAAAAGATGGAATCAGTCAGTGTACTCACCAGTCAATCCAGAGCCACTTCATTTTCCATTTTTGAGGAAAAGCTGGTATTCTGGACGAACATCTTCGCTTGTGGCCAAAAAGAAATCTTGAAGATTTGCTCAAAAGTTTTCTTTCCTCTGACCCCAGCTCTAAAATGTAGAAAAATAAGGCACCGTCCCATTGTTGCCCCGCCAGGGGATCAGCACAGTGGCAAGCTCGTTGTGAAATTTTCCGTCATCATTGAAGAGTATATTCGTCCGTGGAGATCAAGAGTCTGTACACTCGGTTACAGAGAACAGCAGATATCTGCAGCAAGATCTTCACAGCAGGACATTCAATAAAGATGGTTGACCAGCTGAGAGTTGAGGGTAACCCTCAATTAATTAATTAATTGCAGAAAGTAAATCAACGCACTGCAAATGTTTTGGCCTAATCTGAAGCTCCATTTTATTTTGAGTTTTCAAATACAGAATACAGATTTCAAATACAGAATCTTCCTGATAAAAAGTCACTCTGCATATTTTGATGTCGTTGACCATACCCAAACAGATATCTCAGAACATCAAAGCTGCAGGTCAGGCAAATCTGCCCCTTAAACGAGGCAAGTAGACTTTGTGGTTAATGATCTTTCCAAGCCTTTTTCGTTGATAACAAGGGTCAGAGGTGAAATGCAACAGGGAAAATTGCACCGTCAAAGGCCTCCCATGTTAAGAAACGAGGTCAACAGTTAGGATTAAGAAACACAGTAGAATGTCCAAGAGCAGGATTATAGGGATGATTGGGAACAAAAATGTCCAATGTCAGTCATCAGAACATAATGATATCCTAACATTAAAATTAATCCTGTATATGGAGCAAATGGTTATTTCAGTGTTGTGAATTAACATCACCATTAACACCATATTTATAGGTGCCTGTGGAACCTGTAAAGATGGTGCCCTGGTGAGCTCAGCTTCCCAGTAGGTTCAGCCATATCTGCCTGTCCATGCCTCCTCAGGCATGAAATCAGTCTTATATAATTCCTTTGGAAAGACCAGGTGAAGGAAATTAATTCATGAGTGCACGCCAAGCACAGAGAACCGTGGTCATATGTAAACATTAAGAGTGACAGATAGACTCACGCTGAGAAAAGATAGACACAAGGGGAAGAGGAGAGATGGTTGGAAGTGCGTTCAAAAAGCTGCAATAAAATAAAGGGATATCAAAGAGGTCGTTAACAACACAAAGAAACTGGGAGCAGTTTACAATTGAAGGAGGCTGAAACTCATTCAAATCCCACAACATATATAAAACACAGGTGGCAACAAAGAAAACGGCAGATTAATTTCTACTGCAGCTGATGGAAACCCATGGTTATGACTTAAAGGAGCGCGAAGCGAAGTAAGTCGCCAGTGTTAATTTATTTTCAAATATTTTTTCAACATATAATATGCACACAGATTGTACATACTCTCTCACTGACCACTCATGCATATCTTCTAAACAAACGCACATGGGACAAATACACACACCAAATGTTTTCCTCACATTGCACACAGACATCATAATTGATTAGATATGTACATCCATGCACCACTGAAACCAGGCAAGCATACAATCCGCACCAAACCAGACAACCTGCCAGGTCTCCTGCACCTTACCTCGGATTTGCTGTTCTCCGGGCCAGATAACGGCATTTCTTCCATTCTCATTGGCAAACAATACTGTGTGCTATTTTCTTTCTACATAGTAACGAGGTGGTCACTGAGAATCCTGAGAGAAAACAATCCGTTAGTTTACAAAACATACTGAAAATTAAAACCTATCCTTAACCTTGGGTACCCTGAGAAACTAATTCAGGATCGAAGGTGGGGACTGATAGGAAAAATGTTGAACTCAGCAGGGTTCACAATGGATAAGTAGCAAAGATAATAAGCTCATAGTCTTAATAACTATTGTTAATTCTACCAACTGACTTTAAACTCTTACTTTACTATTTACAATTACATATTGAATTACAGCTGTATATAAAATGTATCTGCGCTGAAATAGAAAAAAAAATCATAATTGGACCAATTTGGAGTGTCTAGAAACTTGATTTTGGTAGACTTCCTGTAAAAATCATGTGTAATGATGTACAGGAATGTTCTCCATTATCCATACATTACCATATATTTGACTCACATAGTCCAATACAAGTAATCTTTATTTTGTAAAAGAATCTTGTCAACGCTCTGTTATGAACTTTTACTAATGGGAACTGCAGGATTAGACCCAGAGATTCTAAGATTCTCCGTTTTAATTAATTTTCAACCCTATGAATCTGGACAGAAGAAAACATTGAAAACCATTTCTAATGTTTGCTGACCCGAAAAGCCTGGTTTCTTTTTCCACAGATGCTGCTTGACTGCCTGAGTTCTTCCAGCAAATCTGCATTTGTTTCTGGATATGGAAGATATGGAAGTGTGATATCTGTGTGATTTTAGACGATCCAGCTCTCCTAAGCCATGGCCTTTTCCAACTTGCACTAAAGCACCCTGGACTCCGAAAAACATATGTGAACGGGAACATCGAGGTTGGTCTGGAGACACCCAAAAATGGGAACAACTTAGAATACTACAATCATCAGGACAGAATTCTGTGGAACACAATCAGACCATTTCATTCAAAAGGTGTAGTTTTTTTCCTCTCTTCCTTGTATCATCCCTGTTGAAAAGATCCAGTATGAGAGGGTTGTGTTCAGAGCCAGGAATGTTATTTCAGTGAATAGATGTTTTCAACCACCCTGAACGGATGTTCCCTCTCACAGACTGCATCTGCAGATTCCTATCTCAGGCTGTCTCCCCTGATCTCTTCAAAATTATATCTGCAGGATCAACTCCAACCCTCTTTTCACACATCACTTCCCCCTCAAGCTAGATTTGAGAAATCCTACCTTCTTTCATTTTGTAGTTGCAAATGCAGACCCACCCTCTATATCCTTCATCTTCTTTCTCAGACTCCCTTCTTAGGCTATCCTGAACATCTACCCCCATGGTAAACCGTCCCTGGGTGCTCATTGCAGATGGCAACCCCTCTCCAATATTTCATCCCTCTCTCAGATTGCATCCCTTATCAGATTGGATCCTTCATTCTCAGATTGCATCCCTCTCTCCCCGATTACATCCCTCACTCTCAGATTCCATCCCTCACTCTCGGACGGCATTCCTCTCTCACGGATTGCATTCCTCTCCCAGATTGCATCCCTCACTCTCAGATTCCATCCCTCTCCCAGAGTGGTTCCTTATATCAGACTACATCCCTTTCTCAGATTCCATCCCACTCTCAGATTATATCCTTCACTCTCAGATTGCATCCCTCTCTCCCCGATTACATCTCTCTCTCTCTCTCTCTCTCTCTCTCAGATTCCATCCCCCTCACTCAGATGGCATTCCTCTCACGGATGGCATTCCGCTCTCTCAAATTACATCCCTCTCTCTCAAATTACATCCTTCACTCTCAGATTCCATCCCTCTCTCTCAGATTGCATCCCTCTCCCAGAGTGGATCCCTCTATCAGACCGCATACCTCATTCTCAGATTACACTCCACACTTTCAGATTGCATCCCTCTCACTCAGATTACACCCCACACTCCCAGAGTGGATCTCTCAGACCTCCCCTCTCCCCATGTACAGGTGAGCTGCCAGGGTTGCAGCCTCCCCTCCCCGCCCACCCACCCCCAGCACTGTCCCTTGCCAACCCCCAGCGCTGTCCCTTGCCCACCCGCAGCGCTGTCCCTTGCCCACCCCCAGCGCTGTCCCTTGCCCATCCCCAGCGCTGTCCCTTGCCCACCCCCAGCACTGTCCCATGCCCACCCACCCACCCCCGCGCTATCCCTTGCCCACCCCCAGCGCTGTCCCTTGCCCACCCCCAGCACTGTCCCCACCCACCCCCAGCGCTGTCCCTTGCCCACCCCCAGCGCTGTCCCCACCCACCCCAAGGGCTGTCCCCACCCACCCCAAGGGCTGTCCCCACCCACTCCCAGCACTGTCCCCACCCACCCCCAGCACTGTGCCTTGTCCACCCCCAGCGCTGTCCCTTGCCCACCCCCAGCGCTATCCCCACCCACTCCCAGCGCTGTCCCCACCCATCCCCAGCACTGTCCCCACCCACCCCCAGCACTGTCCCCACCCACCCACAGCACTGTGCCTTGTCCACCCCCAGCGCTGTCCCTTGCCCACCCCCAGCGCTGTCCCCTGCCCACCCCCAGCGCTATCCCCACCCACTCCCAGCGCTGTCCCCACCCATCCCTGTCCCCACCCACCCCCAGCACTGTCCCTTGCCCACCCCTGTCCCTTGCCCACCCACCCCCAGCGCTGTCCCTTGCCCACCCACCCCCAGCGCTGTCCCTTGCCCACCCACCCCCAGCGCTGTCCCTTGCCCACCCCCAGCGTTGTCCCTTGCCCACCCCCAGCACTGTCCCCACCCACCCCCAGCGCTGTCCCTTGCCCACCCACCCCCAGCGCTGTCCCTTGCCCACCCCAGCATTGTCCCTTACCCACCCACCCCCAGCGCTGTCCCTTGCCCACCCCAGCATTGTCCCTTGCCCACCCACCCCCAGCGCTGTCCCTTGCCCACCCCAGCGCTGTCCCTTGCCCACCCACCCCCAGTGCTGTCCCTTGCCCACCCCCAGCGCTGTCCCTTGCCCACCCCCAGCGCTGTCCCTTGCCCACCCACCACCACCCGTCCCTTGCCCACCCCCAGCGCTGTCCCTTGCCCACCCCCAGCGCTGTCCCTTGCCCACCCCCACCCATGTCCCTTGCCCACCCCCACCCCTGTCCCTTGCCCACCCCCAGCACTGTCCCTTGCCCACCCCCACCCATGTCCCTTGCCCACCCCCACCCCTGTCCCTTGCCCACCCCCAGCGCTGTCCCCACCCACCCCCACCCATGTCCCTTGCCCACCCCCACCCATGTCCCTTGCCCACCCCCACCCATGTCCCTTGCCCACCCTCACCCATGTCCCTTGCCCACACTCACCCATGTCCCTTGCCCACCCCCACCCATGTCCCTTGCCCACCCCCACCCCTGTCCTTTGCCCACCCCCAGCGCTGTCCCCACCCACCCCCACCCATGTCCCTTGCCCACCCCCAGCGCTGTCCCTTGCCCACCCCCAGCGCTGTCCCTTGCCCACCCCCACCCATGTCCCTTGCCCACCCCCGTCCCACCCCCACCCATGTCCCTTGTCCACCCCCACCCCTGTCCCACCCCCACCCATGTCCCTTGCCCACCCCCACCCATGTCCCTTGTCCACCCCCACCCCTGTCCCTTGCCCACCCCCACCCATGTCCCTTGCCCACCCCCA
Source organism: Rhinoraja longicauda (assembly GCF_053455715.1). Taxonomy (NCBI): domain Eukaryota; kingdom Metazoa; phylum Chordata; class Chondrichthyes; order Rajiformes; family Arhynchobatidae; genus Rhinoraja; species Rhinoraja longicauda. Next base: position 23,720,814 of record NC_135981.1, read on the forward strand.
GCGCTGTCCCTTGCCCACCCACCCACCCCCAGCGCTGTCCCTTGCCCACCCCCACCCCTGTCCCTTGCCCACCCCTGTCCCTTGCCCACCCCCACCCCTGTCCCTTGCCCACCCCCACCCGTCCCTTGCCCACCCCACCCCTGTCCCTTGCCCACCCCACCCCTGTCCCTTGCCCACCCACCCACCACCCCTGTCCCTTGCCCACCCCCAGCGCTGTCCCTTGCCCACCCACCCACCCCTGTCCCTTGCCCACCCCCACCCCTGTCCCTTGCCCACCCCCACCCCTGTCCCTTGCCCACCCCCACCCCTGTCCCTTGCCCACCCCCACCCACCCCCACCCCTGTCCCATGCCCACCCCCACCCATGTCCCTTGCCCACCCACCCCCACCCATGTCCCTTGCCCACCCCCACCCATGTCCCTTGCCCACCCCCACCCATGTCCCTTGCCCACCCCCACCCATGTCCCTTGCCCACCCCCAGCGCTGTCCCTTGCCCACCCCCAGCGCTGTCCCTTGCCCACCCCCACCCATGTCCCTTGCCCACCCCCACCCATGTCCCTTGCCCACCCCCACCCCTGTCCCTTGCCCAGCCCCACCCCTGTCCCTTGCCCACCCCCACCCATGTCCCTTGCCCACCCCCACCCCTGTCCCTTGCCCACCCCCAGCGCTGTCCCTTGCCCACCCCCACACCTGTCCCTTGCCCACCCCCACCCACCCCCAGCGCTGTCCCTTGCCCACCCCCACCCACCCCCAGCGCTGTCCCTTGCCCACCCCCACCCCTGTCCCTTGCCCACCCCCACCCACCCCCAGCGCTGTCCCTTGCCCACCCCCAGCGCTGTCCCTTGCCCACCCCCAGCGCTGTCCCTTGCCCACCCCCAGCGCTGTCCCTTGCCCACCCCCACCCCTGTCCCCACCCACCCCCAGCGCTGTCCCTTGCCCACCCCCACCCACCCCCAGCGCTGTCCCTTGCCCACCCCCAGCGCTGCCCCTTGCCCACCCCCACCCACCCCCAGCGCTGTCCCTTGCCCACCCCCACCCCTGTCCCTTGCCCACCCCCACCCACCCCCACCACTGTCCCTTGCCCACCCCCACCACTGTCCCTTGCCCACCCCCAGCGCTGTCCCTTGCCCACCCCCACCCCCACCCCTTGCCCACCCCCACCCCCACCCATGTCCCTTGCCCACCCCACCCCTTGCCCACCCCCAGCGCTGTCCCTTGCCCACCCCCAGCGCTGTCCCTTGCCCACCCCCAGCGCTGTCCCTTGCCCACCCCCAGCGCTGTCCCTTGCCCACCCCCAGCGCTGTCCCTTGCCCACCCCCAGCGCTGTCCCTTGCCCACCCCCACCCATGTCCCTTGCCCACCCCCAGCGCTGTCCCTTGCCCACCCCCAGCGCTGCCCCTTGCCCACCCCCACCCATGTCCATTGCCCACCCCCACCCATGTCCCTTGCCCACCCCCACCCCTGTCCCTTGCCCACCCCCAGCGCTGTCCCTTGCCCACCCCCAGCGCTGGTGGTGGGCAAGGGACAGCGCTGGGGGTGGGCAAGGGACAGCGCTGGGGGTGGGCAAGGGACAGCGCTGGGGGTGGGCAAGGGGTGGGGTGGGCAAGGGACATGGGTGGGGGTGGGGGTGGGGGTGGGCAAGGGGTGGGGGTGGGGGTGGGCACCTTGCCCACCCCCAGCGCTGTCCCTTGCCCACCCCCACCCCTGTCCCTTGCCCACCCCCACCCACCCCCAGCGCTGTCCCTTGCCCACCCCCAGCGCTGTCCCTTGCCCACCCCCACCCATGTCCCTTGCCCACCCCCACCCATGTCCCTTGCCCACCCCCAGCGCTGTCCCTTGCCCACCCCCACCCCTGTCCCTTGCCCACCCCCACCCCTGTCCCTTGCCCACCCCCAGCGCTGTCCCTTGCCCACCCCCACCCCTGTCCCTTGCCCACCCCCACCCCTGTCCCTTGCCCACCCCCACCCCTGTCCCTTGCCCACCCCCACCCCTGTCCCTTGCCCACCCCCAGCGCTGTCCCTTGCCCACCCCCAGCGCTGTCCCTTGCCCACCCCCATCCATGTCCCTTGCCCACCCCCAGCGCTGTCCCTTGCCCACCCCCACCCATGTCCCTTGCCCACCCCCAGCGCTGTCCCTTGCCCACCCCCAGCGCTGTCCCTTGCCCACCCCCACCCATGTCCCTTGCCCACCCCCACCCATGTCCCTTGCCCACCCCCAGCGCTGTCCCTTGCCCACCCCCAGCGCTGTCCCTTGCCCACCCCCACCCATGTCCCTTGCCCACCCCCAGCGCTGTCCCTTGCCCACCCCCAGCGCTGTCCCTTGCCCACCCCCACCCACCCCTGTCCCTTGCCCACCCCCACCCACCCCACCCCTGTCCCTTGCCCACCCCCACCCCTGTCCCTTGCCCACCCCCACCCACCCCACCCCTGTCCCTTGCCCACCCCTGTCCCTTGCCCACCCCCAGGCTGTACCTGCAGATGCCTCTCTAGCGCCACTGCTTCCGCACCGATCAATCGTAAACGGTGCAACTCTGCAGCCAGGGGTCCATGGCGTCTACAGCCCGGCAGCGCCCCCGACCCCACGGCCCTCCTGCATCTCGCTCCTTCCTCCCCAAACACACACACGCACACAGTCGCTCCCGATCCGACCCGCTCCGTCTCTGTCTGGGCGCAATCGCACTTTAAACCCGGGCTGCCATTTTGCAGACAGCCGGGCGGCGATGGTGGTGGTGGTGGCGGGGCCGTGACAGGGCTGGAGGCGCTGTGGCGATGGCGAGCTGCCCGCCTGCCCCCCCCCCCCCCCCCGCCCGCTGCCCGCCCTCCCTCCTCCTCCTCCTCCTCCTCCTCCCTCCCTCCCTCCCGCCGGGCGGCCGCTCGCGCTCGCTCTGCCCAGGCCGCGTGCCACAGGCGGCCTCACCCGCCAGCGGAAGCCGCGTCACCCGCCGTCCGCCCGCCCACCAGCCCGAGCGGCAGCTCACGCGGCCAATGGGAGGGGGGGGGGGGGCGGTGCCTCCGTCTGCAGCTTGTGTGCGCGAGGCTGCAGATGTGCGGCTCTGGAGACGTGGGACGTGGGGCCCTGGAGAGCTGGGGCCCTGGAGAGCTGGGGCCCTGGAGAGCTGGGGCCCTGGAGAGCTGGGGCCCTGGAGAGCTGGGGCCCTGGAGACGTGGGGCCCTGGAGACGTGGGGCCCTGGAGACGTGGGGCCCTGGAGAGCTGGGGCCCTGGAGAGCTGGGGCCCTGGAGAGCTGGGGCCCTGGAGAGCTGGGGCCCTGGAGAGCTGGGGCCCTGGAGAGCTGGGGCCCTGGAGACGTGGGGCCCTGGAGACGTGGGGCCCTGGAGACGTGGGGCCCTGGAGAGCTGGGGCCCTGGAGAGCTGGGGCCCTGGAGAGCTGGGGCCCTGGAGACGTGGGGCCCTGGAGACGTGGGGCCCTGGAGACGTGGGGCCCTGGAGACGTGGGGCCCTGGAGAGCTGGGGCCCTGGAGATCTGGGGCCCTGGAGATCTGGGGCCCTGGAGACGTGGGGCCCTGGAGACGTGGGGCCCTGGAGACGTGGGGCCCTGGAGACGTGGGGCACTGGAGACGTGGGGCCCTGGAGACGTGGGGCCCTGGAGACGTGGGGCCCTGGAGACGTGGGGCCCTGGAGACGTGGGGCCCTGGAGACGTGGGGCCCTGGAGACGTGGGGCCCTGGAGACGTGGGGCCCTGGAGACGTGGGGCCCTGGAGACGTGGGGCCCTGGAGACGTGGGGCACTGGAGACGTGGGGCCCTGGAGACGTGGGGCCCTGGAGACGTGGGGCCCTGGAGACGTGGGGCCCTGGAGACGTGGGGCTCTGGAGACGTGGGGCTCTGGAGACGTGGGGCTCTGGAGACGTGGGGCTCTGGAGATGAGGGGCTCTGGAGATGTGGAGCTGGGGCTCTGGAGATGTGGAGCTGGGGCTCTGGAGATGTGGGGCTCTGGAGATGTGGGGCTCTGGAGATGTGGGGCTCTGGAGATGTGGGGCTCTGGAGATGTGGAGCTCTGGAGATGAGGGGCTCTGGAGATGTGGAGCTCTGGAGATGAGGGGCTCTGGAGATGAGGGGCTCTGGAGATGTGGGGCTCTGGAGATGTGGAGCTGGGGCTCTGGAGATGTGGGGCTCTGGAGATGTGGAGCCCTGGAGATGTGGGGCTCTGGAGATGTGGGGCTCTGGAGATGTGGAGCTGGGGCTCTGGAGATGTGGGGCTCTGGAGATGTGGGGCTCTGGAGATGTGGGGCTCTGGAGATGTGGGGCTCTGGAGATGTGGAGCTGGGGCTCTGGAGATGTGGGGCTCTGGAGATGTGGGGCCCTGGAGATGCGGGGCCCTGGAGATGTGGGACTCTGGAGATGTGGGGCCCTGGAGATGTGGGACTCTGGAGATGTGGGGCCCTGGAGATGTGGGACTCTGGAGATGTGGGGCCCTGGAGATGTGGGGCCCTGGAGATGTAGGGCTCTGGAGATGTAGGGCTCTGGAGATGTGGGGCCCTGGAGACGTGGGGCTCTGGAGACGTGGAGCTCTGGAGATGTGGAGCTCTGGAGATGTGGAGCTGCGGGGCTCTGGAGATGTGGGGCTCTGGAGATGTGGGGCTCTGGAGATGTGGGGCTCTGGAGATGTGGGGCTCTGGAGATGTGGGGCTCTGGAGATGTGGAGCTCTGGAGATGTGGAGCTCTGGAGATGAGGGGCTCTGGAGATGAGGGGCTCTGGAGATGTGGGGCTCTGGAGATGTGGGGCTCTGGAGATGTGGAGCTGCGGCTCTGGAGATGTGGGGCTCTGGAGATGTGGAGCCCTGGAGATGTGGGGCTCTGGAGATGTGGAGCCCTGGAGATGTGGGGCTCTGGAGATGTGGGGCTCTGAAGATGTGGAGCTGGGGCTCTGGAGACGTGGAGCTCTGGAGATGTGGAGCCCTGGAGATGTGGGGCTCTGGAGATGTGGAGCCCTGGAGATGTGGGGCTCTGGAGATGTGGGGCTCTGGAGATGTGGAGCCCTGGAGATGTGGGGCTCTGGAGATGTGGGGCTCTGGAGATGTTGGGCTCTGGAGATGTGGGGCTCTGGAGATGTGGAGACGTGGAGCTCTGGAGACGTGGAGCTCTGGAGACGTGGAGCTCTGGAGATGTGGGACTCTGGAGATGTGGAGCTCTGGAGATGTGGAGAGCTGGGGCTCTGGAGATGTGGAGCTCTGGAGATGTGGGACTCTGGAGATGTGGGGCTCTGGAGATGTGGGGCTCTGGAGATGTGGGGCTCTGGAGATGTGGAGAGCTGGGGCTCTGGAGATGTGGAGAGCTGGGGCTCTGGAGATGTGGGGCTCCGGAGATGTGGGACTCTGGAGATGTGGAGCTCTGGAGATTATGGAGAGCTGGGGCTCTGGAGATGTGGAGCTCTGGAGATGTGGAGCTCTGGAGACGTGGAGCTCTGGAGACGTGGGGCCCTGGAGATGTGGAGCTCTGGAGATGTGGAGAGCTGGGGCTCTGGAGATGTGGAGCTCTGGAGATGTGGGACTCTGGAGATGTGGGGCTCTGGAGATGTGGGGCTCTGGAGATGTGGGGCTCTGGAGATGTGGGGCTCTGGAGATGTGGAGAGCTGGGGCTCTGGAGATGTGGAGCTCTGGAGATGTGGGACTCGAGATGTGGCGAGCTGGGGCTCTGGAGATGTGGAGCTCTGGAGATGTGGGACTCTGGAGATGTGGGGCTCTGGAGATGTGGGGCTCTGGAGATGTGGGGCTCTTGAGATGTGGGGCTCTGGAGATGTGGGGCTCTGGAGATGTGGGGCTCTGGAGATGTGGGGCTCTGGAGATGTGGAGCTCTGGAGATGTGGAGCTCTGGAGATGTGGAGAGCTGGGGCTCTGGAGATGTGGGGCTCTGGAGATGTGGAGCTCTGGAGACGTGGAGAGCTGGGGCTCTGGAGATGTGGAGCTCTGGAGATGTGGAGCTCTGGAGACGTGGAGCTCTGGAGATGTGGAGAGCTGGGGCTCTGGAGATGTGGGACTCTGGAGATGTGGGGCTCTGGGGATGTGGGGCTCTGGAGATGTGGGGCTCTGGAGATGTGGAGAGCTGGGGCTCTGGAGATGTGGGGCTCTGGAGATGTGGGACTGGAGATGTGGAGAGCTGGGGCTCTGGAAATGAGCCCTGGAGATGTGGGGCTCTGGAGATGTGGGGCTCTGGAGATGTGGGGCTCTGGAGATGTGGAGCCCTGGAGATGTGGGGCTCTGGAGATGTGGAGCCCTGGAGATGTGGGGCTCTGGAGATGTGGGGCTCTGGAGATGTGGGGCTCTGGAGATGTGGGGCTCTGGAGATGTGGAGACGTGGAGCTCTGGAGATGTGGGGCTCTGGAGATGTGGAGCCCTGGAGATGTGGGGCTCTGGAGATGTGGAGCTCTGGAGATGTGGAGAGCTGGGGCTCTGGAGATGTGGAGCTCTGGAGATGTGGGACTCTGGAGATGTGGGGCTCTGGAGATGTGGGGCTCTGGAGATGTGGAGAGCTGGGGCTCGAGATGTGGAGCTCTGGAGATGAGGGGCTCTGGAGATGAGGGGCTCTGGAGATGTGGAGCTGCGGTTCTGGAGACGTGGAGCTCTGGAGATGTGGGGCTCTGGAGATGTGGAGCCCTGGAGATGTGGAGCCCTGGAGATGTGGAGCTCTGGAGATGTGGAGCTGGGCCTCTGTTGCAGGAGCTTGGAGATCTGGAGCTGGGGCTCTGGAGATGTGGAGCTGCAGAGCTGTGAAGCCTTGGAGATGTAGAACTGAAGCTCTGGACATGTGGAGGCCTGGAGAAGTAGAGCTGGGGCTCTGGCGCAGGAGCTGTGAAACTCTGGATATGTAGAGCTGTAGAGCTGTTACACTCTGCAGTTGTGGAGCCCTGGAGCTGTGAATCTCTGGAACTGGGGTCTGGCGCAGATGTGGAGCTCTGGGGAGCTGGGGCTGGTCCTGACCATCAAGCTGCACACCCGTGCTCCTTCACCCTGCATCTCCATCCTTGCCATTACCCCCCACATCAGTCATTCAGTTCATGTGATAAGAGCAGAATTAGGCCATTCGCCTCATTTAGTCTCTTCATCCATTCAATCATGGCTGATCTATTTTTCCCTCTTAACCCCATTCTCCTGCCTTTTCTCTCATAACCCCGACACCCTCAGTCCTCAATCCGTTGGCAAGCGGTTTGCAATGCAAGATTCCTGGGCTGGATTCTGCATCCAGAACGAAGCGCCATTCCAGCTCACTTGAGTAGGAAGGAACTGCAGATGCTGGTTTACACCGAAGATTGACACAAAATGCTGAAATAACTCAGCGGGTCAGGCAACATCTCTTGAGAGAAGGAATGGGTGACATTTTGGGTCAAGACCTGTCTTCTGATTCAACTCGAAATATCGCCCATTCCTTCTCTCAAGAGATACGGCCTGTCCCGCTGAGTTACTCCAATTATTTTGTGTCTATCTACAGCTCATTTGGGAATTGACATTTCAAGCAAATGTGAATATCTTTGCTGGTTTTCCAAAACTGGGGCAGAAGATGAATTCTGGAATTCATCTTATCCAAGTTAGTCTGATATTAGCATTTTGCAACAGGGAAGAATTCACTTTGAGCTGGCATTTTGAGCTCATACGAGTGGAACCTTGGTTTATAAATGTAATAAAGTAAGATTACACGAGGAATACAAAAGTGCTGGGGTAACTCAGTGGGTCAGGCAGCATCTTCAAAGAACATGAATAGGCTAACGCTGTTGGTAAGTGCTGTCCCCTTAACTAAAAAAGACGAGAAGAAACTGCTTCGAGCTTATGACATCTTTCAGGACATAACATGGACAAAGGAAGAAAGATTACGGTCAGTGTGGATGAAGTGGGTTAAGACCTCGCTGCCTTTATCGATTGTAAAGTGTCAATTCGCGTTTTTTTTCCTCTTCTGTCCCGAGGAGTTTGTAGAGTAAAATATTGCAGCTGCCTCATAATAAAATCCAAGGCTTGTGTTAATGGCAACCATAATGTAAAAGGTAGCTAAGTGTATAGACAAGGAACTGCAAGTGGTGGTTTACAAAAAAAGGCAAAGTTCTGGAGTAACTCAGCAGTCAGGCAGCATCTCTTTGAACACGTGAGTTTCGGGTCGGGACCCTTCTTCAGACAGATTGTGGGGGGGGGGGGGGGGGGGGGGTGGAGTATGTTGGATTGATGTTTAATCGGCTGATATAAATAAAATTTGTGAAAAAATTCCTTCAAATGCAAGAGCCGAGTTTGCAAAGCACAGTCATGAGATATGTTGCTAATGTCCAGTCATATAAACCTTTATCTTAAGTTTAAGTAAAAACACGGTCAAAAAAGGGTACTTGGTGCTGAACTGTATACAAACATGAATTTCACTGCACCTCAGTACAAACTCAGGATATAGTGCCTGATATCAAACTCGTTCTATAAGATCTCACCATGTTTGTGATGGGAGACACAAGGAGCTGCAGATGCTAGTTTATAAAAAAGGCACAAAGTGCTGGAGTAACTCAGCAGGTCAGGTAACATCTGTGGAGAACATGGATAGGGGAGGTTTCGGATTGGGATGCTTCTGACTGTTCTTGCTGCCCCAACTGCATAGAAGTCGAGTCTGGCCAAGTTCTAATCTATAGCTTGAATCAGATGCAAATTAGGCAATTAAATTGAATTACACTGCATAAATCACAAAGCCTACTTGTCAGACTGAGACTTTGTTTCACTCTCTAGAAATGTCTTTCTAAACAATCACACATGCCATCACGCTTGAACTTAATGTAGCACAGGCATATGTGAACGATACCATCTGCACCTGGGTCCAAATAGTGTGTGTTGGAAGGAACTGCAGATGCTGGCTTAAAGCAAAGACAAACAGCTGGAGTAACTCAGCGGAACCAGCAGCATCTCTGGAGAAGAGGAATAGGTGACGTTTATCCATTCCTATTCACCTATTCCCTTTCTCCACAGATGCTGCCGGTCCCGCTGAGTTACTCCAGCTTTTTGTGAAGATGAGACTGGTCTAAATGACAAATCTTTTGCTTGGAGTCACTTGTTCTTAAAAAGTAAGTCAAAATGAACACCGCTGAAATCCAGAGTCTTTAGGAACGGTACTACTGATTATTTGATCTAAGAACAATGTGTGAAATATAAATTTACAAGCAGAATCGCAGACAAGAAAAGTTAGCCTGAGAAAAATTGGTATCTATTGTTAGAAAAACCAGTTAGAGATAATGGAGAGGATTTGCAAATCAGCCGCAGTTCTTCCAATTTTGAAAATTACAAATGTCTGGAGCAAACAGATTGATCAAAGAGAAGACACCAAAAGCTGGAGTAACCCAGTTGGTCAGGCAGCATCTCTGGATAAAGGAATATGGGTCGAGACCCTTCTACCAGAGTACCTGGAGAAAACCACGTGGTCACAGAGAGACCATGCAAACTCCATGCAGACAGCACCCTTAGTCAGGATCGAACCCGGGTCTCTGCCGCTGTAGGGCAGCAAATCTATCACTGCCCCACTGTGCCGCCCCAACCACCCTTGGGACAAGACCAGTGAAATTTATGGCAATGCTCACTTTATTTTTCTAAAACGTTAAAGGATCAAAACATTGCAGGAGGGCTGATGTACGTGTACACTCTTAACTTTGTAGTATGTGTTGCTGCTTATGGGGAGAAAGCAGGCACAGGATACTGATTCTGGATGATCAGGCATGATCATATTCAGCTCGAAGGGCCGAATGGCCTACTCCTGCATCTATTTTCTATATTTCTATTGATTAAAGAGAAATTTGGAGTTTGAGCGAAAGCCGAAGATTGTATTTGGATTTTCAAAATAAATTTGCTTCAACGTTTATGTAAAATAATCACCTGTGCTTGGAGTTAATATAAACAACAAAAATTGAGAACAACATAATTGACAAGGACATTATTTTTCATGTCATCTGAGGTTAGGACCAGTGTGAGGACTACACCGGATAGTATTTCAGTTCATATTAATTATTTACAGTAGATGAAGTAACTGTAATGCATCCACATTTATTGACAGTGCAAACCAAGGTGTGAAATTGAGAAATTAAACTGAAAGGAATGCTAATTGTTGCAGACGGATGTGGGCAGATTAAATGGACAAGAACACAAGAACGTAGGTGGTATTATAAAATGGTTAAATTGAAATTGCTTTAATTTTCTACCAAAAACCAATTCCAAGATTCATCAAGTTAAAGAGCACAGATAGGCAGAACTCATCTATGTGGTCTATCTACACTAAACCCCATTTGCCTAATGCTGTTCCAAATCCCTCTAAACATTTCCCATGTAAAATAAATGAGAAAACAAGTAAAATTGATATTCAGAAGGATAGTTCATGGCCATGAATCACAATATGAATGCATCAGCACATGCCATTAAGCAGTATTTTGACTAGAATTTATGCCTCCTCATCCAAGACTCCTGCATTAGAGAATATCCAGGTAGATATGGTGGTGAGGGCAGCTTTTGGTACATTGGCCTTCATCATTCAAAGTATAGAAGTTGGGACAGATGATAGACACAAAATGTTGGAATAACTCAGCAGGACAGGCAACATCTCTGGGTAGAAGGAATGGGGGATCTTTCAGGTCGAGACCCTTCTTCAGGAGTTGGGATGTTATTTTACAGCTGTACAAGACTTAAGAGACTGAATTTGGAGTTCAGTTTTGGTTACACTGCTATATAAAGGATCTTGTTAAGCTGGACATAGTGCAGAGAAGAATTTGAACATTTCAGGAGTGTTTTATTGGCATGTGGCCCAAAATGGAACAATGAAAATCTTAATTGTAGCAGTACTGACTGTAAAACCCACAATAACTAACAAAAAAAGTTCTATATATATATATATATATATATATATATATCTATATCTATATAAACAGACAAATAAATAGTAATAGTAGTGTAAAGGCAAAAATAATACCCTCAAGTCTATATAGTTGAGTATATTTGAAATTTGTAATGTTTAATAGCCTTATGGTTGGAAGGAGGCTGCTGTTCTTAAATCGAGATGTTAACGGTTTCAGGCTCCTACACCTTCTTCCATTGGCTCGAGTGAAATGTGAGCGTGGCCAGGGTGGTGTAGGTCTCTGATCATAGTGGCTGCCTTTTTGAGGCAGTGACTGTTGTATAGAAATATAGAAAATAGGTGGAGTAAGCCATTCGGCCCTTCGAGCCAGCACCGCCATTCAATATGATCATGGCTGATCATCCAGAATCAGTAACCTGTTCCTGCTTTCGTCCCATAAGCACCAACACATACTACAAAGTTCAGTGTACACGTACATCAGCCCTCCTGCAATGTTTTGATCCTTTAACGCTTTAGAAAAATAAAGTGGGCTTTGCCAGAAGTTTCACTGGTCTTGCCCCAATGGCAGTTGGGGCGGCACAGTGGGGCAGTGGTAGATTTGCTGCCTTCCAGCGGCAGAGACCCAGATTCGATCCTGACTAAGGGTGCTGTCTGTATAGAGTTTGCATGTTCTCCCTGTGACTACGTGGTTTTCTCCAGGTACTCTGGATTCCTCTAAAGAAGTGCGGGTTTGTTGGGGTTAATTGGCTTTGGTAAAAAAAATGTAAATTGTCCCCTATGTGTAGGATAGTTCTAGTGATTGTTGGTTGGCATGGACTTGGTGATCCAAAGGGTCTATGTTTAAAGACTAAAAGATGCACACAACAAATGGTCAAGTTGCATGAAAACTAATCCCTCATATTAAATGGCAGTTTCCGTGCTGAATGACCCTGTGTACTGAACTGATCCCCGCCATGGCTGGATAGTTCTTTGAGAAGTGATCGAGTGCACAGCAGGCATAGTCCGTGTGGTTTAGAATAGAAGGAAACTCATTGAAGCAAAATTATTGGGCAGCTTTATAAGATTAGGATGTTAGCGCTGGGTATAGGATTTCACACCAGAAAAGTTAATCAAAATAAAGTGTATGGTCCAAGTCAGAAATGGAGAATGTTTTAAGACTTTGAATCTTTTGGAGTTTGCTACACCAGGTTGCAGTGGATGTTTGGTAATTGAATACACTCAAAACATCAATACATTTTTTAGTGAGAAAATCATAGGATGTTGGTAACTTATGGGAATGATCTTATTCAATGGCAAAGCACACGCATGGCTATCTTCTGCTCAGGCTAATAAGGACAATCCAATTATGGAAAGACCAATCCATTTCACCAATTAGATGGTGATCACTCTTGCAATTCCATAAAACCTGAATATTCCCCAATAACCATCAAAAAAGCATTTAATCCCAATACCTTACTGCCCAAGCAACCAGTGTACATGAGAAAATAATCTAGATTTCTACTACCCTTGGTTCCCAATTTGCCTTGCATTAAAATGTGAGATTTTGTCTTCTGTTCTTGCCTTTCCCATTCAAGGAAACTATTTTAGTGTTTTTAAACAGGTTTCGCAGTTTACGCACTTCTCTACTCAAGAATGCAAGCTACAGCAATGCTATCATTTGTATAACTTTAACTCTTCATGGTTGAGTGTTACCTCATCTAGATCTTCTAAAATATCACAGGATCGCGTGTCAAAGGTTTCGCTTTCTGCTGATTCCACCATCATAATGAGTGGCTGATCTCATATTAGGTTAGTACATGACTAAAGTCCATTTCCCATAGACCCCATAAACACCAGTTCCAGTGAAATGCAGAGGCTGTTGCCCCTGATGTTAGGGATGTCACATTGACCAACATTACTCTATCAAACAGTGCCCTCCATAATGTTTGGGACAAAGACCCATCATTTATTTATTTGCCTCTGTACTCCACAATTTGAGATTTGCAATAGGAAAAAAATCACATGCAGTTAATGTGCATATTGTCAGATTTTATTAAAGGGTATTTTTATACATTTTGGTTTCACCATGTAGTAATTACAGCTGTGTTTATATATAGTCCCCCATTTCAGGGCATCATGTTTGGGACACATGGCTTCACAGGTGTTTGTATTTGCTCGGGTGTGTTTAATTGCCTCCCATACCTACAGGTATAAGAGAGCTCTCAGGACCTAGTCTTTCCTCCAGTCTTTGGAAACTTTTATTGCTGTTTATCAACATGAGGACCAAAGTTGTGCCAATGAAAGTTAAAGAAACCATTATGAGACTGAGAAAAGACTAGGTCCTGGTGAGCTTACTAATCGCAGAGGGACTGGCAGGCCAAGGAAGACCTCCACAGCTGATGACAGAAGTATTCTCTCTATAATAAAGAAAAATCCCCAAACACCTGTCCGGCAGATCACAAACACTCTTCAGGAGTCAGGTGTGGAATTGCAATGACCACTGTCCGCAGAAGACTTCATGAACAGAAATACAGAGGCTACACTGCAAGATGCAAACCACTGGTTAGCCACAAAAATAGGATGGCCAGGTTACAGTTTGCCAAGAAGTGCTTAAAAGAGCAACCACAGTTCTGGAAAAAAGGTCTTGGATAGATGAGACAAAGATGAACATATATCGGAGTATTGGCAAGAACAAAGTATGGAGGAGAGGAGGAACTGCCCAACTTCCAAAGCATACCACTTCATCTGTGAAACACGGTGGTGGAGGTGTTATGGCCTGGGCATGTATGGCTGCTGAAGATACTGGCTCAAATATCTTCATTGATCATTGATGATACAACTGTTGATGGTAGTAGCATAATGAATTCTGAAGTGTATAGACACATCCTATCTGCTCAAGTTCAAACAAATGCCTCAAAACACATTGGCCGGCGGTTCATTCTACAGCAAGACAATGATCCCAGACTGCTAAAGCAACAAAGGAGTTTTTCAAAGCTACAAAATGGTCAATTCTTGAGTGGCCAAGTCAATCAACCGATCTGAACCCAATTGAACATGCCTTTTATATGCTGAAGAGAAAACTGAAGGGGACTATCCCCTAAAACAGGCCTGGCAGAGCATCACCAGAGAAGACACCTAGCAGCTCGTGATGTCCACGAATCGCAGACTTCTAGCAGTCATTGCTTGCAAAGGATATGCAACAAACATGACATTGCTGGGTCCCAAACATTGTGGTGCCCTGAAATGGGGGGGACCATATATAAACACTGCTGTAACTTCTACATGGTGAAACCAAAATGTATAAAAATGGCCTCTATTAAAATCTGACATTGTGCACATTAACCACGTGTGAATATTTCTATTACAAATGTAAAATTGTGGAGTACAGAGGCATATAAATAAATGATGGGTCTTTATCCCAAACATTATGGAGGGCACTGTATTAACTCTAGTCAAGAAAGCCAGGTTGTCCCCATGTCAGGAATCGCTTCCATCCTCCCCCTGTCCTCTGCTCCACTTACCCAAGATTAACCAAGAGTGTGATTACCTTTCATGACAGAAAAGCCTGATCCTTAGATGTCCACAAACTGCATGGTAAATTGACGGAAACCTTCAAACTGCAAATGCTCTAGTATTCATGGCCTTTAGTCCATACTCCACGTCCAGAGGCAAAAAACATTTTTATTGACAACATGCTGTGGTATTAGGATTGCTTGTTTGATCAACTTGTCCACTCTGCTTCAGAGTGTCAATGCCATTGCTGGAGATTGGACAGTCCTAAGATGTCAATGTTCTGAGCATTTTTTAAATCTCCAACATTCTCTCGATTCCTTCCGTAAATATAAATGCATCACATTTTTGAAAAGTAACTAACTCATCTTCTCCACAATGCAAGGCTGTACAACCATTGACGTAGGTTTCAATGCAGACAAATAACAAGGATGAATTTTCTTCCTCACAACACGTTCTAAAATGGATACTCTTGCTGTAATTCCAGCAGCCAATACTTCATGGATGGCAAATTATTATTATTATGCCAGCAGATTCGAGCCACCCCATTTGTGTCAGGTTTGAAATTAAGACTCACACAATTGGAGAGTCTCACAGGTGAAAAATTAAAACAAGAAACTGGCCCGACATCTCTGGCAAAGATGAGCGTACACAAAAAAAGCAGACAACACTGGTGTTTTGCTCATTTACCACACTGAGTAATCTACCAAATTAAAGCACTTTAGATTTCTCTGCACAACTGTGAATTCAGTTAAAACATGGCATTAAATTCCATGTTTAATTTAGAGATACAGCGCGGAAACTTGACTTTCGGCCCGGGTCCGTGCGACTAGCGATCCCTGCGCATTTACACTAACCTACACACACTAGGGACAATTTAATTTATACCAAGCTAATTAACCTACAAATCTGCACGGCTTTGGAGTGTGGGAGGAAATTGAAGATCTTGGAGAAAACCCACACGGTCACGGGGAGAACGTAAAACTCCGTACAGACAGAATTCGAGTCTCTGGCGCTGTAAGATGTCAACTCTACCGCTGCACCACCGTGGCAAAATGTCAGGAAAGTTCTCATGATAACTTTAGCATCTCAACCATAAAGCGCAATTGTTGTCTTTATTTAAAAATCATCCGCAAGGTATGGATATCACGAGCGCTGCTAGGATTTATCATCCACATTTACTCCAAAGTGAAACCAGCGATTCAAAATGTATTTTCTCTAAAAGGTTATTAAATATAAATGTGGAATTAAAAAAACCCTATTTATTTAAATTAAATTGAGTATCATTCAAACTCATGCCTATGTATCAATGGTCCAGAATTGTGACTACAGTTGTAATGACTTAACCCACTGTACTCACTATGCTGAATATGGCAGAAGGAACTGCAGATGCTGGTTTTCACCGAAGATAGACACAAAATGCTGGAGTAACTCAGCGGGACAGGCAGCTTCTCTGAATAGGATGAATGGGTGACGTTTCGGTTTGAGACCCTTCTTCAGACAAGCTGAATGCTTGGGAAATAAAAACTGCAGATGCTGGTTTAAATCGAGGGTAGACACAAAATGGTGGAGTAACTCAGTGGGCCAGGCAGCATCTCGGGACAGAAGGAATGGGTGACGTTTCGTGTCGAGACCCTTCTTCAGACAAGCTGAATGCCTTGCCGCGCTGCAACAAGAAAACATTTTCTCAGAGCCAGAGCAGACAATGCAGCGAAAGTGTACAGAATTTACCATGTCCCTGATAATGCTTTTTCAACACTTGCCACCACAAATGTACAATCCATGGAGAATCAAAAAAACGTGTTACATAGTGTTCTTTCTCCTCCCGAGCAAAGTGTGTGCACATATTTCCAGGGCAAGATCAAATAATTGTATTCACCCAGCCAACAAGTTCTTATTTTTTTAATGGTTGCCGATAACCATTTAAACAAAAGGAACGCTTTCCCTATAAAATGTTTCAGAAGTTCCAACATCAAATTACAAGAATCTGCAAATACAAATCAGTGAGGCATTCTCTCTACAAAACAATCTTTTAAATATTAGAAAATTTCCAGGTCACAGAAGCTAAAAGTAACATGGTATGTATGGGTTACTAGCACAGCTTCACGGGAGTGCAAAAATGCACTCATTTCACCTCTTACAGTGCACATGCCCAGTGCTCCCGGCCTTACTGTAAGAACCAGAAAATAAAATGGAAAGTAAAGCTGCAAAATACAAACAACATTATAAACAGATACCATACATCCTCATTCAAACCCAATACATGTACGACAAAGTGCCTCTTTTAGTACCCTTTAAAAAGACATCCACCCGGCTCTGAAGCTGGGCACAAGCTGAAAGGTATTCAATCATGATCTGGACTTTAAGCAAAGCTGCAGTTGGAAGGTTCAGTCGCATGGTGTTCACCCATCCACCCCCCCACCTCCTCACCCACCCTATTACACGGAACTATCATGGGCTTACAATGGGAACACACGGGGCAGGAGGATGGGATTGGGTTGCAGAGACCACAAACTCTCTCCCTGCTCCTCCTTTTCCAAGCTGGGACTCGAAAACCCATTCACACTTCCTCTAGCATGAAGCAACATGTTTCTTTCCAATCCCCCAATTTGTAATTATTCCTTAATTCTGGTGTGCAAAGAAATTACAAACAAAAACAGTCTCACCATGTGCGTGATGCAAAGAAAAGTGCTAAGCTTGTATTTGTTAGAGATATTGCAGTACTGTGTGTTCCAAACCCAAGTCGGCTATGCATGTGACCTGACTTCAGCAGCTCTGTGCTGTCTCTCTTGAAGGACTCCGGTACTAAAACCTTTCAACTCTACAATTCAAAAGGAGGATGAAACAGTCTATTAAAACCTCACAATATGCTTTGCATTTGGTTTCGTGACCAGAGTTAAATGTACATTGCATTCAGAAGTGACAAAACAGAATGTGAAATTACAAAGCTATTTGCAGTCTTCTGCTGCAAGGATCTAGAACATCAAGGTTAATTTCCACCAATATAGTGACACTCCAATCAAATCAGATTGACGGCCTAAAATGGTACAAAATACTTAGCCTCTGCAGTTACATCCTCCATAAGTTAAACACTATGAGGAAAGGACTACACATGCAGAAAGAGTCATCAGAAAGTGTGTTGGGAAAAATCAGATTCCTTTGCAATATTGAAGGGCACTGGGCAATGGGAGCACATGTCATCCCTCTGTCCAGAAATGAATGAGCAATTGCTTTGGTGCAGACTTCTCAATAATTCTGTTCACATTACTAAGAAGATTTAACTCACAAATACCAAAACCGAAGCCTCCCTTAAAAACATTCCTTTGTATTTACAAGCTGCAACATCCCAAAATACTCTTCACTAAGTTGAAGACAAGCTCGGGCCTGCCCCACTGTCAGACTCATCTCTTGCCCAACTATAGTGCCTGGGAACTAGACCTGGGGGAAATTTCGAAGAATAGATGGCTTCACTGCGTGCCACGCGACCACTCTGACTTTTCTGTTTTCCTTGAGCCGTGAAACAAAACAAAATTGTACAAGGGACCAGGTAAATGAGGGAGAAACCCAAGTTCACTATAATGATATTTTTAAAAAATCAAAGCTTTTGTGTCTGGCAATGCAAGTATGAATGACCTGATAAACCAAACACAGTTTTAAATACCGAGTGACTTCACTCTTAATGCACTACTTTGATCTTGTGTGCCTAAACTTCTGATCACAAAATTTATTCCACGCCAGACTAGAGAATTTGCATGTCAGTTTTTGTTTTAAAATGGTCCTGAACGTCACTCATTAGCACAAAGATGGAGGGTAATTTCTGAATAATTTGTAACTGGGATTGTTCCAGTGAAAAACCACCACAAAATCTTTATTTGGTCCATTCTTACTTGCATCACTAGTGGTTTTCAAGGAGCTGAAAGCAACTCGGGAAAGCCCAGAAAATTCGTTCCACGAAACTGACTGGACAATGATGGCTGGATCACATCAGATTTTAGCATGTCTGCTTCTGCCATTACGTCTCTCAAACAGTGCTGGTAGTGGGCATGAGGGCTCATCTTTAGGCCCCTGATAGTTTCCAGTACTGCCTGGAAGATCAAAGCAGAACACTTCAGTCAGAGTCTGAGTCAGAGGACTCTTCAGATGAAGAACTACTGCTGCTGTCGGACTGGTTTTCATCCCCCTCTTCATCATCTTCTTCTGCATTCTAGGAAATAAGCAGGGAAACGTTCAGTATGCAATGGTTTACGAGTGGACTTCCTACTGTTAAAGCTAAACAGTGGGGACGAGGAAGGGTGGAGAAAGGGGCAAATATCAAATAATTTTTTGCGATTTCAAAGTTAAATACAAGTTCATTTATGTGAAGAATTGATGACAAGTCCTTTGTTATCCATTGAAAAATGATAAAAAGCAGAGTTTGTAAAACAGGTGGAGGAAAATGAGAAATTAAGTTAATAACCATCCAAACCACCACAATGGGTTTTCCAACAAAACACATACTTGCACCATAATCAAAGACAGCAGTCTATAAATCAAGTTGTACAGGTTTCTCTAATTCATGCACTGCAGTCTCAAGTCAACGTTGACATTGTGGGACATGTACTGCATGACCCTATGATTGCAAGTTTGGCAGTTCAATTCTATGAATGGATATTTATTGGCAATGGTGCAATATGTCACATTATGTGGCACGAGCCAACAAAGTACAAATAACTAAAAGTTGGTACTGAGGACTGAAAATAGACTAGGTTGATAAAAAGTATGATTTCCATCATCAGCAGCCACAACTTTCTGGTCATTAACAAAAATTAGATAAATGGAATGAATTTGGAGCATGGAGCACCATGTTTACATATCTGTTGTGCTGATTGTTCCATTTCGGGACATATGACAATAAAACACGACGACTTTGGGAGATGGATTTTGCATTCTATTTGCCATGTTGTGAGATTTTAAATCTTCATCCACATGTTCACGTTCCTGTGAGAATGTGTCCTGCATTCGTGTAACTCTCTCTAGTACTCAGGATTCCTCTGACTGAGGTGTCGGCTTCATAGAAACATAGAAAATAGGTGCAGGAATAGGCCATTCGGCCCTTCGAGCCTGCATCGCCATTCAATATGATCATGGCTGATCATCCAGCTCAGTAACTTGTACCTGCCTTCTCTCCATACCCCCTGATCCCTTTAGCCACAAGGGCCACATCTAACTCCCTCATAAATATAGCCAATGAACTGGCCTCAACTACCTTCTGTGGCAGAGAATTCCACAGACTCACCACTCTCTGTGTGAAGAAATGTTTTCTCATCTCGGTCCTAAAAGACTTCTCCCTTATCCTTAAGCTGTGACCCCTGGTTCTGGACTTCCCCAACATCGGGAACAATCTTCCCGCATCTAGCCTCTCCAACCCCTTAAGAATTTTATATGTTTCAATAAGATCCCCCCTCAGTCTTCTAAATTCCAGCGAGTACAAGCCTAGTCTATCCAGTCTTTCTTCATATGAAAGTCCTGCCATCCCAGGGATCAATCTGGTGAACCTTCTCTGCAGTGTAGGTTCACGAGGTTAATGCCCGGGATGGCGAGACTGAGGAAACATAGAAACATAGAAAATAGGTGCAGGAGTAGGCCATTCGGCCCTTCGAGCCTGCACTGCCATTCAATATGATCATGGCTGATCATCCAGCTCAGTAACCTGTACCTGCCTTCTCTCCATACCCCCTGATCCCTTTAGCAAAAAGGGCCACATCTAACTCCCTCTTAAATATAGCCAATGAACTGGCCTCAACTACCTTCTGTGGCAGAGAATTCCACAGACTCACCACTCTCTGTGTGAAGAAATGTTTTCTCATCTCGGTCCTAAAAGACTTCCCCCTTATCCTTAAGCTGTGACCCCTGCACATCTGCTGTAACAACAGTGATTAGGGCGGCACAGTGGCACAGCTGTAGAGCTGCTGCCTTAAAGCGCTGGACTCAAGTTCAATCCCGACTACAGGTGCTGTATGGATTTTGTACATTCTCCCTACGATCACATGGGTTTTCTCCGTGTGCTCCGGTTTCCTCACACACTCCAAACAGGTGCAGATTTGTAGGTTAATTTGCTTCGGTAAAACTTATAAATTGTCCTGAGTGTGTAAGATAGTGCTGGTGTACGGGGTGATCGCTGGACGGCGTGGACTCGGTGGGTGGAAGGGCCTGTTTCCATGTTGTGGCACTATCTCTTTAGTGTCTTTAAGCTGCTCAATGTCATATTCTGGTGATATCCACTTCTCAAGTTTAATCAATTTGAGGCGAATCCCAACAATCTACCCGCTCGATTCAAAAGGAGAGCAATTTACCTCTCGCGCATCATCCTCTTCACTCTCCTCATCACTGTCAGAGCCTGAGGAATCGTCAGAATCTGAAGAATTGGCTTTCTCCTCGTCATCATCCTCGTCGTCATCATCGTCGTCATCATCATCAGAATCATCCGTTTCCTGCAACAACCAATAACAACTTAGAATATGCACACATCAAGTCAATCCTTTAAATCTCGCACTCCACATTATCACACTTTAAAGACCAGTTTGAAAGTCCAGCGTGATTTTCGGTGAGCGGGAAAAAAAAATCCATGCTCCGATGAAGAGACCTTTCCAAGTAAATAAGCTGAAAAATAATTGCTGAACTGTGTTTCATTAACTAAACACAAGATGAATTGCCACCTGTCCACATGTTATGAAGTCAGGCAAATGTAACTGTCAACGTTACTTCATTAGATAGCCTCGCAAAATGAGAATGCTAGTTCGCTCTGGCCGTCTATAACCGAGCCCAGCGTGGCACAGTGGCGCAGCAGTAAAGTTGCTGCCTTACAGCGCCAGAGACCCCAGTTAGATCCTGACTACGGGTGCTGCCTGTATAGAATTTGTACGTTTTCCCTGTGATCGCGTGGGTTCTCTCAGAGTGCTCCGGTTTCCTCCAACATCCCAAAGATGTACAGGTTTGTAGGTTAATTGGCTTCGGTAAAGATTGTAAACTGTCCCTAATGTGTAGGATAGTACTATTGTGTGGGGTGATCATGGACTCAGTGGGCCGAAGGGCCCGACTCTGCGCTGTATCTCTAAAGTCTAAGATATGAAGAGGCAAATGAAAGACCCTTCTGCTATTTCAGCTGGTTCACAGCAACTTAATTTGACATTTTCCTGTCCAATGCAGAGTGCCACACATAGCATTTAACAATCAAGGCAGGGAAGTACACCTCGGGAACAGAATCTTGAGGAAGTTTAAGCAAATGATTGGGGAGTGTGATCGTCACAATCCTACTGGGTCGGTGAGTGATATTTCCTGGGAATTTGTGACAGATTCCAGCTTTTCATCACAAAGTTTTGGAAGGTTGGTGCAACATATACATACTAATTGAATAAATATACAAAGGGACCAATTTATTTTCAGGACATCAGGGTAAAAATTTATATAGAGTTGAAATAACCGACTCAATATAACCGAGTGGCCTGACAGGTTTATGAGACGGGGTTTAAATCAATTTGAAGAGTGGGTTCAGTAGTGGCAGAAAACAAGTGGACAATATTGTTGAAAAATTTCTAATAGCACACTTGGCAACTCTTTTAGGTAGAGACCAAGTTTTTGCAATTCCAAAAGCAATGCAATTATAAACACTTTGTTAATAGAAAAACAACGTTCTATTCTGGAGTGCTGGAGCATCAAGTATTTTGCTGTTTTTGCGGCAAACACTGAGGCACCTCCCAGAAGCTACAGCTATCAGAACAGCTGGAAACGTTCTGACTTTAGATGTAAACCCATACAACCCGACACCAATGATCTTACACATTATCTATCAAGATGAAGCTTGCAATTAATCAGGGACATTAAATTTGCTGCTAATATGGGAGCGCACACCAATACAATGCAAGACGTTGCTTTAGTTACCTCTCCATGCAATAACCCCCGTATCAAGTCTCCATCAACGATAAATTCAGTTCATTTGATACCGAAGAAAAGGAATATTAATGCCGCAAAAACAGCAAAATACTTGATGCTCCAGCACTTTGCTTTTTTTTGGTAAACCAGCATCTACGGATCCTTGCATCTCCAAGTATTTTGCAGTTTTTCTGGCATTAAAATTCCTATTCCTCAGTGATAAACTAACTGAATTTATAGTTGATGTAGACTTGATGGGGGTCATTGATGGAGAGGCCACTAAATCAGCATCTTACCTTGTATTGGTGTGCGTTCCCAAGTTAGCACCAAATATTATATTTTTGATTTTGAATAAAGGGTCCTGACCCAAAATGTCACCCATCCATGTTCTCCAGAGTTGCCCGACCTGCTGAGTTACTCCATTACTTTTGTGTTCCTCATGAAATTTTACTTCATTATTTTGCATTTATAAACCAAGATTGCACTCTGCATAGGTTTTGTTTCGGGTCAGGACCCCTTTTCAGACAAAATTCATGCATAATAAGTGCAAAATACTTGATATATTTTGCTTATGATAACACCAAATTTCATGATCATAGTTTTAAGGCAGTGGAGCAAACAAACTGTTGGAGGAACTCAGCGGATCAGGCAGTAGCTGAGTGGGGAAATGGACAGATGAAGTTTTGGGTCAGGACTCTTTCACAGACAGAATGTTCATTCCCTCCACAGATGCTGAGTCCCTCCAGGAGTTGTTTCTTTAAAATTCAAGAATCCTGAATCTGCTTTCCTGCATCTCCATACAAAGTTACAGTTGCTTTTGCACCCAACAAATAACACACTTCAAAGTTTGCACTTCCCATCAGCACGTTTAGGCACCAGGATATCATCGAAACAAGGAACTGCAGATGCTGATTTCCATATAAAGACACAATGTGATGGAGAGGCTCAGCGGATCAGGCAGCGTCTCTGGAGAACATGGATGGGTGACATCAGGTTAGGACCCTTCTTCAGACCGATTATAGACATGGGTCCTGGTGTATTATCAAATCCCGAACATTGTAATAAGCCTACTATGTAAAGTTGAAACTTTATACACACTTACACTTGCATTCTGCACTTGTATTGCAATTTTCATTTTGGGATTTGGAGTGGATACTTTTGCAGTACCTCTGCGTTTCTGTCAATGACACAAGTTCAAACATAGTTAAAAGAATCAACAATCAGTATTAATACATATTTTCCTACTACCCGCCTCTCATTCAGACCTAACAATCATTAGTATCAACGGAAGCAACACAAACACTACACTCCACCCTTGTATAGTTCAGACTTCAATACAAGGTACCTCAACAATTTCCTTGTAATTAGGACATGTTAGTTCACAGGCTACAAAATGCAGCACTCATAGTTTATTACAAAAAACAAGCCAGCAGAAAATTCTTGGGACATTCTAGGAGCAGGATATCCTTGCTATTGAGGGAGTGGAGCGTAGGTTCACAAGGTTAATTCCCGGGATGGCGGGACTGACATATGATGAAAAAATGAAGCGACTGGGCTTGTATACACTGGAATTTAGAAAGATGAGAGGGGATCTTATTGAAACATAAAATTATTAAGGGATTGGACACGCTAGAGGCAGGAAACATGTTCCCGATGTTGGGGGAGTCCAGAACCAGGGGCCACAGTTTAAGAATAAGGGATAGGCCATTTAGAACGGAGAAGAGGAAAAACATTTGCACTCAGAGTTGTGAATCTGTGGAATTCTCTGCCTCAGAAGGCAGTGTAGGCCAATTCTCTGGAAGCTTTCAAGAGAGAGTTAGATAAAGCTCTTAAAGATAGCAAATTCAAGGGATATGGGGAGAAGGCAGGAACAGGGTACTGATTGTGGATGATCAGCCGTGATCACAGTGAATGGTGGTGCTGGCTCGAAGGGCCGAATGGCCTACTCCTGCACCTATTGTCTAAAAACAGAAATAAATACAAATTTCCCCCGACATACATTTTTAAAGAAAATAAGAGCATTAAGTTTGTGAAATGGGATTGCTTACATTTGAAGTGTACTCCTTGTATGCAGCTCTCTGTTGGGGCGATATGCTCTAAGAAAATAAAGCAATATCCAGGATAAAATATTATACTATCCAGTTCAAAACATAAAAAGCCTTCTCGAAGTGGCTTCAAAGCCCACAATGCCAGACTCTGCTTTCTTACGATGCATTTGCATTCCATTAAACATCGGATAATGAGCATCAGCAAGTCCATTTAGAAGCCACTTGATTGCTAATTAAATTTTAAAAGGCAGAGTAGGAGAGGAGGCACCAACAAAACATTACTGAGTTATCAGCATCGTCAAATGGCAGAGATTGGGCGAAAGAATATTGCTGGGCTGAAGGCATATGTACACTCACCATGCTGAGAAAGCGAGAACCAAATGCACAATTGATACTTTTCCAATCTGGTAACCTAGGACAGATCACTATTCAATGCGAATTCTGGAAAAATGTCATTCCCCTTCATTCAAGGAAGCACCTCCTTCACTTTATTTCACCTTATTCCTGCCGTTTGATGGTGTCGATACCAGGGTGATGTTGGTCCTCAATCATTTCATCACTCGGTTATTCACTAGGTGACCATTTTCACTGTTTTCCGCGTCCTTTCCAAATTATTCAAAGAGAGCAGCACAGTGGCGCAGCTGTTAGAGCGACTGCCTTGCAGCACCACAGACCCAGGTTCGATCCTGACCTCGGGTGCTGTCTGTGTGGAGTTTGCGCATCTCCCCCCCCCCCCCCCCCCCGTCTGTGTGGATGTCCTCCAGATGCTCCGGCTTCCTCCTACAACCCAAAGACGTATCTCTACAAATTGCCCCTAGTATGATAGAAGTGAATGAGAATGTGGGATAAAACTAGTGTGAACTGGTTGGTGTGGACTTGATGGGATGAAGGGCCTATTTACATGTGGCATCTCTAACCTAAACCATACATTAACATTCTGATGAGTAACTCAGTGGGTCAGGCAGCATCTCAGGAGAGAAGGAATGGGTGACGTTTCGGGTCAAGACCCTTCTTCAGACTGATGTCAGGGGAGGGGGCAGGACAAAGATAGGATGTAGTAGGAGACAGGAAGATAGTGGGAGAACTGGGAAGGGGGAGGGGAAAGAGAGGGACAGAGGAACTATCTGAAGTTGGAGAGGTCAATGTTCATACCGCTGGGGTGTAAACTGCCCAAGCGAAATATGAGATGCTGTTCCTCCAATTTGCGCTGGGCCTCACTCTGACAATGGAGGAGGCCCATGACAGATAGGTCAGACTGGGAGTGGAAGTTGAAACTCAGATCTGTTCACTACCTGATCTTTTGGTGGGTGGAAAATACATCAGCAACTGAAAGGGCAACAACAACTCTCCACATTTGAGCTGCAGTCTGGGAAGTCTTGCTACCTTAATCCAGGCCTCGAGAATGATTTTGTATTGACATTGTTGTTCTTCCGACATCTTCTTGTAACGATCCTTTTGAGCCTGAGAAACCTTCCGCCATCTTTTCCCAATTTCCACCATCCGGTCTTTGAGATTCAAGTGGTTCAGTTCACCGCCTGTCAGTAATTCCTGGGAAAATTTCTGGTAGCCATTCCTGAAACACAGAAATAACTCAATATATTAAATTTCCTCGGCCTCCAAGTGCTAAAATAGACTCTTCAAAATGAATATTTAGGATAAAATTTAAGTTTGAAAATGTATTACAATCCACTTCTTTACAGGTACTCACTCAAACACTAGAAATATAGAAAATAGGCGCAGGAGGCCATTCCGCCCCTTCGAGCCAGCACCGCCATTCAATATGATCATGGCAGATCATCCAGAATCAGTACCCTGTTCCTGCTTTCTCCCCATAAGCAGCAACACATACTACAAAGTTCACAGTGTACATGTGCATCAGTCCTCCTGCAATGTTTTGATCCTTTAATGCTTTAGCAAAATAAAGTGGGCATTGCCAGAAATTTCACTGGTCTTGCCCCAAGGGCGGTTGGGGCGGCACAGTGGGGCAGTGGTAGATTTGCTGCCTTACAGCGGCAGAGACCTAGGTTCAATCCTGACTAAAGGTGCTGTCTGTATGGAGTTTGCATGTTCTCCCTGTGACCACATGGTTTCCTCTAAAGTGTGGGTTTGTAGATTAATTGGCTTTAGTAAAAAAAAATTGTAAATTGTCCCCAATGTGTAAGATAGTGTATGTATATGGGGTGATTGGGTCTATGTTTAAAGACTAAAAGATGCACACAACAAACAATCAAGTTGCATCAAAACTACAATCCCTCATATTAAATCACAGCTCATTCCCTTTAGTTTTAAGCCTCACTGTCAACTACAGCCCTTGGTCTTTGCAATTCCATTCTCCATCTACTGCTCCCAATTCACCAGAATGAAAACACATTGTTCATTTAGACTGTAGATGAGCTAAAGAACATGAACATTTAAATGCTAAACAAATACTAGAGGATTAAAGTTGCTTCTGTGTGACGATGACAATGAACGGGGTGGTGCCACCAGCAGTGGCTGCCTCGCTAACAGTTTGTCCTTTCTTCTGTTTTTGTTATTTTTAATATGTGTTAAAAAGTACGTTTTAGTGTTCCTTGGTTTGTTTTATGTTTTGGGGGGGGGGGGGGGGTTGGGGGAAATTTTACCTCGACGGAGATGCGATTTTTTTCCGTCCGCACTGCGGCCTAACATCGTGGAGTTGGCGGCCTTTCCTGGAGACCGACGGGCACTCCAAGCCATAGGAGTCTGCCGAACTTTAACATCGTGGAGCTTGCGATCCCTTTGCCAGGGGATCGAAGCTCCAACCGCGGGGCCTGTGGACTTTAACATCGTGAAGCCCGCGGTCTCTGGTAAGAAGAGGCCGATTCGGGAGCTCCATGCCGCGGAGAGTTTCAACCGCCCCGACGCGGGAGTTTCGATCACTCTGAGGGGGGCTTCGATCGTCGGCTGCAGGAGCTTTGTTCGCCCCGACCACGGGAGAACAAGAGGAAGAAGATTGAACTTTATTGCCTTCCGTCACAGTGAGGAATGTGGAATCCACTGTGGTGGATGTTTATGTTAACTTTTGTTTCATGTGGTTGTGTGTCTTGTTGCTTTTCACTTGGTATGGCTGTGTGGCAACTCAAATTTTACTGTACCTTAATTGGTACACGTGACAACAAACTGATCTTGAAACCTTGACCTTGAAAGGCAGTACTTACATTGGCGGTTTTTTTGGTTCTCCCTCAAATTTGATTTTCCTGTTCACATTTGCTGCTGGTGCTCGTATTTCACTTAGTTCTTTCTGAAAGAGAATGTTCACAAAACAGAACTCAACAACAGAACAAATAGGCATTTTTGAAGTGAAAAGCAGAATACACTGACCTTTTTCCTATCTAGGCCACTGTTCAAAATTTTTTCCACTTTCTTTAGCACAACATCTGGGCAATGAAAATGATAACGGTAGACTATATTGTCCTTAACATCAGCTGCCTTAGGTAGGACGAGGGGGGGGGGGGGGGGAGAAAATAGATCCCAGGGTGTCTGATCTTGGTAATGATCCATCAATTAGGGAGTGTGTGTGTGTGTCTGAATAATACGGAGCAAGAACAGCAATTGAGGCAATTCTTCTTGCAGCTAAGAATCTGCTCCAATTGCTTTTCAAACCAAGCATTCTATCTGTGTGGATGTCGGGAAAGTGGGTCAATGGTCTTTTATTTTGGTGGAGACAAGGCCTATTGTCAGCCAACACCAGACAACTAACAGATTTTATATTCACTGAAGTGTTAGGAGGTTGGAGAGGTTTCATGTTGCTCATTTTGGCCCACAATAAAAGCTCGATTCTCTGTGAAAGGACAATCATAATCCCAACTGTAGTGGCACTTGTGTAATACTGACTGTCATATCAATGGCATTCCCTACTGAAAAATTCTGCATTCCTTTCATGCAATTTCTTTTTCATTGAAAATATGGCGTGCAGAATAAAGATAAAACACAATGTACAGTGCCCTCCATAATGTTTGAGAGAAAGACCCATCATTTATTTATTTGCTTCTGTACTCCACAATTTGAGATTTGTAATAGAAAAAAAAATCATGTGGTTAAAGTGCACATTGTCAGATTTTATTAACGGCCATTTTTATACATTTTGGTTTCACCATGTAGAAATTACAGCTATGTTTATACATAGTCCCCCCATTTCAGGGCACCATAATGTTTGGGACACATGGCTTCACAGGTGTTTGTAATTGCTTAGGTGTGTTTAATTGCCTCCTTAATACAGGTTTAAGAGAGCTCTCAGCACCTCGTCTTTCCTCCAGTCTTTCCATCACCGTTGGAAACTTTTATGGCTGTTTATCAACATGAGGACCAAAGTTGTGCCAATGAAAATCAAAGAAGCCATTATGAGACCGAGAAACACAAATAAAACTATTAGAGACATCAGCCAAACCTTAGGCTTACCATAATCAACTGTTTGGAACATTATTAAGAAGAAAGAGAGCTTACAAATCACAAAGGGACTGGCAGGCCAATGAAGACCTCCACAGCTGATCCCAGAAGAATTGTCTCTATATAATTTAAAAAATCCTCAAACATCTGTCCGACAGATCAGAAACACTCTTCAGGAGTGGCTTTGTCAATTACCGCTGTCCGCAGAAGGCTTCATTATCAGAAATACAGAGGCTACACTGCAAGATGCAAACCACTGGTTTGTCACAAAAATAGGATGGCCGGGTTACAGTTTGCCAAGAAGTACTTAAAAGAGCAACCACAGTTCTGGAAAAGGGTCTTGTGGACAGATGAGACGAAGATTAACTTATACCAGAATGATGGCAAGAACAAAGTATGGAGGAGAGCAGTCATTGCATGCAAAGGATATGCAACAAAATACTAAACATGACCACTTTCACTCACATGGCATTGCTGTGTCCCAAACATTATGGTGCCCTGAAATGGGGGGACTATGTGTAAACACTGCTGTAATTTCTACATGGTGAAACCAAAATGTATGAAAATGGCCTTTATTAAAATCTGACAATGTGCACTTTAACCACACTTTTTTCTATTACAAGTCTCAAATTGTGGGGTACAGAGGCAAATAAACAAATGATGGGTCTTTGTCACAAACATTATGGAGGGTACTGTATATAAAATTCACTTGAATTAAAAATGCATTGCTTACTTATGTGTTAACCAATTGGGTGTAAATGATGGCCATTTCCTATACAATTGGCTTTGCCATGGCTGATCTCACGCATTTGGCTACATACTTCCAGGTCACAAATAATGAACCAAGTGCATGGTAATCACACTTACACTTCATTTGGTTTGCATCCTTGCAATCCTAGTTTTATACCACATTATTATAAAACTCCCTGAAACACCAAGGGATTGTCATTTCTGGTGGCCAGTTAAATTCACAAGTGAGCAGTTTCCCATTTTTCCTGAGATCACTGAGTCAAGCATTTGAGTTTCATTGGCATTGATTTTGATGGGCAGCAAGAGTAAAACTAAAGATTATCAGTAATTCATTAAATAAAGTTCAGTTGAAGCGTCGCTTCTACACATCTGGCCAACAAATGGGTTCTCCAACGAACAAAATCACCACACAATAAGTTCCTGTGATCGTGGTCAAGTGACCATTCGTTCATTGGCTGCTCCATAAAGTACAGCCGTTTGCAATCAACCCAATGATGACAGGATTAGATAGGGGAGGAAAGCACAATGATAATCTATGAATCTAAATTGTGAAGTTTTTAAACTATACTTTGCCAAAGGTTTACAAAATGTATCAACAAGTGTTAAATCAATGATGTTCAAAGAGAAACAACGATCAACATGAAACAAAGCATGAAATTAGGTCAGATTGGTCCAAAAATAGAAATGGTATAATGGTCAGTGTTATATGGCCTTTGACACCAATGACAATACTTCTCATTGATTGTTATTGTTGTTATACCCCTCAGTCCTTTAAGTGTTTGATGAGACATATTCTTCAATACATCCCATTAGAAGAATGTTTGTTCTGGTACCCTTCAACTTTCAGTGGTGTCAAGTACTTACTTACTGAATCAAGAACCACTGCAAATCACAACAAATGTAGATAGGTAATGTTGATGACACAACTGAAGTGCTTTCCAATCTCTCAAATAGAGAGTCTAACCATTTTTTCTTAATTCTGTGTTCACGATATATTTAAAAAGCATCATGAACATTTCCTCAAAATTAACAAAAGCATTCAAGGGCAGCAGTTGCTGCTTTGCAAAACTACATCCAAACGATCCAAGTCCCAGATGCACCACCATGTAGGCACATTGCCGCCCATGCGGCCGAGAGCTGGGCAGAGGCAACATGGAGTTGAGAGTCAATGCCCATGTGGAACTGGATTGAGAATGGTCAGAAGGATTGCTGCTGAAGGCCTTTGGAGCACATGGCAAGTGCCACATTTTTCACCCTGCAATTAAAATGGCTGCCAAGAGACAAATACTGCCAGACTACTCTAATGCAGCAAAGAAGGGTTACTACCAATTAGGGCAGCGTTGCAATAAACCCGAGCAGAAACACAGGTTTGGCAGGTTGTTTCTTGCTGTGAACCAGCTGTTCAATGAGCAGCAGGTTATTAATTCCCTAAATTAGCCAGGAGCCAGTTGCTTTTGCATCGAACTTGCTTTAAGGAGGAACAGAGAGGAGTGTACCTCATATCGCTTTTGATCCTCAGCCGCCTTTTTAATCCACATTAATTTCTCCTTTTTCTCCATCGCACTCCAAGTTGCCTCCATCGCTTTTATAGCCTTAGTGCGATCATTCTAAAAAAAAAAAAAAAAGACACACCATGAAGCCCAGCATTTTTGCAAAGTCAAGACATGGCCCAGATCACAATCAATCTGACAGCATGCGCTTTTAAATGCACGTGCATTGCTTCAAAAACCTCCATTCTCTGGGGGTACGGGTTAAATAAGTTCCAAAGGAACTTTGGGCATAACTGGTGTGTCTATTAAGAAATGAGGGCAAAACAGTGGCCCTCAAGAACAGTGCTGAAGTTGAAGAGTTACATGCACTGTGCAAAGTGCATATCAACAGCACTATAAACTGCACAAACAGTAAACAGATCGTACGAATCACCAAGATGTCAAGGTCAACCACGTCACTGATATCCCAATTTCCTTGTACGCGGAAAGAGGCGACTTAAATGATAGTCCATAGTCTTCAAGGCCACTGATTCAACCTGCAACTGTTTTGAAGAAAGAAAATGCTCAAGAAACAAGCAGTCACGTTTTAAAGTGGTCACAAATGTGAAGCGCTTTTGATAGATTTAGGGGATTATCCACCCTGAACATTTTGTCAAAACTTGGTAGCCTTTAATGCAGCAGCCGATTCGAAGTTGAATTCTCCACGAGGCGTTTTGTACCCAGAATTGAACTCGAGGAACAGAAAATATGGATGCCAGGAAGCACGAGTCGGCCAACATATCCATCAAGGTGGTGAGAGTGTTTCAAGGTCAGGCTCATCAAAACAGCAATAACATTTTTAATAATGCAAAACATTATTGATAGATAAATCTGGCTGGAGGGAAAATACTTGGTGTGGTCAGTAATCCAACCCAGAAACCTCACGGGCCCCCAGCTATGCGCCAAATTAACCTGGCACATGCAAATTGTCTTTGCCAGTGCCATTCAAAGCTGAGAGCTCTGGTTAGATGCTGATTTGTTTTAGGACCAATTTTGCTCTTCAGAAAATGAATATTTTACTAATCAGTGCAAAATAGTTCATGCTGAAGTCTACAAAGTACTGCTAATTTAGCATACATCTGCATAAACATAGAAGCAACTCTGAGAAAATCTCATTCGGCGTTCATTTTAGAATAAGATTTACACAACTGAGTTAACATTTGTCTAAAGAGGCAACACAGTGGTTTAGTGGTAGAGTCACTGCCTTACAGTGCCAGAGACCTGGGTTCGATCCGTACTACGGGCGCTGTCTGTACAGTTTGTATGGTCTCCCCGTGACAGCGTGGGGTTTCTCCAACTGCTCCGGTTTCCTCCCGCGTTCCAAAAATGTGCAGGTTCGTAGGTTAATTGGCTACTGTAAATTGCCCCTCGAGTGTAGGATAGAATTAGTGATCACTGGTCGATGGGCCAAAGGCCCGTTTCCACGCTGTATCTCTAAAACAGTGAAGAAAAAAAATCTGAAAAGAACTGTGGCACAGTGCACAGCGGTAGAGTCGCTGCCTTGCAGCGCTTGCAGCACCGGACATCCGGGTTCGATCTCGACTATGGGTGTTGTCTGTACGGAGTTTGTATGTTCTCCCCGTGGGTTTTCTCCGAGATCTTCGGTTTCTTCCCACACTCCAAAGACATACAGGTTTGTAGGTTAATTGGCTTGGTGTACAGATGCTCCTCTACTTACGATGCTTCGACTTATGATATTTCGACTTTCAGATACTTCGCCGCAGCTCGCTTCCGGTCACGTGATCAGGCGTATTAAATGCTTTTTCGACTAACGATATTTTCGTTTTACGATGGGTTTATCGGAACGTGACCCCATCGTAAGTCGAGGAGCATCTGTATGTGTAAATTGTCCCTAGTGTGTGTAAGATGGTGTTAATGTGCGGGGATCACTGGTCGACATGGACCCGGTCGGCCGAAAGGCCTTTTTCCGAGCTGTATCTCTAAACGAAGCTAAACTTTACAGACAGTAACTGAATGAACAAGCCACAGCTGAAACTAAAGGCTCCCATGAAATTTTGGCAGTCAGGTAATATACCAATTCTCTAGGAGAATTCTCAGGAATGTCACAAGTTTTGAGCCTTTGACTGCACAGCATACACAACAGCATGGCTCAAATCAACGTATCCAGGCTGGAAACAATTTAATTCTTCAAATGCAAAAGCCAAAAGGCGAATATTCACAAGGATGCGACGTGGGTGGAAGATACGCCAAAAGGATAGACGAACTACGCTCCAGCATTGTCAAATTCAGGATTTAGATGGTGAAAATCACTCCATCAGCAATTCAGACAGAGAATCTAGCAATGGAAGCTCAAACTGAACTTTCATTTTCAAAATATTAAATATTTGAGCAAAGGTATCAGCCATTCATCGTCAATCCTGGATCAGTCCATAAAGGATGCTTTTATACAAAATAAACAATTCCAAGGCGGATAGGGCTGTACTGAAATTATATATGGCATCCCATTAATGCATTGACATGATTTCAACTCTTTTTACAATGGCAACCTCAAATTAACATAAGAGGAGACCAAATGTGGCTTACGTTTTAAAAGGTCAAGGAAATCAGCTCAATTGGTCCAAGGTCTAAGTCATTCCCAAATTGTTGTTGGCACTCCAAGAAACAGAACTCACTCACTTTTTATTAACCATACAAGGGAGTGCACAGTAGAATCGAAAATGTCCTTCTGTTAAATTAATTACTACAATGGACCTTGCTACCACTGGAGCAAGTTTCTTCATAATAGCTTTATCCAAAAAAAAATCCACCGTACTGAAAACATTTTGGGGGTGGGAGGCAATTGAGGTCCTTTGGGTGAAAGTGTGAATTGCGTTCCTGCTGTCCCAGTGTGCACTGCACACCAGACTGAACAGGAGAATCCAGGAGAAAGCGCGCTACCAATGTCGCTACATTGCCACCATTTAGCTAGATTACTCGGGCAGAGCTGAAATGTGGACAAGGGCAAAGGCAGCTCTGATATGGTAAAAACTGTAAAATGTGCCAAATGAATTGCGATATTTATTGCTAATGCATGTACTAAGAACAAGTGTGAACAAGGAAGAATCAAGCACTAAGGTTTGTCAAAATAAGGACAAAAGCTTTCTGCCAAGGAAAAAGTACAGCCCAACAAGACATAATCCAAGCGTCACTCTCGATGGCTATGTTTCATTCATCATTTGCATGATGCAGATGTAAAGTTAATCAAAGAAAATCAAATTCAACAAAGAGGTAAATTGTGTTAAAGCACCAGAACAATTGGCCACCAGTAACTTTGGATGAAATATGGTCTGATCTGGGGTTTGGGATGAGATTGAGGGGTGGGGAGGATTAGTCGGATGTTGATACGATTAGGGAAGCAGAAAGAGCAGCCACATTTGAGGATTCAGAGTTGTGGATGGAGCTGCTCTGATTATTATACCCAATAAAGCTAGCAGAGCCACTTTGAAATAGCCTATTCACACCAGCCAGCAAGAGACTCCTTGCATGTTAGAACACAAACATGCTGAAGGGTCCCACCAGGATCTATAATTCTGCCAGGTTTGGCAAGTGGTCTCGTTCCCCATCCATTTACAAAGTGGTCTCCTCCTCTCTTTCAACTACCCCGGGTGCATACCCTGTACTTGGCCAAGTAATCGCCAATGACATTCTGCTGCCAGATCTCTTCTGCAGTCTTGGGCGGCTCTGGCAGTTTCCCACGGATAGCTGTGCCTTTTCCTTTGCCAAAACCCTGCCTTTTCTGCTCCGATTCGGCTTTTGCCGCTGCCTCCAGGCGACGATACTTTTCCTGTTGCAGCAAAAACATCATTAGGTCCTTTAAAAATGTTGACCCTTCCATTTAACACACAATATAACCAAAACGTATTGCAATCAATTCACAGTTCAGAGAGCTACGTGCCACTGTGGTACCATTTCATCAAATTCCACTTTAACATAAAACATTGCAGTGTCCTTCAGAGGTATTACTAAAAGATATTCACACTCAACCACCTTGGGTTGACTCCTCTATGTGGACAACCATGTAGCATTCTCCTTTTATGGGTGGGCATTTCTGTAACAGCCAGAGGAATATTACTATTCCAAATGCGCAAGACATACAAAGCTTAGTTCTTACATTGCATCTCTTTCAATTGAGTGCACAAGCTCAAGAGATAATAGCAAAAAAGGGAATCTTGAATATCTTCAAGGGAGTATAGGCGTTGATAAGATTTAATATTCGTTACTCAAACACTATAAAAATCCTGGAAATATCTTTGTAACGAGGCCAATTGGAATCGTACATTAGTAGAGTCGTGTCAAGATTGAACTACCAATTGCAAATACCCATACATAGTCGAAATACCGACTCTCCGTTGAAGATGTCAAGAATTCCTATGTCTAAAATACAAGGTCATCTTCCCCAATCTCAGGATGAAATAAAGGAATAGCTTGGACTTAATACCATCTTACGAACGATTAGTTCAAGAAGCTTTCAAGACACTGACAAGCTGATCAAGTTAAGAAAAATAGTGCACATTACCTTCTATTTAATCATGTTACAAATACAAAAGCAAGTTCTGATGGAATACAACTTGCTAAAAATAGATTCTATACCCCACAACCCAAATGCTTGTTTTTCACTGCCATAAGCCGTTCAATTACAAATTCATACAAACATCTGAAGTAGCAGCACGATCATTAAATTGACGTTACCAGGAAGGAAAGCGATACAGGCTGGCAGTGTTCGAGCAAAGGACTGGTGGGGGGGTGAAAGAAAAAAATAAATCATACCACGAGGAAAGAAGAAGAATCAATATAATTTTGCCTTAAATTACGGAAGTGATCTTCGGATGTTTTGTCAGTCAGAAAACATCTCTGGAATCAGGTATCCCCTCTGACTGTAAGTCATAGGAACAGAATGAGGCCATTCAGCCCATTGAGTCTGATCCACCATTCGATCATGGCCAATCTATTTTTCCCTCCCAACCCTATTCTCCTGTCTTCTCCCCCTAACCTTTGATGTCCTCTGTGTGGAAAATGAAAGCCGAGAGCACTTTGGGTGTGAGGAAACATTAGTTGGCAAAATCAAATGCTGAGAGTGAGAAAAACAGGATTACAAATTTCCAAGTGAGATAGATAGAAGAGGCTTACATCCGTGGCGTTGGTTGTCTATTTGTCCAATGCACTCTTGCTACTGGGTTCTAGTGACAATTGGCCTTAATGACTGGTCACGTGTGTGTAGCAGAATGAGCTAAACTTAGCTCATACAGGTGGCTACTGTACCAGGTCGTGAGGCTCAGGGAAACTCAGCAATAATAAAAATTAAAATAAATAAAACCATGTACAGAAACCTCAATCCAAGACCACACCTGCTATGAAAGACACAAAATACTGGAGTAACTCAACAGCGGATAAGGCAGCATCCCTGGAGACCATGGATAGGTGATGGTTCTCAGACTGAAGAAAGGTCCCAACCCAAAACGTCACCCATCCATGTTCTCCAGGGATGCTGCCTGACCCACTGAGTTACTCCAGCACTTTGTCTTTTTTTTTTTTTTGTAAACCAGCATCTGCAGTTCTTTGCTTCCACATTCATGATAATTCCAGGTGTGTAGGAAATCTGAAATTTGCTTGAAAATAACAAGGAACCAGTTCAGGAGTTCCTTTAAATATCCTTCAACTCATACACAGGCAGCAAAAATGAACTGACAGCAGTTCTAATCAATACAAGTGACAAATACCGTTCTAATCAATTTGATGCCCTTATGGATTGAAATTGCAAGATGGGTTTATTTCACTCCATGGCTAAAGACTATTTAAAGCTGTGGGGGAAAGTTCACTGATCCGCTGCTTGCGTCTAACCACGTCTGTGACCTTTAGATTCAGGTATTTGACTACCACCATCTGTTCGTGCTGTAAATTCACAGCCAGGCTGTGGATCATGGAATATCGGACCTCTTACTTTGAAGGGGATGGAAAGATTGAATCAGCTAATCAAGAGTACTGTCAGCCTTATGTACTCCAATTACAACTCTGCGGCTCTCATCCATTTAACAAAAAGGCCCAAAACACCGGCAGATTTTGCCGTCCGCAAAGCTAACCTGCACCCATTGCTGTTTAAAAATTTGAGATCAAAATCAAAATTTGGCAGATCGCAAATGCTCAACGCGTTATCTCCCTTCATCCATGACCGTCCTCAATTAACGTTTCATCACTTGAGGTCTTAGCGAGCTGCTCAACTTCCCCGTTGTTCAACAATGCACCACAAAATACAAGGAGAGAATTGCTCTCTGAAATATTCAGCCTCCAGCCACCCTCGGCCCAGCCCACTCTGTGGTATGTCTTTAGGCACTCAAAGGATTGTTACCTTTTTCTTCTCAGACAGCTCAGTCCACATCCTGGCCAGCTTTCTTGTCAGTTCACTCTCCGACAGCTCTGGCTCGTCCTCCTGCAACTTCCTGCGCTTCTCTTCCGAGAAAATGAACATGGCAGAGATCGGACGCTTTGGTTTGTCAGGAGTAGTCTGATAACAAATGTGAGAAGAGACCCTTTAACCATTTGCTTATGCTGGCAGCTGGTCTTCCACTCTCCCTTCAAGCTGCCAGGTCTAAGTCCTACTTCATTTCTCATAACCACTCTCCCTGCAGAAGCTCATGATGCAAATCAGGAATGGCGACGTGCTCTAATGAATCACCAGAGGCATTCCAGGTGTGCATGAGTTAGCATGGATGCAGTGGAATGACTGCTCTTTGGCCAGCCTCCTCTAATCAGTGCCTACTGTTCCAGTAAACGTAGGGGAGAATGTATGGTAAAAAGTCATTTTTCTCTCCCTACCTGCGCACTTGGCTCTTCAAAACGATCGCAACTGTCAACACACACAATTAATCGACTACGCTAAGACAAACCAGCTCAGAGACAGAGCGTTTACAATTTAGATCAATGGACTATCACCACCTGTTAAAATGTCACAATGTCACAGCTCTACAAGTAACCAACTAGTTGGAGATAACTGGGCACACTGACCTTTCGTTGTGGCACACAAACAGCCAAGAATGCAATAGGTTTGTGGGCAGAACTATATTAACACTAAAGATGGACACAAATTGCTGGAATAACTCAGCGATGTTTCAGGTTGAGAGCCTCCTTATGAAGTCTGAAGAAGGGTCTCGAACTGAAACGTCACCTATTCATTTTCTCCAGAGATGCTGCCTGACCCGTTGAGTTACTCCAGCATTGTGTCTACCTTCAGCATAAACCAGCATTCTCAGTTCCTTCCCACACATATATTAACATTTTATCTATCTCCTCTCTATCAAGAGTTGCCAGGCTTTTGACACCTAGAATAAAAAAACATTAGGGGAAAAAAAAAAAAATCACAGTTCTGAGCAGAAAAGTCTTTGTCGAATTCTGCATGGCTGTACTAAGCTGGAGGACCAGGTCACCATTACATTCAATTGCTGTGCTGGTACACATTAACCACTGAACCTTTAGCTCTGGAGTGCCTTTGATGCATAGTTTCCCCCACAAGAGAACCAGTAATATCCAGTTAACAGTCCAGCAGCTAACGAGGTCGCACAAATTGTGCGAGGAAGAAAAGTAGTAAGAGAACACAGAAATAATCACACATCTGCCACATGGATTGGGTATTTGTTTATTAAAAGATTTCAGCTGCTGATCGAACCACGAAGTGCCAGTGACCAGAGAAAGGACGAGTCGTTCCAAACACATACATCCTCTTACCCGTTGCAGATTGACATTGTCGTAAACATTTGGAGACCACAGGTGGGCTGGACAATGGCAGTGAAGGTTTCTTTTTGGATGTGGTGATTAGCCAATGAAGAAAAAAGTGTAGCACTGCAGGTGGTACCACTGCATGAAATGGAGATAATGGCAATGGCAGGAGCAAGGAGAAAGGAAACCTACTGAACAGCGAAACGGCAGAAAGATGAAGGTTAGCAACGTCCAGCGGGACATCAATACCCACCAAATGGTTTGGCCATTGTCCCACCCACCGGCCTTTTAACTGGAACAGCAATGGGTGCAAGCTTGTACCGACCACTCTGTTAATGTGTGCTCCGCCCGAGCCAACCAACTCAATTGCCACAAGTGCACAAACGATACTTGCGTACCGTTTCTCCTCATTCCTCCCATAAACCATCAAATGCAAGTAACTAGAAAAAGTAAAAATAGTCAAGAACCAACATGCACATTGCTGGATAACCGAAGAGCAAAAAGAAACACAATTGGAAGAGTTTGAACAGACTAAATACTGGTTGACTCCACCATTTTCCTTTACATATCCAATAACTTTGTGCATCTGGAATCAGCTGTACTAGTTGAGGTAATATGCTTGAAATAACTGAGTGTTTAGAGAACCACATGACTTAAAATCACCATGGTGTCAGCCCACCAGCAGCGACCCCTAAGCTTGAATACAATTTATAGGCAGGCCAGTCTTTTCAAAGAACATTGAATAGATTGTAAAATTTATACAAGCCTGTAAACAGCCATTATAAAGACTCTCTTCAATGCCCCCTGATCACATTTAGGCTGCTGACATAAAAATACTTCAGGGAGAGAAAACACAATGTCAAAAGATCCTGGAGATCCTTGGAGAGATTTGCTGCGGACTTGAATGCATTCTCTCAACAGCTCAATGTCTACGCTCAGTCCGTCTGGACCCACCTGATCTCCCGGTTGCTAAACACTTTAATTCCCGTCCCATTCCCACACCTTTCTGTCCTTGGCCTCCTCCACTGTCAGAGTGAGGCTAAACACAAATTGGAGGAACAGCATCTCATATTTCACTTGGGCATCTTACAACCCAGGGGTATGAATATTGATTTCTCTAACTTCAAATAACCCCAGCATTCCCTCTCTCTCCAATCCTCCCCCACCCAACTTTCGTTCTCGCCTTGCTACAGGTAACAATGGCCTGTTTCCTTTATCAGTTACTTTTCTGCATATCGTTCATTCATTGTTCTATATCTCCCAACGCCATCGTCTATATCTCTCGTTTCCCTTTCCCCTGACATCAGTCTGAAGAAGGGCTTCGACCCGAAACATCACCCATTCATACTCTCCAGAGGTGCTGCCTGTCCTGCTGAGTTACT
The DNA here is from genome assembly GCF_053455715.1 of Rhinoraja longicauda. Lineage (NCBI taxonomy): Eukaryota > Metazoa > Chordata > Chondrichthyes > Rajiformes > Arhynchobatidae > Rhinoraja > Rhinoraja longicauda. The sequence goes on from NC_135981.1 coordinate 23,760,839, forward strand.
CCAGCATTTTCTGTCTATCTTCGGTTTAACCACCTTCTGCAGTTCCTTCCAACAAAATCTCCACTGTTATTGTAGAGCAGTGAATTAATTTTGAGCCAGGAAATGCATCAAGTCACTACAGTCACTTATTGCAGTACAAGGGATAGGCCTCCAATGACTAAGACCAAAAAGAACTTCCTTTGCCAATACCAAAATGGCCTCTAATGAAAATGCCCCAAAATGCTAATGCTAATTTACACACATGGGCACCATTGTTTACAATTCTACATATCTAATACTGCATAAAAAAACACTCTCCTCTGTCTACACATTAGACCAGTGATATTAATATAGTTTATTCTGAAGTTGATGTTAAAGCTTGCAGCTTGCTCTGCTAAACAAATCTGGAAAATAACAAGAGCCAAGTGGTGATGGCTAGAATGGTGAAAAGCTGTTTTGTAAAATGGAAAGGGAGCTAATGACCATGAGCAGCACTAGAATCACAGAGGTAATGAGTGGGGGGGGGGTTGGGGGTGGGGAGAAACCAGCTGCAACAAACATGCAGCCAGGTTGCACATAGACACAAGGCAAGTACGTCTTTAGAAAAATAGCCCGGATGGGAAAAATAATACAAAATTTGACAGGAGTGAACAGATTGTTCATGAAACTCAGATTTGAGAGGGGCTATCAAATTAAAAATCAGATAGAAATGTAATTCGAATGTCAAAGCCACTCAAGTACTACAAGGAGACTTTAAAAATTGGTAAATTATGGGAAGTCAATGCCAAGTATTGATCAAACATTTGGAACAGCAACATAGGTTTGATAAATGAGGAACATTTTGCAGAGGCTTCAATGCTTGCACAAGTACAACAGCCTTTATATCATGACAAATTCGGTCCTTATTCAACTATCTAAACGCAAACTTAACCTTGACAAAAACAAAATGTAGCTCCTTGCCATAAAATATTTTTGGCCTGTGCCATATAATGGGCAGGACCTAAAGTGCCTCATCACATGATGCAAAGCCATACCAGAACAGGGTCTTAGCATTGTCACAAGGCAGCATCATTAAAAACCCTTCCGAGCTCCATTGCCACCAAATTCCTAAGTAATGGATATTTACAACACTCAAGGCAGGCTAGGTCAAAATTCAAAGAAACCATACCCACATGGCACCAGTTCAAACAATTCCTCTGACAATCTCAACTCATCTCCAACAGGGGAAAACAAAAGCATCACAAGACAGTGACGTTCAGAGGCCCAGATACAATAATAGAGGAAACCATCTGGTGCAGGTTTGCACAGAGGGAAAAATCCTGGACAGAAGTCTTAAAGAATTAAAACCCAGAACAAAGGATTTCCTCTTAAAACCAGTGGATCAAATATGAAAAAGAGGTTTATAGAAACAGCTACTGACCCTAGCCACCCAACTCCTGATCACTTGGCAGTAATAGTAAAATCTGATGAAAATTCAACAGCGTATACACGCACACACACCCACAATGCCTAATAGACTGAAATGTTAAGTTTCACAAGCAATGCTGATTGTTCATAGCGTTTTCTGTTTTTTTCTCAACCCAATTACAAAAACTGGTTTACAAAGCTTCATCCTCAGTTTGTTAATATAAAACAGCTCAGCAGAAGCCACCAGAGACAACGAACTAGCAACCATGACAACGGAAATGGGATCAGACGACGAAATTAAGAATACCGAATTTAAATATAGATAATCATACAAAAATACAAGGTCCAGATCCAGATTATTGTCCTAACTTGCCATTTAATGCAATTCCAGTCCCCATTACATTTTATAACCAGAGTATACACCACCAACATCTGCACAATATGACACAACAACCCAGTGAGGGTTTGCATCATGTGAACCTTGCGTATGGTGTTACGTTACTGGGTTCATCCCAGGTTTAATCCCGCTGTAAATAAGGCAAGAATCAACAATGAATGTGGTAGAACTGAATTGAATGCTCCTGGATGTTGAATGCTTCATGGAACATGTCTCAATGATGTGATGCAAATGCATAGGTTTGGAGGTCATGACTTCCACCATAACAGGAGCTTACTAACACTTTATTCAGTAGTCAGAGGATCATCAAAATACGTCGGCATCAGCAGTGAGGGGAAACAGTAATGCTTGACTCAGTGTTCTCAGGGTGGGCACAATGTCACTTGAGATGACCATTGCAATTTTCTTACCTCAGCATCAATACAAAATAGGCACGTCAACACTTAACACTTTGTCATAAACAACTTTCCAACACTAATACTGGACAGTTGTGCGCACGGAGACTGTATGGACACGTATTGATCCATTTTCTCTATAATTTCACTGGAAGAATTCCACGTCACCACAGATGAAAATGAAACTGCCGGGCCAATAATATGTTACGCACCTTGTTGGCATCTAAAGGAGATGTGGTGATGCCTTTAACTCCACCCTGCTTCAGGTTGCTTGCTGCTTTTTTGTGTATTCCAATCATCTTTTCCTCAGACAGGACCCTTTGCTGCTCATGTTCCGGGAGGCTCTGCCGTAGGACAATAAATGCTTAACTTTGTAAAACGAAAGTCCTGGTGCATAGTACAGAATCGTTGCAATCCCAAGATCAAAAACATCTTTGCAGCTTCAAAGAGAAAGGGCTTGATTTCTTGTATTAATTACTGGTACTTTCAAACTACAACAACCCAATAATGTAAACATATAATAATACCTACCAGCAAAAACCGATGAAGATTAATTTCGTATTCCTTCTTTTTCTGTGAGAAGTAAACAAATGAACCATCAAATTGTTAGAATCTTGATGCCTGCAGTTGGTAACAAAGCTCTTTATAAGGTTATAAGCGATAAGAGTAGAATTAGGCCATTCGGCCCATCAAGTCTACTCTGCCATTCAATCATGCCTGATGTATATTTCTCCCTCCAAACCCCATTCTCCTGGCTTCTCCCCACAACCCCTGACACCCGTACTAGATTTAGATTTAGATATACAGCGCAGAAACAGGCCCTTCGGCCCACCGGGTCCGCGCCGCCCAGCGATCCCCGCACATTAACACTATCCTACACCCACTAGGGACAATTCTTTACATTTGCCCAGCCAATTAACCTACATACCTGTACGTCTTTGGAGTGTCGGAGAAAACCCACGCAGGTCACGGGGAGAACATACAAACTCCGTACAGACGGCGCCCGTAGTCAGGATCGAACCAGAGTCTCCGGCGCTGCATTCGCTGTAAGGCAGCAACTCTACCGTTGCGCCACCGTGCCGCACGGTCTAATCAAGAATCTATCTCTGCCTTAAATATATCTACAGACTTTGCCTCCACAGCCTTCTGTTGCAACGAATTCCACAGATTCACTACCCTCTGACTGAAGAAAGTCCTCCTCATCTCCTTCCTAAATGAACGTTATTTAATTCTGAGGCTGTGACCTCCAGACCTTGCCACATCCACTCTATCCAAGCCTTTCACTATTCTGTACATTTCAATCAGGTCCTCCTCATTCTTCTAAACTCCAGCGAATATAGGCCCAGCGACTTCAAACGCTCTTCTCTTCCAAATCCATTGCAAGTCTAAATTATATAAGTTAAAACATTTGGAATCATGTCCTAACTTCATCACCCCCACAAGTGCAATATCTATCCAACTATCGGCTTGTACTCGCTGGAATTTAGAAGATTGAGGGGGGATCTTATAGAAACTTACACAATTCTTAAGGGGTTGGACAGGCTAGATGCAGGAAGATTGTTCCCGATGTTGGGGAAGTCCAGAACAAGGGGTCACAGTTTAAGGATAAGGGGGAAGTCTTTTAGGACCGAGATGAGAACTTTTTTTTTCACACAGAGAGTGGTGAATCTGTGGAATTCTCTGCCACAGAAGGTAGTTGAGGCCAGTTCATTGGCTATATTTAAGAGGGAGTTGGATGTGGCCCTTGTGGCTAAAGGGATCATGGGGTATGGAAAGAAGGCAGGTACGGGATACTGAGTTGGATGATCAGCCATGATCATATTGAATGGCGGTGCAGGCTCAAAGGGCCGAATGGCCTACTCCTGCACCTATTTTCTATGTTTCTATCATGAACGTAGTCCTATCACCCGTGACCAGTGCATTATTTCCCTCTCTGTTGACATCAACCATACCAAAATCATCAAGGACAAATGAGGATTAAAGTCCGCCTTTACATTTACTGATTACTGTGGAGTCCACAGATTAACATTTTCGAATGCTTATGTTATGTGTTCCCACATTAGATTATAGAATGTGCGCTGAGCTGTGCCCACACTTACTTGCTCACATCGTTTCTGATACGCATCCTTCTCTTTTTGGGACAACATCTTCCACTGCTTGCTACACAGAACCATGCGTTCTGTGCTAGGAATATCTTTCATGTTGGACATCAGTTCAGCGCAATAAAGAGAATAGCCATTTCTATAAAAAACAAGAGAAAATGGTGAGGTACAGTGTTGTACAACCATTAGGAACATTATATCTCAATGTTGGAGACGTATAATCCCCGTGGGATCATGACAACTCCATGTTGGGGTAATGCAGGTCACGGTGAGAAGGGCAGAGGCAACTCAAGGAAACTGATCGGTAAAGAGGGTACACGGAAATGTTAACAGATGGATTACTAAGCAGGTGGTGAAAATGTAAGATTACTGGATATCCAAGTATGCAACCAAAATGTAGTAAATATTTTGCTCAACAAGTTAGCTGCTGATACAAAAGTGGGTGGTTTGCAGATAGCGAAGATGGTTGTCCGAGTCGCGGGGCTTGGGTCGGCCTGCTACGGACCTTTCACCGTCCGGCGCGGCCTGGAACGTGGCAACTACAACAGAAGACGGCAGGGGGAGAAAAAAGACATTCTGGCCTTCCATCACAGTGAGGAAGTGACAGGAGGAGACTCACTGTGATGGATGTTTCTTTTTGTTTGATTGTGTGTGTTATTGCTTATTTTTATTGCTCTTATTGTGGGTAATCTTTCATTTCACTGCACATTTGTGTATGTGACAAATATACTTGACTTGACTTGTGAAAAATTGCAGCAGGATCTTGATCGATTGCCCAGGTGGGCTGAGGAATGGTTGATGGAATTTAATACAGAGAAATGAGAGGTGTTGCATTTTGGCAAGTCTAACATGGGCAGGGCCTACACAGTGAATGGGGAGTGTTGTAGAGCAGAGGGATCTAGGAGTGCAGTTGCATGGTTCCTTGAAGGTCAAGTCACAGGTAGATAAGAGTCAAAAAGGCCTTTGGTACATTGGCCTCCGTCAGTCAGAGTAGAGTACAGAAGATAGGAAGGAGGTCATGTTGCAGTTGTATAAGACGTTGGTGAGACTGCATTTAGAGTATTGTGTTCAGTTCTGGGCACCACGTTATAGGAAAGATGTTGACAAGCTGGAAAGGGTTCAGAGAAGCTTTATGAGGATGTTGAAAGGACGAGAGGGTGTGAGCTATAGGGAGAGGTTGAGGACGAGAGGGTGTGAGCTATAGGGAGAGGTTGAGTCGGCTGGGTCTCTATTCCTTGGAGCACAAGATGAGGGGCGATCTTATAGAAGTGTATAAAATCAAGAGGAATAGATCGGGTAGATACACAGTCTTTTGCCCAGAGTAGGTGAATCGAGAACCAGAGGACATAGGTTTAGGGTGAAGGGGAAAAGAGTTAATAGGAATCTGAGGGTAACTTTTTTTATACAAAAGGTGGTGGGTGTATGGAACAAGCTGCCAGCGGCGGTAGTTGAGGTTGGGACGATCCCAACATTTAAGAAGCAGTTAAACAGGTACATGGATAGGACAGGCTTGGAGGGATATGGACCAAACACAGGCAGGTGGGACTAGTGTAGCTGGGGCATGTTGGCTGGTGTGGGCAAATTGGGCCGAAGGGCCTGCTTCCACACTGTATCACTCTATGACTCTAACCAGATACAAGAAAAAAGGTAATTTACGATATGGTAGTCACCATAACCACAAGTTTACAAAATAAAAGGAGATGATTATATTGGCATCAGAAATCATTCATTCAGACTCAAGGATTTTGCCAAGTCTTCAATATTGAGAGATGTCAAACCAGGATTGAACTCTCTGAAATGCATCTTGAGGGATTGGATAGAAAGTAGACATCAAAAAGAGGTCCTGAGGAAATGAAGTGACCTAGTAGATAAAGTATTGATCCCCAGGTGTTGAGCTTGGGAGAGGGAGCAGGTCGTACAGGAGATAATTTAGGAAACATTGCTTAATGTGAGAAAAGATAGCTTAAAATTCTCCTACAAGCAAATGGCAGATGAAATAATTTTACATCTGAAGTTCTGTTATGTTTATCCATATTTGTGTAATAAGGGGTCAAGGTCAGAGCTAAGGCACATCAGCCACAATCTCAATACATAGCAGAGCACCAAAGGACTGAGTAGCCCTTGGTAATGTTGGTCTAATGCAAAGCAGTGTGCAGCGCTGGAATGTTCCAAGTTATAGGGTGGCCATTAAAGCAGAATCAATTCTACAGGGGGAAAACATCTTCCAGCCACAGATGAGATGACAACATATCATATCATCATATCATATATCTACAGCCGGAAACAGGCCTTTTCGGCCCTCCAAGTCCGTGCCGCCCATCATGATAAGTTTGCCAGAGTGTTAAAACAGTGGACGAGCCAAAATGTACAACATTGCACGCTTTTCCCTCTTGCAAATAAGAGCGGCTTATGTGGTTGTTTTGTCCAACTTACTTCCCAGAGACACATTTAGGAGAGATACGTACGGTGGTGGTTTTGTGGGTCGGCCATCAAACTTGTCCTTGAGCTGTCGTTCAGCTTTGGTCAGAGTATTCTTGGTCAAATCGTCCAGACTGATGCTTTGTTCAGGGTGGCGCAGGACATAATCTCGCATGGCTTCCTGCAAGCAGAAGACCCTCAATCAAACTCATTAAGTGGGCGAAAAAAAATCTCTTCCCATGGTCACTGCTAACAATTTCTCCTTCATCTGTTCCATCAAACGTTTGAGATCTGCAGAACCTCCCCTTAAACTTCTCTCACCCGAAAAATGACCCTGACTCCAGCTTTTTGTGTCTATCTCCAGTTTTTCCAGTGTTTCCTTCCCCATGCTCTTTTCTCCCCAAATGACCTTTCTAAGTGTAGGGCTCAGATTACAGGCTTACTTACTTTTAACCACTCATTTACTCACTTAATGTAAGCAAACAAGGAAGTCATGCTCAAGGCACAACTTCAAACTGTCCTGCAAACAACAAAAGAGATTAAGCTGTCACCCTCACTTTAGTCCTGGCCCAATTTACCAATCATGTCTTCCTCCCCAAACACCAGTGATGTTTCCCTGATCTGAAATTATTTTTCAAATCCATCTCAGCTACAAACCTTGAAGTGACACTCAATGTTTTTCTTCCCCATGGAAATGTCCTGACTAATTTTGCATTTCCAAACAGTTTCTGTTCTTGGGCCACCCTACTTCCCAACAACCATCAAGCTACTGAACACGACGACTCCAACTAAACTCCAAACTGCCTCGGTTGCACTCGGGATTTTGGCCTTTGTTGTGTTTTTGCACGATATAGGCCGTTTTTTTAATTCATTAATTTTCTTGGTTTATCGTTATATTATCTATTGGGTACTGTGTTTGCAAAGCTGCCGCGCTGCTCTTGCAACAAAGAATTTCATTGTTCTGTTTCGGGACATGGCAATAAAACACCCTCGACTCCCACGACCCATGACTTGGTTTTGTCTCACTGGAACATTACCAGTGAAGCTCCACAGGCTACAAACTTTAATCAGAGTCCATGCAGACTGTGCACATCAATAACTTGCAAGTGTTTGCCACTTTCCCCAAAGTACAAGCCTAAAGGCATTTCATCGATAACAAAAGTGTGTCGGTAACGAAACAACCTTCGGTAAAGGTTATAAATTGTCCCTGGCGTATAGGATAGTGTTGGTGTATGGGGATTACTAGTTGGTGCTGAAGGGCCTGTTTCCGCACTGTATCTCTAAACTAATCAAAGGTATCACCAGCTTGCATCTCAGTGAGATAGCCCTTGGTCACTGAACAGCGAAGTCTTACTCATGCCCACTCCTCACCAGAGGAGAGTCGAGTTTCTGGTGAAAAGCATAACCAGAATGTTGTTGTAGTCAGGTCTGGTGTAGCCAGTTCATTTTAGTCAGTACATACCTCGTACAGTTCTCGCTGCTCTAAGCTTTTGCCAATCCACTTGAGTCTTTTCTTGTCAGACAGCTGGGACCACTGCTTGCCCAGCGCATCTTTAACATCCTTCATTGTTGCCTGGGAAAATAAAGAGGTTTAATGATGCATGGTGTCCATCATCTGTTGTTTGCATCATTTGATTGTCACGTAGCCCACTCCTCTAGTTTCCAGGGGATGACAACAGAAACTGGGAAAAAGACAAAAAATGCCAGACTAACTCAGCAGGTCAGGCAGCATCGAACGGAGATCAATGACATTTCAGGTCAGGGCTCTTCTTCAGGATCTAGCTTTCGACACCCAAGGGACCCAACCCATAACGTCACATCTCCCAAAATACTCCAGCCAATCTTGGTGCACGAGCACAGGGCACTCCTCTAAATGGAGATTCCCAACACTTCAATTATTTATCTCTCTAAAAAGATTAAAAGACAAATTTAAAATATACGGGTGCGCATTTTCAATTAAACCGTTTTTATTTGAAGAGACAAATAATTGCCATCGAGACCTCATTAGATGTCTTTCATGGGCAGCAGTTACCTCGTCTAGCCCCCAACAGAGCCAGCTAAAGTGTTGGAGCAGCAAACCAAACCATCTTATGGCTGGACCATCAAGACAGATGGAATCCATGCAGAGAATGGGGAATATTGCACCTTGCAGGTGAAACAAAGAACACAGTCTCAGATGTTCTTGGCGATCTCCACGTGACCTCACTCTGGCAATGGAAGAGGCACAGGACTAAAGGTCAGTATGGGAATGGGAATCAAAATGGTTAACAACCAGGAGATCTGGCTGCCTTTGGTGGACAGAGCGTGAGGGGAAGTTTGTGGATAAGAAACAGCCCCTCAGGAGGTAATGTTATTTATAAAATTTGTCCCAATGGTTCAATTTCATGAAGGAGTATAAAAACCTTTGGATGCAACTTCATGAAGGCCTTCTTTTCGTGAAGATACCACAGCTGCTGAGGAGTTTTGGGTTTTTCTGGGGCATCTGACCTCTTTACATTCTCCAGCAGATCCGGATGTTCCTCTCTATTTGGAAGAAATAGGAAATGCAATCAAATATTGTTAGTATTATTTCTTACCTGTTTTTTTATTTAATTAGGTGACGTATATAGACCTGATGTGTAGGAAGGAACTGCAGATGCTGGTTTCAATCGAAGATAGACACAAAATGCTGGAGTAACTCAGCGGGACAGGCAGCACCTCTGAAGAGAAGGAATGGGTGACGTTTCTGGTCGAGGCTCTTCGTCAGACTCCTCCTCTCCAGAGATGCTGCCTGTCCCGCTGAGTTAAGTAATATTAATATTAATCGGCACTGTGAGGAAGCAACTACCGCCTGCAGGTCCTTATTGGTCTATATACATACACACAAAATGCTGGAGTAAATGTCCCACTGATTTACGCCAGCATTTTGTGTGTATGTATATAGACCTATATGGACCTGCAAGCAGTAGAGTTGGTTCCTCACAGCGCCAATTAATATTAATATTACTTAAACAGCCGGAGATGATGGCAATGAATGGGTGGAAGCGATATCAATATCAGAAGGAATGTTAGTCTCACCACCACCAAACCCAATGTAATTGCTATCCATCTTCCTTCCATATATTTGCTGTGTTTGTGGCCAAGCAGAATGAGCTGGGAAACAGGAGAGACAGCCAATCTGACCGTAGAGTGCAATAACCTAAACCACAAAACTAGTTGGGCCACACAATCAGTCTGAGCACACAAGTGCCAATACCATGGCAAGAATAGATGCCAATGGCCACAAGGCACTTTCATACTTTGAAATGGAAGAGTCTGAAGAAGGGTCTCGACCCGAAATGTCACCCATTCCTTCTATTCAGAGATGCTGCCTGTCCCGCTGAGTAACTCCAGCATTTTGTGTCTAACTTCCATACTTTGATAGTTGAATACTTAATAGCATCAGTCTGAAGAAGAGTTCCAACCCAAAACAGGACCTATCCATGTTCTCCAGGGATGCTGACTGACATACTGCACCACTCCAACATTTTGTGTCTTTCCTTGGTAGACCAGCATCTGAAGATCCTTGTTTCTACTTAACAACAGTGAGGAATGTAGAGGAGTCACCGTGGTGGATGTTTATGTTAAAATGTATTGTGGGTGTTCTGTTGCTTTTTATTGATATGACTGTATGGCAAAACAAATTCCTCGTATGTTGCAAAACATACTTGGCTAATAAAGTATGATTATGATTGTGACAGGCTATTGTGACACCCCACCTTCTGTCTCCTTTCTTTTTTCGTTTACTTATTTATCTATTTATTCACTTCCCTATGTTCTCTAAATCCCTGTAAAGCGTCTTTGAGTATATGAAAAGCGCTATATAAATGTAATGTATTATTATTATTATTATTATAAGGAACCACAAGAGACAGATTAAATGGAGGCTACTTTCCCACCCCTACTTCATTTGCATAGCTGCATTCAAAGCGAAGCTCTGTCCAAATCTGACTATTGGCCTTGCTTCTTGCCATCCAATCGGCAAAGCAGAGAGAAGTTTCTGGAACGTCACAACAGGAGTACATTTACCCACCCAGCCCCATCAGCAAGCCAGGAGTGAACAGTGAAGTGCATCGGCAGTAGGCAGTAAAGGTCTACTTTAGGGTTTACAACAAGGGAGATAAGATGGCACCAGCACCATACCAAAGTAGGAGCTGACCTTCAGGAACTCTGGGCGCCGGGAGTCCAGTGAAGATGCCAGTGACCAGCCCCAAGCGGGATAGGGATGGGAGGAGGTGTGGGGACAGGGACAGCTCCAAATACAACTCTTTGCACCAGGAAACTACCCGTGTCTTTTTCTTTGCATCAAATGCAGGGAGTTCCTGGGACATCTACCGTAGGAGAGAATTCTGTGTTTATCGAGGCGCTGCGGTCTCGCCGCGTGCAAGCCAGGGTCAGGGCCAGGACGGAGGAGCCAGGGCCTCGTGGGTCAGACTACAGGTCGGCAGGGCGGCCGGCGGAGTCTGCGGCCGGGGCCAGGGTTGGCACCATGGAGGCGTGGAGTTGACAGCGTTGAGGCCTCGGCGGCGGTGGCAGTGAAGCCCCTCGACGATGTGGCCTCGGTGGTGGTGAAGCTTCGTGGGTTGACCCGTGGTCGATGAGAGCGTGGAAGACCAACCGTGAGGGGGGTGGGGGGGGGGGGACGAACAGTGGAGGACCTAGTGTGAGGGAAGTGGGGGGGGAGAACAATGGGCAATGGGGACCCGGAGTGGGAGAAACGCGGGGGGGGGGGGGGAGGGGAAACCAAAAGGAGGAGCCGGCGTGCTTTGTAACTTTGTCAGCGCCGTAGGTGGCTACAATTTGTTTACATTGGGAATGCAAGCAAAGAATTTCACAGTGCCTAGTTACATGTGACAAAAAAGTATTCCTACCAATATCTATTTATGGCCTCCCCAACATCCTTAGGTTCCCAGTGTTGGCCATTTTCCCATCGCGTTTCCCCAGTATGTAAGCTCTCGGGTTAAACGCATCGAAGGCTACTCATCTTCCTAATAATTTTGAAAATTTCTGACATCATATACCCTTGCAAGGAAATTGATTGAGATGCTCAGATTTTAAAAAGAGCACTTTCTCTCCTTTCATCCATTCTAACTACTTTGGCAAACAAGTTTAATCATCACACAGAAGCCTTCTGGCGTACAAAGGATAAACGCCAACATGAGGTTGCCGAATTGCATGCAGAACAAGTAGAAAAACACCAGATCAAAAGGCAGGATGGGTGGAGTGCAACGAGTGGCATGAAGTCAAAGTGTAAAAGTCCTCTGGGTGGCGCCGTCAGCGATGGCAGCCTCACAAACAGCCCGTCTGTCTTTTCGTCTTTTTTGTTATTTTTTGTGTGTTTGTTAATGCTCCCTGGTTTTATGGTGGGGGTCGAGGGAAACTTTTTTCAATCTCTTACCTTGCCGGAGATGCGACTGTTTTCCGGATCGTATCTCAGGTCACTCTGCGGCCTAACATCATGGAGCAGGCGACCTTGCTCAAGACTGACTTTGAGCCCCATCGTGGGCCCATGGACTACACATCGGAGCCTGCAATCCCTTGCCTGGGATCGACGCTCCAACCGGGGCCTAGGGATTTCAACATCGAGGAGCTTGCAGTCTCAGGTAGAGACTGATGTCGGGAAGCTCCAAAGCCGCAGGGGGTTCAGGGGGGAGCTGGGGTCCCCCCTAGGCGGGAGCTTAATCGCCCCGACGCGGAGGGCTTGACCGCCGGCTACGGGAGCCAAGATCGCCCTGACAACGGAAGGCTCGAGGCCCCTGACCGCGGGAGAACAAAGAAGGGATGAGATTGAACTTTTTTTCACCTGCCATCACAGTGAGGAATGTGGGGGAGTCGCTGTGGTGGATGTTTATGTTAAAATGTATTTCGGCAAATCAAATTCCTCGTATGTTGCAAAACATACTTGGCTAATAAAGTATGATTATGATTATTACTTCAGCATTACCTGAAACGGTTCATGCCATGCTCAAAGTCTTCTCTCTCCTTCTGAAACTCCTGAATATATTTCAGCTGCAGGAGCAAAATAAATCTCAGCTTTCCAACTGTACTGCAAGTTTATTTTGTCACTCTCCACCCCCCCCCCTCCCTCACACCTTCCTCCCTCTCCCACACCTTCCTCCTCTCCCACACCCCCTCCTCTCCCACCCCCCCTCCTCTCCCACCCCCCCTCCTCTCCCATCCCCTCTCCACTCCCACCCCCCCTCTCCCACCACACAACCCTCCTCTCCTCTTCCCTTCCTCATCCCCCCCCTCCTTGCCCACCCCTCCCCTCCCCTCCCATCCCCCTCCTCCTTTTCTCCTCCGCTTCCCTTCCTCCCCCCCCCCCCCCACCCCACCCCTTGTATAGTTTACATCTCCTCTGCAGTCCAAGCGCCCGTGCTGATGAGGACATCCACTGACCTTTTTCTTTTCCGGCAACTCCTTGTATTTCTTGGACAGGATTTTAGTCAGATCCAAGTTGCTCATTTCAGGATGAAGCTTTGCATATTTTGCTCTTTTCTCCATAAAGAATCGAAAGTAAGGCGTGAGAGGCTTCTTGGGAAAATCGGGATGATTCTACAGTAGGAAATAAAAAGAACACACTCTTCAGATGCCCACCTCTCCATAGATTCAGTGCCCACTGCAGCATCAACTACAAGAATGATACTACAATGCAGCAGGGCAAATGTTTTTACCAAGCCATGCAAATTTTAAATGTCATAAGAACTGGCATGGCAACAAACATCTTTGATTCTCATCTTATCAAGGTCTTTTGACCAGAACCAGTGTTTTCAAAGCTGCCAGATACCTTTTCAGTCAAGGTGCTTTCTATGTGATGAATGGAATTATGTGCATGTATTTGCTGAAACATATCGATTAACTAAAACCCATTGCCTGGGCAGTCTCCATAGTCCTACGTTTAGATATTTGAGATGGAATGAAATACCTCAGTCATACCTGTGCAAATTATTTTGGCTGAAAATTCAAACACATTTTCCCCATTAACAGCACCAGTCAATTGAGAAAAATAAACTTTGAATTACTTCAAAACACCCCCTTTTGCCATTTACTTTTAGGGCCGAATGGCCTATTCCTGTACCTATTGTCCATTGTCTATTGAATCCAACATGGATTTTCTTATCAGTGCTCCATCCAATTCGTCTTCTGGAGCTTTGTATGTGAACCATGTGTGCAGGCCAACAAGGCCCGATCACTGGACTACCGATCTAGAAGATCTGCAAGTTCATTAACTTGCCTACATCCCTCAACTCCCCTGCTGATCCCCCTCCCCACTAGGCATTAAAACAATCCTCACAAACAGTGGGATGCAGTGGGAGGAGAATGAGACAATTCATGGTGTTTTGCGGGGGAATTTGGTAGGACAACCACCAAGATAGCCAACGTCACACCCTATTTCTGTGTGTGGAAACAAGGAATTGCAGATGCTGGTTTGTAACAAAAAAAGACAGAAAGTGCTGGACTAATCAATCTCCCAGGCAGCATCTCTGGCGAACATGGATAGGTGACATTTCACAGTGTGGTAGAGTAACTCAGTGGGCCAGGCAGCATCTCTGGAAAACATGGAAAGGCGACATTTCCGGTCGGGAACCTTCTTCAGAGTGACATCTCAATTTGATCACGTTCACTTCAACGTCATTTAAGTGAGCGCTAGAGCTGGTGAAGGTGTGGGTAAGTGCTTTACTCGCACTAGGGGTGCCCAGCCTGTGTTCCAATTTCCACTACAATGAAGTAGCATCGCATGGGGAAACATCATGAACCAGAGGCTCTGATGCAAAACTCACTTTCTAAAGTGAAACAACTGGGAGTGCCCATCTGAATTTCCCGACTTGCATGATCGAAGTGACTTTCAGATCGGCACACGGGAGTAGCGGGATACGCAGTGTGCAGACAGATAAGGGACTTGACAGTGTTTGGCCCAAATCCCTCTAATCTTTTCCTATCCATGTACCTGTCCAAATGTGTTTTCAGTGTTGTCATGGTACCACATTCTGTTTCAGCAATTTCAACGGTGAAGGTTTCCAGAATATTAGCAGACATTATGGCTTTGCAAAGTGACTCAGCGAAAGAGTAACCCCAAAAGAATCAGCTTAAGCTGTAGATTCCATCAGTAATCGGGGAAAATGTCAGCAATCAAGAGGAGCTAAAAAGGGAAAAGTACAAGACATACTGCGCCACCACTACCCAGACACATTTTATTTTTAAATACTCACCCTGTTAGTAGACTACGTTCAGATAATTGTTCATTCAGGTCTGCTTGATTTCACTTCTAAATGTTCACTAACTCACTCATTAATCTTTCTCCGACCTCCCTTTCACATGAGCACAGCAAAGGATGCCAAGTGATCTGTTTATAAAGCCAGGTGGCCATCTCCCACAGGATGCAGTCCCAGTACCAGCCCAAGAACCTTCCGTGGTATCCCCCATTGCCAACATCTTGATCTGTAAAGATTAAAGTGGGTGGGCAGATGGGAAGGAGGTCTCTCTGAAGAAGGCTCCCGACCCGAAACATCACCCATCCATGTTCTCCTGGGATGCTGCCTGACCTGCTGAGGTACTCCAACACTTTGTGACCTTCTGTGTATTGACCAGCATCTGCAGTTCTGTGTTTCGACAATTCCTTGGTCAATCTAGCCTCGTGATGATATGCGATTCAAATATTAAAAATCACCATTAGTGTAACCATCTCTGCATTTCTTCACCGTAGCTTGTCAATAAGAAACAAATAATCTGAATTCCTGTGCTGTTTAAAAACCACTTGGCCTGTTGTGCAGTGTGTCATTTACCCAATCACGTGCCCTGCTTCTAACTCACTGGCTGAGAATGCCAACAAACACAATCTTTCAAATCTGTTTATGCAGAGAACATTCCTACACCCCAAATCTAGATTTTGTCTTGCTATGCATCCACATTCCTTAAATGAAATTATCTGTCTTTCCTAAACACCCACGCCACAGGCTTGCTTAGGCAGAGTGATTGAATCTGCTTTTAAAGAGAACATGATCACATGACAGCATAAGAATATTCCAGAAGGCAGCGTACAGAATTAGTATCCTACTATTCCACATTCAGTCAACTGAGGAAGATTTCCACAATATATCCAAAAGTGAATATACTGGAGGGATGAAGAAATACAATATGCAGGCAGAAGACAATTCACATAATATTTTGCATAAGTTAGAAACTGTTGGATAGGTTGTAAATGGGTGCCAAGAGAAATTATGAATACAAAATAATGGACAGGGGAGATCTAATCACAATACAATACAATACAATACAATACAATACAATACAATATATCTTTATTGTCATTGTACCCAGGGGTACAACGAGATTGGGAATGCGCCTCCCATACGATGCACTAATTTAGGTAATTTAGACAGCAGCAACCCAACGAAACGAACAGTTGTAACAGTTTTGGACAGGGTAAAGTGCAAGTTGATCTATGCGTTGTGGCCATCCGGCTCAGCAGGACCGGTTCATAGCAGCTATGGCCCTGGGGATGAAGCTGTTCCTGAGTCTGGAGGTGCGGGCATAGAAGGCCTTGTATCGTCTGCCCGATGGAAGGAGTTCGAACAGACTGTTGCAGGGGTGTGAAGAGTCTTTGTGGATGCTGGTGGCTTTTCTGAGGCATCGTGTGTTGTAGATGCCCTCCAAGTCTGGTAGCTGTGTTCCGATGGCCCTCTGAGCTCTATGGACTACCCGCTGTAGAGCTTTCCTTTCTGCCTCCGTGCAGCTGAGGTACCACACAGGGATTCCATGCGTTAGGATGCTCTCTATGGTGCAGCGGTAGAAGGTCTTCAGCAGCTGTTGGGGTAGACCAGACTTTTTCAGTGTTCTTAAGTAGAACAGTCTTTGTTGTGCCTTCTTGACCAGCGCAGCAGTGTTATTGGACCATGTTAGGTCCTCCGAAATGTGAGTGCCCAGAAACTTGAAGCTGGACACTCTCTCCACACTGACCCCATTGATAGAGATCGGGGCATATTCCCCGTTATGTGACCTACGGAAGTTGATGATCAGCTCCTTGGTCTTGGTGGTATTTAGGGACAGGTTGTTATCCGAGCACCAGTCCGCCAGGTTCTGCACCTCCGCTCTATAGTTTGTTTCATCCCCGTTGGTGATCAGCCCGATCACCGTTGTGTCATCTGCAAACTTGACAATGGTGTTGGTGTCGAATGCAGGAACACAGTCGTGTGTGAAGAGGGAGTAGAGCATGGGGCTCAGAACACAGCCCTGTGGTGTGCCGGTACTCAGGGTGATAGTGGAGGACAGGTGCGGGCCCATTCTCACTGCCTGCGGTCGTTCCAGCAGGAAGTCCAGGATCCAGTCACATAATGACGAGCTAAGGCCTAGCTGGTGGAGTTTGGTGATGAGCTTGGTGGGGATGACCGTGTTGAAGGCGGAGCTATAGTCTATGAATAGCATCCTCACGTACGTGCCCTGTCTCTCTAGGTGAGTCAGGACAGTGTGAAGAGCCAGAGAGATGGCGTCCTCTGTAGATCTATTTGCCCTGTATGCAAATTGATGTGGGTCCAGTGAGTCAGGGATGCTGGATTTGATGTGTGAGAGGACTAGCCTCTCAAAGCACTTCATGACAATCGGCGTTAGGGCAACCGGGCGGTAGTCGTTCAGGTTGGAGATCTTTGCTTTTTTCGGCACCGGAACTATGATAGCCGACTTCAGGCACTTGGGGACCGTAGCCAGAGATAATGACAGGTTAAAGATCTTGGTGAATACCTCAGCCAGCTGTTCAGCACAGTCCTTCAGTACCCTTCCTTGAACACCATCCGGTCCTGCAGCCTTGCGTGGGTTGACCCTTTGCAGAGCGCGTTGTACCTCCTGTGTGCTCAGTTGCAAGACCTGTCCCACCGCCTCGGGCAGTTGGGCAGTTAAATTTACCAAACTCAAATGTTATAACCTGCACCATTTCAGGTGATATTCAATATATCACATCAATATTAAAAGGAATGTAGATGTTTTCGGATTTCTCTTTTCATCCAGATATTTTTTTGTGATGCATGTTTTATTATTGTTACCAATTGATCCATGCTCCAAGATTTCAGAAGCCCAGATAACAAATAGTTAACATATTTCTGATCATTTTGCTCCAAATCAAAAACGGATTTTAAAAGAATGGCTGATCATTTCATCAACATTTCTGAAGGCATTAAAAACAGTATCTGCTTTATTAGTATATTTTACAGTATATTACAATAAAGCAACGTTTTACAGCAGTTTATCTCTGCTGGCTTAAATAACGCAAGGTACATAATTACAGGCATTACTGCACTGAGCTAACTCCTGGCGAACAGGCTAGGACAATCCGCAATAATCAAGTCCACTGTGGCATTATCTTCAGCTGCATAAAATAGGACAGTAGCCTCGTGAACGTAGGACTATGTGCTATTTAGTTTAGAGATACAGCATGGAAACCGTACCGACCGTTGATCACCTGCTCACTCTAGTGCAATGTTGTCCAATTTTCCCCTAATCCCCACACACAAAGAGCAATTTACAAATTTACAGAGGCCAATTAACTTACAATTGTGCACGTCTTTAGGATGTGTGGGGAAACTAGGGCACCCGGAGGAAACCCACACTGTCACAAACGTGCAAACTCTGCACAGTCAGCACCCGAGGTCAGGATTGAACCTGGATCTCTGGCAGTGAGGCAGCAACTCAACCAGCCGTGGCAACATGCCATCAACAATAACATTTTTAAAGCTTCAGGCAGCCTTGTTAGTACCCAAACTGGGTGGCCCGTTTGAACCTCGAAAAATGAACAATCTTAAAAACATTCATCTGGCACATATTGCTGCACGTCCGGCACGCGGTGCTGTCTCGAAGGGCCAAATGGCCTCCTCCTGCACCTATTTTCTATGTATTGCAAATGGATGAAGTTAACTCAAATTAATCAAATCGTATGAAGAGAGTAAAGATATCACATCATGGAAAATAATTGGAACCTTTGCAAAGCTTACCACATTGATGAGATATGCAAACGTTGCAAATGCTTTCGATTTAAAAGCTTCTCCTATGTGGCAATAAAGATTAAAATAAATTGCAAAATTGTGAAGACTTACCTTGAGACAAAATCAATACATTTTAAATTGGATTAGTCAAGGTTGCTGAAAAATGCCCTTCTCCATTGATCATACATTACCAGGCTTGTGTAATGGTGCAGAAACTAGCAAAGAACTGACTGGCAAAGCAAATACTAGACTAAAGGTGAGAGAGACTACTTCCACAGCACAAGAGGTCAAGCCAGAATGAAAGTTAATGAACAATTGTTAGCCGAAATGTATTAATTTTTAAGAATCCAAAAGATATTATTACAGTTTCAGCTTTATTCAAGTGAATACTCAATGTGCAAGTGTCAATAAACAGCTTCAACATTATAATTGAGCTACCAGAGACATTACAATAATGATTTGATTAGTACAGGGAGAAGGCAGGAGAATGGGGTTGAGAGGGAAAGATAGATCAGCCATGATTGAATGGTGTATATTCAATGGGCTGAATGGCCTAATTCTACACCTATGTCTTCATATCATATCATATCATATATATACAGCCGGAAACAGGCCTTTTCGGCCCTCCAAGTCCGTGCCGCCCTGTGATCCCCGTACATTAACATTATCCTACACCCACTAGGGACATTTTTTTTTTTTTTTTTTTAACATTTACCCAGCCAATTAACCTACATACCTGTACGTCTTTGGAGTGTGGGAGGAAACCGAAGATCTCGGAGAAAACCCACGCAGGTCACGGGGAGAACGTACAAACTCCTTACAGTGCAGCACCCGTAGTCAGGATCGAACCTGAGTCTCCGGCGCTGCATTCGCTGTAAAGCTTATGAATAAATATTTCACACACCTCACCCAAAGATATGAATACACTCAAAATTAAATATCCCAAGATTGTATAATGGCCCGCATAATTTTCCGCTATAAACTTCGATTTATTTTTCAAATTTCAGGCTCACCTTGAGTTTCTTCCCTTTGTAAGGATTCTTCACGTTCTCTTGGACATCCAGTATCAGTTCCGATAAAGTGCGGAACTTTCTCACCTAAACACAAAATTTGACATTTAAAACTGTAAAACAAAAACAAAATACCCAATAGTGGTTCTTCAGGGTGGTACAAGTTCCAATCTCAAATGGAAAAAAAAAATTAGGGAAAATTAGCAAAGAGTTTATAATCCGATGATCCATAGCCCAAATCATACGGTTATGACATTTACCTGCTGATATCTTGTTAAACCGAGATGGAACCAAACAGTATGGCATTCACTGCACGTAAACAATCCTATTTCACAAGTTATAGGAGTAGAATGAGGGCATTCGGCCCATCGAGTCTACTCCACCATTCAATCACGGCTGATCTCTGCCTCCTAATCCCATTTTCCTGCCTTCTCCCCATAACCCTTGAAACCCATTCTATTTATTTCAGGGAGCTGTCTACCCAATAATTCAAAAAAATCTGATTGTTCCCACAACTGCCCATGGGGAAACTATACACCATTTAAAAATTAAGGCAAACAGATCATACCAAACTATCAGCATTATTATATCAGTTAATAATATAGTTATTGCCCAGTAGCAATTTGCAGATGATACTAAGCTGGGGGGTAGTGTGAATTGTGAGGAAGATGCAATAAGGCTGCAGGGTGACTTGGACAGGTTGTGTGAGTGGGCGGATACATGGCAGATGCAGTTTAATGTAGATAAGTGTGAGGTTATTCACTTTGGAAGTAAGAATAGAAAGGCAGATTATTATCTGAATGGTGTCAAGTTAGGAGGAGGGGGAGTTCAACGAGATCTGGGTGTCCTAGTGCATCAGTCAATGAAAGGAAGCATGCAGGTACAGCAGGCAGTGAAGAAAGCCAATGGAATGTTGGCCTTCGTAACAAGAGGAGTTGAGTATAGGAGCAAAGAGGTCCTTCTACAGTTGTACCGGGCCCTGGTGAGACCGCACCTGGAGTACTGTGTGCAGTTTTGGTCTCCAAATTTGAGGAAGGATATTCTTGCTATGGAGGGCGTGCAGCGTAGGTTCACTAGGTTAATTCCCGGAATGGCGGGACTGTCGTATGTTGAAAGGCTGGAGCGATTGGGCTTGTATACACTGGAATTTAGAAGGATGAGGGGGGATCTTATTGAAACATATAAGATAATTAGGGGATTGGACACATTAGAGGCAGGAAACATGTTCCCAATGTTGGGGGAGTCCAGAACAAGGGGCCACAGTTTAAGAATAAGGGGTAGGCCATTTAGAACGGAGATGAGGAAGAACTTTTTCAGTCAGAGAGTGGTGAAGGTGTGGAATTCTCTGCCTCAGAAGGCAGTGGAGGCCAGTTCGTTGGATGCTTTCAAGAGAGAGCTGGATAGAGCTCTTAAGGATAGCAGAATGAGGGGGTATGGGGAGAAGGCAGGAACGGGGTACTGATTGAGAGTGATCAGCCATGATCGCATTGAATGGCGTTGCTGGCTCGAAGGGCTGAATGGCCTACTCCTGCACCTATTGTCTATTGTCTATAAAGCAGTACATTTCCTGCTTCTACTCAAGTGCAGGTTGGGATGAAAGATTTAGCTGAATTGCAAACGTTCACAGAAATACAATTTGGCATTACGTGGAACCAACATTAAGTTCTGCGACACACTTGGATAAAAGCTCCAAATTGTTACGCAATAAAATAAAACAATAGATCCCTCCAATCTGCACTGATTTTAAGGGTGTACTATCCTGAAGAACCTCCAAGAGTTTTTTTTGCCTTATTAAGACTGCTGCCAACTTGTAAAGAGAGGTTAATAAATGAGTCCGATGAAATTTGACAAATAATCTGGCCCAGAAATGAAGCAGTTTGTTGGAACAACCACCTATGCTTCAAAAATAATGGTGTGCAATAGTTTTGCTGCTTTAAGCCAAACCCCTTTAAGTGCAATAGATAAATGTTGACTCTTACCTCATGCGAAACCTCTGACCACTTCCGTTTGCACATTTCCCCTGTATAATGGGCGAAGGTCACCTTATTCCAGTCCATGTGCGACTCTGTTGTTTTGAACTTCAGCATGTCATTAGAAGGGACAATGCTTCTCATGCTATCCAGAAGGCCCAAGACGTCCTCTTTTGGCCAATCTGTGGAGAAAGAAAAAAAATCATCCTTTACACCTTAAATCCAGCTTCATAAATAATACTTGCATTTCTCCCCCCTCCTTTTCGAAGCAGCACATATCAAGGATCAGACCGAAGAGCTTTAACATAAACCTTTTGTTGGACTGTGCATCCTACAAAAGACAAAACAGAAACCCGACAACTCACCTGCATCAGAACAAAGGGTAGTCAAGCTTGCATTTCACTGGACTACCATAGAGAGGATGTTTCTGTACAGGATACCACAGGGGTAGAACAAGTGGTTGCACCAAGTAAATTGAGTATAGTGGGGCCACCATAGTGGACTGGTTAACCACCAAAGGCCAAGGGTAAGCAGGGAAAGACTTTGATTTACCCCAAGATACACATATGGAAACTTAACATCAGGACTGCTTCCATTTTACAAGCTTGCATGAATATTTGTGCATATTTCATATACTGACAAAGTTTTCCCACAATGACCTCAAGGGAATTACTATTCTTCACGTCGGCCCAATGGAACAAATGGATTAATCTCCAAGCTAAACTGGCCTTTGATTAGAAAAACAAAAAATGGGCCAGCAACATAAATAGCACAGCCACAAAAACAACTCTGAGGCATGAAGTTTTTGCAATGAGTGACTATCTCATGACGGCAATGCATCTCCATTTAGCAGTCTGAGGGAGGAATGCAAAGAAACATTCATCGTCTCTGGATGAGTGCAACTCCAGAGACCTGGGTGCTTAATGTTATCCAGAGCAAAGCACCTTTCTCGATTAGCACCGCAGGCATTAGCCCTTCCATAACCAACACATTACAACTACACCATGCATCTTCTCCTAAATGCATTGCTTACGAAGGTTACACCAATTGTACCTCCCAAACCTGTGACCTCTCTTACCCAGGAAAAGGGCACCAGAAGCCACAGCATAGGCACTGCAGGCAAGTTGCACCCTATCGCAAATTAGAAATATTGGTAGAAACGAGGAACTGCAGATGCTGGTTAATACATAAAAGGACACAAAGTGCTGGAGTAACTCAGAGGGCACCATCAATGTGGAGAAGGGCATTGAACAAAAACTTGTCCGTGTTCTCCACAGATGCTGCCTGACCTGCTGAGTTACTCCAGCACTTCGTCTCCCTTTAGAAATATTGGTATGTTACGTGTCACAGGTACCATAATACAGTGAATGATTTTGTTTTGTGTGCTATCCAGTTGAAACATATCATCAGTACAAGAGGCACGCAAAGAGAAAATACCCAGAATGCAGAATTACAGCTAGAGATAGTGCAGATTAAAAATGTGCAGGAGCTGCAAGGAGGTAGGCTGGGAGATCAAGATTACACCCTTGATATGTGAAGTCTGTTCAGTGGTCTGATAAACAGCAGGGAGAGTCATTTCTGAATCCAGTGGTAGCACTTTTAAGCTTTTATATTCTCTGCCCAACAACGAGAGGAGGGGGGGGGGTGGAGAGAGGAAATGGCTGGGGGTACAAGTGATCATTGATTATATTGGCTGATTTACTGTGTAGAATGGGGGAGCAGGGAAGGGAGGAAGGTAGAAGGCTAGTTTATGTGATGGATTGGGCTGCACCCACAAAACTCTGCCATTTCATATGGCCCTGGTTAGAACAGTTACATAGCCATGTACACCAAAGTAAATATAGTTTACCTCCAGACCCCCTCAGTACTGTGTAGTGCCTCGAGCTCAAATCTCTGCATGGCATTGCCAAGAACAATTAGGTACACACTATAAGGCATTGACAGCAACAGCTCTACCTTCTAAAAGCAATGAAAAAGCTCCCTTTGTGTGATGAGTTGGCTGAACTAAGCCAGACTGATGCAAAAGATTTCTTGGATATGTGGACAAATGAATTGTGCATTGTGTCTACCTTCATACATTGTTAGTGTTGACCGACACTGGTTGTGCTCTCTGACACACTTACACCCCCCCCCCCCCATCGAAAAAACCCCCAGCACAAACGGCCATTCGCATTTAATAATGGGAAACGTTGCCAGGTAAATCTCCAGGGAGACAATTTCCATTGAGTTCGTCCACAAAGAAAAAAAACCCGACACACCAAAAAACCTACACCCCAAATATTGGAGGATCAATTAACATAGAAAATAGGTGTAGGAGGCCATTTGGCCCTTCGAGCCAGCACCGCCATTCATTGGGATCATGGCTGATCATCCACAATCAGTAACCCGTGCCTGCCTTCTCTCCATATCCCTCGATTCCACTAGCCCCTAGAGCTCCATCTACCTCTCTTTTAAATTCATCCAGTGAATTGGCCTCCACTGCCTTCTGTGGCAGAGAATTGCACAAATTCACAACTCTCTGGGTGAAACAGTTTCTTCTCATCTCAGTTTTAAATGGTCTCCCCTTTATTCTTAGACTGTGGCCCCTGGTTCTGGACACCAGGTGACTTGTATTTTACCATGCCATCAGCATCCAGAGCCCACCTTACAATGATAAAGTTGGTTAATGGCAAGCGAATAATTTCCACCTCTCCATCAAACTTGGCCTTAGACCAAAGAACATGGACCACTCCTTTGAAATCGCCTATACTGAAGTGTAGTACGCAAAGGAGCCATTTTAGTAGACAAAACCCACCATTCACTATGCCTCTCGCAGTTTAATCAGTGTTTTGGGGGAACAGTATGTGTGATGAAACCATTAAAATACAGAATATATCTCATCTATCAATTCACAGATTTTTGTTATTTTTCTTTTAAAATGTTTCCGGCTACTAAAATGGCGTCATGACGTACTACGGTTTTTAGGGTCGAGTGGTCTATCTTGTTCCTCTAGTATCTTTGCCTTAGACCAAGCACAAGCAATTTTGCGACCAGAAATCCAAACACAGTGCCCTCTGCAGGAGATCTTGGACCTGCAGCCATCTTGCTTTAACTCGTATGAAGAACACTTACCCAGTGCCAGAAAATGGCATGTTACGACATTTAACCTAGTCAAGTCAATTTTATTTGTATAGCACATTTAAAAACAACCCACGTTGATCAAAGTGCTGTACATCAGTTCAGGTACTAAGAAACGAACATACAATGGCACACAAACATAACAGCACACACATAAACAGTTCACAGCGCCCCCTCAGAGGGCCTCAAACGCTAGGGAGTAGAAATAGGTTTTGAGCCTGGACTTAAAGGAGTCGATGGAGGGGGCAGTTCTGATGGGGAGAGGGATGGATGGGCAGAGAGTAAATGCAATACATGAAAAGTCCCGCCAGTGCTCAAAATCTTGAAAGATTTTTTTTTTCCCCCAACTCACTGGCTGACACTTATCAAGGCATTAAAAATCTACAAAATGAACAAACTTGGACATTTTCTTGTAGAGTTCCACGTGTACGATGCTGCCCTGGCAAAGCTTCTGAAGCAGGGAAATATGGAACAACTCCCTGCTCTTCATGTTTAACATGCACACTAAGCAGAAATTAGAATTTACTTCCATTACACATTGCTTTCATAAATTACAAATTATTGTGAACTTCTGCCAACCGGGCAGCACAGTGGTACAGTTGTTGCCACCACAATGCGAGACTCGTGTTCGATCCAGACCTCAGGGGCTATCTATGTGGAGTTTGCACACTCTCCAGGAGGGCTTGTTGATTTCCACTCACATCCCAGACGTTGGTGGAGGGGTTATAGGTTAATTGGCCCCTGTAAATTACCCCTAGTGTGTATGGAGGTAGATGAGAAAGTGGAATAACATTGAACTTGTATGAACAGTGTACGATGCTGAAGGGAAAATCGGAAGTGTCAGTATTACAGTATAGCAAAGGGGATTACAGAGGCATGAGGCAGGAGCTGGCCAAAATTGACTGGAAGGAGGCCCTAGCAGGGAAGACGGTGGAACAGCAATGGCAGGTATTCCTGGGAATAATGCAGAGGTTGCAGGATCAATTTATCCCAAAGAGGCGGAAAAACTCTAAGGGGAGTAAGAGACACCTGTGGCTGACAAGGGAAGTCAAGGACAGCATAAAAATTAAGGAGAGGAAGTATAACATAGCAAAGAAGAGTGGGAAGACAGAGGATTGGGACTCTTTTAAAGAGCAACAAAAGTCAACTAAAAAGGCAATACAGGGAGAAAAGATGAGGTACGAGGGTAAACTAGCCAATAATATAAAGGATAGCAAAAGTTTTTTTAGGTACGTGAAGAGGAAAAAAGTAGTCAAGGCAAATGTGGGTCCCCTGAAGACAGAAGCAGGGGAATTTATTATGGGGAACAAAGAAATGGCAGACGAGTTAAACCGTTACTTTGGATCTGTCTTCACTGAGGAAGATACACACAATCTCCCAAATGCTCTAGGGGCCGGAGAACCTAGGGTGATGGAGGAACTGAAGGAAATCCACATTAGGCAGGAAATGGTTTTGGTAGACTGATGGGACTGAAGGCTGATAAATCCCCAGGGCCTGATGGTCTGCATCCCAGGGTACTTAAGGAGGTGACTCTAGAAATAGTGGAAGCATTGGAGATCATTTTTCAATGTTCTATAGATTCAGGATCAGTTCCTGTGGATTGGAGGATAGCAAATGTTATCCCACTTTTTAAGAAAGGAGGGAGAGAGAAAACGGGTAATTATAGACCAGTTAGTCTGACATCAGTGGTGGGGAAGATGCTGGAGTCAATTATAAAAGACGAAATTGCTGAGCATTTGGATAGCAGTAACGGGATCATTCCGAGTCAGCATGGATTTACGAAGGGGAAATCATGCTTGACAAATCTACTGGAATTTTTTGAGGATGTAACTAGGAAAATTGACTGGGGAGAGTCAGTGGATGTGGTGTACCTCGACTTTCAGAAAGCCTTCGACAAGGTCCCACATAGGAGATTAGTGGGCAAAATTAGAGCCCATGGTATTGGGGGTAGGGTACTGACATGGATAGAAAATTGGTTGACAGACAGAAAGCAAAGAGTGGGGATAAATGGGTCCCTTTCGGAATGGCAGGCAGTGACCAGTGGGGTACCGCAAGGTTCGGTGCTGGGACCCCAGCTATTTACGATATACATTAATGACTTAGATGAAGGGATTAAAAGTACCATTAGCAAATTTGCAGATGATACTAAGCTGGGGGGTAGTGTGAATTGTGAGGAAGATGCAATAAGGCTGCAGGGTGATTTGGACAGGTTGTGTGAATGGGCGGATACATGGCAGATGCAGTTTAATGTAGATAAGTGTGAGGTTATTCACTTTGGAAGTAAGAATAGAAAGGCAGATTATTATCTGAATGGTGTCAAGTTAGGAAGAGGGGATGTTCAATGAGATCTGGGTGTCCTAGTGCATCAGTCACTGAAAGGAAGCATGCAGGTACAGCAGGCAGTGAAGAAAGCCAATGGAATGTTGGCCTTCATAACAAGAGGAGTTGAGTATAGGAGCAAAGAGGTCCTTCTACAGTTGTACCGGGCCCTGGTGAGACCGCACCTGGAGTACTGTGTGCAGTTTTGTTCTCCAAATTTGAGGAAGGATATTCTTGCTATTGAGTGCGTGCAGCGTAGGTTCACTAGGTTAATTCCCGGAACGGCGGGACTGTCGCATGTTGAAAGGCTGGAGCAATTAGGCTTGTATATACTGGAATTTAGACGGATGAGGGGGGATCTTATTGAAACATATAAGATAATTAGGGGATTGGACACATTAGAGGCAGGAAACATGTTCCCAATGTTGGGGGAGTCCAGAACAAGGGGCCACAGTTTAAGAATAAGGGGTAGGCCATTTAGAACGGAGATGAGGAAGAACTTTTTCAGTCAGAGAGTGGTGAAGGTGTGGAATTCTCTGCCTCAGAAGGCAGTGGAGGCCAGTTCGTTGGATGCTTTCAAGAGAGAGCTGGATAGAGCTCTTAAGGATAGCGGAGTGAGGGGGTATGGGGAGAAGGCAGGAACGGGGTACTGATTGAGAGTGATCAGCCATGATCGCATTGAATGGCGGTGCTGGCTTGAAGGGCTGGATGGCCTACTCCTGCACCTATTGTCTATTGTCTAACAGGCGATCAATGGTTATTGTGGACTCAAATGTGCGAAGGGCCTGTTTCCATGCCATATTCTTTAATCAATTCAACGACATGCCTTTGTAAAAAGTACTTGCAGCTGTTGAATCCTGGATTGAAATTCCCTATTCATCAGCCATACATCAATAAAAATGACCAATTCTGTTACAGATTCAGCTGAAAAGGAAAACAATGTGGCCAAAGGAACATTGAAAAAAAAAATTTAAATCAAGAAATCATCGCCTGATTTTTGTAAGACCAACAGCAGAACTCAAGTGTGGGTATAAATGAAACATAGACACAAAAAGCTGGAGTACCTCAGTGGGTTAGGCAACATCTCTAAAGAAAAGGAATAACTGACGTTTTGGGTCGAGGCCCCTCTTCAGACTGGAGAAATCTGAAGGAGGGTCAAATTACCAACCAGTGACACCACTCCTGGACTGTGGGATGAAAGGCAGAAGGAACGACTGAATTTTCTCTGATTGAACACAACTCCAAATTGACAACCTCAATCAGTGTCCTGCCCTGCATGCTGAGGATTAGAAACCTAGAAGACGGGTGCAGGAGTAGGCCATTTGGCCCTTCGAGCCAGCACTGCCATTCAATATGACCATGGCTGATCATCCAAAATCGGTACCCCGTTCCTTCTTTCTCCCCATATCCCTTGATTCTGTCAGCCCTAAGAGCCATATCTAACTCTCTCTTGAAAACATCCAGTGAATTGGCCTCCATTGTCTTCTGTGGCAGAGAATTCCACAGATTCACAACTCTCGGGGTGAAAAAGTTTTCCCTCATCCCAGTCCTAAATGGCCTACCCCTTATTCTTAAACTGCGACCCCTGGTTCTGGACTCCCCCAACATCAGGATTGCCAACGATTCTGGCAATCGGGAACATTTTTCCTGCACTAATGGTACGGTAAATTATTAATGGTAAATTATTAACTAGGCTAATAGCAAACTGATTACCTGCAATCAGGAATACTGCAAGATTTCAGCTAGATGATAACCCTGTTGAATATTTGCGTCTCGACTCTTAATTTGCTTGATTTGATATGAATAGCACGATCTCCATTTCACACAGAGGGGTTTGCCTATGTGATTTCTTTCCGATGCTGTTGTATTGTGATGGCATTTCTGCTCGTAGCGGTGTCAAAAGTCACTCAACTAAAAGGAAGTGCTTGGCATTGAAAGATGAAGCTAGTGAGATGATTTTAAATGGCCTTTGCAGTCGTTTCATTCAAGGAATAAATATGGCATGTACTTTATTCCCAATTTAACTTGGCCCCAATATGCGAGTATTTGTTTGGAAATGCAATGCATCAAATGACATCACACTTTCTTCAAATGTTATTTTCCCGTACTTTATTGCAGCACAGAGGGAAGACTGGGAGATGTTGCAAGGTATGGTGCAGCCACAGATATCCTCCAATAGAAGAAACCAACTCAGACCAACATTCAGAGACAAGTGTGTCTGATGAAGAGTGATCAAACATAGCATGGCTTGAGCAACAAAAATTATTGACACAATGTGCTGGAGAAACTCAGCGGACTTGGCAGCATCTCTGGAGAACATGGATAGGCAACATTTTGGGTCAGGTCCCTTCTTCAGTTTGACGAAGTGTCCCAGCCTGAAACGTCACCAATCTATGTACTCCAAAGATGCTGCCTGGCCTGACGAGTTACTCCAGCACTTTTTTCTTTGCAAACCCCCATCTGCAGTTCCTTGTTTCAACAAATATTATATTTTGGCTGAACCAAACGTTGATACCTAAAGACAAAAGGATGATTAAAATAAAACAAACAGATTAGATTGCATAGTATCAATTGCTAGCTGCAAATAAAATACTAAAACTTGTGCCACTCAACAATAAATCTCATTATAGGAGAATATGATAAACGATTATCATATCACTGGAAAAAAAATGTCCATCTTCTACTCTTTCAATCATTTTTTATTTAATGGCTCATAAATCAACACCTGAATTTAATGTAGGCAACCAGCAAGGGGCTATTATTTCCAAACTATATCATTCATTTTAAAATCATTGTTTTTGTAGATATTCTAATGCTTAATTAATAATTGTTTTAAGACACTATTGCATATTTTATTATTCCCTTCCATACCAAATTTATCTTGACAAGTGGTCAAAATCATAATTCGATATGAAAGGGAAATAAAAAAATATGCAATCGTGTCTTAAAACAATTATTGCTTAAACATTGTAATTTCACATTATACGAAAAGTCTTGAGCAAATGTCAGTTTAACTGATTCAATTGGGTCTGAAGAAGTGTCTCGACCCGAAACGTCGCCCATTCCTTCTCTCCCGAGATGCTGCCTGACCTGCTGAGTTACTCCAGCATTTTGTGAATAAATACATTCGATTTGTACCAGCATCTGCAGTTATTTTCTTATACTGATTCAATTGGGAAGTATTGATGCTAGATTTTTTTTTTTCTGGGGATAATATGAACACAATTCCTGGGGTCTGCTCCTAACTTTTCCAATAACTCACCTTCTTTTGCAGTGCTCAGTTCAGTAGCTTCAGCCATGGTTGTCTCACCGTTCATGCTGCTCGACTGAAACACTCGATCCTTTTAAGTCCTCCAACCACCTGAATGGAAACAAACGAGACAAGATCAGGCTGTACCACTGGAGCCAAACTGCAACAGCCATCTCCCCCCTCTGTGTGTCTCTACCTCATGCCTATCTGGTCAAACCCCCAGTGCTTACGTCTCCCCTCTCTCTCCCTCCTCTTCCTTTTCCTCCTCTTTTCTCTCTCTCTCTCTCCCTCCAGTGCCAGCGAGTGCATCGGTTTGGAGCAGCTGCCGTGTGTTACAAACCCGTCCCCTTCCCTCCCACAGTGGCAGCTTGAATCCGGACGGGAAGCGGCGCTGCGAGGAGAGGACAACAGCAACAGCAGCAGAGGAGGGTTGGCAATGTTGCAACTCTGGCCGGGACAGGACAACAGCAGCCCCTCGGTGGGGGAGTGGAGGGAGGGAGGGAGGGGTGGGGACGGTGATCAAAGGCAAGGAGGGCGAGAAGCGTCTATCTATCCACGTCTACAGCCCAGCTCTCACCCCTCCCTGTTGCACAGCTCCCCGCTCCCTCTGCGACCCCCGCCCGCCCCAATGCACCAACACCAGGCGGGGACTGCAAGCTCTTTGTCCCTCTCCCTCTTGCATCGCCACAGGCAGCGCTCTCGGCTCCTCTCTGCAACACTCCGCCAGTCCCAATGCACCAGCAACGCCAGGCTCCTGCCTCCCTCCCTGCCTCCCGGCCGCCAGTCCCAATGCACCAGCAACGCCAGGCGGGGACCCCAACCTTCTCCCCCCTTCCCTCCCTCCCTCTTGCATCTCGGCTTCCCCTGCAACCCCCACTCGTCTCAATGCACCAACGCCAGGCGGGGGCCCCAACCTTCTCCCTCCCTGTTGCATCGCGCTTCCTCTGCAACCCCCGCCAGCTCCCAATGCACCAACAACACCCTGCACCGCTCCCTCCCCTGATGCCGATGCACGGCTCCTCTCTGCAACCCCCCCCACTTGCACCAGCGCCAGCTCCAACCTTCCCCCTCCCTCTTGCATCTCGGCTTCCTCTGCCATCCCCGCCAGTCCCAGTGCACCAACAACAGGCGGGGGCTCCAACCTTCTCCCTCCCTGTTGCACAGCTCTCGGCTCCTCTCTGCAACCCCCCCCACTCGTCTCAATGCACCGACCCCAACCTTCTCCTTCCCTCCCCGCTCCCTCTGCAACCCCCCAACCTTCTCCCTCCCTCTTGCATCTCGGCTTCCTTTGCAACCCCCGCCCGCCCCAATGCACCAACAACACCCTGATGCACGGCTCCTCTCTGCAATCCCCGCCCGCTTTGCAGCAGCAACACCCGGCTGTATCTGCAGGTTCCCTCGCTGTGTGCAGCCCCCGCCCGCCTTGTCTCACTGCACCACCACCACCACCAGGCAGGGCTGGAGCTGCGATCCCCGCCCTCTCTGTGTGTGTCTCTCTCTGCCCTGCCCAGCCCTGTCCGGCTCTCTCCCAGCCCCAGTCATGGCGTCTCTGTTCCGGCTGCATTCCCCTCCCACCCACGGCCATGTTAGACCGAGCAAGGCTAGACTCGACCAACAAGGGACGCAGTGCCCTTCCCTTCCCAAACCCTTGCGGACCCAAAAACAAAAACCCCACCGTGCACTAAATTACCCTCCTCGCTATAAAATAAAAAAAATTTAAAAAAATCAATGCACTAAAGTAAAAAATATAGATTTAACTTTAGAGAAAAACTATGGAAAATCTCATTTTTTTAAAATGGAGCTTTAAAAAAAAAATCCACCGTCTGGAATTTCGTTGTTATATAAAATCTACGCGGAATTTTATGTGCAATGTCCCCCCTCCCTCCCCATGGCTGATAGTTTCCCAGCCAAGACTTGCAACAACGCCGGGGATGGGCGATACATTCAGTCCGCCATGTGAACGTCGCAGCCCGGGCTACAACGCGGCACCGACCCCTACACTCAAACAAGGCTGGACAACCGACTAGAAAAGATTAGAAAATTTCGACGAGAGAAGATTAAACTAGAGCCAGGAGATAATCGAGCTAACAAAAAAAAAACCCCCCTTTTTGCATTTATATGTTAAAAAAAATTAAAAAGTAAAAAAATTTACCCGAGCAATTTTTTTTGGAGTAGGACAAGATTCCAGCAGAAAGACGGCGGGGGAGAGCGGCTACAGTCACTCACCCAACCCTGCGTGCACACACACACACACGCACAGAGAGAGACGTGGTAAAAATGGGAGCCGAGCACAACCAGCGAGAGAGGCACAGGCAGAGAGAGGCAGAGGAGCGAGAGAGAGAGAGAGAGCGCAGCCCCAACAGCAGCAGCGAAAGACAAAAGGGGCCGGAACCCAGGGAATGAACCCGACACAACGAGCCCCTGCACTGGCGCGGCTACTCGAGCCAACCAGCTTCGTGCTGCTGGCGACAAGAGGCGGCTCCACGGCGCCACCGTCTCGGCACAGCCCATGCCGAACCCTCGCTCACTCGCTAGCTCACACTCTCTCCCAGCCCAGCCCAGCCCAGCCCGCTCGGCAACGCAGCACAGCACAGCACGCCTCTTGCTCTCCTCTCCCTTCTCCTCTCTCCTCTCCCTTCTCCTCTCTCCCCTTTCTCCTCTCCTTTCTCCTTTCTCCCCCCTCCTCTCCCTTCTCCTTTCTCCCCTTCCCCCTCTCCCTTCTCATTTCCCCCTCTCCTTTCCTCCTCTCCTTTCTCCCCTTCTCTCCTTTCCACCCTCTCCTTTCCCCCTCTCCTTTCCCCCTCTCCTCTCCTTTCTCCCCTTCTCTCCTTTCCACCCTCTCCTTTCCCCCTCTCCTCTCCTTTCTCCCCTTCTCTCCTTTCCCCCCTCTCCCCTCTCCTTTCCCCCTCTCCTCTCCTTTCTCCCCTTCTCTCCTTTCCCCCTCTCCTCTCCCCCTCTCCTTTCCCCCTCTCCTCTCCCCCTCTCCTTTCCTCCTCTTCTTTCTCCCCTTCTCTCATTTCTCCCCTCTCCTTTCCCCCCTCCCCCTCTCCTTTCTCTTTTCCCTTCTCCTCCCTCTCCTTCCCCCCCCCCTCTTCCTTCTCCCCTCTCCATTGTTTCCAACAACACCTTATATATATATTTTCTAAATGCTTAATTTTTTTTTAAAAATTGCCATGATTTTGTTTTCCGCGTGGTGTTTTTCAGCGCGGGTAGACATTGTTAACCCGCCTTACCTTTCCCTTCCCGTTGTGGCCGCCTTGTAGCACAAGGCAGGGAGTGTATCTCGCAGTCCCAGCCCTTTGCTGGTCTGACCGTCCGCCAACACCGCGGCGCCGCTGGCCTCGGGCGCGGACGTTGTCTGGTCCCCGTTGAGTGCCGGCATGCTTCGCGATAGATACTTCCCACCTCTCCAATGAATCCCCCTTTTTCCGGACCAGCTCCATCCCCCTTTGCTGGCTTCTCCGGCTGGTGTTGTCGCAGCCAAAGCAATCTTAAAACAGCCAAGACCCAACAAAAAGCTGAATTGAGGAAAGGTGGAACTCTTCTCTTTTTTGTTGCTGCTGTTTCAACCAACAAAATATCTTCTGTAATAAGTTTTGGAGAGGGAAGTTTTGTTGTTAAAAAATAAAAGCAAGTCCTTCCCCCTCGGCTGCGGGCGGAGTGCTGTTAGTCGCCGGACTAATTGCCAGTGTGTTGAAGAGTGAGTTAGTTAGTTGCAGGGGAGTGCAGCCAATATAACGCTGCTTTCTTCTTTGCTACATTTTTATTTAATTTCCAACCCCACCTTTGTTGTGTTGCACGTCATTCCCTGTCGAGCCAATCCAGATTGAAAATTGCTTGAAATAAATTAGTGCATTTACACAGAATCCCGAGAGGCAATTGTTTTTAAAAGGAAGCAATCAGGAGAGTGGTTCCCGGGTGGGGAAATGGGAACTCTTAAATCGAGAGTACCCCTCTTCGTTGATAGCCCAGCTAAATGAATTTCCCCAAAGCACTGGGGGTTGGTTAGCAAAAGCAGAGCCCGGAAAGAGAAATCTCCCTTGGCCAAGAAACTATTGTGATAAAGTCTCACGACTTGGGCTCCACGTTGGAGTTGGTTGAAAGAGACCAGTGATGCCTTGGAGAGAGGGGCCAGGCGTTTGGTCGTCTTCAGGTTGAATCAGGCACACACTGACGGTCGTGTCACATTGTAACTCGTACCCTCACCCCAGTAAATATAGGATGTGTTGCAAAAGTGGAGAGCGAGGGAGGGAGGGCAACATGAAACAGACTTTGGTTGGGTTTCTTTTTTGTGAAGGGGAGGGAGTTTCCAGTCACCTGTCTATCACGGGCTTGGTGCCTCCTGTCGCCGTGATGTTTGGTTGGTGGTGGTGGGGAGGATGCTTCTGGCAGCCTACCCCTACCCCCCCTCTCTCCCCCCTCCCTCTCTCCTCCCCCCTTGTAACATCGGCTACAGTGCGCTTCACCCACGGAACCCCAGCCAAGGTTATTACATGGGCCTGGTAAACACACACTGTCAAAGGCGGAGCAACATTTTACTGCGTTTAAGAGAGTTTATCACAATAGTTCTTGGCCGAGGGAGATTTCTCTTTCCGGGCTCTGCTTTTGCTAACCAACCCCCCAGTGTTTTGGGGAAATTCATTTAGCTGGACTATCAATGAAGCGGGGGTACTCTCGATTTAAGAGTTCGGGAGCCAATCTCCTGATTGCTTCTTTTAAAACAAGTTCGCGTTTAAGCGAAAGGGAGATTCAATTATTTATTGGTAATTGCGCACTCTCGCGTCAGCAATATCCTCCTCCCTGCGGATTTCTTGCGGACGTTGTAAATTTGGAGATAATGAGAGAATTGTCGGAATAAGTGCAGGGTGAAAAATGACCGTGAACGTCGTCAACAAGTTTGTTGCGAGATATATATATATAGATTTAAAGGCTTGGTTGGTAAACAGCGTTGATGGATTGTTTTAAAAAAAAAATCTCTCTCCCCGTTCTACCTACAGCAGTCAGTCTCTCTCGGCTTTGGGCGATTGCTGTACGAGGTGAGAGGTAACATCGCACTGAATGAATCTTCTCTCCCAGTGCAATTCCACCTCTGCTGCCCGTGGCCAAATTGCAACTCCTTCCAGACACCAAGTTCTATCTAATATCCCAGATAATGCTGAGTCCCCTCCAGCACTTTTTGTGTCTTGCTCAAGATTCCAGTTTCCTCAGTTCCCTGTGTCCCAGGTCTGATTTATCCAGGGCCTCCCCCCCCCCCCCCCCATTGAGGCGTTTACTCAGGCGAAAGCAAATTAAATCCGGAGTTTACCAAGTGTTCTCAGACTCCTCCAATTGCATTTTGACCGTGACAGGAAGCTGCAAATGGGTGGAGCTCCACAACGCAAAGAACAAGCAGTTACTGAACAAAACAAGCTCAATGAAACTTCCTCGGTCGGCACCTTCCTCTGCATCTCCGAGCACAGCTCATTTTGCTCCTATTTCGTCACTTTTCCTCGCCCATTATGTTTTCTGCTCCAATTCCTACTGGAATCTGTGGAATTCTTTGCCACACAGAAGGCGGTGGAGGCCAAGCCAGTGGATATTTTTTAAGGCAGAGATAGGTAGATTCTTCACTAGTATGGATCTCACGGGTAATGGGGAGAAGACAGGAGAATGGGGTTAGGAGGGAGGGGTATAGATCAGTCATGATTGAATGGCATAGACCTGATGGGTCAAATGGCCTAATTCTGCTCCTGTGTGCTCACCCCAGTCGCTATGACTTCGTTTCATCAGGCCTTGACATAATTTGGGAAATTGAGTCACTTGGTCCCACCACAATCTTCTGACACTGCTACTCCGAGCCACAACATGGGCTTTAAGTGTTGAAATGTACTGTAGTTCTGAAGTGTAGCACGTTTCTTTTTTTTAAAAAATGATTCCGGTATATATGCAGCACATATGAACCTGGACTCAAAATGCTGGAGTAAATCAGTGGGTCAGGCAGCATCTCTAGAGTAAAGGAGAGTTGCTGCCTGAGTTACTCCAGCGTGTTGTGTCTATCTTCGGTGTAAACCAGCACCTGCAGTTCCTTCCTGCACATACGAACCTATAATTGTCAGACTACAGAGGTCACATTTCAAATGCCACACGTTGTTTTGCATTTTGTGTACGTGTAAAAGGAACTTACAAACTAGTCCCTCTGGCATAGCCCAAACAGTTCCTATCCTTTTATTTTCATTTACCGATGACAGATTTACTATGATTAGATCTTACAAGTGTATTCGCAATTATTTATTGCAGTCAGCCTGTAAACAGGGATAACAGAACAAGGATCCTGCAAGACGGACTAAGACAACAGCTAATAGTTCCAAACAATTTGAAAGGTCTGCATCTGAACCGATTCTTGTCCACTTCCCTCCACAGATGCTGCCTGACATGGGTCCCGCTAGCAGTTTTTCAAAATGCTAATGCATGAACTCAGAAAAGTAGACCACAGCAACAGCCCCTCTGGCCCACAACGTCTGTGTAAAACATAATGCGAAGATAAACTAACCTCGTCTAACTTCATTCCCAGACCCCTCCATTTCCTGCATATCCATGTTTCTAGCTAAAAGCCTCTCAAACACCACTTTTACATCTGCCTCCACCGCCACCCCTGGCAGCACGTTCCAAAAAAACCCTGCACATCTCCTTTGATCTTTGTCCTTCTCACCTTAAAGCCATCTATACACTAAAACTCTCGTTTGTTTGTTTGTTTGTCCCTGAACTACAGCCAAAACGGTACACGATAGCGCGACAATTTTAGGCCCACCTTACTCACCGTCATCCCTTTGGTGCTAATGGACGAAGTTTCATTGAAATCGGTGTTATATTTTTAAAGTTATTCACATTTTAAAGATTTAAATCTATCTCCTGGGGGAGGGAGAGGGGATAAGGGGGTTGAGGGGGATGGAGTGGGGGAGGGGAGGGGGTGAGGGGGAAGGGGGTGCTACACCAATGCAGGACAGGTTTGGGCCCAAAAGGTCCACTTGGTCTAGTACCCTCTAATTTTTAACATTTCCACACTGGCAAAAAGGTTCTGACTGTCTACCCTTTCAATGCCTCTCATGATTTTATATCCAAACTAGACCAAGTGGACCTGTTCGGCTCAAACCGCTCCTGCATTGGTGCAGCACTCTCTCCTCCCCTACTTCCCCCTCCCTCCCTTCCCCTCCCCCTTCCCCCCTTCCTCCTCTCTCCCTCCTCTCTCCCTCCTCCCTCCCTTCCCCCCTTCCTCCTCCCCCTCCCTCCACACCCCTCCCTTCCTCTCTCCACCCCCTCCCTCCCTCCCTAGCAGATAGATTTAAACTTAAAAATGTGAATAACTTAAAAAATATAATACCGATTTCAATGAAACATTTCCCATTAGCACCAAAGGGACGACGGTGAGTAAGGTGGGCCTAAAATTGTTGCGCTATCGTGTACCGTTTTGTCTGTAGTTCAGGAACAAACAAACAAACAAACAAACAAACCAGAGTTTTAGTATATAGATATCACGTCTCCCCTCAATCTCCAGTGTTCCAACAAAAATGATCTATTTTTCTGACCTCCCCTTATAACTATTTAGCTCTGAGTCTATATTTGTATTACTCCTTTCCTGTTAATCAGAATCATTTAATAAATACAGGCAGCTCCCTAGATTTTGAATCAGGTCATTGATTCAAGATCAACACAAGAGACTTAAGTATCCTTATGGACTGCATCTTGAAGTAGGGTGAAGGCTTTTAAAAGCTCTGAATTCATTTCAGTTGGATTATATGGTTACGAAATGCATGTGTAAACACTAGTTATTTCTTGATATATTTTATTGCTTCATATTTTATTTTCAAATTGGAAGTAGATTATAACTAAATAACGATACTTCAAAGAGAAATTTTACTCCATCATTCTTTATCTTTACATACTGCTATATTATGAGTAATAAATGCTTATTTTCAATCAACTGCAATTGCTTCTTTCTGAAAGGTTCCCGGTTCCCTTTGCAGTTTATATGTCCCCTCTCTGCTCATTTATTTTATGATAAGCCAGTGAGCAAAATGGGTCAGCAAAATAAAGTAGAAAGCAAATCTAGCATTTACGAACAATACTTATCTCAGGAAAGCTTTTAATCCATTATAGAGAGACTAACAGTCTCGGGCATAACACGGGAAATGTGTCTATAGTACAAGGAAAAAAACCATGCATTTTTAATTGATACTTGAACAATTAAAACTAATTAACAACACTGCGACATGTTCTTCAGTGGCTCTGATCACATGTGCCACAAACAGACTTCACAATCTCAAGGCCGAGTATCATCTCTGATCTCTTTTTATTCCTGTGCTCAATATTTTCTGAAGTGCTGCTCTGTGGTGCTCCCTGCAATAAATAATGGCAAAGATCAACATTGTTAATTGTCAATAGGCACAAAGCGCTGGAGTAACTCAGCGGGACAGGCAGCATCTCTGGAGGGAAGGAATGGGTGACTTTTCGGGTTGAGACCCTTCTTCAGACTGATGTTTTGGGTCGAGACCCTTCTCCAGACCGGTTATATCAAGGAAAACAATAATAACTGGTTCCATTTCTTGCAAGACACATGCATCAGTCACTGCGATGGTATTGATTGTCCGCCCTTACTTGCTCTGAGAAGTGATTCATCCCTTGAACCATTGTTTCCGCTGGATGAGTGTTGTTTGAACTGCTGTAGTGAACACAGCAAGTACAGGACTGAACACTGGTTGGAAAGATCTGTAAAGACATCAGGATTCCTTCCCCAAGGATATGATTGAACGAGGTAGTCATGTAAAGGGTTCAGTTAGAACATAGAAGTGTACTGCACAAAAACAGGCCCTTCAGCCCACAATGTCTGTGCTGAACATGATACAAAAACCAACCCTTATCTACCTGCAATTAATCCATATCTCTCCATCCCTGAATATCCAAATGCCTATCCGAAAATCCCAAACAAAATTAATTTATTTCTACTTTTGTTTTTTTTTGTTCTTGAAGTCAAATTGCCATTATGGGATTAATAGTTGTTTAGATAAGTGGACATGCTGTGCAACTCGTGCGATACAAGATATTATTCAGTGAGACTTGGTCAAACTCCGTACAGTACAGCACCCGTAGTCAGGATCGAACCTGTCGACGGCGCTGCATTCGCTGTAAGGCACCAACTCTACCGCCGCGCCACCGTGCCGCCCTATAGACGACGATATAGAGAGATATAGAACAAATAAATGAAAGATATGCAAAAAAAGTAACAATGATAAAGGAAACGGACCATTCTTAGCAGTTTGGTGAGAAAGAGAAGCTGGGTGGGGGAGGGATGGAGAGAGAGAGGGAATGCTGGGGTTACTTGAAGTTAGAAAAATCAATATTCATACACTGCCCCAAACTAAACATTTTTCACTCTGTTTAGCTTTGTATCTTCCACGTCATTATTCATCTCAGCCCAGACCAGATTAGATTAGTCTCCTTTATTGTTATATTCACCTGGATGTAATTAAATGTCTTCATAGAACGCAAAGTGCTGGAGTGGCTCAGCAGGTCGGGGAGCATCCCTGGAGAAAATGGATAGGTGAGGTTTCGGGTTGAGACCCCTTCTTCAGACTGTTTTTAGGGGAGTGGGGAGAAAGCTTGAGAAGGAGGGGGTCGTGTTTGCCTGAAGCGCATGGAGCAAACATGGAAATGACGAATACGACAACGAAGATGACAATGAATACTAAACGGCAGAAAGGTGCAAAGAACATTGGGCAATCTGAAGTGGTGCAATGTAAGGATGGATGAACTAATTGACGAGGAGCCTCCACCTTACATGCATCCCATTCAGCTTAATGTGCCTGTGCCGTTTGAAAAAGGCCTGCCAGCTTAATGCCACTTCCAGCATTAACTCTGCAACCCTCCTTAAATCTCCATCCAAGCTCAGTGCACCTGCCACTTACCTGGCTTTGTCCCAGCCCCTCTAAATGTGAGGAGGATTTTGCTTGTATATCTTTCAAGCATTGAGTTCCATGGCCTTACAATGCTACAAGGTTAAAAAAAAATCTTTAAAACCCTTACAATCCTCTTAAAAACTACTTTAAATGTATGTTCTGTGTATTTTGCCACTCATGCAAGAGAAAAAGTTCACCAAAGTTAGTCTTTGTAGGCCCTTGTAATTTTATACCTCTTTACTAATGTGCATCTCAGCCTCCTCTCTTCCAAAGAAAACAGCTGTAGCCATTGATAGAACAGTACAGCAGTAGAACACGTCCTTCGGCCCACAATGTGTTGAACATGATGCCATGACGCATTCAAGAGAGAGCTAGATAGAGCTCTTAAGGATAGTGGAGTCAGGGGGTATGGGGAGAAGGCAGGAACGGGGTACTGATTGAGAATGATCAGCCATGATCACATTGAATGGCGGTGCTGCCTCGAAGGGCCGAATGGCCTCCTCCTGCACCTATTGTCTATTAGGTCTATTGTCCTGCACCTATTGTCTATGACCAATTCTCATCTGCCTGTGCACAATCCATATCCCTCCATCACTCCAAAGACGTACAGGTATGTAGGTTAATTGGTTGGGTAAATGTAAAAAATTGTCCTTAGTGGGTGTAGGATAGTGTTAATGTACGGGGATCACTGGGCGGCACGGACTTGGAGGGCCGAAAAGGCCTGTTTCCGGCTGTATATATATGATGATATGATGATATTCCCTGCATATCCCTAAGTCTGTCCAAAACGACCTCAATGCCACTATCATCGCTGCCTCAACTAACCTCCCTGGCAGCACATTGCAGGCACGTGCCACCCTCTGTGTGATAAAACTTGCCCTGCACATCTCCTTTAAACTTGCCCTGCACATCCCCTTTAAACATCATCTTCAAGCTATGCCCTTTGTTATTTGATTTTTTTCATTCTGGGGGGAAAGTTCTTACCCTATCTATGTTTCTCATAATTTCATATGCTTCTATCGAGTCTCCCCAGAGCCTCTGGCATTCCAGAGAAAACAATTCAAGTCTATCCAACCTCCCCCTGTAACTAATACCCCTAATCCAGGCATCGTTCTGGTAAAACTCTGCATCCCTTCCAAAGCCTCCAGATCCTCCCTTTAATGGGGTGATCAGAACTGCATACAACACTACAAATGTTGCCTAGCCAAAGTCTTATAAAGCTACATTATGACTTCCTGACTCTTGTACTCAATGCCCTGGCCACGAAGGAAAGCAGACCATACGCCTTCTTTACCACGCTATCTACTTATGTTGCCACTTTCACAAAGTTTTGAACTTGGACCCCAATGCTGTTGAGGGTCAAGTCATTAATTGTATATTTTCACCTTACATTTGTCCTCACATAGTGCAACACCTCACACTTGCTCAGATTAAACGCAATCTGCCATTTCTCCACCCATTTCTGCAGCTGCTCTATATCCCACAATGTACTTTGACAGCCTTCCTCACAGTCTGCAACCCCAGCAATCTTGGTTTCACGTGCAAATTTACTATCAAACCAGTCTAAGGTAGACACAAAATGCTGGAGTAACTCAGCGGGTCAGGCAGCATCTCTGGAGAGAAGGAATGGGGGATGTTTCGGGTCGAGACCCTTCTTCAGACTGATGTCAGGGGAGGGGGCGGGACAAAGATAGGATGTAGTAGGAGACAGGAAGACTAGTGGGAGAACTGGGAAGGGGGAGGGGAAAGAGAGGGACAGAGGAACTATCTGAAGTTAGAGAAGTCAATGTTCATACCGCTGGGGTGTAAACTTCCCAAGCGAAATATACGATGCTGTTCCTCCAATTTGCACTAGGCCTCACTATGACAATGGAGGAGGCCCAGGGCAGAAAGGTCAGACTGGGAGTGGGAGGGGGAGTTGAGGTGCTGAGCCACCGGGAGATCAGGTAGGTTAAGGTGGACTGAGCGGAGGTGTTGCGTGAAACCATCGCCGAGCCTGCGCTTGGTCTCGACGATGTAGAGAAGTTGACATCTGGAAGAGCAGATACAATAGATGAGGTTGGAGGAGGTGCAGGTGAACTAATGCCTCACCTGGAAAGACTGTTTGGGTCCTTGGATGGAGTCGAGGGGGGAGGTAAAGGGACAGGTGTTGCATCTCCTGCGGTTGCAGGGGAAAGTACCTGGGAGGGGGTGGTTTGGGTGGGAAGGGACGAGTGGACCAGGGAGTTATGGAGGGAACGGTCTCTGGAACGTAGAAAGCGGTGGAGATGGGAAGATGTGGCCAGTAGTGGGATCCCGTTGGAGGTGGCGGAAATGTTAGAGGATAATTTGTTGTATAAGACGGCTAATGGGGTGGAAGGTGAGGACAAGGGGGACTCTGTCCTTGTTACGAATGGGGGAGGGGGAGCAAGAGCGGAGCTGCGGGATATAGAGGAGACCCTAGTGAGAGCCTCATCTACAATGGAAGAGGGGAACCCCGTTTCCTAAAGAATGAGGACATCTCCAATGCCCTAGTGTGAAACACCTCATCCTGGGTGCAGATGCGGCGTAGACAGAGGAATTGGGAGTAGGGGATAGAGTTTTTACAGGAAACAGGGTGGGAAGAAGTGTAGTCAAGTTAGCATGGGAGTCAGTAGGTTTGTAGTAGACGTCGGTCACTAGTCTGACTCCTGTGATGGAGATGGTGACATCCAGAAACGGGAGGGAGATGTCGGAGATGGTCCAAGTATATTTAAGAGCAGGATGGAAATTAGTGGTAAAATTTATGAAGTCAGTGAGTTCTGCATGGGTACAAGAGGTAGCACCAATGCAGTCGTCAATGTAGCGGAGGTAGAGTTTGGGGATGGGGCCAGTGTACACCTGGAACAGGGATTGTTCAACGTACCCGACAAAGAGGCAGGCGTAGCTAGGGCCCATGCGAGTGCCCATAGCTACGCCTCTGGTTTGGAGGAAGTGGGAGGAGTCAAAGGAGAAGTTGTTGAGGTTAAGAACCAGCTCTGCTAGGCGGAGGAGAGTGTTAGTAGATGGAGATTGGCCGGTTCTACGGTCAAGGAAGAAACGGAGGGCTTCAAGATCCTCTGGGTGGGGGATGGAGGTGTAGAGTGACTGGACATCCATGGTAAAGATGAGGGAGTGGGGCCTGGAAAACATAAGTTGTTGAGGAGACGGAGAGCATGAGGTGTCTTGGACGTAGGTGGGGAGGGATTGGACCGGGTGGATAGGATGGAGTCGAGGTAGGTTGAAATTAATTCGGTGGGACATGAACAGGCAGAAACAATGGGTCTGCCAGGATAGTTCTGTTTGTGGATTTTAGGGAGAAGATAAAATCGGGCCGTGCGGGGCTGGGGAAAGATAAGGTTGGAGGCTTTGGAGGGCAGAGAGCCGGGTGAGATCAGTGATAGTGTTGGTGATTAAGGTCTGGTGCTCGTCGGTGGGGCCATGGTCCACGGATAAGTAGGAGGAGGTGTCTGAGAGTTGTCGTCTGGCCTCGGTCCGGTAGAGGTCAGTGCGCCAGACTACCATGGCACCTCCATTGTAAGTGGGTTTGATGACTAAGTCAGGTTTGTTGCAGAGTGAGTGGAGGGCTGTACTTTCAGGAGGGGAGAGGTTACAATAACTAACCCATTCTCTTCCAAATGGGAGTAAGTCCTATCATGAAGAATCCTCTCCAATAGTTTACCTACCACTGACGTGAGGGTCACTGGCCTATAATTCCCTGGATTCTCTCCACTTCCCTTCTTCATTAAAGGAACATCATTAGCTTCTCTCTAATCCCCCACAGGTTGGTGGCTAAAGCAGATGCAAAGATCTTTATCAATGCTTCCGCCATCTCCTCTCTTGCCTTTCTCAATAACCTGGGATAGATCCATCAGGTCGTGAGGGTTTATCCACTTTAATACTCTTCAAGAGCCCCAATACCTCCTCCTTAATCTCAAACTGCCCTTGCTCTCCACATTGATCTCACAGTCCTCCATGTCCTCCTCCTTGGTGATAACAGATGCTAAATACTCATTTAATATTAAATACTCGCCTACATTCCCAGGCTCCAACCACAAATTCCCTTCTTTATCCTTGACTGGTGTTACTTTCTCCCTGGTTACCCCCTTGTTTTTAATGTAGGTATAAAAATCTTTGGGAGTTTCTTTAATCCTACTCAACAAAGCCATTTCATGACCCCTTTTGACCCTTCTAATTGCCTATTTGAATAATTTCCTCTTTTCTTTACATTTCCCAAAGGCCCTGCCTGATTCCATCCTCTTAAACCTCAAAGCACGTGCTTCCTTTTTCATTTTGACCGTCCAATTAATCCACTTAGGTAAATCTCTTCTGTTCTGGCAACATCTTTGCTGAGCTCCCATACTCTGCAGACTAACCACGTCTCCTCTGTAGTGCAA
Source organism: Rhinoraja longicauda (assembly GCF_053455715.1). Classification (NCBI taxonomy): domain Eukaryota; kingdom Metazoa; phylum Chordata; class Chondrichthyes; order Rajiformes; family Arhynchobatidae; genus Rhinoraja; species Rhinoraja longicauda. The sequence goes on from NC_135981.1 coordinate 23,805,513, forward strand.
TCCAAAATGTTCTCAGTGTTGAACTTGTCACCTGGTGATGTGACCGCATATATTCTATGGTTTGACTGTTAGAGAAAAGCATACTAAATGGTTTTCTAATCACCTTAATGGCCTTGATTTAGTTTAGTTTAGTTTAGTTTAGTTTAGCGATACAGCGTGGAAACAGGCCCTTTGTCCCACCGAGTCCGTGCCGAGTCAGGATCGAGCCCGGTCTCTGACGCTGTAAGGCAGCAACTCTACCTCTGTGCTATCATGCTGCCCTGTTCCACCTATTCTTTTAAAGAGCTGTGCACAGGTACCCCTAACACAGCACCTCAGACGTCTCTGGACTGAATTGGGGTGGCATGGTGGCGCAGCGGTAGAGTTGCTGCCTTACAGCGAATGCAGCGCCGGACACTCAGGTTCGATCCTGACTACGGGCGCCGTCTGTACAGAGTTTGTACGTTCTCCCCCGTGACCTGCGTGGGTTTTCTCCGAGATCTTCGGTTTCCTCCCACACTCCAAAGATGTACAGGTAATTAGGTTAATTGACTGGGTAAATGTAAAAAAAAAATTGTCCCTAGTGTGTGTAGGATAATGTTAATGTGCGGGGGTCGCTGGGCGGCGCGGACTCGGTGGGCCGAAGGGCCTGTTTCCACGCTGTATCTCTAAATCTAAATCTAAAATACTATCTGGCAATTTTCTGATTAAATTGCAGAGTGAAGCTTTATCATATCATATCATATATCATATATATACAGCCGGAAACAGGCCTTTCTCATTTACTGACTGCCTCACGGCCATTTTGAATCATTTACAATCTTTTTTATCAGGACTCTGACATTTAAACATGAATCATTAATGCACACATTTAAAAGATAAATAAAGACTAAGTATTGAATCCTGTGGAACTCTAGCTGATAACTGTTTTCCTGTTGGAACCATTAACTGTGGCATCCTGCCATAGAATCAGTTTTGGTTTTAATTTGCCGTTCTCCTCTGGGTCTCATGGGCTTTTACTTTCCCAGTAAGTCTGTCATTTCATCTTCATTCATCTATCCATCACTGCCTTTCTCTGCGGTCCTTCTGTAATGGGATGCATTGGATTCATAGTTATACTCACTAACTGCTTGCCAGCAGTCGTGCAGCTGGTAGTGCTGCCGCCTCGCAACGCCAGAGACCTGGGTTCGATCCTGACCTCGGGTACTGTCTGTGCGGAGTTTGCCCTGTGACCGCGTGGGTTTCCTCCGGATGCTCCGGTTCCCTCTCACCTACCAAAGACGTGCGGGTTGGTAGGTTTGTAAAATTGTCCCTAGTGTGTAGGAATTGATGAGCAAGTGGGATAACATGGAACAAGTGTGTCGGAAAGAACTGCAGATGCCGGTTTAAATCAAAGGTCGACACAAAGTGCTGGAGTAACTCAGCGGGACAGGCAGCATCTCCATGGAACTAGTGTGAATGGGTGATCGATGGACAGCATGGACTCGATGGCAGAAGGGCCTCTTTCCATGCTGTATCTTTCAATGAATCAATAGACAATAGGTGCAGGAGGAGGCCATTCGGCCCTTTGAGCCAGCACCGCCATTCAATGTGATCATGGCTGATCATCCTCAATCAGTACCCCGTTCCTGCCTTCTCCCCATACCCCCTGACTCCGCTATCCTTAAGAGCTCTATCTAGCTCTCTCTTGAATGCATTCAGAGAATTGGCCTCCACTGCCCTCTGAGGCAGAGAATTCCACAGATTCACAACTCTCTGACTGAAAAAGTTTTTCCTCATCTCAGTTCTAAATGGCCTACCCCTTATTCTTAAACTGTGGCCCCTTGTTCTGGACTCCCCCAACATTGGGAACATGTTTCCTGCTTCTAACGTGTCCAACCCCTTAATAATCTTATACGTTTCGATAAGATCTCCTCTCATCCTTCTAAATTCCAGCGTATACATGTTGAATAGGTGACTTGCAATTACTCACAAGCCTGCTTCCTCGGTCATTGAATGCCAAGTCCAAGGGAATGGAGAAGGACCGGTGGTGGCCGGTTGTTTTAGTCCCACAGTAATACAGGAGTAATACAGAGGAGGATGCCCTGGAGATGGTGGACCACCGCTTCCCTTCTCAGTTAAGAGGCTGGGAGATGGGTAACAACAATTGTAATTATCTCTGATACAAATCCAATTATCTTTTTTTTAAATCCTTGTTTGAGATATGATTAAACAAGGATTTAAAAAATGACTGTTAAGGTACGTCATTACAACGAATAAATGATCCAGTTCTCCTTTGTGTTCCACGTTCTTCACACACGTGGGAATATTCATGACGACAATACTATTGTGGAATTCTTATGTCATAAGACTTATGAGTAGAAAGGAACTGCAGATGCTAGTTTATACCGAAGATAGACACAAAGTGCTGGAGTAACAGCGGTCAGGCAGCATCTCTGGAGAAAATGGATGGGTGACATTTCGGGTCGGGACCCTTCTTCATATCTTCCTTATGAGGTTGTATAATTAGTGCGTAATAGGCCGCACATCAAGCCAAACACATGCATTTTATTGGATTCAATTCGCTCTTTGGATCATTACTTGAATGAGTGAGCAGAACTTTTGGCTTTGACATTTGTAAATAATCTCCATCAGGTACAATCCCCTCTCAATTATGTTCTCTCGGACACATGCTGAATTTGGAATGTTAGAGGTGCTAATTTATCCAGTGGCAGCATTTGCGTGAGTATTCCACCATTGTTCACTGCCTTCCACTCGTCTCCTTGTAATTGTCAGTGCACGGTGGCGACCTTCCGCATCAGAAGGTGGGTGCAAGGGGTGGGTGAGTGGCCAAGGCTCTGCTCCATGCAAAGGGTGCTTTTGGACCTGGTGTTGGGAATAGAGACCAACATGTCATATGGGCCTCTTCCAGTGCCATAGTGAGGCCCACCGGAAATTGGAGGAACAGCACCTCATATTTCGCCTGGGCAGTTTGCAGACCAGTGGTATGAACATCGACTTCTCCAACTTTAGATAGTTCCTCTGTCCCTCCCTTCCCCTCCTCCTTCCCAGATCTCCCTCTATCTTCCTGTCTCCACCTATATCCTTCCTTTGTCCCGCCCCCTTGACATCAGTCTGAAGAAGGGTCTCGATCCGAAACATCACCCATTCCTTCTCTCCCGAGATGCTGCCTGATCTGCTGAGTTACTCCAGCATTTTGTGAATAAATACCAACATGTCATTTGATATGTCTCACACAGGATGGCCCCAAATGATGTCAGGAGTCTGAAGCAGGGTCCCGACCCAAATTGTCAACAATCTTTTTTCTTCAGAGATGCTGCCTGACCCCGTTGAGCACTTTGTGTATATCTTTGGTATAAACCAGCATCTGCAGTTCTTTGTTGGTCTGATGATGGGTGAATCTGTTGCTTTATACTTACGGTGGCTGAGTTCTGGCTGGTTCTCAGGAAATCAATTCCATTAGCCCCATTCTTGGTCCCGTCATGTGCAAGCTTCTATCAGCAAAATGGATGACAATGCCAATCCTACATGGTTGAGACTTATCATTGGCCAGGAGTTACTATGATGATGAAAGTAAGCAAAAAATCTTCCCAGTGAGAGTGTTTTATTTCAATTTTTATCAGGTAGAACCAAAAAAATTAACCCCTACATTTAGATATCTTGTGTAGCACCAGCAATCTACTGGCAAAGATGGCAATTAATTGTCTTGAATTGGGTATTTAGAATCATACTAAACGGTGGCACGGTGGCGCAGCTGGTAGAGCTGCTGCCCCACAGTTCGACACCCAGATTCCATCTCGACCTCGGGTGCTGTGTGCGTGGAGCTTACACGTTCTTCCTGCGACTGTGTGGATTTCCTCTCGGTGTTCCGGTTTCCTCCCACATCCCAAAGACGTGCGGGTTGGTAAGTTAATTAGCCTCTGTAAATTGCCCTGAATGGACGAGACAGTGGGATAACATAGAACTAATGTGAATGGGTGATTAATGGTCAGCGTGGATGCAGTGAGCCGAATGGCCCGTTTCCAGGCTGTATCCCTAAACCAAACTAAATTAAAAGCCTGTTTGATCCAGGACTTCACTAACCAGCACACTTCAGTAACTAGCACTGGAGAACCTGCATTAGCACAGTACTGAGGGAGCTCCTGGGCCAATGTCTGATTAACCAGCACCTGCCATTGTCTATCTTGTGCCTGATGATGTGCTACAACGCTGAGAACTATATTCTGCACGTCGTATCACTCTATCCATTGTACTTGAGTTAGACTTGATTGTATCTATGTAAGGTATATCTGATCTGTTTGGATAGCATGCAAAACATAGCTTTACACTGTATGTCGGTAGATGTGTGTGTGTAGTTTTAGGTATTGATTTACAACCTCATCCTATCACTGCAATTTTTGGGCTACCAATGATAGATTCTATTCATCTGTCCCTTTCAGCCCGTCGGTTGATTGCTTTTACTACATTAATTGTCAGAAGATCTATTTTATTTAAATGGAAAGACTCTAATCCTCCCACCACACTCCATTGGTATTCTGAAACGATATCATGTTTAAATTTAGAAAAAATTAGGAGTGATATTGTTGAACCCTCGATTAAATTTGATAGGACTTGGGGAAGCTTTATTCAATATTTTCACACAATATAAGTTGTTCCCTCTCCAGCTGTTATAATAATTTTTTACCTTTATTTGGTGGAACAGATTTAACAACAAACAGGGGTCTAAACTGTTGACATTTTTTTTTTTGCAGCCCAGATTCTGGGTTTTTTCTTTATTTTTTATTTTTTTAATCTTTTTTTTACAATATATATATATAAGTTCCCTTTTAACCTTTTATCTATAATTACATAGAGACTGGGAGGTCTATACCCTATATGTATTTTGAAACTGGATTTATATTAAGGCTACATTTGTTGTTAATGTAATCCTGATCCCTATGTATCAATATTACTGTTATGCTTATTTTTTTGGAAATTTAATAAAAAGATTTGAAAAGGTAGATGTGACAACAATAAACCTAAACCTAAGCAAACTCTGTAACTGAAGCAAAAACTCAACGTTTATATTGATGCTTGTGGGACTCTGTGGCTTATTTTCTGATAAAGCATTGCTGCTGGGGTTCTGTGCTTTGTCTGTGACCTTTAGTCATAGAGTCATAGAGTGATACAGTGTGGAAACAAGCCCTTCGACCCAACTTGCCCACACCGGCCAACATGTCCCACCACCCTTTGTTATTATTGAGTTGACCTCTGATGTTGGAAAATAAATTGACAGTGATTTATTTGCATTAGCTGGTTTTTAATGATGAAGGGAAGTCTTGCACTTCGGTCCACATCGTCTGCTCCTTAATCTCAAGGCATAAACTTTTTCCTGGATCTTATTCTTAAGGCCTGCCATTGTTGTGCTGTTCTCAACAAGAAATCAGCACTTTTCTGGATAACGTTCGATAACTTGAGGATCTGGCTTTTCATTGACATAGTAACAATGAGGAGCTCCACAGAAAAGAAAAAACAAATTCAAATCTGCACTATGTTCCAAGGAACAATCGTACCTAGAAACATTTGGAAAATCATTTTCTGCTTCCATTTTAACAGCTGAAGAGCAATTTTTGAGCCATTGGCGTTTTCTTGTTCCCATTTTATCTGGTTTGGTCTGTATCATTATTGAACTTTTATTGTGAGCAATTTAACTTTATCTTTAATTTTTCTCATCGCTTTGAATGGTTTTAACAACTTACAATATACATTAATGACTGGATGAAGGGATGAAAAGTAACATTAGCAAATTTGCAGATGACACAAAGCTGGGGGGCAGTGTCAAATGTGAGGAAGATGCTATGAGGTTGCAAGGTGACTTGGACAGGTTGTGTGAGTGGGTGGATGCTTGGCAGATGCAGTTTAATGTGGATAAATGTGAGGTTATCCACTTTGGTGGTAAAAATAGGAAGGCAGATTATTATCGGAATGGTGTCAAGTCAGGAAAAGGGGAAGTACAACGAGATCTGGGTTCATCAGTCACTGAAAGTAAGCATGCAGGTACAGCAGGCAGTGAAGAAAGCCAATGGAATGTTGGCCTTCATAACAAGAGGAGTTAAGTATAGGAGCAAAGAGGTCCCTCTGCAGTTGTACAGGGCCCTAGTGAGACCACACCTGGAGTATTGTGTGCAGTTTTGGTCTCCAAATTTGAGGAAGGACATTCTTGCTATTGATGGAGTGCAGTGTAGGTTCACAAGGTTAATTCCCGGAATGGCGGGACTGTCGTACGTTGAACGACTGGAGCGACTGGGCTTGTATACACTGGAATTTAGAAAGATGAGAGGGGATCTTATTGAAACATATAAGATTATTAAGGGATTGGACACGCTAGAGGCAGGAAACATGTTCCCGATGTTGGGGGAGTCCAGAACCAGGGGCCACAGTTTAAGAATAAGGGGTAGGCCATTTAGAGATCTAAATGCCTGACCCGCAGAGTTACTCCAGCATTTTGTGTCTATCTCTGGAGAACATGAATAGGTGACATTTCAGGATGGGACCCTTCCTCAGGGGGTGGAAGAAAGTTGAAAAGAGGAGAGGGAGGACAAAGTGGGGTAGGTAATAGATCAACACAGGGAATAAAGACTAAAGCAACAGCACCATCATGTGGTTAGAATTGTTTAGGGCACATGCTGTGGTGATCCTAACTACCACAACTACTGTTGTTTGCTTGCTTCTAGCAGTCTGTGTTGGACGTCCATTACCAACTACGTATGTCTTAAATTGAAAACATCCATTTGTGTGGGTATAAAATAGATTGAAAAAAACAGTATACTAGAGGTATGCTGGTGAGGAGGAACTGGTGTAGGGCAGGGGGGGCACCTTGAGGGAGGGGAAAGAACAATGGGGACCTGGCGTGGGGGGAGGGGGAAGAACAATGGACAATGGGGACCCAGTGTGGGGGACTGCCATGAAGGAGGGGGGATGGGGGGAGAACAAAAGGGGACCTGGCGAGTGGAATTTCTAACTTTGTAAGCGCCCTTTAAGGGGGACGCACGCAAAGGATTTCACTGTAACTTGTCACATGTGACAAAGTATTCAATTCGATTCAATTCAATTCGAGAAGAGGTTGAAAGGATTTTGTGCTTGGATGGAAACCTTGATTTGATGTTGCAGTCAGATCAGTCATGATATTACGAAACGACAGAGCAGGTTAAAGAGGCCAACTTCTAATTCGTGTGCTTCAGAAAATCATCGTTTCATAAATATTGGAAACTGCAGGCAAAAACTGAATAGCTGAGATTAATTGAGCGCATATCTTTATTTAGAAAAAGACAATCCAGTCTGAAAGAGTAATCACATCATAAGCAATCATCGAAAATTATTTATTATCGAGGTGATGTCTACATCTCCATTGTAAATTTCCCCGGTGTGAGACGAATAAAGGAATATATTTTTATTATCCCATTACATTTCAGAAAATGTACACAATATTTGAATATAAAAGGGAAAATGATTAACTGTACAATTTCACCAGAGCTTGTCCACATATAGAACAATTCTAAATGAACCTTTTCAAAAAGGCATATTGTCTTTTGTTTTTATTATGCTTTTCTTTCATTGTATGAACAGTCTAAAAGTGCCCAATCCAAGTCCAGGAAGTAATTCCTGCCTTACCTATAATCGAATAAGTGGTGAAAATTGTAATAACTCAATTAAAATGTAAATGTGTCAAAATATGGATATTTAAAAACGTGGGATGTATCATCAAAGCAATTTAATGGAATGGAATCGATGCTAAAATTGAGCAGTGTAAGCACGTCACAAAATAAGACACACACAAAAGATTCAGGCACCTTCACTCATAATTATTGTTATTAAAAGATCATATTTCCCTTGGTTAAAATTCTCGAGAGAACAAGAAATTGCATTAATTTTGAACTCAGCCACTTATATAAAACATAAATCAGCATTTCAATGTAAAGGAAAAGCCTCTTAAAGTCTGAAGGATAGAGTCTCTGAAGCATCTTGTAATGAAATGGTTGCTAACCACTCAGAATTATATTGATGGAGGGGTGGTGGGAGAGGTTGGCCCTTTTCACAATGGACAGGCGAGGATTGGAAAGCTTGAGACACCAGACCCTCACCTGTTGAGAATATGAGAGTTTTAGTTTTAAGGAAATTTGGGAACATCCAGAATCCCACTCTGAAGAGGAAAGTCCCAATCTCCAAAAAGTACATAGAGCTCTGTTTCATAATAAGTCATATATGTCATAGGAGCAGATTTGGTCATTCTGCCCATCGAGTTTACCCTGTCATTCATTCAAGGGTGGCACGGTAGCGCAGCGGTAGAGTTGCTGCTTTACAGCGAATGCAGCGCCGGAGACTCAGGTTCGATCCTGACTATGGGTGCTGCACTGTAAGGAGTTTGTACGTTCTCCCCGTGACCTGCGTGGGTTTTCTCCGAGATCTTCGGTTTCCTCCCACACTCCAAAAGACGTACAGGTATGTAGGTTAATTGGCTGGGTAAATGTAAAAAAAAAATAAAAAAATTGTCCCTAGTGGGTGTAGGTTAGTGTTAATGTTACGGGGATCGCTGGGCGGCACGGACTTGGTGGGCCGAAAAGGCCTGTTTCCGGCTGTATATATATGATATGATGATATCTATCTTTCTCTCTCAACCCCATTCTCCTGGCCTCTCCCCATCACCCTGACACCCTTGCTAATCAAGAAACTGTCAATCTTCACCTTAAAAATACCCACCTCCATCCAAGGACCCAAACAATCTTTCCAGGTGAGGCAGAGGTTAACCTGCACCTCCTCCAACCTCATCTATTGTATTGCTGTTCCAGATGTCAACTTCTCTACATCGGCGAAACCAAACGCAGGCTCGGCGATCGTTTCCCTCAACACTTTCGCTCAGGCTGCCTTAACCAACCAGATCTCCCGGTGGCTGAGCACTTCAACTGCCCCTCCCACTCCCAGTCTGACCATTCTGTCATGGGCCTCCTCCATTGTCATAGTGAGGCCCATCGCAAATTGGAGGAACAGCATCTCATATTTCACTTGGGCAGTTTACACCCCAGCGGTACATTGATTTCTCTAACTTCAGATAGTTCCTCTGTCCCTCTCTTTCCCCTCCCCTTCCCAGTTCTCCCACTGTCTTCCTGTCTCCAACTACATCCTATCTTTGTCCCACCCCCTCCCCTGACATCAGTCTGAAGAAGGGTCTCGACCCGAAATGTCACCCATTCCTTCTCTCCTGAGATGCTGCCTGACCCGCTGTGTTACTCCAGTATTTTGTGATACCTTCGAGCTGCCAGAGGGGGTAGTTGAGGCAGTTATTATAACATTTAAAAGAGGGATATGGGCCAAACGTGGGCAGGTGGAACTAGTGTAGATAGGGTACCTTGGTCGGCATGGTCAAGTTGGGCCGAAGGGCTCGTTTACATGCTGTAATACTCTACGACCCTATGACTAACCTACAATAATTCACATTTCCTCCTCATCTCTTCTGTTACCTGGTTTGATCTCTTTTCCCCCTCCCACTGCCTTTACTTTACTTTAGAGATACAGCACGGAAACAGGCCCTTCAGCCCGCCGAGACCGCACCGACTAGCGATCACCCCGTACACCCGCACTATCCTGCACACTCGGGACAATTTTCAATTTTACCAAAACCAATTAACGTCGTTGGAGTGTGGGGGGAAGCCGGATCACCCGGAGTAAACCTACAGGGTCACGGGGAGAACATTCGAACATTAGAGACAGCGCCCATAGTGAGGATCGGAACGGGATCTCTGGCGCTGTAAGGCAGCAACTCTACCGCTGCGCCACTGTGCTGTCCCATTGCATTCAGATAACATGATCGACCTGCAGCTTCACACATAAATATTCATGTCATTCTGTATTGTTGTTTCTTGGTGTTATTGTTTGCTATGTGCAGTGACCACAGGTATGAAACAGAGCAAAATGGAAAAAGAAATTCAACAGTACTCCCATCTCCTGACTTTGTAGTTTGTTCGCTCACCTCTGACCCGCCAGAAATACTCACTCCACTATCACGTCCACTCCCTACAAATATTAGGGCGCAGGAAAAAAACCATATTAGCTCACGTAAAAACAAAATAATAGTTTGCAGGGATGTAATTAGTTTGAGAGGAAAGGTTAGTAATGTGACAGCAATGCTCCCATGGAGACAACTGCAGACGCATGGAGCAAACTGCAGATGCTGGTGTCTGCAGCAAAAGCAGATTGCAGGAGGGACTCAGTGGAACAGTCAGCATCCGTGAAAAGAAATGGACAGATGACATTTTGAGTCAGGACCCATCTTCAATCTCATGAAGGGTTTCCAACTTGAAACGTCGTCTGTCCATTTCCTCCACACACTGTATGCCGTCTGATCTGCTGAGTTGCTCCCACAATCTGTTTTTCGTTCATGATCGCTGTTGGTTTAGTTAGTTGCAGCTAGAGTACTACTATCATAGAAAATGGAATCAGAATGGGCAACGAGATTTTAAATGTGTTAAATGGAACAAACGATGAATGTCTCACTAGTATAACATTCTGGGATCTTGGGCAGAGAGTGTAAAGTTGTACTATTGTCATCCAGTCTATTATCTTTTACTTAAACATGGGTACGTCAGTCTGTATTTTGATAAATATGTTGCCATGGCAACGGCGTGACTTCATTTAGTCCCTGGTACTGGGATGTTATTGTGTGTTGACAATTGTACAACTTTGAAACTCACTACCCCTCCCTTTTGGCTTTCACCAAATCACAAAGGAACATAAGTAGGACAACGTTGACAGGTTTTGTTGTTTCTTAAGTTGTAATGAGTTAATGGTTATGTCCTGAATTAGTTTGGGGTCCTTAGGATGGCATTGGTATCTCATCATAAACGTCCTTCCCACTCTGCTCATCAAATGTAGCTTCCACTTCGTCGCTATCCAGCTTCATAACAAAAATAAAAACATTGTTACTTCACTGCATTTCTGAACCTGTATAAACCCCACCAGCTTGGTGATGGTGGTAAATTGGAGGTATCATAGAACATCGCACGGTACAGCACAGGAGCAGGCCCTTCAGCCCACAACGTCTGTGCCGAACATGACCCCACGTTAAACTAGTCTCCTCAGTCTGCACGTGATCCATATCCCACCGTTCTCTGCAAACAAAATCGGTACTGATAGTACAGCGGGAAGAAATCTAATCTTCCAGACTGTGAAAATTGGGGGCTCTGTGAAAAGCAGGGCTCCAGGGAAGATACAGGAGAGTATAGGATGGGGAAGAATAGACTGGGAGATGGCATTAGACCCATTGCACACGTCAATAATAGGCCAACAACACATGTGAGGATTCTCCCCAGTTGTTGTAAGACTATCAGAACTAGTTGTATTCTGGAAAATACTTGCAATTTAGAATGTACATGGGACATTGTTGATTGCTTTGTATTTTTCTTCAGCTAACAGTTGCATCCTGAATAAGTTTGAAGTCCTTACGATATCATTGGTATCTCATCGTAAACATCTTGTCTTTTCTTCATGTGTAAAGGGACAATTGAAGTTGTCATCAAAAATAAATTATCAATTAATGTTTACCTAGATGTAAAGCTAGAAGGAACATGTTGTCCATGTGCTTATTGGTGGGAAACTTCTACTAGAGTGGCAACCTTCACCCCAAAATCACCTTTTCACTCTTTTCCATCAGAGTTGAACCGAATGGGAAAAGGGAGAAGAGAAAATGGCGATGTCTTCTCAATCTCAGCACTGAAAGAACAATCCTTTATTTTGAAACAGTGATTCCCGATTCTAGACACCTCAGTCAGGAGAAATTTATGTTTAAGCCATTTTAAGAATTTTGAGTGTATCAATGAAATCATCTCTCATTCCTCTAAATTCTAGGCAGCTGAGGCTTCTGATAGATTCTAACATGGTATTATAAGAAAATAACTGCAGATGCTGATACAAATCGAAGGTATTTATTCACAAAATGCTGGAGTAACTCAGCAGGTCAGGCAGCATCTCAGGAGAGAAGGAATGGGTGACGTTTCGGGTCGAGACCCTTCTTCCGACTGAAGAAGGGTCTCGACCCGAAACATCACCCATTCCTTCTCTCCTGAGATGCTGCCTGACCTGCTGAGTTACTCCAGCATTTTGTGAATAAATGCCTTCGATTCTAACATGGTGCACGGTTCCAAATAGAAATGCAGCAGACTTTGTTTAGCTAAGTAGAGAAATCTTGTCTGTCAATGAAACAGCTTTTTCTCCATCTCTTATACTTCTATAACTAACAGTCAAAGTTCAAAGATAACTGACATTTTAATGCCCTATTCTTTTTCCCTTGGTTATTCAAAGCAGAATACTTTAATACCTATAATAATTTAACTCCTCAGATGTCTAAGGAAATTCAGCAATAACTCTTACCGATAAGTCTTACCAATGTCTACAGATGCACTCGGGAAAGCTCCTTATTGGGATGCATCACAGCTTGGTTTAGCAACTAGTCTGTACGAGGCCATAAGTTGTGAATTTATCAGTCAATCGCACAAACCAACCTCACCCCCCCCCATCCACCAATTGACTTCATCTGCACTTCACGATGCCTCAGGAAAGCAGCCAACATCATCAAGGGCCACTCACACCCAGCCATTCCCTCTCCTCCCCTCTCCCATTGAGCAGAAGATACAGCAGTATAGCATATATCACCAGATTAGAGAACAGCATCTTCCCTGCTGTTATCAGACTGTTGAATGGCCCTGTTAGAAGATGCTGGATTCCAAGTCCACCAACCTACCTTGTTGTGGTCTACACTTTTAAAATATCTGCACTTTCTCTCCAGCTGTCGCACAGTATTTTGCATTCTATTTCCTTCATCATATTGCGCCACATACAGTTTGATTGTATGTATGATTTGATTTGCCTGGATTCACGAAGCAAAGATTTTCACTGTATCTCCAGACACGTGATAATAATCACCCAATACCAATAATGGCGGTTGAGGATCATACCCTGGTCTGGATAACAAAGTGCCTTCACCATAGAGATTAGCATGGAAATCAACATCTTTTAAAGAAGAAAAGTTTGGAAATATTTCTTCCTCGCGCATTTGGATACTTACACTTTTCATCTCCACTGGTGAGAAAATCATGCGCAGTGCAAACATTCTGAGGGGGACGGTAAGAATGAGCAAGAAGGGAAAAGCCAGTGAGAGCCTAGATTTGTTGACCACCCACAGAATCACAATGCAGAGTAGCTGGATTACCGTAAAGATGTGCATGCGTCGGGTGCGCACCTAGGTAAAAGAGAGACACAGAAACATTCAAAAATTGTGATTTGGAATGATGAAAGAAACATACAATCCCGAAAGAAATAATCCAACATAACATTGTGACGGCATAGTGGCACAGCGGTAGATTTGCTGTCTTAAAGCGGCAGAGACCCGGCTTTGATCCTGACTACGAATGCTGTCTGTACAGTGTTTGTACATTTCCCCCTGACCGCGTGCGTTTTCTCTGGGTGCTCCGGTTTCCTCCCACCCTCCAAAGGTTTACAGGTTAATTGTCTTCGGTAAATATTGTAAACTTGTCTCGAGTGTGTAGAACAATGCTAGTGGAGGGGGCTGGCTGTTCGGTGCAGACTCGGTGGGCCCACTTTTGAAGTAATTTAAAATATTAAAGCAAACACAATTAAACAGTTATAACTTGCATTGTTGTTCCTTTCTACCCGGCAGCTGTACACTCTTCATTCAAATGCAAGAGCTTGTAGATCCTGGGCCAAGATCCCAGAACGATTCCCCATTGCAAGCGTCAGGAAGTTTCAGTCTGCTCTTGTTCCACTGTTGGTTTTCATGCCCAGTCCAATGGCAGAATGTAGCCAAGGAACATTCAGAACCATTTAAAACTTGACCGCTCAATCAGGTGTCAGCAGCTTTTGGGGCAGTGTTGGAGAGCAATTTCTTTCCCATTGCATTCAATGCAGCTTTGCCACTGCAGTGCATCCTACCAGTTGGCCTTCAGAGTGCATTGAGCCCACAGCCCTTCCTCACCCACATTTGGTAAGATGGGGCAAAAGGTGATAGCGTGCCTCAATTGTAGACAGTGAACCCTGGAGCGACTAGGAGCGACTAGGACAGACTGGAGCGACTAGGCCTATATACACTGGAATTTAGAAGGATGAGAGGGGATCTTATCGAAACGTATAAGATTATTAAGGGGTTGGACACGTTAGAGGCAGGAAACATGTTCCCAATGTTGGGGGAGTCCAGAACCAGGGGCCACAGTTTAAGAGTAAGGGGTAGGCCATTTAGAACGGAGATGAGGAAAAACTTTTTCAGTCAGAGAGTTGTGAATCTGTGGAATTCGCTGCCTCAGAAGGCAGTGGAGGCCAATTCTCTGAATGCATTCAAGAGAGAGCTAGATAGAGCTCTTATGGATAGCGGAGTCAGGGGGTATGGGGAGAAGGCAGGAACGGGGTACTGATTGAGAATGATCAGCCATGATCACATTGAATGGCGGTGCTGGCTCGAAGGGCCGAATGGCCTACTCCTGCACCTATTGTTTATTGTCTATAACCCGTGGAAGCGAAATCTGGGCTAATGTAGATTTCAAGCAAATAATACACAGAAATTGAAACAAAATGAGAGAAAAAAATAAATTTTAAAAAGAAATGGAGATAAGGGACTGAAAGACAGAATAAAAAGAATTGCAGCTACTTTTTCAAAGTCTTCATTATTACCATCAGAAGGAATGAAGTTCATTTTCATTTCACTACACATTTATGTGTATGTGACAAATAAATGACTATCGACTATTGACTATTGATAACGTGAAGGTTAATTTTCAGTGTTGGAGAGGTTTTATGGCAATAAGTAAAGCTTTACAGCATTAAAAAAAATTGTAGCAGTGGAATGAACAGGCCCTTGCATTTAATGATGCTTCTATTAAATATCTATCACCTCCTTATGTTATATAATGCCAGCCCCATGTTTTTCAGCTGAGCTTTTTGGTAAGATGCTTTTAGCCCAACATCTAAAGAGTAAGGCATCTTGGATCAGAAAGTCCTAATTTCTGCATGTTAGTGCATAAGTGCAGTTGCTGCCCAATGCAGTCTTTAATACTGATAAACACTGAAAGTATTTGTACTTTGGCTAGACAATAATCTGTCCCATTGTGAATAGTAACAGACATATTTAAGACAAGCACTTACCTTGCGTACATAGCCAAGGTCTGGGTGATACTTAGGTGGAATGAAAAACAGTAGCAAACGATCAAACAGCTGGATTCCATTCAAAGATGTCACTCCCATGTACAAAAAGATTCCAAACAGGACAGCGAGCGGGATATTGCGGAGGACATTTCCAATCAGAATGGACAGACCTGGAAAAGGAATCCATTTACAACATTGAGTTCCAGCGGCTGACTAGCAGTCTGTCCGTCTTTTTTTTGTTGAGTGTCGGTGTTGGGATGATTTTTATATATATTTTTTTGGTTGTGTATGTGTGGGAGGGGGTGGTGGTGTGTGGGTGGGTGGGTGTGGGGAACTTTTCTCTTCCTCACGGCGCGGGGTGCGGCTCGGCTGCGGGGCCTAACATCCCCCGGTGCGGCTCGGCCGCTGGACTTTACATCCCGGTGCGGCTTGGCCGCTGGACTTTACATCCCGGTGCGGCTTGGCCGCTGGACTTACATCGCCCGGTGCAGCTCGGCTGCGGGGCTTAACACCGCCCGGTGCAACTCGGCTGCGGGACTTTACATCGCCCGGTGCAGCTCGGCTGCGGGGCTTAACACCGCCCGGTGCAACTCGGCTGTGGGGCTTAACACCGCCCGGTGCAACTCGGCTGCGGGACTTTACATCGCCCGGTGCAGCTCGGCTGCGGGGCTTAACACCGCCCGGTGCAGCTCGGCTGTGGGGCTTAACACCGCCCGGTGCAACTCGGCTGCGGGACTTAACACCGCCCGGTGCGGCTCGGCTGCGGGACTTTTCACCGCTGGTGCGGCTCGGCTGCGGGACTTAACACCGCCCGGTGCGGCTCGGCTGCGGGACTTTTCACCTGGTGCGGCTCGGCTGCGGGACTTAGCTGCGCAAGGCTTGGTCGCGGGGCCTTTCATCGCCCGGTTCGGCCGCGAGACGTTTCAGCGCCCGGTGCGGGGACTGTGCGGGTCGGTCGGGGACGAGCTGTCTGTCCGTGGGCGTGGGGAAGAGAGGGGAAGTTTTGTTGCCTCCATCACAGTGAGGGGGTGTTTGGAGTCACTGTGATGGACGTTTGTGTTGGGGTCATGTGTCTTGTGTTCTTTTTTTTTTCTATGACTGCTATGTAGTTTCGTTCGGTACTTCGGTACCGAACGACAAATAAAGCTCTGTTATACTGTTATACTGTTATATATTGACACCCTGCACTCATAATATGTTTCCATGAATACCTCAGATCGGATTATTTTTACGCTTTCCATGTAGTGTTCCAAGTGTAGACATAGAGTCACCTGCTCAAGGGCAACTAGGATGGCAAACAAAGTTAACTAAGCTAGTGAAGAAGACACAAGGGTTAGAGTAACAGCAGGCCAGGTAGCATCACTGGAGAACATGGATGGGTGACGTTTCGGGGTGAGACCCTGCTTCGGACTCACCACGCTGGTAATGCCAAGACCTGACGAGGTTTAATGTATTAGCCACATATTTTATAGGAAGGAAGAGTAACTAAATATCCATTTCAATTCTGCCAACCTTTCCATTTTTGCTCACCGATTAGAATGGCAACAATAAATCCAGTTATCCTTTGTTCCTTAACTTCTTGAATCTGGGGCTTGTGGCCTGGGGGAACAGATTTGCTCATCACAGTCAGGGCATTGCAGTGAGTGACAGTCCTCACAGTGGCAGCACTCAGGCAAGGCACTCCGAAAAGAGCAGCAATTCCACCCATCAGCACAATCAGTAGCAAGTCCAAGTGAAACCCAGAGCCTTTCACCATTTTTCGATCCGGCTTACTAACAATGAGCCTGTGAGAAACAAAGAACAGATGAGATTGATAGCAACGTCAACACAAAGTCATTATTTGCTGCATTGTTTTCCTTATATTAAACTTTAACTTAGAAAACAGATGCAAGGTGGCGTAGTGGTAGAGTTGCTGCCTTACAGTGCCAGGGAACCAGGTTCAATCCCGACTTATGGGTGCTGTCTGTAATGAGTTTGTACATTCTTCCCGTGTCCTGCATGGGTTTCTCTGAATTTTTTTTTAGTTTAGTTTAGAGATACAGTGCGGAAACAGGCCCTTTGGCCCACTGGGTCTGCGCCGACCAACGATCCCCGCACATTAACACTATCCTACACCCACGAGGAACCATTTTTACATTTACCAAGCCAATTAACCTACAGGTTTGCAGGTTAATTGGCTTGGTATAAATGTAAATTGTCCTCTGTGTGTGTAGGATGGAGTTAATGTCTGGGGAACGTTGGTCGTTGCATACCTTGATGGGCCGAAGGGCCTGTTTCCGCACTGTATCTCTAAACTACAAAAACACAAATCCCTTGGTGCTCAGTTAAAACCTTATCTTGGCCAAAGATAGATTCTAAGACAAAGTGAAATGGGTTCAAAAGCTTCTTCAACTAAGTTAGATTCTGAAAACTCCTTATATTGTGAGGAGAAAGTGATCAAAGGATTTAATGAGCAAATTCCACATGATGGTGCCTGGATTACTGAAGACCATTAATTCCTTGGCTCATAGCTTTCCTTGTGATGGTGTCTGCTGGTACGGTTATACCGGCACCTCTAACGAGTTTCAAACTGGATTTTCAATTTAAAAATTTTTTTTAATATGACAAGAGGATTACTAAAGTTTAAAAAATGAAATGTATTAATTAACTTTAAGTGGTCAGGCCCTTCAAGAGCCTAAGCATCTTCAAGGACAACAATCCACTGTGGACACCCATAGCAAGGAACAATATGAGTACCAGCACCTTTTTATTTACAGAGAAAACTGCATAGACTTTAGACTTTAGCCTTTAGAGATACAGCACAGAAACAAGCCCTCCACCCCATCGAGTCCGCGCCGACCAGCGATCGCCTTTGTACACCAGCACTATCCTACACACCAGGGACAATTTACACTTTTTATCAAAGCCATTTATCCTACAAATCTGTATGTCTTTGGAGTGTGAGAGGAAACTGGAGCAGCCGAGAAAACCCATGCAGTCACAGAGAGAACGTACAAACACCATACAGACAACACCCATAGTCAGGATTGAACCCGGGTCTCCGGCGCTGTAAGGCAGATATCTACCGCTACATGACTGCGTTGCCTCATAGGATAGAGGGTGGAGGGGGTGTTGGGGTGAGGGTGCAAGGTGTTGCAGATGGAACAGAGGCAAAGGAGCAGAGATTGCAGGGCTGGGCATGATTAAATCTCTGGGGCCTTGCAGAGGTGGACGAAGTACAAGACAATGAGGGAGTTTAAACAGGTTAAGTTTATAAAGGGTAGAGAATGAAAGACCAGACAAACACTTTCACAAATACTGTCGAAATTACTGAGCGTTTCCAACAGATTCTACTTTTAGTTCAGATTTCGAGCTCCTGCAGTTGTTGTAATTTTCATTTACAAGAGATTTAGTTTAGTGTATTGCCACATGTACCGAGGTACAGTGAAAAGCTTTTTGTTGCGTGCTAACCAGTCAGCGGAAAGACCAGACATGATTACAATCAGTGCGCCATCTTGACGTTCGGTCAGGAAATAACAAAAGGATGGATGAGAGAACGTAAATTTATAACAGCAATGGGGAATAGCTGGATAACAATATATGCTCCATTGATTACGAACTTCAATCTAAATTACCAATCAATAAAATCAGTATTGACCAATAAATAATATAGTGACACAAGAAACTGCTGATGCTGGAACTTGAACAAAACACAAAGGAGCTCTCAATGGACCAGACAGCATCTGGGGAGGGACAACAAATAAAATCTTTGAATTTCTGACCTCTACATGTAATTCTACAAACAGTTGGGAGGATAAGCAAAACTCACAAAGCAACCCTTAAGGTGTTCAAATAAGAAGTTTGAAAGTTAACTAATTTCTTGAATAGATTGATGAATTCATTAAATGCTGGAGTAACTCAGCGGGACAGGCAGTATCACTGGAGAGAAGAAATGGGCGACGTTTCAGGTCAAAAGCCTTCTTCAGACCCTTCTTCAGATGTTTCCTGAATAATTGCACTTCTCTGTGTGGCTTTCAGTCAGAGAAAACGCTCCAATGCATTTGACGGCGATATTTTAGGCTGGGATTCAGCATTACTTCCCAGTCCCTCAGGCCTCAGATATTTTGATGAAAACACTTACGTTGTGATCTGAGATTCCATGAAGATAAGGATGATAATTAGCATGGCGGGAACAACTGAGGCGGGCATCATCCAATAGGGAACTCCTTTAAGAGGGTGGATAAACCAAGTTCTATTTTGGTAGTTTGTCACCTGAAGACCATCTGGAACGTTGAGTTTCTATAATGAAAAGAGTTAGGTTGCATGTAATGAGAGTACACTAACCACCATTATTGACTACGTAGACACAAACAGCTGGAGTAACTCAATGGGTCGGACAGCATCTATGGAGAAAAGGAATAGGTGACGTTTCGTATCGAGACCCTTCTTCAAACTGAGAGTCAGGGAAACTAGAGATACAGACAGTGATTTCGAGAGAATTAGAACAAATGAATGAAAGATATGCAAAAAAGTAACAATGATAAAGGGAACAGGTCATTTGTCGCTGCGGGCTAGGTGAAAACGAGTTACAGATAATGAAACTCACCAGGATGACAGTGAAACTAGTACAATGACTAGGGTGGAGGAGGGACTGAGAGAGAGGGTTGCAAGGGTTACTTGAAGTTAGAGAAATCAATATTCATACCGCTGGATTGTAAGCTGCCCAAGCAAAATATGAGGTGCCATTCCTCCAATTGGCATTTGACCTCACTCTGACAATGGAGGAGGCCCAAGACGGAAAGGTCAGTGTGGGAATGGGAAGGGGAATTAAAGTGTTTGCCAACCAGGAGATCAGGTAGGTTTAGGCGGACTGAGCGAAGGTGTTCAGCGAAACGGTCGCCCAGTCTACAGCTGGTCTCGCCGATGTATAAGAGTCCACACCTGGAACAACGGATACAGTAGATGAGGTTGGAGGAGGTGCAAGTGAACCTCTGCCTAACCTTAAAGGACTGTTGGGGTCTAACTGGACAGAGTTGAGGGAGGAGGCATAGGGACAGATGTTGCATCTCCTGCAGTAGCAGGGGAAGGTACCTGGGGAGAGGGGGGTTTGGGTGGGAAGGGATGAGTTAATTAGGGAGTTGCGGAGGGAACGGCCTCTGCAGAAGGCAGAAAGGGGTGGAGGTGGGAAGATGTGGCTAGTGGGGGGATCCCATTGGAGGTGGCAAAAACGTCAGAGGCTGTTGGGGTGGAAGGTAAGGACTGGGGGACTCTGTCCCTGTTGCGACTAGGGGGAGGGGGAGCAAGGGCAGAGCTGTGGGGTACTGCGGAGCCACGTGTGAGGGCCTCATCTATGATAGAAGAGGGGAACCCCTGTTCCCTAAAGAATGAGGACATCTCAGATGTCCTGGTATGGAACACCTCATCTTGGGCGCAGATGCAGCGTAGACAGAGGAATAAAGTCTTTGCTCGAGGCAGGGAGGGAAGAAGTGTAGTCTAAATAGTTGTGGGAATCAGTGGGTTCATAATAAACCAAAAGACTATTTTCAGTTTAGTTTAGTTTAGTGTGGTTTAGTTTAGTGTGGTTTAGTTTAGTGTGGTTTAGTTTAGTGTGGTTTAGTTTAGTGTGGTTTAGTTTAGTGTGGTTTAGTTTAGTGTAGTTTAGTTTACAGATAGAGCACAGAAACAGGCCCTTGGGCTCACGGAGTCCGGGCCAACTACTAACACTATCCTACACACACTAGGGACAATTTAGAATTATACTTAGCCAATTAACCTACAAACCTGTATGTCTTCGGAGTGTGGGAGGAAACCGGAGCACGCCAAGAAAACCCACAGGGAGAATCGTACAAACAGCACCCATACTCAGGATCAAACCCGGGTCTCTGGCACTGTAAGGCAGCACCTCTACCGCCTGGCTACTGTGCTGCCCGACAGGAAGGAAGGTGGAGGGGGTGTTGGGGTGAGGGTGCAAGGTGCTACAAATGGAACAGAGGCAAAGGAGCAGAGATTGCAGGGCTGGGCATGTTTAAATCTCTGGGACTTTGCAGAGGTGGACGAAGTACAAGACAATGAGGGAGTTTAAACAGGTTAAGTTTATAAAGGGTAGAGAATGAAAGACCAGACAAACACTTTCACAAATACTGTCGGAATTGCTGAGTGTTTCCAGCAGTTTCTGTTTTTAGTTCAGATTCCGATCATCTGCAGTCATTTTGATTATCATTTGCATGAGATAGGTGGAATAGTTTTGGTTTTGAGTTTTAGTTTGGCACATTGTCACCTGTACCGAGGTACAGCGAAAAGCTGGTGAGCTGCATGGGAGCACGGGAACTGGGGTCCTGGCGAATTGGATGGGGGAGGACGAACTGGGGTCTTGGTGAGTGGAATAGGAGGGGGGGTCTGGGTTCTGGCAGGTTGGGAGGCAGCACTGGAACCTAATCCCAAGTCAGAAGGTCCGGCAGAAATGGGGCCCCACAGGTGAATGGATGCGTGTGAGTTCGGAAGGGAGCGCTGCAAATATTACCTGGTGAGTCACGCGCCCTACTATTGGGATGTCTGATCGTGAGTTATCGGAATTATAACACAGCTGCCTCAATAGAGCTGACTGTAAATTTTTCCATGTAAGTACAAAGAAATGATGAAGAGTAACTAAGATTCTGAGCTTTAAACTGCTAATTCGGCTGGGTAAATTCTAATATCGAGACCAATCATATTTGTTGATCCAGCTGAGAAGGCCGCAGCCACCTGCCATGAATCTAACCTTCCAATTGGTGCCAATTGACATCAAATCTGATCAGTCACGTATACCAGAGTTTTGTCAGTGTTCCTGCTATCTGAAGGCTTTACAGAACCAAGCTAGCATTCACTCCAATGAGACATTTTGGAGATGACGACTCCAGAAACACTTGCTTATTGCTACTCCCCAAAAGAACCACATTCTTCTCCCCCCCCCCCCCCAACCTGACACTTCATTTAAGCAAGAGAACCTTTATCAAGTGGATGATTATCAGTGAGTCTATTAACCTGGGTATAGGTCTCCTTCAAGAGGTAGTCCACCGACACCATGGTCAGGATGGCAATGGGAACGCCAAAATCACCGATCATACGGCGGAACTGAAAGAAGGAAAAGAGAGGTGCATTAACAATAAAACTTAAACCAATGATAAAATGCCAGGTAAGCAAGCAATTGGCTAGGTGTTGTCTGAGTTTTGGTTGCAGATATGGGATTAGTTTAGTTTAGTTTAGAGATACAGCGTGGAAACAGGCCCTTTGGCCCACGGAGTCCACGCCGACCAGCGATGAGCATTATCCTACACACCAGGCCAATTTACCTACAAGTCTGCACGTCTTTGAAATTTGGGAGCAAACCGGAGCACCTGGAGAAAACCCAATAGGGTCACAGGGAGAACGTACAAACTCCTTACAGACAGCACCCATAGTCAGGATCGAACTCGGGTCTCCAGCGCTGTAAGTCAGCAACTCTACTGCTGTACCACTGTGCTGCCCCCTCAACCAAAGTTGCTCAATCAAAGTTTTCTCAATGAACTGTTAAAGGCTGGGGAGATGGCCGGTCCTTACCAAACTTAGGCAGTAAAGAAGTAATTAATGAATAACCTGAATCTTCATTCTATCAATGCAAAGCAAAACTACTATGTAGCAAAGTTCTCATCATCTGCTATTGGAGCAAATATTTCTATTAATTCCATAGTCATATGTAAACACACAGTCTCTTGCTCTGGAGTAGGGGAATCAAGAACCAAAGGACATAGGTTTAAGGTGAGAGGGGAAAGACTTAATAGGAACCTGAGGGGTAACTTTTTTACACAAAGTATGGTGGGTGTATGGAACGAGCTGCCAGAGGAGATAGTTTGAGTTGTTTGAGTTGGCCCAGAGAGGATTATTTGGCTGGTTGGGTTTGAGGAGATCTGGAAGACTGATCAACAAAAATAAATGTTGCGTATCTGATCTGCTTGGGATGGAGCAGCAAGGCTCATGAGATGGGTGATGTTGGACGTCAAGGCCTGGAGAGATGGTTTAGGTTAAGAAGCCTGGACATATGATTGGGGGAAGGGCAATCTTTATGTGTGTGAAGCACCAAAGAAATACAAAATTTAAAGATTTTCTGTTAATATGGATGATATTCATCAGCATCTCATTTGAACAAACATGATTTGTCTGGTTTTACTGACTATTTCAACAGACCTTGACCATAGAACTGCACAGTGGCGCAGCGGTAGAGTTGCTGCCTCATAGCGCCAGAGACCTCAGTTAGGTCCTGACTACGGGTGCTATCTGTACAGAGTTTATACATTCTCCCCATGACCTGCGTGTGTTTTCTCCAGGTGCTCCGGTTTCCTCCCACACTCCAAAGACGTATGGGTTTATCGGTTAATTGGCTTGGTAACATTGTAAATTATCACTAGTATGTGTAGGAAAGCGTTAATGTGCGGGGATCGCTGGTCGGCGCGGACTCAGTGGGCCGAAGGACGTGTTTCCATGCTGTATCTCTAAAACTAAAAACTCACATTTCGGAGGACCTAACAAGGTCCAATAACACTGCTGCGCTGGTCAAGAAGGCACAGCAATGACTGTTCTACCTAAGAACACTGAAAAAGTCTGGTCTACCCCAACAGCTGCTGACGACCTTCTACCGCTGCACCATAGAGAGCATCCTAACACATGGCATCCCTGTGTGGTACCTCAGCTGCACGGAGGCAGAAAGGAAAGCTCTTCAGCGGGTAGTCCATAGAGCTCAGAGGACCATCGGAACACAGCTACCAGCCTTGGAGGGCATCTACAACACACAATGCCTCAGAATAGCCACCAACATCCGCAAAGACTCTTCGCTCCCCTGCAACAGTCTGTTCGAACTCCTTCCATCGGGCAGACGATACAAGGCCTTCTACGCCCGCACCTCCAGACTCAGGAACAGCTTCATCCCCAGGGCCATAGCTGCTATGAACCGGTCCTGCTGAGCCGGATGGTCACATCGCACAGTGATCCGGCACAGATCTACTTGCACTTTATTTTGTCTTAAAACTGTTACAATTTGTTTCTTTGGGTTGTTGTTGTTTAAATTAATTAAATTATTGCATCGTATGGGAGGCGCATTCCCAATCTCGTTGTACCCCTGTACAATGACAATAAAGATATATTGTATTGTATTGTATTGTATTAAAACTGATATACGGACACAAACCGTTCATGAAACATTCGTGGCATGTTCAGCAAGTACCATTTTAACATTCTCAGCAGTAGAATTACTCACCACTCCTGGAAGAAACTGACTGTTTTTCAACTGCCTTAGGAAAATGGCAATGAAGAAGGTTCCGAACATCAGCACAAGGGACAGCAGCGCTGTGTTGGGATGTGGTGGCAGGTCAGCGTCTGCAGTTGGACCACTCGTACTTGTGTTGTAATGCTCAATCAGAGGGTGAGCTTTGAAAATCTGGGTTTGAAAATAAAATTGCAGCAGTGAGTGAAGAAAAGCTGGCGGCCATGTTGCTTCTTTCCTGAACGAAAACTGAGCCACCAATTCACTAACTTTTCATATCAACTGCTGAAAAGAGGACGGGCAGATCATTTGTGTAGGAAACATAGAAACATAGAAACATAAAAAATAGGTGCAGGAGTAGGCCATTCGGCCCTTCGAGCCTGCACCGCCATTCAATATGATCATGGCTGATCATCCAGCTCAGTAACCTGTACCCTGCCTCTCCATACCCCCTGATCCCTTTAGCCACAAGGGCCACATCTAACTCCCTCTTAAATATAGCCAATGAACTGGTCTCAACTACCTTCTGTGGCAGAGAATTCCACAGACTCACCACTCTCTGTGTGAAGAAATGTTTTCTCATCTCGGTCCTAAAAAACTTCCCCCTTATCCTTAAGCTGTGACCCCTGGTTCTGGACTTCCCCTACATCGGGAACAATCTTCCTGCATCTAGCCTCTCCAACCCCTTAAGAATTTTATATGTTTCTATAAGATCCCCCTTCAGTCTTCTAAATTCCAGCGAGTATAAGCCTAGTCTATCCAGTCTTTCTTCATATGAAAGTCCTGCCATCCCAGGGATCAATCTGGTGAACCTTCTCTGTACTCCCTCTAAGGCTAGAATGTCTTTCCTCAGATTAGGAGACCAAAACTGTACACAATACTCCAGGTGTGGTCTCACCAAGGCCCTGTACAACTGCAGCGGAACCTCCCTGCTCCTATACTCAAATCCTCTTGCTATGAATGGTAACATACCATTCGCGGTATGTTAGATGCTGGTTTAAACTGAAGATAGACACAAAATGCTGGAGTAACTCAGCGGGACAGGCAACATCTCTGGAGAGAAGGAATGGGTAACGTTTCAGGTCAGAAACCTTCTTCTTTCTGAAGAAGGGTCTTGACCCAAAACGTCACCCATTCCTTCTCTCCATAGATGCTGCCTGTCCCTCTGAGTTACTCCAGCATTTTGTGTCTATGAGCAGATCATTTGCTGATTTATTTCCTCTGCATCTTTGGGCTCCCTCCTTGCCATTGTCCCTCTAAGGCTCACTGTGCCTGGCTCACTGTTGTCTCACACGATAGAGTTTGTATGTACCCACCTTAAATAGCTTGTTGAAGGTTTCGTAGATGAAAATGAGGGAGATTAAGATGGAGAATATTTCCTGTGTAAAAC
Organism: Rhinoraja longicauda; assembly: GCF_053455715.1. Taxonomy (NCBI): domain Eukaryota; kingdom Metazoa; phylum Chordata; class Chondrichthyes; order Rajiformes; family Arhynchobatidae; genus Rhinoraja; species Rhinoraja longicauda. The sequence continues at coordinate 23,831,312 of NC_135981.1, forward strand.
GAGAAATGAATCGAACCAGGAAGCTGCCTTCAAAGGCGACAAGAAGAATCACAATAATAATCATCCAGAATCCAACCCATACGCGGGTACCCAGGTAGTCCACTTCGATCAATTCACAGAACTGTAAAACAAAAGGGTGACGTTAAAGATTTATTCAAAATCTTGCATGACAGTAGCCTCTTATAATCTGCTCCATTATAATCTGTATTTTGTTTTTTGGACATCTTTGGTGATACTCCATGTTGCATTCATGTGGAGTGCAGGAGGACTCCTGCTTTAGGAGCTTTTTTTTAAAGATACAGCATGGAAAGAGGCCCTTCAGCCCATCAAGCCCACGCTGACCATCGACCATCCATTCACACTAATTCCATGCTTTCCACTTTTTCATCCACGCTTTACACACTTGGGGCAATTTACAGAGACCAATTAACTCCAAAACCTGCACATCTTCGGGATGTGGGAAGAAACCTGAGCACCCGATGAAATCCATGTGGTCACTCATGAGGGAGAACGTGCAAACTCCACGCCGACAGCACCAGAGGTCAGGATTGAAGCAGCGTCTCTGGTGCTCGGCCAGCTCCCGCACAGTGCCATCCTTATTAACAATTTTCTTATTAACAATTCTTCATGCTGTGATGATCTTGGAGTAACACGTATTGACCGTAACATCTGTTAAATTCAGTGACTTTGTGATGAAGACTCATTCTCCTGTAACATCGATACTTTATGTAATTTGTCAGCAACACTTCCTCAGTTTTTATGGTGAATGCAAATCGGTGCAAATTTTGCTCAAGTGGTTTTGATATTTAAGTATTTACTGGACCAAGTGGACCCGTTGGGCCCAAACCTCTCCTCCATTGGTGCAGCACCCTCTCCTACCCCCCCCCCCTCCCCTCCCCCTCCCCTCCCCACTTCCCCTTCCCCCTCAACCCCCTCCCTCCCCCCCACCTCCCTCCCCCCACCTCCCCCCCCACCTCCCTCCCCCTCCCTCCCCCTCCCTCCCCCTCCCTCCCTCCCCCCCCCACCTCCCTCCCTCCATAGGAGATAGATTTAAACTTTAAAATGTGAATAACAAAAAATATAACACGGATTTCAATAAAACTACTTGCTTTACCATTAAAGTGACAACGGTGAGTAAGGTGGGCCTGAAATTGTCACGCTATCGTATTTTGGCTGTAGTTCGATCACAAATAAACAAATAAACAAACAAACGAGAGTTTTAGTATATAGATTGCGCTCTGCTGGGGCTTATAAATTAAAGCATTACATGTCAGAGAGGTGGTTGATACTGTGTAGGTAAGAACTGCAGATGCTGGTTTAAACTGAAGATAGACACAAAATGCTGGAGTAACTCAGTGGGACAGACAGCATCTCTGTTTAGAAGGAACGGGTGACGTTTCAGGTTGAGATCATTCTGCAGACTGAAGAAGGGTCTTGACCAGAAACGTCACCCGTTCCTTCTAACCAGAGATGCTGCCTGTCCCGCTGAGTTACTCCAGCATTTTGTGTCAATCTTAGGTGGCTGATACTGTCAGGAGCAACCAGTTTGCATATATCTGCACTGTGCAACAATCTAAGCCACAATGAAGTTTAAAATTCAACCTTTATAGTGGCGCTTCCAATGTGCATTCATCTGGATCTTTGGTCCGACATATAGTTGGTGGGTAGTAACAGGGAACTGCAAGTGCTGGTTTATACCAATAAAGACACAAAGCGCTGGAGTAACTCCCCAAAGATAGACACAAAATGCTGCAAGGTCAGGCAGCATCTCTGGAGAAAAGGAACATGTGACGTTTCAGATTGAGACCCTTCTTCAGACTGAGTAACTCAGTGGGTCAGGCAGTATCTCTGGAGACATCTATAGGTGACGTTTCGTGTCAGGACCCTTCTTCAGACATTCAATCTGAGGAAGGTCTGGACCCGTAATGTCATTTGTTCACAGAGTTGGTTGGGATCTGATGCTCACGATTAATCGAACTAAGTTATTAATGTTGTCCCATGGTCCTACAACACTGGGCAGCTGACAACGTACAGTTCAGAAGGTTCGATCTGGCTGTGACACTCAAACCTGTTCATAAACTGGGCTTGAATCTTACAGAAATAAATACTCTTACACTTACCTCAAAGTAGGCTTCCTCAAACACCAAGAGTGGACCAGTGAAACCCAAAATAAGCAAGGGTTGAGCACCAATTAGGCAGAAGATGAATCCTTGAATTGCTGTTGAAACAATCAGCTCCGAAACCCCCATACTACCTCTGGTCTTCTCCTCTGCAATCAAGATGATGATCAGTTAGGCATCGGCACATTGAGAGAGTGCAAACCAAAATTGTATTATCCAACTTCTGAAGATGGTGTCAACACAAGTAGATATCACCAAAGATCTTAAGTGATAGGAGTAGAATTAGGCCATTCGGACCATCAAGTCTACTCTGGCATTCAATCATGGCTGATCTATCTCTCCTTCCTAACCCCATTCTCCTGCCGTCTCCCCATAATTGTGATAATAGCTTCATACCGAGGAGCCCTCCAAAGGTGATGGCGGGGGTCAAGGCAGCAAAATAAATGAAGATGACTGCAGCCAGACATTGAGTGTTCAGGGCGTCCTTGATGTCACTCAGGTATCTGGGGTAGCGACGCTTGATATCTCGAATAAAACCTCCAAACGGTCTCCCTGTTCTTTTGAGGGGGTCATCGTCTTCGGGGGTTGTTGTTTTCCCTGGGGCTGGAATGACAGAAACATTTTTTTAGGAAAGAACTGCAGATGCTGGTTTAAATTGAAGATCGACACAAAATGCTGGCGTAACTCAGCGGGACAGGCAGCATCTCTGGAGGGAAGGAATGGGTGACGTTTCAGGTCGAGGCCCCTTCTTCAGTGTGAAGAAGGCTCTCGACCCGAAACGTCATCCGTTCCTTCTCTCCAGAGATGCTGCCTGTCCCGCTGAGTTACTCCAGCATTTTGTGTCGACCCATGATAGAAACATTGTCATCCCCTAAACTGGACATGATACCTCAGTCAACCTGCAGATGAGATTATTTTGATGAGCTCTTGGGGTCAACTATAATTTTAACGCTGGTCTTTTTCTTCCAGTTTACATTTAATCAGAGTTTGATCGTAACCCCTGATGCACAGTTTATTTTGTCTCTCACTTTTGAAGGGTTACTTTCCCTTGTTTCCTGGTGAAAGCTCACTTCACTGACGGTCATTTGCACCAGTGCTGCTAGAGCCGCTACCTCACAGCACCAGAGGCCTGGGTTCAATCCTGACTTTGGGTGCTGTCTGCGTGGAGCTTGCACATTCTCCCCGTGATCACGTGGGTTTCCTCTGGGTGCTCCAGATTCCTCCGACATCCCAAAGACGTGCGGGTTTGTAGCTTAATTAAAGTTAGATGGAGCTCCAGGGGCTAGTGAAATCAAGGGATATGGGGAGAAGGCAGGCACAAAATACTGATTGTGGATGATCAGCCATGATCACAATGAATGGCGGTGCTGGCTCGAAGGGCCAAATGGCCTCCTCCTGCACCTATTTTCTATGTTTCTATGTTTCAATGTTTAATCGGCGCTGTCAATTGCACCTGGTATGTAGGGTTGAGAAAGTAGGATAACATAGAACTAGTGTTAACGGGTGAGCAATGGTCAGCGTGGACTCGATGGGCCGAAGGGCCTGTTTCCATCTGTTTCTCTGAACTAAACCAAACTGGACTAAGCTATCCACAAATAAAAAGTCACCATCCTGTTATTCACAACTCTTTGTCATGACAATTTTTTGTTCATATCAGGCTAAAAGAAATGACTTTTTCCACATTTGTATTATCATTTACTTGGCATTATTTACAGAGCTTAGTTTGCCAGTATCCATTTCACCTGATTGTCATGCTATTTGGTATTTTCGATGACTGATCCTTCCATTTTCTAATACTTATAACAGCCGCCAGTCATTATTAAATGGCCGATATTGAGTATTTCAAATTCTTTTTGGCAAATATATAAAGAATCACAGAAAGTTCACAGTAACTGTGAAAAGGCAGGAATGTCATAAAAGCCCATCTGGTCATTGGTTCAGGGAAAGAGGTCAGTCATTCATAGCCAGTTTGCTCCATCAGTTACTTCAGACCCACTGAGATTGTTGACTCTTATCTGTCCCCTCAGTTCAAGGGTAATTGGGGAAGTTTAATAAAAGCCACCATGGCCAGAGCCTGCTTTCACCTAAATACGTTAATGTAAAGGGATGTGCAAGAAGGAGCTGCAGATGCTGGTTTACACTGAAGATAGACACAAAATGCTGGAGTAAGTCAACGGTTCAGGCAGCATCTCTGGAGAAAAGGAATAGGTGACGAAACGTCAGGTGAATAGGTTGCAAAAAGGCAGAGATTCTGCCTGACCCCGCTGAATTACTCCAGCATTTTGTGTCTATCTTTAATGTAAAGGGTGCCTGACTTACCGATTTGTAATGGTGCAGGTGTCTTTCCCGAATTTTTATCGATCTTTTTCTTCCTCTCCAACAGCATTTCATGCTGGAATGGGATGACAGTCCGCAGTAGTTCCTCATCATGAACTTCCGTTGGGGAAATGACAATGCTGTAGTCGAGAACCTCACGGATACCAGTCAGCAGATCGCAGGGACTGTTTGCTTCATATGCCACCTGGTGGAAAACCTGGGAAAAAAGAACATCATTAAACCTCCTCATTTAGATTTCAGAATATATATACAATGCTGTATATGGGTGTCAGGGGCTATGGGGAGAAGGCAGGAGAATGAGGTTAAGATAGATAAGCCATGATTGAATGTAGAGTATGAGTGATGGGCCAAATGGCCTGATTCTGTTCCTATCACTTATGAACTTACAGTATGATTGCCTTTCTCCGGACATCCTCAGTATTAAGCAGTGTGTGGGAGGGATCTGCAGATGCTGGTTTTAACCGAAGATAGACACAAAACGCTGGAGTAACTCAGCGGGACAGGCAGCATCTCTCATCCCGAAACGTCACCCATTCCTTCTCTCCATAGATGCTGCCTGACCCGCTGAGTTGCTCCAGCATTTTGTGTCTATTCTCAATATTAAGTAGCTGAGAGGGCCACTAGGGATGGGAATGGCAGACCTATTCAGTTCAAATATGTGATTACTATCTATAAGCATCTACAACGTTTAATATGAGGTTTTAGTGGCAGCCAAGGTTCTCAATGTTATCATCTGGGGATTGAATTATGAAACTAGACTTTTGACATGCACAGTGACTATTTGTGATTTCAGTACATCAAATGATGTTTAATCTTGTCAAGCAAATTCCAAGGAGTCAGTAGGAACAGTAGATAGAGCAAAGCTGAAAATTCCCATTTGCATGAAAGCTTTTACGGCACAATTCTTAATCCAGAAGATGCAGGATCAGTTCAGTCCAAATAGGAAGAAAGATTCTAAAGGGAGTAAGAGGCAACCGTGGCTGACAAGGGAAGTTAGAGTTGCAATAAAACTAAAAGAAAAGATGTATAAGATAGCAAAGAGTAGTGGAAAGAACAACAGAAGATAGCAAAAGGGGCAATACGGGCTGAAAAAAAAGAGGTACGAAGCGAAGCTGACCAAGAATATGAAGGACAGTAAAAGCTTCTTTACGTGTGTTAAGAGAAAACGATTAGTGAAGACAAATGTGGATCCCTTGAAGGCAGAAACGGGTGAAATTATTATGGGTAACAAGGAAATGGCAGAAGAGTTGAACAGGTACTTCACTAAGGAAGACACAAACAATTTCCCAGATGTACTAGTGGACAGAGGATCAAGGGAGACAGAGGAACTGAAAGAAATTTGCATTGGCGAGAAATAGTCTTGGGTAGACTGATGGGACTGAAGGCTGATAAATCCCCAGGGCCTGATGGTCTGCATCCCAAGGTACTCAAGGAGGTGGCTCAAGAAATCGTGGATGCATTGGTGATCATTTTCCATTGTTCAATAGATTCCAGATCAGTTCCTGTAGATTGGAGGGTAGGTAATGTTATCCCACTTTTCAAAAAAGGAGCGAGAGAGAAAACGGGGAATTATAGACCAGTTAGCCTGACATCAGTGGTGGGGAAGATGCTGGAGTCAATTATTAAAGAGGTAATAACGGCACATTTGGAGAGTAGTAAAAGGATTGGTCCAAGTCAGCATGGATTTATGAAGGGGAAATCCTGCTTGACTAATCTTCTGGAATTTTTTTAGCATGTGACAAGTAAAATGGATGAAGGGGAGCCAGTGGATGTAATGTATCTAGACTTTCAGAAAACCTTTGATAAGGTACCACATGGGAGATTAGTGAGCAAAATTAGAGCACATGGTATTGGGGTAGGGTATTGACATGGATTGAGAATTGGTTGGCAGAGAGGAAGCAAAGAGTAGGAATAAATTGGTCCTTTTCCGAATGGCAGGCAGTGGAGAGTAGAGTGTCGCAAGGCTCGGTGTTGGGGCCACAACTATTTACAATGATTTGGATGATGGAATTAGAAGTAACACTAGCAAGTTTGCGGATGACACAAAGCTGGGTGGCAGTGTGAACTGCGAAGAGGATGTTAGGAGGTTACATGGTGACTTGGACAGGTTGAGTGAGTGGGCAGATGCATGGTAGATGCAGTATAATGTGGATAAATGTGAGGTTATCCACTTTGGCGGCAAAAAAAAGGAGGGCAGATTAATTTCTCAATGGCGTTGGATTAGGTAAAGGGGAAGTGCAACGAGACCTGGGTGTCCTTGTACACCAGTCACTGAAAGTAAGCATGCAGGTACAGCAGGCAGAGAAGAAAGCTAATGGCATGTTGGCCTTCATAACGTGAGGATTTGAGTACAGGAGCAAAGAAGTCCTTATGCAGTTGTATACGGCCCTGGTGAGACCACATCTGGAGTATTGTGTGCAGTTTTGGTCTCCTAATTTGAGGAAGGACATCCTTGCTATTGAGGCAGTGCAGCGTAGGTTCACTAGGTTAATCCCTTGGATGGAGGGACTGTAGTATGAGGAAAGATTGGAAAGACTGGTCTTGTATTCACTGGAGTTTAAAAGGATGGGAGGGGATCTTATAGAGACGTATAAAATCATAAAAGGACTAGACAAGTTAGATGTAGGAAAACTGTTCCCAATGTTGGTGGAGTCCAGAACCAGGGGACACAGTCTAAGAATAAAGGGGAGGCCATTTAAAACTGAGGTGAGAAGAAACTTTTTCACCCAGAGAGTTGTGAATTTGTGCAATTCTCTGCCATAGAAGGCAGTGGAGGCAAATTCACTGGATGAATTTAAAAGAGAGTTAGATAGAGCTCTAGGGGCTAGTGGAATCAAGAGATATGGGGAGAAGGCAGGCACAGGTTACTGATTGTAGATGATGGCTCGAAGAGCCAAATGGCCTCCTCCTGCACCTATTTTCTATGTTTCTGTGTTTCTACGTGACAACTTTTGATTCGGGGGAAGCCCCATTATTGTGAATAAATGAGTTTCTATATAATGGAACATCCATCCAGCGAAGAAATGCTTTGCCAAGTTCCGGGTGTTTAATGCAGTGTGAGAATTCAATGTGTAGAGTTTATCAAAGTTCCACAAAGGTTCCTTACCTTGTCTGACATTAAAGTTGAAAGTGAGCGTCCGATTTCATGGTAGTTCAGGTTAGGGGTGCTGGGTCCTAGGAATACAGCTATAAATCTGGTGGGGATGGGAATCCCGAGCACTGACTCCAAATACACAGCCCGTTCCAATCGCACAAAGGCCATTGCTGGAAAAGCCATTGACTCCACACAACCTACAAGGGAAGGCATTGAGGTTTCACATTTGGCATCACATTCACATCTACTTTTGTGTTCATAATTTAAGATAAATCGTGGCAATGTCGGATCCGAGAATAAAGCCTTCAAATTATTCAGTTCAATCATTTATACTACAACGCCAACATAACTTAATGGTATGTATGTATATCTTTCTTCATTAAATACGTCTTTTTTAAAAATAAGTTCCTACCAATTCTTATGGAATTGAGAAAATGAGTAACAACAGTGAATGGTTTACAGAGTCATGGAGTCATACAGCACGAAAACAGGCCCTTTGGTCCAATTTGCCGATGCCAACCAAGATGCCCCATCTATGCTAGTCCCTCCTGCCCGCATTTGTCCCATATCCATCTAAATCTTTTCTATCCATATACCTGTCGAAATGTCTTTTAAATTTTGTTATTGTACCTGCTTCGACTACCCCCTCTTCCAATATCTTACTTCTCTTTGAATGGTACCCACTTAATTTAGTTTTTAGTTTAGAGATACAGCGCAGAAACAGGCCCTTCGGCCCACTGAGTCCATGCCGACCAGCAATCCCAGCACATAAAAACACTATCCTTCACTCGGGACATTTTACATTTTGTATTAAGCCAATTAGCCTACAAACCTGTGCACCTTTGGAGTGTGGGAGGAAATCGAAGAACTCGGAGAAAACCCACGCAGGTCATGGGGAGAACGTACAAACTCCGCACAGACAACACAGATCGAACCAGGATGTAAGGCAGCAACTCTACCACTGCACCATCCAATGTTCATCCAAAGCCACAGATAACCGAAAGGCACCCACCAGCAAACTAAGACATGGCATGAGCATAATCTGCATTTTAGACAATAGACAATAGACAATAGACAATAGGTGCAGGAGTAGGCCATTCGGCCCTTCGAGGCAGCACCGCCATTCACCGTGATCATGGCTGATCATGCACAATCAATACCCCGTTCCTGCCTTCTCTCCATAATCCCTTGACTCAGGGCCATTTTTACAGCATTATGGGCCCCCGGGCAAAGCAGTGTACTGGGGCCCCTACCGTTACTCTCCCCCACCCCCCTTTCCCTACCAGCCCCCCCCTATCGTGCCGGCGAAAAGCACTTACCGAAAAGCACTTAGCGATGGACTTAGGGTGCTACATTGTTGCGAAAAGCACTTACAGATCGCTGTGAGAAGCACTTAGTGACCGAAAATGTTGCGAAAAAACCACTTATTGAACCTACATTTTTAAAGTAGTATTTATTTATTGCAAGTCACTTAACATACACAGATCAGCATGGGGCCCCTATGCTCGTGGGCCCCCGGGCAAGTGCCCATCAGGCCCATGCGTTAAGACGGCCCTGCCTTGACTCCGCTATCATTAAGAGCTCTATTAAGAGCTCCTGACTGCAGGAGAAGACGGCAGGAGAAGGGAAAGACCTTGTGGCCTTCCATCACAGTGAGGAGAGGACTGGAGGAGACTCACTGTGATGGATGTTTCTTTTTTTGTGTGTTTTTGGGGTTGTGTAATTTTAATGCCTATTTAATGCTTTTATTGTTGGACTGTGGGTGACTGAATTTCGTCCAATTTGGATGACAAATAAAGCTATCTTGAATCTTGAATCTTGAATCTTGATAAAGTTTGTTACTTTATCAAGATGTTTCTACAGTTTCCTCCTTTCCAGCTTCCTGCATCTGGCCGATGTGAGTCACAGTGAAACCAGCCAAACTAACCCACCTACATTTCCCACCTTCACCACAAATGCCCCGCAAGGACAGAAGAGTGTTCTAGTTCGAACTATCATTTTTGTTTCCACTTTCATTCCAAAGCACAAAGGGGGCATGCCACACTTACCAACAAGAACCAGGGTGGCTTCTGTGTCTTCTGGAACTTTGTCCATTATTTCCGAGTGACGCCTGGTCTCGTGCCCCTTTCCACAAATAACAAAACATTGTAATTTACTGAAATGCAAACATTTTTTTGCAAACCCCTTTTAAATAACACAGGGTGGAATAATTACGAATGGATGCTTGCTGACAAATTTTACTCAATGTAGGAATGTAGGATGTGAGTGGAATAGAAAGAAAGCTAACAAAGTACAACAAGAAAGCTCATGCTTTGAAGAACAACCAAAGGAAAGCTTGTAGAGCTTTGTGCCAAACGTTTGATTCCAGTTAAATTGCAAGTTCCTTGCGTACTCCTTTTGTCGTTTAAACTTGTTGAACTAAGTATCGTGTATCCATTTATGGGAAAGAATGGGCAAACAGAAGGTAAACCTGTGCGATTTACTGAGTGGCTTGGATTAGAACCTTTGCTATTTGTGCTGTGAAATAGGACTGATCAAAACAAAGTCATTAAGTGAGATTTCATTTTCCACACATTTTGGTGAGTTTCTGGTGAGAAAGGAATGAGCATGCTCGGATTTGAACAAGTTTCAATGACAGGTGCCCAGTGGCAGAATCAAGCACTCTCACGCTTAATACTGAAATGAATTTAGTCCCATTTCAGGCTGAAGTATACAAATGGATGGCAAGAAGTGATTGTTACCTGCGCTTATTTTCCCAAACTGCCTCAGGCATGCAAGGCTTTGTCCAAGGCTGATAATGTCCAGTCTTATTTTGCACAGATATGACTTTGACAACACAATAAAGCTATTATGTACAATTAGCATAATAACACAATCTTCATCTTGTTGATGAAGATTACTCCTCATTAGGAGGCAGTACACATTTCCAACACAACTGCTGAATTGTTGACTTACCTCTTTAAGCTTTGTTTCAATATCCCGATGAAAGCTATCATCTTCATCAAATTGGTGCCTGTAGTGAATAAAAATACAGATTGTTGACTCTATATTTATGTATGACACTGCATTGAAGGAAGAGAACATTCCCTGAATTGATGCATCTGTAATTGTTCAGCTATTCCTGTTTTCTGTTAGTGTATTATGGTAGATAAATTCACTGGATCTGATCAAGTGTATCCAAGGATATGGTGGGAAGCTAGTGAAGTGGGGGTCTCTGGCAGAGATATGTGTGTCATCTCTGGGCTGGATGGGGGTCTAATGCTGTGCCTCTATTGAATTTAGTTTAGAGATACAGCATGGAAACGGGCCATTCAGCCCATGAGTCCAGGCCGACCATCAATCCCATTCCTTCTAGATCTATGTTTCCCCACTTTCAGATCCACTCTCTACAGATTAGGGGGCAATTTGCAGAGGTGAAGTAACCTACAAACCCACACGTTTTGGGGATGTGGGAGAAAACCTGGAGGAAACTTATGCAATCACATGAAGAATGTGCAAACTCCACACAGACAGCACCTGAGGTCAGGATTGAACCCGGATCTCTGGTGCTGTGAGACAGTGGCTCTACCAGCTGCGCCACTGTGAAAATCTTGAGAAAGGCTGCAAAGAAAAACCTGTGAATTACAGGCTGATGAACCTTTATATTGGGTTTTGTAGGTTATTGGAGTGAATTCTGGTAAATAGGATCTACATGCATTTGGAAAGGCAAGGACTGATTAGGAAAAGCTCAAGGGTCTGCGATTGTCTCATGAATTTGATTGATTTTGGTGACCACAAAGATTGATGAGGGTAGTGTGGTAGACATTATCTACATGGACTTTCTCAAAGCTTTAGACAAGGTACCTCTTGGTTGGCTGGTCTAGAAATTCTCACATGTGATGTAGAGAATTTGGAGGTGTATTGGCCAACATTTTAGCGGTTAGGCCAATTGGATATTAAAAAAATTGGTTTGGTGGAAGGAGGCAAAGAGTGGTGATAGAGGGTTATTTTTTCAGACTGGAGGCTGTACCACAGGGGACTGATACTGGGTCCACTGTTATTGATTATTGATTATTGATTTATTAAAGGTTTGGATGTGAATGTAGGTGCCACGGTTAGAAGGTTTGTGGATGACATTAAAATTGGTGGTACAGTTACAATGATGAAGATCATCTATAGTAACATTGGGATCTTAATCAATTGGGCGATAGCCCAAGGAATGGCAGATGGATTTTAATTCAATTGTTATACTTTGCTTGGACAAAACCAGGCAGTACTTGCATAGTAAATGGTAGGGCCCTGGGAGTGCTGTAGAACAGAGAAACCTAGGGATGCAGATACATTGTTCCATGAAGGAGGTTAGGTCACCTTAGATAATCCTACATGATATCACATAGAGAGTGATAGAGTCATACAACACAGAAATAGTCCCTTCGGCCCAACTAGCCCATGCTGACCAAAATGCCCCATCTACACTAGAGTCCCACCTGCCCCCATTTGGGTCGCATCCCTCTAAACCTTTCCAATCCATGTACCTGTCCAAATGTATTTTAAATCATAAGAGATTTTCAGGCAAAGTTACCCAATGAAGAGGTTTTTATCGAAGAGACCCTTATCATTCCTATAGGATTTTGCAAAAATGGGTCCACCAGCAATTTCCTGTGCCAAACATATGACTGTCTGAAGGAACTTTAAATCAGCTGTGAAGTGATGGCCATTTTACCTGTGTTTTAAGAGCAAGGTATTCAATATGGTGATTCTCATTTGTGCTCTGATCAGATCTTTGGCGATCATCTCTTCGACAATGTGAACACTAATCGCAGACATCGTGGTTTCCTTCAAGTCAAACAGGACAGCACCTGAGAGAGAAAAATAAATCTGTTTTTAACCGCCATTTGTAAACAGGTTTAGTTTAGTTTAGTTTAGTTTAGTTGAGATTAGTTTAGGGATACAGCTTGGAAACAGACCTTCAGACCCACCAAATCCATGCCGACCATTGATCACCTGTTCACACAAGTTTGATGTTATCCCACTTTCTCAAGCATTCCACACGAGGGGCAATTTCACAGATGCCTACAAACCTGCACGTGCTTGGGATGTGAGAGGAAACCAGAGCACCCGAAGGAACCCCAGGCGGTTACAGGGAGAACGTGCAAACTCCACATTGACCAGCGCCCGAGGTCAGGATCGAACCCGGGTCTCCGGCGCTGTGAGGCAGCAACTCTACCAGCTGTGCCACTGTTGCATCGAGTAAATTCATCAGAAATGCATTACTTTTACATATTGAGGTTGGACTCAGGGAAACTATTTGCAGCAGCACATTTTGAGAAGGGTTAAAACAGATAACAGATGCAATAGCAAGAAACTGCAGATGCTGGTTTATACCAAAGATAGATACAAAGAGTTGGAGTAACTCAACAGGTCAGGCAGCATCCCTGAAGAACATGGATGGGTGACGTTTTGGGTCGGGACCCTTCTTCAGGCTGACTCTAGATATTTTCAGTAGACACTATACGTACCATTGTTGATGGCCCTTTGTACTTCCAGCAGACACCTGAAGCTGAGACAAGGGACATGTGGTTTACTCCAGCGGTCTGTCTCCTCCACGAGATTCTCCTCATACATTATCCATCGCGCACGTTCCTTCCAGTAAGATTTCTCCCCATCCTTCGTGAGTTCATTCATTTCAACAAATACCTGAGGCAAGGCCTAGAAGAAGGAGATAAAATGACTGTACAATCTATAGAATTTAACATTAAAATGTATTAATCACAACAATAAAACTAGCAGTAACTATATAATAATAATGCACTTCTACACACAATTTTTAAATAGTGTGAGTAAAACCAAATATGGAGGTTCGAATTTGAAAATAAAGGATTTTGAAATCACCTCACCAAGACTCTCGATGTGAGGTAAAAAATAAATTACATTCAACACTGTTGACTTGTGGCTTTCATGGGGAAATAAATAGAACAAAGTAATGCTTTCCCAGAAGTTTAAGTAGAAGTCCCTTGGACTGTTTTATACTTCACTCCACACTTGTGAAGATCTGAAGGTCTGGTGAACACCTCAGGCAAAACCACCTTAAGCTGATGGAACTCTTTAATCTTTGCAACACTTTTCAGAAACAAGCTTAAGAAACAGCGAATTACTGTGATTAAGTCACTGATGTTAAATTAAGTTAGTTATCAAATAATTAATAGTTGCTTGGAAGTCAATGTCCTCCATCTTCCATTCCTCAAGTACTTTTATCACACATTTGAATTCAATTTTTAGAGCAGTTATGACGAGACTTTATGTTCCCATAACTGTAAAACTGTACCTTATGGAAAGTATCCTCTCCAAAGTTTTTGTGATATGTGTCAGACTGAAGTGGGAGAATTCCTGGGCGACCTATTCACAAACAGAATGATTTTTGGTAGAACAACTTCAAACACATTTATTATTACTGGAATAATATTATAATTTTTAATTTACATTTTATTTCCGCATTGATAGCCAGACCTCTGGCCACACTGTCCTCTTCATAACATGACTGTGTTGCCAAAAATGATTTTTATATCATTATCTACCCCATAATACACCACAGTCCACACTGGGAGGTGATTCAGGTTAGGGTTCAGGTGATAGTAGACGCCATCATTTGGATCGGAAAAACTAGAAATAATTCAACTTTCAGGGTCGGCACAGTGGCGCAGCGGTATAATTGCTGCCTTACAGCACTTGCAGCACCAGAGACCCGGGTTCGATCCCGACTACGGGTGTCGTCTGTACGGAGTTTGTACGTTCTCCCCGTGACCGTGTGGGTTTTCTCCGACGTCTTTGCTTTCCTCCCACACTCCAAAGACGCACAGGTTTGTGAGTTAATTGGCTTGGTATAAATGTAAATTGTCCCTTGTGTGCGTTAGTGTGCGGGGATCGCTGGCTGGTGAGGACTCGGTGGGCCGAAGGGCCAGTTTATGCGCTGTATCTCTAAACTAAACTAAACTAAACTAAACTAAACTAAACTAAACTAAACTAAACTAAACTAAACTAAACTAAACTAAACTAAACTAAACTAAACTAAACTAAACTAAACTAAACTACTGGATAATCAGTTAAATTATAAAGTGCTTTTTTGTTATTGGGCATCTAATATGAATGGAGCCAATGGGTGAAGTGATTTGTTCCTGTTCCTATAATTCATTTATTCTTAAAACATTTCTTACAATTATTAGGTATTCCATGTATGTCTGTGTTTCCAGCTCCATTGCTATCTATTTAAAGTATTCTAAATGGATTATTTTAAAACACAATCCTCCTTTAATCATATTCTCCCAGATGTAAGTTGCCAATCTGCATTTCCTCAATTACAAACACTGCAATCTTTAACGTTTTTAGTCCAGTTTATATCTTTCCTCATAATTTGTTATCTTTCTCACCAGCTAGCTACTGGGGTTGCTTTCTCTTATTTTGAGATCCTCCTTGGATTTTTCTGTATTCTTTTCACTAATAAATCATCTGCCCGCTCTACATTAACCGCCAATGGCAAGGCCTTTAACAGCATTGATGTGCAGAGGGATCTTGGGGTCCAAGTCCATAACTCCATGTAAGTGTCAGCACAAATAGAGAGAGTGGTAAAGAGAGCATATGGTATGCTTGCCTTCATTAGTTGTGGTATTGAGTATGGGGCAGGAATTCACGATGCAGCTTTATCGGACTTTAGTTCGGCTGCATTTGGAGCATTCCGTGCAGTTCTGGTCCCCCATTACAAGAAGGATGTGGAGGCTTTTGAAAGGGTGCGGAGGAGCTTTACCGGAATAGACAATAGACAATAGGTGCAGGAGGAGGCCATTCGGCCCTTCGAGCCAGCACCGCCATTCAATGTGATCATGGCTGATCATTCTCAATCAGTACCCCATTCCTGCCTTCTCCCCATACCCCCTGCAATAATGCATGTGTTAGGGGGTATTAGCTACAGGGAGAGGTTGGACAGGTTTTGATTTTTTTTCTTCTGGAATCCAGAGGTTGAGGGGAGACCTGATAGAAGTGCATCAAATTATTAGAAACATAGATAGGGGTAGACGCTCAGAACCTTTATCCCAGGTAGAACTATCTAATATTAGAGGGCTTAACTTTTAGGTGAGCGTGGCAACATTTAAGAGAGATGTGCAGGGCAAGTTTTTTTACACAGAGGGAGATGGGTGCCTGAACGTGCCGCCTGGAGTAATGGTGGAGGTAGATACAAAAGTGGTGTTTAAGAAGCTTTTGAATAGGCACATGGATATATGCAAGGCATGCAGGGGTATGGCTCAGGTGCAGGCAGTCAAGAGTTGGTCTCGGCATCACGTTCGGCACAGAAATTGTGAGCTGATGGACCTATTCCTGTGCTGTACTGTTCTGTACTCTGTGTCATCTCCAATAAATTACCAGTACTAATCTTAAGTATCACAAAATGCTGGAGTAACTCAATGGGTCAGGCAGCATCTCAGTGGAGAAGGAATGGGTGACGTTTTGGGTCGAGACCCTTCTTCAGTCCGAAGAAGGGTCTCTACCCGAAATGTCACACATTCCTTCTCTCCTGAGATGCCGCCTGACCCGTTGAGTTACTCTAGCATTTGTGATACCTTCGATTTGAACCAGCATCTGCATTATTTTCCTAGCACTAATCTTGTTACTTAAAAATCTCTAAGTCTATAAGAAATCTGGCTTTAAATTGTACAGTGAACACATCCTTGATTCTCAAGATCTGTCAAAGATCAATATTTCAAATCAACTCTTAGACAAGCTTTTACTAACTTTATTTTACAATTCTGATGACATTACCTATCACCTCTTTTATAAAAAGCCTCAGCATGGCGGTGAAAAGTTACTTTTTGGTGCTTTATCGGCAAGAACATTTGAAGTGATTGACTTGTTACTAACTTTAGATATAAACATTTGAGATGACCTACTTACTCTTTTGGAAAATCATTTTGCCTTTGCTACAAAACAAAAGTAAAAACAGCATTAGAATACAGCTTTGGGTATAATACAAATCTTATACAGTCCAAAGGCGAGGAACTCTCTCAAGAGAGGAATAGATCAGGTAGACGCATAGAGTCTCTTATAGACAATAGACAATAGACAATAGGTGCAGGAGGAGGTCATTCGTCCCTTCGAGCCAGCACCGCTATTCAATGTGATCATGGCTGATCATTCTCAATCAGTACCCCGTTCCTGCCTTCTCCCCATACCCCCTGACTCCGCTATCCTTAAGAGCTCTATCCAGCTCTCTCTTGAATGCATTCATGCACTCTCTTGACCAGAGTAGGGGAATCGAGAACCAGACATAGGTTTAAGGTGAGGGGAGGGGTGGGGGGAAATTTAATAGGAAGCTGAGGAACAACTTTTTCACACAGATATTGTTTGAGCTACTTTCACTTTCAAGCATTGGATTTCTTGAATTGTTCATGTATCTAAAGGAATTTGCAAAATACAAGAATTATATTAAATCAATCAGATGATTGTGCAGGAGGTTAACTTTCACTGTTGGATGCGTGAACCAAACTCAAGCCATGTCTACTTGTAATGAGCAGACCATGCAGTGTGAACAGACAAAATGGTGAGGCATGAAAAGACCAGTTGGTCGATCAATCACACGCCACCCTTGTATGGTGTGGAGAATGGTGGGTAATCATGGCCAGAGAATTCTCACTCCCCCTCTCATCCTCACGCATGGGGGTTAAAAAACGCCTGGTCCATAAGGGAGAAAATCCAGTTGTAAGAAAGCCCCAAACTGACATCTACCCACAACTTCTCATTACGCTCAGGTAAAGACGCTTTGAGGTGTCACGTACCTGGGGTCTGCAGCTTCCGGTATGAACCTCGAGTGAGGCTTGGGACTCTCCTCACCTAGAGCCAGCTGAATAGAGAAAGAAAATTGGGGGGAAAAATGACAACTTATCAATTCTGACAGAATTGGTACAAACTATTTACGAGTTACAGGTACCACAGCCCCAATTACCAAGTGGTCACCAATCCAAGGTATCAAGATCACATGAACCTCTTTACTCCCATGGTTTTACAACCTGTTTTTGTATATTGAACAGATTGATTCATTTAGCCACAAAAGGACCCGTCCCATTACCACCACCACCATTGGTAATCCATTTCTCTTAAAGGAAATACTAATGTATACACCATTAAAAACACACACACATATATATCCTCCCATAGTAGGATGCCACTATATATCAACCAACAATCAAATAATATACTCATTACTTAACACTAACTATAAATTCATTGAATCTCAAAGCAGACCATTTAACATGTAAGCTTAGGTAGACACAAAATGCTGGAGTAACTCAGCGGGACAGACTGAAGAAGGTTCTCGACCTGAAATGTTACCCATTCCTTCTCTCTCAGCCTGTCCCGCTGTTACTCCAGCATTTTGTGTCTATCTTCGATTTAAACCAGCATCTGCAGTTCTTTCCGACACATAACATGTAAGCTAAGCCAGGTCATTAGATTTTTTTTATAGCCCTTGTAAAACCTTTGTATTTATCCACAGGACAAGCACCACCAATCCTGCCTCTGCAAAGTCCTCCAAATTCAGAGGAAGGAAAGGTATCCTCTCTCAGGCCAATATGCCAGGTATTGATGACCCAGTAAGACTTGGTCAGCTACATTGGGCAGGACATGCCATTCAAACAGTCAACACCAGACGTCTGAAACAGACACTCTATTCTGAGCGCCGCCATGGTGAGACAGTGTACATGGACAGTGTACAAGGATTCAAGGACGGGCTCAAAGTCCCCTTGAAGAACTGCAACATCCCACTGACTCCTGGGGACCTCTAGCTCATGACCATTCAACGTGGTGTAGGAGCATTCAGGTGGAAGTGAGAACTGCAAGTCCATGCTTCAAGAGCATACCTGAAGTCCTGCAGAAGAAGTGCCCCACCTCAAAAACTATCCAACCATCTGCTCCATCAGCCACCATCAGCTCACCTACTGAAGAGTCTACAGTACCCACATTGCCCTCCTTAACCACCTCAGAACCCACAAAACTGGAGTGGATATTAATCACTCTTGATCTTGAGAGATTGCCTGAGGGGAGAAGAAGAAGATACATGTATTAATTAATAACGCATCATTGCTACCCAAGTGTTTTTGGGAGATTAGTTGAAGAAGGTTCTATCAATCTGCGTTCATTAGCTATGCATCCAACTCTTTTTACTTCTGCACTTAGTGTGACAAATGACCGTATTTTCTTCAGATGCTCAATGTCTCCACTTTGTCTTGGACGATGCAAACCTTGGTGACTTTGCATGGACCAGTCGCGATACCTTTGCCCGGAGATTACTTATCAAAAGTATGCTGTTTGGTAACAGAGTCACCAGGAGAACCAGCAAATGCTCCCTCACTTTACTGCAGTATGTAGTCATGGATCATGATATTGTCATGGTAAAGGTGGATGGTTAATGGACGGAGACAGCGTGACTGTGTGAGAAAATGTAGAAAGGGTCTGAATGAGGTTAACATTGTAAGTAGGTTGGACTGGGTGGGTGAGATTTAGTTTAGTTTATTATTGTCACGTGTACCGAGCGAGGTGCAGTGAAATGTTGAGTGTTATCCAGCCCGCGAAAAGACTATACATGATGACAATGAAGCCGCCCACAGTGTACAGATACAGGACAAAGGAAATAATGTTTAATTACGTAAAATTGGAGAATTCGATGTTCGTACGGTTTGTTTGTAAGCTACCCAAGCAAAATATGAGGATCTATTCCTCAAAATTGCAGTGGAGGACCGAACAGGACAGAAAGGTCAGTACGTGAATGGGGAGGGGAGTTGAAATGGTTGGCAACTGGGAGATCCACTAGGCCTTGGCCAAGCGTTAGTGTTCAGCGAAACGGTCGGTGAGTCTACTCTTGGTTTCACTTCTGTACAGAAGCTCACATCTGGAACACCTGGATACTGTAGATGAGGTTTGAAGAGGTGCATGTGAATCTCTGCCTCACCTGGAAGGACCATTGGGGTCCCTGGATGGAGTAGAGGGTTTAAGGACAGGTGTTGCATCTTCTGTGGTTGCAGAAGAAAGTACCCTGGTGAGGGAGGGGGGGGGGTATCACAGCAGGGCATGTTGTTTCAATGCAGAATAATTTAATGATAAAATCATTGCTGAGATGCAGCCTGACTCGTTGAGTTATTCCAGCACTTTGAGTATTTTTCTGTAAACCAGTATCTGCAGTTCCTTCATCCAAATAACTTAACGAGGTAGGTTGAGTGGGAATGAAGATAAGTGTGCACACCACACCCTGATGAACATGTCACCTCAACCTTCTCAATCCTACTCCAGCACATCGCTCCCAAACAGCGCCCACCCCATCCTCGTAAGTACCTAGGTCCCCTGCAGGACCTATACATCAGGAGGTGCAGATCCAGAGCCAGCAACGTTATGGGGGACCCCTGCCACCCCAGCAACGGACTGTTCCAGCTGCTACAGTCAGGCAAACGCCTCCGCTGTCACGCTGTGAAAACTGAGGAAGAGACGGAGTTTCTTCCCACAGGCCATCAGGACTGTTAACTCTCATATCACCAGGGACTAATTTAATTTACCGTATTCATTTATTTTTTGTGTTAAAATTTTTTTCTATTCTGTTTTGTAGTTTAGCACAATCTGCAGGCATTGCCACTTTCATTTCACTGCACATCTTGTATATGTATGTGACAAATAAAGTTGACTTGACTTGACTTGACTTCCTCAAATCCTCATTTGCTCATCCGACATTGACATTCACCCGTACACAACGTCACGCCTCTCTCTCACACGTCAACTCAACATTTGCTTCCCATCCATCCAGCGCAGTTACTCACATCTCTCTTCCTTCCCCTCCAGAGAACAAGGTGAAGGAGTAAAGAAGTAGAGGGGGGTCTCCATTGATTAGCTGTGGAGGACTTCAATAGACCCTCAATATGCTTGGCCTTTAGATTTTAGATTTTTAGAGACACAGCGCGGAAACAGGCCCTTCGGCCCACCGGGTCCGCACCGCCCAGCGATCCCCGCACATTAACACTATCCTACACACACTAGGGACAATTTATTTTTACATTTGCCCAGCCAATTAACCTACATACCTGTACGTCTTTGGAGTGTGGGAGGAAACCGAAGATCTCGGAGAAAACCCACGCAGGTCACGGGGAGAACGTACAAACTCCGTACAGACGGCGCCCGTAGTCAGGATCGAACCTGAGTCTCCGGCGCTGCATTCGCTGTAAGGCAGCAACTCTACCGCTGCGCCACCATGCCACCGTTACAAGTGGGGGCTGTGGACATTCAGTGACAGAATGTTTAGTTTAGGTTTTTTTAAAAACTAATGAAATACATGAGCCCACGACTAAACTGCAAAGGTCACGTCACTGCCACTAATTGATTTTGAAATTGACAATCAACAAAAAGTGGTCAAATTGATGAACTGGAAGAGTATAAATTCCTCTGCTTCTAACCCCTCCAGCCCAAACCCACACGGTTTTGCAGCTTAAAATTATATTCCAGTCATTCAACTCGTACAAGATGCTTACAAATAAATCTAGTAAGAAAGTAAGAAGATAGACCTGAGTTTGGAAAGTGGCTGAAGTGGATGCATCTACCGCAATGGTTGGTTGAGGCGTAAGGCTTGTATATTTTCAAAAGGAGCTGGGGCAACAGATATACCTTGAAGGGTCTTGACCTGAAACGTCACCCATTCCTTCTCTCCAGAGATGCTGTCTGTCCTACTGAGTTACTCCAACATTTTGTGTCTACTTTGGGCAACAGATAAGCAGGTAAGTCTGGAGGACAGGGAACAGAAAGATGCTTAGAGACTAGCACAGTTGAGCAGCAGTAGAGTTGCTGCCTTACAGTGCCGGAGACCCGAGTTCGATCCTGATTAACTGGTGATGTCTGTATGGAGTTTGTACATGCTCCCTGTAACCACGTGGGTTTTCTCCGGGTGCTCCGGTTTACTCCCACATTCCAAAGATCTGCAGGTTTGTAGATCAATCGGCCTCAGTAAATTGTCCGTCGTGTGTAAGATAGAACTAGTTTATGGGTGATCATTGACTTAGTGAGCTGATGGGCCTGTTTCCACACAGTACCTCTAAACTAATCTAAACTAAACAAAACTAAAGAAACAAAACAGATTAAGGTAAAGTAATACAAAGTGATTTTTAAATTTATTTTTTAGAGATACAGCGCAGAAACAGGCCCTTCGGCCCACCGGGTCCGCGCCGCCCAGCGATCCCCGCACATTAACTCTATCCTACACCCACTAGGGACAATTTTTACATTTGCCCAGCCAATTAACCTACATACCTGTACGTCTTTGGAACGAACAAGAGAACCTTTTGAATTTAGAGATAAGAATAAGAATATAGAGAATTAAATAATGACTGGTCACACCACAGGTAGAACATGTTGAAGATCTCAGCAGGACTGGTTCCAACTGGTCTGCTGAGTTGTTTCCAGCATTTGCTGTTTCTATTTCAGATTTCCTGCATCTGCAGTTTAAAAAAAAAATCATGAACTATCTGGATTACATCTTCTAAAAGGTACATATGATCTTTCTATAATATTACAGATTTTCTCACATTTATTTATCCCCTTTGATAAATTTCTGTGAATACTGCCCAAGTTTAATCAGGTGGAAGTTGAGACTAATTGATCTATCTTTCTACTCTTGTTCCGAATTCCACTTATGTTGACCCAAAGTGCCATGCCATAATATCTGTTGAGATATTTGGTCAGAACATTCAGTCTTGTTCCTTGCCATTTTTTTGGCAGTGTGTGAAATCATTTAAAATGAGGATGGAGTATTAAGGGAAGGAAAAAAACCCCCCTAAGAACTAATGTTCATCTTAATTGCTTGACACTGCTCTCAAAGAAGTGATCTTTGGAAAGAAACATTTTTCTCTCTAAGAGCGCACAGTACACAGCTACCTGGAACCATTTGATTACTTGCTAACCTTAGTTTCGTCATAAAATAACTTTGGTTCTGTTTCGTGTAGGAAGGAACTGCAGATGCTAGTTTAAATCGAAGATAGACACAAAAAGCTGGAGTAACTCAACGGGTCAGGCAGCATCTCTGAAGAGAAGGAATGGGTGACGTTTCGGGCCCAGACCCTCTTCAGACTGAAGAAAGGCCTTGACCCGAAACATCACTCATTCCTCCTCTTCAGAGATGCTGCCTGTCCCCCTGAGTTACCCCAGCTTTTTGTGTCTAACTTTGGTTCTGTTTCTCTTGAATTCCGTGATTTGTGAGATTTTGACTAATCATGGTGTTTGCTTCGTTGCATGCACCAAAGGTAAACCGACACTTTTGCAGCAGGTAAATGCAGTCCGTGCTGTCCAGGTATATTGAGAACAAGTGGAAGTAGGGCAGTGGCAGAGAGGTGATGAATCAGCCAAGAACACACTCTGGGACACAGAGCAGCCAAGCTCTTTACCTGATCCCCGCGTTCTGTCTTCTCTTCCTGACTATTGGAGGAGGGCGCGTGGGGACTGCGGGCAAATGAATCGCTGAGGTCTGCGAGAGATTGTTTGAAAGGAACATTAACAAGGATGCACTAAATTGTGTTGTTCAATTAACCTCATCAATGTAAATTCCGAGAAACCTATTTTAATTGACTTCTTTGAGACTATTTTTATAAATGTAACTGCATGGAACCAAGGAGAACATTGTTGGTTACGATTAGAGCTTAGATAAAAGGTCATTAGATATTTGTCTATCAATGCCTCAGGGTCAAACTTCCAGATCGTGGAGTGTAAAGGTTTCTCCATCTTGCAATTTGTTGTTCTCACCTCTCTCCTGGATTCTGTGACTATCAATGCTTTTCCAAATTTCTCTGTACCTTAGTCTGGAATCAGAATTTCCTGAATCCTCAGAAATAGACAACACTGATATAGACAACTCAGTTTCTCGAGTTTGCTGCACTTTTCAGCAAAATTACACCTGATTTTCCTTAATATTTCAAGTCCACTTTCCCATTCTAGCCTTATAATTCTCTGATTCCATTAGAATCCACAAATCCAGGGATTTCAGGCTTAGGTATCCAGAGTCTCCAGAGAAGACGGTTCCAAAGAAACATAGTCCTCAGAATGAAGACATTTCATTTTGTCTTGGTAACAAACATTAATTTCTTCTCCAGAGACTACACCTCCAGCTTCCAGGGCCGTTGACCAAAGGCAACAAGCCCTCAGTGAATAAATCCACCAAGCAGACTCATATCTGCTTTTACTCTTTTAAACCCCAACAAGTTATGGACATAGAAACATAGAAACATAGAAAATAGGTGCAGAGTAGGCCATTCGGCCCTTCGAGCCTGCACCGCCATTCAATATGATCATGGCTGATCATCCAGCTCAGTAACCTGTACCTGCCTTCTCTCCATACCCCCTGATCCCTTTAGCAAAAAGGGCCACATCTAACTCCCTCTTAAATATAGCCAATGAACTGGCCTCAACTACCTTCTGTGGCAGAGAATTCCACAGACTCACCACTCTCTGTGTGAAGAAATGTTTTCTCATCTCGGTCCTAAAAGACTTCCCCCTTATCCTTAAGCTGTAACCCCTAGTTCTGGACTCCCCCAACATCGGGAACAATCTTCCCGCATCTAGCCTCTCCAACCCCTTAAGAATTTTATATGTTTCTGGACAACCCTCTGCGATTTCTCTTCATCTAATAACCTTTTTCTTCCCAGGAACAAGTCCAGTTGAGTCCTTGTTCAGTCAAATATATATTGTTTTTTGCTAAGATAAGGAGAACAAAACTGTATGCAATACTCCAGGCGTGCCGGAACCATAGCCTGACATATTTGCAGCAAAAACTTCTTCTTTCTGAAATCTAGCTAACTTGCAATAGCTTTAGGGTCAGAATCAATCAACTCTTCGCTCTTAGACTCATTGAGTGACTGCAATTGAACCTGCTACACCCTTACTGCTGATATCTAAAGTCAATGACTTGGAATTATTCCTAATTATTCTTGGCATTTAACTCTTTGATCCTTACTCCTGGACTCTGAGCTCATCAACCTTCATTCCTGAAGTCTCAATTCATGGAACCGTCACTGAATTCTCAAGCCTGGAGTCTGAACTCAATAACCTTTCAAGCCTGGAGTCTGAACTCAATAACCTTTCAACCCTGGAGTCTGAACTCAATAACCTTTCAATCCTGGAGTCTGAACTCAATAACCTTTCAACCCTGGAGTCTAAACTCATTGAACTCTCACACCTGGAGTCTGAACTGACGGAAATGAAATCTCACGCCTACAATTTGAACTCGGGGAATCCTCAGTCCTGAAGTCAGAACTCAGTGACCCTCATTTTTAGATCTGAAATCTTTGAGCCTTCACTCCCTGAATCCAAACTCATTGCACTGTCTTCCCTGCAGTCTGAACCCAGTGACCCTGTCTATCAGAGCTTGAACTTGTAAATGACAGCAACTACTGGATGTGGGCAAGACTTTCAGCTGAAAGAGACCGTTTTTCCAACATTCTTATTAATCATCTATTGGCTTTGGGGAAAGGTTTGACCAACATGTTGTTGCTTTCTTCTGAATACATAACATTTGCTTCATCTTTTATTCAATTTTATTGAAATTTTTCTCCTATCTGTATCAACTAGTGGTAACATTATCTTTTTGTGTTAAGTGTTAACAAATTGGATTGAGCCCATTATTTTGTACTTTGAAAATGATTTAATAGATTTTTGTATTTCTACTCACAATTAAAATTATCATCATTCAATTTAGTCTCTTCCGTTTCAAAGTCAACATCCTCATAACTCGTCACATCCAGAGATCTGTTCAAGTCATCTGCCTCTTCATCACTGAAGTAACCCTGAATGCCTCTGTGTGAGGAAGGGTCCTCTTTGGCCTTAAGTGAAACAACGAACATCTCTTATTGTACAGAGTGGCAGAGGTGGAGAGACATTGGGCATTGAAGATCGGATGAGTGAAGAGTGAAGAAGTTCATTATCCATCAACAATCCCCCAACAAAAGAAAATAGTTTGCCTCGTGCATTAAATACATCAAGAGAGATTTTGATATTCTCGTTCCGTCCGCAAGAAATTGGACCAGGTTACTTGCTTCTAGCATCTAATCTCACTCCTCTAATAGTGGAGCTTCAGTTCAATAATTCATCAAAAAACATTGATATTAGCCTTGTTTTATTTTACAGACGATTTACAGTTTGGTTGACAGGTTAATTATTTTAATAACTTGTTCCTTCTACATGTAATTCCCTTTAGCCTGTATCTGTACACTGTGATTGTAATCATGTGTAGTCTTTTCGCTGACAGGATTGCACACACCAAGAAAAGCTTTTCTCGGTACAGGCGACAATAGTAAACTAAACTAAACTAATATCCCAAAGTGGTGGTTTGTGGTAATTTGATGTCATCATACATGATTCAATTTTCCTCAGTAATGATGACATAATCAGCATAGTGGTAAGACCATTATTAAAGGTTTGTTTTAGTCGGACATCTTATAAATCTGCAGAGTTGAAGGCTTGAAATATTAAGGCAACCATCGAGGGAATAGTTCTTCTCAGCCACTCGTGATCAGCAACACTAAACTTTGGAAGCAGAGCTCAGAAAGGTCGCGCTCCCACGCTGAAATATTCTGATTTTCACCTTTCTTGCGCTCTTGTGAATGTTACATATTGGTGTAATTTGTACAAGTGGCCAGTTATCTCATGTGAGGTGTGCCTATTTGAACCTAACACCTGTGGGTTGACAATGCCTACAAAGCTGGTTCCAAAAGCTGGCAGGAAAGCACAGTCCATTTTGAGGAGGGAAGGATTTGAATGAATGAATGAATGAATGAATGAATGAATGAATGAATGAATGAATGAATAAGTTTATTGGCCAAGTGTGTATTTGGATATCCCCATTTGGGAGAGGGGTTCACAGTGAACAATTTTGCCACTGATACAATGGAATGGCTTCACAACACCGTCTGTGCTAACTGTGCAGTTTATTGACTGGATGTGTCAAGAGTGGAGCAATATCAGGAACGGCCAATACCATTTAGAGCCAGGCAGGACCTGGACTCTGGTCATGCACGGATTGATTGAGTCTAACCTTGGGGAGGCACGGTAGAGCTGCTGCCTTACAGCGCCAGAGACCTGGGTTCGATCCCGACTACCTATACAGAGTTTACATGTTCTTTGACTGTCTGTACGGAGTTTGCACGTTCTCCCCCTAACCACATGGGTTTCCCCGGGTGCTCCGGTTTCCTCCCACATTCCAAAGATGTGTATATTTGAAGGTTAATTGGTAAAGATTGTAAATTATCCCTAGTGTGTGATATAGTGTTTGTGTACGGGGTGATCGCTGATCGGCACGGACTCGATGGGCTGAAGGAGCCTGTTTCCATGCTGTATCTGTAAACTAAGCTCAAAAAACTAAACCTGGGAAACAATGAGGTGCAGTACAACACAGGAGGGAATGGATTCCCATATTCTTGGATAATGCGGTGGTGGTGGGAGGGGGGGGGGGGGGGGGTTGGGGGGTGGGATCGGAATCAGGGAAGTGGAAAGAAGGACGTATACTGTGTCTGCAGGCGGTACAGAAAGTTTCCAGATATAAGACTATGTGGTCGACACAGAATGCTGGAGTAACTCAGCGGGACAGGCAGCACCTCTGGAGAGGAATGGGTGATGTTTCGGGGCGAGACCCTTCTTCAGACTGAATGCGCAGTGGGAGTAAATAGACAGTGAGATCTGTGCTACAAATCAAGCATCAAGGATATGAGACTTTGCAAGGTTTAATGACCTTACCAGGGCAGGCGAGGTCAGTGAATGTATTCTTCTATATGCGGCATTAGCCTCAGTCACATCTGAATTCACCACACCACCACTGCTCAATCACTGACACTCTCCATCAGTTAAGGGTCATGCCTAACATTCATACACTCTTCCACACCACTGTTTCACCAGTCACACAAGCTGAGCACACTGGGGGCTTTCCAACCGTGCCGACTGCATGGTTCAAACAGGCTCCACATCTCTCACTGATGGACCTCCTACACACTGAGATGGTGCACGTCATGATGGCCAGGCAGTAACCAGAGGGGACGGGTGTGCTTGTTGTGATCACCGTGAAGGAGACAATGTTGGCCATTATTGTAATACAGTAAACCCTTGTTTTACTGGACCCCTTTATAACGGATATTGGTTATAACGGACGGACCTGCTGAGCCACGCCGGCTCGCACCATCTACCCAGCCGATGCCTCTGACACCACGTCGGGTTGCAAGGTCCACCAGTGAGCCCTTCTTCACCCGCCACAGGATCCAGTTCACGTGACTGTCGT
Organism: Rhinoraja longicauda; assembly: GCF_053455715.1. Lineage (NCBI taxonomy): Eukaryota > Metazoa > Chordata > Chondrichthyes > Rajiformes > Arhynchobatidae > Rhinoraja > Rhinoraja longicauda. The sequence continues at coordinate 23,859,165 of NC_135981.1, forward strand.
TGCGGCTCACGTTGTAGCCCCGGGGGGGGGGGGCAGCGCTTTCTTCAGGCCGCTGCCACCAACGGGACGGGCATTGCAGCCACCATGGGGCTCGCTCCCCTCTCACAGGCTGCCGCGTTGTCCACTCGGCCTCTGCCCCACTCCAGTGCCGCCTCCTCCCCCTCCACAGTGGAAGATGCCACCGACTGCGGGGGGGAAGGAGGGGAAGCCAGCGGGGGAGCGGACAGAGTGATGGGTGGGACAGAGCGAGTCCACAGCGTCTAAACATGTCCCGTCAATGGCGGTGGCCTGAAGAAAGTGCAACTTGTTGGGGGCTACAACGTGAGCTGCAACAACAGCCTCATCGACCAGTGAAGAAAGGATCGCTGGTGCAGACCAATGGCATCGCTGCCGGGTTTATCAGGTGAAACGACACAAAGTGCTGGAGTAACTCAGCAAACTGAATCAGTCTGAAGAAGGGTCCTGACATCATTGATCCATGTTCTCCGAAGATGTTGCCCAACCCATTGAGTTGCTCCAACACTTTTGTGTCCTTTTGTGTATTAACCATCATCTGCCTTTCTTTGTTACAAACAATGATAATACCTTACTCAGTTATAGTGGACAATCGACAATAATGGACACCATTCCCCCTCCATGGCCCATTGTAAAGAGGACTTACTGTATGGTCGTGGAGCTGACAGTCAGTGGCTCGGCTGAAACCATAGAGGTTGAGGCATGGTCCAACCTTATCCCCCTCACATCTCTCCTCCTCCTCAACATATCCTCTAGTCCAGCATGTGGCAGGGACATGTGCAGGACATTACCTTAGATATTGGTCCTCAGTAGAATGCAAACTGCATGGAAGAAGTTCTCAGGTGTTTCTTTAAAGACACTTGGTCATTCTCATTTCAAATGCCAGATCATTGCATCTTATTTTTGTGAATGTCTTGAATGTGCCTTTTATTAGACTGATCAATCCTGCATTTACTTACCACCTGGAGATCGTAGGATCTACTGTGTGCCATGTTGCTCGCTTCCTAAACGTACACCAACTTATTATCGTTATCCTTCTGCACTCTTATACAGAGTTCGATGACATGTCCTAAAATATAAATATGTAAAAGTGAATATACTCTGATTATAGTAACATCTCACATTTGTAATCATGCCTTCAACACAGTAAACTACTGCAGGAATGTCATCAAATAAAATTTGTACCTCTCAGACTGGAAGGTCTGAGCTATAGGGAGAGGTTGAGTAGGCTGGGACTCTATTCCTTGGAGCGCATGAGGATCGCATTTAGAGTATTGTGTTCGGTACTGGGCTCCATGTTATAGGAAAGATGTTGTCAAGCTGGAAAGGGTACAGAGAAGATTTATGAGGATGTTGCCAGGATTAGAGGGTCTGAGGTATAGGGAAAGGTTGAGTAGGCTGGGTCTCTATTCCATGGAGCACAGGAGGATGAGGGGGTGATCTTATAATAGATCGGGTAGATGCACAGAGTCTCTTGCCCAGAATAGGCGAATCGAGGACCAGAGGACATAGGTTTAAGCTGAAGTGGAAAAGATTTAATAGGAATATGAGGGGTAACTTTTTCACACAAAGGGTGGTGGGTGGGTGGAACGAGCTGCCAGAGGATATAGTTGAGGCAGGGACTATCCCAACATTTAAGAAACAGTTAGACAGGCACATGGACAGGTTTGGTGGGATATGGACCAAACTCGGGCTGGTGGGACTAGGGTAGCTGGGACATTGTTGGCCGGTGTGGGCAAGTTGGACTGAAGGGCCTGTTTCCACACTGTATCACTCTATGACTTCATGTCATGGGGAACAATTGGGAACAGATTGAAAGGTGATGTAAGGTATGTTTTAAATGAAGGGAGGGATGTTGAGAGATGGGTGAAGTTCCAACTCTACACCAGTGGTGTGTATCAGAGCACAAACTGCCATTAAATGTTTTTGTCCAACACTGAACTTAAACCAGATGTGAACCTACTTGCAATCAATGACAGTAAAATACAGCAAATGGGTTTGAAGAAGGGTCCCAACCCAAAGGTCATGTTCTCCAGCGATCTTTTCATTAACCAGGACCAAGTTTGCGAAAGTATATTGAAAAGCCTGCAACCTGCGATAACTTGGCACAGGTAACTACAGTAGCACCTCATACTCTCCCAATACCCCCAAACCTGAGGTGATGTTTATTAGAATCAGCTCAGCTAATATTTCCATAACTGTGCCCTTCATAATCAGGCACAGTTATCAAATCAGTGGATGTTTAATCAACTGAAGTGACTCAGGATTAAACAAGGAAGCTAGATTTCATCTTTAACTCTTCCACATGGTGTCAAGCAGCCACTATCAATCCTTTTTGATGTTCCCCAAAGATAATCATCGCAAGTCGGATGTACTTTGTAAATATTTCCATTCTTGGTTTATGGGGATCATTGGAAGGGGTGGCATTTGGTTTCCCTGTAGAAGGTGAAGCAGGTCATTTCTTTGAGCCTCTGTGGCCATTGTGTTGAGGATATCCTACAGCAGTGCCCAATAAATAGGTTCAGCACCTGATGCAGTGACACTGAAGCTAGGGGGATGTGTATCAAGCTCAGAAGGGTGTGCGGATTGTCAGGGAACTTGAACGTTCCTGTCCAAATTCAGTCCTTCCAGATGGCAAAAGTTGTGGATTTGGGAGGTTCGATGAAAGAAGCCTTGAATATCTACTGCAGTGTCTAACTTGACCCAATTAACCCGCTTCAGCTGAGTAAACCCAGCTACATCCTCCCAGCTCAGCCAGAACCAGATTTGTGGAGCCTACCAATAAAAAGGAAAACTTCCTTCTCGCCAGTTGGGAGGTCATGTTGCAGTTGTATAAGACGTTGGTGACGTTGGCACATTCAGAGCATTGTGTTCAATTTTGGTCACTGTGTTACAGGAAAGATGTTGACGAGCTTGAAAGGGTCCAGAGAAGATTTGCCAAGTTGTTGCCAGGATTCGAGGGACCGAGCTATAAGGAGAGGTTGAGCAGGCTCGGGTTTTGCTCCTTGGAGCGCAGGAGGACAAGCGGCTTTTTTCCCAACCCGAAACATCGTCTGCCCATTCCCCTCCCAGCCTGACCCGCTGAGTTCCTCCAGTAGTTGGAGTTTACCTTTTAACTAAGTCAGACAGAATGCCCTATGTTGTATTATGATACCAGGTTTCTTGGGAAATATTAACTCATGCCAATTACATGTTATTTAGCTTTTCCAAAATGATGGTAGATCTTTTTTTTCTTGAGGCAGGTTTTTGAAACTAAATGTCTTAAGAACAAGAGGTCCCTCACCAATTGCCCTGATACAGACGGGCCCTGACCTAGAGTACAAAGGTCCAATGTCTGTTGCTCTCTGCCCATATTTTGTTATCAAGATGACAAGTTCCCTGATGTTCTGTGACCTTTATCATGTTCCATGTTTCAGATTATCTGGACATACAATGTACTGCAGTGTCCCCTGTCTGGTAGATGCTCTTTGCAGCACTGCAGAGTGTCGGCAGTGGTATAGTGTCATGTTTTCAGTCTGAACGCTCCACTATATTATGCTGGTGTGTGGTTTACCTATCGTTAGGAGGGAGAGATCAATCAGCCATGTTTGAATGGTGGAGTAGACTTGATGGGCCGAATGGCCTAATTCTACTCCTATCACTTATGAGCTTCTGACCTTATATTCTCCAAGTATTCCCAGAGATGAGATGTTCCAATTTAAAAGGCCACAAGATTATGAATTGGCCACAGCGGGTAGAGCCGCTGCATCACAGAGCCAGAGGCCGAGGTTCAATCCTGACCTCGGATGCTGCATGTGTGGAGTTTGCACGTTCTCCCTTGGGTTTACTTCGGGAGCTCGGGTTTTGTCCCACATCCCAAAGACGTGCAGGTTTATAGGTTAATTGGCTTCTGTAAATTGTGTGGAGTGGATGAGAAAGTGGGATAACATAGAACGGATAATCGATGGTTGGCTAGATGGGCTGAAGGGCCTGTTTCCATGCTGTGTGACTCCATGGATGGATCAATGGATCTAATGCTGAATATCCTGATAAATCACGCTTATGCTAGTGACCCATTGTAGTGTGTCTCATGCGCATCTAAAGTTTTGTGTTTTAGTTCACAGTACACCAAGTTGATTTGCTCCAAAACAGAATGTTTTGATGATGAATAAATGAAATAATGTGTTGCTAAATTAAATATCTTTATGAATCATCATCCAAATTTGTAAAGCGATTTTAATTGATTTCAAAGATTCATTACTGAATATTCAGAAACAAAAAAACATGTATTTCTTTTCAGAAACTTTCTTCCCCAAGGAAGCATTTGAACCATATTGTCAGATTTAGTATTCTGAAACTTTAGTTCATTTTAGATTCACTGCATGGAAACAGCCCTTTGGCCCACTGAGGTCACCGTTCACACTCGTTCTCAGTTATCCCACTTTTTCATCCACTCCCTGCACACGAGGGACAATTTACAGGGGCCAATTAACCTACAAACCCTGGACATGGGAGTAGACCCACGTGGTCACAGCGAGAACGTGTAAACTCCGCACAGACAGCATCGGAGATCAGGATAGAACCCAGGTCTCTGGCACTGTGAGGCAGCAGCTCTACCCGCTACCAGTATGGTACAATATTAATGGTTAATTCAGCAACAAACAACCTCAATAATTTTGACGGGTGATGTTCACATTGAATCCTTGGATTTTGCTACAATATGCTTACACTTTTGCACAAGTCAGAAGATTATGAGTCTCTGAATCTCTGTCCTTGAAGGGCAGTGGAAGTAGTCTTCAAGTATTTTTTTCCATCAGAATCAAAATGATTCTTGACAAGCAGTGTGGTGTAAGATTACCAGAGGTAGATGGAAATTTAGTTGAGGTCAGATCCTATTGAAGGATAGAGGTAGCTCGAGGGGCAGAGTGGCCTACATTTGTGCTTCTGAGTCAAATGCACAATTGTGTCATTAGGTAAATACAGGAAGGAAGGAATGTTGCAGTAAAATGCAGTCTATTTCGATTCAGACACCTTCAACAATAAACACACCTCTTTCAAGTGATTATTAAACAATTCAAATATAATTTTTTTTTCTTTGCTGTAAATTCTAACACCATGAAAATATGTTCTGCACTCTGGAATTTTTCTCATTGCACTACCTGTTGTATTTGTGCATAGCTTGATAGCACTCATGATTTGACTGGGTATCACGCAGTTTTTCACAGAATGTTGGTACACATGACAATAATGAATCAATATCAATATAGATGTGATTAGTTTATCTGGACATCATGTTTGGCACAGACATTGAGGGCCAAAGGGCCTATTCCTGTTCTACGTTCAATATTTTATGTTCTAATACCAAGATCAATACTAGTTTCATAAATCTTGTGAAGCATACACGCTGTCTCTCCCCCATCCAAATTTGTTGATAATGGTCACTAAAGTACAAAACTAGTGCAAATTCTTTAACTGTTAAGAATGCAAGTTTAGGGCAATGTTACTAATCACTCCAAATGCCTGTCTGGCAGTAACAGATTGCAGACTTGAATCTGTTCATAGCCTGGCCACAGGAGGGCAGTGTGGTACCAGGAATGGTCAGACCAGGCCCCAACAGAGACACAACTCAAATATCAATGTGGCAAAATTATTCCAAAACAATGCTGTTTATGTGGACAGAAAGGAGCCGATATGCTTGTAACAGTTCACGCTTTGGTTTCGGCTGGTTTACATCAATCTAGATTTTAACTTTTGAGAAGATCCAGAACGCCCTACTGGTCACAAATAAAGCACTGCTCCAAAACATATTGAAAGCTGTATTTCACTGCAACTTTCCTCCTTTCCTGTGTTTAGATAACAGCACAATTGTGCCTTTGAATTAGAAGCAGGTGTAGCCATTCTGTCCCCCTTGCCTGCTTCACAATTCAATAAGATCATGTGAAAATCTTCATCTTGTAGAATAGGATTTAAAAAATGTCTCTTCGAGATCGTTGGCAGCACAGTGGTTTAGCGGTGGAGTTGTACAGGTTTGTAGGTTAATTGGCTTGGTACAATTGTAACTTGTCACCTAGTGTGTGTAGGATAGTGTTAGTGTGCGGTGATCGCTGGTCGGTGCGGACTCAGTGGGCCGAAGGGCCTGCTTCCGCGCTGTATCTCTAAAACTAAACTAAACTAATCTGGGCAGACTGGTCGAGTCAGTATTTATTGCCCATTACTAATTATCTTTGAGAAACATGTGGTGAGCTGGCCTTCTGCGCAGCGGCATAATGTGTCTGGTGAAGGCAGATGTTGGTCAGCGAACTCTGAGCCCTGTGGAAGGACGGGCCTTATGTTCACGCAACAGAGCGGCGCGTGAGTCGAAGGGGAACCTGCAGGTGGCGGTGCTCCCAACGCATCTCTTGGCGACAGAGGTCACGTGCTTGGGAGATGCTGTTGGAGGAGCCACGGTGAGTATTTGCAGCACAACGCATCAGATCACTGCAATCAAAGAATTGGTGGCGCAGCGGTAGAGTTGCTGCCTCACAGCGCCAGAGACCCGGGTTCGATCCTGACTACGGGTGCTGTCTGTGCGGAGTTTGTACGTTCTCCCCGTGGCCTGCGTGGGTTTTCTCCAGGTGCTCCGGTTTCCTCCCGCACTCCAAAGACATACAAGTTTGTAGGATAATAGGCTCTTGTAAAAATTGTAACTTGTCCCTAGTGCGTGTAGGATAGTGTTAGTATGCAGGGACCGCTGGTCAGTGTGGACGCAGTGGGCAAAAGTGCCTGTTTCTCTAAACTAAACTAAACTAAACTAAACTTTGCTGGTGCAGTGAGACTCGCCCTTCAAATACTTAAATGTCAGGTAGATTCAGAAATTAGCACTGGCAATATTAGTGGGCACATGCTCAATGCCATTTGCAGGCTGATACTTGAAATTAATGATTATAAAATCATCGCATGTTGAAGGTCATGCAGCCATTGTGCCAGTTCGGGTAAAACCATCCCATTTATCCCACTCGTCTGTTTTGTTCATTGGAGGCACCAGGAACTGCAAATGCTGGAATCGTGAGCAAAACACAAAGTACTGGAGGAACTCTGCAAGTCAGGCAGCACCTTCCAGACCACAGCATCCCACCCCTCACACTGCATTCTCCTCCTTCCCATATTCATCTCCCATCTCTGAGCCTCCCATGTTCCTTAATCCCCCCCCCCCACTGTGATGTTTGACGGTGGGGTGGGAGGACCCGTTGCCCCTCCTGTGCAGCGCCACCTGCTGCACGGGAGGAGCAACGGGTCCTCCCATCCCACACAGTCCATCAAACATCACACTCCCCCTTTCCAGTTTGAACGTCTCTATTCCTGAATGAGTCACATCAAATATCACACCCACCCCACATCCTCTGTGCCCTTCTACCTTTATCCCTCCCTCCAGCTTTACATTTCACTCCACTTCTCTCCTCATCTCCCTTCTCCTTTACACCTTCAGCCTTTGCCACTTACTCAACCCACCCGTGAATCAACTCCCTTCACCCGTATCCATCTATCACTTGCCAGACTTTGTCCCGCCCTCACCTCTCTTTTCCTGCTTTGTAACCTCCCACCCCCCCCCCCCCCCCGCACTCTCCCTCCGTAACGACAAGCACCCGTAGTCAGGATCGATGGGACTCCGGCGCTGCAAGGCAGCTAATCTACCGCTGCGTCACCTTGCCTCCCTAAGGGCTGCACAACTTCAATTTCCACCATTGTGGACGGTAGCAAATGTAAAAGAGATAACAAATACAAAGGTAAAACTTCCAAGAAGATAACCTTTCCCTTTCAGGACTATGGCCCATTAGAAATGACTTGGGAAGTCTCCAGTATTTCAGTCAGCTGTTACAATGTACACTATACAATTCCACAGACTTCCCCATAGGAGCAGGGGGTGTGGGCTCCCTGGAATATTCAATAATCAGTTCAACCTTCTTCCATTTTCATCTCCAAATGACTCCATCTCCTTTTGCAGTGGTTCGTTGTATATTGGTTTTGATAGAAATTGAACTACAGAGACCTCCTCTACTGTGTGAGGAAAAACAATTCTCACAATCTGTAAACCCTCTTGAGCCTTGTTCAATTTTTTACTGCACTGAAGTGCCCATAGTTTGAACCCATTATGGTGTCCACTTGTATTAGCCTACATTAGGTTTGCAATCATCACTCCTTCATTACAATAACATTAAACATCAGTAAAACACAATCTGAAGAAGAGTCTTGAACCGAAATGTCACCTATTCCTTTTCTCCAGAGATGCTGTCTGACCAGCTGAGTTACTCCAGCTTTTTGTGTCTATCTTCTGTACCAACTCTTTGAGTTTTGCACAAGATTCCAGCATCTGCAGACTCTTGTGACTGCATGTTAACATTAAACTTTGTGTGTCTTTCAATAAATGTGTGATGAAACGATTGTAATTGTTCTTTCAGATCACACTGTAACTGTTTATACAAAGTTAAACAAATATATTTTAATTCAGATGCCTTCGAGACACATTCCACTATCCCTGGTTAGAACATTACAATGAGAGGATAATTAGTAAATTGTCAGTCCACCCCCTCTGTCAGTAACTGGAAGCCTGGTCAGAAGATATCGGTTTATGTCCCATTTTGGATTAGTTAGGTTGGTTACTTAGTTAACAGGTTAACTAGTTGGTTAGTTAGTTCGTTGGTTCACTAGCTGATTAGTTAGTTAGTTGGTTAGTTGGTTAGTTTGTTGGTTAGTTAGTTAGTTCGTTCATTAGTTAGTTAAGTTTAGTTTATTGTCACATGTACCGAGGTACAGTGAAAAGCTGTTGTTGCGTGCTAACCAGTCAGCGGAAACACAATACATGATTACAATCAAACCATTCAAAGTGCACAGATACATGATAAAGGGAATTTAAGTTTAGTGGAAGATAACTAGAAGTCCAGTAAAGTCCAATTAAAGATAGTCTAAGGGTCTCCAATGAGGTAGATGTTAGCTCAGGATTGCTTTCTAGTTGGCGATAGGATGGTTCAGTTGCCTGAAAACAGCTGGGAAGAAACTGTCCCTGAATCTGGAGGTGCGAGTTTTCACACATCTATACCTCTTGCCTGATGGGAGAGGGGAGAAGAGGGATTGACATTATCCACATGATTTGATACTCTGTAAATGTAATAGACTTGAATTCAGAGTTATGTTGAATAAAGGTCTGTGTGGATCTCACGGCACTCTGCCGAGATGGCTGGTTCTTTGGAGACTACGTCTGGGTGATTGGGAGCAGTCTTTAGGTAATGGTGTACAGGATATGAATAAGTTGAGGGAAGAACAGAAAAGATTAACTGGGAGCAGTTGTGTTCTTCGGATGTGTTTTTTTATCGAGGGAAAGAGATCGCGAAGGGGTGTGATTGATAACTATTGATGGAGCAAAGTAAAATACAAGGAATGCAGGTTGACTCACTAGAGTGTCCTAGACTCAGTCACTGAGCCTCCGGCAAGCATTTAACGCCCCCTACCCACCCAACCTTATCTCCCTCTCACACCTCACACATAATTCTTGGAACATGTTTCCAGTAGAAGAGTTGTGTTGGATAACATCTGCCATCAGGGGTCCCAAAGACGTCTTGCAAGAAATGAAGAATGAAGGAGGGTGAGCATTTGGGTTGACACCTTTCTTCGCCTTGAGAAGGAAGTTCATAGCAGATAAATGAGATGCTTCAATATACCCTAAAGATTGACGCAATTAGCATAACGCTTACCTTCGGGAACAAATTCACGCTCCCAGACGTCCAAGAGCACCTTCCAGTCTCCAATGCTCCAATTGCAGTTGCAAAGAGATCTGTTGGTGGTAGAACCTCAAGCCGTTCCAAGCCCAGAGCCTCTCGTGTGGTGGCCTTCCACAAGTAATGTGAGTCAGCTGAAATCTACCCCACAACCTCTCGCCTCCAGGGATCTGAGTCACTGCGATATTCATAATCTCTACCTGGCTTGTTCCCCCAATTGCTCCCTGCCTACTGGCTGGCCAAGATTAGGAGTCAGGCCCTCCATAGTACGCAAGAAGCAACTTTATCTGAGTGAAACATTTCAGGGCTCTGAACCTTTTCTTCGTCAGCAAGGCATCCCCACCCTTGCTCAGCTCTCCTATTAACCTGGCTGCAGTGTCATTGCATGATGCAAGTTTGTAAACACATTAAGCTATTGCCAATTGAAAAAGAGGAATGATGCAGTTGCCATTCATGTTATACTCTACGCTCCTCCATAAACTTACCAATTGCAAATGATGACTTACTGAATGAACAACATTGAATTTTGTTTTGGAGGAACTGTATGGAAACAGGCCTTTTGACCCACCAAGTCCATGCTGACCATCGGTCATCCGTTTACACTAGTTCAATGTTATCCCACTATCTCATCCACTCCCTATGGCTGTGGAGGCTGTTATTGGGCACCTGGGGAACATTTACAGAGGCCAATTGACTTACACACCCTCTTTGGGATGTGGGAGGAAACTGGAGCACCCGTAGGAAACCCACGTGGTCACAGGGAGAACTTGCAAACCCCACACAGACAGCACCCGAGGTCAGGATCGAACCTGGGACTCTGGCACTGTGAGGCAGCAGCTCGACCAGCTGCGTGACTGTGCCGCCCTTAAAGGTTATGGATTTGCCTCTCACTCTGGATGCTTTTGCGATCCAGGTTTAGCTTTAGCACAGCAGTCCAGATGAACACATCAACCTGATACCGGGTGGATATTAGGACTGGATCAAGGAGAAGGTTTTGCACCTATAAAAGAATGAAGTCACCATTCATTTGGATCAAATTTCTGTTGTATTAACACATCAACAGCAAAATAAAACAGCAAAGTTAAAAATATAGCCCTTGTGTTGACAGGAAACAGTCCACGAAGACAAATGAGGCAGCATTAGTTTATGCCTTAACACAAAGATAAACAGGAAGGTAGCCATTTGTGCATGACACCAAGACATATTTGCATCTTCCTGATGCAGAGCCGGTGGAATGGCTTGACCACACTGACTTGTACAGATAGTTTTGCACTTTAACAAAGTGTCCTAAACAGCAGCTTCTAAACATCTGAATTCACTCGCCTGCTTACATATCACTGCTGCAGAAAACACTTCTTTAAAAAATGTATGTACCGTAGGAAGGAACTGCAGATGCTGGCTTAAACCGAAGATAGACATAAAAAGCTGGAGTAACCCAGCCAGTCAGGCAGCATCTCTGAAGAAAAGGAATAGGTGACTTTTTGGGTCGAGGGCCTTCTTCAGACTGAGAGTCTCGTTCTCTCGTTTCCCTCTCTCCTGTCACTCGGTCTGAAGAAGGGTCTCGACCGGAAACGTCACCTAGTCCCTTTCTCCAGAGATGCTGCCTGACCCGCTGAGTTACCTGCAGCTTTTTTGGTGTGTGTCTTTGAAAAATAACACAGGGAACTTAAGGTTGTGCAGCAGAATGGGGTTTCTGGTTGTACAGTAGGGATTCATTCAGTGAGACGGCCGACGTTGGCGTAGGGGTGAATACATGTCTTGTATTAGTCTAGTGCACAAACCTAGGTCCATCCCATCTACAACTTGGCAAGTAGAGTCCTAGCTGATTTTCTGTAAGAAATGTCACTCATTTCTGACAGATATTTTGCCAACGTTCAACACATCTCTGCAGGACGATTACATATAAGGGGCCGCGAATGCAAGTTTAAGGATAATTTCTTTACACCACATTTCAACGTGTCTTATCAAAAAAATCCGCTCAGCCCATCTGAAGCTGTATCTAACCTACCACGTCGCTAATGTTCAAACAATTTACGTGCGTTATTGTAAACATAATTGTAAAAATAACCGTACAATCATTTTGTGGTGTTTTGCATCATATTTGTGGCAGTACCTATTGATGGTTCATTCACTTAACTGGATTCAAATGTAAACAGACACCTCACATTCACTCAGCAACGTTAAAAAATCAATGTTGTTGCTTACATCATTCACGTAACATTCACACTGAGTTAAGTATTCACGTTATATCTGTCAGGACTAGATGTCCTGAGCGTGTAGAACATTGAGAAGAAAATGGAGTTGGTGATGCATCGTACTTGCAAAAAGATAATTTTGAGAAAGGCACTGTTGAGAAAGATATTTTATGTTTGAATAAGGGGTAAAAAAAATTACAATGGAATATTAAAAGTTATTGGAGTCAAATTGATGCAACATCCTACAGCAGCTGGGTTCCACTGCAAAGGGTTCTGCCAACAATGAGCAGAATGTGAGAAAATATTTGAGTCTCTAAAATGAAAGAATGTAAAACCAGAGGCAGAAATATTCTTTTTCCAGAATGTAGATTCAGCAACTCCACGCAACAACTGTAGGGCGGCACGGTGGCGCAGCGGTAGAGTTGCTGCCTTACAGCGAATGCAGCGCCGGAGACTCAGGTTCGATCCTGACTACGGGCGCCGTCTGTACGGAGTTTGTACGTTCTCCCCGTGACCTGCGTGGGTTTTCTCCGAGATCTTCGGTTTCCTCCCACACTCCAAAGACGTACAGGTATGTAGGTTAATTGGCTGGGCAAATGTAAAAATTGTCCCTAGCGTGTGTAGAATAGTGTTAATGTGCGGGGATCGCTGGGCGGCGCGGACTCGGTGGGCCGAAGGGCCTGTTTCTGCGCTGTATCTCTAAATCTAAAAAAAAAATCTAAAATATTTTCAGAGAAGGCAGACTTACTGTTTTTTTTTCCTATATGTAAATAAACTCTATTTTGTGTAGTTGTGTGACGTTTGTGGCACGCAGAGTTTATGCGTTTTGCTGCACATTTTCATGATGTAATTCACACCACTCAATAGTAAATGATTTCCCATTACAGATAACATTAACCGATGGCAGTACATTCAACTAGATGGGCTAGAGCTGATACAAACAAGTCCAAAGTCAGAAGCCAATAGTCAAGAGTGTTTTATTGTCATATGTCCCGAAACGGAACAATGAAATCCTTACTTACAGCAGCACAACAGATATGTAAAGATAGTACTCTGTAAAGCCCATAATAAACAACAACAAACGTTCAGTGCACACACACACACACACGCATATATAAACACCTTCTTCCTGATGGTAGGAGTGAAATGAGAGCATGTGAGAGTGGTGTGGGTCTCTGATGTTGCTGGCTGCCTTGTTGAGGTAGTGACTCTGTAGATCCTTTGATGGTGGGGAGACCAGTACCTGTGATGGGCTGGGCAGTGTTCACCACTTTTTTCAAACTTCTTCGTTCCTGGGCTTTCGAGTTGCCGAACCAGGCCATGAAGCAACCAATCAATATGCTGTCTGCTGTACACCTGTTAAAGTCCAAATCCCCCACTCTTCACGGGAAGTAGAGGCATTTAACCTGCAAACCAAGGCAATGCCAAAGTTGCCAGAAGACAGATTGTTAACATTTTGCCTTCTCCCCTCCCAGTAAATCTGTCCCAATTCATACCAAAAAACCAATTTCTGAATACAGACTGAATATTCTCTCATTTCCATCATATACCTTTTGGTGCGGTGTGCAGATAAACAGTTAACTTCACTGAACCCAGATGAACAGTTAACTTTACTCCACAAAATGCTGGAGTAACTCAGCAGGTCAGGCAGCACATCGAGAGAACATGGATAGGTGACGTTTCGGGTTGGGACCCTTCTGCAGATTTTGTGCCTTTCTTTGGGATAAACCAGCATCTGCAGCTCCTGGTGAAAACCTTTTTTTTAGAGTCTGTTGCAAATCGGTGGGATTTCACCATGATATCTTGTGCTCTCTGAAAGGCAAGCAATAATATGGCATTAGGTGGTAGGGTACATACTTGATAGCATTTCGCCAGTTGTGAAATTTTCCAGATAATTAAAACATGGAAGCAAACTTAAATAAGTTCAAAACAAAAACGAAATGACAATTGGGTCCAAAAGTGTGCGTCACGGTGGCGCAGCGGTAGAGTTGCTGCCTCACAGCGCCAGAGACCCAGCTTCAATCCTGACCACAGGTGCTTGTCTGTAAGGAATTTGTGTTTTCCCCCCGTGACCCGCGTGGGTTTTCTTCGGGTGCGCCGGTTTCCTCCCACACTCCAAAGACGTACAGGCTTGTAGGTTAATTGGCTTGGTATAAATGTAAATTGTCCCTAGTGTGTGTAGGATAGTGTTAGTGTGCAGGGATCGCTGGTCAGTGTGGACTCGATTGGGCCGAAGAGCGTGTTCCTGTGATGTATCTCTATACTAAACTAAACTAAATTAAATTCTATCAATGGTAGTTAGCAGTGAAGCTTCAGTGCTTACTCTGCCCTCCATGTCAGCGACATACAAGGATCCAATGATTTCTCTAGCACAGATTCACCCTTGTGGCGATACACCAATCCAAAGGGTTCTCTGGTTCAAAGAGGCCACACGAGTGCCATTGTTGCTTTGTGTACAAAATGAATTAACTTAATGACACTGTGAATGTACTGATTTGACAACTGAATATATAGATTGGACAACCCCATGAATATAAAGACAGACATGTACTATTTCCATTTATAAGTTCATAAGTTGTAGGAGCAGAATTAGGCCATTCGGTGAACCCGAATGAACTGTTAACTTTACTGAGAAGAACACAAAACGCTGGAGTAACTCAGCAGGTCAGCCAGCACATTGAGAGTACATCAAGTAGTGTAGGAAAATAACTGCAGATGCTGGTACAAATCGAAGGTATCACAAAATGCTGGAGTAACTCAGCAGGTCAGGCAGCATCTAGGAGAGAAGGAATGGGTGACGTTTCGGGTCGAGACCCTTCTTCAGTCTGAAGAGACCCTTCTTCAGTCTGAAGAGACCCTTCTTCAGTCGAGACCCTTCTTCAGTCTGAAGAAGGGTCTTGACCCGAAACGTCACCCATTCCTTCTCTCCTAGATGCTGCCGGATCTGCTGAGTTACTCCAGCATTTTGTGATGCCTTTGAGAGAATATCAAGTCTACTCTGCCATTCAATGATGGCTGATCTATCTTTCCCTCTCAAACCCCATTCTCCTGCCTTCTCCCCATAAACCTTGACATCCTTGCTAATCAAGAACTTATCAATCTCCACCTTAAAAATATCCACTGACTTGGCCTCCCCAGGCTTCTGTGGTATATATTTTTATGAGTAAAGTTTATTGTTTAAGTAAAAAAATATTCAGATGTTTTCCTGGCGTGTAGCATTGTAGTGTCGTCAGGTTGGCTGGCTGGACAATCATGATCTCAGAGCTTCTCAATACGTATGGAGACCACATGTTACTAAGTTACATTACCAAACAAGCCACCTGAGATATTTGACGAGTTGACTGAAAGTGCGTACAATATTGTTTGATTCCTCATATAGACTGACCTCCAAAACACCTGAAGGTGCACTATATATGGTGAACGATGAACTCAAAAGATTCTGTTTTATTTTTCACCATGCAGATTGTGAGGGAAGTGTATGGTTCAATAATAATAATAATAATGCATTACATTTATATAGCGCTTTTCTAAACACTCAAAGACGCTTTACAGGGTTTACTAAAACATAGAAAATAAAATAAATAGATAAATAAGTAAACGAACAGAAAAGGAAAAAGAAGGTGAGGTGACGGTCAGTGGTTGAAGGCAGTGCTGAACAGGTGAGACTTCAGTGATGTTTTGAATGTGGTGAGTGAGGAGGAGTCTCTGACGGTTTGGGGTAGTGAGTTCCAGAGTGTGGGAGCAGCGATGGAGAAAGCCTTGTCCCCCCAGGATCTGAGTTTGGTCCGGATGGGGGGGGACAGGAGGTTGGCAGCAGCAGAGCGGAGGGTACGGGTTGGAGTGTGTCTGTGGAGGAGGTCAGTCAGGTAGGATGGGGCCAGGTTATGGAGGGCTTTGTAGGTCATGAGGAGGATTTTGTACTGGATTCTCTGGGGGATGGGGAGCCAGTGGAGCTTATAAAGGATGGGGGTGATATGGTCACGGATCGGGGAGTGGGTGGGTAGACGGGCAGCGGAGTTCTGGATGTATTGGAGTTTATTGATGATTTTTGAGGGTGAACCATAGAGGAGGCTGTTGCAGTAGTCCAGACGGGAGGTGATGAAGGCGTGGATGAGGGTTTCAGCAGCTGTGGAGGAGAGGGATGGACGGAGACGCGCGATGTTTTTGAGGTGGAAGAAGGCTGTCTTGGTGATGTGTTTGATGTGTTTGTCGAAGGAGAGAGTTTGATCAAAGATGATTCCAAGATTCCGGATGTGAGGGGAGGTGGATACTGGGAAACCATCAATATTGAGGGTGAAGTTGTGGGTGGATTTGGTGAGCGTTTTTGGTCCAATGATGATGATTTCAGATTTGTCGCAGTTGAGTTTGAGGAAATTGAATTGAAGCCAAGATTTTATTTCAGTGATGCAGTTTGTCAGGGTAGAGTGTGTGGTGGTGGAGATTGACTTGGTGGAGATGAGGAGCTGGATGTCATCGGCGAAGCAGTGGAACTTGAGACCATGACGGCGGATTAATTGACCAAGGGTTCAATAGTTCTTCATTACCACAGGTGCCGAGGTACGGTGAGATTGCTTTTTTAGCACGCAGGTCAGTAAATTACTACAATACCTAAACACAATTCCAGATTGAGCACAAAGTGTATAGAAATAGTCCACTGAGACCATATACAAGAGTCGCCAGGTTGTGGTGCCATTTTCATAGTCCAAGTTGCATGTCAAAGTGCAGCTGGCCATTTAAAGGCCTGTTGTCTGGCTCATTATTTTCTGCAATATGTTCTTCATTCCATAATATTGACATGATCATATAGTACTTTTAAGGTGGGGAAATATACCAAGATGCTTTTGGGAAGTAATTTCAAGCAAATCTTGACATCAAGATGCGTGAGGAGATTATGGTCTATATTTTAAACCTACCTCAGTGTCTGAACTTGGTGCCTGTCCAACAGCACTGACCAGTTCTTCAATGCAGAGGGCATTCTCTTTGTCCTTGAGTCGTTTACCATTAAGCAGAGCAGGCTCCTTACTGCAAGCAAGCTTCAGCCACCACATCTTGCGGCCCAGTCCTAAGAACAACCAGGTGGTCTTTGACACTGAGCTGCCATCAACAAACTTTGGAATTGTTAAATGTCTCTGATTTTAAAAAAGGTACAAAAATATATTTAATTATAAGAACGTTAAAACCTCAGCAGATAATCATTGACATTTTTTAAATCTTAAAATTTGACGAAGTAATAAACCTTCAGCCTTTTAATAAAGTTGTTAATCCTTTTCAAATAAATGTGGTTGCTGTTCTGTATGTTCGCCAAACTTCCACGATGTTGAACTACAGATTGGAAATAGTTGGCATTTCTTATGGAAATATCAGCTAACGTTTAGCTCAATCTGAGCCATTAGCACAAATGAACTTCGAGGGAACATATTATGAGTGGGTGGAGAAATAGAGGGAGTTAGGTAGTGAATTACAGAACTTAGACATTTTGAATTGAAAACATATCTAACTGGTAGTGGAGCAATTACATCTGGACATGTAAAAGCAAACATTTTTTTAATACGAGATTCAATTGTGACTGGTAGGCCCTGCTCTATTCCCTATGCTTTAGCATTTCACAGGCCAATTAAACTATCTGAAATTTTTTTTTTTAAAGGGAAAGATATAAATGAAAGAGGGTGATGCCTTGGTGGGATGTTGTGAGTGAGATTTTAGTTTGATTTTACTTAAAAGATAGAGCATGGAAATAGGCCCTTCAGCCCACTGAGACCATGTTGATCATTGATCGCCCGTTCACACTAGTTCTGCGTAATCCCACTTTCTCATCCACCTCTACATACGAGGGGCAGTTTTTACAGAGGCCCATTAACCCACCAACACTACGGAGCACCAGAAGGAAACTAATACAGTCACAGCGAGAATGCGCAAACTCTACAAAGACAGCACCCCAGGTCAGGATCGAACCCGGGTCCCTGGTGCAGTGAGGCAGCAGCTCTACCAGCTGTGCCACTATGCTGCCTCAGGTGGCTGTAAAGATTTGCAACAACCACAGTGCCTGCAGTGCTCCCTCTAAGTGGAGGTCAGAACCACCATCGCTTTCAGAAATCATGCCTTAGAGTCTTTGCAGGCTGCCTCTACTGATAAATGCCAAATAAGTCAATTTGCTGCTCAGGTTTTAAACAGAACTGCAGAAGTCAGGAAACGCTCTACTGGTGAAATGGGGAGCCTATTTTTTGATAAATACCACTTCTCATCCACTCAAATATAATAGGGGCAGACACAAAATGCTGGGGTAACTCAGCGGGCCAGGTAACATCACATTTTGAGGGAGGGTCCCGGCCTGAAATGTCACCACCGATGGCACGGTGGCGCAGCGGTAGAATTGCTGCCTTCCAGCACCAGAGACCCGGGTTCCATCCTGACCACGGGTGCTGCCTGTACGGAGTTTGTACGCTTTACACGTGACCGCGTGCGTTTTCCCCGGGTGCTCCGATTTCCTCGCATCCTTCAAAGACGTACAGGTTTGCAGGTTAATTAGCTTTGGTAAGAATTGCAACTTGTTCCGGGGATAGTGTTAGTCGAGGGGTGATCACTGGTCGGCGTGAATGTGGTGGGCCGAAGGTCTGTTTTCGTGCTGTATCTCTAAACTAAACTAAGCTATCCATGGGTCACCAGAGATGCCGCCTGCCCTGCTATGTTACAGTAGCATTTTATGTCTTTCTTTGGTATAAACCAGCATCGGCTGTTTTTTGTTATTACATTCAAACATGATAGGAGCTTTTGGCTGTTGTTGCAAGGCTTCCCAAAATGCTCGCATTGATAAGGACACTTACGTCCTGGCAGCATCTTCTCTGCCACTATCTGACATCCACTGGAGGTTGGCTGTCAGCCTCATGCATTGTCCTCCAGAAGTCAATGCAGGCTCTTCTGCTACACCTCCCTTCACCTTCACAGACTCTGAGACCCTTCATCGCGTTACTGTGTAGGAAGGAACTGCAGATGCTGGTTTAAACTGAAGATAGACACAAAAAGCTGGAGTAACTCAGGCAGCATCTCTGGAGAGAAGGAATGGGTGACGTTTCGAGTCTAGACCCTTCTTCATTACTGTGCTAGGAGCTCATTCCTTTCCACCTCTCTCCATGGGGCTGACACAACACTGGTTGTGTTGTGATAATTTCCTTCTAAAGTCAGAGCAGTGAAGGAAGCTGCTGCTCATACTGGAAACTCAACCACTAACGCCTGAATTACTGAAACAAGGTCTTGTTACACAATGGAGCTCGTTAGCATTGTTTTGGATTTGCTTGTTATTGATTTTTTGCTTTTTGTTACAGCTTCCTGAAATGAAGAATCTCACCATTTAAAATGATCACTTTTTAAGGTGAAATCTCACCTTTTTAAGGTGAGGGGGGGGGGGGAAGATTTAATAGCAACCTGAGGGGCAACGTTTTGGTGGTTGGTGTCTGGAACGAGCTGCTGGAGGAGGTAGTTGAGGCAGGTAGTATCGCAACATTTAAGAAACATTTAGATGTGTACATGGATAGGATAGGTTTAGAAGGATATGGGCCGAACACAGGCAGGTGGGACTGATGTGGATGGGACAGGCTGGTCGGCATGGGCAAGTTGGACTAAAGGGCCTGTTTCCACGTTGTATGACTCTATGACACTAAGAAACCTGTGCCGTTTTAATGCAGGAAAAATGACACCAATAAGTTCTTAGGTCCACCTGTTACAATTTTTGCTTGCAGTTCACTGACAGTGACTTTTTAAATTTTATAAGCAGAAAAGTCAGCTAATTCTTTCTCTTGTTGTGCAGCCACCGAGATAAGGAGACATTTGCAAGCGCTGTGGACGTAAGTATAAGACAAAAACAAATACAGCATTTTCAGTTTTAATGTAACATACATCAAATGTTACAGTTTTAAACTAATATTCAATTTCTCTGAATTTCAATTGGTAGATATGCTCCCAGCAAATACAAGTTATTTCTGAAACTTTGCTGCCTTTGAAATGATGGCAGAACTGCTGTTTCCTTGCACTGGAATAAATGGTACAGTTAGAAAGTTTTATTGGAACGAAACTGCACCTTCCAAATAAATTAAATTTCTAATCCATTCCTCGTGTACATAACCCTGCCTGAAAATGGTCGACAATGCACTGAACCAAACAAATTCCAAGTCTTAGGAGAAAACGGGTCAAAAGAAACAATGCTTGATGAACAAGGTTTCCAAAGAGATGTTTTAAACCTGAGATTTTCAGCAAGGTATTTCCAAGGAGCTGTTGAGAATGAAACCGTAGCTTCCATGGTGGTTATGAATTAAGTATACGAGGGGAGAAAGCTTTGGTTTGCGACTGGGTGGGGCAACGGTAGAGCAGCTGCCTTAAAGCACCAGAGACCCGGGTTCGATCCTGACTACGGGTGCTGTCTGTATGGAGTTTGTACGTTCTCCCCGTGACCTGCTTGGGTTTTCTCCAGGATCCCCAGTTTTCTCCCACACACATAGGTTAATTGACTTGGTATAAATGTACATTGTCCCTAGTATGTGTAGGATCGTGTTAGTGTGCGGGGATCGCTGGTTGGCACAGACTCGGTGCACTGAAGGGCCTGTTTCCGCGCTGTATCTGTAAACTAAACTAAACTAAATTAAACTAGACTGATGGTGGAAATTTTTTATGGCAAGAATGAAATTCAGAAATGTTTAGAATTTGAAGATGTACAAATACGTATGCAAACATCAGTCAATCAGTAAAAGTCAGGAGAGCAGCAGCAGGAGCAAGGTCGACCGTTGGCTGAAAGAAAGTAAGTGTGAATTACAGGTAAAAGTCCGTTTAAAAAAGAGCGCAAAGAGATGCTAGCAGGCATTCAGTGAAGCGCATACCTCCAAGCTCGTCAGAGGGAGGCAGGATAGGAGTGAGCGCGGGGATTGGCTGAGCAATTAAATTAGAAGTTTGGTAAATTGGCCAATTAGTCAATTTAGTGACTGATATAAACAAGGCTTGCACAAGGGGTGCGGCCCTGTCGAGGGAAGTGCCCTGTGAGAAAAGTGCGAGTCTGATGGGACTGTCGTATGTTGAAAGACTGGAGCGACTAGGCTTGTATACACTGGAATTTAGAAGGATGAGAGGGGATCCTATTGAAACATATAAGATTATTAAGGGGTTGGACACGTTAGAGGCAGGAAACATGTTCCCAATGTTGGGGGAGTCCAGAACCAGGGGCCACAGTTTAAGAATAAGGGGTAGGCCATTTAGAACTGAGATGAGGAAGAACTTTTTCAGTCAGAGAGTTGTAATTCTGTGGAATTCTCTGCCTCAGAAGGCAGTGGAGCCCAGTTCTCTGAATGCTTTCAAGAGAGAGCTAGATAGAGCTCTTAAGGATAGCGGAGTCAGGGGGTATGGGGAGAAGGCAGGAACAGAGTACTGATTGAGAATGATCAGCCATGATCACATTGAATGGTGGTGCTGGCTCGAAGGGCCAAATGGCCTACTCCTGCACCTATATAGCATTTATAATAAATTATTCTGTGAATGGTTGGGTGATGAATATTCATGTCCAGGTTTTGTTTGTTTGTTTGTAAGGCAAGATCACCAATTGCAACTTTGAGTGTGATCGGCCATGCTGCGTGCTGGATCATACCTGATAGTTGGGTAATCGCTATCTAGCAGCCACAGCCACACTGTTCCTACAGTTGAAACTGGCTCCTCCCTGGAGCAAACAAGTCACAGGGTGATCTGGCATTTACATTCAACTAATTCTTTGTGGGCAGAATTCCTTACCATCAATAAGACAGGTACTGCTACACGTAGACACAAGGGACTGCAGATGCTGATATCTTGAGCAAAAAAACAAAGTGCTGGAGCAACTCAGCAGGTCAGGCAGCATCTGTGGAGGGATTTAACAGATGACGTTTCAGAACAGGACCTTTCTTCAGTCAGAATAAGGGTCCCGACCCAAAATGTTGTTTGAACATCCCCTCCACAGATGCTGCCTGGCCAGCTAAGTTCTTCCAGCACTTTGATTTTTACTGATACATGTAGTCAGCCTTAAGTCAGGGTCTCTCTGAACATCCCCACTCCAGCTCAATGCCACAATGGCATTGCCATTGCCATAATCCTGCCACTCATAATCTGCGATTACAAGAAGTAAAGATGGTTAATAACTGTGATGTAATTGTCCACACTCACAGGCAAGACCTCCCTGCTCAGACTCCAACATCTGTACCTTTGGACTTTAGACTTTAGAGATACAATGTGGAAACAGGCCCTTCAGCCCACTGAGTCTGCACCGACCACCAATCATCCCGTATACTAGCACTATCCTGCACACACTGGGGACAATTTACAATTTTACAGAACCCAATTGACTTACAAATCTGTATGTCTTTGGAGTGTGGGAGAAAAGGACCTAGAAAAAAACCCACGCGGTCACGGGGAGAACGTACAAACTCCGCACAGACAGCACCCATAGTCAGAATAGAACCCAGGTTTCTGGGATCGTAAGGCAGCAACTCTACCGCTGCGCCACAATGCTGCCCAGTATTTCAAAATGCATCAGAAATATAACTCTGCAATAGCTTTGTCATACAATTGAGAGGAATAAGCAATAACTCTGGAAATAAGCAGTAAAGAGTCTTATCAAAAATATTTCACTTCCAGCGATGCTGTTTTATTTATCTTTTAGGTGGCAGCACCAACAACAGCAACAGATTGAATCTCTGGAGCTAATTGGATATTTCAAATTTAAAGCCTCCAATTACAAGTATATGTTTTATCTCTAGATTCCTTACAAGCGAGTTCAAAATTAAACAGTCAAGTGTCACGAATGCATCTCAGCCTTATTTGAATTTTAAATCTCTCTGTTATTGCAGATCAAGTTTATTATTTACAGGCTTTGCAGTTTGTTTTTTGGGTCGGAATGATCATTGTGTTGCTTCATAATTCACAGTGGGAGGTACTCACGGAATAAAATATCTCTGGACATTTATTTGACTCGCTTTCCTCTGAATACGTTCAAGATAAGACAGTTTTTTGCAGCCTCTGAAAACACCTTCATGGCACCTCCTGGAAGAAAATAATCTCCATTAGGTATTCCTGTCTCCTGAGATGAGAAAACATTTCTTCACACAGAGAGTGGTGAGTCTGTGGAATTCTCTGCCACAGAAGGTAGTTGAGGCCAGTTCATTGGCTATATTTAAGAGGGAGTTAGATGTGGCCCTTATGGCTAAAGGGATCAGGGGGTATGGAGAGAAGGCAGGTACGGGATACTGAGCTGGATGATCAGCCATGATCATATTGAATGGTGGTGCAGGCTCGAAGGGCCGAATGGCCTACTCCTGCACCTATTTTCTATGTTTCTGTTTCTATGTTTCTGCTTCCAGCAGATTGTATCGCTGTAGAATACAGACACCAGTGAGAGAGAGGATAAATTAAACATAGTCAGTCCATTTGGGACACTCTGTGACCAAACACAATATACTTTAAAATATATATTTAAATCTTTAATTCTCGCATAAGTCTTTGATATTATAAGCTTTTAGTTGTTCTTTTTACCTTCTTTGTTTTGGTGGAGAAAAAAAGAGAACTTTAAACCTGTTGGTTAGCTGTCCACATGAATTTGGCTGTTTTGAGCAGAAATTTTACACGTTTGCAACATTAATAATAATAATATCACAAATATTTCACAGACCAAGTATTATTTTTTTCAAGATGAATGAAAACTGCTAGATACTAAAGATATGAAATAATAGTGCTGGCTCAAAGGGCCAAATGGCCTCCTCCTACACATATTTTCTATGTTTCTTATTTAGGAACAGTGAATATATATATTTTTTAATTATTGAAAATAAATTTTAAACATTTTAAATTTAATCCACATTCAATTTACCTAAATTAATTGAAACAATTACATTAATTAAAATAGACAAAGACAAAACCCGTACCTTTTTAATGAAGCTTAGCAATCTCATTCAATGAGGAGGCCTTTGCTCAAGGCTGTGGCTGATGTAGGGTGAGGAGCCAGATATTGGACTGCAGCTGCAACTTTGCTCAGTAAGGTTAGGAAACACATTTATATAGTAATTAAGCTCAATAAATCTAGGAACCACATCTGGATTCAGCGGTGAGTCCAGAGACCGAGGGGAAAGTCAAAAGGACCAACATCCAACCTCCAGTGCATGTTGTGCTTCTGGATGACCAGGCCCAAGTAAAATCTATGTACGTAACATCAGGCTTGTTGCCACATCTAGCCCATTTGACTCTTCTTCTGGCCAGCCTCAGGAAAGTGAGCGTGACCAGGGGGTAATTAAATGAATTTAAACAAAAATACATTTATCGTTTATAAAGGTGTGTATTTTGTCAGTGTTTTTCTTATAAGTGGATTCTTGGGCACCATTGCTGTCTACCGGAGGGCAAAATCACCTGCTTTATTTGTGAGCATTATTGTACTCCAATGTGATTTTCTGCTGATTGGGATGTCAAAACAGCGCCATTTGTTTATGGATCGTGAAATCAATAATAGGTAAATCAACCATCTTCGATTTTAGAAATGTGTGACTGCTCCTTTGCTAATAGTTCTTCAAATTGAAGTTAATTCTTTGACAACACATTTGAGATGTCATGTTGCAACAATGTCTTGGAGAACAATTATAAGTTGTATGAAGTCTAAAAAGTAGAGCGCTGCCTTCATTGTGAATGAAACCTTCTCATACAATAATTGTTCCTGTCTTGATGATTGGTGGAGGCAACCTTGTGATTCTGATGTCTAATTTTAATTGAAAGCAAAAGGTTCATGAAAAGCATGAGAATTACCATTATTCGTATTTGTATTTTCCAAGCTCTTTATCACAACTCTCAGAACAATGTAAAGAAGTTTGCATTGCCGTGATTTTGAATTGAAAAGGATGTTTCTCAATTTGTAGTGTTGGCATTTGAACTGAGTAAATTGACTGGTAACAGACCAGTTACAAAACAGACATGTTCTAAACTGCACTGCATTATTGGCTGGCTCCTCCGGCGTTGCTTTGTTCCAAACATCTCCGCAAATCTGCACCTTCTGCCTGCGAGTTCCACGAGTAACTCAAATTTCACTGTACCTTAATTGGTACATGTGACAATTAAATTGAATCTTGAATCTTGATCAACAACTTTTTCTAAACTAATGTTAAAGACTCTTTTTGGGTCTTACGGTTGTTCTAGACATGTAAGAAATGTTTAACCCAGGTGCAGCTGTTTAAGTTAAATGCATGTTCCACGGTACTGTTCAGAAATATTCACGTTATAAGACATGCTGAAGAAGCAATTAGACAGGTACACGGATAGGACAGGTTTAGAGGGATACGGGCCAAAAACAGGCAAATGGGACGAGTGTAGGTTGGTCGGTGTGGGCAAGTTGGGCAGAAGGGCCTGTTTCCACACTGTGTGACTCTATGACATGCGTGTGAAGTTTTGGTTCTCATTGGATAGAGGTCTAAAATTTGAAAACTTGATTGTGAAACATGATAATTCTGGAATCCAGCTTCAGAGTCGTACAGTACAGAAACTGGCACTTCAGCCGAACTTGCCAACCAATATTCTCATCTACAGTAGTCCCATTGCCAGCATTTTACCCATATCTCTCAATAGTCATGGAGTCTAACAGATTTTTAAAATCAATCTTCATAAAGCTGTAACATAGTTGTAGGGCTACACATTGAACATAGAACAGCACACAAACAGACCCTTTCGCAGAACAGTGTACTAAATTAAACTAATCCTTTCTGCCTGCACATGATCCATAGACGGCAGGGAAGAGAAAGACATTCTGGCCTTCCATCACAGTGAGGAGGTGACTGGAGGAGACTCACTGTGATGGATTCACAGAATGCTGGAGTAACTCAGCAGGTCAGGCAGCATTTCAGGAGAGAAGGAATGGGCGACGTTTCGGATCGAGACCCTTCTTCAGACTGATGTCAGGGGGGCGTTACTCCAGCATTTTGTGAATAAATACCTTCGATTTGTACCAGCATCTGCAGTTATTTTCTTACACTCACTGTGATGGATGTTTTTTGTTTTATGTTGGTTTTGTGATTGTGTGTTTTATTGCTTTCTTTTTATTGCTTCTTATTGTTGACTGTGGGTAATGTAATTTCGTCCGTGAACATGTTTTTGGATGACAATAAAGGTTATTCTATTCTATTCTCTCTGCATATTCATGTGCCTGTCAAAAAGTGCCTCAAATGCCACTATTGTATCTGCTTCCATCACCACCCTGGAAATATATTTCAGACACTTACCACTTTCTGTGTAAAAAAAGTTGTCTCACATATCTTCTCTGGTATTTAACATCTCCACCCTTGGGAAAAAAGATTCTGACTCTCTACCATATCTATGCCTTTCATAATTTTATAAACTTCTATCAGGTTTCCCCTTAACCTCCGGAGAAAAGAAAATCAGGTTTGTCCAACCTCTCCTTCTAGCTGCTACCGTCTGATCCAGGCAGCGTGCTGGTAACCCTCCTCTGTACCTACTCCAGAACTGCACACTATCCCCCAGATCTTTTTTACAGGATGTTATTTGAAGATCGCAAGTTCAGCTGAGTTGCAATGTGAGCAAGAGTGCCATCACTGGAGAAGGTTTGTACTGCACCCAATTACGTGCTGCCAAAGAAGTTCTCTTTGGCATATTCAGGATCCTGTCCCAGCCCAGACAAATACAAACATTGATAGAAATGCATGGAAGACAATTTATTGACGTGACACAGAACGGCTCAGCACAGGAACTGACCCTTGGTCCACCTGATGCCAAGCGAACTGATCTCATCTGCCTGTGCATGATCCATATCCCTCTATTCCCTGCACTTGTGTCTACCTAAAAGCCTCAAACACCACCATCGTATCTGCCTCCACCACCATCTATCTACTGAATCAGAAGGATTTGAAAAAATGTATAATCAGAAAAGTAGATGGAAGGGACAGGGATTCTGGACTCTTGTCTGCTCTTGCAATTCCTTACTGATTAAGAATCCATCTATTTATGTCTTAAAAATACCCAATCAGTTTCCCTTTGATGAAGAGAGTTCCAGATTCATGAACACCCAAGATCTCACTCGTCACCACATTAAACTGGTTATTTATTTATTCGTGTCATCACACAACTCTTAGTGCCACGTCATTGGCCTCTGCAAGATCCTTTACAGTGCATGTGTCATGCAGCATGTCACAGCTCAGGAGACGTTCCAGTCTGGAGGCCCCGTCTGCGCTCGCAGTCTGCCGCATCTTCAGTATATTCCCACTTCAGCATGTTCGATTTGCTCCTCCCCATGCCTGTCCCCAGTCTGTTGAGACTGCGGCAGGTTATCCACGGTTGGTCGGAACTTTGTGGGAGTTTCACAGAGGGATCAGAGGGACCACACCACACACTGTATCCATCGCTACCAATATTAAACTGCTGATTTAAAGTAGTGACGCCAGTTCTATGCACTGTCAAGACCCCACAGAATCTTAAATGTCTCAATAAAGTTACCTCTCCCTCTCTCTTCTCAAGAGGAGTGGATACAAAGTTAGCCTGTCTAACCTTTTCTCAGGCTACATAAATGTGCAGTGTTTCCCCTCAGAGAACTGGCACATCATCCCTCAGGCCTAATGCAAACTACTCATGACA
Organism: Rhinoraja longicauda; assembly: GCF_053455715.1. Taxonomy (NCBI): domain Eukaryota; kingdom Metazoa; phylum Chordata; class Chondrichthyes; order Rajiformes; family Arhynchobatidae; genus Rhinoraja; species Rhinoraja longicauda. Next base: position 23,886,724 of record NC_135981.1, read on the forward strand.
GATAAATCTGCCAATGTCGTGCTTCCCTCTAACCTGGTTAACTTGCTCAACCCCATCAAGGCTAGTTTCCAAACTGGTGTCAGGTCCAGTTACAAGGTGTCCCCTGTCCCCCCCCTCCTCTCTGTGATGCTTCTGTGCAGGTGGAAACGGGCCTTTCAGTCAAACTTGCCCGCACCAACCAACATGTCCTCTCTACACTAGTCCCACCTGCCTGCATTTGACTCACATCCCTCTAAACCTGTCCTGTCCATGTACTTGTCTAAATGTTTCTTAAAGGTTGCAATACTACCCGCCTCAACTACCTCTTCTGGCAGCTCGTTCCATACACCCACCGCCCTCTGTGTGAAAAAGTTACCCCTCGGATCCATTCGCTGTAAGGCAGCAACTCTACCGCTGCGTCACCTTGCCGAGATACGAGGTACGAGACTATCATATCATATCATATATATACAGCCGGAAACAGGCCTTTTCGGCCCTTCAAGTCCGTGCCGCCCAGCGATCCCCGTACATTAACACTATCCTACACACACTAGGGACAATTTTTACCTTTACCCAGCCAATTAACCTACATACCTGTACGTCTTTGGAGTGTGGGAGGAAACCGAAGATCTCGGAGAAAACCCACGCAGGTCACGGGGAGAACGTACAAACTCCTTACAGTGCAGCACCCGTAGTCAGGATCGAACCTGAGTCTCCGGCGCTGCATTCGCTGCATTCGCTGTAAAGCAGCAACTCTACCGCTGCGCTACCGTGCCGACTAAGTACGTCTATCTGATCTATTCCCTTCATTATTTTGTCATTCCTCTCATGATTTTGTACAAGACAAATATTTGGCAAGTACTTCCTGAGATTCTTCAGTGTTGTTTTGTGGTGGGGCAGTCAGAATATCTATATACTAAAACTCTCGTTTGTTTGTTTGTTTGTTTGTTCCTGAACTACAGCCAAAACGGAACACGATAGCGCAACAATTTTAGGCCCACCTTACTCACCGTTGTTCCTTTGCTGCTAATGGAAGAGGTTTCATTGAGATCGGTGTTATATTTTTTAAGTTATTCACATTTTCAAGTTTAAATCTATCTCCAAGGAAGGAGGGGGGGGGAGGAGGGAGGATAAGGGGGTTGAGGGGGATGGAGTGGGCGGAAGGGGGACGAGCGAGGAGGGGAGGGAGGGAGGGGGAGAGGGGAAGGGGGTGGGTGGGAGGAGGGAAGAAGGGAGGGGAGGGGGAGGAGAAGGGAAGAAGGGAGGGGGAGGGGGGGAGGAGGGGAGGAGAGGGTGCTGCACCAATGCAGGAGAGGTTTGGGCCCAACGGGTCCACTTGGTCTAATATGAAAATATTTATAGATGGGTCATTTTGTTGTTCTGACGGAATATGCATCTTAAAAGTTCCGTGGACATCAGCACATGTTTATTCAATAATTCCTCAGGCTTGGCTGGGTTCCTGGACTGAATGACCACAAGGTCAATAAACAGCTTCTGTTTTGAGACTTTGAAGAGCTGGTTTTGTGAGGTACTTACAATATTTAACACTGATTTTCTTGTCATTAGACAGAAAATGCTGGGGTAACTCAGCGGGACAGACAGCAACTTTGGAGAGAAGGAATGGATGATGTTTTGGGTCGAGTTCCTTCTTCAATCTGAGAGTTGGGGAAAGGGTAACAAGAGATATAGACGGTGATGTAGAGAGATATAGAACAAGTGAATGAAAGATATGCAAAAAAGTAACGATGATAAAGGAAACAGGCTGTTTGCTAGGTGAGAACGAGAAGCTAGTGCAACATGGGTGGGAGAGGGATGGAGAGAGAGGGAACACAGGGGTTACTTGAAGTTAGAGAAATCAATATTAATAGCATTGACTTGTAAGCCGCCCAAGCGAAATATGAGATGCAGTTCCTCTAATTTGCATTTATCCTCACTCTGACAATGGAGGAGGCCTTGGACAGAAAGGTCAGTATGGGAATGGGACGTTAAGAGTCCACATCTTGAGCAACAGATACAGTAGATGGGGATATTGGAGGTGCAAGTGAACCTCAGCCTAGCCTGAAAGGAGTGTCGGGGTCCCTGGACAGAGTCGAGGGAGGAGGTATAGGGTCAGGTGTTGCATCTCCTGCTGTTGCAGGGGAAGGTACCTGGGGAGCTGAAACTGGCATCCTTAAACGTGCGCAGTGTGAAGAGCACTGTGCGATGTGTATCCGCCTTGCAGTACCTGGCCAAGGTAAAGGCGGATGTGACTTTTTTACAGGAGTGCGGGCTGCCACACCTTCGCTGCTATCGGAGGTGGTCGCGATGGTGGCCCCACGGACTGTCGGTATGGTCGGGGGGAAATGATTGTCGTGCGTCCGGTCTGGGGATCTTGCTGCGGGGAGGGGGCTTCACCATCACTGAGGTAAGGGAGGTGGTGGGGGGTCGTCTCTTGGTGGTGGATGTAATGTACCGTGGTTCTCCGCTCCGGCTGATAAATGTGTATGCCTCACCCAGGTGGAGCGAGCGGGTGGCCGTCCTCCAGCAGCTCCCACCGCTGCTGGCCACGTCTAGACCGCTCGTTCTGGCCGGTGACTTCAACTGCATCATCGATGCGGCTGGACGATCCGGCAGTGCCAACCACAGACTGGACGGCACCTCCAAACTCCTGGTGGAAACGGTCAAAGATGCAAAGCTGCGCGACGCCTTCAGTGACCCTGCAGGCGGAGTCCAGCCACGGTTCACCTGGTCAGGACCAAACGGTTCAGCCCAGTCCCGGATAGACTTCCTCTTCACATCGAGGGCCGTCACGGTCAGACACACCGACCTCGCCCCGGTGTTCTTCTCTGACCACTGCCTCCTTCAGGCCACCTGTCACCTACAGGAGGACCGGAAGGCGGGCAGAGGGACGTGGAAGCTAAACGTGGAGCTGTTGACCCCGGAGAACGTTAAGGAGCTAAAGAGGGACTACGCATGTTGGAGAACTGTGAGGCCCCTCTTTGACTCCCAGACACTCTGGTGGGAGGCAACAAAGGAGAACATCAAGAAGTTCTTCGTCTCAAAAGGTGTTCAGAGAGCAAGACAGGGTAAGAGGGAACTGTGTCAACTCCAGACAGATTTGCAGCAGCTACTCCTTCTGCAGAGGAGAGGGGTGGATGTGAGGGAGGAACTGAGAGAGTTGAAGGGCCGGCAAGCTCGGCTCTTTACCTCTGAATCCTCCAAGATCATCTTCCGGTCCAGGGTCCGCCATGTTGAGCAGGATGAGACGTGCTCACGTTACTTCTTCCATAAGGTTCACAGGGGGAGCTCTGTGATCAAAAGCCTTAGGGAGGAGGACGGCTCGGTAACATCCTCGCAGACAGACATGCTCAAGATCTGCAGATCCTTTTATAAGGATCTGTACGATGTAAAGACCACAGACAGCACCGCCTCCCAGAACTTCCTGTCCTCCATCACGGAAGTCTTGGACGACAGCAAGCGGGAGAGTCTGGACCAACCACTGACCCTGGAGGAGCTGACTGGCTCCATCCGTTCCTTTGACTCGAGTAAAACTCCCGGAGGCGATGGCTTACCGGCAGAGTTGTACTCGGCTCTGTGGGACTGGGTGGGCCCGGACCTGCTGGAAGTGTACAACGATATACTCCTAGCAGGCAGCATGTCAGACTCTATGAGGAAGGGCAACATCACCCTGATCTACAAGCAGAAGGGGGAGATGAATGACTTAAGGAATTGGAGACCCATCACATTGTTGAATGTAGACTACAAGATCCTGTCTAAGGCCATCGCCAACCGGGTCAAGTCTGCTCTGGGACAGGTGATCCACCCGGACCAAACCTGTGCTGTACCTGGCAGGAAAATCTCAGACAGCCTGGTGCTGCTGAGAGATACCATTGCCTACGTGCAGGACAGACGGGTGGATGCCTGCCTGGTCAGCTTGGACCAGGAGAAGGCCTTCGACAGGATATCGCACACGTACATGAGGGACGTGCTCTCCAAAATGGGCTTTGGGGAGGGAATCAGGAAGTGGATACAACTGCTCTACTCTGATATCTGTAGTGCAGTCCAAATTAATGGGTGGGAATCAGACAGCTTCCCCGTCAGGTCTGGAGTCAGGCAGGGTTGCCCTCTTTCCCCTGTCTTGTTCGTCTGTTGCATTGAACCCTTTGCCGAATCCATCAGGAAGGATGCGAGCATAAGAGGAGTGACACTGCCAGGCAGTGGGGGCACTCAGGTCAAGGCCTCCCTGTACATGGACGATGTCGCCGTCTTCTGCTCGGATCCAGGGTCGGTCCGCAGACTGATCAGCGTCTGCGACCAGTTTGAGTTGGCCACGGGGGCCAGGGTAAACCGCAGGAAGAGCGAGGCCATGCTCTTTGGCAACTGGCCCGACCGATCTTCCATCCCCTTCACCATCAAGCCTGACTTCCTGAAGGTGCTGGGGATCTGGTTCGGGAAGGCTGGGGCATGTAACAAAAATTGGCTGGAGTGGATAGCCAAGGTGGGGAAGAAGCTGGAGCTGTGGAAGCAGCGCTCCCTCTCCATCACGGGGAAAAACCTGGTCATCAGGTGTGAGGTGCTCTCGGGGCTGCTGTACTTGGCGCAAGTGTGGCCCGTCCCTCCCTCCTACGCCACGGGGATCACCCGGGCCGTCTTCCGTTTCGTCTGGGGGTCGGCGATGGACCGGGTGCGACGAGCCACAATGCACAAGTCGGCAGACAACGGGGGTAAGACGTGCCCAACGTCGCCCTCATTCTGATGGCCACTTTCGTGTGTGGCTGCATCAGGCGGAGCATAGAGCCAAAGCACGTGGGCACCAAATGCCACTACCTGCTGAGGTTCTACCTGTCCCCGGTGTTGCGAAGGATGGGCCTGGCGCAGATGCCACGCAATGTGCCAGTCAGCTGGACATTGCCGAACCATCTGTCGATTGTGGACAGGTTCTTCCGGACCAACACCTTTGACCACAAGTCCATCGGGCAGTGGTCAGCACGGAACGTCCTGCAGGCACTGCAGGGGAATGACTCCATGGATCCTGTGGCGTGGTTCCCAGAACAGACAGCCCAGCTTGTCTGGCAAAATGCCTCATCGCCAGTACTCACCAACAAGCACCAAGACCTGGCTTGGCTGGCGGTGAGGGGAGCCCTCCCAGTCAGATCCTTCCTGCACCGCCGGAACCTCACTACCAGCGCACGCTGCCCTCGGGACGGCTGCTACGGGGAGGAAACGGTGGCCCACCTCTTCAAAGAGTGTGGATTTGCCAGGAGAGTCTGGAGAGGTCTGCAGGGGTCCCTGTCACGATTCATTCCGAGCAGCTCCGTCACAGAGGACTCTGTGCTCTACGGACTGTTCCCAGGGACGCATTCCGAGACTGACATCGAGTGCTGCTGGAAGGTCATCAACTCGGTGAAAGACGCTCTTTGGTCTGCCCGATCCTTGTTGACCTCCCAGCGGAGCGAGCTGTCCGTCAAGGAATGTTGCCGACTGGCCCACTGCAGACTGCAGGAGTACGTGCTGAGGGACGCTCTGAAGCTCGGTGCAGCCAACGCCAAGGCCCTGTGGGGGAGGACCACAGTCTAGGGTCCTTCCGCTGCTGGACATGGGGGGCAGGGTGTGGTGGAGAGAGACGCCCCTCCAAATAAGGGATATGTATGTAAATGTATGTAAATGTCTAAGTAAATGCCTGTATTGAATATGTAACCTCCGGAAATGTCGGATGGGTTTGTTTAAAAATGATGTTTTGTAAATGATATTTATAACTTGAATAAAGTATTTTTTGATAAAAAAAATAAAAAGGTACCTGGGGAGGGGGTGGTTTGGTTGGGAAGGGACGAGTTAACCAGGGAGTTGCAGAGGGAACAGTCTCTGCGGAAGGCGGAAAGGATGGAGATGGGAAGACGTGACTAGTGGTGGGATCCCGTTGGAAGTGGCAAAAACATCAATTATGTGTTGTGTGCGACTAGGGGGAAGGGGAGCAAAGGCGCTAGCAGCGGGGTACCAAGGAGACATGTGAGGGCCTCATCTATGATGGAAGAGGGGAACCCCCGTTCCCTGAAAAATGAGGACATCTCAGATGTTCTGGTATTGAACACCTCATCCTTGGTGCAGATGCGGCGTAGACAGAGGAATTGGGAGTAAGGGACAGTCTTTGCAGGAAGTAGGGTGTGAAGAAATGTAGTGGAGATAGTTGTGAGAGTCATTGGGTTTGTAATAGACATCAGTCGATAGTCATGTCCTATGATGGAGACGATGAGATCAAGAAAGGGGAGAGAGGTGTCGGAATGGCAGGAAAGAGGGGGGAGGTGTCGGAGATGGTTTCTTCAGTGTAAATCAGCATCTGCAGTTCCTTCCTACATATTTCTATTGTCATTATTGAGTGCAATACTCCAGATGTGGTCTCACCAGACAGGGCCCGATACAACGGCAACCCTTGCAGTCCCTCTCTCTCCATCCCTCCCCCTTCCTAGTTTTCCCGTCCAGTCTGACTGTCCCGTTTAAATTTGTATGTTTTCTGTGTTGTCGCCTTCCCCTAGCTAACAATAATCTATTCTACATTTTCCTTGAGCCGCATCGCCTTTGATGTCTCGTTTTCACACCTTACATTTCCTTATCTCTGTCCCCCTCTCCCCTGACTCTCAGTCTGAAGGGTCTCGACCCGAAGGGTCACCCATTCCTCGGTTTTAACCAGGAGCTTCAGTTCCTTCCTACAAAATTCTCACTGTACCTTGGCATACATGGCGATAATAATGAAAATATTGATTTATAATCCTGCCGGGTCTTTTCCCTGACTGGATAGCAGCAAACAAACTTCTTCAATGTACCTCAGTACACTTGACAATAACAAGGCCGCCTCCCCCTGCCACGTGGTGTCGTCCCCCCCCCACCACATGACACCGCCTGTTCCTCCGCCTCCCCAGACACGTGACACCGCCTCCCCACCTCCTGGCCTCACCGTTCCTCCCCCGCCACGTGACACCGCCTGCTCTCGCCGTTCTTCCGCCCCCACCACGTGACACCGCCTGCCCTCACCGCGTCTTTCCGTCTCCTCCCCCCGTCTCTCCCTCCTCCCCCCCCGCACCACGTGGCTCCACCTCCCCGTGCCACTTGATTCCCCAAACGCTCGCGCGCACACTCCGCCTCCCGGGACCACGTGACTCCGCATCCCCTCCACCCGCACCACGTGACCCCCAGGAGCAAACACCGCTGGGATGACGTGGCCGCTCCGCGCGCGCCCGCCTATCACCACGACAGGCCCGGGCGGGCACGCACCGCAGCGGAAACGCGCCTCCCAACCGTCACCCGAGGACCCCACCTCCCCCCTCCCTGCGCGTTGCAGCCCTGAGCGGTGCCGGTTTATTTACACCTCCTTTATCTCAAGCTTCAAATCCTCCTCTCAGTGCCTCCCGCCCACTCTTCCCCCAAAACTTTTGTTTGTTGACAGTGGAGGGTGAAGGGCCAGACGGGGGAGGTGTGTGAGCGGTTCGGATGCGGCGGGCGGACAGGCAGGCGGGCGGACAGGTGGCGAGGCTGGGTCCTGGCGGCTGATGCCGGTTGCCGGGGAGCGGGAGTGGGAGCGGCCGGTGCCGCCGCCACCGGGCTCGGGCTCCGTGTCGCTGCTGCTGCCGCCACTGCCGGGGAAGCCCAGCACCGCCGGCTTCATGGACACCATTCCCAGCGACCGCCTGCGCCTCATCTTCTGCTTCCTCGCTGTCTTCGTCTGCTACTTCTACTACGGCATCCTGCAGGAGTCCATGTGAGTGGCGCCGGCAGGGAGAGAGGGGGAGACGGGGGGAGAGGGGGGGGGGAGAGAGGAGGAGGGAGAGAGGGAGGGGGAGAGAGGAGGAGGGGGAGAGAGGAGGAGGGGGAGAGAGGGGGGGAGAGAGAGGAGGGGAGAGAGGAGGGGGGAGGGGGGGAGAGAGGAGGGGGGAGGGGGGAGAGAGGAGGGGGGAGGGGGAGAGGGAGGGGGAGGAGAGAGGAGAGAGGAGGGGGGGAGGGGGGAGGAGAGGAGGGGGGGAGAGAGGAAGGGGGAGGGAGAGAGGAGGGAGAAAGGGGAGGGGGAGGGAGAGAGAGGAGGGGGGGAGAGGGGAGGGAGGGAGGGGAAGAGGGGGAGGGAGGGGAAGAGGGGGAGGGAGGGGAAGAGGGGGAGGGAGGGGAAGAGGGGGAGGGAGGGGAAGAGGGGGAGGGAGGGGAAGAGGGGGAGGGAGGGGGAGAGGGGGAAGGGAGGGGAAGAGGGGGAGAGAGGGTGGATGGGGAGAGGGGAAGAGGGGGAGGGAGGGTGGATGGGGAGAGGGGAAGGGAGGGAGGGTGGAGGGGGAGAGGGGAAGAGGGTGGATGGGGAAGAGGGGGAGGGAGGGTGGATGGGGAGAGGGGGGAGGGATGGGAAGAGGGGAGAGGGGGGGAGGGAGGTTTACACTGCTGGGTGGTTAGCTCACAACAGAAGCTTTGACAATAAACTCAACTGAAGATGCTGGAGTATCTCAGCGGGACAGACAGACTCTCCGTCTGAAGAAGGGTCTTGACCTGAAACGTCACCCATTCCTTCCCATAAGGTCATTAGTGATAGGAGCAGAATTAGGCCTTTCGGCCCATCAAGTCTACTCCGCCATTCAATCATGGCTGATCTATCTCTCCCTCCTAACCCCTTTCTCCTGCCTTCTCCCCATAACCTCTGACACCTGTACGAAGATGCTGCAGTTAGATCTGTTGATACTTAGATCTTTGGTGTCAACCAGCACCTGCAGTTCCTTCCTACAGAGAGAGGGAGGTTTCCTCGTACGGAGGGGCGAGGTTGTACGTTGAGCTGAGCTGCCGTCATGTGGGGATGTTCCTACAGAGAGGACAGAGGTTGTACAGCATCTCCCTTCTCTACAGAGGCCCAATGGGGGAATGCATCTTCCTATGTCGCACTTTGTAGTAATCGCAGGGCTATCGTGGCATTCGGACCTAACTCATAAGTGATAGGAGCAGAATTAGCCCATTCGGCCCATCGAGTCTACTTTGCCATTCAATTATTGCTGATCTAGCTGATGTAACTAGTAGAGTGGGACGATGTAACTAGTGGAGTGGATAAGGGAGAACCAGTCGATGTGTTGTATCTGGACTTTCAGAAGGCCTTCAACAAGGTCCCACATAGGAGATTGGTGTACAAACTTAAAGCACACGGTATTGAGGGTTCAGTGTTGAGGTGGATAGAAAATTGGTTGGCGGACAGGAAGCAAAGAGTAGGAATAAACGGGTCCTTTTCGGAATGGCAGGCAGTGACTAGTGGGGTACCGCAAGGCTCAGTGCTGGGACCCCAGTTATTTACAGTGTATATTAATGATTTGGACGAGGGAATTGAATGCAACATCTCTAAGTTTGCGGATGACACAAAGCTGGGTGGCAGTGTTAGCTGCGAGGAGGATGCTAGGAGGCTGCAGAGTGACTTGGATAGATTGGGCGAGTGGGCAAATGCATTGCAGATGCAATATAATGTGGATAAATGTGAGGTTATCCACTTTGGCGGCAAGAACAGGAAAGCAGAGTATTACCTGAATGGTATAAGAAAATAACTGCAGATGCTGGTACAAATCGATTTATTCACAAAATGCTGGAGTAACTCAGCAGGTCAGGCAGCATCTCGGGAGAGAAGGAATGGGTGACGTTTCGGGTCGAGACCCTTCTTCAGACTGATGTCGGGGGTGGGACAAAGGAAGGATATAGGTGGAGACAGGAAGATAGAGGGAGATCTGGGAAGGAGGAGGGGAAGGGAGGGACAGAGGAGCTATCTGAAGTTGGAGAAGTCGACGTTCATACCACCGGGCCGCAAACTGCCCAGGCGAAATATGAGGTGCTGCTCCTCCAATTTCCGGCGGGCCTCACTATGGCACTGGAGGAGGCCCATGACAGAGAGGTCAGACTGGGAATGGGAGGGGGAGTTAAAGTGCTGGGCCACCGGGAGATCAGTTGCGTAGATCAGTTACCTGAATGGTGACCGATTAGGAGAAGGGGAGATGCAACGTGACCTGGGTGTCATGGTGCACCAGTCATTGAAAGCAAGCGTGCAGGTGCAGCAGGCAGTGAAGAAAGCGAATGGTATGTTGGCATTCATAGCAAGAGGATTTGAGTTTAGGAGCAGGGAGGTTCTACTGCAGTTGTACAGGGCATTGGTGAGACCGCACCTGGAGTATTGTGTGCAGTTTTGGTCTCCTAATCTGAGGAAAGACGTTCTTGCCTTAGAGGGAGTACAGAGAAGGTTCACCAGATTGATCCCTGGATAGAGAGGGAGTCTGAAGAAGGGTCGACCCGAAACGTCACCCATTCCTTCTCTCCCGAGATGCTGCCTGACCTGCTGAGTTACTCCAGCATTTTGTGAATAAATCGATTTGTACCAGCATCTGCAGTTATTTTCTTATAGACTAGGCTTGTACTCGCTGGAATTTAGAAGACTGAGGGGGGATCTTATAGAAACATATAAAATTCTTAAGGGGTTGGAGAGGCTAGATGCGGGAAGATTGTTCCCGATGTTGGGGGAGTCCAGAACCAGGGGTCACAGCTTAAGGATAAGGGGGAAGTCTTTTAGGACCGAGATGAGAAAACATTTCTTCACACAGAGAGTGGTGAGTCTGTGGAATTCTCTGCCACAGAAGGTAGTTGAGGCCAGTTCATTGGCTATATTTAAGAGGGAGTTAGATGTGGCCCTTGTGGCTAAAAGGATCAGGGGGTATGGAGAGAAGGCAGGTACAGGTTACTGAGCTGCATGATCAGCCATGATCATATTGAATGGCGGTGCAGGCTCGAAGGGCTGAATGGCCTACTCCTGCACCTATTTTCTATGTTTCTATGTTTCCTTCAACATCATTGCCCTGCCTTCTCCCCACAACCCCTGACATCCTTACTGATCAAGAATCTGTCGATCTCTGCCTTATTATTGACTCGGCCTCCACAGCCAATCTGTGGCAATGTATTCCACAGATTCATCACCCTCTACGTCCTTTTATTCTGAGGCTGTGGTCCTAGACCCTCCCACAGGTGGAAACATCCTCCATATACACTCTATCCAGGCCTTTCACTATTTGGTAAGTTTCAATGAGGTCTCCCCTCATCCTTCTAAACTTCAGCAAGTACAGGTCCAGTGCCATCAAACACTCATCATATGCACTCAATTATTCCTGGGCTCATTCTTGTAAACCTCCCGACCCTCTCCAATGGCAGCACATCCTTCCTCAGATATGGGGTCCAAAACTGGTTCTCTGCACAGGCATGTATCTTTCCATATAATCATATGTTGTATAATCATATGTTGTATAATTTAGCAATTACTGCGTTGGCATGCATTGCAACCTAATTTAATTCAACGTTTTGAACGATACTTTATTGTCACGTGTAGCTAGGTAGAGTGAAATTCTTTGTTTTGCATACAACCTGATAAAATCATACCTGGGCAGAGATCAAAATCACGTAGAAGTAAATAGGACATGCAAAGGAGAGTCAGTGGATGTTGTTTACCTAGATTTTCAGAAAGCCTTTGATATGGTGCCGCATGTGAGGCTGCTAAGGAAGATGAGAGCTCATGGCATGAATGGGCAGATACTGGTATGGATAGCAGGTTGGCTGGATGGCAGAAGGCAAAGAGTGGCGATAAAGGGGGCTTTTACTGATTGGCTGCCGGTGACTAGTGGAGTTCCGCAGGGGTTGGTGCTGGGGCCGCGATTCACGTTGTATATTAATGATTTGGATGAGGGGATTGAAGGCTTTGTGGATGATATGAAAATAGGTGGAGGGGCAGGTAGTGCAGAGACTCTGCAGAAGGACTTGGACAGGTTAGGAGAGTGGACAGAGAAGTAGCTGATGGAATATAGAGTAGAAAAGTGTGGCGTCATGCATTTTGGTAGAAGGTATAAAGGCATAGACTATTTTCTAGATGAGGAGATAATCCAGAAATCAAAGGTGCAAAGGGACTTGGGAGTGCAGGTGCGGGATTACCAAAATGTTACTCTGCAAGTCGAATCGATGGTGAAGAAGGCAAAAACAATGCTAGCATTTATTTTAAGTGAACTAGAATACAAACACAGGGATGCAATGTTGAGGCTCTATAAGGCGCTGGTCAAGCTACATTTGGTGTATAGTGAGCAATTTTGGGTACTGTATCTGAGGAAGGATTTGCTGGCCCTGGGGAGGGTCCAGAGGAGGTTTACAAGAATGATCCCAGGAATGGGTTAACATGATGAGTGTTTGATGGTGACTGGGCCTGTACTCGCTGGAGTTTAGATGAATATGGGGGGGGGGCTGATTGATACGTACCGAATAGTGAAAGGCTTAGATAGTGTGGATGTGGAGAGGATGTTTCCACTAGTGGGAGAGTCTAGGGTCATAGCCTCAGAATTAAAGGACAATCCTTTAGGAAGGAGATGAGGAAGAACATCTTTAGTCAAAGGGTAGTGAATCTGTGCAATTCATTGCCGCAGAAGGCTGTGGAGACCAATCAATGGATATTTTTAAGGCAGAGATGGATAGATTCTTGATTAGCATGGGTGTCGGGGGTTATGGGGAGAAGGCAGGAGAATGGGGTTAGGAGGGAGAGGTAGATCAGCCATGATTGAATGGTGGCGTATTGATGGGCCGAATGGCCTAATTCTGCTCCTATCACTTATGACCTTTTACAGCAGGCCTCACCTAGGCACTACCCAAAGAGATGCCATGTTTCTGGCTCTGACAAAGTTACAAAAAGTTCATTGGACAATCTTATCTTCTTGCAGCAGCAATCCAGGCCTGCTGCCGCATGTCTCCCTCCTCGTCGGGTCCCCCTTTTGATCTCGGCGACCCCCCCACTGGTTCCTCCCATCATTCTCAAATTTTATTAATAAAATAAAAAAAGTTTTTGACTTTAGGGAAAGCGTCCTGGTGGGGGAAAAAAACATGTATGGGTCGTGCTATGTGTACATATCTTGTGCTGTTACAAGTAAGAATTTCTTTGTTCATTTCAGGATATATGACACAAAATCCTCCTCATAACCTACAAAGCCCTCCATAACCTGGCCCCATCCTACCTGACCGACCTCCTCCACAGGCACACTCCCACCTGCACCCTCCGCTCTGCCGCTGCCAATCTCCTATCCCCCCACATCCGGACTAAACTCAGATCCTGGGGGGACAGGGCTTTCTCCATCGCTGCTCCCACCCTATGGAACTCACTACCCCAAACCGTTAGAGACTCCCCCACACTCACCACATTCAAAACATCACTGAAGTCTCACCTGTTCAGTACTGCCTTCAACCACTGAAGGTCACCTCACCTTCTGTCTCCTTTCTCTGTTCATTTATTTATTTACTTATTTATCTATTTATTAATTTCCCTATGTTCCCAAAATCTCTGTAAAGCGTCTTTGAGTATATGAAAAGCGCTATATAAATAAAATGTATTATTATTATTAAATGCTCTTGACTTGAACAAAACCACTCGAAAACAATATTTACAAATATAAACAATTGTTAAATTGATTTTATTAAAACATTTTGATGAATTTCTGTCTGATGTGAAGAAGCATTGAAAAGATATTTTGAACATGTAAATCTCTGGTTAGTTTGCAGACTCCTGTCCTGGAATAAGTCTTTCTTCCACGTTAATTAATCTGCATGTTCAAAGTTGCATTTGGGCTTTGGCCCTGCATTTGCTGTGGTAGCTCCATAATTTGTATTTATTTGCATGAATATTTGATGGTTTAATCCCCACTAAAATTATTGCAAATTAATCCAATTTCAAGAATTTCAATGTTCTGTAGCTGATGCGTATGACGGTTAAACACTTGATACTTAATTGCACTCTTTATCCTTGTATTTGTGGGACACAAACTTGGATGGTTATGGTGGGCCAACTAGTTTAGCTGTTTACTGTCTGATCTGGATCACACAAAACACTATCAAGCACTTCTCTGCTAACTCATTCTCAGCCTGAAGAAGAGTCCTGACCCAAAATGTCACCCATCATTTTTCCCCAGAGATGCACTTAGTTATTTCAGCACTTTGTGTCTATCTTTGGTGTAAATCAGCATCTGCAGTTCTTTGTTTCTAAGTCAAACTGTTTGTCCTGAACTTCATGCTCATGAACAATGAGACTAGGCTGGATATTTCTTTTTTTCCCAAAGAGCCAAATTTTACCAACACTACCAGCTGCCTTTACAACTCCTGCCCCACCATGTGATGTCAATGTGAAGACTTTAGACACTTTTGAAGGTTGTTATTGTGTGCTGAATATGGTACAAAACCACTTATCACTCGTACCCGTATATGTCACTGGTCCTTGTACATGCAGACATGGGCTGAGTCATTATCCAAAAATGTAAAGCAATTCTTAATAAATGCCCACCTCATCTTTTGCCTTGCTTGGTTTTTGTAGTTGGAGTAATGGGGGAGCCTCAGAAATCTTGCACAAGGTTTTTTTGCTGCATATTTCTGATTACTTTTACTCTTTATTAACATAGCTCTGAACTTGCAACACTCTGGTTTTACTCCTTCCTTCCTCAATCCTGCTTCAACCTCGTCTTGTCTTTGAGTTCCACCATTTGATCTCACAATCCTACGACCTAGACAACCATGGTAACCAGTTATTTTTTTGTTCAATACATGACGTTATTGCCTCCCAGGTCTGGGCCCCATCCTTGTCATTTTCCTGTTTAGAACCTTAGCATTCAGGTTGTCAATCTTGCAGCAGTACTGAAAGGGGTCTAATCAAAATTATGGAAGACTTGCTCTGTGGATGTCTGTAATGTACCATGTCTCATCGTCATCCTCAATTTGTCCAAAGTTTTTGTGGTTGATTAGAAAAATCCTCTGGTGGGGTCGCAAGTCGCAAGGGAGATGTCACACACACTAAGACGAAAGGTCTTGATAACATCATTCACCATGTGTTTTGTTGGACATGATGGGATGAGAGTAAATTTAGAACCTGCTGCCAGGTAGAGGGGAGGGAACAGATTTATAATTAGAAGTACACCTAACTCTCCTTCATCAAAACACACAGTGGCATCTGAAAACTTTTGAACTTAATCAACCATGGTATCCCCAACATACCTAAGCCATTGATATCTTTATTCAGCATTCATGTTGCCTTTGATAATGAATTTTCAGTGAAGTGGTGCCAGGATAATAAATTAAAAGACCCACCGGAATTTTGCTTGCGTCTGGTCAATTTTCTCTGGATTTACTCCAGTCTTTCCTCAACTCTGACGGACACAGAATTGTGCTAGTTACTCAGTCATTGTTATATTGGAGGCCTTTGGCTGGCTGTGTAGTAGCATCTGACAGGTTGAATGTGGGCACCACAGATTTGGAGAAATTGGTAGAAGATTCGATAGAAGTTGAGGAAAGACATTTTTGCTTGAATAGTTGGAGATCAGAAACCTTTAACACATTTAAAGGATAGCTGAATGAGCAGTTAATGTGTCTTTTGCAAGAAAGGTTACAAGCCAAGAGTAATATGGGATTGGTCGCTATTGCGCGGTTTCAAATTGTGTGGAAATTTGATGAAAGGGATGTCTTCAGTAGTTGAGTAATATAATATAATATAATTATAAGATTATTAAGATTAATTATATGATTATAGATATATTTGCTAAATATAATCTTTACAACTATCAAATGTCTTCCTCTAGCCATAAATAATTTCTATAAGTAAATTCCCCCTAGTGTGTGTAAGGAGTGGAAGAGAAAATGGGATAACATAGAACTAGTGTGAATGGGTGATCAATTATTGATGTGGGCTGTGGGCCTGTTTCTGTGCTGTAGCTCTAAACTAAAACTAATTCTGATTTATTTTTCTCAGGTTTGATTAGTTTAAGATGCAAGGAATGTAAATTGAATTTGATTTGTTCTGTTAGACCTAGAAAGTCGTGTATATTGTACCCACAGTGAATGTGCTTGCGGTGCACATGACAAATTGGTTCACTTTACATACTTCCCCAATCAATTTGATATCAAGTTTGTTAGTGACGCTTGTACGAAAGCAAATCATGTGGATGGTACTAATCTTTTAGAACAAACAAAATACTGGAAATAATACATCAGAGAGAATCTTTTGGAGAATCTGCTGAGAAACATTAGTTCTTGTTTCTCTCTCCACAGATGTTGTATATATCAAGCATTTTCTGTTTCCATTGTGGAATTGGTTAACTTTACGTACTTAACCAATCTTCTTTGTTCCAGAACCAGAAGCAAATATGGAGAGCAAGAAGAATCATTCGTATATGCAAAATCGCTTGTATTTGTCCAGTGTGTTATTAATGCTATTTTTGCCAAACTAAGTAAGTAATTTCAAGCTGCTTCAAAAAATTGCATGAGTTGTTCAATAGATATTCTTTAATGGTTAATAGGCAATATCCTTTATCTGCAGTCATTAAACTGAGCAATGAGAAAAGAAAAAAGTCACAACTGTTTTAGATCAAAGACTGAAATTGTATTTTTCACATGTGCAACGGCATAGGAATGCGATATTGCTCGGTGGCAATCAGGAACAATTAAAATTGAAATCAAATGTTCTGGAAGTACATTGGGTCCAGTCCCGAAACGTCACCAATCCTTTTTATCTGAAGATGCTGCCCGACCCTCTAGCACTTTGTGTCCATTTTTGGTATAAACCAGCATCTGCAGTTCTTTGTTTCTACTTCTTAATATTATTATAACCTAATGGTGGTTTATTTTCAATTATTCCAGACAAGTAAGACATTCATAGTGGCAAATAGTTTGGTTTTAATGCTAGGTCTGATTCACAAAGTTGGGATGTTATAGAAATCATCAGAGAAACAATAAATAGCTATTTCAGGCCAATTTACAGATATACTTTTAAGTAAATCTGAACTATTTTTTGTAGTTGTTTAAATGATATATTTTCTAAATGTAAGTTTTACGACTATCAAATGTCTTCCTCTAGCCATAAATAATTTCTAGATATATAAATATGTTTGCACCATGTTTAAGTGACAGAATTTAATATTTTGAAAGACAACTGTTTACTGTACTCTGAATTGTTTTAATAAAATATTTTGTGTATCTTGTTCTAGTAATACAATTATTTGAAAAGCCATCAACTGAACGGACGCCACACTGGCTGTATGCAGTTTGTTCAATGTCTTATTTAGGGGCAATGGTCTCCAGTAACTCTGCACTGCAGTACGTCAACTATCCAACACAGGTTGGTATTGGATATTATGTGCAATTTGAAAGAGAATACATCCTTGAACTCCATAGATATTTATTTAGTTTTTTAGTTTGGAGATACAGCATGGAAACAGGCCCTTCGGCCCATCGAATCTGTGCCAACCAGCGATCCCCGTACACTACCACTATCCTACACACACTAGAGACAATTTACAAATTTACCAAGCCAATTAACATACAAACCTGTACGTCTTTGGAGTGTGGGAGGAAACCCGAGCACACCAATGCATTTGACATTTGGGAGCAAATAACCTTCAAGCAGTAAATTGGATAAGCAGTGCAAGATTCTTTGAAATAATTCCTTTTCCCTTTCTTCCACTTGCTGAATACTATAATGTAACTAAAAATAGGAAAATCTCGTTGCTCTTCCTTTTTTAAAAAGGTGCCTCAGTGGAGCATCAGGTAGTGCTGCTGTCATAGTTCCAGTAACCTGGGTTCAGTCCTGATCTTTGCTCAGGTCTAGTCTGTGTTCAATTTGCACGTTCTCCTTGTTAACATCTTGACATCCAACAAAGCTGATGGTGGTTTGCCAGTTATAAAAATCGTAATTGATTTCAATAGATTTTAAGTGTCTGAGATTCAGCGATATTCCCCGTACTTACGTAATTTTTAATAAGATTAACTAAAATGCATATGACATTTATTTAATGCATTTTTTTTAATTGCTCCTTACTGTTCCATTTGCCTCCTAATCTTGGCCATATAAGCTTAGAAATCACTAGGTCTCAGCTGATCCTGAATGTGGAGGAATTCTTCCTATCTTCTGATCCGGTATAACGCTGGAGAATACAAGTCAGAATCCACCTTTCACAACACATCCCCACATGGACTCCCACAGCTGAGAAAATGGACAAATTGTCCTCCTGAATATGTTATAGGAGGACAATTTATTTGTATAAAGAAGCCCTGGATTTGCTTCAGTTGCAATGACTGAACATTGACAATCTTGTGCTGTGCCTATTCCTCTGATTTAAAACAAAAATAACCTATTACTTGAATTGGAAACATTCTGCCAAATAAGTCATTCTCTTAAGTGCAAATTGTGATAATTCATGTTTAATGTATGTTTCATTACACTCAAATGAAAACATTTTTTTTCTTTTTGATGTTAGCTAATGGATATTTTTTCTATTTTAGGTTCTAGGAAAATCATGTAAGCCCATTCCAGGTGAGTTAAAATGAAGCGAATGCAAGAACCTGAACTGATTAAGTACTCTTTTGATGACAATTTGCATGATGTACATGGTATTTAACTGTTCGGCAATATTTGTTGCCGTACAGCCAAAGGGATTTCAACATCATTAACCGAACCAAATAATCAGATAATGGGAGTGGGTACATGGGATTAGAACAACTGCAAGTTTCCTCCAAGTCACATGTACATTTTGAAAAAAGTTTTGCCATTCCTTCTTTGTCACTGGGTCAGATTACCCGAACACTAACCATTAGCAATGTGCAAATATCTCATCCTAAATACTGCAGCTGTTCAATGTGGTCATTGAGTCATAGTTGTACAGAACAGAAACATATTTTGGCTCACCACATACATGCTGACTTTTTTTGTCTGTCTATTCTAATTCCATTTGCCTACCTTTCCTATTTTCTGCGTTTATCTAAATGCCTCTTAAACTTACCTTTCTCAAGAGTGTTTTATTGTCATGTGTCCCAGAGAGAACAATGAAATTCTTACTTGCAGCAGCACAATAGAATGTCAGAATATTGAGTATAAGTGTCAGGAAGTCCTATTACTGCTGTATACAACTTTAATTAAGCTATGTTTAGAGTATTGTGTGCACTTCCTGTGGCTGCTCTACAGGAAGTATGCGAAGATGTTGGATAGGGTTCAAGGAAGTTTGTCAGGATGTTTTCTGGATTAGAGAGTATTAGATGGAAAGGTTGGATAAACCTCAAGAGCATTTGGGGCTGAGGGGCAACCTGACGGAATCGCATAAAATCATGAGAGGCATCACTAAGATAGTCTTTTTCTTAGGGTAGAAATGTCAAAAACTAGAGGGCAAAGATTTAAGGTGAAAGGGACAAAGTTTAAAGATGATTTGTGAAGCAGAGAGTGGTAAGTGTCAGGGAAGTTGGCAGAAACAGTATTTAAAACCCTTGTGGACAGGCACATGAATAAATGGGATGGAGGGATGTAGACCATGTGCTGGCGGTTAAGATTAGTTTAAATTGCCATCATAGTCAGCACAGGCACCGCGGGCTGAAGGGCATGTTGCGGTGTTGTATTGTTTATGTAGTAAATGTATCTAATTCCACCTTGTGGAGATAAATCACTGCGTGTTTGTGTATGTTAAAAAAAACGTTAGCAACTCAGATCCCCTTTAAACCTCCATTCTTTTACTTTAAACCAAAAGCCTTTAATTTCAGATACCCTGTCAGGGGAGTAAGATTAGAATATTTACTTTTGTATGCCTCTGATAATCTTATACTTCTGTCTGGTCACCACTCGACCACCTTTGTCCCAGGGAAAACAAACCTCATCTATCCAATCTCTTTGCATAACTAAAATCCTCTAATCCAGGCAGCATTCTAGTGAATCTCTTCTGCATTCTTCACATCCTTCGTCAAGGGCATTTAAGGGGTTGATATTGAATGCTAGTTTTATCAGTAAAGACAAAATCCCATGTATGTATATATTAAAAAATCCAGTTTACAGGAAGGCAAAACTGTCATAATGAGACAAAGAGAGAGAAGAATATTTCATAGACTAGATTTGCAGGGATAGATGACCTGGAGTGTCTGGCCGCAGAGGTATTGGAATGCAATGATAATATAATATTTTCTAGGTATATAGAGAATGGGGGTGGCTGGAGATCATTGAAGTAACTGTGGAAATGGAAGAAACATGGAGAAAGGTTTAAGGGGCAAACGGACAACAAAACTGAGTTACTATTGTCCATGTGGATATGAACCTGCAAGTTCCATATAATTCTTGCACCCAGTAGGTTGAAGATGTAGGTAGTTTTCAAAATTGCCCTGCCAAATAATATTAACCCAACATTATGCTCCTGTTCTCCAAATGCATCTTTTCTATATGCTGATTAAAGGTAAAAATAAATGTGTTGATGCCATATTTGGTTAGAGAATCTGTTGAGAGACCTGAGAATTTTTCGTCCTAATCCTATTAACTGTTTTTCTCTCCATTGATGCTAGCTGACCTGTTAATAATCGCAGTTTTGTTTTTAAATTGCGAATGCTGAAAGTCTTAAATACTCCAAGATGGATTGGATGTTCTTTTAAAACTTCCTTACTTATTTTAATTTATATTACAGTGATGGTTTTAGGAGTCATTATTGGAAGGAAAAGGTACCCCTTGGCCAAGTATCTTTGTGTGTTGCTCATAGTTCTGGGAGTGGCTTTATTTATGTATAAACCCAATAAAGGGATGGACAGTGCAAATGACCATTTATTTGGATTTGGGGAAATACTATTAGTAAGTATATGCCTTTTTCTATTGTATTTAAAAAAAGAATGATTGTTTTATTATGCATTAACTTTCATCATTGGCAGACAAATACTTACCTGCTGAATAAGCCAGCCTTAAGTTTATAATGGCGAGGGTTAGAGTTCGGGAAGGATAATATGGAATTTAAATTTTTTTAAAATAAAAGTTAACATTTAAAATCCTGTTTTACTAATTTCACATGTTTTTCCTCTTCCCATTCTCTTACTATCAGTTATTTCTACTAATTATTTTTGGAACACCGAAAATCCTAAAATGATTCTTATTTCTTTATTCAGAGTCCATTTTAGAGAGAGGACTAGCTTTCAAAAATCACTGGTCCAAATTCATTTTTAGAGCCTTTCTGATGTAAAATTATGCCTGATGTGGCAGGCATAAGTTCAAATGTTCCAAGGCCTATACAAAATAAAAATCAGCTGTGATATCCTGAATATGGCTAAAAATATTCCATTAAAATTAATTGCACGTTAATTCGCCATTAATCAATTCGGCATTGAATACAACTGCAATTTTGCTGATCTCAATTGCTTCTGTAGAATTCCTAAAGAACTGGGTATATATTAGTTTAGAGATACAGTATGGAAACAGGCCCTTCAGCCCACCGAATCCATGCTGACCATTGATCACCCATTCACACTTGTTCAATGTTATCCTACTTTCCCACTTCCTATACACTGAGGGCAATTTGCAGAGGCCACTTAACCTACAAACCCATACTTCTGCCAGTTTCATTTAAATTCTTGCAGTCTTTATGTAAAATCCTATGCTCAGGAGACTGAATATTTGGTTTGTGTGGCCCAAATTTGGCATTTGTCTCTTGTGTCTATTCAACCATTCTAGTTGGGTATTTGTCCTCACAGGTATTCTACTGATGATATCATTCATAGAGCTGTGTTATGTAAATATTTTCCAATTGGAATTTCGCAACATTAAGAGTATCATTTCCAGTAATTTGATTATTTGTATATTTTTATTTGTATGTTTTTATTTATTCAATGGATGTTCAATTTTTTTCTAGTTGGTCTCCTTAACTTTGGATGGATTGACTGGAGTAGCACAAGAACACATGAGAGCTAATTTCCAGACTGGTTCAAACCAGATGATGCTAAATATTAATGTTTGGTCCAGTTTGTTCCTGGGAATAGGTAAAAATATTATTTTTCTTAAGACCTTATTCAACCAAGTAACATGGAAATAGAAAGAACATAGAAATTGTAAATAGAGAGCATGTGAGGATAAGTAAGTTGACAAATGGAATGGATGCCCCAATTAGTCCCTTAGGCAATAATTAATTTAAAATATATATTTTTAACAATGGTAATGTCTTGAATCAGCTTCTGAACTTGAGCTATTGTTTGAATACTGTGTGCGCTTCTGACCTGCTCTCTCATTGCATTAAACATTCACTATCTAGTTTAACTATCATGGAAGAAAGTTGTGCATGTACAGCAAAGCTCATACATATAACAAACCAGAAAACCAATCGCAATAGTGCAATGATAAACTGTATCACAGGTGTCGTAGCTTTCTATTTCTGTACTAAAATTCTAGTTTGTTTGTTCCTAAACTAAAGCCAAAACGGTACACGATAGCACAACAATTTTAGGCCCACCTTACTTACCGTCGTTCCTTTGGTGCTAATGGAAGGGAGGATGGGGGGGGGGGGGGGAGGAGGAGAAGGGAGGGGAGGGTGCTGCACAATGCAGGAGAGGTTTGGCCCAAGGGGTCCACTTGGTCTAGTTACAAACTAAAATCATACTCTAAAGGAGATTTTGCCAATTTTAAGTGCCTTAACGCATGAATTGAAGTGGTACTTAACATTTGTCATAAGTGACCCACACAGATTCTCACCCTGGCTGAATGAACGAAATGAAAGGGAGAGTTAAAACCTCTATTGACTTCAGTGCATTTAACTTATTTTCAGAATTGTTCATGGTAGCTATTTTCAAATGTTCCAATGTTTTGGTTACATTAATTTCTATAAATGTAAGCTAGCTCAATGAATGTTAACAGCTCAAGTACAAGCCTTGGGAATTTTCTGTGCTTTGCATCCGTCTGATAAATATTTCTTGAAATTTTCGCACATTTTTATTATTGACATTCCATGTATAAATAAGTAAAGTCGACAATGTTATGGACTCTTTTTGTGAAGGCCATTCTCCCCACACACCTGACCAGCCAGTAATGCCTTATCTTAAATTTTGTGTTGCTATATATTACCTGCTACTGGATATGTGAAAAAAAACTTAAGGATGCATGTTTGCTTTGCTACCACTTCAATTCATGCATTGGCAAAATCTCCATTGGAGTATCATTTTAGTTTGTATTAGAAAGCTACAACACCTGTGATATAGTTTACCATGGCACTATTGCAACTGGTTTTCTGGTTTGTTATATGTATGAGCTTTGCTGTACATGTACAAGGTTCTTCCTTGATAGTTAATGTTTAACGTAATGAGAGAGCGGGTCAGAGGCGCACACAGTATTCAAACATTGTGCTGAAGCTATAATTACACAGTATTCTGCATCTCCATTGAATGGAGTGAGATCAGTTTCCAAAGGGAGGTATTTCTATTCTGACTTGGGTGCCCTCTGATTAAATAAGCACGTTGTTTCTTAACCAGCTTTGGGGGAAAAGTGGTCTGTTTGGTAATGGAAAATTACACCTGTTATACATTTTATAGCTTGTTTTTATAGCTATAGCTTTTATAGCCAGAACAATGGGCCACAGTTTATGAATAAGTGGTAGGCCATTTAGAACTGAGATGAGGAAAAACTTTTTCAGTCAGAGAGTTGTGAATCTGTGGAATTCTCTGCCTCAGAAGGCAGTGGAGGCCAATTCTCTGAATGCATTCAAGAGAGAGCTAGATAGAGCTCTTAAGGATAGGGGAGTCAGGGGGTGTGGGGAGAAGGCAGGAACAGGGTACTGATTGAGAATGATCAGCCATGATCACATTGAATGGTGGTGCTGGCTCGAAGGGCTGAATGGCCTCCTCCTGCACCTGTTGTCTATTGTAGAATTATGCCATAATTCAGTTGCAATTGGTACGGGTACAGATTAAAAGAACCAGTTTGATGTTGTTTAATTTTTTTTTGCAAAATGTGGTTCGATAGTTTAAGTATTGAATCCTGGCTTGATGGGTAGATATATGCTCCTCTAATCCAGAAGAGGGTGCTGAAGCAAAGGTTCTGAATTCTGAAGGTTTTCCAACCAAGCTTCAAATTTGAACTCTAATTTTGTGTGGTACATAGTGCACTTTATTTTTTAAAATCTTAATTTGCTGCATGAGCTGTGGCCCATTCTTGTATATAATGATTTAGATTTTGGGATTTTTGTTCCACGCTGGGAAATTGAACATGAAGTGTAGGTTGGCAATCCAGTAGAGAATGGGAGGTGCTGCCCTTCAGATGAAACGCTCAGTCAAGGCAATGTGTGCTTACTTGGATGGACATAAGATCACATGTGTTTTAAAAAGAGCAGGGTGTTCTCCCAATGTCCTACTGTTTTTTTAAACTCTCAATCAACATCAAAATGGATGATTTAAATAAATCTTGCTATAATGATATAGTGTAGATTGCATTGCAATTTCTGCATTTAAAATAGTAAATTTCTTGTCTAAAAAAAAAGGGACCTGTTAAGATTGTGAAAAACACTATTTAAGAAGAGTAGGAAAATAAGCATTTGTTAACTGGAAGAAGATTTACAATTTGTATTAAACCAGTTAAAACATTATTGCGAGCATTCTGGCATTACTTTGTAGCCGAATCCCTTCACTGCAGGTTTTTGCTCTCACAGATGACAATTTTGCATGCAAACCCAGTTTGTAGCCTAACCAGTTCTCAGACATGCAGTGATTATGGGACAGCAGCCCCATTTAACATGGATGGTATGGGAGTGCTTTATGTTTTGCCTTTCAAATATGCCAAATGGCAGAGTGGGCAGGAGTAGAGTTGCTGTTCTTCCAGATTCAACAATGCAGTGACCTGAAACTTCCAGCGTGTTCAGTTTATTGATAGCCATGCTCAAATGTTTTTTAATATTCTTTAGGAGGAAAGGAGTTCAAAAAATCATAATGTTATGTGAAACATTGCTGCAGTTTGTTGTATAATTTAACTTGTATGTTAGTGAATGATATTGACAATTCAAAATATCTTTAGCAATCTTTTGTATTGAAAGGAAAGTAGGCCATTCCAGCAGGGATGTTGAAGATAAAATGATTGCTCTAAAATCTGAGGTATTTATTTCACAAAATGCTGGAGTAACTCAGCGGGTCAGGCAGCATCTCAGGAGAGAAGGAATGGGTGACGTTTCGGGTCGAGACCCTTCTTCAGACTGATGTCAGGGGGGCGGGACAAAAGAAGGAACTTTGGTTCCTTTGGACAAAGGAAGGTCCCGCACCCCTGACATAGGTCTGAAGAAGGGTCTCGACCCGAAACGTCACCCATTCCTTCTCCCGAGATGCTGCCTGGCCTGCTGAGTTACTGCAGCATTTTGTGAAATAAATACCTTTGATTTGTACCAGCATCTGCAGTTATTTTCTTGCTCTAAAATCTGAAATCTATTAGCTAAATATAGTTGTAATAACATAAGTTGTTGAAAATATTTCATTTCCCGCATGAAGTAAGTAATCTCTTCTAAGAGCATACCCTTTTCTCAGAATTGATGCCAATGATTTCACTGTCTTCCAGTTGTCGGCTTCCCCTGGGTGCTCCAATTCCCTCCCACATCCCAAAGACCTGTGTGTTTGAGGGTTAATTGGCGCCTCTCAATTGCCCGGAGTGTAGGGAGTGGATGCGAATGTAGGATAATATAGAATTAGTGTGAGGGGGTGATTGATGGTGGGCATCGACTCGGTGGGCTAAAGGACATGTTTCCAAGCTGTATCTCTTAACTGGATTATGTTCACCAGTGGAGTGAAAAATCAGCAATGGATCCAGGGAAGCTTGGCTTTGCAGAACCTGATTCCATGGTGTATTTCAATCAATTTATTAAACAAATGTTAGATTTTACAGCTATTCTGATTTTTGTATGGGAAGAAATAGCTTGTGCTGGTGTTTATGGCACAAAGTTAGCATGCTATCAGATAAATTATAAAGAAAAACACGTTTTTCATCTACATTAAATTTGTAACTGGGAAGGCTTGAGGATATTTTACATTATTTGTTATTTCAGTTTTATTAAATGTAAACATTTGAGGTATTAAAACAATTTAGCACTTAGGACAAAAAAGGAGAGGATCATCAAACATCTTGAGTTTTGACCTGCAGGTTGAAGCAGGGTATTAGAAATCTAAGTAACATGGAAATTATTATTTTTTTCAAAACTATCAGTTTTCAAACACAAGCGTATTATTTTCTAATTGAGTATTTTCATCCTAAGTTAATTTGTTATAAATGTTAAATGGAAATTCCCATTCATTTAAATTGGCTTTGTAAGGACTCCCATGGATTTTAATTTTTGTCAAAAAATGACACGTGCTCGAGTAATTCAGTGGGTGAGGCAGCATCTCTGGAGAACATGGATAGGTGACGTTTCAGGTTGGGACCCTTCAGGTTGATTGTGGGGAGGGGAAAGAAAGCTGGCAGAGAGTAGGGACAGGACAAGCCCTGGCATGCAATAGGTGGATATGGGTGAAAGGAAGGGGTGTTGATAGGCATATGATTGGACAACGGCCAGAGACTAGGTGTAAATTGTACCCCTAAGCCCACACCTCAGCAAGTTCCAGGCCATGTTCCCAGGAGATGCCACCTGCCTGCTGAACAGCTCTAGCAGTACTCCGGCAATTGATGTCTTTTTGTAATCCAGCATCTGCTGTTTATTGTTTCTATAATATAATTTAGTTTTGAGATACAGGTCGCAAACAGGCCCCTTTGGCCAATCGTGTCTGCGCCGATCAACGTTCCCTTGTGCACTAGTTCTATCCTACACACTAGGGACAATTTACAAAAGCCAATTAACCAGCACGTCTTTGAAATGTGGGAGGAAACAGAGCACCTGGAGAAAACCCACGCTGTCGATAGACAATAGGTGCAGGAGGAGGCCATTTGGCCCTTCGAGCCAGCACCGCCATTCAATGTGATCATGGCTGATTATTCTCAATCAGTACCCCGTTCCTGCCTTCTCCCCATATCCCCTGACTCCGCTATCCTTAAGAGCTCTATCCAGCTCTCTCTTGAATACATTCAGAGAATTGGCCTCCACTGCCTTCTGAGGCAGAGAATTCCACAGATTCACAACTCTCTGACTGAAAATGTTTTTCCTCATCTCAGTTCTAAATGGCCTACCCCTTATTCTTAAACTATGGCCCCTTGTTCTGGACTCCTCCAACATTGGGAACATGTTTCCTGCCTCTAACGTGACCAACCCCTTAATAATCTTATACATTTCGATAAGATCTCATCTCATCTTTCTAAATTCCAGTGTCATAGGGAGAACGTACAACTCCGTATGGTAGCATCAGTCAGGATCGAACCCGGATCTCTGGCGATGTAAGGCAGCAAGTCTATGTAAGGCCCCATCCTACCTGACCGACCTCCTCCACAGGCACACTCCCACCTGCACCCTCCGCTCTGCCGCTGCCAATCTCCTATCCCCCCACGTCCGGACTAAACTCAGATCCTGGGGGGACAGGGCTTTCTCCATCGCTGCTCCCACCCTATGGAACTCATTACCCCAAACCGTTAGAGACTCCCCCACACTCACCACATTCAAAACATCGCTGAAGTCTCACCTGTTCAGTACTGCCTTCAACCACTGAAGGTCACCTCACCTACTGTCTCCTTTCTCTGTTCATTTATTTATTTACTTATTTATCTATTTATTAATTTCCCTATGTTCTCAAAATCTCTGTAAAGCGTCTTTGAGTATATGAAAAGCGCTATATAAATAAAATGTATTATTATGAGATGTGGTATTATTTTAAATTTTATTCTTTCATATTCTACTTGAAGTTACAAATCGATCATTGTTTCTTTAACATTCTGTTTTATCTTTCAGGAGTACTTTTCACTGGAGAAATATGGGAATTTCTGAATTTCACTGAACGCCATCCCAGTATTCTCTACAAGATACTTCTGTTTAGTTTAACTAGTGCTCTGGGCCAGGTTAGTATCAGTTACAAAATTTAAGAGGGGGCAAATTCATTATTAAATTACTTTTTGAACTTGTTTTCATACTGCAAGTGGTTTGTGGTTTAAAAAATATATCTTAATGAGCTGATGGAATTTAGCATTTCTTCTTTGGCCTGATGACTCCTGAGAAGCTGGTGCTGAACCATCGTCTCTACCTATTGTAATCTATTTTGAGAACTGTCGGTAGGTAAGAGTTCCCGAATGTTGACCCTTGAATATGTGACATGCCTTCCCTGTTACATTATGATGTATTTCTAATGGGGGAAACAAAGTCCTACAGAGGGGAATGTGCATGTGTTTTTTAAATTCCAGTTGCTCTCTGCCTTTGTCATGCAATACTGGTCATGTGTTTCATAAATTATGTCAAAGAACCTTAGTCAGTGTGCCACGCTGTACTTTGTAATTGCTACTTATTTTCCATCATGTGTCATTATTGGATCAAGCAAATGCTTAAAATGGCAGACTGCTTTCAAGCAAAGCTAGTCTTATTTGGATGTTGATGAGTTGCTTGAATAGTGGAACTGCATTCACCCACACAAGCTATACTTGTCCATCGCATTCCTAAAGTGTGCACTGACACAGAGAAAGGAAAATGGAGTGGAGATGATTTGCTTACTGACATGCTTTAACCATTATTTTTGCAGCTGGCAGATTCTAGTTAATTGTGACTCCTCTGTCCTCCACTAGCCAAAGAATAGGATGGCATGGGGTTGTTGTCGTATATTTTATGTTAGAGATAATATTTATGCCAGGCTCGGGTTCAATCTGAATTTTTTACCATCTGGCACAAATTATTTGATTTTCTGCAGAATTCCAAATTGCCACTATTCTAACAATTTGGAATACTGACAGAGGTAGAGCTGCTGCCTCACAGCACCAGAGACCCAGGATTGATTCTGACCGTCTCTGCGGAGTTTTCACTTTCTCCCTGTGGCTGCATGGGTTTCCATCTGGTGTTCCAATTTCCTTCTATATCTTAAAGAAATTGACCTCCGTAAAATGCCGAGTCCGAGCCGGTTGTGGGCGACGGTCGAGATCGGAAGCCTGGCGGGTAGAACGAGCACGTGGGAATCCAGACTTTGAACTTGATGAAGTGGCTCCAACACAGCGCCGCAGCCATTATGTGCAAAATCAATTCCACTTTGTAATGGTTAATTGCATATGTGACAATAAATAGCCATTGAACCCCTCGTATAAAGGGAGTAGATGAAAAGTGGTGTGGTGGTCAGCATGGACGGTGGGCTGTTGCCATGTTATATCTCTAGGCTCTGAAGCTGCAGTTTATGAACAATGATCTCCCATTTTTGACATTGTTGGATAATGAAGATAGTTATGTCAAATCCCCTGAGGAACACCTGTAGCAATGTCATTTGGGGGGGGGGGGGAGTGATTAGCTTTCAGCAACCATAACTATCTGGTGAACAGTGTGTTATATTCCCAGTTGATATTCAATTACTTCAATCTTATCAGAACTCCATGATGTCAAGTGTAGTGAACCTTGTCTCAACCCTTCTTGTCCATTCTTGGACCGAGGCTGTTAGTGGAAGTCTGATGTTGAATATTCTTGGGAAAACACAAATTTCAGAACAGTGATCAAATTAATAGTGATTAGGTGCTCCTTAGAGCAGTGTTCACCATGACGTTCATCATTTTGAAAATTAATAATGTACTGATGTGGTTGTCAACAATATGTGTGTAGGATACTGGTGTGAAGCTATGACAATATAAATTATCTTTTTTAAATTATATCTTTTTCATGATGTGTTATTCTACAAAATATACCTGATATCAGACTTCATTATTCAGCATTGCCCAGGGTAGGGGACTATTGGTACCAATGAATCAAAACTCCAGTACATTAACACCTAAAATAAAGTAAATATTGTTTACAGAAATGCTGTATGATTTGGGAACAGAAAAAAACAACAACTTTATTCCATTTTATTCCCCTCCAGAGTTTCATCTTCATGACTGTTGTTTACTTTGGACCTCTGACTTGTTCAATCATTACTACAACCAGAAAGTTCTTTACCATCCTTGGTTCAGTGCTTATTTTTGGTAATCCCATTAGCTCCTTGCAATGGATGGGAACGGTCTTCGTATTCTTAGGTAAGTATTCTTAGTAGTCTTAGGTAAGTGACACAAACTTTTGCTAGAAGTCTGCAAAACCAACCTCCCTTTTCCTGGCTGGTTTTATTAAGGAGATGCTCCAAGTGGAGGGGTAAAATATTTGGCTCTGGCAGTATTACCAATGCTGTGGTTTAGCTATTGTGATGGAAAGTATATAACAAAAGTTTTTGATTCCCGAACAGAAATTCATTTGTTGAGAGATATGAATATCTTGAGGTTTGAAAATGTATTTTCTCATCTTTTTTTATGGAAATCCCTAAAGGCTTAGACATGGATTTAACTTGATCTAGTATCATAGAGCTGAAATATTGATGTAACATGATGTATATATTTGTTCATTTATAACAAAGGGTTCTAGTTGTGGGCCCAAGTCCATAACCACGTGTTGTCTTTGTGAATTTCGGTTTGGAAATTTATGCTCATATTTGTTTAAGGGTGAAGAAGAGGTTTGCTGAAAATGCTGTCTAGATTACAGGGGTTTTAGCTACAAGGAAAGGTTGGACAAACTCCGATTGTTTTCTCTGGAGTGTCAGATGCGAAGCAAAGACCTGATAGAAGTATATAAAATCATGTGACACATATATATGGTAGACAGAACCTTTTTTTCCAGGGTATATATGTCAATGACAGGAGGACATAGGTTTAAAATGGGCAACGCAAAGTTTAAAGGAAATGTTGGGGAGGCTTGGAGTCAGAGTGATACTGTGTGGAAACAGGCCCTTCGGCCCAACTCGCCCACACCGGCCAACAATGTCCCAGCTACACTAACTAGTCCCACTTGCCTGTGCTTGGTCCATTTCCCTCCAAACCTGTCCTATCCATGTACCTGTGTAATTATTTCGTAAACGATGGGATAGTCCCAGCCTCAACTACCTCCTCTTGCAGCTTGATCCATACACCCACCACCCTTTATGTGAAAAAGTTACCTCTCGGTAACAATAATCCCAAATGCTGTCTCACCAACGGCTTATACAACTGCAACATGTCCTCCCAACTTCTCTACTCAATACTCTGACTGATGAAGGCCGAAGTGCCAAAAGCCTTTTTGACCATCTACCTGCAACTCGACCTTCAAGGAACCATGCACCTGCACTCCTAGATCCCTCTGCTCTACAACACTACCCAGAGGCCTACCATTTACTGTGTAGGTCCTGCCCTTGTTCAACGTCCAAAAATGCATCACCTCACACTTATCGGTATTAAATTCCATCAACCATTCCTCCGCCCACCTGGCAATCCTTCACAACCATCTTCATTATCTGCAAAACCAGTCACTTTTGTATCATCAGCAAACTTGCTAATCTTGCCCTGTGTGTTCTCATCCAAATCATTGAAACAGTAACGGGGCCCAGCACCGCACCCTGAGGCACACCACTAGTCACAGGCTTCCAGTCTGAGAAGCAACCTTTCACCATCACCCTCTGCTTCCTTCCATGGAGCCAATTTGCTATCCATTCAGCTATCTCTCCTTGGATCCCATGCAATCTAATCTTCCAAAGCAGCCTACCACGCGGAACCTTGTTGAACGCCTTACTGAAGTCCATGTATACAACATCTACAGCCCTGCCCCCATCAACCTTTTTGGTCATGTCTTCAAAAAAATCAATCAGATTTTTTGCGATATGACCTCCCACGTACAAGACTATGCTGACTATCCCTAAACAGCCCTTGCCCATCCAAATGCCTGTATCCCTCAGAATACTCTCCAGTAACTTACCAAGCCCACCGGCCTATAGTTCCCAGCATTTTCCCTGCAGCCCTTCTTGAAAAGAGGCACATCATTTGCCACTCTCCAGTCTTCCGGCACCTCTCCTGTATTTGAGGACGACTCGTAAATTTCAACCAAGGTTCCCGCAATTTCCTCTAGTTTCCCGCAATGTCTGAATATATATACACAGAGTAGTGGGTGCCTGGAATGTGGTGGAGGCAGATACGACTGTTGCATTTAAGGTACTTTTGGATTGGCATGTGGATATGCAAGGAATGGAGGGATATAGACCATGAGGAGGCAGAGAAGATTACTTTAATGCAAGGTCATGTTCAGCAAGGACCTTGTGGGCCAAAATCCTTGTGTTGTACTGTTCTATGTTAACTCTGAATATATGCTTTAAAACAATATTCTTTGCTATTTGACAAGTAAATTATCTTTTAATTAAGGGAAACCAGTTTGAAATGCCTCTTGGTAAACCAACACTGCATAAAGATAGTAGCAAGGCCAGTTCATGTTTTATGAGACTGTGGTTTCTAATTTTTCTTTTCTCTTCTCTATTTAGGTCTTGGTTTAGATGCAAAATATGGAAAGACACCCCAAAAAAATCAATAGATACTGAAGAAATTATTCACTCGACGGTTTTGTTCACCAAAAATACTGCCTGAATTTCGTTCTGTGACATTTTTTTCAAAATCCCATGCTCCAGCTGTAAATTGGTTTAAATATTTAGCTCGTTTTACTTTTTTTTTTTTAAAAGCATTTTCTGACAAGCTCCATGTGTCTGTTTATTTCAAAATGTTGCACTTCATGCAATACAAAACATGGTGTGAGGCTCCTAGTGCCATCATCAGAGCTTTAGAACTAGTTATTCTGCAAATTTGGCCTGATTCGCAACTTAGAAATAATGAATTTCTAAACTGACATTGTTAATTTTTGAAGTGTGAAAATAAAACCACAGATGCTGGAATTCTGGAGTTAAAGGCAAAATGCTCAAAATAGCCAACAGGTCACAGACTATCTGCAGAGAGAGAGAGAGAGAGAGCGAGAAACAGGTACAATTTCAGGTCAATAACTTGATGATAGGTCATCATCCTGAAATATTAACTCGGTTTCTCTCTTCATGGACCTTACTGGATCTGCTAAGGTTTCCCAGCATATTCTGCTTTTGTGTAGAAGTCCCCATACAATCATTTTACTGAGATTAGTTTTTTTAATAGTCCATTGAAAATAAGTCAGAAACCTGCTCTTGGGTTTTAAAATTACATTTTATATACTTCCATAAGAAATAATGATTCTGCACAATGTTTATATGGTACAATTATAGTTGAAACTGATTATTTAAATGCCTTTTTTTGAACTGTCTTAAATGTTTATTTCAATGTAACGCCCAAGTATTTTAACAGCTTCAATCTTAAAAAAGATTTGCCAAAATCTAACACAGTTAAGAACTGTTAGAATAAAATAAAATCACCTTAATTTAAAAAAGAATTGATATACATTTCTCAAAATGTTCATGTTATTTAGATCACTTCTCTATCCTCTGATGTACAAGTAGTTGTAGATTGCTATGTGACTGTAAATCTGAGCATAGATGAGCAGATCTATCATATATGAGCATATTTATCATGTACTTTTAAACGCACTATATGCAAAATGATCTTCAGTTTTAGCTACTGCGATGGTGAATGGAAGGAGAGCCACTGTACATGTTGAGAAATTAGTCTGTTATTATATTTAATTCAGGACATCCCATGTTAGTGAGCCATCCTTTCGTTGCCCACCTCCCACTTAATTTACGGAAGTTTTACATAAGCAATTTAATATCTATTTTCAAAATAAAAACAAAATTAGTGCATTTGTTGCAGTCTACTGTGTACGTGTAGATTGTATGTAGGAAGACAAAGTGCTGAGGCAACGTCAGGCAATACCCCTGGAGAACATGGGGTGGGACCCTTCTCAAACATGAGTCTAATTGTTTGTTTCATTGATAATACATAAGTAACTAAGTTTCTTATTGTTAGGTTATGCTTACAGAATACTTGCAATGTAGCTTTTAGTCTGGAAACTAAATTGCTGGCCAGTGTTGAATATGGATATGATCACATGCTGTGGTGTCCACTTTGGCTTCATCCCCCATGTGAACAGCAACACGAATCCAATGTACCCAAATTGATTCTGGGAAGTGCAGACAAATAAAGTGAAAGCTTTTCATGAAAATGAATTGTAGTAGCAACTGGTTTTGACTCAAGATCACTCTCGGGTAACATTCTGACTTTGGAATAAGGGACACACTGAATCGATATTTTCTTTTAGCAGCATTTTTATCTTGTGTCAGAAGATGCAACAACAATTTATGGTTCTCCAAATACCTACTGAACTAGAATTATATTCAGCTGTTTTTTTAATTCCTAGAAACAAATGATTGAAACAACTTAATTGCACTTTTGGTTTATGGTATTTTAAAATCACTGTTACGTAAGTGTAGCTGCGGTTAAAATTGCATTAATTTTATATTTTAATTTGGCATGAGCTGTATTTAATCCAATGTTTTCTGGCAGTTTTAGTGATGCAGCATGTTTAAAATCAAAATGCATTGGCATTTTGTGTTTTGGGGTCTCAAAGTCTAACAAATAAACTGATTTAGATAAGAGACTTCTGTAGTAGAGAATGTTCTTTCGTCTCTTGCATAAGGACCAGTCAGCACTTCTTCACAGGGATCCACAGATCCCGATTCTATGGTGTAAATCAGTAGCTCATTAAATTCTGATGAAGCAAGCTGATGGTTATACACTTGGTCACAATATTTAGTGTGATAACATTACAGTTGAACCTTTTTGTAATGTACTGCATCTGTCTAATACTCTGACCACATTCACATATATAACATCTGGCTGTTAAGCTGTCTGGAATTCAAACTGTATAGATCCTTGCATTTCAGTTTACCCATATTCGTCAGTGCAAACTATATCCCAAATTTATACTTTGAATTCAGAATATATTTACGATTGAGTTATTTATAATTTTTGATCTACAATTAAGATGCAAATAATTAAAATTTCACAACTTAGAATCATGTTAGTTTCTTACCTGATTTATATTTTAGTTTGCTTTAGGACTGAGTACAGTTTAAGGTGGCACCTATAAACGTCAGAAGTTTCTGTTCCTTGAGAAATGTTCTCAAGGCCAAAACTAGTTCTCAGAAGCAGTGATAGACTTTGCAATATGTGAAGTGACACTTTTAGTTCACGGCATAAAATCTATTTAACTGGATTTCAGTAAATAACTTTGTTAACATGTAAGTAGTTAGACCTTATGCAATCTCCACTAGACGATCTCAAATGTAATACCAAAAGGACATGTGTTTAGTAACAACTGCAGTAAAAACAACAAATGGCACTGCTTTTACAAAATATAAATCTTAATTTGAGGCTATTTCATGACTTTTTACAATAAGCATTTTAAATTTAATTCAGCCACACCCACACCTCAATGTGAATCTCAGCTATAAGAATGCAAGACTGGGATATGAACCTAAGCTGCCAGATATCCAGATAGGAACAAGATAGTTTAAAGATCTGGAACAACTTGTGCTTTATTGCTATCCTTACTGTGTCCCTTGATATAATTGTGGTGTTGAAAAAATCTATCAAGTTCAAGCCTACAAGATGACCAGTAAAAATCTTTATGCAATACATCACATGCAAATGAGGACACCTTCCATATTACATTGCCCCAATTGTGTAGGAAAATAATGCAGATGCTGGTCCAAATCGAAGGTGTCACAAAAAGCTGGAGTAACTCAGCGGGTCAGGCAGCATCTCAGGAGAGAAGGAATGGGTGACGTTTCGGGTCGAGACCCTTCTTCAGACTGATGTCGGGGGAGACGGGGGGGACGGGGACGGGGGACTTTGTCACCCATTCCTGCTCTCCTGAGATGCTGCCTGACCCGTTGAGATACTCCAGCTTTTTGTGTTACCTTTGACATTGCCCCAATTACTCCCCTGGCTCTCAGTATTTGGTCTACAATGAATTCGGATTTGCCATAGAGCAAGGAGATCATCAGGGCTCGGACAATGCTGTTTGGTTTTATAGATGCCTATAATATTGCATGTGCGTGAATTGTTTCCCAAACCACCATCAGTCATGCTCAATAGACCCAAACTTCCATGAGTAGTTTGGGAACCAGAATACACATTATTACAAAGTAACAACTGAATTAGCTAAACAATGAGCCCATCATAATTTAGCTATCGTAGATGTGCTAGGAACAAGACATATTCCTTCTAAAAACATGTTGTGATCTCTAAGATGAGAGCAAAGTTAACTGGCATTAGCCAGGGCAGCTGTTAAATTGATACATATGGTCTCACTGCGTTGATTATAGAGTTGCAAAATAATCAAATGGCTCTTGTTCCTGTTAATTACTAGATCTTGGAACATGAATATGCATTATTATGAAGTGCAAAATTGGGCTCAGCTGTGATGCATCAGTCGTTGAAAAGGTTTTGGACAATCACTATGTGCTTCTGCATAATGTTGGTAATTGAATTAGGTATGAGAGGGATTTGCTTCGTAGCATTGAAATTCTGATAGAAGAAAATGAACAGTGGAAAATTCTTCATTTGTGCAGCTTTCCTTCAAATATTTTCTGTTCAACTTAGTTGGGCAGTTACTTTTCATATGAAATGTCCAAGACAGAATTAAACGGCAGTCTGAAGAAGGGTTCCGACCCGAAACGTCACCTGTGCCGTTTTCCCAGAGATGCTGCCTGACCCGTTGAGTTGTACCAGTGCTTCAGAATTAAACAGCATGTTTGTTCAGAAATGAAATTCCTAAAAAATATTTTGATGTTATTGCTGATTACTTGAGGTTCAAAACATAAACGATGCATTTTCTATTTGCTCATTACACAAGCATGTATTTACTGATGCATAGCTACTTTTATCCTGTAAAATACTATGTAAGGTTGATGCAATTGACTCAAGTAATATCATCTAGCCTTCAAGTGAACTTGCA
Organism: Rhinoraja longicauda; assembly: GCF_053455715.1. Classification (NCBI taxonomy): domain Eukaryota; kingdom Metazoa; phylum Chordata; class Chondrichthyes; order Rajiformes; family Arhynchobatidae; genus Rhinoraja; species Rhinoraja longicauda. The sequence goes on from NC_135981.1 coordinate 23,923,335, forward strand.
TGGGAACATATAAAATGTTCAACGCACAAACAGGCGATGCTGTGTTTATGTCGATTTCTCAGCCTCTTCTGGGAGGATTTTGGTCTCTACTCACAATGGGAGTTCAATTTCCTCAAGTAAATTTTTCAGGATCTGAGTATTTTCATGCACCTGAAACCCATATTATCCTTGGTGATACCAAAGGTGACCATATTGTCGGGCACTCTCGAAGTAGACCAGCCAAGTAACTGTAATTGTACAGGACCCTAGTGAGACCGCACCTGGAGTACTGTGTGCAGTTTTGGTCTCCAAATTTGAGGAAGGATATTCTTGCTATTGAGGGCGTGCAGCGTAGGTTTACTTGGTTAATTCCCAGAATGGCGGGACTGTCATATGTTGAAAGACTGGAGCGACTAGGCTTGTATACACTGAAATTTAGAAGGATGAGAGGAGATCTTATCGAAGCGTATAAGATTATTAAGGGGTTGGACACGTTGGAGGCAGGAAATATGTTCCCAATGTTGGGCGAGTCCAGAACAAGGGGCCACAGTTTAAGAATAAGGGGTAGGCCATTTAAAACGGAGATGAGGAACAACTTTTTCAGTCAGAGAGTTGTGAATCTGTGGAATTCTCTGCCTCCGAAGGCAGTGGAGGCCAATTCTCTGAATGCATTCAAGAGAGAGCTAGATAGACCTCTTAAGGATAGTGGAGTCAGGGGGTATGGGGAGAAGGCAGGAACGGTGTACTGATTGAGAATGATCAGCCATGATCACATTGAATGGTGGTGCTGGTTCGAAGGGCCGAATGGTCTCATGCACCTATTGTCTATTGTAGATTGGGCATACAGCACTCACTGATGGCGGAAGGAGTGAAGGCTTAATGTGAGGGAAAGGATACCAATCAAGAGAGCTATTTTATCCGGAGTTGCATTGGGATCCTTGAATGTTGGAGCTGCACATATCCAAGCAAGTGAAGACTATGCCTGATTTTTGCCTTGTAAATGGAGGAGATCTTTTGGGGTATCAGATGCTGAATTACAGTCCATAGAACATCCAGCTTCTGACCTGCTCTCGTACCCACAATATTTATGGGTCTGAAGAAGGGTCTCAACCAAAACTATCATCTACCCATGTCCTCCAAAGATGCTGCCTGACCCACTGGTTTACTTCAGTATTGTGTGTCATTTTTGCAAACCAGCATGTGCAGTTCCTTATGTCTAAATGGGGCTGGTCCAGCTGAGTTACTGATTGATAGTGACCCCTTGGATGCTGATGGTGAGTCATCCGTGTTGGTAATGCAACTGAATGTCAAAAACAGCTTTGTTTGGTGGTGATGGTCTTTGCTTGGCATTCCTGCAATGTGCGATTTGCCACATATCAGTGCATGCCTGAATATTGACAAACTCTGCTGCATTCTGCATGAGCTGTAAATGGAAATTAAACTGAAAGAATTTGCAATCATTGCTAACATTGGCATTTCTAACCTTATGATTGTAAACAATGTCATTAATGAAGCAGTTGATGTTGGTTGGGCCTAAGCTTGCCTTGGCAAATTTCCTGGGGCTTGGATGATTGCATTTTCAGCTATCACAGCCATCTTCCTCGTCTGGTTTATGACTTGGGCCGCTGGAGTGATTTTCCCCTTGATGTCCATTGATTTCAGTTTTACCGAGGCTTATGTGAATCACTAGACTTGGACATACAATTGACCTCCTCAGGCCCCTATATAATTTCAGGAACGCATTCAAAGTTTGTGCAATAAGGGCTAAGCTACCATCTGCTTCCAAAATACTTGCTGTTTTGAACATTAACTTAACAATGTTTCATAGGCAAGGATTTACTAAATACAGTAGCTCATTCCCATGTTGGTTTCTCCATATACTGATCTGGAAAACAATCTAGATTCACACGGAAGATAGACACAATGTTGGAGTAACTCCACGGGACATGCAACGTCTCTGGAGAGAAGGAATGGGTATTTTTGGACTGAAGAATGGTGTCAACCCGAAATGTCACCCATTCCTTCTCTCCAGAGGTGCTGCCTGTCCCGCTGGGTTACTCCAGCATTAAGTGTCTATCTTCGGTTTAAACCAGCATCTGCAGTTTCTTCCTACCCTAGATTCATACAGCATGGAAATATACTCTTCGGCTGTCGACCAAGTTGTCTACCTGAGCTAGTCCCGTTTGCCTGCGTTTGGCCCAGTTCACTCCAAGCTTTCCATATATGTCTTTTTAATGTAGTTGTCTACATGTCTTTTAAATGTTATAAGCATACCCACCTTTGACAGCTTGGTCCACATACCCACCACCTTTTATGGGGCCAATTTTGGTGTCATCTCTAATACAAAGCATGAATTCACCCTCCATGTTATATTCACAAAATGCTGGAGTAACTCAGCAGGTCAGGCAGCATCTCAGCGGGTCAGGCAGCATATAGAACTGCTGCCTGACCTGCTGAGTTACTCCAGCATTTTGTGAATAAATACCTTCGATTTGTACCAGCATCTGCAGTTATTTTCTTACACTGCATGTTATATTAATCAATACCTTTTCTTTGACTCACCATTTTAAAAAAACTCTTAAAAAGTGGATGTCTTCATATTTTTCCACATGATGTTCCATTTTCACATCCTTGTGCAGATGTCACTTGAAGTTAGTCTGCATCCTCCATGCCACCCAGCCCTGCATCATCTGCAAACTTGAGCATGTTAAACGGTGATCCCTTCATACAAACAACATGTGAAGAACTGGAGCTGCAAGATGTATTGAGGCAGTTTAAGTGAGTGAACAAGAAGTTGTCAGCAAGCGTATGATGCTGGAAGATATGAGGTTACCCACTTTGGATGAAGTATAAGAAAGCAAATTAGTTACTTAGAGTAGCGAGAGACTGACTGGCTGAATCCTGGACTACTTCCGTATGTTCTCATGCTAAGGGGAATAGATTAATTGCCCAAATACTATCTCGGTTCCTCACAATTTTATACATGTTAGTTATGTCTCACATCAGCCTTTTCTGTTCGAACTATTGTAGGTGGGGCATGTTGGTCGGCATAGGCGAATTGAGCCGAAGGACCTGTTTCCATGCTGTATGACTATGACTCTATTATGTTCTGATTCACATCTGCAGGAACCACTAAGATTGAGCTGCTTGGGTTTAGGATCAGCATGGAGTTAGTTACAGATCTGGGCCATCACGCTGACAATCAGAACTTCATCAACATAATTGCTTCCATCTGCTAACATGATGTTTATTTCCCATTTAACAGATGCACTGGCTAGATATTGCAAACACGCAATGCTTTATGGATTAGATGGGCTGTACTGACTTTTAGTTTAGTTTAGAGATACACCATGCAAAAAGCCTCCTCAGCCCTTTTAGTCCACGTCGACCATCGATCACTCGTTCACACTAGTTCAATGTTATCCCACTTTCTCGTCCACATTGGGGCCATTTTACAGAAGCCAACTAATCTACAAACCCATACGTCTTTGGGATGTGGGAGGAAACCGGAGCACCCGGAGGAAAGTTATGTGGTCACAGGAAGAATGTGCAAACTCCACACAGACAGCATCCAAGGTCAGGATTAAGCCCGGGTCTGTTACCTGTGCGACAGTGCTGCCCTACAAATGAGCCCTACTTCTAGTATTCTTACTGCAGAATAAAATACTTCAGCATTAAATGGTCACCCCACTGACATCTCTGCTTGAAAAAATGCAGAGCTAATGACAGCCAAGAAGCCTCCGGCAATATCAGTGACTGATAGTGCATGATATCTTGCAATGCATTATGACATGAAGCCTATTGAAGATGTGATTGTGACAAGCTTTTGATTACAGATCAGATATCAGGGCAGCTCAGTGGCACAGCGGTAAAGTTGCAGCCTTACAGCGCCAGAGACCCGGGTTCGATCCTGACTACAGGTTCTGTCTTTACAGAGTTTGTACATTCTCCCTGTGACCATGTGTGTTTTCTCTGGGTACTCTGGTTACCTCACACATTCCAAAGAGGTGCAGATTTGTAGATTAATTGACCTCTGTAAATTGCCCCTAGTGTGTAGTATAGAACGAGTAATTACTGGTTGGCGCAGACTCGGTGGGGCACACGTAGGGCCTGTTTCCACGCTGTCCTGAAATTAAACTAAACTAAGATATTCCATGGTTGAGTATGTGTGATAAGGAACGAACATTGAAATGTTTATCATATCATATATATACAGCCAGAAACAGGCCTTTTCGGCCCACCAAGTCCGTGCCGCCCAGCGATCCCCGTACATTAACACTATCCTACACCCACTAGGGACAATTTTTACATTTACCCAGCCAATTAACCTACATACCTGTACGTCTTTGGAGTGTGGGAGGAAACCGAAGATCTCGGAGAAAACCCACGCAGGTCACGGGGAGAACGTACAAACTCCTTACAGTGCAGCACCCGTAGTCAGGATCGAACCTGAGTCTCCGGCGCTGCATTCGCTGTAAAGCAGCAACTCTACCGCTGCGCTACCGTGCCGTTTATGAAGAACTAGCAAAGATCCATGGTAAGTGTCAATAGTTTAGCAGGCAAACGTCTCCATCACATATATCAGAGTCATCAGACTGGTCTTTGCTACAAAAGGCGGCCTCACCATTGCCTCTTCCGGGATCGTGTTCTTTTTGCTGTCGCAGTTCTTGCAAGGATTAGCCACATCATTGACTGTGGTCGACAAATCCTGCCATACATGCAGCACCTCTTCACTCAGGTTAAATGCCCAAAGGTCTCATGGTATGTCAGAGAGGATTCTCTTGAACTTCTACAGGTTTACAGTAGAGAGCATATTGGCTGGTTGCATCACGGCCTGGTTCGGCAACTTGAATGCCCAGGAGCAAAGAAGACTGCAAAAAGTTGTGAACACTGCCCAGTCCTCACCGGCTCTGACCCCCCCCCCCACCATCGAAAGGATTTACCGGAGTGGCTGCCTCAAAAAGGCAGGCGGCATCATCGGAGACCCACACCACGCTGGCCACACATTCATTTCACCCCTGCCATCGGGAAGAAGGTACAGGAGCCTGAAAACTGTAACGTCCAGACTCAGGAACAACTTCTTCCCTACAGCCATTAGGCTACTAAACACGACAACCACAAATAAGCTCTGAACTACATTGACTATTATTGTTATTGCACTATTATTGCTTTTTTGTGTGTGTACGCGTGTGTGCATATATATACATTTGGGTGTATTTGTGAGTAATGTGTCTTTGTGAGTATGTGTATATATACACACTGAACTTTTTTTTCTCTCGTTTATTATATTGTTTAGAGTGTACTACGTTTGCATATTCTGCTGTGCTGCTGCAAGTAATGATTTCATTGTTCAATCTGGGACATATGACCGTAAAACACTGTTGACTCTCACTGAAGTACCTTCACTTCACTTCACCAGCTATCACTAATTGCATCGTATGGAAGGTGCATTCCCAATCTCGTACAATGACAATAAGGATATATTGTATTGTATTGTATTGTATTGTAATGATGCACTGTGGTGAGTCTTGACTTGGTCCATGAATATCTGCTTCTTCACCTTGAGTTTGCCAACACTTATCTTGACCTATGCGGGTCAATGCAGTATTTGGAATTGTATTTTTAGTACAACTTTGAAAAGTTGCAAGTGTTTATCTTTAGTTTGGAGACAGCTTTTTAATTCTAGCCATTACCATGTCAAGGACGCTTATTTCCCAGTACTGTCCTCATGTGCTCAAGCTACAGTCTTTGTAATTTGGAAGCAGCAATCTTGCACAAATAGCAATGTGATAATGATAAAATAATCTATTTTAATGATGTTGATTGAAGAATAAGTTAGAGAACATTATCCTAATCGGAATTCTAAATATATATGATGTTCTTGTTCCTGTTGATTTTAAGGGCTAATTCTGTGGTCTGATCTGGGAGCTAAACTCAATGGGAGCTCAATGAGGCAAATTAAGAATGCACTTAACCATGCTCTGCAGACTATTAAAATAAATTGATAGAAAATCATAGACTGTACTCCTGCACTTCACCCACTATGAACACAGGATTTGCAAGCAACATCACATCAACCTACTCTGGCAATGATTGAACATGCACTTGAAAACATATATTGATAAATACTGTGAAATTAATCAAATCTGTTCATGAAATGACCTTTCACCAACCATTACCGAGGTGATATTACCTGGGATGCCTGCACCAACAACGGAGAGGACACCACAGACCCCACTGTGAAACCTCCGGGATTTGACCTCCATCGCAAGCAATGCCTAACCCTGAACAGGATCCGCACCCTCCATGCAAGAACAGCCCATCACCTGCACAAGGGGGGTGGATGACAAACAGCCCTGCTTGTGACTCCGGATGTCCAGACCAGACCAGACCATCCCACACATCGTGAATGACTGCTCACTGAGGCTTTTCCCTGGTGGCATCAAGGCCATCCACCCAGCAACTGCTGCTGCTGCCCTGGCCTGGCCTGGATGTCTACCCTTGGCCTACAACTTTAGGCTGTGAATGCCATACGCAAGAAGAAGAAGAACCTGGGAACTTTGCCTGGTATCCATTGTGTGAACAGGAGTCTCCGTTGATTCAATGATACTTTACTGTTGCATGTGCCTGAGTACCGTGAAATTATTTTGTTTTTGCATACGATCCGATAAAATGATACAGCAGACTTTGCCCAGGCAGTGCAAAAAGAGTCGCCAAGTTTCTGGCACCGACAAGGTTTCAAAAGTTCTTAGTACAGTCTTATTTCCTTGTGGTGGCCTCCCGCTGGATAACTCGCGTTTATCGCTGGTCCCCTGCTGGGGCCCTCCTTGCTCCTGGTGGCCCCCTGTTGGGTCCCTCCTAGCTCCCGGCGTCCCCCCACCCGCTCCCCGGCTGGGTCCCGGCTGGGTCCCTCCTTGCCCTCGGCCCCCTGCCCCCCCAACTGCTGGGTCCCACCTTGCTCTCAGCGGCGCCCCACTGGGTCAGCCTAAAGACAATTCTGCACTGGAGAATTGTGCTGTTATAAAATAAATAAATATCAACACAAGTCCATAGGAAGACACAAGTGCGGGAGTAACTCAGCAGATCAGGCAATATCTCCGGAGAACAGGGATAGGTGACATTTTGGGTCGGGACCCATCTTCAGACACACTTGGGAGTGTTGTGTTCAGTTTGGTCACCCTGTTATAGGTTACTGAAGAAGGGCCCCGATCTGAAACTTCACCTATCCATGTTCTTCAGAGATGTTGCCTGACCCACTGAGCTACTCCAGCACTTTGTGTCTTTTTATGTAAACCCGCATCTGCAGTTCCTCGTTTCACGCGTGTTCCAAAACCACCAATCAATGCAAATTAAAATATATTAAAACAGCCTGAATCAAATACATTTTATTTACTAGTTCATGGTATATGGGAACAAATGGCAAAGCAGGCAGTAACTGTTCATCCCCCATTGCCCCCGAGGGTGAGACACCTTCTTGACCCTCTCCTGTCTGGTCGTTTGAAAGGCCAATGCCAGTGTTCTGGAGTAGGGAGCCCAGGACTCGCCAATCTTCATTAATAATAAAGATTGTAAATGCCAGCATTCCATGTGGAATTAGCCGTTTAATGCTGAATACCTACCCTGAACTCAGTGTTCCTCGATGAACTTTCTATCTTCTATTTCTTAGAACATAAAGAAGTACAGTGTGTAGGAAGGAACTGCAGATGCTGATTTAACACAGAAAGATCAACACACAAAGCTGGAGTAACTCAACGGGACAGGCAGCAGCATCTCTGGAGAGAAGGTTTTCGGCTCGAGACCCTTCTTCCGAAAAAGTGTGTCGACCCGAAACATCACCCATTCCTTCTCGCCGGAGATGCTGCCTGTCCCGCTGAGTTACTCCAGCTTTTTGTGTCTGTAAAGAAGCACACAGCAGAGGAACAGGCCCATCGGCCCACAATGTCTGTGCCAAACATGATGCCAAGATACGACTTGTCCTTTTCATACCTTTCATTTATTTGTTCTTTGTCCCTTTTCATACTTCTAGTTTCCCTCTCCCCTGACTCAGTCTGAAGAAGGGTTGACCGAAACGTCACCCGTTCCTTCTCTCCAGAGATGCTGCCTGACCCACTGAGTTACTCCAGCTTTTTGTGTCTATAAACTAATCTCATCTGCCTGCACTTGATCCATATCCCTCCACATACTGCGATCCATGTGCCTATTTAAAGCCTCATAAACATCACTATTGTATCTGCCTCCACCACCTCCCCTGGCAGCACCCACCCTCTGTGGGTTCCAGGCACCCACCCTCTGTGTAAAAGAACTTGCTGTGTACATCTCCTTTAAACTTTGTCCCTCTCAACTTAAGGTTATGCCCCCTAGTCTTTGACATTTCCATCCTGAGAAGGTTCTGACTGTCTATCCTATCTATGCCTCTCATACTGAATTGGTGCATTTGAGACAATTACCTTCTCTCAAAATAACATTGCTTCCTTAAGACTTTTTAATGCTTTGACTCATCACTACCCTATGGGAAAGAAATACAGACGACCACAGCATCTGTTGTGACATTGTAATTAGCAGTCAGTTGTTGTCTAAGATTTATATGACGAGATTTATTTGCTACGTACGGTCCCTGGTCTTGAGAATGAATGCCAACAGTAAAATGCACCCCAAAATGTAATTTCTAAATTTCTGACATGGTCCATTCTACTCTTGTCTGCCACTGTACACACTATTCCAATTTATAGAACATTGGCACATTGGCATGCAAGTCTTGTTTGCAGGTGTCACCAGATTGTAGATTGGATCTGACTGCTCTGCGTAGATATCTGCTGCACAGACCTAATCAATGAGTGAGAGCCAGAGATTTTTCCAATTAGACCTGGAATCAGAGAGTGTTGTCCTTCCTTTTCAGTCTTATTTCATTACTGCACTGAGCCCCTTGGCAGGCTATCATCCTTGCCGCTTATCAGCAGGATGAAGGGCATGTTACCTTTCCCCTGACTTTAGTCTGAAGAAGGGTCTCGACCCGAAACATCACCCATTCCTTCTCTCCAGAGATGCTGCCTGTCCCGCTGAGTTACTGCAGCATTTTGTGTCTATTTCTGATAGCTGTATCTTCATGGGGCTACTTCAGGAGATGGGTGAATACTTGGTACATAAATACAAGGTTTTATCTCCTATTTTACTTCTTATCCACATTGAGGAAGTTGGGATTTTCTGTACTCTCTGAGCAGTTGCAGGCTCTTCCATCAAAATCAATGGAGTGCATGCAGTTTTTAACCCAGGATAGGGGGAATCAAAAACCAGAGAGCATAATAATAATAATAATAATATATTCCTTTATTCGTCCCACACCGGGGAAATTTACAGAGTTACAGCAGCAAAGTGGATAGCAGGGGAGAGCAAGAGATCATTCATTATAAATAAAAGATACATAAATTGTCATCAGTTTTCTGTGTGTTCTTAGCTGTTGACTCGTCTGCTGGGAGCAGTGCTGGTTGTGCAGTCTCACAGCAGCGGGAAGGAAGGACCTCCTATATCTCTCCTTCACGCACTTGGGGTGAAGGAGTCTGTCACTGAGGACAGTGCAGTGACAGTGTCCTGCATGGGGTGGGAGTCGTTGTCCAGCAGCAGTTAGCTTTGTCATCATCCTCCTCTCTCCCCCCACCTGCACTGAGTCGAGGGGGCAACCCAGGACAGAGCTGGCCTTCCTGACCAGCTTGTCGAGTCTTCCCCTCCGCCGCTGAGATGCCGCATAGAAAATGGCCGATGCAACCACCGTGCTGTAGAAGGTCCTTAGGAGTGCCCCCTGCACTCCAAAGGACTGAGTCTCCTTAGCAGATAGTCTGCTCTGGCCCTTTCTGTATAGCACATTGGTGTTTTCAGTCCAGTCCAGTTTATTGCTGAGGTGGACACCCAGGTTCTTATAAGAATCCACCCTCCCGATGTCCATTCCCTGGATGTTCACCGGTGTCGGGGGGACCTGGCTGTGCCTGCGGAATTCTACGACCATCTCCCTGGTTTCCCCCGCGTTGATCCGGAGGCAGTTCCGCTGGCACCAGTCCACAAACTCCTTGATCAGTTCTCTGTACGTCCTGTCCTCGTCGCCCTTGATGAGGCCGACGATAGCAGAGTCGTCAGAGAACTTCTGTAGATAGGAGTCTGCGGAGCTGTGCCTGAAGTCCGCCGTGTACAGGGTGAACAAGAATGGAGTGCTGCGGAACCCCAGTGCTGCAGCCCACCCTGTCCGAGACCAGGTCCTTTGTCCTCACATACTGTGGTCGGTTGGTGAGGTAGTCCAGAATCCAGGATGTGAGGTGGTGATCCACTCCTGTGCGCTCTAGCTTGCCCCCCAGACGCCCCGGCTGGATGGTGTTGAATGCACTGGAGAAATCAAAGTACATGATTCTCACAGTGCTATCTGGCTTTTCATGGGTTTAAGGTGAGAGTGGAAAGATTTATTAGGAACCTGAGGGGCAACTTTTTCATACAGAGTGTGGTGGGTGTATGGAACGAGCTGCCAGAAGATGAAGTTGAGGCTGGGACTAGAACGGCATTTAAAGGACATTTGGACAGGTACATGGATAGGAAAGGTTTCGAGGGATATGGACCAAATGTAGGCAGGTGGGACTAGTGTAGATGGGGCATCTGGTCCACAGGGGCAAGTTGAGTTGAGAAAAAGATGAGAAAAAGAAAAAGTAGAGAAAATGTTGTGGTGCTGGCTCGAAGGGCCAAATGGCCTCCTGCTGCACCTATTTTCTATGTTTCAGAAAAAGAATAGATGACGTTTCGGGTTGGAACCCTTCTTCAGGCTGAACGTAGAGGTGAGGAGGAGAGGTGGGGGGCAAAATAAACAGGTGGTGAAAAAAGGCCAGAATAAGTCAGGGCCGGCAACGATGACCTCAGGAAGAGTGGAGCCCACAATGGCCCATTGTTGGCTGGGGACGGTGTGATAACAAAGGGTTTCAAAGATGTGAACAGTGGAACTGGTAGGAAGACTAGGGTGAGGGAGGTGGGAGGGAGGGGTGGGGGGGGGGGGGGGGGGGGGGGGTAGTGAATGCAGGAGTTACTTGAAATTAAAGAAATCAACGTTCATACCGTTGTGTTTTAAGCTGCCCAAGCGAAAGATGAGGTGCTCGAAGGTGCCCAAGCAGCTCACATTTATATATGATATTGATGTACAAAACAAATGACAACATTGCTGAGTTTAGCTTGCAGATTTCATGGTGTGGCACAACTCCAGAATTAGGACCGAGTAACCATGAACTGGTGGGGAAGTAAACTTATAATCTAAACAAACATGTTCGATTTACCATCTGTCCATGGAACTTCGTTTTAGTTTAGTTTAGAGACACAGCGTGGAAACAGGCCACTCGGCCCACCGAGTCCGTGCCAACCAACAATCACCCATACACTAGTTCTCTCCGATACACTAGGGACAACTTACAGGCGCCAATTAACCTACAAACCTACAAGTCCTTGGAATGTGGGAGGAAACCGGAGCACCCGGAGAAAGGTTACAGGTAAAACGTACAAACTCCGTACAGAAAGCGCCTGTAGTCAGGATCGAACCAGGGTCTCCGGCGCTGTATGGCAGCAACTCTACCCCTGCGCCACCGTGTCATTCTTCCATGATTCAGTCATGAACTTCATTCAATCTTCTGTTGCAGTTTCAGTTTATACATTTACTGAATGCTGCCAGGATCAGGGGGTATGAACCACAAGGAGAGGTTGGAAAAGCTTGGATAGTTTTCTCTGGCATGTCACTGGTTGAGGGGAGACCTGGCAGAGGTATATAAAAATGATGAGAGAAATAAACAGGATAGAGTCTGAACCTTTCTTCCCCGGGTGGAATCGTCAAAGACTAGAGAGGGCATAGCTTTAAGATGAGAGGGGCAAAGATTAAAGACGTGCAGGACCAGGTTTTTTTTACACAGAGGATGTGGGTGCCTGGAATGCGCGGACAGGGGTGGTGGTGAAGACAGATACGATAGTGGCATTTTGGCATTTAAGAGACTTTTGGTTAGGCACATGGATATGCAGGGAATGGAAGGGTATTATTGCAGCATCGTTCAGTGGGCTGAAGGCTGTACAGTTCTATGTTCCATAATACCCCATAATGGTTCTGAACAATTTATTACTTGAGTTATGAAGTCAAAAGGTTATAGATTATTAAAACTAGTACTGTATTATTGAGGGAAATGTAAAATTTGACAGGCGAGGAAGTATTTATTCTTCTCCAATTAATTCGAAGAGAAGATTGCCGAATCTAAGACCGCAGAGCTACCATTACCCTTGGTGTCATCTGCTGTTCTCATTGTCTTGTGTTTGACTTTAGCTGAAGATGAATCGAACCTGGCAAGTTAATCCAACAAGTGACTGACAACAAAGGTTGGCAGCCTCCAGCTTTGCAGCAATAAACCATCCACAGTCCCCCTGTAAAGACAACGGCTTTTGTTCCATAACTACCTAATGACTTTCCCCCTCCCTCAATTTATTAAAAGAGACATTTCCTTTTAGTGGCTGTGATGAGAACTTAAATAGAAGCTGTCAAGGGGAAACAAATGCACAGATGCTTTGGGGGGAGATGTCAAAGAAGTGATGTGTAGTGAGCTCAGAACAATCAGGATCGTATACCATAATAACCATTCAAGCCTAATTGGAAAATCTGTACGGTCTTCAAAGGCCTTCTCATTTAGGATGCTTGCATCTCACCTGCATCTATCTATTTTTTCACACACATCAATAATCATGCTCAAGAATTACATGAAGTTTTGTTTAGTTTAGTTTAGAGATACAGCATGGAAACAGGCCCTTCGGCCCACCGAGTTCATGGCAACCATCGATCGCCCGTTCACACTGGTTCTATGTTATTCCACCTGCTCATCCACTTCCAACACACTAGGGGCAACTTACAGTCAAATTAACCCACCGACCCGCACAACTTTGGATGTGGGAGGAAACAGGAGCACCCAGAGGAAACCTACGCAGTCACAGGAAGAACGTGCAAACTCCACATACACAGCACCCGAGGTTAGGATTGACCCGGGTCTCTGGCACTGTTAGGCAGCAGCTCTACCAGCTGCCTGCGCCACTGTGCTGCATGTATTCCTTCCAGCTTATTGTGGTAGGAATTTTAATAAGTCCAAAATAGTTCCCTTTGGTGCAATATGCAACACTCTAATCTTCTGCCAAAAATATTAAATGCCCGCATGTGTAATATGTGCAAAATGAATTTTGCAGTGCAGTTGCATATGTAACAAATAAATCACTATTGACTATTAACATTTGTCAAAGTGTAGGTAACAGTTTTATAAATTCATTGATGTTTAAGTTGATGAGTGAATGTAAAAGAAAATTCAGTGGAACTAAATATTGGCGTTGGCTTTTTAGGGACAGAGCATCAATACGTTCTCACTTCCCAAGCTTCATTCTTTGTGACCGTTATTAAAGTTGTCACTTGGAATTGCTTCAATTGTCCTTGCATTGCAGTCTCTACTGCATTATCAGATGGTAAATTGGTGAGGTTCTAAACTGGATTTGGACTTATTTAGAGAAAGAACATTTCAGAAGATGCCCACACTCCTCTCCAACTCCAAAGACCAGACCATTGCATCTGAGCCACTTCCCCCATCCGGCACGATCTGGTTTCTTAATATCCTGGAGTTAGGTGCGAACTGCTAGCTGATTCTGTGGCTTCATGAGTTTCTCAGCAAGTTGATGCTCATCATGAGACTGCTCCAGAAAAATAAACTGGCCCAGTTCATCAATGCAGTCGCATCACGATTAAAGTAATAGGACGTGGAGAGGTAGACAGGAGGCCTGGAGCACCAGGTTCATCAGTCGTCTGGCCACTGCCTCCCAGTCAGGGTCATAATTCTCTCGTATCTGGGAGCACGTCATCAGCGAAGGAAGAAAAAGCTAAGAAACGGCAGAAAGTTACTCGCCTACTAGAATGGCGTGGCCCACATGTGTAAAAGGACCTCCATTTGTGGCTAATTACATTTCTAAGATGGATTGCACTGTCTTCAATAGTTGGCATATTGAATGAGCTGCCAGAGGAAGCGGTAGAGGTGGGTACAAGTACATTGTTTAAAAGACATTTAGACAGGTATATTGATAAGAATAGTTTAGTGGGATCTGGGCCAAACATGGGCAAATGGGCACTCGGGTAGGCCCCTTTGTCAGCATGGATGAGTTGGGTTGAAGGCTTGTTTCCCTACCATATTATTCCATGTGTTGAGGCTTGCTGGAGCAAAAGCACACTCACATACAAACATTGAAACTTTATTTTTCTCTGTCATATTTTCAGAACTCTTTCGAATCAAAAAACCACACTAATGAGACACTGCTTCTTGGCATCTATTTAGACAGACTTTGAGAATTTGGAGGTACAGTGTGGAAACAAAGAGGCCCTTCAGCCATCCGAGTCTGTGTTGTCCAGCAATCACCCTGCACACTAACACTATCCTACACCTGAGGGACAATGTACAATTTTACCGAAGCCAATCTGTATGTCTTTGGAATGTGGGAGGAAACCAGAGCACCCGGAGAAAACCCACGCCACTAAAACAAAGCCACAGTTCCTAGTGCAATCAAGGCAGTTCATAGTTTGGTGAAAAGGAGACAACGGGTATTAGATAAGGAGAGAAGAGGAGTGAAATGTAACACTAGGGGGATATGGGTGGAAGTCTGAAGGTTAGAGTCTGTGAGAAAGCCTGGAATTGTGCCATTTCAGGAATTAAAAGACAACTGCAAACCTGGCCAAAAGCTTAAAATGTAGAGCAGCCCAACAGTTCCTCTGGTGACGTGGAAGTTCAGGCTACAAACTCCAACGCACAGATATTGAAACTGAGTCCAGAAATCAGGCAACTGAACCACCCTCCCAACAACTAGAGAGCAGTCCTGAACTACTATCTACGTCATTGGAGACCCTCGGACTATCTTTGATAGGACTTTACTGGCTTTATCTTGTACTAAATGTTATTCACGTTATTCCCTTTATCTTGTATCTATACACTGTAGATGGCTCAATTGTTATCATGTATTGTCTTTCCGCTGACTGCTTAGCACGTAACAAAAGCTTTTCACTGTACCTCAGTACACGTGACAATAAACAAATGACTATGACTATGGAGTTTATGGACTGGTTGAAGATTTGAGAAAGAGTGCTTACAGAAAGGAAAACATATTATACTGAGTAGGCATTCAGTTTGTATTGCAATGAGCAATAAAAATATTTTATATTGAACCCTTTGATTAATTTAACAATACACATAATTGGTACTGAAGAAGACTATTATTAATCATTTAACTGGACTGCCAGCTTTTGGTTTAGCAAGTAATTCATGGGCATAATCCATGATGTGTAGGTCTGTCATTTTGAATCACTTTCCAGAAATACAGTTGAGTAAAATGATGCAGATTGTAGTAAATTACAATTCACACATGCTCACAGAAATGGGACTTTGTTATTTACTGACACTTATGCTTGTATATTCTTGACACTGTTTCTTCAGTAAGCTGTCCTGCATTTAATTAATCATGCTGATCAAGTTAACTAAATGTCTTCTGCACCCTCAGCTTCATTAAATCTGCCTTCACAATGCTTTCTCAGTCTGAAGAAGGGTCTCGACCCGTAACATCACCCATTCCTTCTCTCCAGAGATCTGGCCTGCTCCACGGAGTTACTCCAGCTTTTTGTGTCTATCTTTGGTTTAAACCAGCATCTGCAGTTCCTTCCTACACATTCACAACGTGAAGACCTATTGTCACAATCTTATAAATATTATTTTTATTGCTTTTTCAAATAGCTAACAAAAACATTTAACATAACAGAAAATAACATAACATAACAAGGCACATCAACAGCAAGGTCACTTTTAGGCACCTAAAGGCACTTTAAATATAAAGGAGGTAAGGCATGTTTCTGCTATATATATCTGCTATATATATATACTGCTCCCACCTTTAATAACCTAACCAGACAATAATCACAATGAAAGTAAAGACAGTCAGCAGTTCACTACAAGGCCTCAGTAAAATCTTTCCCCTCCAGAAATTTCATAAACGAGCCCCAAATCTTTTCAAAAGTGTCGTATTTCCCCTTAACTATATATGTAAGTTTCTCCAAAGCAAGACACTGCAGTAATCCATCAACCCAACTTTGCTCGTTTGGTCTATAAACTGATTTCCATGACAAAGCAATTTTTTGTTTAGCTTCAAGATGACAAAATATAATATTGTCACAATCTTAATTCAGATTCAGATTAATTTATTGTCATATATACCAAAGTGAAAATTAATTCCATGTTCACATGAAGCTCACAGAGTAAACAGTGTGCAGACAGTAATGATAAGTGCAGCCATATATACAAGGATGAGTGCAAAACAGCAGAATGGTGCAAGATTGTACTGCCAAAAGAACTAAAGTTTAATCATGGAATAACCAAACGAGGTAGAGTTAAGATTTAACCCCTCCAGGAAGGGGGTAGGAAAGAGGTCCTTTCCTGAATGTTAACCTATCCCTGTTCTCCAGAGTTACTGACTGACCCGCTGAGGTACTGCAGTATTCTGTGTCTTTTCTTGCAAACAATCATCTGCAGCTCCTCCTGAGCTCCACTATTCCTACTGAGCTTAATAAATAAATAAAAAGCAATTTATTAGTCAAACATTCTTAAGATGCTTCAAAAGTTAAAGCTGAAAAATTACCTAAAGTTGCTTGAAGCCTGTTATCCAAATGGAAGAATAATTTAAACTAATTTGTTCCTTTTTCACGCATTCTACATTTCTCACTCATGAAACCTTTACTTCTTAGCACCACAGAATATTTTAATTACTATAATGAGCTCTTTTAAGTCCAACGCTGAAATTCTCTGAAGATCAAACTTTGCACATTAAAGCACATTCAGACAGATGTATTTTATGTTCCATCTGTTAGCATGTTGGCTTCTAAACTCAGCAGATGGGACTATTATCTCCCCTCGGAATGCCAACTTCCACCGTTGCCTTTTTAAGGCTAATTTCATGCAAATTATGCATGGTTCATTCATTTTTTCTTTTGCCAATATGCCACACTAGATCATAAAAAAAGCACACACATCATATGAAATTAATTCACAAACAGAAATTTTGTTTTAAATAAAACTCTTCGGGATGGTTTAAAAACGTGCTTCTCAGCAATATAAACTTTATTTTGTGACGATCAAACCAAATTCTTTTGCTTTTACTCTTTACTAAATTTTTCACTTTTAGCAGGAAGGAACTGCAGGTGCTGCTTGATACGGAAGATAGATACAAAATGCTGGAGAAACTCAGCAGGTCAGGCAGCATCTCTGGAGAAAAGGGTTCGGGTCAGAACCCATTCTCACACTCAACATGGTCTGAAGAAAGGTTCTGACCCGGAACGTCTCCTATTCCTTTTCTCCAGAGATGCTGCCTGACCCCCTGAGTTACTCCAGCATTTGTGTCTATCTTATGTTTACTCCCAGCGGTATTGACATGCGCATGCATTTATAGTTAACTGACAGAGTTCCGATTTCTACATTGACTCCTCGCATGGTGAGTTCTTGGTTACACTTGATGAGACTGCTGGAACATGACGATAAGGCTGCCAACATCATCTGCTGTCTTGCCCCGCCGAGCAACTATCTGAAGACTGCAAATGCCAGGAATAAGTTGCACGCCCTATTTTGGCTGGAGACAAATGTAAAATTTGAAAAAAAATACTTGTGTGTTAGAAGTAAAAATGATGACAGGGAAAAGGAATAGGGAATTGGAGAGCAAAGCAAGCCCAACAAAATGTTAGTGAAGAATAAATGCAGATTGAGTGCTTGATGGAAAGATACAGCAGGGAAACAGGCCCTTCGGCCCACCAAGTCCACACCAACCATTAGCACTAGTTCTATAGGGAAATAACTGCAGATGCTGGTACAAATCGAAGGTATCACAAAATTCTGGAGTAACTCAGCAGGTCAGGCAGCATCTCTGGAGAGAAGGAATGGGTGACAAAGAAAGGATATAGGTGGAGACAGGAAGACCGTGGGAGAACTGGGAAGGGGGAGGGGAAGGGAGGGACAGAGGAACTATCTAAAGTTGGAGAAGTCAATGTTCATACTGCTGGGCTGTAGGCTGCCGAAGCGAAATATGAGGTGCTGTTCCTCCACTTTGCGCTGGGCCTCACTATGGCACTGGAGGAGGCCCATGACAGAAAGGTCAGACTGTGAATGGGAGGGGGAGTTGAAGTGCTCAGCCACTGGGAGATCAGGTTGGTTAAGGCGGACTGAGCGAAGGTGTTGAGCGAAACGATCGCCGAGCCTGCGTTTGGTGTCGTTGATGTAGAGAAGTTGACATCTGGAACAGCGGATACAATAGATGAGGTTGGAGGAGGTGCAGGTGAACCTCTGTCTCACCTGGAAAGACTGTTTGGGTCCTTGGATGGAGTCGAGGGGGGAGATAAAGGGACAGGCGTTGCATCTCCTGCGGTTGCAGGGGAAAGTGCCCGGGGAGGGGGTGGTTTGGGTGGGAAGGGACGAGTGGACCAGGGAGTTATGGTGGGAACGGTCTCTGCGGAATACAGAAAGGGGAGGGGATGGAAACACAAGTTCTATGTTATCCCACTTTCGCATCCACTGAGGACAATTGACAGAGGTCGATTAACCTGCTAACCTGCAGACCTTTGGGATCTGGATACATAACTGGTAATCAGGTCAAGTGCAATGATTTTGAACTAAATTTTATCCCCTCCTTTCACATTCAAGCAGAGCTAGAATCTCGACCGGAAACGTCACTTATGCAAGTTCTCCAGAGATGCTACCTGAACTGCTGAGTTGCTCCAGCACTTTGTGTCCTTAAAAGCTAAGTCCTTGTTTGGATATTTCCCCATAAACCACTACCATTTTCAGTGAAGCTGCTTGAAGAATTCTGTCCCGGATTAACAATTGTTAAATCCCCTGTTAATTATCCCCGGAAACAATTAAAGGAGAATCGTGACTGTTTCTCTGCTCCCACTCCACCTCCATTCCTTCCTCTAGCTTCTCAATTCACAAATTTTCAATTATTCTTGTCTCACACCTACTGTCTTTTCATCTCTGGCTTTTGCCCCAATTATCTGCCCATTAACCCCCCCCCCCCTCACCTGTATCAACCTATTACCTGCCAGGCTTTGTCCTGCCCCTCATTTCTTCCACCCCCCCCACCCCACAATCAGCCTGAAGAAGGGTCCCAGCCCAAAATGTCGCCTATCCATCTTCTCCAGAGATGCTGCCTGACCCTCTGAGTTACTCAGCGCTTTTTGTCTTTTTTTGTAAACCAGCGATCACCCCGTACACTAGCACTATCCTACGCAGTAGGAACACTTTTACAATGTTACCGAAGAAAAATTATCCTACAAATGTGTACGGCTTCGGAGTGTGGAAGTTGTGAATCTGTGGAATTCTCTGCCACAGAAGGCAGTGGAGGCCAATTCACTGGATGTTTTCAAGAGAGAGTTAGATTTAGCTCTTAGGGCTAAAGGAATCAAGGGATATGGGGAGAAATTGGAACGGGGTACTGATTTTGGATGATCATCCATGATTATCCCCGGAAACAATTAAAGGAGACGTGACTGTTTCTCTACTCCCACTCCACCTAGGGCGGCACGGTAGCGCAGCGGTAGAGTTGCTGCTTTACAGCGAATGCAGCGCCGGAGACTCAGGTTCGATCCTGACTACGGGTGCTGCACTGTAAGGAGTTTGTACATTCTCCCCGTGACCTGCGTGGGTTTTCTCCGAGATCTTCGGTTTCCTCCCACACTCCAAAGACGTACAGGTTTGTAGGTTAATTGGCTGGGTAAATGTAAAAATTGTCCCTAGTGGGTGTAGGATAGTGTTAATGTACGGGGATCACTGGGCGGCACGGACTTGGAGGGCCGAAAAGGCCTGTTTCCGGCTGTATATATATGATATGATATGATCAGATTGAATGGCGGTGATGTCTCGAAGGGCCGAATGGCCTCCTCCTGCACCTATTGTCTATTGTCTATTATCTATTGATTTCTAATTGTGTATTTTTGCACGAATGTCTTGTTTTCCATATAATCTTTTCTTTTCACTGCATAGTATAATTTAGATGTCATTCATATTTCCGTGTGTTATCTGAGCTATATTGCGATGCATTTGCAAATATTATTTTCATTGTATCTGTACATCTCCGTACTTGTGTACTCGACATTAACTAGACTAGATTGCTAAGGCTGATTTTCTAGCTCAGGTAGCAACTGTCCCAGCTATGATGAACTAACCTGGCACCCCCTCTATTTTCGTAGCCACTTAACACCTTCCAATACACCAAAATATTATTACAATAGTATAAGCCTGGAAAAAAAAGCCCAGAAAATATTGATACTCTTTTAATTGATTTGATAAATACCTCTTCTAAAATTTGAAATTATTACCAAGGCATTTTTTCACACCATTTTTACCGGCAAATGAATTGCAAACAACATAAAAGACCCAAATGAAATAACACTCATAATATTTGACAAACATTGAAACTTTACAACACTCTTACTCCCAGCCTCTTCCACTGATTCTTAAATCAGCATTAAATTTTTATGTTGTCTACTTTAAGCCTAGCCAGGAGAGAATCATGAATAATTTCTGTACAAGGATTTGTAAGATGTCAATATTACAGATATATAATAATAATAATAATACATTTTATTTATATAGCGCTTTTCATATACTCAAAGACGCTTTACAGAGATTTTGAGAACATAGGGAAATTAATAAATAGATAAATAAGTAAATAAATAAATGAACAGAGAAAGGAGACAGTAGGTGAGGTGACCTTCAGTGGTTGAAGACAGTACTGAACAGGTGAGACTTCAGCGATGTTTTGAATGTGGTGAGTGTGGGGGAGTCTCTAACGGTTTGGGGTAGTGAGTTCCATAGGGTGGGAGCAGCGATGGAGAAAGCCCTGTCCCCCCAGGATCTGAGTTTAGTCCGGATGTGGGGGGATAGGAGATTGGCAGCGGCAGAGCGGAGGGTGCAGGTGGGAGTGTGTCTGTGGAGGAGGTCGGTCAGGTAGGATGGGGCCAGGTTATGGAGGGCTTTGTAGGTTATGAGGAGGATTTTGTACTGGATTCTCTGGGGGATGGGGAGCCAGTGGAGTTTATAAAGGACGGGGGTGATATGGTCACGGATCGAGGTGTGTGTGAGTAGACGGGCAGCGGAGTTTTGAATGTATTGAAGTTTATTGATGATTTTTGAGGGTGCGCCATAGAGGAGGCTGTTGCAGTAGTCCAGACGGGAGGTGATGAAGGCGTGGATGAGGGTTTCTGCAGCTGTGGAGGAGAGGGATGGACGGAGACGGGCAATGTTTTTGAGGTGGAAGAAGGCTGTCTTTGTGATGTGTTTGATGTGTTTGTCGAAGGAGAGGGTTTGATCAAGGATGATTCCAAGATTCCGGATGTGAGGTGAGGTGGATACTGGGAGACCATCAATGTTGAGGATGAAGTTTGGGGTGGATTTGGTGAGCATTTTTGGACCAATGATGATGATTTCAGATTTGTTGCAATTGAGTTTGAGGAAGTTTGATTGAAGCCAAGATTTTATTTCAGTAATGCAGTTTGTCAGTGTAGAGTGTGTGGTGGAGGAGATTGACTTGGTGGAGATGAGGAGCTGGATATCATCGGCGAAGCAGTGGAAGTTGAGACCATGACGGCGGATTAATTGACCAAGGGGGAACAGGTAGAGGATGAAGAGGAGGGGGCCAAGGACTGAGCCTTGGGGGACACCTTGGGGGAGGGGAGCGGTGGGGGATTTACAGTTGTTAATGGAGATGAACTGGTGTCTGTCAGAGAGGTAAGATTTAAACCAGGATAGGGCTGTGCCGGTGATGTTAAGGGAGGTTTCAAGTCGGGTGAGGAGAATGGAGTGATTTATGGTGTCAAAGGCGGCGCTGAGGTCAAGTAGGATGAGGATGTTGAGGTTGCCAGCGTCGGAGGAGAGGAGAATGTCGTTTGTGATTTTGAGGAGCGCAGTTTCAGTACAGTGCAGTTTCAGTACAGTGGTTTGAGCGGAATCCAGATTGGAAAGTTTCATACAAGTTTCATATATCTGGTGGAGACTTCAAAACCAGCAGCAAGGTAAAGATGCCCAGGTTAACTCTACCAGTGCAATATGAATAGGGTGGCACAGTGGCCGAGCTGCTGGAGCCACTACCTCACAGCTCCAGTGACACAATCTCCCTGTCACCATATGAACTTCAAGATTCAAGATTCAAGATCAAGATTCAAGATATCTTTATTTGTCATCCAAAAAACAAGTTTTTTGGACGAAATTTCGTCACCCACAGTCCAACAATAAGAGCAATAAAATAAGCAAATTACACAACCCCAACCAACACAAAACCCCCCAAAAAGAAACATCCATCACAGTGAGTCTCCTCCAGTCCCCTCCTCACTGTGATGGAAGGCCAGAATGTCTTTTTCTCTTCCCCTGCCGTCTTCTCCTGCGGTCAGGCTGTTGTCGTTGCCATGTTCCAGGCTGCGCTGGATGGTGAAATGTCCGCAACGGGCCGACCCAAGCCCCGCTGCAAGTCGGGGCGGTCGGGGCTCCCGACATTGAAGCCCCCGCCGAGCAGAGAAAATTCCGTGGCCTATTTCAGGCCGCGCCGGACGGTGAAATATCCGCGGCGGGCCGACCCAAGCCCCGCAATCCGGGGCGGGCGAACACGCTGCCGCTGCCGGAGCTCCCGATGTCGGCATCCACGCGGCCCGAGCCTAAGGCGAGTCGCAGCCGCTCCCGCAGCCTCCGAGAACGGCCGGCTCCGCTGATGGTGAGTCTGGTCCGCGGGCTCTGCGAACCAGAGCCCTGGAGGCCGCCAGCTCCAGGAGTTGGGCCGATGGTAGGCCGCAGCAGGAACGGAGACACGGCCCAGAAAACAAAGGTCGGGTCTCCGTTCGGAAGGGATACATATTTACAATGTTACAGTTCCCCCCCTCCCCCCCCACACCCACACATAGTACACAAACACAAAAACACCACATCACAACTACAATTAAGACAACAAAAACAACAAAAACACAAAGACAAATGGACTGCAGGTAAGCCGCAGCTGCTAGGGCAGCGCCGCCACAACTTCCTCCAGATGTTCTGTTTCTCTCCCACACCCTAAGCGGGTGCAGGTTAGTGGGATGATTGACCACTGTGAGTTGCCCCCCTGTAAGTCTATGGTAGAATTGTTGAGAAAGTGGGAAGGTTAGTAAGTGAATGGGATTTATCCTTGACCTAGCAAGCTCCTTGACCGTTGAAAGTGAGGTGGATTGTCGTGAGCATAGGGGGACCATCGAGAGCGAGGAGGGGGACCGGCGCTGCAAGAACTACCTAGTGGGGCGCCGCCGAGAATAAATTGGAACCCGGTGGGGTGGGGGGGGGGGGGGGGGGGGGGGGTCTACACCACATGCGAAGGCAGGCAGAAGAAAGGACTTTTAAGGTGAACTTTTGTAACTTTGTCAGCACCAGAAATCTGGCATCTCCTGTGTACTGCTTAGGTGAGGTCTGCTGTAAACTTTTACCGGGTTGTATACAAAACAAAGAATTTCACTGTACCTAGGTACATGTGACAATAAAGTACCATTGAATCATTGCATAGACTTCATGGACCAAACATCTTAATGAAATATGGATTATAGGATACAACAATTCTGCAGTTCTTGGATTAACGTAGAAACATAAAAAATAGGTGCAGGAGGAGGCCTTCAAGCCACCACCGCCATTCATTGTGATCATGGCTGATCATCTACAATCAGTAACACGTGCCTGCCTTCTCCCCATATCCCTTGATTCCACTAGCCCCCAGAGCTCTATCTAGCTCTCTTTTAAATTCATCCAGTCAATGGGCCTCCACTGCCTTTTGTGGCAGAGAATTCCACAAATTCACAACTCTCTGGGTGAAAACGTTTCTTCTCACCTCAGTTTTAAATGGCCTCCTCTTTATTCTTAGACTGTGTCCCCTGGTTCTGGACTCCCCCAACATTGGGAACATTTTTCCTGCATCTAGCTTGTCTAGTCCTTTTATAATTTTATACATCTCTATAAGATCCCCTCTCCTCCTTCTAAACTCCACTGAATACAAGCCTAGTCTTTCCAACCTTTCCTCATATGACAGTCCCTCCATCCCGAGGATTAACCTTGTGAACCTACGCTGCACTGCCTCAATAGCAAGGACATCCTTCCTCAAATTAGGAGACCAAAACTGCACACAATACTCCAGATGTGGTCTCACCAGGGCCCTATACAACTGGTGAAGGACTTCTTTGCTCCTGTACTCAAATCCTCTCGTTATGAAGGCCGACATGCCATTAGCTTTGCAATGCAAACTGTTTTAATGTTAATTTAGAGAACAAAAATAACAAAATCAAGATTGAGGATGAATAATTAATGTTAACAAATTGATCCTTAAGTGTGAATAGGTTCTTGTGAAACAATTTTGGTCAATTATTTCCTCCATTTCAGCAGAGTTCTGATTGAATGAGCTTGTTTGCATTCTTCATTGTAGATGCAGCATATAATTGTGCAACCAATTAAAGACCCCTTCTGAATGCTTTAGCTATCCACAGGATCTCAATTTTCAGTTGCCGCATGTAATATTGCTTTCAGATGGCAACTTGTCAAGGAGTCACAATTTGAATCCCAAAATATCTCCAGGACAAAAAAGTACCACTTGATTCCACATCCCGCAACACTATTGCAATTATAAATCATCAAAATCTTCACAGGGGATAGGATGAATAAACAGATAGCACAGGTTACAAATGAGATTCCGAACAGTAGAGAAATTTATAACATTGAACCTAATTTCTGACAAGGATTCAGTGAGAACTCTCAAGAAAAAAGTTCAATAAAACATTTAGCTGAGCAATCTAACAAAAATACTGATTTCTTAAAAATTAATTTAATACTTTATATTGTTAAAATTATCTTTCAGTCTTCCTTCCTCGCATAGTTATTCTCAGGCCGTGAGGAAATATGGATTGGTTTTGTCCATTTTCAGTTGCTTTAGGCAGTTCGTGAACAACATTTGGCACGTTGTTATTAGCAGGGAGTTAAAGTGACAGCACGTTACCCACCAAGTTGAGCTTGAGGGGTTTTGTTTTCTTGCCAAGAATCTGAAAGTAGCTTGTTTCCTTCTTTCTGGAGAGAAACACGAATGTGACAATTTCTGGAATGAATAAGTGCACTCTTGAAAATTTGGCTGGGAACTGATGCATGGACACAGCCTCATATGTTTATCATGCCAGTTGTACATACAATGATATCATTTCTAATGCAACACATCCTTTGGATGGCAGGGAATCATAGAACATAGAACAGGCCCTTCAGTCCCACGATGTTTGTGCTGAACATGATGCCAAGCTAAATTCATCTCATCTGCTTGCACATGATCAATATTCCTCTGTTCAATGACACCAGATTGTCACATGTACCCGGGACAATATTGTCAGCTGTACGGAGGCAGAGAGGAAAGCTCTTCAGCGGGTAGTCCATAGAGCTCAGAGGACCATCGGAACACAGCTACCAGCCTTGGAGGGCATCTACAACACACGATGCCTCAGAAAAGCCACCAGCATCCACAAAGACTCCTCACACCCCTGCAACAGTCTGTTCGAACTCCTTCCATCGGGCAGACGATACAAGGCCTTCTACGCCCGCACCTCCAGACTCAGGAACAGCTTCATCCCCAGGGCCATAGCTGCTATGAACCGGTCCTGCTGAGCCGGATGGTCACATCGCACAGTGAACCGGCACAGATCTACTTGCACTTTATTCTGTTTTAAAACTGTTCTAATTTGTTTCATTGGGTTGTTTAAATTAATACTGATTAGCTAATTAATTTATTGCATCGTATGGAAGGCGCATTTCCAATCTCGTTGTACCCCTGAACAATGACAATAAAGATATATTGTATTGTATTGTATTGTATTGTATTGTATTGTATTGTATTGTATTGTATTGTATTGTACAATGAGATTCATTGTTTTTGCATACAACCCTCTAAAATCATACAGCAGTCTTCACCTCGGCAGTACACAAAGAGTTGGCACATTTCTGGTGCCGACAAAGTTTCAAATGTTTCTATTCTCTGCACTTTCATGTGCTGATCTAAAAGCCTCTAAAACGCCACTATCATATCTGCCCCCTCCACCACCCCAGGCAGCATGTTCCAGGTTCCCACTGTCCTTTGTGTAAAAAACTTGCTCCGTACATCTCCGTTAAACTTTCCTCCTCTCACCGCATAGCTATGCCCTCTAGTACTGGACATTGCCACCCTGAAAAAAGGTTATGACTGTCTACCCTATCTATGCCTCTCGTAATTTTATATACAGTGCATTCAGAAAGTATTCAGACCCCTTCACTTTTTCCACATTTTCCTACGTTACAGCCTTATTTTAAAATGGATTAAATTCATTTTTTAATCATCAATCTACATACAATACCACACAATAAAAAAGTGAAAACAGGTGTTTCGAAATTTTTACAAAGTAATTAAAAAGAAATAACTGAAATATCACATTTACATAAGTATTCAGACCCTTTGCTATGACACTCAAATTGAGCTGATGTTCATCCTGTTTCCATTGATTATCCTTGAGATGTTTCTACAACTTGATTGGAGTCCACCAGTGGTAAATTAAATTGATTGGACATGATTTGGAAAGGTACACACCTTTCTATATAAGGTCCCACAGTTGACAGTGCATGCCAGAATCCCCCCCCCCCAAAAAAAACCCACAAGCCATGAAGACGAAGGAATTGTCCGTAGACCTCCGAGACAGGATTGTGTCGAGACACAGATCTGGGGAAGGGTATAAAACAATTTCTGCAACATTGCAGGTCCCGAAGAGCACAGTGGCCTCCATCATTCTTAAATGGAAGAACTTTGGAATCACCAGGAACCTTTTTGGCCACCCGGCCAAACTGAGCAATCGGGGGAGAAGGGCCTTGGTCAGGGAGGTGACCAAGAACCCGATGTTCACTGACAGAGATCCAGAGTTCCTCTATGAAGCTGGGAGAACCTTCCAGAAGGATAACTATATCTGCAGCACTCCACCAATCAGGCCTTTATGGTAGAGTGGCCAGATGGAAGCCACTCCTCAGTAAAAGGCACATGACAGCCCGCTTGGAATTTGCCTATAGGCACCTAAAGGAATCTCAGACCATGAGAAACAAGATTCTCTGGTCTGATGAAACCAAGATTGAACTCTTTGTCCTGAATGCCAAGCGGCACCGCTCATCACCTGGCCAAAACCATACCTACGGTGAAGCATGGTGGTGGCAGCATCATGCTGTGGGGATGTTTTTCAGCTGCAGGAACTGGGAGACTAGTCAGGATCGAGGGAAAGATGAACAGAGCAAAGTACAGAGAGATCCTTGATGAAAACCTGCTCCAGAGCGTTCTGGACCTCAGACTGGAGCGGAGGTTCACCTTCCAACAGGACAATGACCCTAAGCACACAGCCAAGACAACATAGGAGTGGCTTTGTGACAAGTCTGTGAATGTCCTCGAGTGGCCCAGCCAGAGCCCGGACTTGAACCCGATCGAACATCTCTGGAGGGACCTGAAAATAGCTGTGCATCAACGCTCCCCATCCAATCTGACAGAGTATGAGAGGATCTGCAGAGAAGAATGGAAGAAATTACCCAAATACAGGTGTGCCAAGCTTGTAGCGTCATACCCAAGAAGACTAGAGGCTGTAATCACCGCCAAAGGTGCCTCAACAAAGTACTGAGTAAAGGGTCTGAATTCTTATGTAAATGTGATATTTCAGTTTTTTTTTAATTACTTTGCAAAAATTTCTAAACACCTGTTTTTGCTTTTTTATTATGGGGTTTTATTATGGGTGTGTAGATTGATGATTAAAAAAAAAAAGAATTTAATCCATTTTAAAATAAGGCTGTAACGTAACAAAATGTGGAAAAAGTGAAGGGGTCTGAATACTTTTTAAATGCACTGTACTTCTATCAAGTCTCCCCTCAACCTCCGATGTTCCAGAGAAAACAATCCAAGTTTATCCAACCTGTCCATGCAGCTGAAATTGCGGGAGCCCTGGTTGAAATTTACAAGTCGTCCTTAAATACAGGAGAGGTGCCGGAAGACTGGAGGGTGGCAAATGTTCTACCTCTTTTCAAGAAGGGCTGCATGGAAAATGCTAAGAATTATAGGCCGTTGAGCTTAACATCTGTAGTTGGTAAGTTACTAGAGAGTATTCTGCGGGGTAGGATATACAAGCATTTGGATGGGCAAGGGCTGATCAGGGATAGTCAGCATGGTTTTGTAAGTGGGAGGTCGTTTCTCACAAATCTGATTGATTTTTTTGAAGATGTGACCAAAAAGGTTGATGAGGGCAGAGCTGTACATGTTGTATACATGGACCAGGCTTTCGACAAGGTAGGCTGCTCTGGAAGGTTAGATCGCATGGGATCCAAGGAGAGATAGCTGAATGGATAGCAAATTGGCTCCATGGAAGGAAGCAGAGGGTGATGGTGGAAGGTTGCTTCTCAGACTGGAGGCCTGTGACTAGTGGTGGGCCTCAGGGTTGGGTGCTGGGCCTGTTACTGTTTGTCATCTACATCAATGATTTGGATGAGAACATACTATATTATCAAGTTTGCTGATAATACAAAAGTTAGTGGTTTTGCAGATAGTGAAGAAGATGGTTGTGAAGAAGATGGAAGATGAAGATGTCCTCTCACACATCAAATCCAGCATACCTGACTCACTGGACCCACATCAATTTGCATACAGGGCAAATAGATCTACAGAGGACGCCATCTCTCTGGCTCTTCACACTGTCCTGACTCACCTAGAGAGACAGGGCACGTACGTGAGGATGCTATTCATAGACTATAGCTCCGCCTTCAACACGGTCATCCCCACCAAGCTCATCACCAAACTCCACCAGCTAGGCCTTAGCTCGTCATTATGTGACTGGATCCTGGACTTCCTGCTGGAACGACCGCAGGCAGTGAGAATGGGCCCGCACCTGTCCTCCACTATCACCCTGAGTACCGGCACACCACAGGGCTGTGTTCTGAGCCCCATGCTCTACTCCCTCTTCACACACGACTGTGTTCCTGCATTCGACACCAACACCATTGTCAAGTTTGCAGATGACACAACGGTGATCGGGCTGATCACCAACGGGGATGAAACAAACTATAGAGCGGAGGTGCAGAACCTGGCGGACTGGTGCTCGGATAACAACCTGTCCCTAAATACCACCAAGACCAAGGAGCTGATCATCAACTTCCGTAGGTCACATAACGGGGAATATGCCCCGATCTCTATCAATGGGGTCAGTGTGGAGAGAGTGTCCAGCTTCAAGTTTCTGGGCACTCACATTTCGGAGGACCTAACATGGTCCAATAACACTGCTGCGCTGGTCAAGAAGGCACAACAAAGACTGTTCTACTTAAGAACACTGAAAAAGTCTGGTCTACCCCAACAGCTGCTGAAGACCTTCTACCGCTGCACCATAGAGAGCATCCTAACGCATGGAATCCCTGTGTGGTACCTCAGCTGCACGGAGGCAGAAAGGAAAGCTCTACAGCGGGTAGTCCATAGAGCTCAGAGGGCCATCGGAACACAGCTACCAGACTTGGAGGGCATCTACAACACACGATGCCTCAGAAAAGCCACCAGCATCCACAAAGACTCTTCACACCCCTGCAACAGTCTGTTCGAACTCCTTCCATCGGGCAGACGATACAAGGCCTTCTATGCCCGCACCTCCAGACTCAGGAACAGCTTCATCCCCAGGGCCATAGCTGCTATGAACCGGTCCTGCTGAGCCGGATGGCCACAACGCATAGATCAACTTGCACTTTACCCTGTCCAAAACTGTTACAACTGTTCGTTTCGTTGGGTTGCTGCTGTCTAAATTACCTAAATTAGTGCATCGTATGGGAGGCGCATTCCCAATCTCGTTGTACCCCTGGGTACAATGACAATAAAGATATATTGTATTGTATTGTATTGTATTGTATTGTGAAAGATTGCAGCAGCATCTGGATCGATTGGCCAGGTGGATTGAGGAATTGTAAATTTCCCCGGTGTGGGATGAATAAAGGACTATATTAATATAGAGAAGTGTGAGGTGTTGCATTTTGGGACGTTGAACAAGGGCAGGACCAACACAGTAAATGGTAGGCCTCTGGGTAGTGTTGTCTAGCAGAGGGATCTAGGAGTACAGGTGCATGGTTCCTTGAAGGTCGAGTCGCAGGCAGATAAGGTGGTCAAAAAGGCTTTTAGCACTTTGGTCTTCATCAGTCAGAGTATTGAGTATAGAGGTTGGGAGGTCATGTTGGAGTTATATAAGCCATTGGTGAGACCGATTTAGAATATTGTGTTCAGTTCTGGGCACCATGTTATAGGAAAGATATTGTCAAGCTTGAAAGGGTTCAGAGAAGATTTACGAGGATGTTGCCAGGACTAGAGGGTGTGAGCTCCAGGGAGAGGTTGAGTAGGCTGGGTCTCTATTCCATGGAGCCCAGAAGGATGAAGGGAGATCTTATAGAGGTGTATAAAATCATGAGAGGAATAAGTCAGGTAGATGCACAGAGTCTTTTGCCCAGAGCAGGGGAATCGAGGACCAGAGGACATCGGTTCAAGGTGAAGGGGAAAAGATGTAATAGGAATCCAAGGCGTAACTTTTTCACACAAAGGGTGGTGGGTGTATGGAACAAGCTGCCAGAGGAGGTAGTTGAGGCTGGGACTATCCCATAGTTTAAGAAACAATTAGACAGGTACATGGATAGGACAGGTTTGGAAGGATATGGACCAAGCACAGGCAAGTGGAACTAGTGTAGCTGGGACATTGTTGGCCAGTGTGGGTGAGTTGGGCTGAAAGACCTGTTTCCACACTGTATCACTCTATGACTCTCTTTCCTAACCCCATTCTCCTGTCTTCTCCCCATAACTTCTAACACCTGTACTAATCAAAAATCTGTCTATCTCTGCTTTAAAAATATCCACTGACTTGTCCTCCACAGCCTTTTGTGGCAAAGAATTCCACATATTCACCACCCTCTAAAGAAATTTCTCCTCATCTCCTTTCTAAAAGAACGTCCTGTTCTATGAACTCACCTGAAACTCTGTGGACCGCATACAAATTTGCACTATTCTTTTTGCTCATTACTCCTTTGGCCATTTTCCAAGAATGTTTCTTGCGCACCACCACCTTGATTTAAAAATTTTCAATCTGGTTTTCAAATCGCTTCCCTAACCATCCCCATGTGGTCTCTGTAACTTTCTCCACCTGCACCGGGTTCGATCCTGACTACGGGCACCGTCTGTACGGAGTTTGTACGTTCTCTCGGTGACCTGCGTGGGTTTTCTCCGAGATCTTCGGTTTCCTCCCACACTCCAAAGACGTACAGGTATGTAGGTTAATTGGCTTGGTAAATGTAAAAATTGTCCCTAGTGGGTATAGGGTAGTGTTAATGTGCGGGGATCGCTGGGCGGCACGGACTCGGTGGGCCGAAAGGGCCTGTTTCCGCGCTGTATCTCTAAACTAGACTAAAGTAAACTACTTCAATTCCAGCCTTTTGTGTATTGTTGGTTTTCATCACCACACTGCAAATGTCAATCTCAAAAGCTGCCCCTATCTTCTCTGTTTCTGTCCCTTTCTTTATGAAGGTACCATCATCATCCTTCTCCCTTCACTCAGCTTTTGGACACAACATAGTCAAGAAAGGACTGGTGTCCAAATATAAAAGGATTCTTCGAACACCCCAGTCATAATGTCTCCTTTTATGGCACAGGTGTTAACATTTGGTTTAATGATACCCTTGTAAAGAATTTTGGAATGTTTCACGTCAATAAGACAATGTTAAATGTGTTTAGTTCAGAGATACAGCACAGAAACATGCCCTACGGCCCACCGAGTCCACACAGACCACGAACCCCGCACACTAACACTATCCTGCACACACGAGCGATAATTTACAATTTTACCAAGCCAATTAAACCTACAGACCTGTATATTTTTGGAGTGTGGGAACTGGAGCAACCGGAGAAAACCCATGGGTTCACAGGGATAACGTACAAACTCCGTACAGACAGCACCTGTAGTCAGGATTGAACCCAGATGCCTGGCGCTGTAAGGCAGCAACTCTACCGCTGCCGCCCAATTAACCTACAAACCTGAACGTCTTATTATTATAAATATTGGTTCATTTAAAAGTAGGCATAATATTAAGTGGAAACTGTAGAATTTGCATTTTTGGTGGAGCTGTTTCGAGCTGAGATTTTCCACATAAATCTCACCAGTAATAATTCAAACAATACGATTTTATAATGAGGCTCAATTACGTTCTTAATGTACCAATCTGCTGCTCATTACAACAAGCACATAAAGCACAAGATGTTATGTGCTGAATAAGGCAGGTATTATGTGGGTACGCGCTCAGAGCTCTGCAGCTAACTACAGCTAGCCACATCCACACATCCGCCTTCAGTTAATAACAGGACTAGGGAATATATTTATATCAGTTGAAGTTTAGATGGCTTCACTCTTGCATCTCAAAAAGTTGTGAGTTCAAGTTTCACTCAACAGAGTAATTCGGTAATTACCCTCCACTGTAATTCGGAGGCATCAATCACCATGCTGCCAAAAGCATGGTCCTGTGGATGAGTTGTTAAATCTGTTCTGTCAGATGTATGCAAAGGATAACACTACAAAGAAAGGAAGATGTCCAGATGCTGGTCAATATTTATCTGTCAATGTGGTGAGTAAAGATCACCCAGTGATCTTTAGTGATGCAGTGCTGGAGTTGCTGCCTTACAGTGTCAGAGACCCAGGTTCGATCCTGACCACAGGTGCTGTGTGAACGGTGTTTGAACGTTCTTCCTGCGACCGTGTGGATTTTCTCAGAGTGCTCTGGTTTCCTCCCACAATCCAAAAATGTGCAGGTTTGTATGCTTCTGTAAATTGCCCCAGTGTGTCGGATAGAATCTAGTGTAGGAGTGATCGCTGGTTGGCACGGACTCAGTGGGCCGAAGGGCGTGAGTCCAGGCTGTATCTCTAAACTAAGCTAAAACAAATTTGTTGTTTCATTTTCCACATTCCAATAGCAATACAGATCAGAGATATTAAAATATAAGTAGAAATAATGGATAGACACAAAATGCTCGAGTAACTCAGCGGGCCAGGCAGCATCTCTGGAGAGAAGGAATGGGTGACGTTTCGGGTTGAGACCTTTCTTCACTCTGTCTCGATCCGAAATGTAACCCATTCCTTCTCTCCAGGATGCTGCCTGCCCCGCTGAGTTACTCCAGCATTTTGTGTCTATCTTCGATTTAAACCAGCATCTGCAGTTCTTTCCTACGCAGTAGAAATTGTGGAATGGACTCAACATGTCTGTGGGAGATTAGTAAAGTTAACATCAGGTCCATGAACGTATCAAAATTGGAAAGAAGTTAGGTATTAATGCGTGTAATATGGACACAAGAACATAAGTGAATACAATCTCGGCCTGTCTAACCTGGTCCACCATTCAATATGATCATGTTTGAACTGTCCTGGGTCTCATTTCCTCTTCTTTGCCAATGCCCCACAGCCCTCAATTCCCTGATGTTTCCAAAACATGCCGACTTTCTCTTTAAAACCTCCACAATGAGAAGAGGGTGGTGAATCTCTAGAATATGAGTTCTCTGGAATGTTGAATCTGGAATGTTGTTTCTAGGTCTCTGTTTGACAACAGCGTGAAATGTTGAACAAATTCTTGAATTCTCAGGATCTCCAACAAACATGTCTTTATTTCAATAGCTCCTCCAGACCAACTCAGGAAGCTTTTGCAAACAATATTGCAATCCAGAGAGCAGTCAAACATCAAATGGTGGTTCGATCCAGACCATGGGTGATGTCTGGATGGACTATGCACATCCTACTGGTGACCGAGTGGGTTGCTACAGGGCACCCTGGTCTCGTCCCACAAATCAGAGAAAAGCAACTTATTAGATTAATTGGCCACTGTAAATTGCCCCTATTATGAGTAGTGGAAACTGGTGGGAGTTGTTGAGAATGTGGGGAGAATACCAAAAAAATGGCATTAATATAGGATTCATGTAAATGGATTGACCTTGATTAGCACATTCGATGGGCTGAAGGGCCTGTTTCTGTGCTGTTTTATGACTCTAATATTGCATTTAATCATGCAGTGGCTGAAAAGCAATAATTTCCTTTTCAGAACATCATTACTTTCCCTCCACTGTGGCAGATAGAATAAATTAAATGACAAGATAAATTATTGTATAACAAAAGAGGTAGTAATGCAACAGAAGACATTTTAGAAATCTTGTTATACACTTGTACTGTACCTGAGATGCTTATGTGTGGTGACATGTGTACTGAACTGTTTACAACAAATAATTTCCTACTGTACCTCAACACACGTGACAAATAAAGTAGGAATAACAATACTTTATTGCCACATGTGACTAGGCACAGTGAGATTCTTTGCTTGCATACACAATGTATACAGGTTGCAGCCACCTACGGTGCTGACAAAGTAACAAGACACGTCGGCTTCCCCTTTGTTCCCCCTCCCCCCCAACAGTGGTTCCCCCAGGCCGGGTCCCCATTGTCCATTGTCCACCCCCCACATTGTTCATTGTTCTTCCCCCACCCTCCCTCACGGCCGTCCTCCCCACGCCAGGTCCTCCATTGTTCTTCCCCTCTCCCCTCACGGTGGTCCTCCATGCTCTCATCGATCGTCGACCGCGGGTCGACCCTATAGGTATCGCTGCCGCCGCCGCAAGGCCACCAGCCGCGGCCCCACCGTCAGGAAGCCTTCTGCCATTGTATGGTAAAGCAGGCAACCTATCACAATCAGAGAGCGGACCTGAACTACTGTCTACCTCATTGTAGACTCTCGGACTCTCTCTGATCAGACGTTACGGGACTTTATTTTGCACTAAACGTTATTCCCTGCATCATGTATCTGTACGCTGAGGACGGCTCGATTGTAAATCACATATTACTGGGTAGCACGCAACAAACGCTTTTCACTGTACCTCAGTACACGTGACAATGCCCCCCCCCCCACCTGACCAGAGCTGGTCCACGTGACTCTCCGCAGCGGCTTCGGCCGCCCCCGTCACGTGACGGGGGGGGGGGGGGAAAGCGCTGCCCGGGCTTGCAGGATTTAGGTTGCCACATTCCTTGCCGGGTTTTCAGGGTTAGAATGAAATTATATTTTTGAAATCGTAATATGGAGAAAGTCTCATTTATTGTAAAGGGGTAGGCGAGTTGGTGATTGGGGATGTGCGTGGCCTTGTGGTTGGGGATGTGCGTGGCCGCCAGGGCCGGCCGGGCAGGACCCAAAGGTGACATTGCGGCGGCGGCGGCGCGCGGAGCGGAGGCAGAATGTTCCGTCGGATCTTCAGACAGGCGCGGACCCACCCCAGCGTGAGAGAGACACACACATACACACATGGGGGGGGGGACAGAGACATGGGGGGGGGGACAGAGACATGGGGGGGGGCAGAGACACGGGGGGGGGGGGGGCGCAGGGACACGGGGGGGACAGGCGCGGACCCACCCCAGCGTGAGAGAGACACACATACACACATGGGGGGGGGGGCGCAGAGACACGGGGGGGGGGCAGGGACACGGGGGGGGGGGGGCAGGGACACGAGGGGGGGTGGGGCAGGGACACGGGGGTGACAGGCGCGGACCCACCCCAGCGTGAGAGAGACACACATACACACATGGGGGGGACAGAAACATGGGGGGGGGGCAGAGACACGGGGGGGGGGGCACGGGGGGGGGGCAGGGACACGGGGGGGGACAGGCGCGGACCCACCCCAGCGTGAGAGACACACACGGGAAGGGGGGGACAGGGACACGGGGACAGAGAGAGGGACAGAGACACGGGGGGGGGGGCAGGGACACGCGCGGACCCACCCCAGCGTGAGACACGGGCAGGGGGGGACAGACACGGGGGGACAGAGACACGGGGGGGGGGGGGGACATTGACACGGGGAGACAGGGACACGGGGGGACAGAGACAGGCGCGGACCCACCCCAGCGTGAGAGACACACACGGGGGACGACGACACGGGGGGACAGGCGCGGACTCACCCCAGCGTGAGAGACACACACGGGGGACGACGACACGGGGGGACAGGCGCGGACTCACCCCAGCGGTGGGAATGGAGAGAGGGAGGGGGTGAAGGGGGACGGGACAGGGGTGGAGGAGGGAGATGTGAGGGTGGAGAGGGAGAGGCTGGGATGCTCAGGGAGGGGGTGGGGTGGAGATGAGTATGGGATGGAGAGGATGAGGAGGGTATGTGGAGGAGAGTGGAGGGAGGAGGAGGAGATGGATGGATGACAAGTAAGTGGAGAGGGGTGCAGAGAGGGGCTTGGGTAGGAGGTGATGGGGCTGTGAAGAGGAGAGATGGGGCAGGAGCGTGGAGTTATGGTGGGATTTTAGATGGGTTGCCGGAGAGAGATGGTTGGGGCTGGGACAGTGAGAGATGTGGGTTGTTGGGAGATTTGATGGCATGGTGGGGTGTTGATGTTGGCTGACTGACAGGTACTGGGGGATGTGAATGAGGGCATTGTGATTATAATGGTGCTGAAGAGGAGGGGAGACGTGGGGGTGAAGTGCAGTATGCTGCAGGCCTTATTCAAACACTAACCCATGCCCAGTTTTACAGATTTTTACATGTAACATGCTTTACATGGTTTAATTAATTCAACATGTTGAGTTGATAATTTTGCCTTTGTAAATTTAGTCCAACAAAACTATAAGAGTGGGTCCCCCATTTTAACTGGCTACAGGAGAGTGCTGATCAACATGTGATTAGAACATGTCTGCTGACAGTTCCTGTTTTTATTTACATGGCTTTAAACTATAATGTTTTATTTTATTCGTTAATTTTCCACACTTTCAAACACATTTTTAATCGGTTTAAAAATTCCCCCTGGGGTTTATCAATTTTAAAAGTCTGCATGTGTTTAAATTATGGATAATCTTGAGTAGTGATGAGGTGATAGGGATTTCAATGGGGGCTGCAGTTTTGACTTATTGAAGTACTGCAGATTTTTCCAGTGCACGAGAATCAACACTTTGTTCATGGTGCATTCTCACCACAGTGAGCACTGCAGTGATGACAGCCTCTGTTTTCAATCAATTATTTGGACATAATTTCTGCTTTTAGTACAGATTTCCACTTTAGTTATTACAAATTACTGGTTGATATAATGGGTTGTAATTGAATTGAGAATAAATGACAGTTGGTTTGCAGACAATGTGATATGTGTCAGCATTATTCTCGTTGGTCACCTATTTCCCAAAGTCATAAATTGCTGACTCCAGTAGTGATATTGATTTATTTTTACTTAACTGTGAAGCTTCAGTTGGACAACAGTTTTGAAAAGCTTCTAAATTGCTGCAATCTACTAAATCTCTAAATTATTACCTTAGCCATTTTGTTTTCCCATTGTGTAGGAACTGCAGATACTGGTTTAAACCGAAGAAGGACACAAAATGTTAGAGTAACTCAGCAGGACAGGAGAGAAGGAATAGGTGACGTTTCATGTCGAGGGTTAGGTCTGAAGTAGGGTCTCCACCCAAAACATCACCCATTCCTTATCTCCAGAGATGCTGCCTGTCCCGTTGAGTTACTCCAGCATTTTGTTTTCCCATTAATTGCTTTGTTACTCCACTTGTAGCAAGTTAGGAAGAAGCGGGCTGGTGTAATTTTTCTTTCCTCGGAGAGCATGGTTGAATGCACGGCCTCTTGTTATTTGTTTTGAGATAGTTCCTTTGCATGTGATCAATTAGGCCCAAGTGCATTTTTATGATATTTTGGTAGGATAATGGTAGGAGGTAATGAGATAAATTTGATTTAAATTATCTGTTTGTTGGGAAAGAGCACTTTTTGACAGCAGTAAACTTTAAGTAGGCACAGTGTAGAGAATTCATAACTGTAAAATTATAAAGATTTGCATTTCTATCTTTTATGTAATGGAAGTACCTAATGTGTTGGCGTTGATGGGTGTTTCAGTGCTCTTGAGATGATGACTTGGATATTTTAAATATATTCACTTTGTACGATAGGTAAAGTACTTGGAAGTTGTTTAGGAGATAACGTGTTTTTTGCTGGATTCCTGGAGAAAGGCTTGTGGACATGAGTGGGTTAACATGTGATGAGTGTTTGACGGTGCTGGGCCTGTACTCGCTGCAGTTTAGAAGGATGAGGGGGGATCTCATTGAAACAGTGAAAGGCCTGAACAGAAGGAGAGGATGTTTTCACATAGGAGAATCTTGGACCAGAGGACCTCAGAATAAAAGGACGTTCCTTTAGGAAGGAGATGAGTTGGAATTTCTTTAGTCAAAAGGTGGTGAATCTGTGGAATTCATTGCCACAGTACGCTGTGGAGGCCAAGTCAGTTTATATTTTTAAGGCAGCGATAGATAGATTCTTGATTAGTACGGGTGTCAGGGGTTATGGGGTAAAGGCAGGAGAAGGGGGTTGAGAGGGAAAGATAGATCAGCGATGATTGAATGTCAGAGTAGACATGATGGGCCGAATGGCATTCGTCTGCTCTGAGACTTATGAAGTTTTAAACAAATTAAGTTTTACTTTTGTTTTTTTCATCCCTTCCACTTGAGAATTATAAACTTTTTTTGTCTTTAATCCCTTATAGCTAATTCCACTGTTTGTCTTCATGGGAACTGGAAGTATTGGAGCAAGCTTGTACCTCATGAGGCTTGCACTCCGCAATCCTGATGTTAGGTAGGTGACTGTACGTCAGTAGCACGTGCCCGGCTGTGGTTGGATGTAAATCAAGCAAACCCTGTGCCCCTATTCATCTTAAACACTGTCATGTGACAGTGAAACTTGCACCTGACTCGGCAATGTATTAATTAGAGTACCGATTTCTTTAGAACGTTTATGTTTCTGCACTAAATTACATGTCAACTTGTTTTTTAACGACAAAATCAAATTGCATAGAATTGAAATGACAAGATTCCTTATTAAATTACTTGTGCATTAACAGCTGAGTTCAGATTTTCTGGTATAAGATCCATATTAGCACCGACAATAGTTTTTAATTTTAACTTTACGGGGGAATTTATTGAATGAGGTTTGGGTGTTTTGATGTTAAGAGTGTAACATGTCCACCATTATTGTCCTTGAATTGTTCCTGGTTATATGCTTTAGAAAAGGATGTGTAAAATGAGTTTTTATTTGAATGCATGGACAAATGTTTGTTTTCAACATAACAGGCAATTTTTTTAACCGGATATTTGCAACAAAAGTTGTTACTTTAAGGTCCTCAAATAAAGTGTCATTTTTTAAAATTAC
Organism: Rhinoraja longicauda; assembly: GCF_053455715.1. Classification (NCBI taxonomy): domain Eukaryota; kingdom Metazoa; phylum Chordata; class Chondrichthyes; order Rajiformes; family Arhynchobatidae; genus Rhinoraja; species Rhinoraja longicauda. The sequence goes on from NC_135981.1 coordinate 23,962,662, forward strand.
TAACTATGTAATCACCCTCTACCATATAGCTGGGATCGCAAGAATAACCCTGAACCATGGAACAAAATTCCACCAACTGGACAATATAAGGTAACCATTTTATGGAATTCATTGCAGCGAAACGGACTTAATTATTGAACGCTCTTGAGTTTTTGTCCTTTTACCCTGAATTTGTGGTTGTATATACTACTTAATTTTTGGAATGTTAAACATTGAGCTGATACGATATTAAAAGCACGGTATAAAATTGGAATAAAGGTCGGAATCAATTGCACAATCATTTCATCGGGAATATTTCATCCATTATTTTAGATCTATGGAGACCAGAGCATGATGGAAATAATATTTTGAAATAACTTTCTTCTCCACTTCTTCCTCATCATGGTTAATGTTGGTACATACAGTTGCAGAGTGCTATTAAAGACACAAAGCAACAGTATTGCTGAACAATTTAAATCATGAAAGCATTAACAGAAAAAGTTGGCCAAAGTTGCAAATTAACTTTTATGTAAGCAAATGAGAGAAACCTAGTTTGGAGCTTAAAAAGGTCAAATGAGAATGTTTTCCAAATGCAAAATCTGAAGATTCTAAAAATGTTGGGAGGAGCTTCAAATGTTGTGGACATGCTGAATAAAACAAACTGAGGTGCCACTGAAATGCCCATCTTTATATCTTGGGGAGTATATTTGGTGAGAGGAAGTTCTGTTACAATTAATGAGGAATACTCTGAACAATGTTGGGAAGGCAATATTGATCGCGCTGAAAATTGAGTTTATTTACCAGTATTGTTTGGCATTGAAGGTCAAAGTAAGGACATGACACAAACGAGTGTTATTGATGTTTGAAAATGTTAAAGTGATAGATGAAAAATAATCTCAAGTATTAAGGGATGTGGACCATTATGAATGCGGTCACGGAAAAGCCATGAGCCCTGCAAAGGGTTGGAAAGACTAATATGTGTAGGAAGGAACTGCAGATGCTGGTTTAAACCGAAGATAGACTCAAAATGCTGGAGTAACTCAGCAGGACAGGCAGCATCTCTGGAGAGAAGGAATGAATGACGATTTGGATCGAGACACTTCTTTGTCTCAACCCGAAATGCCACCTATTCCTTCTCTGCATTGATGGAGCCTGTTCCGCTGCATTACTCCTGCATTTTGTATCTATCTTTAATCTAGAATTGCTCCTGTCCACATGTCTGATTGGCATGTATGAACGACCGATGTCCAAATAGGACTCCTCTCCTTCCACCTCTCCTCACCCTGCCAAACTCTCCCAACCCACCACCAAATGTTCTTCCCTTCCCCTCCCATTGCATTTTAAATTGTTTTCAGGAGGAAAATTCTTTCACATAGCTATCCATTGTATTTTTTGAAATGTCAAAGCGCAACTGCTAATTGAAATTACTGCAAAGAACTGGAATGTAGGGGAACATTTTCAAATATTTATGCTGATATTCTTGTTCACTTTGTGAAACTGTAAGATTTGCATGTAAGGACTGGAGTAACTCCTGCTGAGTCAGGTGACATCTCTGGAGAACATGGATAAGTGACGTTTTGGGTCAAGACCAACTAATTGTTATTGGTTTAACTATGAAAGGAAACATTTTTAGTAAGGCAGTTTTTCAGATTTCTTTTGTGCATCATAAGAGTTTGTGTGTAGTGACATTGAAAATCTTTCTTCCAACTACATTTATAGGGTCACACTATGTGGAAACAGGCCCTTCGGCCCAACTTGCCCATATTGACCAACATGTCCCACCTGTCTGCGTTTGGCCCATATCCCTCTAAACCTGTCCTATTCCTGTATCTGTCCAAATGTTTAAATAACATTGCGATACTACCTCCTCGGGCAGCTCGTTCCACACACCCACCGCCCTCTGTGTGAAAAAGTTACCCCCCAGGAAATTGAATGTTAATTGGTGGACAAGTTTCATGTTGATTAGAATTTTTAGACTGAAGTCATTTTGACTAATCTTTTTATTTGTTAATAGTTATTTGCGGTGAATACGGACTACAGCAAGCTGAAGAAGGATCGCCCAGACTTCTAAATGCTAATCACTGAGTCTCCTGTTTGGGTGGATTTGCTGTTCCATGAAGCAAGCTGCAAAACTATTACCACTGCATCCTGTACACAGTTTCATTAAATTATTCAGTAGTCACATATACTACTGAACCTAACTTGTGTATATACAGAAAATTTATGTGAATAAATTGGTGTTCTCCACTTCACTTGAATCTGTTATTGTGTATATGTATATACATGGGTTATATCTGCAGTAAGCAGCAGTGCAAGTTCATCAACATTAAACAAATTACACTTGGAAGCTTTGCTGCCCAAGACTATAGAAAAACAAATGTTAATGCTGTTTGGATGCAGAGATATAAGAAAATAACTGCAGATGCTGGTACAAATCGAAGGTATTTTTTTCACAAAGTGCTGGAGTAACTCAGCAGGTCGGGCAGCATCTCTGGAGAGAAGGAATGGGTGACGTTTCGGGTCTGAAGAAGGGTCTCGACCAGAAACGTCACCCATTCCTTCTCTCCTGAGATGCTGCCCGACCTGCTGAGTTACTCCAGCACTTTGTGAATAAATACCTTGGATGCAGAGATGATTTTTTCTAAAATTGGATGATTTCTCACCTTGTAAGATACTAAAGCACCTATATCCTTGGTTTAGTTTACCTTAGAGATACAACGTGGAGTCCATGCCGAACATCAATCACCGGACACTAGCTCCATGTCTTACTCACTAGGGGCAATTTACCGAAGACAATTAAGCTTTCAGTTCAGGACAGCTGGTAAGGGTGGGGTTTAAATGGTGCTTTGTATTTCTCACACCCTCACATAAAGTCCTAGCTGCCTAATGTGGGTTGATTAAAACGATTTCTTTAAACATTAAGATGTAAATGCATGTCATTATTTCTTACGGTCTGCAACCTTTGTCCCCAAGGACCCACCATCTTGTTAATGCGTATAGGACAGAACATGTGCACCTTGGGTGACCACTTGCAGGATGTCCAATCTGTTTGGCTTGTGTGGTCAGTAGAACACTTGTTGGATACTTGCATCTGCACAAGCCTGTGAAAACTGCTTCTGTACAGACCGATCCCTAGGGTGGTGGGTCTGTTATATGCGGAGAGAGTGGGCTGAATGGGAAGAGAAAATATATATAGTTGTGATGTGGCTCAATAGACTAGATACAAGAAGCATGTTATCCTCATCTGGGAGTTCAAAGAAAGGGCTCTAGTTCCGAGATGCAGAATACGAACATTGACCGACAAAAAGTTTCAAGTGTGCGGAATATATTTAGCATAGTGATAAATTTCAAGATGGAAAGAGGATGGCACTGTGCTGCAGCTGGTCGAGCAGCTGCCTGGTAGCTCCAGAGACCCGGCTTCCATCTTGACCTCTGGTGCTTGCACATTCTCTCTGACTGCATGGCTTTCCTCCGGGTGCTCCGGTTTCCTCCCACATCCCAAAGACATGTGGGTTTGTAGTTTAATTGGCCTCGAAATTGGCCCCAGTGTATAAAGAGTGGATAAAGAAGTGGGATAACATTAAATTAGCTTGGTCGGGTGACCGATGATCGGTGTGGACTCAGTGGGCCGAAGGGCCTGTTTCCATGCTGTATCTTTTGCGGCACAGCTGTCGAGCTGCTACCTTGCAGAGCCAGAGACCTGGGTTCGATCCAGACTACGGGCGCTTGTCTATGGAGTTTGTACGTTCTCCCTGTGACCTCTGTGGGTTTTCTCCGGGATCTCTGGTTTCCTCCCACACTCCAAAGACGTACAGGTCTGTAGGTTATTTGGCTTGGTAGAATTGGAAATTGTCCCTAGTGTGTGTGGGATAGTATTAATGTGCGGGGATTGTCGGTGGCTGAAGGGACTTTCCGCACTGATCTCTAAACTAAACTAAACTATAAATGGGAGGGTGGGTATTGTGATAGAGGGCTGGCCATGATCGTAATAAATAGTGGAGCAGATCAAAGGGTTGAATGACCTGCTTTTTCCCCTATGTTTAAGTGGTAGATCCCACAATAGAATTCAGTTTGATGCTGAGACCTATTTGGATAGGTCCGCATTAAATAACCTGACAGTTCCCTCTTTGGATGTTCCCTCCACTCTACCCTCTCCCCCCACCCACCCTCTACTCTCTCCCCCACCCACCCTCTACCCTCTCCCTCACCCACCCTCTACCCTCTCCCCCCACACACCATCTACCCTCTCCCCCACCCACCCTCTCCCCCACCCACCCTCTTCCCCACCCACCCTCTCCCCCACCCACCCTCTCCCCCACCCACCCTCTCCCCCCACCTACCCTCTCCCCCACCCACCCTCTACCCTCTCCCCCACCCACCCTCTACCCTCTCCCCCACCCACCCTCTCCCCCACCTACCCTCTCCCCCACCCACACTCTACCCTCTCCCCACCCACCCTCTACCCTCTCCCCCACCCACTACCCTCTCCCTCACCCACCCTCTACCCTCTCCCCCCACACACCATCTACCCTCTCCCCCGGTTGGTTTTACCAAATTTTCTAATAAATTGTGATGCTAGTTAAAGGGTTGCTGAGTGATGGAGGCTGGGAGTGCAGGTCTGTTGGCAATTGGTTTGAAGATGGCAAGATGTTTTAAAGTCATAACTTAAATATTTGATAAGCGTGCACTTACTAAATAAAAAAGCAAGGTTGAAAATAAAATAAAAGCTGCAGATTCCTGAAATCGTAAATAAAACCTGCATTGGAACCACCCAACAAGTTAGGCCAGCATTCAAGAAAGAGAAGAAAAGAGAAGGAATGGATGACGTTTCGGGTCGAGACCCCCTCTGAACGCACCCCCCTTAACCTACTCTAACCTCACCTCACCCCCTCTGAACATACAGGCCTCCCGCTCACTGCAGGAACCCTGACAATTTAAAAACATTCCTTCTCTCCAGTTGTGCTGAGTTACTCCAGCTTTTTGTGTCTACCTTCGGTTTAAAGCAGTATCTGCAGTTCCTTCCTACACATTTAATTGTTCCATTGTTGATACATACGACAATCACACTCTCCCGATAAAAGTGGATTTAATTACATGCAGAATGCTCCGGTCTAATAATTTTAGGAGATTTAATTGCACGTTGTTACTGGCACGGTTACTCTATTACACAACTGCTTTTGTCACTGAGATCAAATAGAACAGAGACTAATCATCGAATGTTTAAAGGTAACCAGGCAAATGGCAGCCTCGCCAACAGCCTGTCTCATCCCTTTCTTCTTTTGTTGTTTTTAGTCTTTTTATTTGTATGTTTTAGTGTATCTTTAGTTTTGTATTATTTATGTGGGGGGTGAGGGGGGGAACTTTTTAAAATCTCTTCCCCCGACGGAGATGCGACATTTTTCGTATCGTATTTCCGTCCGCACTGCGGCCTAACATCGTGGAGCTGGCAGTCCCTTTGTTAGGCATCGACCTCGGGAGCTCCAACCGCAGGAGCCTCGATCGCCTCAATGCGGGGGCTTCAAACCCCCCGACTGCGGGAGCTTCAATCGCCCCGACCGCGGGAGAAAAGGAGGAAGAAGGTACAAGTTATTTGCCTTCCATTACAGTGGGGAATGTGAGGTCGCCGAAAAACAAGATGGCTGTGCTGCCTGCGCTGGTGGGCACTCAGAGCGATTGCCGTGAGTGCAGTGATCTCGGTGATTGCAGGGACATCGCGCCATGAGAACATCCTGGAGTCTGGTGCGAGTGTGGACGGATTTCTGACTGTACAGACGGACAGGGACTGCAGAGAGAGTGACTGCGGTCGGTACAACTCTGGTCACATCGTGTGAAGGAACGTGTGTGTGGTCCAGACATTGAACTGATGGCTGTGGGTCCAGTTCCACAGCCATCAGTTCAATGTCCGGGCCACACACATTGTGCTGTGTGCCCTGGGGATTCGCACACGCCATTGTGGTGGCTGTTTATGTTTAATCTTTATGTAGTTTTGAATATTGTTGCTTTTTTGGTATGGCTGTGTGATAAATCAAATTTCACTGTACCTCGGTACACGTGAAAGTAACGGACCATTGAACCATTAAAAATACACGATAAACTGCAATGTCAAGATTCACAAAGGAGGGATATCTGGACTCCAGGCACCTCCTTGTAGTTTAGTTTAGTTTTGAGGTACAGTGCGGAAACAGGTCCTGCGGCCCACCAAGTCCACACCGACCAGTGAACCCCACCAACTAACATTATCCTACACACTAGGGACAAATTACATTTATACCAAGCCAAGGGGGGAGGAGACGGTGCTGCACCAATGCAGGAGAGGTTTGGTCTAGTAATTTTATATACTTTAATCATGTCTCCCTTTCTGCCTCTGACGCTGCAAAGAAAACAATTCAAGCTTGTCCCGCCTCTCCTTACAGCTAATATCCTTTAATGTAAAAGTAATGTAAGTAATGCAAGTAATGTAAAAGTAAACCCCAAGGGGTTCTACAGATATGTCAATAGCAAAAGGATAGTGAGGGATAAAATTGGTCCATTAGAGAGTCAGAGTGGACAGCTATGTGCTGAGCCGGAAGAAATGGGGGAGATATTAAACAATTTCTTTTCTTCGGTATTTACCGAGGAGAAGGATATTGAATTATGTGAGGTAAGCGAAACAAGTAGAGTAGTGATGGAAATTAGGAGGATTAAAGAAGAGGAGGTACGGACACTTTTGAAGAATATAAAAGTGGATAAGTCTCCAGGTCCTGATAGGATATTCCCTAGGACATTGAGGGAAGTTAGTGCAGAAATAGCAGGGGCTATGACGGAAATATTTCAAACGTCATTAGAAACAGGGATGGTGCCGGAAGATTGGCGCATTGCGCATGTTGTGCCTTTGTTTAAAAAAGGTTCTAAAAGTAAACCTAGCAATTATAGACCTATTAGTTTGACGTCTGTGGTGGGAAAATTAATGGAAAAGATACTTAGGGACAATATATATAATTATTTGGATAATCAAGGCCTGATTAGAAACAGTCAACATGGATTTGTGCCTGGAAGGTCATGTTTGACTAATCTTCTTGAATTTTTTGAAGAGGTTACCAGGGAAATTGATAAGGGCAAGGCTGTGGATGTTGTCTATATGGACTTCAGTAAGGCATTTGACAAGGTTCCACATGGAAGGTTGATTAAGAAGGTTAAATCGTTGGGTATTAATAGTGAGGTTGCAAGATGGATTCAACAATGGCTGAATGGGAGATACCAGAGGGTAACGGTTGACAATTGTATGTCAGGTTGGAGGCCAGTGTCTAGTGGAGTGCCCCAAGGATCTGTGTTGGGTCCACTGTTGTTTGTCATTTACATTAATGATCTGGATGATGGTGTGGCAAATTGGATTAGTAAATATGCAGATGATACTAAGATAGGTGGAGTAGTTGATAGTGAGGTAGATTTTCAAAGTCTACAGAGAGACTTGGGCCTTTTGGAAGGGTGGGCTGAAAGATGGCAGATGGAGTTTAATGCTGATAAGTGTGAGGTGCTGCATTTTGGTAGGACAAATCAAAATAGGACGTACAGGGTAAATGGTAGGGAATTGAGGAATGCAGTGGAACAGAGGGATCTGGGAATAACTGTGCATTGTTCCCTGAAGGTGGAATCTCATGTGGATAGGGTGGTGAAGAAGGCGTTTGGTATGCTTGCCTTTATAAATCAGAGCATCGAGTATAGAAGTTGGGATGTAATGTTGAAATTGTACAGGGCATTGGTGAGGCCAAATCTGGAGTATGGTGTGCAGTTCTGGTCGCCAAATTATAGGAAGGATGTCGACAAAATGGAGAGGGTACAGAGGAGATTTACTAGAATGTTGCCTGGGTTTCAGCACTTAGGCTACAGAGAGAGGTTGAACAGGTTGGGTCTTTATTCTTTGGAGCGTAGAAGGTTGAGGGGGGACTTGATAGAGGTTTTTAAAATTTTGAGAGGGACGGACAGAGTTGACGTGGGTAGGCTTTTCCCTTTGAGAGTGGGGAAGATTCCAACAAGGGGACATAGCTTCAGAATTGAGGGACAAAGGTTTAGGGGTAACATGAGGGGGAACTTCTTTACTCAGAGGGTTGTGGCTGTATGGAATGGGCTTCCGGTGGAAGTGGTGGAGGCTGGCTCGATTTTATTATTTAAGAGTAAATTGGATAGGTATATGGATAGGAGGGGATTGGAGGGTTATGGTCTGAGTGCAGGTAGATGAGACTAGGTCAGGGAGAATGGTCGGCGTGGACTGGTAGGGCCGGACAGGCCTGTTTCCATGCTGTAGTTGTTATATGTTATATATGTTAATCCAGCTGCATTCTGGTAAACCCCGTCTGTGTGCTCTCCAGAGGCTCCACAACCTTTCCTGTAATGGGTCATCAATTTTGTGTTTTGCTTCCAGTTCTGAAGAATTGCCCAGTGACCTGGAATGTTCGCTCCATCCACTGATGGTGCCCGGCCTGTTGAAAAATTCTTACTTTTACTCTCTTCATTTCAGATTTCCAGGGGCAGCAGTATTTTGTTTTTGTAAAATCTCAGATTTCACACGTTCATAGGCATTGTGCCTGAGAAATTGTATGCAATTTAAAACCTACGTACTGTATATAAAACAAAAGCGATATCAGGTAAAAAGTGATGATGGAATTTTCAGACTATCGTCAAACCCGCAATTGTAGAGTTGCTGCTTTACAGCGCTTGCAGCACCAGAGGCCCGGTTTCGATCCCGACCATGGGTGCTGTCTGTACAGAGTTTGTACGTTCTCCCCGTGGGTTTTCTCCAAGTTCTGTTTCCTCCCTCACTCCAAAGACGTACAGGTTTGTAGGTTAATATAAGTGTAAATTGTCTCTAATATGTGTAGGATAGTGTTAATGTGCGGGGTTTGCTGGTCGGTGCGGACTCGGTGGGCCGAAGGGCCTGTTTCCACGCTGTATCTCTAAACTAAACTAAGCTAAACCCACTGTAGTTCCATTCCTTGTACCACATACTACAACAGATTTCAATCCGTACTTTTGTATCTAAAATGTCCGTGAAACTGCTTTTTACAAGTCACTCAGTGGTAACAAACTGTCTTTTCAAGGACATGTGGGATATTCAGTAATACAGTGTCAAAGCCAGTAATGGACATTACCCGAGTAGAATCTCAAACAAGCCGCCCTTGTGTAGAAACAGTCCAAAATAATTTTACATAACAATCCTTAATCTGTATTAGACTGTCTCCAAACCAAAACAAAATCTGCACAGTAACATAAATATTAAAACACAAGAATATTCGTATTAATGAGAATGCTGAGAATTGATGAGGGATACTTAAGATTGCTGGTAAAAGAATAAAATAAACAAAACCCTTGATAAATCTTAAATTATTCCTCCTGTCAACACAAGGTATCCTTCAGTGATCTTATGTTCCATTTTCCCTTTTCACTGATTGCTGCAATTACAGGATAAGCAGAAGTTAATTACCTTTGGATTCTTTGTGCTTTACTTGTGTGCAATTAGATATCTGCCTCTTCATATTTAATTTCGTTTAATGTAGTTCTAGGAATAAAAGTAAACGACATTACATACTCAACAATAGAACTCTGAATGGTGAACAGTATGGGTTCAATGTCTTATGCATTCTTGTACATTATTCCAGAAGAGATCACTTATGGATAAAGGCACAAAATGCCGGAGTAACTCAGCGGGTCAGGGTACATCTCTGGAGAACATGGATAGGTGATGTTTTGTCTTCAGTTCTGACCCAAAACTATGTTCTCCAGGGATCACCATGGATAGATGACATCACCTATCATTGTTCTGCCAGAGATGCTGTTACTCCAGCACTTTATGCTTTTTTTGTTGTAAAGCAGCATCTGCAGTTCCTTGTGTCTCCTTAATAGTAATCAGCATGTAATTTTACAGATACACACTCCCTTGCAAGAAGGAGAAACACAATCATTCACCTTAGAAGTACTTTAAAACATTACTTCTTTGTGTTTGCTTGAAATTGTTGTATGGTCTTTGCGTGCAATAAATACATTAACTGATAATGTGGCCAACAGATCTCACTAACCCCCAACGTAAGCTTGGGGAACAGGGCCCCAGGCAGGTGGCAGCCTCTGAAACCCAAGTTTTCAGAGAATCACATTGCCTGTTTGTATCAGAAGTGATCAATTCTGGAGCAAGGTTCTACTTCCAATACCAACTCAGTTACTTCTCTTTCCAGAGACACTACCCGATCTTTTGCTTCTTCCCAGCATTCTCCTTTTGGGTCAGGTTTCAGCAACAGACACGTCAACAGATACGTCACAACTTTCCATGTCAGTGGATCTGAGTTCTCTCCACCTCATTGGCCCCATTGATCTATTCACCAAAGGTCTTTATAAAAAATATGGCAGCCCTGGTCACATCCTATAGTGCTACACGATAGTTTATTTTTTTAAGTTTAGAGCTACAGTGCAGAAACAGGCCCTTTGGCCCACCGAGTCCGCACCGACCAGTGATCCCCGCACATTAACACTATTCTACACACACTGGGGACAATTTGCATTTATACCAAGCCAATTAACCTACAAACCTGTAGGTCTTTGGAGTGCGGGAGGAAACTGAAGATCTCGGAGAAAACCATTTGGGGTCACGGGGTGAACGTATATAGGGGATAATGTACAACGGGGAGAATGTAGAGTGTACATACTCTGTACAGCCAAGCACCCGTAGTCAGGATCAAACCCACGTGTCAGCTGCTGTAAGGCAGAAACATACTGTAGCACCACCGGTCAGGCAGTATCTCTGGAGAACATGGATTCGTGATGTTTTGAGCTGGGACCTTTCTTCAGACTCTCCATCTGTAAGACTAATCATAGGCTCGACAAACGTTTTGCCGAACACGTGCTCAGTCCAGGCCTACTGGTTCTCCCGATTGCTTACCATTTTAACTCCTCTTCCTATTTCCACACTGATCTTTCTATCCTGGGCCTCCTCCATTGTCAGAGTGGGGCCACATGGAAACTGGAGGAACAGCTCCTCATATTCCACTTACAACCCAAAGGTATGAACACTGAATTCTCCAATTTTAGGTATCTATTTCCTCCTCCTCCTCTTTCCCCACCCTCTCCCTTTCTTAGCTCCTTCTCTTCCCTGTGCCCAACTTGGACTCGCACCTAGTTCTCACCTCCCCCGCCCCCTCCACCTCCATTCTTTCCTCTCGCTTCACAATTTGTAACTCTTCGATCCTTTTAGCTCACATCTTCTGTCTTTTCATCTCTGGCCTTTGTTCAACCATCACCCATATATATATAAAACAAACAAACAAATAAATATAAGGATGAGCAACTAGAGTAAAAAGTGGTGTTAAGGGACACAAAAAAGAATCTATTTACCATATTACTATTTAGCAGCGGTAGAGTTGCTGCCTTACAGCACCAGAGACCTGGGTTCAATCCTGACTACGGGTGCTGTCTGTATGGAGATTGTACGTTCTCCCTGTGACCTGCGTGGGTTTTCTCCAGTTGCTCTGGTTTCCTCCCACACTCTAAAGACATACAGGTCTGCGGGTCAATTGGCTTGGTCTAATTGTAAATTGTTCCTAGTGTGTGTATGATAGTTTTAATGTATGGGGATCGCTGGTCGGCATGGATCTAGTTGGCCGAAGAGCCCGTCTCTGCGCTGTGTCTCTGAAACTAAAAACTAAAGGAGCAGGGAGAAGAAGGAATGACTGGGGTGGGAAATGTCTTTGATGATGTTGGCTGTTTTTGCCGAGGCAGCATGAAGTGTAGATGGAGTCAATGGTGGGGAGTCTGGTTTGTGCGATGGATCGGCCCAAACCACAACTCTCTGCTATTTCTTGCTCTCTTGGGCAAAGCCGTTCGCAAATCAAGCTGTGATGTGACCTGGCAGTGTGCATTTCTGTAGACCACGACAGCCCTGATCATTTATCGTCCTTTTTTTAATTGCTTCTGAACTCAGGAAATAGTTAAGAATCATTTCTGAATGTTAATCGAGTTTTTAAAGCTGGTGGGCATCGGATGCTAAAGAATCACTGGCCTGAAATGTCACTGATATGTGTCGTTATGCAAACCATCTTGACCCTGTCAGATGCTGCTGGAACATGTGGACCATCTTTTCCCAGCATGCCCACTGAGCCACAAGAGACGCCAGCCTGAGGAAGGATGACTTGTGCCAGGTTCAATCCTGACGTCGGGTGCTGACTGTGCGGGGTTTGCACGCTCCCCCATGTGACTGCGTGGGTATCCTCCGGGCACTGCGGTTTCCTTCCACGTTCCAAAGCAATGCTGTTTGTAGGTTAACAGACCTCTGTAAAGAAAGTAATGCCCCTAATGTGTAGAGAGTGGATGTGGAAGTGGGATAACATGGAACCAGTGTTAATGGTGCAGGAAAATAACTGCAGATGCTAGTTCAAATCGAAGGTAGACACAAAATGCTGGAGTATCTCAGCGGGTCAGGCAGCATCTCAGGAGAGAAGGAATGGGTGATGTTGATAATCCGAGTTCTTTACCTTCAGTCTGAATAATCACACGTAATACTGGATGAGCACATCAGATTTATTTCACAGTGGGCTTCTTCCCGTGAGGATCTCCCGACACAATACTAGTGTCTGAAAAGATCTCAACTCAGGAGAGGGGAAGAACAACTTTTCCAAGACTGTTTACTTTTTTTATACAGAAAGGAAAAAGGGGCGTAACAGATAAAATTAAGGACCAATTACAATTCTAATACAATTTCCATGGTTACAGAGAAAACAAAATCATTAATACAGGTCACATGCTCAGAAACCAAACCATTAATATAAGTCACATGCTTTCGGGGAAACGCATCAATTTACCTAGAGTGGATTCGAAACTTTTCCTACTTTCACACGCACCCATATAAGGAGTTGTTATTGAGAAAGAAACTTATCTCTATACACGAGCAATCTCGCAGCTGCACGACCTTGCTCTACTGTTTCAATACACTATCAGACCAAGGGAGTAATACTCCTCTGTCTACTCCCTATCATTCATAAAAGGACAAACGCATTCCATCCCAATGATAACCTTTCTGCCACAAGCATCCATCTTACTGCTTTGTACTGAAAATAAGCATTCATTTTATATTAGCTAAGACAACAACAAAATATCAATATCTCTAATTAACTATATCAACTAATAGCATAGATTCTCAATGTTTCGGGTCGAGACATTCTGAAGAAGGGTCACCCATTCCTTCTCTCCTGAGATGCTGCCTGACCCGCTGAGTTACTCCAGCATTTTGTGTCTACCAGTGTTAATGGGTGGTCGATGGTGAGCACAGACTCGGTGGACTGGAATGCCTGTTTCCATGCTGTATCACTAAACTAAACTAAACTGAACTACTCTAAACTAAACTGAGCCACCTTAATAGTTTTATTTTGCAGTAAATTTAAACAAAACTTTATTTTTTTCTTTGTGTGTTTTCAAATGGAAAAATTGAATGATAGATTTACAGTGAGTTATTTAACAGTGTGATGATTTCACAGATGTTGCCTTATGCAGACAATAAAGTTTAATGTTCAACTGTCTGGAACAAGTGGCAATAGTTGCAATGTGCATCCAATTCAAATGGGGCCCTCTCTGCTTAAATGTGCACATTAACTCTAATCATTCTCCCCATATGAAGCAGCAAGCGGACGTGCAAATACAGTCTTAAAAGGTAAATTAAGGTATCATAATAATATTTTGTTTTTGCTTTGGAGACATAAGAAACTGCAGATGCTGGAAAATGGAGCAGGAAAACAAAGTGCTGGAGGAATTCAGTGGGCCAAGCGGTACGTGCGGAGGTCAGGGATGGTCGACGTTTCATGTTGAGTTCCTGCCTCAGGATGGACGCAGTAGATTAAAGGGAGCCACGTATGAAGAGGTGAGAGGGTGGGGCGAGCCATGTGCTGGTTGGTGATAGTGGAACTGGGGGACGCTGGGCAGAGGGAACTCAGTGGAGTAGCACAGTGGTGCAGCTGGTAGAGCTGCTGCCTCACAGCGCCAGAGACCCAGTGTCAAACTGGGCATATGTTTGCTCAGACATGTTCCACTAATATTGTAATTTATATACAATGTTGGCCGCAACTCCGCACTTCATCTCCGATACCACATCCGGCAGGGGCAACAGGTAGAGCTGCCTCCTCACAGCGCAAGAATCCCAGGTTCAATCCTGACCTCGGGTGCTGTCTGTGAAGAGTTTGCATGTTCGCCCTTTGACCACACGTGTTTCCTCCGGGGAGGGGTCGGGGTGGGGGCAGGGTGGGGACGGGGTGGGGACGTGTGAGGATGGGGTGGGGACTGGGTGGGGATGGGTGGGGATGGGGTGGGGGTGATGGGGTGGGGGATGGGGGGACAGGGTGGGGACGGAGTGGGGGCAGGGTGGGGATGGGGTGGGACTGAGTGGGGACTGGGTGGGGATGGGGTGAGGATGGGGTGATGACGGGGTGGGGGTTAGGGTGATGGGATAGTGAGACAATAATTGTGAACTGGGGTCAGGAAGGAGAGGGGGAGGAGAGCATGGGAAGAGAAGAGGAAAGAGGAAGCGAATAAAAGTGTGTTGTGGTGTTACGTGGGCCGACTCTGTTACAGCCTTGGTTGAAGTCAGCACAGATCAGCAGTTACGTTTATAATCTGGCCAGCTTGGGTGAATGGTTCCCTGCCTCTTGAAACCCAGCCATCGTGGGAGCTCGGCAAGTATTTCTTAAACCATTTCTCCACTCCATCCATTAATCTGCATATATTAATAGATTTAGAATGAAACTCTAATTCTGCCCTGCTGATCCCCGGTGCATTAACGTCAGACGGGCATCACACACACAAAGAGAAATAATGAAGGGTAATTGTGCTGGGGCAGCAAGGAAGGGCTGGACTGGGAGGGTGGGAATATATTTCACAGATGGTCACACCTCTGCCCCACACTCTCTGCACCACACGTGCTGCGAAACATCTCATAAACCAACACTGAAAGCAGCAATTACCACGATTCTTTGGAGGTTTTGAGGGTTCTGCTTGAGAAGCTGGTGTGACCTTACCACGGTGAGACTCACTGATGAAGAACTCCTTCATTCGAGGACGTTCCCAGGGTTATTTTTGCCATTAAGTAGCATGTTTAAATTTCCCCATTAGAAGAAAATTACGCTTATAATATTAACCTCCGTACGCACAAATGTTACCTGATGCTACGTGGTATCCCACACATCCTGACAGACAGCTGCTCTCGTTACTAAATCATCTTTGAAATAAAGAATTTTGGATAATTAATTCTATAAAAACATAGTTTATAAACCTGAATGGGATTCGATTTAGTCCGTGTCACTCCTTGCAAGTGGAGAATATCCCGTCTCCAATCTGCTCTTGTGGATACGGTGCTAATGTTCTGATTGATGCTCAACTTCAGAATATTGATTGCATTAAATTTGATGAAGATAAATCATGAAGGATCTCCATTAAATTGAATTCACAGCTCGGAAACAAGCCATTCAGCCCAACTATTTGTCACAGATGATAGACACAAAATGCTGGAGTAACTCGGCGGGACAGGCAGCATCTCCGGAGAGATGGAATGGGTGACATTTTGGGTCGAGACCCTTTGATGATTAAATGGCAAACAACACTTCTACCTCTCTCCCTTCCTCTGGCTTCACATTTCATAACTCGTATCTCCTTAACTCACAGCATTTTGCCTTCTTCCCATCTTTGGCCTTTGACGACTGCATTGATGCCACATTGACGACTGCATTGGTGCTACCTGCATTGGTGCTACCTGCATTGGTGCTACCTGCATCGGCGCTACCTCTTGTACCCATGCAGAACTCACTGACTTCATCTATTTCACCACTAATTTCCAACCAGCTCTTAAATATACTTGGACCACCTCCGACATCTCCCTACCGTTTCTGGATCTCACCATCTCCATCACAGGAGACAGACTAGTGACCGACATCTACTACAAACCCACTGACTCGCACAGCTATCTTGACTACACTTCTTCTCACCCTGTTTCCTGCAAAAGCTCTATCCCCTACTCCCAATTCCTCTGTCTACGCCGCATCTGCGCCCAGGATGAGGTGTCCCATACTGGGGCGTCGGAGATGTCCTCATTCTTTAGGAAACGGGGGTCCCCCTCTTCCATTATAGATTAGGCTGTCACTAGGGTCTCCTCTATAAACCGCAGCTCCGCTCTTGCTCCCCCTCTCCCCATTCGTAACAAGGACAGAATCCCCCTTGTCCTCACCTTCCACCCCATTAGCCGTCACATGCAACAAATTATCCTCCAACATTTTTGTCACCTCCAATAGGATCCCACCACTGGCCACATCTTCCCATCTCCACCCCTTTCTGCTTTCCGCAGAGACCGTTCCCTCCGAAACTCCCTAGTCCACTCGTCCCTTCCCACCCAAACCGCCCCCTTCCCAGGTACTTTCCATTGCAACCGCAGGAGATGCAACACCTGTCCCTTTACCTCCCCCCTCGACTCCATCCAAGGACCCAAACAGTCTTTCCAGGTGAGGCAGAGGTTCACCTGCACCTCCTCCAACCTCATCTATTGTATCCGCTGTTCCAGGTGTCAACTGCTCTACATCGGCGAGACCAAGCGCAGGCTCGGCGATCGTTTCGCTGAACACCTCCGCTCAGTCCGTCTTAACCAACCTGATATCCCGGTGGCTCAGCACCTCAACTCCCCCTCCCATTCCCAATCTGACCTTTCTCTCCTGGGCCTCCTCCATTGTCAGAGTGAGGCCCAGTGCAAATTGGAGGAACAGCACCTCATATTTCGCTTGGGCAGTTTACACCCCAGCGGTATGAACATTGTCTTCTCTCACTTCAGGTAGTCCCTGCTTCCCCTCTCTCTCCATCTCCTTCCCCTTCCCAGTTCTCCTACTCATCTTCCTGTCTCCGTCTACATCCTATATTTGTCCTGCCCTCTCCCCTGACATCAGTCTGACGAAGGGTCTCGACCCGAAACATCACCCATTTGCTTCTCTCCTGAGATGCTGCCTGGCCCGCTGAGTTACTCCATGATTTTGTGTCTACCTTCGATTTAAACCAGCATCTGCAGTTTTCTTTTCCTAAACATTTGTCCGTTAGCCATCCATTTGCCAATCAACACCCTCCTCACCTGTATCCAGCTATTATTTGTAGGAAGGAACTGCAGATGCTGGTTTAAAATGAAGATTGTGTAGCGACCATAGGGATTGGTCCTGAGAGTCGAACCCGCTGATTGGCCAGCAAGGTCAGGTGGTGGTTTTGGGGCCCAAAAAACAGGCAGTGGGAAGAGAACTTCGATGCGATTAGTTTGAGTTAATGGTTGTCTGTAATCTCGTTTGTTATCATTTGTAATTGAATATTGCTGCCGCAATAAACTTCTTTAACAAAGTACAAGCCTCCAGACTCGCCATAATTGACACAAAATGCTGGAGTAACTCAGCGGGCCAGGCAGCATGTCTGGAGAGAAGGAATGGGTGACGTTTCAGATCGAGACCCTTCTTCAGACTAGTCAGGGAAAAGGGAAAGGAGAGATTTAGACGATGATATAGAGAGATGAAGAACAATGAATGAAAGATATACAAAAAAATAACGATGATAAAGAAAACATGCCATTGTAAGCTGTTTGTTGGGTGAAAATGAGAAACTAGTGAGATTTGCGTGGGGGAGAGTTAGAGAGAGAGAGGGAATGCAATGACTATTTGTCAGTCTTTGTCTTGCCCCCACCTCTCTTACAGCTTTCTCCTCCTGACTACAATCAGTCTGAAGAAGGGTCCCGTCCTGTAGTGTCACGTATCCATGTCCTCCTGACGGTCTCCTGACCGTCTCCTGCCTGACCCACTGAGGTACTCCAGAACTTTGTGTCTTATTTTGTAAAAACCAGCACCTGCAGCTCCTTGTGTCTACCTTCTGCGATCCCACCTTCAGCCAGTATCATCAAAGACACACACCACCCTGGTCACATGCATCATTTCATTTCTACCATCGGGAAGAAGGTATAGGAGCCTGAAAACCGTGAACACCAGGTCCAAGGATAGCTTCTTCCCTACACCCATCAGGCTCCTCAACATTACACAACACCAGGCTCAGCAACTTTGAGTCTCTATGGACTACGATAACCAGTTTGATGTTATCGTACTGCCTACACACGGGGCAATTTACAGAGGCCAATTAACCCACAAACCTGCATGCCGTTGGGATGTGGGAGGAAACCGGAGCACCTGGGGGAAACCCACGCGATCACAGAGAGAACGTGCAAGCTCCACGCAGACGGCACCCGAGGTCAGCTTTGAACTTGCGTCTCTAGCGTTGTGAGGCAGCAGCTCTACCAGCTACGCCACTGTGCTGCTCTTTTACATTACATCTTCCGTGCACTCAACCTGCGCACGAGATTATTCCAGTTTTCCTCTTTCTGGAACCTGCGGGACACGGTTTCACAGATTAAGACGAGGAGCACTTTCTTCTCTCAAAAAGTTGTAACTCTTTGGAATACTCTATGGCGGACAACTCTACGCTTTTGCCTCATCGGGCAAACGTTTGTCACTCGAGCGCAAGGCTCTGCGTTTTACCCACTTGTCCAATTAGTGATCGTTTTCAAATATTTTTACAGTTATTTCATCATGCAGATTTATGCCAAATGGCATGCATCAGTGTTTGAGTCACACTTTATCTTCTTCACATATTTTTGCACTGCATTAGGTTTCACAGGCAGATATTGTGTGAGATATTCCTTGTACATAGCACTTATCCGATTGAATAAATCAATGCAGCTTGTGCTTGACAGAGCACATCTAATTATCTTTTTATTTTTCAATTTCTTTTAGCTTTTATAAAGTCTTTACGCCTCGGATGGTTTTGTTATGTGCCAATTGCCCTTTCAAACTCAGACTATTGGTCACGGATGGAGAAAATCTAGTTTAGCTTATTATTGTCACGTGTACCGAGGTACAGTGATAAAACTCGTCGTTGGCTATCTGGTCAAAGAAGACTATAGGTGAATGCAATCAAGGCACCCACAGTGCACAGACAAAGGATAAAGGATACAACATTTCATGTAAGATAAAGTCTGATAGATTCTAATTAAAGATAATTTAAAGGTTTCCAATGTGGTAGTTGGGAGGCCAGGACCGCTCTCTAGCTGATGAGAGGATGGTTCAGTTGCCTGAGAACAGGTGGGAAGGAACTGTCCCTGAATCTGGAGGTGTGCGTTTTCAAACTTCTGTACCTTTTGCCTGATGGGAGAGAGGAGAAGAGGGAGTGATCGGGATGCGATTGGTCCTTGATTATGCTTCCAGCCTTGCTGAGGCCATTTGAAAAGTAGATGGAGTCCGTGGAAGAGGGTGTCATAAATCATGAATAAAAACATCACATTATTTCCTTCATAGAAAGCATAGAACACAGGCCCTTCGGCCCACCGAGTCTATGCTGACCATCAATCACCGCACACTAACGGTATCCTACATACACTAATAATAATAATAATAATTCATTTATTTTATATAGCGCCTTATCGGGTGCTCAAAGCGCTTTACAAAAACAATCAACATAAAAACAAACAGACAAACTATCCTAACGGAAAAGCGGCGAATAAACAACGCCAGCGTCCTCTCACGTCAGGGTCCGGCAGCAGACAACAAAAAGCACAGGACACACAGATACAATTTTTACACAAACAGCCATCACAGTGATTGCTCTAGGCACACCCTCACTGTGATGGAAGGCAAAGTCTTATCTCCTCCTCATTCTTCTCCCGTGGTGCCACGAGGTGATCGAGGCTCCCAACTTTTTGAAGCCCCAACCGGGCGATGGAAAGTCCCAGGGCCGAGCCGAGCAGGCCGATGAAAGTCCTGAGCCCTCACCGGGCGATGGAAAGTCCCAGGGCCGAGCCGAGCAGGCCGATGAAAGTCCTGAGCCCCCACCGGGCGATGGAAAGTGCTGCGGCCGAGCCACGCAGGGTGATGAAAGGCCTGCGAGCGGGTCGATCGTACCTCGCGCTTCGGGGCGGTCGAAGCTGCTACGGCTGGAGTTCCCAAAAACCGGTCGCCAGCCAGGGACCTGCGAACTCCCGATGTTGCGGTCTGCAGGGCCCACGGCCGAAGCCTCCGAGATGGTAAGTCCAGGCCCTGCGACCGGAGTCTTCAAGGTCGATCCCAGCTGGAGGCCGCCGACTCCACGATGTTAGGCCGTAGCGCGAACGGAGATACGACACGGTAAAGGTCGCATCTCCGTTGAGGAAGAGATTAGAAAAAAAGGTTTCCCCTACCCCCCCACCACCCCCCCCCCCACATACACAGAGTTAAAAATAGAACAAAACGTACATTAAACGATGACAATAGACAAAAAACAAAAAAAAGACAGAGAGACTGCCGGTGAGCCGCAGCTGCAGAACACAGCCACGCCCCTTATTTGGGGACTAGGGACAATTTACGCTATACCAAGCCGGTTAACCCACAAACTGTCAAACTGTTAAATATATATTTTACTTATGTGTATCTCAGAAGGAGACATGTAGTTATTATAACATTAAAATATTGGACTATGCACACATCATATCTTTAAACTTCCTTCAAGATTATATTTACTCTTTTACTTATCATGTAACCATCTGTCTGTCTGTCTATCTGTCTATCTGTCTATCTATCTGTCTGTCTGTCTGTCTGTCTGTCTGTCTGTCTGTCTGTCTGTCTGTCTGTCTGTCTATCTGTCTGTCTATCTATCTATCTGTCTGTCTGTCTGTCTCTGTCTGTCTGTCTGTCTGTCTGTCTGTCTGTCTGTCTGTCTGTCTGTCTGTCTGTCTGTCTGTCTGTCTGTCTGTCTGTCTGTCTGTCTGTTTATTTATGTTTCCGGTCAATACAATACAACAGATTGAGCATACAGTTGTGAAAGTTAAATAGTACAAAATCATTGTATCAAAAATAAAACAATATAATCACACATGATATTTTCTGACCGAAAAAAAGGTGTAGGCAGAAGCCAAAGCTAATTGTGCCTACCCTTAATACTTAACAAAATATAATTAAAAAAACCCCACCACATCCTAAGTCAGAAGCAGATAAACAAAACATAGAAAGAAACACAAATATAGTCAAGAACCATCATTTCTGTCATGTCAGTCATTTTTCAGTGCTGATCACAAATTTTGTATCTTTCAAATATAATGTTTTTGAACATTTTCTTGAATTTACACATATTACTACACTCTTTTAATTCATTGTTGTAACTATTCCATGCATTGACCCACTATGCTTCAGTAAAACTGCAAAATCCTCAACTTTGCATTCCTTAGTTCTTTAAGCAGTTTTCTAAAGTACCGGTTATGCTTCAAATGCAAGACATTGGAACAGGAACAAGGAATACAGTTGCTCAGACTTGTTTAAATAACATTGTAATCGCTATGATGTTGGCCTCAACTCCTCTCTTCTCCTGATACCACATTTCACAAGCTCACAAGTTCACATGTTATAGGAGTAGAATCAGGCCATTCGGTCCATCGAGTCTACTCCGCCATTCAATCATGGCTTCTCCCCATAACCTTTGACACCCGTTCTAATCAAGAATTGACAGGGGTGGCACAGTAATGTAGGTGGCAGAGTTGCTGCCTCACAGCACCATAGACCCAGGCTCGATCCTGACCTCGCGTGCTGTCTGTGTGGAGTTGGCACGTTCTCACTGTGACCGCGTGGACTTCCTCTGGGTGCTCCGGTTTCCTCCCATCTCTCAACACCGATCACCCCGTACACCAACACTCAAAAAGGCAGTCTCATGGAGAACGTGCAAACTCTGCACAAACAGTATTTGAAGTCAGGATCACACAAAGGTTTAGTTTCGTTTATTATTGTCACATGTCCCGATGTACTGTGAGAAACTTTTATGTTGTGTACTATCTGGTCGGCAAAAAGACGACGCAAGATTACAATGAAGACGTCCACAGTGTACAGGTACATGGTGAATGGTATAACATTTAGTCCAAGATAACGTCCAATAAAGTCTGATTAAAGATAGTTCGAATGCCTCCGATGAGGTAGATGGGAGGTCAGGACTGCACTCTAGCTGGTGAGAGGACAGTTCAGTTGCTGGTTTCTGGTGCTATGAGGTAGCAGCTCTCCCATCTGCGTCACTGTGCTGCCTCATCTCAAACACTTTAGATGATGTTAAAACTAATAGAGCAAAGCTGGGGAGGTTATGGGGAGAAGGGGCCGCAGTTTAAGAAGAAGGGGTAGGCCATTTAGAACGGCGATGTGGAAAAACTTTTTCAGTCAGAGAGTTGTAAATCTGGGGAATTCTCTGCCTCAGAGGGCAGTGGAGGCCAGTTCTCTGGATGCTTTCAAGAGAGAGCTAGATAGAGCTCTTAAAGATAGTGGAGTCAGGGGGTATGGGGAGAAGGCAGGAACGGGGTATTGATTGTGAATGATCAGCCATTAACACATTGAAGGGCCGAAGGGCCGAATGGCCTACTCCTGCACCTGTTGTCTATTGTCTATTGTTTATTAAGGCAGGAGAATGGTGTTGGGAGTGAGAGATAGATCAACCGTGATTGAACGGTGGAGTAGACTTAATGGGCCAATTGACCTAATTCTACTCCTGTCCCTTATAACCTAAAGCTGCCTCCAGAGCTTCGCAGCCAGGATATTCATTCAATAGATGCCCCAGTGGTCAGAGCACAGGTTTTAGTCCACCGTGGTGAAGGATGGCAGACTGAGCAGCAATGGCAGCAGCTTTCCCATTAAGTGCGCCTTTTGGCTTCATGTTGAGAATGCGACTTTCCCTAAAAATACTGTGAACATGTGTTCAAAACAACCCAAACAATCTGAGCATATTAAATTCCAAAATCAATGCATTTATAGAACATAGAACAGTACAGCACAGGAACAGGCCCTCTAGCCCACAATGACTGTGCTGAACATGATACTATGAAACTTTAACATGATACATGTTAAACTAATCTCCTCTGCCCACATGTGATCCATATCCCTCTATTCCCTGCATATCCATGTCCCTATCTAAAAGTCTCTTATATAACATTATCGTATCATCACATCTCCTTGAAACTCTCCCTACCCCCCCAAGTTGAAGATCTGTCCTTTAGACTTTGATATTCCAACCCTGGGAGAAAGGTTCTGCCTCTTTTTCTTTTCATTGACTTATGTGTGGCTTTCGTTGACCCGCACAGCTTTGTATTGTTCTTTCTCGGCTGCTAGAAGGTTCTTTCCTTTTTCTGCTGGACGGCAGGTGTGTGGTTGATGACACAGATTCGTGGTGAGTTGGGCCAACTTCAAACTGCTGCCTGGGTCTCTGATGGCCGGCTGCTTGGTCTAGGAGCCTCTACTGCCACAGTGGGAGGTTACTCGATGCCCGCGTGAAGCTGCCATTAATGCACTTAAACTGCGACCTCCTCCAAAATTGGCTGATTAATCATCAAGAGAAATAGTTAACCACAGGTCAATATCAAGATTCAGCCTGGTGTGCAGATCTCTTATTTTCCCTGCAAATGTTCTGACAGAGCAAAAATAGGTTCTCATCTTTTTTCCAATAGTTTAGTTTGGTTTGGAGATACAGCATGAAAACAGGCTCTTCGGCCCACCAAGTCCACACTGACCATCGATCGACCATTCACACTAGTTCCACGTTATCTCACTTTCTCATCCACACCTTACGCACAGGGGGCAGTTTACAGATGGCCAATTAACCCACAAAGCCGCATGTCTTTCGGATGTGGGAGAAAACCAGAGCACCGGGAGGAAGCTCTCAGAGAAAGACCACGCGGTCACGGGGAGAACGTACAAACTCCGTACAGGTAGCACCCCTAGCCAGGATCGAACTCGGGCTTTTGGCGCTGTAAGCAACTCTATCTCTGCGCCGCTGTGTGGAGTTCTCCCTGTGACCGCGTGGGTTTTCTCCGAGAAATTTGGTTTCCTCCCACACTCCAAAGACGTACAGGTTTGTAGGTTGTTTGGCTTGGTCTTAATGTAACAATTGTCCCTCATGCAGGAAAGTGTTAATGTGTGGGGATTGTTGGTCGGTTCGGACTCGGTGGGCCGAAGGGTCTGTTTCTGCGCTGTATCTCTAAACTAAAAGCTAAACAGCACCTGAGGCCAAGATCAAACCCAAGTCTCTGGGGCTGTGAGGCAGCAGGTTTACCAGCTATGCCACTGTGCCACCCTGGTATCAAGTCCCCTTCCATGCACAACTCAGGTCACTGTCACTGAATAACTGTACGCTAAATAACTGTGGACATTACATTCCCCATCCGACAGTTTGCTCATCTGATGCTTTTCATTCACTGCCCCAAAAGCTTTGGTGTGAAACCCATGCTGTGTAAATTTTACCATCATAAATTTTCACGTCAATATATCCATGACAGTTAATTGGAATATGTATTTATTAGCCAGCATTTGTGTAGAAAACAAGCCGTACAAAGTTATTAATCATCATTTTAACACATGTATGCATTTCCACTGTCCATTAATTTAATCGCGGGCTAAACCCATTTGCTGTAACTCAATTAACGTTTTCATTAATGTAATGGACAAATGGGTTTCACTTAAGTGATTTGCCCAGCCACTACTAACATTGCGGTGTGCAATTTATGCCATTACTGATTTCTAATAGACAGCCCTATGTTTAGAATAAGGCACCCTACATTTTGTTTTACATAATAAACTTCCCATATAAGCTAGACTTTTTCTTTGAACACCTGTCAAGGCAGGAGGAAGGCAGGAGAATGGGTTTGAAAGGGAAAGATAGATCAGCCATGTTGAATAGCAGAGTCGTCTTGATGGGCTGAATGGCCTAATTCTGTTCCTATAACGTATGAACATATAGTATATAGTATATAGTATTGTATATACATAGCATCGACATAGTTCACAAGTTCACATTATAGTAGAATTAGACCATTCGGCCCATCCAGTCTACTCCCGCCATTCAATTATGGCTGATTTCTGCCTCCTAATCCCATTTTCCTGCCTTCCCCCCATAACCCTTGACACGAGTTCTAATCAAAAATAGAAAAGATAGATCAGCCTTGTTGAATGGTAGTTTAGTCTTGATGGGCTGAATGGCCTAATTCTGCACCTATAACTTATGAACAACTCTTGCCTATAAAATCCTGACTAATGAAATCTGGACCGTTTCCCTTCGGTTTATGCACAGCAACCTCTGTTAACTGAACAAACACCAAAGTGCTGGAGGAACTCGACGGGTCAGGCGGCATATGTGGAGGGAAATGGACAGACGACGTTTCAGGTCGGGGTCCTTCTCTGTTGACTATCAGATGCCCCACTGGATAATAAGCACGTAAAACCATATACTGTGATGTGTGACACCAATTTCTAGCCAATAACATAATAAGGCGTTAAGCACGCAGAGCTAAGCAAGAACTCCACTGCAAACAACATCAATTTACTAAACAAGAAGCTGCTTGGGATTGTACAGCGTACAGCAAGGGCAATATTTCATTTTCCTCGCAATCTGCAGTGCCCAGATAAGAGCAGTCCCTAGAAATTCATTTCCCCTGCCCAGATTACTGAGAAATTAATGTGTTATCAGAATCAGTTTGACTAAGGCAGTGGCACAGGGCAACCACTAGAGAGCAACGGAACCTCATTTTCTAACTGGCGGAGAGGACGATAAAGTCCAATGAGAGGATACTTGTGGCGATACCTGAGAAAATTAATTAATGGTGGCGCAGCGGTAGAGTTGCTGCCTTACAGCGCCAGAGACCCGGGTTCGATACTGACCGCGGAGTCTGTACGGAGTCTGTACTGTCGGTACAGAGATTGTACATTCTCCCGAGTGGGTTTTCTCCGGGAACTCTGGCTTCCTGCTGCTTGAAGCTTTGTCGATTTCTGTAAATTGTCAAATATCCGTAGTGTGCTGGTCGGCGTGGACTTGGTGGGCCGAAGGGCCTGTTTCCACTCTGTAAGTCTAAAGTCCAAAGTCTAATGTCTAGAGACTGAAGAGAATACAGGTATAAGGTGAGAGGTGGAAAGTTTAGAAGGGATCTGAGGTGTACTTAAAAACAAAATCCAATGGTTGGGGGTCTAGAGTCTGGGTGGGTGGCTTGGGGACAACGTTTCAGAAGCATCTAGTCCGGCACTTGATTAGCCAAGGCATGGAAGACTGTGGACCAAATGGTGTGAAATGGGATTGGCATTGAAAAGTACAATGGTCAGCATGGACATAGTTCCCAAGTTCAAGTTATAGGAGTAGAATTAGTCCATTTGGCCCATCGAGTCTACTCCGCCATTCAATCATGGCTGATCTCTGCCTCCTAATCCCATTTTCCTGCCTTCTCCCCATACCCCCTGACTCCGCTATCCTTAAGAGCTCTATCTAGCTCTCTCTTGAATGCATTCAGAGAATTGGCCTCCACTGACCTCTGAGGCAGAGAATTCCACAGATTCACAACTCTCTGACTAAAAAAGTTTTTCCTCATCTCTGTTCTAAATGGCCTACCCCTTATTCTTAAACTGTGGTCCCTGGTTCTGGACTCCCCCAACATTGGGAACATGATTCCTGCCTCTAACATGTCCAACCCCTTAATAATCTTATACGTTTCGATAAGATCCCCTCTCATCCTTCTAAATTCCAGTCTTTCAACATATGACAGTCCCGCCATTCCGGGAATTAACCTAGTAAACCTACGCTGCACGCCCTCAATAGCAAGAATATCCTTCCTCAAATTTGGAGACCAAAACTGCACACAGTACTCCAAGTGCGGTCTCACTAGGGCCCTGTACAACTGCAGAAGGACCTCTTTGCACCTATACTCAACTCCTCTTGTTATGAAGGCCAACATTCCATTGGCTTTCTTCACTGCCTGCTGTACCTGCATGCTTCCTTTCAGTGACTGATGCACTAGGACACCCAGATCACGTTGTACGTCCCCTTTTCCTAACTTGACACCATTCAGATAATAATCTGCCTTCCTATTCTTACCAACAAAGTGGATAACCTCACACTTATCCACATTAAACTGCATCTGCCATGCATCCGCCCACTCACACAACCTGTCCAAGTCACCCTGCAACCTCATAGCATCTTCCTCACAGTTCACACTGCCACCCAGCTTTGTATCATCTGCAAATTTGCTAATGGTACTTTTAATCCCTTCATCCAAGTCATTGATGTATATTGTAAATAGCTGCGGTCCCAACACCAAGCCTTGCGGTACCCCACTAGTCACTGCCTGCCATTCTGAAAGGGACTACCCTCTGGCTAAAGAAGTTCCTCCACACCTCCTTTCTAAAAGAGTGCCCTTTAATGGGCTGATTGGGTGAAGGGCCTGTACAATCCTATGTGTCTATGACTCTGTTAATACAATACCAGTATCATCTAGGAGATATTAAGAATAGAATGACATAGTATGGAAAGACGTTGGATAATTTTCCAGGGCTGGAAATAGTTAAAGTAATTTTCTCGGCTGCCTCAGGGAATCAGCAGCTTGCCCGGATGCTCGAGGGAGTACCTGCCTCCACTACTCAAGCAGGATTTTCTTCACTTCAATCATTGTGTGAAAAAAATCCTCCTGAAACCCCTTGCAAACATCGTGCCTCTCTCTGATGTGTGTAGGAAGGAACTGCAGGCACGGGCGGCACGGTGGCACAGCGGTATTGCTGCCTTACAGCGCTTACAGCGCCAAGGACCCGGGTTTGATCCCAACTATGGGCGCTGTCTGACTGGAGTTTGTACGTTCTCCCCGTGAGCTGCGTGGGTTTTCTCCGAGATCTTCGGTTTCCTCCCACACTCCAAAGCCACACAGGTTTGTAGGTTAATTGGCTTGGTATAAATGTAAAATTGTCCACGTGTGGGGATGTGCAGGGATCGCTGGTCGGCGCGGACTTGGTGGGCCGAAGGGCCTGTTTCCGCGCTGTATCTCTAATCTAATCTAAATAGACACAAAAAGCTGGAGTAACTCAGCGGGACAGGCAGCATCTCTGGAGAGAAGGAATGGGTGACGTTTTGGGTCGAGACCCTTCTTCAGAGGGATATGCTTGTTTTCAACATCCTCTTCACAGCAAGGTTCAGAATCTCCACCCCCTCTCCCTCCTCATCATTCTCATTTTCAAAGTGCAATTACTGGGATAACTGTGTTTTTGGCCAAACTATTATGAGGGTTTCTGGTGTTCCGCTATTTCACACGATGTTTAGTCATCTTTACGCACTCTAGGTTTAGAGAAATCTGGGCCAAATGCAGGCTAGTGTGGACAGGGCATCTTGGTCAACAAGGGCAAGTTGAGTCCGAAGGGTCAGTTTCTGTGCTGCATGACTCTGTGACTCTATGACTCTGACACCATGAAGGCCACCCTGGAGATCTGGGCTACACATTGGCACATTTCCCAGGAGAGTGCTGTATGACTCTATGACTCTATTTACACAATGCAATTCCCTTGTCTCTGTCAGATGCAAACAAAAGGACTAATGTACACTGCAAGCTATTTACTAAATGACCAGTAGCCTGGGACGTACAGAGAGCAACGATGGGTGGCACAGTGGTACAGTAGCAGAGTCCCGGGTTCGATCCAGGTGCTATCATATCATATCATATATATACAGCCGGAAACAGGCCTTTTCGGCCCTCCAAGTCCGTGCCGCTCAGCGATCCCCGTACATTTAACACTATCCTACACCCACTAGGGACAATTTTTACATTTACCCAGCCAATTAACCTACATACCTGTACGTCTTTGGAGTGTGGGAGGAAACCGAAGATCTCGGAGAAAACCCACGCAGGCCACGGGGAGAACGTACAAACTCCTTACAGTGCAGCACCCGTAGTCAGGATCGAACCTGAGTCTCGGCTCTGCATTCGCTGTAAAGCAGCAACTCTACCGCTGCGCTACCGTGCCGTTCTCCCCATGACCGCATAGGTTTTCTCCGGGTGCTCCGGTTTCCTCCCACACTCCAAAGACGTACAGGTTTGTAGGTTAATTGGCTTCCGTAAAAATTGTAAATTGTCCCTAGTGTGTGTAGGATAGTGTTGGTGTGCGGGGATCGCTGATCGGCACGGACTTGGTGGGCCGAAGGGCCTGTTTCCGCGCTGTATCTCTAAACTAAACTAAGATAATTAAATGAATGCAATTGGTTTCAGATCTATTTTAATAGCTGGACATCAATGTCACTGTGCTGTCCACTCTGTGAGACATGCCCTGACATTGGTTTTAAAAATGTTTTTGATTCAATTGAACCTTTCACTTCACAGCCTGAAGTTTCAATTCAATATGAAATAATTACAAAATAAATGCTTGCACATAGTGCTTTTCTAGGTTTAAGGTGAGCAGGGAAAGATTTAAGAGGAAGCTGAGGGGTAACATTTTCACACAAAGAGTGGTGGGTGAATGGAACGAGCTGCCAGAGGAGGTAGTTGAAGCAGGGACGATCACAACGTTTAAGAAACAGTTAGACAGGTACATAGATAGGACAGGTTTGGAGGGATATGGGCCAAATGTGGGCAAGTGGGACAGAAGGGCCTGTTTCCACACTGTAAGACTCTATGACTCGATGACACTCTGGAAGTATTATCCTTAACCACATATCCATGTTTCACATTCTCAGACCTTCTCCCAGTGACGTACGTTTATCCGTGGTGTCGACATGATGCAGCATGATGTAACATTACAGTTACGCCCATTCTCTCTTAACCACCTACTTAAGAATAAGGGGTAGGCCATTTAGAACGGAGATGAGGAAAAACTTTTTCAGTCAGAGAGTTATAAATCTGTGGAATTCACTGCCTCAGAAGGCAGTGGAGGCCAATTCTCTGAATGCATTCAAGAGAGAGCTAGATAGAGCTCTTAAGGATAGCGGAGTCAGGGGGTATGGCGAGAAGGCAGGAACGGGGTACTGATTGAGAATGATCAGCCATGATCACATTGAATGGCGGTGCTGGCTCGAAGGGCCGAATGGCCTGCTCCTGCACCTATTGTCTATTGTCCAGTGCCCCTCGTGTGGGTCTGAACGTTATCACTGCAGCTGCAGCTCAATAAAGGCCACCTTCCTCAACGCTATTCTTCACACTTGCATCCTTCCACACTGCCTTTCACGAATGATCTCATTGTAGTTGAAGCAGTGAGGTGGCCAAGACTTGGGCAGGGCCGGATTAAGCTAGTGCGGGACCTGTACCTAGGGTTGCAAACTTCCTCACTCCCAAATACGGGACGAGGTGACGTCACCGCCCCGCGCCCCACGTGATCTCACCCAGCCAGTGGCCACGTGCTCCCGCTCCACCAATGGCGGCCGCCCGGGCCGTGAGGCGGGTTGCTACGCAACCTCCGTCAGGTGGCGCCCGGGCCACCGGGCCTACACTGTCCGGTGGTAGCCACAAAATGCTGGAGTAACTCAGCGGGTCAGGCAGCATCTCGGGAGGGGAGAGAAGGAATGGGTGACGTTTCGGGTCGAGACTCTTCCGAAGGACGATGCCATGGACGTCGAGGGCGGCGAAAGTTTTCACAAAGGCGAAGAAGAGGAAGGGGCGAGGGTTTTGCTCCGAGGAAGGTGCTCGATCCAGGCTGCGAGAAGACTATGACGCCGTGGAGCAAGACGGCGACGAGCCAGGCCTGCAACGCTCGGTGGGGGGGTGGATCATGTTTGTGACCGGGGGAAGCCACCGAGGAGGAAAGGCATCCACCACAAGTTTGCTGAGTACGGTGAAATCAAGAACCTGTACCTCAACCTGGCCCGGCTCACCGGCTACCTCAAGGGCTGCGCTCTGGTGGAGCACAAGGCCACGGCTACAAGGAGGCACGGGCGGCCATGGAGGGTTTGGACAGGTGGCCGGGCAGCCCATCAGCATGGACTGGGGCTTCGTCAGGGGGGCCCCCAGGGGCAAGAGGTGGAGTGGCCGCAGGAGAAGCCGGAGCCGACCGGACCGGAAGCGTCACTGAGCCGGGACGGAGTGAGAAGCGACCGGTGGGACGGAGCGGCCCGCACCGCGCCAGGGAGCGACACACGCCCGCAGATCATCGTGCCTAAATGAGCCGTGCGTTACAGGGGCCGTTAAATCTCAGTCAGCACTGTCGTGGGGCCGGGGAGAGGGTGGGGAAAGGGTGGGGAGAGGGTGGGGAAAGGGTGGGGAGAGGGTGGGGAGAGAGGGTGGGGAGGGAAGGGTAAGGTTGACTTGTGCAAAACAACACTCAGAAATATTTTAGTTTAAAAAAAATCTTCAGTCAGAAGAAGGGCCTCGACCCGAAACATTGCCCTTTCCTTCACTCCTGAGATGCTACCTGTCCCGCTGAGTTACTCCAGCATTTTGTGTCTACCTTCGATTTTAACCAGCATCTGCAGTTTTTTTCCTACAGCCTAATACGGGACAATTTAAAGTTAAATTTGAACAAATTTATTTATACGTATCATGACGTCCGTAATGATTATGTACCATGCAGGGAGGTACATAGATAAGGAAGGGCACTGCATAGACGAGGAAGTATAAGGTGTGTAAACATCAGGGTTGCTAGATCGTGAGTTGCCGGTTTCAGCTTGCAAGCATTTAGTGCGGGGCCCTCGAAAATATGGGGCCCGTAGCAGATGCTACCTTGGCTACTAGGTTAATCCGGCACTGGACTTGGGGACTATAGGACCATTGTTAACAGCTTCCAGACTTCAGGCTCCTGTGCCAATGTTCCCATTCAGCCATGTGGGGCTGTTTTATAGAGACTCATCGACGTGCCCCTCTCGTGTAGCAGGGCGTGTGTCTCTGTTGTCAGACTGCCGCAGGCACAACTCATTAGGGAGAACTTCAGCTAATTAAGATCCCACAGCTTCAGTCGACTGTGATCCAGCTCACTGGCAAGTGAAACCTGATATCACGCAGCTCTACTGACGGCAACGTTTACTCCAGTGCTCACAGATATAGTACAGGGAGGAACGGCAGAGGTTGCTACAAGTCGAAGGTAGATGCAAAATGCTGGAATAACTCAGCGGGGCAGGCAGCATCTCTGGAAAGAAGGAATGGGTAACGATTCGGGTCGAGACCCTTCTTCAGACTGATGTCAGGGGAGTGGGAGGTGCATAGATAAGGAAGTGCACTGCATAGATGAGGAAGTGTAAGGTGTGAAAACAGGACTGAGCAGAGGTGTTCAGCGAAACAATCAAACACAGGCTCGGCGATCGTTTCACTGAACACCTCCGCTCTGTCCGCCTAAACCTACCTGATCTCCCGGTTGCTAAACACTTTAACTCCCCCTCCCATTCCCACACTGACCTTTCTGTCCTGGGCCTCCTCCACTGTCAGAGTGAGGCCCAGCACAAATTGAAGGAACAGCGCCTTATATTTTGCTTGGGCAGCTTACACCCCAGCGGTATGAACATTGATTTGTCGAACTTCAAGTAAACCTTGCTTTCCCTCTCTCTCTCTCCATCCCCTCCCCTTCCCAGTCTTACTGTCTTTGACTACTGTTCTTTTGTTGTTACCTTCTCCCAACTCACAATGATCTATTCTACATTTTCCTTGATCTCCATTCCCATCGTCCTCTTTTCACACCTTACACCTCCTTGTCCATGTACCTCCCTCTCCCCTGACATCAGTCTGAAGAAGGGTCTCGAGCTGAAATGTCACCCATTCCTTCTCGCAGATATGGAAGTCTTCTGAAGAATGGTTAATATTCCTATTTAGATTTAGATTTAGATTGAGAGACACAGCACAGAAACAGGCTCTTAGAGCCACCGAGTCCGCGCCGCCCAGCGATCCCCGCATATTAACACTATCCTACACACGTTAGGGACAATTTTTATATTTACCAAGCCGAGTTACCGCTGCACCAACGTGACCCCTATTGCGGGGAATATCCCTGGGTAAAGGCCAAGACCACTGCCTCTGCAATTAAAATGCATTGCCCCTCAGCCACATTTCAGCAAATCCGATCACCAAGCTGTGCTTCTACTCCTTGCCTCTAAACAAAGATTGAAGCCGGAGGATCCGGTACGGAGAGTTGGGAAGTGCTGGTCAAACGGACACGGGGTGACATCTTCCACGACTGCTTTGAATCGGTGGACTGCCAGCTAACCTGAATGAGTTGGCCAATGCCGGGACTGACTTCATCAGCAGGTGCCAACCTGAAGACCGTGTGCCGACAAGACAATCCTAGTGTTCCCATGGGTGAACCACTGTGAGACATATTCACACAGTCTGGTCACGCCAGGTCTGCGCCAGACAAGTCAAATGATCCCGGGCTGCACAAGAAAACTCACTTCCATCTTCGCAAAGCCATCAAGGATTCCAAGACTGACAAGGATGCCAAGGATGCCCACAATACTTGAGCCCCAGTACAATTATTCCGACACCCGCAGACTGTAACATGACCTTAATACTATAACTAGCTGCAAAGCAGTCAGGCAGCATCGCAGGTGATAGTGCCCTTGATGAACTGAATGCATTCAATGCCGTCATTAAGCAGAAGGCCAATGGGGTGATGACATCCATCCCATCAGATTCGAGTGTGCCCTTTCCCAAGGTCACTGTTGCAGAGGTTTAGTTTAGTTTAGAGGCACAGAGCGGATCAGGCCCTTTGACCCACCGAGTCCGCGCCGATCAGCGATCCCCGCACACTAACACTATCCTGCACACACGAGGGACAATTTACATTCATACCAAGCCAATTAAGCTACAAACCTGTACGTCTTTGGAGTGTGGGAGGAAGCCGGAGATCTCGGGGAAAACCCGCGCAGGCCACAGGGAGAACGTACAAACTCCACACAGACAGCACCCGTAGTCAGGGTCAAACCCGGGTCTCTGGATCTGTAAGGCAGCAACTCTACCACTGCTCCATGGGCCTTCTTGAGGGTGGACCCATGGAAAGCCACTGTCCTGGCCACAGTCCAGGTCACATCCTGAGGATCTGCATGGACTAACTAGCAGCTGTGTTCACAGATCTTGAAACTCTCCCTGTTCCTCTCTGAACCTGCTTCAAGAAGGCCGTTATCATCATGGTCGAATGTAAAGGGAAACAATACAATTATTGGCAAGCCCCTTGTCAGCATTGAAGTAGAGAGGGATCTTGGAGTTCAAGCTCACAACTCCCTGAAAGTGGCGAAACAACAGATAGAGTGGTAAAGAAGGCGTATGGTACGCTTGTTTCCATAGGTCGAGGCATTGCGTACAACAGTCAGGAAGTCATGATACAGCTTTATGTGCTCATTTTGGTTAGGCCACATTTGGAGTATTGCACGCAAGACTGATTGCCTTAATACAGAAAGAATGTGGAGGCTTTGGAACGAGTGCAGAGGAGGTTGAGCAGAATGATGCCTAGACAGGGGTATTACCTACAGGGAGTGAGTGGTTGGACAGACTGCGATTGTTTATTCTGGAACGGCAGAGGTTGCGGGAGGACCATAGAAGTGTATACATTTATGAGAAGCATAGATAGGGTAGACAGTCAGAACCTGTTTCCCCAGGATGGAGCTATCAAATAGTTGAGGGTAAAGCTTTAAGATGAAAGGGGCAACATTTAAAGGATATGTGCTGGGCAAGTTTTCACACTCAAGGTAGTGGGGGGCTAGAATGCGCTGCCAGTGGTGGTGGTGGAGGGAGATACAATAGTGCCGTTTATGAGGCTTTCAGTTAGGCACATGGATATGTGGGGATTGGAGGGATATGGATCATGTGCAGGCAGAGGAGATTAATTTAACTTGACATCATGTTGGGCACAGACCTGTGGGCCAAAGTCCTGTGCAGCACTCATAGGAGCAGATTTAGGCCATTTGGCCCATCGTCTACTCCGCCATTCAATCATTCATTCCATTCATTCATCGCTTTCCCTCTTAACCCCATTCTCCTGCCTTCTCCCCATAACCCCTGACACCCGTACTAATCAAGAATCTATCTATCTCTGCCTGAAAAATATCTATTGACATGACCTCCACAGCCTGTTGTACTGTTCTATGCTCTATGTTCTATGGAGCCAATGTTCTGATGAGCCTATCGACCGTACCAATGCAGCTCGAGGTAATTTTCGTTACCTGGACTAGACGTGATGCATTACAAATTCTCCGTCCTTCTCTCCTTATCTCATCACTTTTCAGACAACAGCCCTCCCAACTTGTCAACTTCTCTACATCGGCGAGACCAAGCGCAGGCTCGGCGATCGTTTCGCTGAACACCTCCGCTCATTCCGCCTTAACCTTCCTGATCTCCCGGTGGCTCAGCACTTCAACTCCCCCTCCCACTCCCAGTCTGACCTTTCTGTCCTGGGCCTCCTCCATTGTCAGAGTGAGGCACAGCGCAAAATGGAGGAACAGCACCTCATATTTCGCTTGCATAGTTTATACCTCAGCAGTATGAACAATGTGTTCTCTTTCAGATAGCCCCTGCTTTTGCTTTCCCTCTCTATCCCCTCCCCTTCCCAGTTCTCCCACCAGTCTTCCTGTCTCTTACTACATTCTATCTTTGTCCCGCCCCCTCCCCTGATATCAGTCTGAAGAAGGGTCTCGACCCAAAACGTCACCCATTCCTTCTCTCCTGAGATGCTGCCTGACCTGCTGAGGTACTCCAGCATTTTGTGTCTACAGTCGATTTAAATTAGCATCTGTGTTTTTTTTTCCTACTCCTAACTTGTCCTCTCTCCACCCGTTATGTAAGTTTCCTTGTGGCATTTCCTTTCTTGTCTCCCTTTCCTGGCAGTTTGTAATGATTTTTATCCACCATGTCACGTTACTTCCAGCAGCTCCCATCCACATCGTCCTGTTTATCATGTATGTGGTGAGGTAACAATTGTTTGCTGCCTTATCTCACAGCAGAGGATGTTATATCAGATTCCTTTAAGTTGGAACTGAGTTTACTTTGTACTGATATGTTATCAGATAATTGGATGGGTCTGTAAATAAACTTTCTCTTGCGATACATACTGAAAGGTTTCATTCAAACTCTGAGCTGGGGATAGAGGGAACTGGGCGATGATCAGATCAAAAAAGAACACAAAACGCTGGAGTAACTCAGCGGGACAGGTAGCATCTCCGGAGAGAAGGAATGGGTGATGTTTCAGTGCGAGACCCTTCGTCAGACTGAGAGTCAGGGGAGAGGGAGACGAGAGATATGGAAGGGAAAGGTGTGAAAATGACAGATCAAAGCAGATGCGGTTCAATGTAGAATGGTTCATTGTTATCTGAGGGGAAGGTGACAACGAGGCGTACAATCAGTAAAATTAACCAGGAGGACAGTGAAACTAGTTGGAGAACTAGGGTGGGGGAGGAATGGAGGGAGAGGGAAAGCAAGGGTTACGTGAAGTTAGAGAAATCATATTCATACCACTGGGGTGTAAGCTGCCCAAGCGAAATATGAGGTGCTGTTCCTCTAATTTGTGTTTGGCGGTGGAACACAAAGTGTTCTGATGGTGGAACACAAAGTGCTGGTGTAACTCAATGGGTCAAGCAGCATCCATGGAGAACATGGATAGGTGACATTTGGGGTCAGGATGCCTCTTCAGTCTGAAGAAGTTGGCCCGACCCGAACCATCACCTATCCATGTTCTCCAGACATGCTGCTTGACCCACTGAGTTACTCCAGTACTTTGTGTGTTTTTGTGTGAACCAGCATATGCAGTTCCTTGTTTCTACTAAATGATCAAATCAAACCTGAAGAGTGACTGTACGTTTAGAAGCCAGTGTTCTATCAGCCGGGATTATGGGTACATTTGCTTGGTTATCCATTTCTCCTCCACTGATGCTGCCTGACCTGCTGTGCACTTCGAAGATAGTGTGGCGGCTCCCAAGGGTCGGGCCATACTTCTACCGACCCCTCGGCACGGGAATGGACCAGTCCAGGGAGGCGGTCCGGGACCAGGTATATAAGGACAAGGTTTGGGCGCCAAGCCATTCCGGCAGACAAGACCCGTCTGATAACTGTTATACAATAAAATATACCTTCTCGAAATACCTGGCTCCTTGCCTTTATCGACGCGCTACAATAGACACAAAAAGCTGGAGAAACTCAGACAGGCAGCATCTCTGGAGAGAAGGGATGGTTGACATTTCGGGTCAAGACCCTTCTTCAGACTGAAAGTCACGGGAAAGGGAAATATAGAAACATAGAAAAATAGGTGCAGGAATAAGCCATTCAGCACTTTTTGCTAGCACCGCCATTCAATATGATCATGGGTGATCATCCAAAATCAGTACCCTGTTCCTGCTTTTGCCCCCTATCTCTTGATTCCTTTAGCCCTAAGAGCTAAATCTAACTGGCTCTTGAAACGAGAGGTATAGCTGCTCCCCTTCTGTGTGTTCCTTCCTACACATTTCCTCTGCTGTGTACTTCACCTTTTTCTCCTCAGACGTCCACCATGTGCAGTGTTGTGAGTCTCATTCCCACTGCGTGGCTTTAAGGAGATCACACAATCCATTTGGTATTGAGTTACCACAGAAACAGCTACAATAGGAATACCTCGTTGTTTTGTGGGAAATGGATGCCAAACTCAATCCGACTGGGAAAGAAATGACAGCAGTCTCCACCATGCTTGGTGTCACAAAAGCCCTTGGTTGCCAAATCTTGAAATTAGCCCTCGACCATTTAGCATATGAACAACAGGTGTTTCTGCTTGCTTTAGTGGAAGAGCACTTATTTATTCACAAAATGCTGGAGTAACTCAGCAGGTCAGGCAGCATCTCAGGAGAGAAGGAATGGGTGGCGTTTTGGGTCGAGACCCTTCTTCAGACTGGTGTCAGGGGGGTGGGACATAACTCAGCAGGTCAGGCAGCATCTAAGTGGCAGCAGCTTAGCGGAAGAGCACAGCACTTTGAAATATGTTGCACAAATAAACAACTTGCTTTAAAGATGGAACGGGAATTGTGTATGACTATTTAAAGTATGGTCTGTGGGTCCATTGACTGGATGCGTGCAACTGGGATTCATCATTTCCTATCATTTCGGATCTAGAAGTACCAATGGAATGCAAAATAGCACTGATCTAGAAGCAGCATCAAAATAATGTTGGACAATAGTGCGGATCTATTGGGCAAGTGGAGGGCTGGGAGATCATAAGGAATAAACCAGTGAAGAATTTTAAACTACTTCTGTACAAGGGGCAGCACTGTGGCACAGCTGGTGGAATGCCGGAGACCCGGGTTCCATCCCGACCTCGGACGCCGTCTGTGTGGGATTTGCACGTTCTTTCCCTGTGACCTCGTGGGTTTCCTCCGGGTACTCCGGTTTCCTCCCAATTCCCCAAAAGATGTGAGGGGTTTGCCAGTTAATTGTCCTGTGTAAATCTCCCCCTGTGTGACGGGAATGGATGTGAAAGTGGGATGACATAGGAGTAGTGTAAACGGCGGTTGGCACGGACTCAATGGGCCAAAGGGCCTTTTCCAGGCCATGTCTTTCAATCAATTCAGTCATGAACCACTCTGGCAATGGAGCGCCAGGGGCAATGAAGGCCAGCGGGAAAGCAGATAATGATGGGGAGATGGGCGGCAGGGCGTGCAGGAGGGTAGAGAGCAGAACCATTGGCATCAGTCACACTCACAGAAGTGCTGGAGGTCATACACACCCCTGGTGTGGGACCAGGAATTACTGAGTGAGAGATGGTCCTTGATTGATCATTAACCTCGGTCACTCTGCACCAACCCTGGATATGTGGGGAACGCTGAGAAACCTCCTCTCAGAGCCCGCTCCTGTCCAGGCCAGGCCTGGGGCAGGACTTGAGACCCTCTTGTTATCTCTGGGGATTGTAGTTTAGTTTAAAGCTACAGCGCGGGAGCAGGCCCACCAAGTCCGCGTCGACCTTTGATCCCTGCACGCTGCCACTATGCCGCACACACCAGGGACTATTTACAATTTTACCCAAGTCAATTAACCTACGAACCTGTACGTTTGCGAGGAAACCGGAGCACCCGGAGAAAACTCACGCGGTCACAGTGAGAACATACAAACTCTATACAGGTAGCACCCGTAGTCAGGATCGAACCCGGGTCTCTGGCGCTGTAAGGCAGCGACTCTACCGCTGCACCACCATGCCAGCCTAGACTGTAGACTTAAATTGTAGTTATAGTTGTAGCTGAAAGCCATAGCCTCCAGGTTCAGGAACAGCTTCTTCCCAACAACCATTCTTGGACCTGCACAACACTAACCACAACCCTTCCTCAGCAACGCTGATCAACTTAGTCTGAAGAAGGGTCTCGACCCGAAACGTTACCCATTCCTTCTCTCCTGAGATGCTGCCTGACCCGCTGAGTTACTCCAGCATTTTGTGAAATAAATACCTTCGATTTGTACCAGCATCTGCAGTTATTTTCTTACACAACTTAGTACTTAGTTTTTGTTGCCCCACAGACTTCAGGTTTTGCACTCTTATGGGAGATTACCTAGGATTACTGATTATTCATTTATTGTATTATTAATTATTGAACATTTATTGTGTGTGGTTGCATTAAAGGGCCTGGAAAGCTGCAGCAAGAAGTGTTTCATTGATCCACTGCAGTCACATATGACAATTAAACACTCTGGATTCTTGACGTACCACAGCTATAGACTTCCAATACCCAAACTGTGCAATATGAATCAGAAATAAGATTTGTGATAATGCTGTCATTATCTGCAGTCTTGGACAACCCAGAATAAGGGTTTCCTCGACGCAAGAATGATTGTAATATGATATTTATTCACAAAATGCTGAAGTAACTCAGCAGGTCAGGCAGCATCTCAGGAAAGAAGGAATGGGTGACGTTTTGGGTCGAGACCCTTCTTCAGACTGATAACATAACATTGATAATATGATAACATTGACATAGAATCTGAGAGGGAGATGTTCAAGTCTGAAACTATTGTCTCAAAAAAATCAGATTCGGCCATTCACAAAGAGTATCGAGGTAAATGTTGTTAAGAACAATAATTTGGGCAATCAAATCAAAACATATGATGTATGGTAAAAAAAGAAGAAAATTAAAACAAATATTCTATGCGGAAATGCAACAGAGAAATCAATCTATTCTTGGCTTTGTTAATGTGATTGTAGTGCCAGAATGAAACATAGAAACATAGAAACATAGAAAATAGGCCATTCAGCCCTTCGAGCCTGCACCGCCATTCAATATGATCATGGCTGATCATCCAACTCAGTATCCTGTACCTGCCTTCTCTCCATACCCCTTGATCCCTTTAGTCACAAGGGCCACATCTAACTCCCTCTTAAATATAGCCAATGAACTGGCCTCAACTACCTTCTGTGGCAGAGAATTCCACAGATTCACCACGCTCTGTGTGAAAAAAACCTTTCTCATCTCGGTCCTAAAAGACTTCCCCCTTATCCTTAAACTGTGACCCCTTGTTCTGGACTTCCCCAACATGGGGAACAATCTTCCTGCATCTAGCCAGTCCAACCCCTTAAGAATTTTGTAAGTTTCTATAAGATCCCCCCTCAATCTTCTAAATTCCAGCGAGTACAAGCCGAGTCTATCCAGTCTTTCTTCATATGAAAGTCCTGCCATCCCAGGAATCAATCTGGTGAACCTTCTCTGTACTCCCTCTATGGCAAGAATGTCTTTCCTCAGATTAGGAGACCAAAACGGTACACAATACTCCAGGTGTGGTCTCACCAAGGCCCTGCACAACTGTAGCAGAACCTCCCTGCTCCTATACTCAAAACCCCTCGCTATGAATGCCAACGTACCATTCGCTTTCTTCACTGCCTGCTGCACCTGCATGCCTACTTTCAATGACTGGTGTACCACGACACCTAGGTCTCGTTGTATCTCCCCTTTTCCTAATCAGCCAAAGAGTCATTCAGCAATATTGATTGAATTCAGATTGATTGAAAGACACAGTTTGGAAACAGGCCCATTGGCCCACGGAGTCCACACTGACCACCAATCACCCGTTCACACTAGTTCTATGTTGTCCCACTTTCTCATCCACTCCCTACGCACCAGGGGCAATCAACAGAGGACAATTAACCTGCAAAACTGGAAGGCGTTGAAATGTGGAAGGAACTATCGAAGCACCCGGACAAAACCCACGCGGCCACGGGGAGAACGTACAAACTCCACACGGACAGCACCCGAGGTCAGGATCGAACCTTTGGAACTTTGGAAATTTTTGAACTTTTAAACTTTGGAAATGGCGTCAAATCTGGTGACTCGAAAAATAATTTCACAGTGTTTTGCACATTGAACCATTGAACCTCGGTGTCTGGCGCTGTGAGGCAGCATCTCTACCAGCTGTACCACTGTGCTGCTGCATCCCAAACATGTTAGAGAGCATTAAAACTAATAGAGCAGAGCTGCTTCTAGAACTTTGCTGCTTCTAGAAGGGGCAGCACTGTGGTGCTGCGGTAGAGTTGCTGCCTTCCAGCACCAGAGTCCTGGGTTTGATCCTGACCACAGGTGCTGTCGGTACAGTGTGTAAGAAAGAACTGCAGATGCTGGTTTACACCGAAGATAGACACAAAATGCTGGAGTAACTCAGCGGGACAGGCAGCATCTCTGGAGAGAAGGAATGGGTGACGTTTCGGGTCGAGACTGAAGAAAGGTCTCGACCCGAAACGTCACCCATTCCTTCTCTCCAGAGATGCTGCCTGTCCCGCTGAGTTACTCCAGCATTTTGTGTCGATCTCCTGTCGGTACAGAGTTTGTACGTTCTCCCCGTGATCTGCGTGGGTTTTCTCAAAGGTTTTCCCCATTTCCTCCCACACTCCAAAGAGTTTTATATGTTAATTGGCTTCGATAAAATTGTAAATTGTCCCTAGTCTGTAGGATAATGTTAGTCGCTGGTCGGTGTGGACTCAGTGGCCAGAAAGGGCCTGTTTCCGTGCTCTATCTCTAAACTAAACTAAACTAAATTAAACTAAACTAAGCTAAACTAAGCGAAATTAAACTCATCCAATGACATATTCATTCAATAGATGCCCCAGAGGTTGGTGTGAGCAACTTTGGTCAAAGGGCCTGCTTCCAGGTGGTATGACTCTATCGTCAAAGCACATCCATTAGCGACCACCATGGTGAAGTATGGATGGCAATGCCAGCAGCTTGTCCCTAGGTGGCATAGTCTTAAGAAAATGGATTGGCCATTTCAGACTTGGATGACGAGTAATGTCATTCCTCAGACATCTTTGGAATTCTCAGTCTCAGAGAGTTGTAAATATTGAATGGCTGAATGATTTGAATGATTTGAAATTTAAGAAATTAAATATACTCAATGATAGGCTGGGAAATTAGCTGGGATTTAGAAGATTGAGGGGGGATCTTATAGAAACTTACAAAATACTTCAGGGGTTGGACAGGCTAGATGCAGGAAGATTGTTCCCGATGTTGGGGAAGTCCAGAACAAGGGGTCACAGTTTAAGGATAAGGGGGAAGTCTTTTAGGACCGAGATGAGAAAGTTTTTTTCACACAGAGAGTGGTGAATCTGTGGAATTCTCTGCCACAGAAGGTAGTTGAGGCCTGCTCATTGGCTATATTTAAGAGGGAGTTAGATGTGGCCCTTGTGGCTAAAGGGTTCAGGGGGTATGGACAGAAGGCAGGTACGGGATA
Source organism: Rhinoraja longicauda (assembly GCF_053455715.1). Classification (NCBI taxonomy): domain Eukaryota; kingdom Metazoa; phylum Chordata; class Chondrichthyes; order Rajiformes; family Arhynchobatidae; genus Rhinoraja; species Rhinoraja longicauda. The sequence goes on from NC_135981.1 coordinate 24,005,062, forward strand.
CTGATGTGGATGATCAGCCATGATCATATTGAATGGCGGTGCAGGCTCGAAGGGCCGAATGGCCTACTCCTGCACCTTTTTTCTATGTTTCTATGAAAGTGAAGAGTAGAGTATTATCCATGACCAGGACAGCAGGCTCATGAAGGTAGACAAGATTGTCTGAAGAAGGGCCTTGATCAGAAACGTCACCTATTCCTTTTCTCCAGAAATGCTGTCTGGCCCGCTAAGTTACTCCGGCTTTGTGTGTCTATCTTCGGTTTAAACCAGCATCTGCAATTCCTTCCTACACAGCAAGTTCACGAGACAGGAGTCTCCCTCTGCTCCACTATGTTTATGTCCTTATAATTCAGATGATATTGTGATCAGGGGAAGACCATAACAACACTGTTGAATGAGTAGATTTTTGTAATTCTCTAATTTTGTAATTGTGTAATTTTTGTAATTTTTTTAATTTCGAAAGGGCAGCATACAAAAGAAATCTCATGGAGCAGTGGTGAGTTTCTCAAACAAGTCGCCTTATTCAAGGCCTCCACAGTACAGACTGGGAAACACTTGGCAAGAACCTAAAGCGTTTCAATGATTCACAGCACCTACAGGCTTTTTATTCCTGCACGACACAATGGTTACATGTGGATTTAATATTTTTGAAATATATCACCTGTGATTAACGTTTCTCCATGGTCTTTCTTTTTGTATTTTTTCCCAGACTTATTTTTCACTTTCTGTTCATTGTTATTTGGAAAACCATTCTCCCATTTGTCTGACAAATGGGTACAATAAAGTGCTTTGTTACTTGCCGATCAGTTCTATGGCCCCAAGCCTGCCTATGTTTTTCTTTACTTTGGCTAGCTAAGCCTTGCAATCTAAACACTTCCTAAACCTAGTTTGTTTCGTTTATTAATTTAGTTCACTTCTTTGTCACATGTACCGAGGTACAGTGACATTTTTCTTGCATGCTAATCAGTCAGCGGAAAGTCTATACACGATTACAATCGAGGCATTCCACAGTGCACAGATACATGGGCGGCACGGTGGCGCAGCGGTAGAGTTGCTGCTTTACAGCGAATGCAGCGCCGGAGACTCAGGTTCGATCCTGACTACGGGCGCCGTCTGTACGGAGTTTGTACGTTCTCCCCGTAACCTGCATGGGTTTCCTCCGAGATCTTCGGTTTCCTCCCACACTCCAAACACGTACAGGTATGTAGGTTAATTGGCTGGGTAAATGTAAAAATTGTCCCTAGTGTGTGTAGGATAGTGTTAATGTGCGGGGATCGCTGGGCGGCGCGGACTTGGTGGGCCGAAAAGGCCTGTTTCTGCGCTGTATCTGAAATATGAAAAAATATGAAAATAAATATGAAAATGTGACAAAGGGAATAACATTTAGTGCAAGATAAAGTCCAGTAAAGTCCGATTAAAGATAGTCCGAGGGTCTTATAACTAATTTATTGCCTCTCCTCCTTTAAATTACCTTCAGCATGTTGGCCTCTTTCCCCATCAAGCTTCCCAATATGTATGCTCTTGGGTTAAACATATTGTAAACTTGCTAAATTCTCATAATTTCCAGAATTTCCTACATCATCTGTTAAATAGAGATTTATTCACAAAATGCTGGAGTAACTCAGCAGGTCAGGCAGCATCTCGGGAGAGAAGGAATGGGCGACGTTTCGGGTCGAGACCCTTCTTCAGACTGAAGAAGGGTCTCGACCCGAAACGTCACCCAATCCTTCTCTCCCGAGATGCTGCCTGACCTGCTGAGTTACTCCAGCAGTTTGTGAATAAATCGATTTGTACCAGCATCTGCAGTTATTTTCTTATGTTAAATAGAGATGCCAGTTATGAAAGTTAAGAACATTTGATAGACCGACTGCAATTTCCAACACTGATCTATTGGGAGTGAACTAATGTAGGAGGTGGGAGAAAATGAAACAGATTTGCAAATTCACATCTCAGTCCCTCCCCCTCCCAATGTTGTGCAAATTGTTATAATAACCATAGCAGTTTATTAATACAAGGACATGGAAATTTGGTCAAGCGGGTAATTTTCTTTTTGTACAGATGGTACACCGCATGTTGCCCTGCCAGCAGATACTTGTAACATCAGCTACACATCGCTTAACATGATCTCTGTACAGGTTCTCAGTCCAGTCCCAGGCCTGGCTTGGACACGCATCATTAATACCGTCATCAACAGAGAAAGCTGACCCATTAGGTACAGGTGAGAGAGCAGGAGAAAAAATAGGATGTTACAAGCTGTCAGGTGTGTTAGGGATTGTGCTTTAAATGTCCACAGCCTGGCTAACCCTGGCACTAGACCACACACGCTGATGGGAATCAGAAACCTGTTCATTATCTACCATCAAGGCAGATTTGCTCGTAATAATATCACCATTAACCATCATTACATCCAATCTTCCCCCATCAGGCTTTAATGGAAGCAATCACCGCTGATTATAACAATAGGATGTTTTAAACAATGAAGGGGCAACCCATTTCTCAGGCCCTCTTAAAGTGAAACTCTATTTTGGGAAATTTAATATTTCTGAAATGTTTCATTTCTATAGCTATTGCCATGATCTTACGTTACTTATTACCAGCCGTTTCTGCGTCCCTATCATTCAGTCTGCTCAGGTCACCCTGGACCATCTTTCCACTCGACTTTAGTTCCTGAGGGAAAGTTAGCAGAGCTGCTGGCTGAAACACAGTAAATTAATCCAGATAGTTTTCTTAGGGTAAGAAGGAAATTCTTGATTAGTAAGAGTGTCAGGGGTTATGGGGAGAATGGGGTTTGGAGGAAGAGATAGATTATCCATGTTGGAATAGTGGAATAGACTTGATGGGCCGAATGGCCTAATTCTGCTCCTATCACATGAACTTATGAACATGAAATTCTTCCCCTTTTGATCCATTTACTGTATAAACATGTTACTTAGATCTGGACTTAGGATATCACAGAGAAAAGAAATAAGTGAATGTCTTGGAAAGACAATACCATTCTCCGACCTCTGATTAGAACCAATAGCATAAATTGTGCATTCAAATCAATGTACACCAACAAATGGTGGAAACACCGATGAACATGGTTTGACCTTTAAGTTAATGCTAGCCAACACGGTGGTGCAGCGGTAGAGTTGCTGTCTTACAGCCGACTACGGGTGCAGTCCGTACAGAGTTTGTACGTTCTCCCCGTGACTGCGTGTGTTTTCTCCGAGATCTTGTTCGGTTAATTGGCTTGGTATAATTGTAAATTGTCCCTGGTGTGGGTAGGATAGTGTTGATGTGCGTGGATCGCTGGTCAGCATAGACTCGGTGGGCTGAATGGTCTGTTTACCGCGCTTTATCTAAACTAAACTAAAACTAAACGTAGGTGTGGAATTTCTTTTTCTTTCAAGCACGGATCAAATTATCTCTTGAAAGCCTCCAGTGAATTATCCCTCGGCAATCGAGATAATTATCCCCACACCGAGTACAAAGGATTTTTCCAATGCTTTTTTTGTCGATAAATCATGTGCATCAATGAAAAATGAAGCTACGTTTAACAACTATTTCTGTTCCATCAATCTGCCCCTCTCACCTGTTTTGATTTTGTGACCAATCAACTTCTAATTTAAGAAATTCATGTTGGGCGGCACGGTGGCGCAGCGGTAGTGTTGCTGCCTTACAGCGCCAGAGAACCGGGTTTGATCCTGACCTCAGATGTTGTCTGTATGGATTTTGTACATTCTCTCTGTGACCGCATGCGTTTTCTCCGGGTGCTCCAGTTTCCTCCCACATACCAAAGCCCTGTAGGTTTGTAGGTTAATTCGCTTTGATAAATTGCCCCAAGTGTGTAGGTTAGTACTAGTGTACAGATTATCGCTGGTTGGCATGGAGTCAGTGGGCCAAAGACCTGTTTCCACGCTCTATCTCTAAACTAAACTAATTCTAAAAAATTGAAAAACTAGCTTTAAACTTTTCGAGCGTTCCATCACAAATAAAACATTGGCTTTTCCTCATTTCGCCTTTGGTTCTCTCAGAAATCATCTTAAAAGAGGTATCCTTTCATTTTCAACCCTTTCACTCTTACCTCACCAACTCTCTCCACCCTTCATTCTGCTGGACTCCTCTATTAAATCTCAACTCAATCTTCAGTGCCATAAGGACAATGATCTAGGCTTTTCCAAGCTTTCTTATTTCTCATTTCTGGAATCTTTGCGGTACATTTTATATGTGTTTGCTGCGAGGCTTTTGTGTCTGCAAAGCCCTTTAAATTAGGTGTTTTTAAAAAAAACTGGTATTTATTATCTATTAAGCAGAATAATTTTCTCGTGGTAGGAGCATATTTCTCATGCATCGGTTGTCTTACAGCACCGGAGGGAAAGTTCAAGGTAGAGAAATAGCAGAGACAGTTCGAGGCGCTATCCATTTGCAAGTGTTCAGTGCCAAAGAACCAGCTACTCTGGATTAACAGAATAGCAATGTTGTCTCTGTAGAAATACTCTCCCTGACAGATGCCAAGAGTTGTACAGAGACCTTTACAACAGCAAATACATTATCTTCTGCTGTGAAGGTCACTGCCATTACGTATCTCCACATTAGCTTCTTGCTAACTCTATGGGCGATCACGCTGGCATCTTGCAACCGACCGTATCTAACGGTATCGTGGAAGTCCCTAATGCACTGCTAATGAAAGCTTGGAAAGAGCTGCCTTCATAGATTCAGTGATTGCACTTCAGAACGTACTTCATTTGATGTGAAATGGCTTTGGATCTCTTGAGAATGTGATAAGCTGCTATATAAATGCAAAGCCATTCTTTCCATGAAAGAGGATTAAAAAGTAGGCAGAAAACTATGTATGAATCAGCCATCTCACTAAAACTGCTCCCCTTTCTTTCCTGTGAATTTATAGATTGAGCAATCTCGAATGTCAGTTAAACCGATCCACAAAATAGATTTTAATCTGTTCCAGAAGTGAGCTACATAAAACGGCTCAGCTGTGAATCTTTGCATTTAGTCGGCTTCTGGCATTTGGCTTCAGCTCACAGTATCTGGGTACATCAGAACAACAGCCTTCATTTGTAAAGCACAAATACACGTAAAACATTGGCTTTTCGTTTATAAAGCACAAATAAGACATTGGCTTTTCCTCATTTTGCGTTTGGTTGGCTCAAAGACGTACAGGTATGTAGGTTAATTGGCTGGGTAAATGTAAAAATTGTCCCTAATGGGTGTAGGATAGTGTTAATGTACGGGGATCGCTGGGCGGCACGGACTTGGAGGGCCGAAAAGGCCTGTTTCCGGCTGTATATATATGATATGATATGATATGATAAAGGCCCTCTCTTGACTCAAGGCCCAACCAAGGAGGTTGGCAAGCAACACCTCATAAGTGGGAACAAACAGAACACGTATAAGTGCTCGTAATGTCCCTATATAAACCCGAAGCTGTGATTTCAATGCTGCCCACAAATTCTGCTGTTCTTTGTATTGCATGATAAACCCTGCTTAGTTTAGTTTGAGTTTTAGAAATACAGCGTGGAAACAGGCCCTTCGGCCCAACGACCAGCGATCCCCACACATTAACACTACCCTACACATACTAGCAACACTTTTACATTTACAGCAAGCCAATTAACCTACAAACCTGTACGAGTTTGGAGTGTGGGAGGAGACCGAAGATCTCGAAGAAAACCCACGCAGGGCACAGGGAGAACGTAAAACTTCGTACTAACAGCACCCTTAGTCAGGATCGAACCCGGGTCTCTGGCGCTGTAAGGCAGTAGCTCTTACTGCTAGCCCACCGTGGTACACACACTTTAAATCCAATAGATAGTTATACCTCGTACTTCCTACAGGTCGGGACGTGAGGAACTGCAGATGCTGGATTCGTGAGCAAAACACAAAGTACTGGAGTCGCTCAATGGGTCAGGCAGCATCTGTGGAGGGAATGGACAGGTTGACACAAGGAACTGTAGTTGCTATAATCGTTAGTCCCTCCAGAGACCTGCTGAGATGTGCCATCTCTTTGTGTTTTGCTCAGATCCTTCGGTATTCCCGCATTTCTTAATGGATTTTAAAGTTTGGACCTCTCCTGGGAAGTAGGGCAATGTGTAGCCCTGGTGCCCATGATGCCCTCATAGAGTCGTAGAGGCAGACAGTGGGGAAACAGGCCCTTCAGCCCAACTTGTCCATGCAGACCAAGATGCCCCATCTCTGCTGGTCCCACCTGCCCAGGTTTGGCCCTTATCCCTCTAAACCCTTACCTGTCAAAGGTGTTTTAAATGTTGTTCTCCCGCTATCCTTGACCACCAATGGTACCGTCAGACTACTGCCTCCCTTCACTACCCCGCACCCTGCCTCCCACTGCTTTGACTGGGCTGTGGTGAAGAGGGCAGAGGCTACCCGTGCTGAGTTTCCAGGAGAGCACATTGCACACCTTGTCTCCAACCCCAATTCAGTCCGCCAAGGCCCATTGGATCTGCGTCTTGCTAACCACTTTAACTCCAGTTCCCATTCCCACACTGACCTTTCTGTCCTGGGCCTCCTCCATTGCCAGTGAGGCCACATGCAAACTGGAGGAACAGCACCTCACATTTCCCTTGAGTGCCTTACAACCCACCAGTATGAATGTTGAATTCTCCAATTTTAGGTAACTTCTACAAACACCTCCCTCCCCTCCCCCCTCCACTAAGAATCCATCGATCAGTTCCGTAGTGTGCAACGATGTACCCCTATTGGGCTCACACCTTCTCCATCCAATGATTAGTCTTTTCGTGAACCTCCATGCCTGAGATCATCTGTTGCTGGCTCTGATTGTCTACTGTTGTTTTCACTTCCAGTGTTCTCCCCACGCTCCTTACTACAATCAGGCTGAAGAAGGGACCCTACCTGATAAGTCAAGTCAAGTCAAGTCAAGTCAATTCTATTTGTATAGCACATTTAATAACAACCCACGTTGACCTATCTACGTTCTCCAGAGATGCTGCCTGACCCGTTGAGTTACGCCAGCACTTTGTGTTCATCTTTGGCTCCGACCCCTTTGTTGCCGGGCAGTTGAAAGACCTACGAGCGAGGAGGAAGGAGTGAGGGAGCAGGGAGAGGAAGAGGAAGTGGAGTGGGATGGGAGAGTGAGGCGGTGGGAGTAGGAGAGGAGAGGAGGGTGGCCAACATGCACAACTGTCTTTGACCTTTATTATTTTGAGAATGTCACCTCTTTAGAATTGTGCCTTGTGACGGACCACTTTGCATCACCACCATTTTGTAGAGCGTGCCCGAGAGGCAGTCTGTGAGGAGCGTTCAAATAAGCTGGCTTACAATGTATGAGCTCCTCATATTTCATGTGCAGAGGTCTGTAAAATCTACAAAGGATTTTGCTTGAGGCCAGGCAGCCACTGGGAACATTGTTACACTGACTAGAAAGTTGGTGAAAGATCGCAGCCTTTAAAAGTGGGAATGTTATTGAGGATGTGGAGAGACAGCTGAGTGAATTGCAAGGTGTCTCTGTGGAATTGATGTGTGAAATTGAATTTGGAGTGGGCGATCAGAGGAAAGGGTTCAAGTGCAATGAAGAAAAGAAAATAGGGGGTTCGGATAAAAGATAAAGTTCATTTATTCTTGGTCATAGATTCAAAGAGTCATATAAGACTGAAACAGGCCCTTCAGCCCAACCCATCCATGCTGACCATGACGACCATCTAAGCTAGTCCCATTTGCCTGCATTTTGCCCATCTCTATACTATCGTTTGTTTGTTTGTTTGTTCCTGAACTACAGCCAAAATGGTAAACGATAGCGCGACAATTTTAGGCCCACCTTACTCACCGTCGTCCCTTTGGTGCTAATGGAAGAAGTTTCATTGAAATCGGTGTTATATTTTTAAAGTTATTCACATTTTAAAGTTTAAATCTATCTCATAGGGAGGGAGGGGGGAGGGAGGGAGGGAGGGGGGGCAAAGGAGGGGGGAGGGAGGGAGGGAGGGGGGCAAGGGAGGGGGGAGGGAGGGAGGGGAGGAGGGAGAATAAGGGGTTTGAGGGGGATCGATAGGGGGGGAAGAGGAGGGGGTGGGGGGTGGAGGGAAGGGGAGGGGGAGGGGAAGAGGGAGGGGGAGGGAGGGGAGGAGTGAGGGAGGGAGGGGAAAGGGGAGGGGGAGGGGTGGGGTAAGTGGGAGGGGGAAGAGGGGAGGGGAGGGTGGTTAGAGAGGGTGCTGCACCAATGAAGGAGAGGTTTGGGCCCAACGGGTCCACTTGGTTCAGTATACCTCTAAACCTTCCCTATCCATATACCTGCCCAAGTGGTTTTTAAATGTTGTTATAATGCCTGCCTCAACTCCTCCACTGGCAGCTCGTTCCAGATACCCGCCACCCTCTGAATGAAAACGTGGCCCCTCAGGTTTCATCAATCACCTGACATTAGACAATAAATATGGCAGGCTATTCACAAAACATTTCTATCTGAAATGACTGCCAGACAAGGCAAGGTAGGGAAGCCCTTCAAGTCAATGGAATTTAAAATAATCTTTTTTTTGTTGTCAGTATTAATTGAAGTTACATTAAATGAAGCTACGTTAATTGAAGCTACATTAATTGAAATAGAGGGCAAGGACAAAGAAGCTTGGAATGAAGCCATTACATTCTTGGTGACAGAAAAGTATCCAGATAATACTGCAATGTGAGCAAATGTATTTGCGCTCTATAGAATAATCAATGTTCCATTTTACAAGTGAGAGAGAAATTGCATTTCCACAAGCACCATCGAAGATGGTGCAAAGTTATACCTTTGGAAGCTGTAATCAGAGGTCAGGATAGATGATTAGCAATTTTTTTTTTTATTGCCTTGCAAGATCTTGTGGTCCAAGTCCATAACTCCTTGAAAGTGGCAATACAAGTAGATAGAGTAGTGAAGAAGGCGTATGGTATGCTTGCCTTTACTGGTCGGGACATCGTGTATAAGAAACACAAGGTCATGATGCAGCTTTGTAGGACTTTGGTTAGGATGTGTTTGGAGTATTGTGTGCAGTTCTAGTCACCCCGTTACAGGATGGATATGGAGGCTTTAAAAAGGCAGCCGCGGAGGTTTAGCAGAACGATGCCTGGATCAGGGGGTATCAGCTAGGAGGAGAGCTTGGACACACTTGGATTATTTTCTCTGGAACGCTGAAGACTGCGGGAAGTCCTGTTAGAAGTAAATAAAATAACGAGAGGCTTGGTTAGGGTAAATAGTCAGAACCTTCTTCCCACGATGGAAAATTCAAATACTAGAGGGCATGACTAAGGTGAGAGGGCCAAAGTTTAATGGAGCTACGTGTGGCATGTTTTATACACAGAGGGTGCTGACTGCCTGGAATGTGCTGTCAGTGGGGTGGTAATGGTATTGATTATTGGTATTGGTGGATTGTTGTCACCAAGTACAGTGAATAGCTCTTGTTATATATTTTGTTATAGATTTTACGAGGTTGTTCTCTGTTCAATGAAATTACGCTGTACATGAGTAAAATCAAACCAGACAACAGGTATGGCAAATAAAAACAGATTAGAGTACAGGATATGGTGTTATAGCATTACAGCATTCCCGTTACAGAGAAAAAGTGCAGCATCCGCAATGAGGTAGGTTTGAGGATTAGGACTACCCCCTAGCTTCTGGGAGGACTATTCAGTAACCTGATAACAGCAGAGATGCTGTCTTTGAATCTGGTGATGCGTGCTTTCAAGCTACTGTTTGTTTTGCTCGAGAGGAGGGGAGAGAAGAGGGGTTAACTGGGTGAAAAGGCCCTTGATTGTGTTGGCTGCTTTCCCGAGGCAGCAGGAAGTGTGGAAGGAGTCCATGGTGGGGTGGGAGTCTGGCCAAAGACTTCCAGTGAACCAGTATTTTTAAACAATGATTCCACAATTTACTTTAGATTAAGGAAATAGGTGAGCAGGTAAACGAACCCTACCGCAATTGAAAGGTAGAACAGCCTGGAGGGGCTGAACATTTTTCTTCCTCTCTTGTTAGGAAATCCTTCTACCATAATAGACTGTTTTTGTATCATATTGGACAACTCTATTCTTTCTCTCTCTCTTTCACTCTTCCCTGCATCTCGATCCCTGTTTTGTTCTCTCTTCTGCTCACTTTTCTTCTATCTCTCTTATTTTCCCTCTCTGTACCTCCAATTCCCTTTCTCTCTCTAGTTCTTGGCTATCTTGGACCCAACTCCCATTTTTCCTACCTCCATTCCCCCCCTCCACCTTCAGTCTGAAGAAGGGCTCTTATCCAAAATGTCATCCTATGGCGAGTCCGAAACTTGTTGGTTGTAGAAGAAGTTTATTGCAGCCGCAATATTCGAATACAGAGTTAAACAACAAGGTAAAGGACAACCATTACAAACTTACTGTCTTCCTTGAAGACTTCGCCGAACTGACTAAATCGGGCGCCAAACGCGCACCTGACATCGCTGGCCAATCAGCGATGTCGCTCCCTGGACCAATCCCCATGGTCGCGTTCCCACGTGACCTCGCTGGCCAATCCGAGGGTTCGACGACCTGGACCATTCTCTATGGTCGCTACAATCCATCCATTTTCTCCAGAGCTGTTGCCTGACCCGCTGAGTTTCTCCAACACTTTGTGTCCATCCAATTATTATCTCACTATTATGTGATTCCTCCTCGTACTCTCTCTACTCTTTACATCTTCTCTCTCTCTCTCTCTTCTCCTCTCTTTCTATCCCACACTCTCTATCTCAGCAGCCATGTCAAAAACAAGGTTCATCATTGAACCTGCCTCCACACTCTGACAATGAAACAAAGGGGGACCATTGGGGTCAACATTGAACACTTTGTAACTTAGTCGGCAACCGATATGTGTCAACTCTCTGCATACATTGTGTATGGTGCGCACGAATTTCACTGTGACATGGCACAGAGTCGTAGAGTCATGGAGTGACACAGCATGGAAACAGGCCCTGCAGCCCAACTTTCCCACACAGGCCAACGACACCAGCTACATGAGTCCCACCTGCCCGCATTTGACCCGTAAGGATAGTCCCAGCCTCAACTACCTACTCTGGCAGCTGGTTCCATATACCCACCACCCTTTGTGGGAAAGGTTGCCCCTCAGAATATTATTAAATCTTTTCCCCTTCACCTTAAACCCTTGACCTCTGGTCCTCAATCACCTACTCTGGGCAAGGGACTCTGTGCAATTACCCAACCTATTCCTTTCACTGATCTTATACACACCTATAAGATCATCCCTCGTCCTCCTGCACTCCAAAGAATAGAATTCCAGCCTACTCTATCTCTCCTTAGAGCTCAAACCCTCTAGTTCTGGCAACATCCTTGTAAAATTTCACTGTACTCTTTCCAGCTTGACAACATCTTTCCTATAATACTGTGCCCAGAACTGAACACAGCACTGTAAATGTGGCCTCACCAACGTCTTATACAATATATAAGAAAATAACTGCAGATGCTGGTACAAATCGAAGGTATTTATTCACAAAATGCTGGAGTAACTCAGCAAGTCAGGCAGCATCTCGGGAGAGAAGGAATGGGTGACGTTTCGGGTCGAGATCCTTCTTCAGACTGATGTCGGGGGGCGGGACAAAGGAAACGTCTTATACAACTTCACCATGACTTCCTAACTTCTGTACTTAATACTCTGGCTGGTGAAGGCCAATGTGTCAAAAGCTTTTTTGACTACCCGTGATTCCACCTTCAAGGAACCATGCACCTGCACTCCGAGATCCCTCTGCTCTACAACACTCCCCAGAGCCCTGCCATCCACTGTGTAGGTCCTGCCCATGTTAGACTTCCCAAAATGCAACTCCTCACATTTCTTTGCATTAAATTCCATCAACCATTCCTCAGCCCACCTGGCCAATCGATCAAGATCCTGCTGCAATTTTTCACAACCATCTTCGCTACCTGCATAACCACCCACTTTTGTATCAGCAGCTAACTTGTTAATCTTGCCCTGTATGTTATCATCCAAATCATTGATGTCGATGACAAACAGTAACGGGCCCAGCACCCAACCCTGAGGCACACCACTAGTCACAGGCCTCCAGTCCGAGAGGGGATCCAATTTTCTATCATATCATATCATATATATACAGCCGGAAACAGGCCTTTTCGGCCCTCCAAGTCCGTGCCGCCCAGCGATCCCCATACATTAACACTATCCTACACCCACTAGGGACAATTTTTACATTTACCCAGCCAATTAACCTACATACCTGTACGTCTTTGGAGTGTGGGAGGAAACCGAAGATCTCGGAGAAAACCCACGCAGGTCACGGGGAGAACGTACAAACTCCATACAGTGCAGCACCCGTAGTCAGGATCGAACCTGAGTCTCCGGCGCTGCATTCGCTGTAAAGCAGCAACTCTACCGCTGCGCTACTGTGCCGCCATTCGGCCATCTCTCCTTGGATCCCATGCGATGTCATATGTGATAATAAAGTATCAATCAATCAAGTAGAATCTATCCAACAAACATTTACTTCTGACTTAAGCTCTCTCACACCCAGAAACAACATTTTGTGCAAAGCATTATCTGAACTACACTCACTAGTTAGGAGAGATTTACAGAGAGACAGTTGACTGTTTTACAGCCTCCTCTTTTATAAAGAAGTTGAGATGAATAGAGGCATAAACCAAAAGGCAAATGGGTGCTATGCACCATAAACCAAAATTCTGTAATAAATCTCGGTGAAGCTAATGTGGGAAAAGAGAATTTAGTATCAAGCTGTTACATTGAGTCTAAAGCAGTGTTCTCTCATTACTGCTAAATAGCTGTTTTAGTTTTGAAAGAGCCCTTTATGTTAAAATGGCTAAATTAAAAGCGATTTTACTTTTAGTTACAGTAAGCTCTCATCAACTCTTTTTTGATATTTTATCCAAACTGACATATATTATACAATGGGGTGAGAATACTGGAAGTCTGAATTGCAACAATCTGCCTCAACCATCCTTTTTTGCAGATGTGCCTTGTTGAAGTTTGAATGCAACGTTATTAAAGTATCTGAATGTTCGGTTAAGAATTGTGCGGCATGGTGGCGCAGCGGTAGAGTTGCTGACGTACAGCACCAGGGATCCGGGTTAGATCCTGACTATGGGTGCTTGTCTGTATGAAGTTTGTACGTTCTCCCCATGACCTTTGTGGGTTTTCTACGAGATCGTTTGTTACCCACGCTCCAAAGACGTACAAGTTTGCGGGTAGATTGGCTTGGTGTCAATGTACATTGTCCCTAGTGTGTGTGGGATAGTGCTAGTGTGCGGAGATCGCTGGTCGGTGCTGACTTGGTGAGCCGGCGGGCCTGTTTCCGCACTGTATCTCTAAACTAAACTAAAATTGTTTGAAGAAGTAAGAACGATTGAAGCTTTTTATTGTATGTCAAGAGCAACTCCATGATAAATTCACCATGTGTGGTAGTGAGATATCCTGAAAGCTCTCTTGCACATAAAATCTGCAAGAGATGAGTTGAGTTTGAGTTGAGTTTATTGTCACATGCACCGAGGTACAGTGAAGAGCTTTTGTTGCATGCTAACCAATCAGTGGAAAGACAATACATGATTACAATCGAGGCATCCACAGTGTACAGATACATGATAAAGGGAATAACGTGAATAACGTTTGGTGCAAGATAAAGTCAGTAAAGTCCGATCAAAAATAGTCCGAAGAAAGATAGACCAAAGATAGAATGTTATTTTGTTTGTGGGAAAATAACTGCAGATGCTGGTTCAAATCGAAGGTATCACAAAATGCTGGAGTAACTCAGCGGGTCAGGCAGCATCTCAGGAGAGAAGGAATGGGTGACGTTTTGGGTCGAGACTCTTCTTCAGACTGATGTCAGGGGAGGGGGTGGGACAAAGATAGGATGTAGTGGGAGACAGGAAGACAGTGGGAGAACTGGGAAGGGGGAGGGGAAAGGGAGGGACAGAGGAACTATCTGAATTTAGAGAAATCAATGTTCATACCGCTGGGGTGTAAGCTGCCCAAGTGAAATATGAGATGCTGTTCCTCCAATTTGCGCTGGGCCTCACTATGACGATGGACAATAGACAATAGACAATAGACAATAGACAATAGACAATAGGTGCAGGAGTAGGCCATTCAGCCCTTCGAGCCAGCACCGCCATTCAATGCGATCATGGCTGATCACTCTCAATCAGTACCCCGTTCCTGCCTTCTCCCCATACCCCATCACTCCGCTATCCTTAAGAGCTCTATCCAGCTCTCTCTTGAAAGCATCCAACGAACTGGCCTCCACTGCCTTCTGAGGCAGAGAATTCCACACCTTCACCACTCTCTGACTGAAAAAGTTCTTCCTCATCTCCGTTCTAAATGGCCTACCCCTTATTCTTAAACTGTGGCCCCTTGTTCTGGACTCCCCCAACATTGGGAACATGTTTCCTGCCTCTAATGTGTCCAATCCCCTAATTATCTTATATGTTTCAATAAGATCCCCCTCATCCTTCTAAATTCCAGTGTATACAAGCCTAATTGCTCCAGCCTTTCAACATACGACAGTCCCGCCATTCTGGGAATTAACCTAGTGAACCTACGCTGCACGCCCTCAATAGCAAGAATATCCTTCCTCAAATTTGGAGACCAAAACTGCACACAGTGCTCCAGGTGCGGTCTCACCAGGGCCCGGTACAACTGTAGAAGGACCTCTTTGCTCCTATACTCAACTCCTCTTGTTATGAAGGCCAACATCCCATTGGCTTTCTTCACTGCCTGCTGTACCTGCATGCTTCCTTTCAGCGACTGATGCACTAGGACACCCAGATCTCGTTGAACATCCCCTCTTCCTAACTTGACACCATTCAGATAATAATCTGCCTTTCTATTCTTACTTCCAGTGAATAACCTCACACTTATCTACATTAAACTGCATCTGCCATGTATCCGCCCACTCACACAACCTGTCCAAGTCACCCTGCAGCCTCACAAATCACACTACCCCCTAGCTTAGTATCATCTGCAAATTTGCTAATGGTACTTTTAATCCCTTCATCTAAGTCATTAATGTATATCGTAAATAGCTGGGGTCCCAGCACCGAACCTTGCGGTACCCCACTGGTCACTGCCTGCCATTCCGAAAGGGACCCATTTATTCCCACTCTTTGCTTTCTGTCTGTCAACCAATTTTCTATCCATGTCAGTACCCTACCCCCAATACCATGTGCTCTAATTTTGCCCACTAATCTCCTATGTGGGACCTTGTCGAAGGCTTTCTGAAAGTCGAGGTACACCACATCCACTGACTCTCCCCTGTCAATTTTCCTAGTTACATCCTCAAAAAATTCCAGTAGATTTGTCAAGCATGATTTCCCCTTCGTAAATCCATGCTGACTCAGAATGATCTTGTTACTGCTATCCAAATGCTCAGCAATTTCGTCTTTTATAATTGACTCCAGCATCTTCCCCACCACTGATGTCAGACTAACTGGTCAATAATTTCCCGTTTTCTCTCTCCCTCCTTTCTTAAAAAGTGGGATAACATTTGCTATCCTCCAATCCACAGGAACTGATCCTGAATCTATAGAACATTGAAAAATGATCTCCAATGCTTCCACTATTTCTTGAGCCACTCCTTAAGTACCCTGGGATGCAGACCATCAGGCCCTGGGGATTTATCAGCCTTCAGTCCCATCAGTCTACCCAAAACCATTTCCTGCCTAATGTGGATTTCCTTCAGTTCCTCCATCACCCTAAGTTCTCCGGCCCCTAGAACATTTGGGAGATTGTGTGTATCTTCCTCAGTAAACACAGATCCAAAGTAACGGTTTAACTCGTCTGCCATTTCTTTGTTCCCCATAATAATGGAGGAGGCCCAGGACAGAAAGGTCAGACTGGGAGTGGGAGGGGGAGTTGAAGTGCTCAGCCACTGGGAGATCAGGTTGGTTAAGGCGGACTGAGCGAAGGTGTTGAGTGAAACAATCGCCGAGCCTGTGTTTGGTCTCGCCGATGTAGAGAAGTTGACATCTGGAACAGCGGATACAATAGATGAGGTTGGAGGACGTGCAGGTGAACCTCTCCCTCACCTGGAAAGACTGTTTGGGTCCTTGGATGGAGTTGAAGACCTCTAAAAGCAAAGTTGTGCCCCTGATAAGAACAGGTCACATCTCTTTTAGGGGAAATTGAACAAACCTGGCTTTTTCTTTTGGGATGCAGATGTTCATAAGATCTAGGAGCAGAATAAAGCCATTCAGCCCTTCAAGTCTATGCCATTCAAACATGGCTGATCTATCTTTCCATCTCAACCCCATTTTCCTGCCTTCTCCCCATAACGCATGCTAATCAAGAATCTGTCAATCTCCACCTTGAAAATATCCATTGATTTGGCCACCACAGCCATCTGTGGCAATGAATTCCACAGGTTCACCACCCTCTGACTAAAGAAATTCTTTCTCATCTCCTTTCTAAAGGTGCGTCCTTTTATTCTGTGGCTGTGGTCTCTGGTCCTAGACTCTCCCACCAGTGGAAACATCCTCTCCATGTTCACTCTATCCAGCCCTCTATTAGTGAAGGGAAGAAAGCAAGGAAGGTGTTAATACTATTGGACAAATTAAATAATATGGTCAAATAAGTGGATTTATCAGAGTGGGCTTATCTGAATACATTGTCCAAACAAGGATCAAGACCTGAAACCTTGAATAAAGCCGGAGATGAAGAAGGATCAAAATCAGACTGGTTATCAGGATCTGAAGATGGAGGAGGGGTTGGCAGTGATTGGGATGGGGAAGGGTGGGAAATGGAGATCAGACCCTTCATCCCTGGGGGAACTTGACAGACGTCAGGGGGAGGGGGGAGAATTTGTAGAAGTTGGGAATTGGTTGTGGAAGGAATGGTTGTGAGTTGATTAGCGAAGAGTTAGGAGTTTTTTCAAAGCAGAGATCATAATACCTTTGTTTTTAGTACTTTACTTTAAAGACATGACGTGGAAACACAGAGTCCACCGAGTCCATGACAACCAGCGATCACTCTGTACACTAGATCTATCCTGCACACTAGGGACAAGTTATACAAATCTGTAAGTATTTGGAGTGTGGGAGGAA
Source organism: Rhinoraja longicauda (assembly GCF_053455715.1). NCBI lineage: Eukaryota > Metazoa > Chordata > Chondrichthyes > Rajiformes > Arhynchobatidae > Rhinoraja > Rhinoraja longicauda. The sequence goes on from NC_135981.1 coordinate 24,022,078, forward strand.
TCCAGAGCACCCGGAGAAAACCCATGCGGTCACAGGAAGAATGTACAAACTCCATACAGACAACACCCGTAGTCAGGATCGAACCCAAATCTCTGGCACTGCCGTGCCACCGTGCTGCCCTTCATGGGCCCAGTCTAATGCTACATAGCAGAGACACATGACCAAGAAATGACCAACTCCATAATGGGGACTGACTTCTCCAGTCATGTTCCAAATAGAGAGCTGGGAGTGACAATGTTTGTTGACCATCCGATTCTGAGATAAATCCTGATGCACCGGTGAAGTGCATCATCTGTGAAGTGCCCAGATGACATTATAGAGCAGAGAGCTAGAGAACAGTCCAGAGCTGCTATTTACAAGATTGGAGACCCTCGGACTATTTTTAATTGGACTTTACTGGACTTTATCTTGCACTATACGCTATTCACGTTTGCCCCTTTAACATGTGGACGGCTCGAGTGTAATCATGTATTGTCTTACCACTGACTGGTTAGCACGCAACAAAGCTTTTCACTGTACCTCGGTACACAAGGCAATAAACTAACCTAAACTAAACTAAACAAAACTAAACTAAATTGCCTGAAGAAGGGTCTCGACCTGAAACGTCACCCACTCCCTCTCTCCTAGATGCTGCCTGACCTGCTGAGTTACTCCAGCATTTTGTGATACCTTCGATCTGTACCAGCATCTGCAGTTATTTTCCTAAACTAAATTGTTTTTGTGTTTCACTTTGTCCAGAGTTAGTTTACAATTGAACTTCGAGAAACAGAACTTTTCCACAGCATTACATGAAGATACAAATGATCACTTAAGCAGGATTAGGCTCCAGGCTGGACACCAGGAAGTGAGCTGTGATCTTCTGGTTAGGGGCATGCTTTTGGTGTTGGGACTGCAGAGATTTCATTGACTATTCAATCTTATAGTCCTATGGATTGGTTGTATTGACCAGTCCTTCAATTGCCTGTTCAAATCCAGGTGTGATAAAGCACGTTACCTGGTATTGCCAACAATAAATCAAACTAATTACTGTTTACTATTAAAACACAAAGTACTTTATGCTATAAACACCAGGATAAGCACTCAACCAAGAAACCCAAGCCCAAAGCCAAGGTAGTATCTAACCTGTCTATATAACAGGTATAACAGGTATAACAGGTATAACAGGTATAACAGGTATAACAGGTATAACAGAGCTTTATTTGTCATTCGGTACCGAGGTTCCGAACGAAACTACATAGTAGTCATAGAAAAAAAGAACACAAGACACATGACCCCAACACAAACGTCCATCACAGTGACTCCAAACACCCCCTCACTGTGATGGAGGCAACAAAACTTCCACTCTCTTCCCCACGCCCACGGACAGACAGCTCGTCCCCGACCGACCCGCACAGTCCCCGCAAGGGGATGGAAGTCCCCGCGGCCGAATCGCACCGGGCGCTGAAACGTCTCGCAGCCGAACCGGGCGATAAAAGGCCCGCGACCAAGCCTTGCGCAGCTAAGACCCGTGGCCGAGCCGCACCGGGCGATGTTAAGTCCCGCGGCCGAGCCGCACCAGCGATGAAAAGTCCCGCGGCTGAGCTGCACCAGCGATGTAAAGTCCCGCGGCCGAGCCGCACCGGGCGATGTTAAGTCCCGCGGCCGAGCTGCACCGGGCACTGTTAAGTCCAGCGGCCAAGCCGCACCGGGCACGTTAAGTCCAGCGGCCAAGCCGCACCGGGCGATGTTAGGCCCCGCAGCCGAGCCGCACCCCGCGCCGTGAGGAAGAGAAAAGTTTCCCCCACCCCCCCACCCACCCACACCACCACCCCCTCCCACACATACACAACCAAAAAAAAATACAAAAACCATCCCAACACCGACACACAACAAAAAAAAAAGGAAAAAAGACGAACAGACTGCTAGCGAGCCGCTGCCGTTAGGCGCCGCCACTTATGCGAAGGACGATAGCTAACTCCATATGCAATAATAAACTATCTCCAGGTTAACAAGCACACATAAACTAATCGTGTAGATGCCAGTATATCATTTGGGGTATATCAGTGGGCACCTCCCTTCACTGGTTTTTCGTTGAGTTCAGCCCACCACATCTCGGGAAGGTTCAACTGTTAGTTCTGGTGTCCCAGAACCACCCCCCCTCAATACCTGCTCTCACCACCAGTGTAGAAAGGAACTGCAGATGCTGGTTTAAACTGAAGATAGACACAGAAATGCTAGAGTAATTCAGTGGGACAGGCAGCATCTCTGGAGAGAAGGAATGGACGATTCGGATCGAGACGTCTGGTCTGAAGAAGGGTCTCAACCCAAAACATCACCCATTCCTTCTCTCCAGTGTCTACCTATGCTATCTGTATCTACTAAATAAAGGAAACTACAGATGATTAATTCACACCAACAAATGCTACATACATACTCGCACCCTGTCTTACACTTATCCTACCCCATCATTAAACAGTCATATGGATTGGCCGCCTTGACCAGTTCATCAATCACCTGTTCAAATCCATGTGTGAAAAGGCACGTTACCTGGTATTGCCAGCAATAAATTATGAGAATGATTGTTGTGGGCAGTGACGACCTTGCCAATGGTTGACAGCGATCTCTTCATGTTGAGAGTGAAGTGCAGGTGGCTTCGATACAGATGGCCAACAGACCCAGACCAAGTCGAGCATTTGTCCTCACTCATTGCCAGAAAGTTGTCCTGAATTCTCTCATGAAAAGCATCTTTGCTGCCACGGCCTTCAAATAATTTATTGGTGGCAGATTAAAATCAAAACCCCTTCCAGAAATCAAAACAAAACGGGCCCCAACGTTTTGGCGAAGTAAGTAAATGCTAGCTTAGTTAGAAAAACAGATACTGCTCCCCACAAAATGGCACTGAAACACTGTGATGTAAGAGCTTCTTCAACCACTCCTGCTCCCTTTCCAATTGTAATCACAAGAGGCGATGGAGAAATAATTAAATGGAACAGGTTTGGTGAAGTTTGTGCAAACCCTGCTCTGCTAATCCTCGGAAACTGCTTCACAGGCACACATGCCTAGGGTGGTACAGCCGTGGAGTTGCTGCTTTGCAGCGCTAGAGACCCAGCTTCCATCCTGACTCCGGGTGCTGTCTGTACGGAGTTTGCACGTTCTCCCCGTGACCGCATGGGTTTTCTCTGGCGGCTTTGTTTCCTCACACACTGCAAGGACGTACAGGTTTGTAGGCTAATTGGCTTGGTAAAAATTGTCCCCAGTGTGTGTAGGATATTGTTAGCGTGAGGGGATCACTCGTCAGCGCGGACTTGGTGGGCCGAGGGGCCTGTTTCTGCGCTGTATCTCCTAACTAAACTAAACTAAACACCCGGAGGAAACCCACGCGGTCACAGGGAGAACATGAAAATTCCAAGCAGAGGTTAGGATTGAACCTGGGTCTCTGGCGCTGTGATGCAGCAGCTCTATCACTGCGCCACTGTGCCAAGTGTTGGAGAAAATGATGCTTCATGTCGGTCAAGGTTTCAAGGTCAG